>NC_137242.1:26263850-27504772 GCF_051294905.1 Botryllus schlosseri | reverse complement strand
ATATTATTAAATACGATCAAAACCCTCCAAATCCATCATATAATTGACAAAAACGGTTGCATACTTTACAATTTGGCTTCATTTCAATTTTGACAGTTCACCGGTCCGCCAGACATTTTTTGAAATTTTACCGGTCCGCGAGGCGAAAAAGGTTGAGAACCACTGTTCTAGACGACTGAAAAGATCGTACGATGTCTGTCTGGACGTCGTGCGGCGGCGAAAGGTAATTGAAGAGTCGTACGATACACAAAGGCGTCGTGTATCAAAGGTGCCGTGTATCGCAGACAGAAGAGAGGCTTGACTCAAGAGAGAGTCAAGTCTTTAATGAAAAGACTAAGAGAGAGTCAAGTCTCTAAAGAAAAGACTAAGTCTCTAAAGAAAAGACTCAACAAGTCTTGACTCTCGAAGACGAGTCTAGACTTGAAGAGAAAAGACTCAAACGAGAATTGACTCACGAAGACGAGTCACTTCTCGAAGAGGTAGGAACAGACTCCGACGAGACTTGACTCGAGAAGAGGAGTCAAGTCTCGAGGAAGGAGGAATGTTTAGTCGAAAGGTGACTCGAAGGCGAAAATGGAAATTTGTTGTCGAAAAGGAAGAAGTAGAAGTAGGTTAGCCTAGATACGACAAAGATAACTAGCTATTACGGCAAGTTGAGTAGATCTAGCTATTGCCTCAGCGACTCCGGAACGTCTTTTGTATCTGAAAATAGCCGTTATATACTTACGCGTCGAAGATACATAATTTAATGCAACCAAATACTCCAAATTCCTCTTCTTGACGATACAATGAAAGCGTTGATCGGGATATTTTCTAATAAAATATTATTTCTTTTGTGCTATGCATCCCGTCGCCCATGTTAGTGAGCTAAGCGTTGTACATGCGTTAAGTTGTAGGTAGAACCGTGGTTTTGGTCGGTGTGGCCTATTTTATTTCGATACTGAAATCATGCGGCCCGCGGCCTCAACGGCAGTTGAAAAGTGGCCCGCGACCCGTTTTGAGTTGGCGACCTCTGCTTTAGAGCAATAACACTGGGCAACAATTTCGAACGAAAAAGGTACTGGTGTCGACCTAGACCGGTGTATTCAACCATTTTTGATTTGAGGATGCAATCATCCGAGGACATTTCACACATATATTTAATGCAAACTGCAGGATATGGCAAGAAAAATAAATATTTATTTACTATCAGGTATAGGTACAATGCCGCATTCTGCTTATCCAGAGTAACTTAAGTCCTATACGCTCGATAACTTACAACAAGATGAAGATCTTAGGGATAGCAGTCTAATGATGAAGATTCAAAGAAAGTATCTTACTTTATATCAGGAGAAACAGCCTTTTCGTCGTAGGTATATTTTCGGTAGCTTTGTGTATTGGCATTGATACTGGCATTGGCGTGATACTGTTACCATAAATTACTGGAAGAGTTAGGAATCCCGATTTACAACTCAAGTGAATGGCAGATGCCTAGGTATAGCTCGAAAAGAATCATTCATCATCATTCTCCAAAATGCTAACGTCTTAGGAGCAGTAACAATTGCACACTCAGTTAGTCTTCGTGAATTATAGAGAAACATTGAGAATAATACAGAAACATTGAATTGATGCAATATCAAGAGCAGTGGTGGCCTTACGATTGGGGGGCCCTAGGCCAGGGGTGGGCAACTTCTCCGGTCGGCGGGCCGGATATGGGAAAATGAAGCACTTGGCGGGCCGGATTACAGGATATATACATTATACCTTATACCTCAATCGCGTATTTATCCACCTATACAAGGAATCCATTGTATTTAATGTAAACTTCAAGTTTAAAGCATAGAGTCTAAAAACAGTATTTATTGAACTTATTTACAGCAGCTATAGAAGTCAATCAGAGATCTGTGGTCGTTCAATTATGTCAACTAGTTTTTTGAACTCTGGTCGTATGCGGAAACCCTTACTAAAGACTGCACGCGAACATCAGTAATATTGGAACGCGGCCTTCCTCGTTAATGTTCGTGGCAGTGTTGAGATCAAGTCACTACCTTCGAGTCACAAGTCATCTCGAGTCATTGCAAATTTTGACTCGAGTCAAGTCAAGTCAAGTCACTTGATTTTCAAAGGTGGCTCGGGTCAAGTCAAGTCACTCGATTTTTGAAGGTGACTCTAGTCAAGTCACGAGTCAAGTCACTTGTCAAGTCAAGTTGAAATTTCAAAGTACTAGACATGATTCAAATTCATTTCATTTTGCTAACTGTTTTAAGTACAGATGAAGGTGCCCATTTATTCGGAATCGACGAACGAATAAATAGTTTGTTTGTTTGTTTTGAGATATTCATGGTGTTTGTCGACTACTACGGTCATTTACACCGGGCCAATATTCTTCATATTTATTTCTCAACTGCCGACTTATAGCACGGCCCACTTCTAGGCTTCGTGTAAGACACCGCTTACGCGGATTAACTGGCGAAGAGTAATGGAATGAAGAGTTGATTTTACTCGCAAAAGGCGCTGTGTCGCTCACGCATACGCAGAACTGCTCAACTATACGCAAGTAGAGCGGTGTGTAGCCTCAGTCTTTAAATACCAGTCAAAATACAGGATAACATACGAAACCTCAGAAAGTTTAAAAATGATATAGTTCAATACCCTACCCACCTACTTATCAACGATATACAATTATAAACGTATGAGCGATATTCGTTTGATTTAAATTATATACAAAAGGGTTGGTTGAGGTGAGCAAGTTTACGACAACGTAAGTTGTTGTATAAGCTCCGATCACTGCGTTTGCGATCAATTTATTTGTGATATAACAATGCAGGTTCAACGAACTTATACAAGATACAGCGATTTAGTCAACATCAATTACATGATGACTTTAAATTGACTCGTAAATTTTGCTTCAGTCACGAGTCAATCTTCATTTCTGACGCGTCGACTCAAGTCAAGTCATTTTTTCAAGGTGACCCAAGTTAATAAGCCAAGTCATACGAAAAAGGTTACTCCGGTCATTCCAACACTGGTACACGGTAGAAAATGTAAGTAGACCCGAACTGAGCAATTAGTTTACTGTCCATCTTTCTCTGGTTCGCAAACTTGGATTCATTCTGTGACGCATAAAATTTGTCAGTACATTCACAATAAAATTTCACTTTCAGAGTAAAAACTCTCGGCGGGCCGGACAAAATCCCTTCGCGGGCCGGATCCGGCCCGCGGGCTGTATGTTGCCCGCCCCTGCCCTAGGTGATACTTCCGGGGGGCCTCCTTATCTAAATTATCGCAACTTCTGGGGGCTACGCCCCCCCAGACCCCCTCCCAAACGGTTGATTGTACTTTTATTGTTCTGCACCTCGTATACACTGTTCCGGTAGTGCTTTGTCTGTACTTCATGATAAAGCTTTCAGCATATAAAATAATTATAATGTCATGCCACAGTACAATAAACGACTTGGCATATTCGAAAACAAGTGACTCAAGTGAACTATAGCGTGTTTCGAGATCTACCTCTTTAGAAAAATTATGGGATGTAGCATGAATAATAATTGAATAGTATATTCATATTGAAATGAACCCGAATATTTTCGGCTGACACTCGTCAGGGGTAATCGTCAGCAACTAGTAGAGAATTCGAAAGAACAGCGTATATCAACATCAACAATCGTAACACAAAATATGACGTCACCAGCCCGAAATGTCGAATACGAGAGCGTTCAATGCACTATTTTTAGATGATGCATGACATAAAAGTATAACAAGGCAACTGCACGCCAAATAGACCACATCAATCCAGAAAGCTGTCGGCTGACATCAGTAATAAGCCAGCACACCACGTCAAGGTTTCAGCCAGGTGCTGGATTGGGCCTATCTTTTTGCTACAAAGAAGATTTTGTTGCATGATAAGGCATAGAAGCAAAATGTGCGACAATGTGGTACAACACCAGTATTACCACAGGAACACATCAGTACTGGTATCACCTGTGAAGAGCTAGTTGCACGATCTGTAAGAATATAGCTTTCAATACAACATCCATTGTACTATAATATTTATTGAACTCAGAGAATTTTTGGGTGCCTCTTTTCAAGAGTTGACTTCAGCCTAAGGGATTTAAATAGATTTAAAAGCAAAACCAAAAAGGCGAAGTATGACGCAACAATCAAAATCACAAACCATGATATTCTCATTGTCACAATGACAGCAACAACAACAAACTTTGAAGTATGCGGAGATACGGTACTATAGTAGCAGCGCAATTTGTAAATAAACAGTTACACACACGAAACAACACGCACTAATGAAAAAATTGTAAGTTATTATAGAAAAAATATTTTTGTCTGTAAGAACTTGCCTGGTTGGATTAACACTAAAACGCCACAAATAGCATAGACAAGAGACCACTACAATCAAATACAATATACGTATTTGAAAGCACTGTTACATCATTCAGTCTATAAGGCATTATAGTTGGTGGAAAAACAGCAACATCCTCAATTTTTGCAGAACATTCCTGAGCTGACATAGATGGTTAAATATTTGTGTAGTAGTTCAAAATTTGCATTGTCGCCTTCTTTCCAATTCTGAACCACTTCCTTTTCTGAGATCCTGACTTACATTTAGCATGTACTCGCGGCATTGTAGCAGATACTTGACTGCAGTAATTAGGAGATACTGATGCTACCAATTACAACATAACATATAACTGAGTGACACCAAACTCATCGTAGCTAATGAAATGTACGGTTGTCAACTGACGAGTGCGCCTTACTGAATATGCTGTTTACCGACTCATATTTATATTGAACTGGTAGCCCATTTCAAGAATGTAATGGTCAAAATTGTCTTATGCAACACCTGATCTTAGGGCAAATTTTGGTTGCGGTCAAATCCGTGGAAAGTTGCACATATTTTTCATAAAAGTTAGAAGTGAAAAGTCGCATTTATTTTTCACTAAAGTTACACTAAAAAGGTACATTCATGGATAAGTTTCTTGAAATTATTAAGGTATGAGATACTTGATTCGATGCGTATCCAAGGCACTGACGCAAAACTCAGTGTTGGCGCCTTCAACAAAATCAACAGCCTGAAAAAATTGACCCAGTAGTAATATAATTTACAGCGGTCTAGCCTGAATGTATGTCAAATGAGAAATGACCTCAAATTTAAACGACAGTGATAATCAAGCGATCTATTTACATGAAGTACCAAATATTTCCAGTAAAAAGTGAGTTGCATGAAAAATCAAAAAGCTGCAAAAAGTTGCTTGAAAAAATGAAGCAAAGTTGCAATATAAGATTCCTCCAAACAGCTTAAAACACAATACTACATAACTTCCGAGTATTTAGGAAGCTGCCAGAAGCTGTAAATAAAGTTGCAAAAACTTGCCCTGTGATCATTTAATTCTTTCCTCTGCCCTGCTGAAATTGATTCCATTGCTAAATTGTTTGGTCACATTTTGGTCTTTTTCTGTGACATCATATTAAATTATCAACCTCACAACAAATTGAATATATGTAGCCTTCCGTACACCTTTCTCAATGATAGCCATTCAAATCTTTCAAATATCGACATAGATTTTTGAGGCATAAAATATCAGGCATTAGGCCGCTAGAAACTTTCATGCATGCAAGATCTATTGCATATCTATCTGTAGTACACCACCGATTAAAAGACATCCACCTGTGATAAAAAAACGCTTTGTGACAACACCATAAACACTTTCTGACTGACTGTACCGGGTGCACATATAGCGTGGTAAAGTTTTGAAAATACGCTGCCAATCCGCGGACAAGAAATGAACAAATTTACCATCATGACAACCCTGGGAATGGATTTCCATTCAGGAAAGGCCTTGTCATGGTGGTTTTACGCCTGTATCTATGATACTGTCACACATGACTGCCTCGCAGCACGAGGGCAAGTGTCCTAGTACATGCTCAGTCTTTCCGTAGTCTTCGCAGTGTAAACAGGGCTTCCACGCCGCTCTGAATCTGACTCTAATTAATGTAATTTCTCATTTAGAGTATATGTCAGCGTATTTTTTAACGGTATGATATAGTCTGGGTTGTTTGATCGACATTCTACAATACACACAAGGGGAAACTTACTGTGTCCGGACTTATTAGCCAGTTAATTATGCTCAGTCAGTCATTACTCGCAGCGATTGCTCCAGTCCAACTCGCCGTCGAGTTGTAACAGTTCTGTGAAGGACTGAATGTGTCATAACAAGGACAGGCCTAATCCACAACTAATATGTTGAGTCATGAGAATGGTTCAGTAAACAACAATATATAGGCTATAATAGCCTACATGCTTTCATTGGCTTTCAAATGACTATTTCCTTTGATATTATGGATATTCAGGCTCAGCGTGGACACTAGGGTTGTCCAAAATTTGGAAAATCTTAAAAAGTCTCCGTGATTGTGTCTCATTCTATAGATTATTGATGAAAAACAACTATTAGCCTGAAAGAAGCTTACAGGAAAGCCGTTAAGATTTCGGTCAAAGCGTTTGAAAGTAGCTGCTCAAGAATGGGCGTGCCACCGACCATAGAACGGCGAGAAGATGAGTAATCAAATAACCACGGTTCTTGATTGGTAATCGGCTATGCTCCAATGATCACGGCAGCAGCAGCTTGCTGATTAGGTGTTCAAGAAGTCTGCTACCGGCGGGGATTCTGAATGCGCATTGTTAGTATTTTGACAGGTGATGATTTAAGATTAATTCAGGACATGTTGAGTTAAGATATACATGATGAACAAACAACACCTGCTTCACAAAACCTTTTACAGCATGACTGCTTTATTGTGAACGAAGCGGCTGTAGCCTACATGCCGTGCTTTCATCGAGGAAAAGCAAAGGCGCTTATGCAAGTGGTGAACGAATTCCCCGTTTAAGAAGGGATACATCATCAGTGAATACAACTATAAAGCTTGACTATGACACTATACTTTGCGTGATCCTATTGGACCCAAGTTGTAGTATATAGCTGAAGTTTTGAAGGTTTTAGGGATCGACTGAATCGGCTGGTTATGTACGGCAGTTATACTTACAGCAAATTGAATTCACTTATAACTACAGGGTTGGTTCGATTGGTTTGAAATAAGGACAGATTTGTTTGAAATGAGGAGAGTCTCATGTTTGAAATGAGGATAGTCATGTCAGAAATAAGGATAGTCATGTTTGAAATGAGGATAGTCGCTATATTCACTATAAAGTGAGTTGCAGTACCAGGCAAGACTTCCCAGTGGTAACCCAGTCCGAACACATCCCAGACATGATGTCCGAACACGCCCCAGACACGATGTCCTAGCGTCAACACAGTCCTAACATACCCCAGACATGATGTCCGAACACGCCCCAGACACGATGTCCGAATGGCAACACAGGACGAACACACCCCAGACATGATGTTCAAACACGCGCCAGACACGATCTACGAGTGTCAATACAGGCCTAACACGCCCAAGACACCATGTCTGAATCGCAACACAGACCGAACACGCCCCAGACACGATGTCCTAGTGTCAACTCAGATCCGAAAACAACCCAGACACCATGTTTGAATGGCCGAACATGCCCCAGACACGATGTCCGATTGGCAGCACAGGCCGAACACTGCCCAGACATGATGTCCAAACACGCCCCAGACACGATGTCCGGGTATCAACACAGGCCGAACACGCCCAAGAGACTATGTCCGAGTGGCAACACAGGCCGAACACACCCCAGACATGATGTCCAAACACGCCCCAGAAACGATGTCCGAGTATCAACATAGGCCGAACACGCCCAAGACTTCATGCTCGAATGGCAACACAGACCGAACACGCCCCAGATACGATATCCGAGTGTCAATACAGGCCTAACTCGCCCAAGACACCATGTCTGAATGACAACACAGACCGAACACGCCCCAGACACAATGTCCGAGTGTCAACTCAGTCTGAACACAACCCAGATACCATGTTTGAATGGCCGAACACGCCCCAGACACGATTTTCGATTGGCAGCACAGGCCGAACACACCCCAGACATGATGTCCAAACACGCCTCAGACACGATGTCCGAGTATCAACACAGGCCGAACACGCCCAAGACACCATGTCCGAATGGCAACACAGACCGATCACGCCCCAGACACCATGTTTGAATGGCAATAATAGCACAGGCCGAACACGCCCCAGACATGATGTCCGAACTCGCCGCAGACACGATGTCCGAGTGTCAACACAGGCCGACACGCCCCAGACATAATGTCTGAATGGCAGCAGAGGCCGAACACAACCCAGATATGATGTCGGAACATGCCCCAGACACGATGTGCGATTGGCAACACAGTCCTAACACCCCCAGACACGATGTTAATAACGTTAGTCATGTTTGAAATAAGGTCAGTCTCGTGTTTGAAATAAGGATAATCATGTTAGAAATAAGGATAGTCATGTTTGATATAAGGATAGTCATGTTTGAAATAAGGTTAGTCTCATGTTTGAAATGAGGATAGTCATGTTAGAAATGAGGATAGTCATGTTTGAAATGAGGATAGTTGCTATATATTCACTATGAGGTCAGTTGTAGTACCAGGTGGTAACCCAGTCCGAACACATCCCACATCCAGTCCGAACACGTCCCAGACATGATGTCCGAACTCGCCGCAGACACAATGTCCGAGTGTCAACTCAGTTCGGACACAACCCAGACACCATGTTTGAATGGCCGATCTCGACCCAGACATAATATCCGAACACGCGCCAGACACGATGTCCGAGTATCAACACAGGCCGAACACGCCCAAGACACCATGTCTGAATGACAACACAGACCGAACACGCCCCAGACACGATGTCTGATTGGCAACACAGGCCGAACACCCCCGGACATGATGTCCGAACATTCTCCAGACACGATGTCCGAGTGTCAACACAGGCCTAACACGCCCAAGACACCATGTCCGAATGAATAATTGACCATGATATTGGGAATTATATCGAGCGATCATTCGGAACTATGCCGATTTTCAGATTTCAGACATGGACGGCTATATTTATGGTTGGTTTCGTTGACCTGCTAGCTTTAAAATTGTATTTCCGGAATTGTAAATCCGGAATCAAGATCGGTATTGTTAAATTGGAGTTTCAAAGTTAATACATGAGTTCGGCCAATACTAATGTCCCTTGCATTTATTGCCGGTCGCCTGTGTTTGCCGCTGGGCTCATTTGACAAGGACAGGAATATTTGGGGATCACACATATATACATGGTGTCTGGGGCGTGTTCGGTCTGTATTGTCATTCGGACATGGTGTCTTGGGCGTGTTCGGCCTGTGTTGATACCCGGACATCGTGTCTGGGGCGTGTTTGGACATCATGTCTGGGGTGTGTTCGGCCTGTGCTGCCAATCGGACATCTTGCCTGGGGCATGTTCGGCCATTCAAACATGGTGTCTTGGTTGTTTTCGGATCTGAGTTGACACAAAGACATCGTGTCTGGGGCGTGTTCGGTCTGTGTTGCCATTCAGACATGGTGTCTTTGGGCGTGTTAGGCCTGTATTGACACTCGTACATCATGTCTGGGGTGTGTTCGGCCTGTGCTGCCAATCGGACATCGTGTCTGGGGCGTGTTCGGCCATTCAAACATGGTGTCTTGGTTGTTTTCGGATCTGAGTTGACACTAAGACATCGTGTCTGGGGCGTGTTCGGTCTGTGTTGCCATTCAGACATGGTGTCTTGGGCGTGTTAGGCCTGTATTGACACTCGTACATCGTGTCTGGCGCGTGTTTGAACATCATGTCTTGGGTGTGTTCGGCCTGTGCTGCCAATCGGACATCGTGTCTGGGACGTGTTTGGACATCATGTCTGTGGTGTGTTCGGTCTGTGCTGCCAATCGGACATCGTGTCTGGGGCGTGTTCGGTCCGTGTTGCCATTCGGACATGGTGTCTTGGGCGTGTTTGGACATCATGTCTGGGGTGTGTTCGACCTGTGTTGCCATTCGGACATGGTGTCTTGGGCGTTTTCGGCCTGTGTTGATAACCGGACATCGTGTCTGGGGCGTGTTTGGACATCATGTCTGGGGTGTGTTCGGCCTGTGCTGCCAATCGGACATCTTGTCTGGGGCATGTTCGGCCATTCAAACATGGTGTCTGGGTTGTTTTCGGATCTGAGTTGACACTAGGACATCGTGTCTGGGGCGTGTTCGGTCTGTGTTGCGATTCAGACATGGTGTCTTGGGCGTGTTAGGCCTGTATTGACACTCGTAGATCGTGTCTGGCGCGTGTTTGAACATCATGTCTGGGGTGTGTTCGGCCTGTGCTGCCATTCGGACATCGTGTCTGGGGCGTGTTCGGACATCATGTCTGGGGTATGTTAGGACTGTGTTGACGCTAGGACATCGTGTCTGGGGCGTGTTCGGACATCATGTCTGGGATGTGTTCGGACTGGGTTACCACTGGGAAGTCGTGCCTGGTACTGCAACTGACTTTATAGTGAATATAGCGACTATCCTCATTTCAAACATGACTATCCTTATTTCTGACATGACTATCCTCATTTCAAACATGAGACTCTCCTCATTTCAAACAAATCTGTCCTTATTTCAAACCAATCGAACCAACCTTCCTCACTTATAAGGGTTGTCAAAGTCCTTAATGATGCTGCAGAAAAGAGGTGTAAGGTAAGCACA
The DNA here is from genome assembly GCF_051294905.1 of Botryllus schlosseri. NCBI lineage: Eukaryota > Metazoa > Chordata > Ascidiacea > Stolidobranchia > Styelidae > Botryllus > Botryllus schlosseri. Next base: position 27,494,113 of record NC_137242.1, on the reverse strand, counting down.
GGCTATGCTGGATATGATATCCAAACTAAGTTTGATACTATATGCTGCATATAGTCTGTGCTTTTCTTCACACCTCTTTTCAGCGAGATCAATAAGGACTTTGGCATACCATATCCAGCATAGCCAATGCGAGTATGCGTACATTACCACTTCTTTTCTGCATTATCATTAATGACTTAAACAACGCCTACAAGTGCATTCAATTTGCTGTAAGCATCTGATAAGTGCCAAGCATAACCGGCTGATTCCGCCGATCCCCAGAGCATTCAAAACGTCACCTATATACTACAGCTTCAGCCCAATAACATCACACAAAGTATAGTGTCATTGTTAAGCTTTATATATTTGTATTCACCGATGATGGATCCGTACTGAAACGGTGAATTCGCTCAACACTTGCATAAGCGCCTTTGTTTTATCTCGATGAAAACACGGCATGTAGGTTTCAGGCCGTTTCCTTCACAATAAAGCAGTCATGCTGTAAAAGCTTATGTGAAGCAGGTGTTGTTTGTTCATCATGTATTTCGTAACTCAACATGTCCTGAATTAATCTTAAATCATCACCTGCCAAAATACTAAGAATGCGTACTCAGAATCCCCGCCGGTAGCAGACTTCTTGAACACCTAATCAGCAAGCTGCTGCTGCCGTGATCATTGGAGCATAGCCGATTAGCCAATCAAGAGCCGTTGTATTTTGATTACTAGTCTTCTCGCCGTTCTATGGTCGGTGGCACGCCCATTCTTGAGCTGCTACTTTCAAACGCTTTGACCGAAATCTTAACGGCATTTCTGTAAGCTTCTTTCAGGCTAGTTATTGTTTTTTCATCAGTAATCTATAGAGTGAGACACAATCACGGAGACTTTTTAGGATTTTCCAAATTTTAGACAACCCTAGTGGACACGCTTCATTATAAATTAACATCCGGTATCATATGAAAGCTGGCATCAAGAGCTAGCAAGTAGAATCTCACAAACTTATACTGGAAAATTTTGATGATATGAAATACACACTGCTGCCACTAGGAAGTATATACTCAATAATAATTCATTCCATGTTACAATATGACCTCCAGACATGGGGTGATTACTTCATGAATGTAATCGATTGCGATTACGATTACTTCTGAATGACGCGATTACGATTACGATTACGATTACAGCAAAATCAGGAAGTAGTCGATTACGATTACGATTACATTGGAAAAGTAATCACGATTACTCACGATTACATTTATTTTGCATCTTAGAAGCTATGTTGGAAGACAATATATGGATTGCGCTAAAAAGGCCTAATGTGATAACAAACTCCCTTTAAAAAAAGATGCGCCATTTGTTTGTTACGTCATAATGTATCCATTGCCCATTTTCAAAGAGGTCAATTTATCGCGCTCAACGACTTGCATTCTTGCGAGGGCAATAACTGCCGCACCCCAAATTTCCCAATAGAGTGGAGAGCGAGCTCGAAGGGGACTCAAAAAGTACTTCGTAAACCAACATAAGTTAGAGTATTTTCGAGAGATCTAATTAACTTGAAAATCCTCTCTATAGATCAATGATTGCCAACCGCGGGTCTGAGAGCCGCATGTGGCTCTCAGCTAGCCAACTTGCGGCTCCCCTTGACGTTGGAAAATCCAACAAAAATAATAAAAATCAATCTATAACAAAAAAGTGATATTCAAAAATTTCACTTGCTTTGCTTGGAATCTGGAGTTTATAATTTAGGGTGAAGACCAATTGCTTTGGTGTCGAGTAGCGATTCTCTACTCAGCAACGATTTCGTTACTCAACTCACGTCAAAAAGTATGCTCACACTCAAATGCGTCTGGATCGGCACTAAAATTTAAGTCTACTCATCACCAGACTTAATTAAGTGCAGGCGGTGTTACAACACGTTTTTCAACGCTATCTGACCAGCAAACCAATGAATTATTTGACTAATTGTTACGTTCAACGGCCGCATTGAATGAATGCTTTTTAACCATGATGAAAATGTTTTCAAGTCCTATTGTATAGTTAATGAGGCCAGTGGCCACTGACCCTAGTGCTTTACAACTTGAGTTGCTAGACATGCAGTCAGATATAAAGACATGACAATTTGTTCATGCGTCTCACGAAAGTTTTTCTTTTAGTCTGCTACGTTTGAGCCACTACAATATCTTTTGATTATTTAACAAACCGGAGGCCACGAATTAAGAACATGCACTAAAGTAATTATAACAAGAAACCAGTGGTCATAATTATGAATTAAGTTGCCCCAGCTCTACAGGTAGGTAATTGTGTGACGAGATAGCGCAGTGGTATAATCCACGGCTGCAACACCAATGGGTTGCGGGTTCGAGTCTGAACGAGGTCGACTTCGGAATTCCTTCCAAAGTGTTGGGGGTTTATCTAGGCTCCTCCTCGCCGCCTCATCCTCGTAAGCGGTGTCTTACAAAAAGCTTAGATGTGGGCCGTGCTGCAAGTCGGCAGATACAGAATCGGAAATGCATGAAATCGGCCTGGTGTAAATGTCTGTGGTAGTCGACAAACACCATGATTACCTCAAACAAATAAACTCTACAGGTATATCTGACCATCGCGGGCTGAGAGAGGATTAAAAATTAATAGTAATATATTGCAATTACTAAATTTCTTGACGAAATTCAATCTTTAACGTGAGATTACCGCCCTACGGGGGCCAAAGACCAACGTTTGGACTGGGAGACGAATTGCTGTTTTGGTCCTGGTACCAGCTACAACCCACGCTAACATGATAGATAAGCCCAAGGCCATGGCGGCAGGTCCCAATGCTGAATAAATAATTATGAAATTACGATAGGCGCCCGTTTCAAGTAGAGTCATATGAGAATAGAACGAAGCGAACATAAAATTCTGCCTTCAACTTAATACCCGGTCTAGATATTGCACTGCAAGCTGCCGTTACGAGAAATAGCAAAACGGCTCGCTTATGATATATATATCACCAGCTGTTGATTTCAAGTGCTTCGTTGTGGAAACCGCTATGTTTTATTTGACGAGTACAATATTTCAAATCTTTGTCCGGCGTACGGGTACGTACGTTATATACTGGATAGGCCTACTGCCCGCCAAGCAGAAACGGTCAAACTGCGTTTAACTAAGCATAAGCATAACCAAACATCAACACATAAGTTACTATTTTAAACTATGGGCAGAGCGGATATAAATTATACTGCTGCGAAGTAGTGGCGTGTGGAACGCGTTGATAACCTGATATACAGCACGGCGGGTGTTCTTACAATCAGACTCATGGACGACGTAGGTACATCGAATATCTATTTACTGCGGATACTTCTTACACAATGACGCGCAAAGCTATAGGCTGCTTCTGACGTAATAATGAGCTGTGGCGATTGAAAATCAGGCGTTTGTGCAGTCACGAACCTGGTATAACATCTTTTCCTTGTTCACGAATGTTCAGTTTCTGTCATAGTCCTTGTACAAATAAAAAGTAATCGTTCTTTCACAGAGAAATCGATTAGATATGGGAAGTAGTCGATTACGATTACGATTACTTCGGAATTTTTTCGAATGTAATCGATTGCGATTACGATTACTTGAAAATGCTGTAATCGTCGTAATCGATTACGATTACTAATCACGATTACCCCATGTCTGATGACCTCATTAACATAAAATCGAAAAAGGCCCTTTTAACAAGCACAGAAATTCAATTATCGAGCACCGTTTACAGTACAATATTCTACATGGGTAGGCCTACATGTATTTTCACGGTGATTCCCAAAATGACAACCTAAAACTCGCATAAATGTAGGAGGGGGGCTCATAAAATCAAAGTAAGCTCTTTTAGCAGATGCAGAAATTTATTGATCGACTGTTTACGGTACCATATTCTACATCGGTACATTACATTTCCACGGTTACTCGCAAAAGGATAACTAAAATTCGCATAAATGTAGGGGGGGGGGCTCATAAAATCAAAGTAAGCTCTTTTATCGGATGCAGAAATTCAATGATCGACTACTGTTTACGGTACCATATGCTACATGGGTACATATATTTTCACGGTTATTCGTGAAATGATAACCTAAAATCGCGTAAATGAAGAAGCCCCCCCCCCTCATAAAATCAAAGTAAGCTTTTAGCGGGTGCAGTAATTTAATGATTGACTACTGTGTGCGGTATTACATTCTACATGGGTGCATGTGTTTTCACGGCTATTTGCAAAATGATAACATTCGCATAAATGTAGGGGGGGGGGGCCTTTAGCTAATGGCAAAATAGATAGAGGTCATAAAATCAAAGTGAGCTCTTGCAACGAGTGCAGAAATTTAATGATCGACTACTGCTTACGGTACTATATTCTACATGTATTTTCACAGTTACTCGCAAAATTATAACTAAAATTCGCATAAATGTAGAAGGGGGGCCCCTTCATAAAATCAAAGTAAGTCATTTTAGCGGGTGCAGAAATTAAATGATTGACTACTGTTTACGGTATTGTATTCTACTTGGGTACATGTATTTTCACTTTTCTGCAAAATGATAACTTTCACGTAAATGTAGGAGGGGGAGGCCTTTAGCTAATGGCAAAATGGATGGAGATCATCAAATCAAAGGGAGCTCTTGCAACTAGTGCAGAAATTTAATGATCGACTACTGCTTACGGCACCATATTCTACATTGGTGCATGGATTTTTGTGGTTATTCATAAAATGACTACTAAAAAATGAGAATTGATGATTGACCTGTCTTTACGGTACAATACCATATTCTTTATGGATACAAGGATTCCGCGGTTATTCAGAAAATGGCAATACTTGAAAAAAAGCGCGTAAACCGGAGAAATAGTTGAAAAAAGCGCGTGAACCGAGGAGGGGGCCCTCGAAAGCGCGTAAATCAACCAGGGGGGCGGCGGGGCCTAGGCGACCGCCTACCTCGCCTACCCCAAAAGCCACCACTGATCAGGAGCACGATCGGATAAGATGTGTCAGCTTTCAAATATTGTTTACTTGTCAGACAACAATGTTGCACATTTAACCCTGATAAACATGTGGCACGGCCATTATGTTCATGTCGGACAGCAGACATTTAAAAGAAGCTAAAATATCTAAATAATTTCCCTGAAAACCTTAACATAGTCAGAGATGGGCATTGGCCAAGGAGAAAATGTCCTGCAACATATGAAGATGATGGGAGTAAGGTACCTGAGTAGATTGGAGCTTACATATGTTAGCTGACTATTGCTCAAGTATCAAACTAGACAACCTGTAGAATTATTGGTTATTAGCGTAAATTTGGACCCAGAAACTTGCACTTTATTTGTCCTGTAGAGGCAATATCAGTTTGGATCAACCAAATAAAGCAGTGCAAATGTTTATTTGAAGTCTATGACTTGCTTTCGACTGCTTGTGGTTTTTGAAACGTTTTATACAATAAACACGAAATAATAGTGCTATAGTGCTATTATGTGAGTTATGAGACAATGTGGTGGGTGCCTAACCCAAAAACTTGACGTGATGGGAAAAAAAACTGAAGTCATTTTCGAATTCAGCGCCCAAAAGTTTGTCTGATCAAAGTCTACAAAAATTGTGTTGACCAGTGTATACTCTGTCAGCCTAGAAATTGTACATTGATCTAATCCAGTGGTTCTTACAATTTTTCTCCAGCGACCCCTTTCAAAAATTGCCTTAGTCTGGCGCCCCTTTTTCAAGGACCGTAGTAAAAACAATGGGTAAGTGGTCGAAGTCCGCGTTCAGGTTGGGAATTCACCACTCGATTAATTACCGGTACAATGGTATGTGCTATTTTCGGGATCAAATCCAGGTTATTATAACAACCATCATCGGGTAAGGCCTACGGGCTCATAGCATTTGTTTCGAGATCGATGTACACATCCTCCTGGCAATACGGGGAAGTTAATTGTATTGGGTTTTGTTTTATTGCTTTGTGTGACTACTAGATCAACTGAGAATGTGGTAGAGATTTGCTCACTTTTAATTTAGTCCTGCACCAAGCTCTTAACTTTAACGTGAATGGAGGTAATAACTCTAAGCACCTTGATGATACGGTGAAGAAATATTCTGACGATCTCATTTTGACGCTCTCAAATAGGCCACATGTATATTTTGTTAATTAATTTGGCCAAAAAACTTCAAAACATCTTTCATGTACAGAGGGCATCACTCTCAAAAGTTGTACAATAGCCTACAGGGCCTTTTCCATTTCGACACGCAGTGCGCTGCAGGATAAAATACCTAGTTTGAAACATTTTGTGGAAAAATAACCCGAGCTATCAGTATAAGTATCAGTTTAATAATATTTATCATTTCAAAACAGCACAAAACTGCGATGCAATGAAAAGATAGGAGGGTGTCGAAACGACTTGGAGTAGCTAGCGTGACGGGAGTGTTATGACGGGGAATTAGCAATCCAAAAGTACGCCAAATTCATTTTACATGAATTAAAATAAACCACTCATTCATGGAAATATGGTTGGTGGATATTTCGTCATGGAAACATGGTTGGTGGATATTTCGCGATGAACGCGACGAAAATTTCTACCAAGTTACAAGGCTCCGAGTCACAAGTCAATCTTACTTTTATAGTTTTGACTCGAGTCAAGTCGAGTCATTTTCAATTCACCACTTAGTCAAGTCAGAGTCCAAGTCATCGATCAGAGCATCGAGTCCAAGTCATGGTATTATGACCCGAGTCCAAGTTATTGTATTGACTGCTTAGTTTCCAGGTAAAGTCTTGTTAAACCCACTTTTATAACTACGTTTGGTGATATCGAATGGTTGTTTGGTGATATCGAATAGTTCTCATTTAAAATATACTAATTTCTCTCACTTTCAGCAGTTTCTGGTCGCATGTTCAAGTACCAATACCAATGGACAAAACCCCAATAGGGTGGTTACTTTACTATTCTTCGGAATTAAAATGAAATGTCCGAGTCTCGAGTCATGTGACTTGGTTCGAGTCATGCACAATGACTCGAGTCCAAGTCAAGTCAATACACAGATTGACTCGAGTCAGCGCCCCCATTTCTCCCCCGGAGCGTTTCCGTCCCGTTTAAAATCGCCCCCTGGTGGGCGCCGGAGACAGTTAAGAACCACTGATGTAATCGTATGCGGGAGCAAAGCGCACTCTTACCTTTTTCCTAACGCATTTCAATAAATACGCATTTCTATAAATATGAATGGCTGACGTATAAGCGAGGATAGGGCGCCTTTATATTCACCTTTACAATGCTGGTCCCAGAGGCAGTCTCTCTCGATGGAACGAAATTGGGTATGGTGATCTGTTTTACAATTTCGTATTCAATATGCGAACCATTCTAGACACTTTATATTCTCAAGATTAGAAGAGTTAATGCACATTCTCCTCCTCCAAATTAAATTGTTTTGCGCCCGTAAGTGCCACAAGCCTCGTAGCCGTGCTCACAATAATTCGTGAGCCCGATTTTCGTCACAGTCATGATTGCAGCGTGAAATCCGACGGTGCGTATGCTTGAGCTTGAAATTCATTCTTTCCTCAAAAGGCTTTGCGAACATTTATCGGGAAATGCAACAATCCAGTCCGATTTGTCGATATAATTAGCAAACAATTGCCGCAACGCAAGTTACTCATAAACCCTTTGTGTTCGACGTAAAGACAAATGGCTGATTGGACACGCGCTTAAATTATTTAGCATTTGTTTGGAGAGTAATTGAACTTCTTTACGATTTAATTATACGAGAAGATATGCCTTGACGATACAGTGGCATCCCAGCCTCTTTGCATTAATTAAAGATACATGCATATTTTGCTTGAAATAATTAAAGATTCATGCATATCTTAATTAAAGATATCTAGGGTAAATCGCTCGCGGGCCGTACCAGTCAACTTACAGTATCTTTTCACTTGAATGCTTTATTACATTGTACCACGGATAACAGGGGCTCCTTTCTAGCAAGTAGGTGGACAATGGAATAGGCAAAAATACCATGATTGGCCGGTTGAATACGGATATGAACCGCTGAAACATTGGCGCTAACGACGATATAAGTTGGCATATTTCCATGCTCCTTCTCCCTTTGTCATAATCTGGCGTTAGCCCAGCGCATGAGGAGTGAGTAATACAAGTGATTGAACTGTAAACGTGAACTTTTCAATCGGAAGTGACACCGCATTACAGCCACAGATACTTGAGTTATATTTTTGTACAACTAAATATATTCTACATGTCAACTGCATACACAGGTTTCACACTGGCGTTTTCGCTTCTGTGAATAACTATGTTTTTGGTCTGATTCTCCATAAAACTCTGAAATTAGTGTGGATTTATTGCCTTCTCGAAATCGGGTCACAATTTTACAGACTTCCAAATATTAACTAGAGTGAAACCACAACACTGCAGTCGGGTGGTGATAATGTGGCGTATGGACAATATGAACAATTGGACATGCTCGACATTTACTATATTGAGGGATTATTTAATGGAAATATTTTCTACATAAAATCGTAACATTTCTGCTTCGCGGGCCGGATGAAATGGTCTGACGTGTCGTATAATTGACCAGTGTTGGGATCAAGTCACTACCTTCGAGTCACGAGTCATTGGACATTTTGACTCGAGTCAAGTCAAGTCACTTGATTTTTTGAGGTGACTCGTGTCAAGTCGAGTCGAGTCAAGTAAAGTCACGAGTCAAGTCACTAGTCGACTCAAGTTGAATTTTCAAAGAACCAGACATGATTCAAAAGTCATTGCATTATGCTGTATTAAATACAGATGGAGTCCCCACTTATTCCGAATCGAAAAACGAATAAAGAGATGATTTATACACGCAATAAAGGCGCTGTATCGATCACGCATACGTAGAACTGCTAAACTACGTAAGTAGCGTTAGCCACAGTCTAGAATTATCCGCCAAAATACAGGATAAAATACGAAACCTCGGTAGTTGTAAAGAGGATATGGTGCAATACCCTGCCATCCTGCATCCATGATATACAATTGTAAACGTATAAGACCAGTGGTTCCCAACGTGGGCGATATCGCCCCCCAGGGGGCGATTTGGCGGTCTAGGGGGGCGAAAATAACGAAGGGGGCGATAGGGGGGGCGAAAATGGACGAAGGGAGCGGTAGGGGTCGATGGCGCGTTAAAGCGGCTATATTGGAGTCGAGAACGTAACTTCCGCATCCCTAACTCCCCAATTGGGGGTGGGGGCCCAAAATTATTGAGTGAATGAGCAATAATTAAAGAGTAATGTCTTAGAAATTTTTCGAGCTGCGAGAGATTTAATAATATCATATATCTTGATTTTGGGGTACCCGTCACCCAACAAAAATACGCATGATTTATGGCAATGGTAGAATTCGGCGTCGGCCATTACTGCGCCACAACGCACCAAGACATATGAAGTTACAAGCCATGTAGCATGCGAATCCGAGAAGTTTGCCAGAACGATCAGCAGCGAGAAGGCCTTGGACGAAAAGGAATGCCCTTGTGCTGACCGAAAACTTCGATATATATATACAGATATGTTTAATTGTCCATAGGCGCCTCAATGGCTGGCGTCGAATGTTCCTGTCCTGGCGACCTTAACCCTACAGGACAAATGCCATCCCGCGAGGAAAAAATTATTTGCCAGTACAGAAATACCAATTTGAAATCATGTGCGTCTTTTAGTTTGGTACGTTTTGACGATTTCCATATCTTCTGACATAGCAGATATAGGAGGTCACAAAATAGCCCCATGTTACGAAGTCAATATAACAACGATTCCGCCCGAAGATGTTAAATTATTTATTTAGGGGTCCTACCTTTTCCAGCACACCACACTCAGCTCTACCGGTAAATCTGATTACGCGAGCAGAAAGAGGATAAAAAATTGATAGCTATATATATGCAATTCCCGACCATATTGACAGATTCAAACATGAATTATATAAATTTGTCGCGCTTCGTGCGTTTAGGCGAAATACGGTTACTCACCAAACACTACATGAAATAGGGTATAGCTGATATGTAGCGACAAAAGGCTCACAGGCTGAGGGGGTCTGGGGTTTGGTTTATCACCCTATTGGGCCAAAGACCTATGTTTGGGGAGCTGAAGAAGTGCTGTTTTTATTTTACCAATATTTGGGAAGCGATCATCGGTGTGTAGCTTCAAAAGGGGGCGATAGTAGTATATACGATCGCTCGCGAACTAACGTTGTCTCTTATGGGCGGGGTGGCATGGTGCCGAGAAACCGGGGGTGGCATGGTGACCCTTATGTCTTATGGCGGGGGTGGCATGGTGCCATTGTGTCTTATGGCTGCGGTGGCATGGTTACCTTTTCGGGTATAGGCTGCGGCGGCATGGTGCCGTGAAACTCGTGGTGATGATGGTACCCTTTCAGACCCCCATGTGGTGATGATGTGCCTATGTGGTGATGATGGTACCCTTTCTGGCATAGGCTGCGGCGATGATGTGCCATGTATTCTTATGGATGCGGTCGTGATTCGTACTTTCGGGTATAGGCTGCGGCGGTGATTCACCGTGAAAACTCGTGGTCGTGACTCGCCTTTTTTGCTATGGGCTGCGGCGGTGATGCGCCATGTATTCTTACGCGATATGTGGTGACTCGCCATGTGTTCTTATGGGTGCGGTCGTGATGCGCACTTTCAACCATCTCTCGCGTGGTGTTGAATAGTCACCAACAATAACCGCACAAACGGAAACGTGGCTTGCAAGAGGATTTACGCAGTGCGTGCGACCTATATTTCGAATGACCTGCGCGCTGAATTGTTTCACGGCCAACCGCGTGCTACTATCGAATATTACGCTAATCCAGTCACTGCGAAATAGTTTACTAAATCTAGGAGTCACTTCCAAGGTAATATTTTGGTAATTAGTTTACCACAGAGCCGGCGTAGACGGCGTTCGAATATCGACAATAACCGCGTTCGCATACTAACACTCTAAAAAGGTGTGAAATATTTGTAAAAATCCTACGACCACTCACAAGATAACACATCAGAATAGTCATCTCTCGTGGTTTGGTGTAACAAAGGTAGGAATTACGCATAAGTAATATTTTGGACGACAATGATATATCGTTATTCTTATGGACGCGACGACATGATAACGTTACAGGTATAGGCTGTGGTGGTGATTCGCCGTGTGTTCTTATGGGTGCGCTCGCACGTCGTACATTCAAGTATAGGTATCTCTCGCATGTCGTATTGGAAACTCGTGTTGGCTCGCTCACGCGGTGAAATTTTAGTAATCAGTTTGTCGCAGAACTTGATTTCACTCGTAAGATTTATAGCTTTCAATACAACATCCATTGTAGTAAAATATTTATTCAACTCGAAGACTTTTCGGGTGCCTCTTTTCAAGAGTTAACGGCACACTAAAGGGATTTAAACAGAATGAAAAGCAAAACCAAAAAGGCGAAGTATGACGCAACAATCAGAAATTACATACCATGAAGTCCGCAATGTAACGATGGCAACAATAACAAACTTGAAGAGTACGATACTAGTAACATAGCATTTTGAAACCAAACAATAACAAACACGAATTAGAACGCACTAATGGGAAATTTGTAAGTTATACAGAAAATCTTTTTGCCTACATAAAATAGGCTTGGTCAATTGGATGATTGTTGATTCTAGGGATTTCAAATGAAACAAGGATCTGCCTCGCGCAATGACTGTAAACATTTGGTCATTATAGTTTTGAGCACAAGAAGGGTTCTCACTTAAATGTTGGCCAATTGCCGAAGCGTATGCTTGGTAATCGTCGTAACAGTCGGTTTTGGCGGCTGATTTGCATTGTCGTGCGAACTCCGTACGATCATTTGCGCAAGTTTTTGAGCGAATCAATTTGGGAATGTGTTGCGTTATCCGTTCAAACAATCTTTGTGATGTACGTCCCACATACCTACTATCACAGTGGCACTTAAATTCGTAGACGACGTTACTTGCATTTAAAGCAGGAAGTACATCCTTTCGGAAGTTTGGCAGAAGTGGTTTGGTTGTATACACCACATGCGCATTTACACTATAATAACAACGGTGCACGGCCGATTTGATCAACTTTTCAAACCGATTCGACACATTGCCTAGCCAAGGTAGATGTAAAAATGCCGGGCATTTTTCCGGTCCATAATTGGGAGGTTGATCCGAACGTTTTAACACTCTTGCGAAGGAGCATTTCAATATATGCTCAGGATAGCCATTTTTTGATAGGATAGAATGGATCTCATCCAATTCACGTGGCAATTTTTCTGGCGAACAGATACGCAAGGCCCGATAAACCAGAGATGATATTAGGTTGAGTTTTCGCCGCTTCGGGCAGAAAGAATCCCAACGGATATAATGGCCAGTGAACGTCGGTTTTCTATACACTGACGTCAAAAACATATTTCCAGATCTCTCAACCAACACGTCTAAAAATGGAAGTGCTGAATCAGTTTCTTTCTCCAGAGTAAATTGTAGAGCTGGGTGGAGACAATTCAATTTTTTGAAAAACGTATTACACTCTCGCTCATTATTGAAAGCAACAAAGGTGTCATCGACATATCTATAATAAAGGAGAGGTTTTGGGACGCTTTCAAACATTTTCTTTTCATGGTACCCCACAAATATATCTGCCAGACTAGGGCCCAAAGGTGATCCCATGGCAATGCCATCGATTTGCATAAACATCACGTCGTTAAAGCTGAATTCAACACAGCTTGTAGCAGTTCGCAACAATTCCAGAAATATTTCACGTGGTACTGTAGGAGGTTCAAGGGAGCTACTATAAAGCGCATCTGCACAAATTTCGAAAGTTTCCGACAGTGGCACATTGGTAAAAAGACTTTTCACATCGAAAGAGCTAAGAAATACATTGGAAGAATTTAATTCAGCGCACTTCAATTTATCCACAAATGTGAAAGAGTCACGAAGACAATGGGGTGTATACAAGGATCGAACTGGCTCAATGACGGTGTTAAGCCACTTGGCCAAATTATGCTGCGCCGATCCACACATAGACAGTATGGGACGCATGGGACATACTGGGTATGTGTGGATCGGCGCAGCATAATTTGGCCAAGTGGCTTAACACCGTCATTGAGCCAGTTCGATCCTTGTATACACCCCATTGTCTTCGTGACTCTTTCACATTTGTGGATAAATTGAAGTGCGCTGAATTAAATTCTTCCAATGTATTTCTTAGCTCTTTCGATGTGAAAAGTCTTTTTACCAATGTGCCACTGTCGGAAACTTTCGAAATTTGTGCAGATGCGCTTTATAGTAGCTCCCTTGAACCTCCTACAGTACCACGTGAAATATTTCTGGAATTGTTGCGAACTGCTACAAGCTGTGTTGAATTCAGCTTTAACGACGTGATGTTTATGCAAATCGATGGCATTGCCATGGGATCACCTTTGGGCCCTAGTCTGGCAGATATATTTGTGGGGTACCATGAAAAGAAAATGTTTGAAAGCGTCCCAAAACCTCTCCTTTATTATAGATATGTCGATGACACCTTTGTTGCTTTCAATAATGAGCGAGAGTGTAATACGTTTTTCAAAAAATTGAATTGTCTCCACCCAGCTCTACAATTTACTCTGGAGAAAGAAACTGATTCAGCACTTCCATTTTTAGACGTGTTGGTTGAGAGATCTGGAAATATGTTTTTGACGTCAGTGTATAGAAAACCGACGTTCACTGGCCATTATATCCGTTGGGATTCTTTCTGCCCGAAGCGGCGAAAACTCAACCTAATATCATCTCCGGTTTATCGGGCCTTGCGTATCTGTTCGCCAGAAAAATTGCCACGTGAATTGGATGAGATCCATTCTATCCTATCAAAAAATGGCTATCCTGAGCATATATTGAAATGCTCCTTCGCAAGAGTGTTAAAACGTTCGGATCAACCTCCCAATTATGGACCGGAAAAATGCCCGGCATTTTTACATCTACCTTGGCTAGGCAATGTGTCGAATCGGTTTGAAAAGTTGATCAAATCGGCCGTGCACCGTTGTTATTATAGTGTAAATGCGCATGTGGTGTATACAACCAAACCACTTCTGCCAAACTTCCGAAAGGATGTACTTCCTGCTTTAAATGCAAGTAACGTCGTCTACGAATTTAAGTGCCACTGTGATAGTAGGTATGTGGGACGTACATCACAAAGATTGTTTGAACGGATAACGCAACACATTCCCAAATTGATTCGCTCAAAAACTTGCGCAAATGATCGTACGGAGTTCGCACGACAATGCAAATCAGCCGCCAAAACCGACTGTTACGACGATTACCAAGCATACGCTTCGGCAATTGGCCAACATTTAAGTGAGAACCCTTCTTGTGCTCAAAACTATAATGACCAAATGTTTACAGTCATTGCGCGAGGCAGATCCTTGTTTCATTTGAAAGCCCTAGAATCAACAATCATCCAATTGACCAAGCCTATTTTATGTAGGCAAAAAGATTTTCTGTATAACTTACAAATTTCCCATTAGTGCGTTCTAATTCGTGTTTGTTATTGTTTGGTTTCAAAATGCTATCATCTTTAGTCTCGGTTAGTGGAGATAATTACATTTGTAAAATATTTTCTGATATCCGCGATACGCAGGGTGATATGTACCAAGGTGGAATAATTTTCCATTCAAGAACATTTCAGACACGCATAGTTTTACAACTCAATATGTTAATAACAACGGTACTGAAAAGTTTGTTGCTGTCATAATAACCTTTACAACAACGCCGCACTGTAAAAAATAAGCGTGGGTTTTGGGGTGGAATAGGAGTGGATATGGATGATTCACCGTAATGTAGGGGTGGACCTTTCTGTTCCTCCCCCTTTCAGGGTGGAATAGGCGTAGGAATGTTGCTACCACCCCTGCATTACGGTATATTACATCCTTCCACCCTGGATGAGGCGTGGAACGGCGAGCCACCTCTGATCAATTGAGGAAACATATCTGTTTACGCTATGATCACTCCAATCACCTGCGCTGTATATGTTTGCGCGAGATGCTTGCGGGGCGTTGATGTCGCTAAATTGAATGTATATGTGCTCAATGTCGCTGCTGGTCAAATCAACATATCGGACGGCCGACCGGACGGACTAGCAGACATACCATTTATCAATACAGAGAGAGCGGGAGTGAAAGTATATTTATTGGTCAGCCGTGCAAATCAGCATCATTAAAGCGGAATTGAATGAGGAAAATGAAGATATAATAGTTTGTTGCTTGTTCTTTTCAGAATTTAGCAGTGAGCTTGTAGCAGGAAATCGCAATAAGATAGATAGACAAACTTATATAATGGAATTTAAGGCGATACCGAGCTACCGTATAAAGTTGGATCTAAAATTGTAATATCGTTGTTCACGGTATCGAGATAATAATATTCCAAATTACCGTAATGCAACGCCTCAGTTATTTGCGCGGCGATCCCACGAAGTCAGCTGTGTTTTCGCGGGAACCAAATTTAGGCGGCAAAGCCCTTTCAACCACCGAGTTTTATAAACACAGATGAGCTAATGGTTCGACTTACATCTTACCATCATATTCGATCAATTTCTAGTCTGAACTCAATAATGATAGGTATAATATTCATTCAGTGAATGTAGGAAGTGGCACGCACACAAAGCGAAGATACTAATATCTCATGCTGATTGATCAACCGGGTCGGTTACGCTTTAGTGACTCAGCAACCGAGCCTCGAAAACGCGAAGCGGAATGCGAGCCAAGCTGAAAGATCGAAGTGGAAAGATGGCGAATATGTCTTGCAGTTTTACTATGAGACGAATTCCCTTATTCTCACTGTACAGAACAATAGTTGTACGTTTTAGAATATGAGTCAGTTTGATGCTGTTAAGGGATGCGGTATGAACGCATTCTATTCTCGCTGACATATATATACGGTGTTTGCTCGATTGTTTCTGACGGTCGGACGCCATATTGGAGATTAAGAGACCTGAAGAAAGCGAAGGTGAGACGACAATGCACTCATAAGTGTATTTTGCATGCTTCTAATTTGCCTTATCAAATTTACATGCTTGAGTTAGAGTCAATGATTCTAGTCATTGAGTCAGACTTGTTTGGTTGAATTATAGTTGATTGCAAACAAGTTACTGCGATCCAATGTAATTTTCTAGTATGAAACCATGCTAGTATATCTAGTATGGAATTGGTGTCCGCAGCACACTTGATTGGGCGTCTGGCAGGCTGACTATCACTATCATGATTCGTGAAAATTCGACTGGTTTACCAAGTCACCGTAAAGGCTATAAATGATATCTGCTCCAGCCATAGTAGTCACCACAGACGTTGATAATCTAAATTTCGTCGTCTCTCCATGAGAGTGTGGGCATTTAAGTTTGTATATTTCATTTGTATCAATGCGAGTGCGCGCGATAAAATTATAAAACATGACTTGAAATTGTATTGAAATTATTTGAGCAAAAAATATGTTGGCGGACAGCCAAAAGAAAAAAAAACATCTTCATCCGGACATGCTCTAGGTAGGAGTGATGCTTTCAAACTTACCATCATTAGAAATAATGGTTTGTGCCTGTGGTACAGTTTGAGTTAACGGGGCACTGCTCTCTAAATATGATGTGGTCTCAAATTAATTAGTACAAAAATTTCATCCACATCAGCTATTCAGGACAGAAAGCCACTTAAAAGAAATTGTAGCTAAAATATTATTGAAACTATATCCATTTCACAGTAGCTGCCCCTGCCTAAATAAATGTATTTTGTATGGAGGTTGCTTTGTTTTTGCTGCTTCCCCTGCTGCAAAAATGGTTGATTTTCGGTTCCACACATTCAATCTCCTACTGAAATTTTCATTCTGGTTCAGTGCATATTTCAAAATTTGACTGCTTTGCTTTGCAGAAAGCTGTTTCGACTTATGTACCTGAAGACGAAATGAGCGTGATCAACGCGGAATCGGTTCGAAATATCCTGATTCTCCTACCATGGTTGATAGAATGAAGCGGACATTGATATCCCGAGGTTACAAAATGCTGAAATCTTATGGGTATGTTCTTCTCTTTCTGCTATCTATGTATTTGTTCCAATAAAGCTGTTGATTTTGACAGAAGCCGTGATCTCTTCAAATATTTGTACCAAGTAGTTAATCTCAATCTATTAATTGCCTCTCGTGATATATAGTGTTCATTAGTCATGCTGCAATTGCATGGCAATCAAAATCAGGCCATGCCTCAATACGTGCACCGTTTTTGATCTAAAGAATTTCGTGCTTAAGAAACGACACGTCGATGCACTTCTCTTTGATATGCTGTATCTTGTAATAAGTCAATGTTCATCTGCATGTATTAAGTGATAAACTTTGACTCAATAATATATTTTGTGATTGTGTTACAGCATCTCCAAATCTAGACTGGATTGTTTCTATACCTACCATTCTGCATGAAAGATATGTTGATCAGGTACGTGTCAAATAATCTTTGTTTTTATTTTGCAAGGTTTACATTTGATTCTGATGGTTTATAATTTGAGAGAAGTGTTTCGCAACGTTTTGACCTTGCGGAGCGGTAAAACGTAAGAACAAATTTGTGTGGGAATGAATCACCATTGGCATTATACTGCCGCAATGCAACCATTGGAATAAGTTCAATGTTGATGATTAAAATAGGTCTCCACTTTCACCTGGCTGCCGAATCAGCATATATGTATTTTGGCTGGAAATCGGGGCTATACCATTACTTTCGTTGTTTGGCAGGTCTACTTATGGTGAGCGATACGACAACTTTTTGCGTCAATACTATATTCATATTGTCTGAAAAAAGCAATGCCCGGCCCAAGCCTGATCATACCCTATATTTCATATGCTGATTACTATATAGCAGTGGTCGGGAACATATGGCTCACGACCCATATATGGCTCTTTTGGGTATAAGATATGGCTCTTTGCGAAATATTGATTTTTGTATTGAATTGATCAATATTGCAACGAGTTGTTATAAAATTTTAATCACGGCCAAAATAATTATTCTCGTGGCAGTACAAATATGTCTTTGAGGGGTAAAGACAATTTCGTTTTCAGGTTTAGGGGGTCGGACCCCCTCTTTTCAAAATCATGAAATTTAAGTTACTGTCACGCCGGCCGCCAATATCACGCGCGAATATTATGTACCTGACTTGAAATCTTGAATTTCACACTACGTTGATTAATCAAAGAGCATAGCAGACAGGGTGCCGCCCATTTCGAAGCTACATATGAATTGCGTTATCAAGGGTGAGGCTTGGCCCGTCTGTTCTATTTTCTATACGTCTCGTTTCGACCTTTATTTCCGAACAATAAATACCAGATTTTACTGTAGAAATATGGCGCACAGGAGGAATCCCATGCAGCGAGCTCGAATTAGTGTTACCATGACGTCATGAATTTTCAATTGTGACATAACAGTTGATTGGTATGTATGGCTCTTTGAGAGTTGAGATGGAAAAAATAGGGACATATATGCAGTGGCGTAGACAGGGGGGGATAATCGGTGTCCGATACCCCCCGTTTCCAAGCTCGAAATACCCCCCGTCTTACGTATATTTCCATTGATCTAATATTTCTTGTTCTAATTCGATAATCCCCTAATTGCCGCGCGGCATCATCACGCCATCGATCAATGCATTGCGGTGATGCCTTTTTTTCATATTGTTCTCTCGTCTACGGAAGCCCGAAAAACGCATCTCACATGGCTCTCCCGTCTCATCTGAACGATATTATCCAGTTACAGAACCAGAAGTCACAGTAACAATAACACTCGCATTGAAATTTCGATACCGCGCGAGTTGGTTTTCGTGTTTGACAGTCTATTGTCAACAGACGTTTAGAACATGCGCGCTAGGCTTGAATCATTAGAGATAGCAGATCCCTACAGTACCAAAACAGATCGTACTAATCAAATGTTCTGTATGGAATCTATTATGTATTGATCCAATTTGCGATCATTTAGTTCGGTTGTTGTGTGTGGGTTTCCAGATCTCCAGCCGTTTCGTGTCTCAGGCCTCTGGCACATCTGCTGACTGTCCTATCATAACGCGCTTGGCTAGTAGTAAAACATTGGAGGCTAGGAAAATTAGGCCGCTCTGTGACTCGCGGCGCGTGATAGTGCTACTCGATGTGCTATTGTAATAACCAGAAGTTATGGTCTTGGCCTCGACAATTCGCAATTGTCACTTCTACAATCTACACCGCAAACGCGTTTAGGAATGCATTTTGATCGCGAGCCTAAGCCTGCGCCAGGCCACTGTTATTCACGTGATGCAAGCACAAGCTCGAGCGGTAATTAGTCTTTACCATCTCCACACACCATCTTGGCAGACAGTAAAAATCATATTGATTTAAAACAAAATTAATCCAGATTGTTTGTATCAAACGGCAACAGACTATAATTCATTTGCGTATCTTCACTGTTCGAGTGTTCGTCTTTGAGCCCAAAATGGAGAGATCTTCCACTGTGTTGTAATATGATCTGCGCGCACTTTCGTGATTACATCCTCGCTTTGGTAATTAAGGTCAAGATACCTCGCTACCATCGAAATTTGTTTGCTACTTCCATCTGATCTGATACGTTGTGATTGGCGAGGTGATCGTCGATCACCTGCTGCGTTGAGTCATGATTCGAGCGCGCTTTGTATTAAAATCCGCGCGCATGAAACTCGCTGTCGGCAAATAGTGGCGCGCAAGGGAAAAGCGCCTTCTGTTTGTTACTGTAGCATGCGACTGCGCATAATAGAGCTATATTTTAAGATAACTGGCAAATGTTCATTAGGGCTGTTCAAAAATAACTTTTTTTTCCGGATTCCAGCCGTTCACCGATTAAATCGTCAGGTTACCTTAAAAAACGCTGCACACCAAATTTGGTTCAATTCTAACAAGTATAGGGCTCCGCGGATCCAATTAAAATTTTTAATTTATACAGGAAAATTGAAAAAAAAATGTTTTCAAATTTTTCTGTCAACCCCATGAAATTGTTGAGCTGTCTTCAGAGACGATGCAAATAAAATTTGACTCAATTCGGACTAGTAGAAGTGGAGTTATTGGAGTTTTTCGTTGATAATTCTCCAATTATCCTTGATTGGTGGATAATCCGAGAATTATCAACGAAAAACTCAAATAACTCCGTTTCTACTGGTTGGAATTGACTCAAATTTCATTTGCATGGTCTTTGAAGACATCTCAACATTTTCATGGGGTTGAGAGAAAAATTTGAAATTTTTTTTTTTTTAATTTTACGTAGTAAATTAAAAATTTTAATTGGCTCTGCGGACGCTTAGACATGTTCGAATTGAACCAAATTTGGTGTGCAGCCTTTGTTGTGGCAACCTGACAAATTAATCAGTGAATGGCTGGAATCAGGAATAAAAAGTTATTTTTGAACAGCCCTAATGTTCATGTGTATAAAGACGTAAACACAAACTAGATTATCTTACCCTTGTTGTATCGGCATTTGTGTGTATTAAACCGCAATAAAGTGGTTAGCATAACGAATATCATCTTTTCGAAAAATATCCCCCGTTTTAATAAATATCCCCCGTTTTTTTTCGGCTGGCTACGCCCCTGCATATATGGCTCTTCGGACAAAAAAGGTTCCGGACCACTGCTATATAGGCTAGTCTAGTCGATATGTATGTTTGTGTGTATGTTTGACCTGATTCTTTTTTGTTATATTAACAGACGCCCAAGTATGGACACCCTGTCATTTGCTTCAATATGGCGACTGAAGAGTGGACAGTCAGTTTTGAAGCGGAACGCGTGACACAAACACACAGCATTCATGAGGTATTGGCAGTGATGATGTCAATTCATTGAGAATTGATAATGCAATTTTTGACCCAAGATTATAAAATCTCTGACTTTCATGTCTATTAATTTTCATAAGCCGTGATTGGCTCTGTATTGATTAGTCATCAAAATCAGATATGACACCTATTTGATACCTCCTTAGCAAAAAAAGCACTTGCTCTATAGCTGGGGGGGGCCAACCTTTTCAGCCAAATGGCCACATGAAATTTACGAACCATTGCGCGGGCCGCTTGAATGTTGATGTCCTTTTTTCGCCGCCCTATTGGAGTAAACCAGATTATGTAACGGTAAAAATAGAACTTATATTACTACGTGCCAAAATCGATAACAATAAGCCATCTGCTAGCTATTGACGTAGCCAGGAGCCAGGCACGTTTTCGTAGATCTTAGTATGGTATATGACCATAAGGTAGAATATTTCACAGCGGATTTATTTTACTTGGAGTTTTTCTTACCCCTTTACACGATTTATGGTCACTTGATTTCTTACGCCGAATTTACAGAAACGAGTTCAATTATATTCGAAAATATTAGAGAACGTGACCCGTGTCTTGCAACAAGCAACTTCACGTTTGCACTTGCAGAAAGATAGTCGGTGATGGCACCGTTGCACAAAATGACTGGCGCATGTTCGCCGAAATCTTCGATATTGATATGTCCAAAAGTGACACGCGCAATGGTTTGTTGGATTATTGTGGCCCTGTGCCGAAAAGGCTGGTCGCCCCTGAACTGTAATAATTGAAAGATTACAGCAATGTCATTAGGTAGTAAACTAGCTCCCCGCAGTAACTAACTCTGTATTTTTCACAGAATCTCGGATACCGGCCGTTTTTCATGAAAAGTATAACCACTTCCTATTGATTGATCAGGTACGAAGCTCATCAATGTTATTTGCATATGAATCGATTTGCAACTCCACTATGTAAATTATGCACCACTGGTATTTTATTGCCGCAACTAATATAATTCGTTCAATGTTGGCGACTAAAAAAAGATCGCCACTTTCACCCGGCTGCCAAATCTGCATCTTTTATTCCAGCTGTACCAAGCCTATTTTTTTTCCAAAATCCATGGTTTGCTCCGTATATTTTGACTGACTCTCCATTTATGTGTCACAAATAAATTGACCGCCATCAATGTGATCACAGCTATGTTGTCATCAACTAGTGAACTTGCTCCCCGCAGTACCCAACTCCTGACCTTATTATTATATTTTTTACAGAATCTCAATGTAGATTGGATGGTCGCAGTACCCGCCGTTTTTCACGAAAAGTATGGCCACTTCCTATTGATTGATCAGGTACGAATTTCATCATTGCTGAATTAGCATTGAATCCATTACCAACTCCTATGTAAATTACGCACCAATGGCATTTTATTGCAATAACTAACATAATTCGTTCAATGTTGGTGACAAAAAAAAGATAGCAATTTTCACCTGACTGCAAAATCTGCTTAGTTTATTCCATCGATTTTCAACCTGTGTGTCACGGATTTTGAACAAAAAACCTTGTATAATATTCAATTTAAGCAAAATGTTCACACGAACCTGAACCTTTCAGGGTTCTTGATCTTACCATCCCTTTATTCACGTTGTTCTGTTGATGTGAGCTCTGGGAGTTTTACTAGTAATGAAGCGAAACTGCCTCGTGATTTTCTGAAGTATTTTGAGGCTTCGCGAACCCCCTGAAAATGCTTCGTCGACCCTCTGTTGAGAACCACTGGTCAAGAATCACCTTACATCTCAACAATCTACTTTTCAAGTTTTGCTTTAAACAAAATATGCCTGATCATGCTCTTTATGTTTCATGGGCTGATTACCAGTGTTGGAATGACTCGAGTCACCTTTTTCATATGACTTGACTAGACTCGAGTCACTTGAGACGTAATCATACATCTGACTTCGAAAAGGCAACTTGACTCGAATCACTTAGGACGTAATCATACATCTTACTTTGAAAAGGCAACTTGACTTGAATTCTGACTTGACTCGAGTCACTTGAGACGTAATCATACATCTTACTTCGAAAAGGCAAATTGACTTGAATTTTGACTTGACTCGAGTCACTTAAGCCGTAATCATACACCTTACTTCAAAAAGGCAAATTGACTTGAATTCTGACTTGACTCGTGACTTGACTTGAATCGAATCACTTAAGACGTAATCATACATCGTACTTTGAAAAGGCAACTTGACTTGAATTCTGACTTGACTCGAGTCACTTGAGACGTAATGATACATCTTACTTCGAAAAGGCAAATTGACTTGAATTCTGACTTGACTCGAGTCAAAATGACTCGTCACTCGTAGGTGGTGGCTTGATCCCAACGCTGCTGATTACTAAAAGTCTGCCTGTGTGATGTGCTGTATAGATTTGACCTAATTCTTTTTTAATATAATAACAGACACCCAAACACGGAAATGGATACCCTGTCATTCGTTTCGATACAACGAATGAAGAGTGGGCAGTCGGCTTTGAAGGGAACACGTGACACAAATACGCAGCTTTCGTGAGGCATTGGCGGTGATTTATGTCAGCATGCATAACGAATACTTAATAAACCTCATAAACACCGATATGGCATTCCTGGTATATAAGAGTGCAGCATGAATAAGCGTTTGACAAAGATATGGGTTGGTATTGGTAACCGGAGATTGAGCGTTTGATGAAGATATTCGGGCAGGATATAGGTTGTTATGTCTTGGTTTGACTTTTGTGAAGCATATCTCAAGGTTGATATATCCGGATAGGTAAGGGTTATATCCGGATAGGGGTGGTTAGACCAGTCTACCCTGTGGCGTGGTTAGAACAGTCTACCCTGTGGCGTGGGTAGACCAGTCCACCCTACCCTTCTGATCATGGGGTGGCATTTTGAACCACCTCTAGGGGTGGGCCCAGTTTTTACAGTGCGGGTCTAATTAACGCGAATAATTTAATAATCAAGTCATGATAGACCATTACAAAATCTCATATGTTAAATCGATGTGACAATCCTTATGTTTACATCACGATAATTTTCGATATAACACCTGCGTTCGATTGTAAGAAACTACGATGGCCATACTTTCAAATGTCGTATACTCAAATATATTATGTTAATCTCAAGTCGCCGACACCGAGAAGTAATTACTTTTGTCTTACAAAATATACCGCATAGTAATTTCTTGGTCTTGCGGCATAGTAACGACTTTTACAGTTGAACAAAAAAGACGAGTTGGTGGCATATGCCTAAAACCGAACTTGATATGTTTGTGGGTTGTAGTGATTACTACTTGCGTGGTCTTGTCTACTTTTCGTATGGACACTTTTTGCTTTGGCTCGGTGAGTTACAAACGGATTGACTTGACAAGGTTTTTGTATTTTACTCTTTTGTTGATGGCAAGATGTTAAAATGTTGAGATGTCATAGTGATAATATTTCTGAAACTCTCTTTGACAAACGTAAAGACAGGTCGCGAATAGAGTTGTAATGTTTCATTACTTGTTTCGAATCAATGTGCGTATAATCTCTAAATATGACTGGGTTGAAAGTTGTTAGTCATGTTTGTCGATCTATTTCAATTCAGACTATGTCAAAGTCCAATTATTTCATTTTGGATTATCTGGATTTACCTTTAGTACATCTCGCGAGTGGATTCCGATGCGGTACTATAACATTTTTGATAATAATGACTCAAGGATTTTCAATCAACAATACTGGAATTTTTTGGTAATGTTAGAGTTGCCAAATGATTAGTTGCGTGTTTTTGTTAAGTGTTTGATTTCAAGCTAATAAAGACAATAACTGTGTAATGCACATACTTGTGATTCTTGATTCTTGTAGAGTTATAGTTGGTATTGATTCTATAGGCGTGAAACAGCGACTCGGAATGTGCGAATAATTCGATGCGGCTGAAAGTCGGCGTCAGTAATATTCGGGTTACGTTCGATTCAACAAAAACGCGTTAAGGGATTTGTCAAAGGATTTGAGTTGTGTCGATTTAAAACATTCAGATACGAATCAACTTGAACTGTGTAGTGAGTTTCATTTCGAGTTGACAAATTGACGCATTGATTGAATATTCTCATGATTTGTATCACGCAACTAAAGTCAACCACTCTTCTGAAGTGTCAAAACATATAGCGATCGCGGGTAAGTGACAAATTATTGGTTTTCGATCACTGTCTGCGACGGTTCTGTGACAAACTAATTACCGAAATATTACCTTGTGAGCGGGCATGAGGGATTGCTATGTCTGCAGCATTATCCGGTGAGTGGTCGTTGGATTTTAAAATTATATCACAACCTTTTGAATAAGCGTTCACTTCACAAAGGATTAGGGTTAGAGCGGAAATAAGTGACAATTTGTCGCTATTCAAGTTACCGTTATTCGTTACTTATTAAATCTTACGAGTGAAATCAAGTTCTGCGACAAACTGATTACTAAAATTTCACCGCGTGAGCGAGCCAACACGAGTTTCCAATACGACATGCGAGAGATACCTATACTTGAATGTACGACGTGCGAGCGCACCCATAAGAACACACGGCGAATCACCACCACAGCCTATACCTGTAACGTTATCATGTCGTCGCGTCCATAAGAATAACGATATATCATTGTCGTCCAAAATATTACTTATGCGTAATTCCTACCTTTGTTACACCAAACCACGAGAGATGACTATTCTGATGTGTTATCTTGTGAGTGGTCGTAGGATTTTTACAAATATTTCACACCTTTTTAGAGTGTTAGTATGCGAACGCGGTTATTGTCGATATTCGAACGCCGTCTACGCCGGCTCTGTGGTAAACTAATTACCAAAATATTACCTTGGAAGTGACTCCTAGATTTAGTAAACTATTTCGCAGTGACTGGATTAGCGTAATATTCGATAGTAGCACGCGGTTGGCCGTGAAACAATTCAGCGCGCAGGTCATTCGAAATATAGGTCGCACGCACTGCGTAAATCCTCTTGCAAGCCACGTTTCCGTTTGTGCGGTTATTGTTGGTGACTATTCAACACCACGCGAGAGATGGTTGAAAGTGCGCATCACGACCGCACCCATAAGAACACATGGCGAGTCACCACATATCGCGTAAGAATACATGGCGCATCACCGCCGCAGCCCATAGCAAAAAAGGCGAGTCACGACCACGAGTTTTCACGGTGAATCACCGCCGCAGCCTATACCCGAAAGTACGAATCACGACCGCATCCATAAGAATACATGGCACATCATCGCCGCAGCCTATACCAGAAAGGGTACCATCATCACCACATAGGCACATCATCACCACATGGGGGTCTGAAAGGGTACCATCATCACCACGAGTTTCACGGCACCATGCCGCCGCAGCCTATACCCGAAAAGGTAACCATGCCACCGCAGCCATAAGACACAATGGCACCATGCCACCCCCGCCATAAGACATAAGGGTCACCATGCCACCCCCGGTTTCTCGGCACCATGCCACCCCGCCCATAAGAGACAACGTTAGTTCGCGAGCGATCGTATATACTACTGGCGATGAGTCAAAAAAGGTTGGGAACCACTGGTATAGACGATATTCGTTCGATTTTAATCATACAATAGGGTTGAGAGGGTGAGTGAGCACTGAGAACTGTGAGCAGTTTATAGAACAGAGATACATTGCTGGTAGGCTATATTACTTTATTACTAGTTTACGACAACGTAAGCTGCAAGCTCCGACAACTGCGATTGCCATCAATTTATTTGTGATATAACAATCGAGGGGCGGTACGACGGACAATCATTGAATGATTGATTGCTCTCACAGGTCACACCAGCGTATCGTTAACAATTCGAACGTATACAAGATACAGCGATTTAGTCGACATCGATTACTTGATGACTTGAAATTGACTCGTGAATTCTGCTTCGAGTCACGAGTCAATCCGCATTTCTGAAACATCGTGTCAAGTCATGACTCGGGTCATCCCAACACTATAATTGACACCCTTCGCATACATGGATGGCGAGGAGTAGCCTATAGATTAGGGATGGTGTGAACCTCTGAAAGGTTCAGGTTCGTGTTAACGCGAACCTTTTTGAAAGGTTCTGTGTGAACACGAACGTGAACCTCGTGATGTCATATTGCTAATTCCAACCCTATCTTCCAATGAAGTGATAGCCTATATTAATGTACAATTGTACACGATACATAGCGAAGACTCGGTCCACATAATGTCACAATGCTGAAGAACATATCGGCGTTTTAAACGTCGCTAAATGTATCAACCGCGGTAATCAAAGGATATAATAATTGCATAAAATCAATACATTCCGTCGCTTTGCCAACAATTTCGACGAGGACTTACCAAGGAATATAAGCTTACGCCTTAACGGTCTTAGCCATACCGGACAATGTGTTCGGAGTCTGAGTATTGCTACATTGATATTGAGCAGAGTGTACAACGGGTTTCTATGCTCGCTCCCGATACCACAAACTACAACAAGTTATGCAGCAGTAGCAAGCACCTTAATCGCACGGATTTGGTTTTAACGATGCAGTAAAGATATGAAGTCAAGATTGACCCCGTACGCCCGTTCGATTTTTTACATCAGAAGACGATATCAATGTCATTGATTGGTTGAATAAGCATCATTCGCTGACTACGTACATATCGCTCGTGATGTTGTGTGATTGCGGGTCAAGCTCACAGCAGAGAGTCACTAAATATTCACAAACGGAAAGCTGGTTTTTCCGAGAAAATTTTTGCAACAAAGCAAGTAAAACTTTTAAGGTTGTCGAGGTGCATGGTGCATGCTCGTTCAGCGTTGATTTTTTTATGCTGCCAGCACCATGCATGGAGTGACCCGCAGTTGAAATGCTATAAATTTGAACCAAAGATCTTATAATGGAGTGAAAATTACAATTTACCAAAAGGTTCACAGTGCAGAACCTACCAAGGTTCTGTTGTGAACGCGAACCTCTAAATTTCCGAAGTTCACACACACAACGCGAACGTGAACCTCACGTTCACACCATCCCTAGCCTGCGTCTGAAGATGGCTAATGTGATAAGAAACAGGATGCAAGCTCAATCAGCTAAATTTGTAGGTTTTATATAGTTGCGAATCCTAATCCACGGAAATCGGCATCCGCAATCAAAATCATGAATCTAACCCTGGTTTCCCACAGTCTGAATGATGTCTTCAACTAGATCAAACAATTGAACCAATTGGGGGTTGGGAAACCCTGATAAAAAATATTTAAAGTTTTCAATTCCCAGCTAGTTGCTGACGATTACCCCTGACGACGTCAGCCGATATTACTCGGGTTTATTTAAATATTCAATTATATACTAGCATGTTGCTTCGAAGCGCCAGCAAAACGTGCGGATAATCTCATTTCCGACGAATGCCAATGGAATTAAGTTTGAAGACTTGACAGATTGCTACATTTCATAGACTGTGTGTGACTGGCGGAACTGCTGTTAGCGCGCTTGTGAGAGAATGGAGCTGGTCTGTCCCGGTACAACGTTATGAAGATGCTTTGGAGCTGGAGACTCTCCCGGTTATGATATGGCGTTACGTTTTTAGTTAAAGATTATTGACCCGTTGTTATTTTATGGTTGGCGTTCTGCCGCAGTGGCAAGTGTTTGCGATTTTGTTAACTGAATGTCGCGTCGGTTTTGATGTTGCTGTGTTGCATCCATGGTAGTATATTTGTTTGTGAAGAGTGATTCTATATAGGCCCTTCTCAAGTTTGGCGGAGAGATGTTTAGCCGCCATGGTCTTATGACAGTTCGAATGTTCAATTAACTGAACCCAGGAGTTCGAAACAAAAGCACGGCGTACAAAGTAAAAATCTCCTTCGAGCCGGATTCGAACCAGCGACCTATGGATATCCGCACCGCCTTCTACAGTCCACCGCTCTACCAACTGAGCTAT
The DNA here is from genome assembly GCF_051294905.1 of Botryllus schlosseri. Taxonomy (NCBI): domain Eukaryota; kingdom Metazoa; phylum Chordata; class Ascidiacea; order Stolidobranchia; family Styelidae; genus Botryllus; species Botryllus schlosseri. The sequence goes on along the minus strand of NC_137242.1, from coordinate 27,465,427 downwards.
CGAAGGATACCGCAGGGCGGGTAATCCTGCGGAATTGAATCGAAATTCACTCTCATGCATGTCAGTGGTGCTCAATACGCCTATACACATACGCTGCAGATTAATCGATTTGAGCATCGATAGATCGCGACAGGTTGGAAATCATTCTGGTTCTCTTCTTATTGTTGTTTTGTGATATGACGGTAAGCCGCGCGACATATTTTACTATCATAAGGGGCGCGTCTACAAAGTTTGATAACCGCTGCTTTGGTGTGTCACGAGCAGCTTACCATGTCGCTGTATGTCGTGCAAACACGCCCGTAAATGTATGTTTCTCTTGAAGAATTACAGAGGAGATTAAAAAGGGTTCCTCTGAAAGCAACACACGTCTGCATGAAAAGTGTCATATATGGCTCGCAAAGCATAGTTACAGCGAACCCTGGTTTTCTGATAAGGTTATCTTGTCTTGTCGTAAGGTCGGCTGGAAGGTTACGATTAGCTTGTGCTATGAATCACTCGCTATCGAGCGTCTGGCGAGGAGGACGCAGATAGCAGTTACGATCAAGTATTTTGTCTGGCCCAGCCGGGTATTGAATCCACGACCCCTATCAAGAACCTGGAGACTTTACTATCATTACAAAAGTTCGTCTACTATCATTACAAAAGTTCGTCCACGATTATATCAGCATCAATATAGCTCTCACGACACTCGATATTTTGAATAAATCGTTGCTGTGAATGTGTAACGTCTGTTTTACGGCATGCTGAGACCTGACAGGAGCTTAATAGTATTTTTGGGTTTAAAATCATTCCTTTTCGTGATTTTTCACACCAGCTAGACAAGTCCGTATGATTTAACAAGTATATTGGCATAATCATAACATTATATTCAACACAGCGACCGACACAACCTACTTCACCCACACAATAAGCAAAAACACATGCCATCACTCCCGTAGCCTTGGTACTCCCAGGCCCCTTCCTACTGGACCCAGGACCGTAACTGCCGCACCCCAAAACCCCCAATTCGGGGGGGGGCGAGCTCGAATTGGGCCCAAAATTTTTTGGTGAATTAGCATAAATTATATTTTTTTGAAAATTTTTGAAAAATTATATTTTTTGAAAATTTATGCAACTTTTAAAAAAATTTTCAAGGTGCAAAATATCATGATTTTTGGGTACAATTCCCCCAAGAAAAGATCCCGAAAGATTTTTAGAAATGGACATATCAGCGTTGGCCAATACCGCGACACGACCCACCAAGACATATAACGATTTAGGGCATATTACATGCGACTCCGAGAAGTGTGCCAGAACGATCGGCAACGTAAAAACCGTGGCCGAAAAGGACTGCCCTTACGCTGACGAAAACTTCGTTATATATACAAAATACATATAGCTTTAATTGTCCATAGCCTAGGCGCTTAAATGACTGGCGCCGAATGTTCCTGTCTTGGCAATCTGAACCTCAGAAGACGAATTCCATCCCGCGGGGAAAAATTATATGCCAGTGAAGAAAAACCAATTTGAAATCGTGTGCGTCTTTTAGTTTAGTACGTTTTCCCGATTCTATATTTTTTTGATATAGCAGACAGGACGTCACGAAATAACATCATGTAACGACGTCATACCAACGGGTCCGCCCGCCGAAGATGTTTAATTATCATTTACGGGCCTTACAGTTTCCAAGACACCTCACTCAGCTCTACCGGTAAATCTGATAAAGTGAGCAGAGAGGACAAGAAATTGATATCAATATATATGCAATTCCCGATCTTATTGACCGATTTATCATTAATTATCGAAAATTTTAGCGCCTCGCGCTGGCTCACTGAACACTAAACAGTACGGCTGATTTCGTGGCAAAAGCGATCAACAAGATGAATGAGGGGGTCGGTCGGTTACCGGGGTCGGTTTATCACCCTATGGGAGCCCAAGACCCAAGTTTTTTGGGACCTGACGAAATGCTGTTTCGTTCCTGTCAACGGGTATACGCCCGAAGATGTTTAATTATTATTGAGGGGTCCTACCTTTTTAAATACATCTCACTCAGCTCTACCGGTAAATCTGAATACGTCAGCAGATAGGGGATAAAATTTGATAGCAATATATCTGCAATCTCCGATGATACTGACTGATTCAATCATGAATTATTGAAATTTTTCGCGCTCCGCGCATGTAGGCGAGAGCGGGAGGCCCACTAAACGGGCACCAAATATAGATGACAAGTAGGCCCAAAGAGCGCGAGGAGACAAGGAGAGAGCCCCCAGAAGTCCGGTTTATCACCCTATGAGGGGCCCAAGACCAACGTTTTTTTTTGGGGGGGGGCTGACGAAGTGCTGTTACGGCCCTGACTGGACCACTCTACTTATAGAACCAAACCCAACTCCGATACACGTGGAACCTAAAATGTAGGCCACGGACAAAGCGAGCATTCTAGAAGCAGGGGAACGGCAACACATTTTCCTTACCAGGGCGTTACAAATCCCTTGCTATTAGTTGTATTAAAGACGCTGTTGTGGCTTTTGTTGTATCTGCAATTCCACATTCACGGTTCACAAAAAAGATCATATTGCTTCAAAACGATTCATTTCTACTCAATCCAACCGGATAGGATGCCTTGTGAGATCAGATACTGTAAATTCAAAAGGATGTTCCAAACATTCTTGGTTATAGCGATATATTGAAAAGAAGGGAGCACGGTGATCACGAATCATTGGCGAGAAAAGAAGCATGGCATTAAAACTTCGTGTTTGAAAAGACAATGTAATCCCATACGAAAGCAAAATTACAATTATGCTTCATGCATGCTTCATGTGCTTACCTATAAACATGGAGGAAAGAGACGGGATGGAAATATATCGCGGGCAGAATTACTTCCTCTTCCTGTCAGCTGAAATGGATAGGGCATGGTGTTTACTTACTTAATTTAGACCCACAGGTAGCCATGGAGGCTGCGTTCGTTGTTACAGCTGTGTTATTCCTGTTTGCTTCGTCACTGCTTTGGAAATTGGCGTTATCTGGTGAGTGATACAAGGTCATGGTTTATGGCTTATGATTTATGGAACGCATGTACAATACATTCAAAGTAGTGAATAAATTCGGTTAAGAGATGCGATTATAACTTTCTTCATCAACAATCGTAACTCCAAATACGTCAACGGCATGCAAACAGTCCGCAGATCTTAAGCCATCTTTTCTCCTCGTTTATTCGAATTATTATACTGGTGATACGATTGTTGATATAGGCCTACAATGTTCCTTTCCATTCTCTACCAGTTGCTGGCGACTATCCCTGATGAGTGTCAGCCGAAAATATTTTATTTCAATATAATATACTATTTAATTTTATACTGCCTTATCGCTAATAAGCGGCACCTAATCTTGAGGGTATCTCATTTCCTACGAATATATCATTTCACAATGTACCTAATTCAATACGTTGAAGTACAGAAGACGAGTGGACTCTGTGGTCGGCATGCAGTGTGACATGCGGGAGTGGTAATAGAATAAGACGCAAACTCTATTGCCACCAGAGAAAATGCAACGAAAACGACTCGCAGTCGAAGCATTGTTTCGTGAGGTTTTGTCCAGGTTTGTAAACCAACAAACGAATGATACCCCTTCACAGAAGGAAGTTGATTTTGTGACAAATTGAAGGTTATCTTGGCTGGCCCAGAATCCACTTCACTGGCAACTTGCTTGTCGACGCGAACACCGTAAATAATTTCCGATGCTCCTACCACAAGGACTTTTACCCGTCGGAACAATCAGGCCAGAATATCGTCCTGAAGAAAGTGGTAAAATACAAACTATTTGACGGCGCTTACAAACATGTTGATATCAAGTGTGCAGACTTATACAAACTACGAATATAGTTAGTTGACGGGTTGTCGATTAGTTCAAATTCTAGTTGATGATTTTTAAATATGAATAGTTTGAGTCCGAGTTACGTATAATAGACATTAGTTGCTTTGCAACTCGATCCCAATGAAATAAAAAGTAATCAGTTGCTTCAGAATTAAATTAAGTTAATTGTGTTAGTAAATTGCGGCATTTTAAATGTCGTTAGTTTTAGTTATAATTTGGAGTTTTAAAAAGGGAATATTTCTAGTTCTATAGTTGTGTATATAAAAAAATTAGTTGCCGAATAACTAGAAATACGTGTCGTTGTTTGACATGAATGGTGATACCGGCATTCTGCTTTTTGATTTTCTTGCAGTCATCGCTAGCTCAGAGTCATCGGTACTAACAGTGGCGTAGACAGGATAAGGTTTAGGAGTGATGATCCCTCCCGTTTCAAACTTGCAATGATGTTCACGTGGAAAGTGAATCCGCTTCCGATCAAATAAAAGTTGAATATAGTTTTTTTAAAGTTAATTGCGGATTTTTAAAGGCCGTTAGTTCTGATTTTAGTTGAGACTTTTGAAAAGTGAGTAGTTCTAGTTCTAGTTCCTTTTGCTAGTTTTAAAAATCAAGTAGTTTGTACAAGTCTGCAAGGGAGTGTATCTATTCAGAGTGAAACTCACGTGTATTATGAGCGGGCCGGTGAAAACTACAATCCCGACGGCACGAATCACGTGTACTTCGTTGATACAAATGTAACATCAATCTGTTTCGGCCCAAAACGATGTAGTCTCGACGACCCCATAGTCGGTTGGTCGGTACGGGGTAAGAACTTGTCCGATAGCAATTGAAATGTTCAACACTATGTTTGTATAATTTAGGAGACTACACGTGGTGTAATGGTGGCGATAGACGTTGATTGGCAAACATCTTCTGAAATATACGGGTTGGGAGTGAGCGTACCAGGCATATTTGAAGGTGAATTTCAGCCCGCGTCATATCACAAGGTACAATTCGGATTCCAGGGTCACACAAATGATAATTCTCCCGATATGGCGAGGTACAAAAGGTTAGGTAAGGATGCGTGGTTTGTGAACCGTAGCTTTGGTCCTTACGTTACTAAAATCTCAGCAAATTAAAGAACGTGACGTGGTACGACAGCTATTACGAATCTCTCTTTGGAAGCGCGAAAGAATTATCAATCTCGTTTACTATCGATTCATATTCTGAATCCACGCTCATGGGAAGAATCAGCGGGACATTTGGCAAGTTGTTATTCGTATGCTGATTTTTAGAATAACAGTTTAGCAGTGAATATTGAACAATATTTGGATCAAATTCTGTTATGTAACACCTTCCTATCTTTTAGCATTTAAAATAAATGAAGTTCTTCTTATACGATGTCTGTTGGACACAATCATCACATCAACCCCACAAACGTCATATCACACTGTTTAGGCATTACATCAGACGACGACCCTACCATGATATCCGCTGAAGAATATTTCAGTTGGGCGCTTTGACGGCGTCAAAAAATCTCGATTCGGCACCGTTTTATTTGGACAAAGAAAGCAAAGTATTGTCCGCTGACTTGTCGATGTCATTTTCGAGAGATCCAAGCGGAATAATAATGTCGGGCGAACTAGGACAGCTAGATTTGGCGATGCAACCAAGAGCACGACCGTAAGAAATTAGAATGTAACATTTATAAAAATTAAATACACTGTAGTGTATAGCTATCATCTGTTTAGAAATGACGAGTGGACATTGTGGACAATGATAACAACGGGAGGGCAAGTTTCAAATAGCATCGGGTCTTCAGAAGATTGGTACCGAATCTTCGGAGGAATTGTTGATATTGACCTATCTGAGATCAGTCCCTTCACCATGAAGTTAATGTTGAAATCCCGAATCGAGATTATAAATGAGTATAATTCTGGGTGTTAATCACTGAAGCACGGCGGGTATTACCTATTTATCATTATTTTATAGAAAAGGAGTGATATATCTCGCTGAATATCCGTTTGGTATCAACTATAACTTGATAAATTCCGCAGTAACGCGTCTGGACGTTGGTGAAGCGTTTCACAATCATGTATTTGTTTCTTCGTACGGAAAGCCAGTCAGAAATGCACAAGTAAATTTATATCCGATCGTAGGAGAACTGGCGAATAACATATGTTTCCTGCAAAGCTGCAACAGGTACGTTATGATTGCAACCAGGACCGTAACTGCCGCACCTCAAACCCCCCAATTGGGGGGGGGGGCGAGCTCGATGGGGGCACAAAATTATTTCGTAAATTAGCATAAAATATAGATTTTTTTGGAAATCTATGCAACTTTACCAAAGATTTTTTGCGCTATGCGCGATTTAGTGGTCCCAAAATGTCTGGATTATAGGGTACACCCCCCAGAAAAAATACGCTTGATTTATACAAATGGGCATTTCGGCGTCGCTCATTACCACGCCCCGTCGCACAAAGACCTATACACTTTCAAGCCATGCAACATGCGACTCCAAGAAGTGTGCCAGAACGATCGGCGGCGGGAAAACCTGGGCCGAAATGGACTGCCCTTATCCTGACCGAAAACTTCGATATATATACATAGGCATTGTCCATAGGTGCCTAAATGACTGGTGGCGAATGTTCCTGTCCTGGCAATCCGAACCCCCACAGCACAAATGACTACCAGCAAAAAAAATTTATTTGCCATTGAAGAAATATCAACTTGAAATCGTGTGTGTCTTTTAGCTTGGTACGTTTAAGCGATTTCAATATCTTTGACATAGCAGACAGGAGGTCACGTATCACCAGTGTTGGGATCAAATCACTACCTTCGAGTCACGAGTCAGTGCATGTTTTGACTCGAGTCAAGTCAAACGATTTTCGAAAGTGACTCGAGTCAAGTCAAGTCACTTGATTTTTGGAGGTGACTCGAGTCAAGTCGATTCAAGTCAAGTTACAAGTCTTATCCTTGTCTTATCGAAGTATGAGGCATGATTACGTCATGCTGGCTGTCTGAAATACAGATTGATGTGGTTATTGATTCTGAACCGATGAATGAATATAGACTTAAATATACACGCAAGAAGGCGCTGTATCGCTCACATATACGTAGAACTGCTGCTAAATTACCCGTAAGTAATTGCATATCCTCAGTTTATAGTTATCAGCCAAAATAGAGAAACGAATTGGCAAGATGCAATACAATTTCCATTCACATATTGATATGATAAAATTCGAGCCTGCGCCAATGGTTGAGGAGTAGGGGAGGTGGTACCGATGGATCAAAAAATGCAAAATGATCTCTGGCCGTCAAATCTTCAACCGAGAATAGCAGATCTTTTGCTGTCTCAACACTACGATACAAGCTCTATCTATCGCGGACATTTACATGAATATCCGCCTTTTCATAAAATATTTATAAACGTTTAAAATTTGTTGCTCGAACGTGTCATCGGTCCCCACGGGCACACGACCATGGGACCTATGAGACATACGCTCAAAAACTCAGATTTGTTAACTTGTTTCGTTGAGTACGATAAGCTAAGCTACAGCAAGCCAATGAAGAATGTTTCGTCGCGACCTTCAAGAATAAAATAGATTATATCAACTCAAATGTTGGTATAAAATCATGTTTTGATTTACGCCTAAACTTACAAAATTAATGCCACATACATATTACACGCAAATCGACATTTTGACTTTCAAATACCTCGTAATAACGATAAAATAGCACAGGTAACTATGATTTACAGCCTATATATATGTAGGCGAGTTTCTATTGTTAAGTGATTAGTTGGTCCATCTATTTGGCTCGATTTAGCTATGGTACCATAGGTCCCCCACCCCTATAAATATTGTAATTGACTTGAAAATAGTCCACTCGAGGATGGTATTGATTCGAAAAATATGTGCCATTATATAGCCTAATACAAGCCCTATACTTCACATCAAAAATTATGGCGGTTTTGTTAGTCTGAAAGGTGATATAGAAAAATGCAAATGTCGATCCAAATTTACTTTACACCCCCTAAAACGTAAATCATTCGTCACAGACCCCATAACTCACACAGGTCGAATTTTTTGCATGTGAGGAAAGATTCTGTCAGCATGTAATAGCAGACAATTTCACGGAGTGTAATCATGGAATTATCATGGAGAATTTTTCAAGAATTTTCGGTCCCAGTGATCCATCGGTACCACATCTCCCCTATATAAACTATATTCGAATTCAATTTCAATAAAACAAGAGGTTTGGCCTAGGTATAAGTACAGAAAACAGAAATGAATATTATGCTATTAAATTACTTCACTGGCAGTTTACGACTACGTAAGCTGTAAGCTTAAGTCACTGCGTTTGTGGTCATTCTATTTATGTAAGAACAATGGAGGCTCGGTGAAACACACGATCATTGAATGGTTGGTCGCTTTCACGGTTTACACCAGCGTTTCGCGAACAATCCGAACATATGGAAGAAACAGCGATTGTTATCGACACCGATTACTTGATGCCTTAAAATTGACTCGTGAATTTTGCTCCGAGTCACGAGTCAATCCACATTTAGCCGAGTAAAGTCAAGTCATTTTAGCAAAGGGACTAGAGTCAAGTCAAGTCATACGAAAAAGGTGACTCGAGTCATCCCAACACTGGTATCAGCCTCATGTAATGAAGTTATTATACCGCCCGAATCTGTTTAAATATTATTCACGGGCCTTACAGTTTCCAAGACACCTCATTCAGCTCTACCGGGAAATCTGATTACGTGAGCAGGGAGGATAAAAAATTGATAGCAACATATATGCAATTTCCGATGATATTGACCGATTCAATCATGATTTGTTAAAAAATTTCGCGCTTATGGCGCGTTTGGGCGAAGTAATGCGTCACGTTAGACTGTACAATAAATGTCGGTTACAACTCGCGGCAAACACGACTAACCTGTGGGGGTCTGGGGGGCCAAGACCAAAGTTTTGGGAGGGGAGCTGACGAAGTGCTGTTACGTTCGTGATTGCAACAGTTCATAGCTACACGCAGCTTTCTACAAACTACCTATCGAGTTAGTTGACGTTAGTTCTAGCTCTACCTGTTAGTTTTAAACGATTGGAATTCTTGTTCTTGTTGCGCATTTTGGTCATCTAGTAGTTTGTACAAGTCGGGATACACTTACACACTAGGACGAAAAACATCCGGTATGACTTATTTCTAGGTCGCTGGAAACACCTTCATCTTCAGTATCTTTCTCGACCGACAACCATATGGTATTGACGAACCGATCTGGCATAGCTCCAGTCCGAATATATGCAATGTCCGACCCGGGAAATGTGAGACGATGCGGAATCGATGGTCAGATATATCCATTCAAGATATTCATCAGGTTTGTTGTTGCATTATTCTGACAAGCGCAGGGAGAAAGAATTCGAGTACCCGAATATGAATCGAGCATTAATTCAAATGATTCGAGTCGAATACATAGAGAATGCATATTTTCGAGTACTGAAATTATCGGATTATCTTTGATTGGTGGATAATCCGAATATTATCAACGTAAAACAAAAAGAACTCCGCTTCTACTAGTTATAATTGAATCAAATTTGTTTAGCATCGTCTTCGAAGACAGCTTAACAATTTCAGCGGGATGACAGAAAACTTGGAATTTTTTTATAATTTTCCCTGAATAATTACAAATTTTAATTGGATCTGCGGAGTCGTACACTTGTCAGAATTGAACAGATTTGGTGTGCAGCGTTTTTTAGGGTAACCTGACAATGTAATCAGTGAATGGCTGGAATCCAGGAAAAAGGTTATTTTTGAACAGCCCTAATGTACATTCGAATATTCGTGGTTAGCAGAGCTCAATGTTCTCTTAGAAAATGACACGCAGATCAGAGGTGGTCAATCGAGGGGTAATAAAAAGACGAACTCTTTCGCGTCTGTATTCTTCACAATAGCCGAAATCTGTGGTTCTTGACCTGGGCTCACACGAACCCAACGTGTTCCCAAGAGCCAGTCTCAGACGCCCGCAAGGGTGGCTCGAACGTCACAACGCCAGACTGATACAGCAGAAGTCCCATTCATTTGCAGTAAATATGTTGTTGATGCACAGATCATTTTGCGCGCCGGTGTTCCATAGTAATGTGTGAGATTTGTACTATGGTACATGATCGTTTTTCTGCTCGGCGACAATTTGGGGTGCGCTGTACGCTTGAAGATTAGAGTAATGGTTCGCCGGGTAAGTAGCCTGCCGGTCAATACCGACTGTCCCAAGTGTATTCAGGTACAGAATCGGCAATCAAACGTGGACATACTCCGAGGGACCAAAGCTATCGCATGGCAAGGTCCAGTATTCGGCGGGGTACGAAACCAATCGATTCTCGACAGTGGTTCGCATATTCAGCGTCACGCCTACGAAGCCATGTCCAGTCTGGAACGATGTAAAAGGTACAGACGTCAGAATTCAAAAATTACCACCGCTCCATACTTTCAGTCCAGTACAGGTATATTTTTACAGTACTACAATCAATATCCGGTTATGTGGAAATACGGCATCATCGACCTTCACTCGTATGGCGAAATCAGAAAACGCTCCAGGATGTTGTACGACGCAATGTTTAATACTGATTTCACAAGTGCCATGTGAAGGAACTCTGGATTTGATATGAAGTTTAGGGTTTGGCAGAACAGAGTAGGCTTACCTGAGCGATCCGATTCGAAATCCAGTATTTGGCTTCTAGTCAAGCATTCGAGTATCAGTCACCCCATCACAGTAGGCAAGATGCGGAAAGTTGAAAAACGCACCGTTTATCCATAAAGCCATCGCACCTAACTGTGCAGCAATATAAGCAGGGTTGCCATCGTCATGGATCAAAAAATGAATACCGTCGAAAAATGAGATTAGCATTAAAACCACGTTTTTGTACATACTTTGTATTTATACGAGCTGTGACATATCACATTCCATAGTTTTTGCCAGAAACAATCTGTTCCAGCAACTCCTCGTTATTGAAAACTGGCTCATGGATCTCATGACAGCTCAGGTCTAGGTTTAACTTCACTTGTACTGTACTTGTTGTGTAATCGCGGCATATTAATGAACAAGCTTCAAAGTAAACGAATTTGCGGTTCAGTTTTTACAGCCTGTGGTTTTAATCCACACATTAACATTCAAAAGTAGGTTTTATGTTTTGAATTCAAAGCAACTTTTCGCAGGCCGCTCAGAATAGCGCCGCGGGCCACACTTTCCCGACGCAAAAGCATAATTTAATGCATCACAGATACGAGAGGGAAACGATTGAGGTTCCGTAGTTGTTGAAAATAAGACAAAATAAGGACGCAAGTCGAAATCAAGGACATTTCTTAGAAATAAGGACGGTTGCGTTTTCTAAGACCTGGCCCTTCAAAATAAGGACAAATCTTAGAAATAAGGACGGTATGGCAACCCTGAATATAAGTGATCAAATACATAGTAGTGCTCACCACACAATTTACCACGCTTTCTGGTGATTCTGCCGACTGCTGAATCAGTCCATTGATGGGCAGGATATATATTGTAGGCTTACCACACGTCCTCTTTTAAAAGGATTTGTCCTATTTTTGGAAAGTGTCCTTGGAGGACGCACAAATGTCCTCTTTTTTAAGATTTTATCCTCTATTTTGAGAATTTTGGTTAAATATAGTGCAAAATTTGACTTAGATACATCAAATCTGCACTGAAATAACTGAATCGATCATGAGGTGGGAAGAAATTGCCATTTTCAGGATTTTCCTCCGGTTTTGCACGTTTTAAAATTTTGAAAAAGTGTCCTCTTTTACATTTCCAAAATATGGTGACCCTAATATATTGTTAAGTAACAATGGAATTTTGCGGGACAGCCGCTTGAACAGACCGTCGCCTGGATCGACCATAAATTGCCTTGACATAACCGATTTTGCAGTTTTTACTGCACATTTTGCTATTTTATTCATCAATCGTTTCAACACTATGCTGCAGTTGCCCTCTAAATCTCCACCGTCCTAATTTGCCCAGCGCCCTCCTAACACCCAATTTGTAACCAGCGCCCCCTAATCGCCCATTTAGTGGCCAGCGCAAATTCGCGCTCGCACCCACTTTTGGAACTACTGATCTAACACTTCTCAACTGGAATCATCAGCTCTAATTATATTGTAATCTATCTACCGCAAAATAATTTGTTTGAAGACGCAGCAACCAGCTATTCATTTCACAGGTACATGCCAACAAGCAGAGAGCTATCGGCCGGAAAGCATCTGCTTATCAAAAACTGGATCAAATGCGGCATGCGGAGAATATCATCATACACAGTGGGTATCAGAGTTGGATCAATTGGAATTTGTAATTGTAATTGAATGTAATTAACTACATTTTTCAATGTAATTGTAATGTAATTGTAATTGAAGCATTTTTATTTTGTGTAATTGTAATTGTAATTTGACAAAAATTTTGCTCAATTACAATTTCAATTACATTAAATTGCTATTGAGACCTGACAAGCACAACATAAAATAATTGACTTATAATGCATTCTCTTTAAATGTCGACAAGGAATTTGGTGGATCCATTCGCGGAAGCCCTTGACTGCGCCCTTACGGGCGAAGTTTTTTTTAAATTTTTACCGCTATGCTGGCCTCGGCTGCCATTGTATACAATTTTTAGATCACTAACCAACGGATGGATTTGCAACACGTGACTCACGATTGAATACGCCAAGAAGCGAACTGCTGAGCCGGCTAAAAGCAGCAGAATTGATAGTCTCATAGCTGGCGATCCAAGCGTCGAAATTTGATATGTATCGTCCTAATCGAAAGCTAGTGTCGCACTGATTCCGCAATAAAAGTATATTTCCAGGCAATGGTACCATCTCAAAATAGTCGTGAAAGTCTGGGAATCGGCATTGTTCTGAACAATCGCTGGGCGTAATTAGTAGGCTAATTGTTGTGGTCATGCTGCTGCAGCGCTCCCACTTTTCAGAACAGTCGGCCTTAAACGACTATCTTGAAGCAGTTACATTGCCCTGACGAGATTTTATTTTGTATTTTCGGAATTAGTACATCAATAGATTACGATAAAGACCAGATGCATCAAATTTGGACGCATGGATCGCCAGCTCTAGGACTACAAAGTTTGCTGCTTTTAGCCGGCTCTGCAGTACGTTTGTCGGTGCATTCATCCGTGACTCACATCTTGCGCATCTATCCGTGGGTTGGCAATCTACAATACGATTTCAGATCACGATGCTGCATCGTTACTTCGTCTGGCTAACTAACCAGACCACTGGATATTATATAACGTCTTATCTGACAAAGCACGGTTTTGTTTTTACTCCTCATCCTAATTTCTACGTCCCTCGATAAAAAATAATAATATTTCTTTAATTATATACTATATACGCAAATCCAACACGTGCATATATTATAATACTTTTTCAACGACATACTGCACCCTATCCTTAATCCCAACCCATAGGAAATTAGGTAAATAACATTTTACATTTTCAATTAAATGAGCCATAATTACCGAGCATACAAAACACGCTTATATTACGTCACAATGACATCTTACATAGCATACTATGTACGCACATAAACGCATATATTACTACACAATCTGAACAAGACTTGAATTGTTGTTAAATACGACGCTACGGTTGTCAAGGAGCACTGTTGAATTTATGATTATTCAATTACATGTCCAACAGCAGCAATTGTAATTGTAATTGTAATGTAATTGAAGCATTCAAGGAGTAATTGTAATTGTAATTGTAATTTGATATTTTTAGCGTGGAGTAATTGTAATTGTAATGTAATTGAAAAATGCATGAGAGTAATTGTAATTGTAATTGTAATTGAACTGAAATAATGTAATTGATCCAACTCTGGTGGGTATGTGATAAGTCGGGCTGGAAAATCGAATGCCTGAGTGATTGTATTCCTAATCGCGCATTATGGGTCATACGAGAATGGATGATATTTGAAAATCAAATATGTGCCTTCTAAGCGATCAGTTCCACGCCACATAAAGCTAATTAGTATTTTTTCGACCTTGTCTACTTGGCTGGACTTATGAACATGCTTAGCGGAAATGACATTTCCTCTCACGTGCGTAGCGCACTACTATACATGTTTCGTATTCGATTTCAAGGCATCACCTTTGCGAAGCTATAATTCCCGTCGTACAGTGGAATGTAGCTATCATTTCAGTACTCGTAAAATCTTTTCTCACTATTCAACTCGAATCATAAGAAATATTAATCAATTCAGAGTGGAGTATAGTCGATTCAATATACCCAGCCCTATTTATTAGTTACTATAACTGACGAGCTGAGAGTCAATGCTTTTAGGATTCTGGCTCGACTTTTGAAAATTATCTCGGTTCTATATGGGTAAACAACGATGACAGGAATGAGTCAAACTCATCGTTTTCATTTATTAGTTCGAATATTACCAGTAAGCAAATCGGAATAGAATATCATGGTTTTGACGAAACGATTCGAATTTGTGATAATGCATTTTCTACAAAACGAAATCCACACCATTCCCGCGATTCATATCGACAACAAATGGAATCTTTGTCTATATCTTTGAGAGAGAGAGAGAGAGTCTTTATTTTTCATCAAACCAAAATACATAACACACGGCAGTGGTGGTGGTACAGAAAATATGCATGCACAGTATTCGGTATTAGATAGGAATGATCGATAAGACCGTGAGGGTCATCTAGTCTGATCACACCAGCATCAAACAGGTACACTTGACTCTAAACCAGGGGGGCGCGGGAGGCTCTCAGGGGGGGCGCGAGAAATTGACGAAGTCAGTATAGGGGGGGGCGCGAGAAATTGACAAGTCAGTATAAATTGTACGTGTCTGAACATGCGTTTCACATCCATTGTGAGAAGACGATTAATGAAGATGAAATTTGTTCCATATTCAAGAAAGCTTGCAAAATACAAACTCTAGCAACAGCGCTCAACTGAGTATAGTCTGATTTCAACTTCATCTGAGCAAATTTTTGAAATTCTTTGGAGATATAGAGAGCAATTCCCACTTGTAAGTCATTCATTGCTTCATAGCTTTGACAGTAGCCTAAAGCTTGTCGCGCTGGGCAGCTCTTGTTAGTAGCTTGCGAACTGCACTGCCTAAGACAGACTGAGATGCAACATAGGTTGCCCGGTTTCGCCCCCAATTAGGCTATAAATCAACACAATAAATTCATTTCGAAAACTGATCAAATTTAGCCTGGCAGGACAGAACGACGCCTTGCTCTCTGTACTCACTACCAGCATCAGGATTAGTCTCAGGGTGACCTACATTGAAATTAATTAATGGATGTCTTGTTCCATGTTTTTTTGTTATTTCCAAACAAGTTTGAAGAAATTTGTCAGCAATATAAAAGACTCAACAACTGGAATGCAGATTCAAAATTGGCGTAACATATACCTTATGTATACTATTAGATCAGGGGTGGCAGCCTGCAGCCGTAGAAGGGAATTTGAGCGGCCGTCGACGCCTAATTCAATTAGTATGTGTTGGCGGCCGTAGACATGCAAATTGCAATTACGAATTCACTCCCGCATTTTCGAGAGATTTTAATTAATCTTGAAATTTTCTTCGCCCTCCGCGCAATTCAACAAGACTTCATTTTTCAATTTTAATGCAGTAGCGCCCTTCTGAATCTGAGTCGGAATGGGAAGTGGCAAGAAATAGCAATTCGTTCGCGGCCCTGAAAAATTTTCGCGCACCGCGCGACAATATGCACCTCTCGGCAGCCATTCATAACATTGCCACTCGCGATTTCGGTGCGTACAATAGGCCATTGTGAAAAGTAGAATAGTCCGGAGTTCACCGGGAATGGATATGGACAGTTTACCGTAGGAATTTTGCGTCCAGATCGTTCATTGCGGCGATTATCATGACGATAAATGCAAGGGGGGTCAGGGGGGGCGCGAGTTTTTTGACCATCTCCAAGGGGGGGGGGGGCGTGTCAAAAAAGGTTGAGAACCACTGCTCTAAACAGTCTGGCTGTAAAAAAAAGTTACAGTAGTTAAAAAAAATAAAATAGAAGAAAAATTAAACGATGGTAGCAAATGATCAATGAAGCAATGTCTGGTCGAGGTAGGGCGACAGTGTTAGTGTAACGATAAGAGGTGATCAAGTAGGGCTTTTTTGAATCTATCATAAGGCAATTCACGGATATGTGGCGGTAATGCATTCCAAATGATAGGTCCCGAGTAGTCGATAGATCTCTTAGTTAGGTTGCTATTGGGTGGGGGTAAGTAGATATTCCCCTTTGACGAGGATCTCGTGTATTGGGAATGGACATTTTTAGCAGGTATGAAAAAGTCATCAAACACAGGAGGCAGACTATTGGAAAAATATTTGTGAACAACTTTTGATACTTCAAAGCGATACAGCTCATCAACTCGCAAAATTCGATGCTTACGGTAGTAAGGCGATAAATTGGTACGTAAAGGTACAGATGAGATCAGCCGTATCGCACGGTTTTGCAGGGTTCGAATTCTGCACAGAAATGTTTTGCATGCACTTCCCCATACTACGATTCCATATTGCAGGTGAGAGTGGAAAAGAGAAAAATATATGGTTCGTAGTATTGATCTGGAAACCAAAGATTGCAGACGGGTCATTATTCCCACACACCGAGCTAGTTTTGATATTGTGCATTCAATATGCTGCTTCCAAGACATTTTAGCATCAATAGTGACACCGAGATATTTTGCTGAGTCACATATGGAGATTTGTTTATGATTGATGTTCACAGTGAAACTATTATTGGCATTATTTAAAAGGAGCATCTCGGTCTTATCTGCATTCAAGCTTAGTTTGTTTGCTCGGAGCCATCTCGACACTTTTGGGAGTTCCCTATTCACGGATGTATGCAAATCATTGCCAGTGTTGGAGGTTATGAAGAGGTGAGTATCATCAGCAAATAGGGTTGTGCGGAATAAAGATGCATTAACAATGTCGTTAATATAAATGAGGAAAAAAGTCGGTCCAAGGACTGAGCCTTGTGGGACTCCACAAGTTATATCTCTGGTAGTCGATCTTAATGTCCCCAGTTTAACAAATTGTTTGCGATTTGCCAGGTAGCTTTCAAGTAGAGTTGCTGCAATACCCCTGATTCCATAGTGTTTTAGCTTGTATCTTAAGATTCTGTGGATAACTGTGTCGAAAGCTTTGCGGAGGTCGATAAAAATGCTGCAGCCACTTTTTTTTTGCTTGATGGTTTTGTAATAGTCCGTTACAATTGATAGTATTGCATGGTTGGTGTTGTGGTTTGATCTGAATCCATGCTGGGTCGGAGACAGTACTGCATTCAATTCAAAAAAATTTTTGAGTCGGCAGTCAATCAGTTTTTCAAAAACCGTGGCAAGATTTGGCAGAACAGATATTGGTCGGTAGTTAGAAATTAGCTTTTTACAGCCTTTCTTAAACACTGGCATTACTCTGGCAGTTTTCAGTGCATCTGGGAAAATGCCCAGACGTATCGACTCATTAAAGAAAATGCATATAACATCACCAATAATATTAAAGACTAGCTTCAGAAAGTGCGTTGGGATGAGATCGGGTCCTACTGCTTTGCTACTTTTCATTTCAGATAGTATGATGGCAACGTCTCCTTCACTTGTCGGCTCAAGAAAAATGGATTTCTGAGGGCCAGGACTCAAGTATGAGAGAAAGTCATCGGAGGAGCTTGGTATTGAAGCTGCAAGATCCGGACCAATGTTGCAAAAATACTGATTGAACTTTTCTGCTACTGCAAGCTGGTCTTTGATCATGCTGCCATTCTCGAGTAGCTCGATGTCAGCAGCACTCTTGGGAGCATTACCTTTAGTTAGGTTGATAATTTCTCCAATGGTTTTCCATGTGTTCTTGGGATCCTTGGAGCACTCTTCGAGTCTTTTTTGGAAGTATGCCTTTTTGGCATTTTCTTTCATATGCGTCACTTGGTTTGCATATTTTTTGTACACTTTTTTGCCTTCGCTTGTGCCTTGCAGATAGTAGTGCTTATGCATCCAATCCCTTGTTTTGATCGCAACTAGTATGTAATGACCAATCCAGGGTTTCGATTTCAAGCGCCTTGCATTGCGGTTGACTTTCCTAATTGGGAAAGATGTGTCGAGGGCTGCCCGCAGTTCCTCAATAAATTTTTCAAAGTGGCGATTGTAGTTGTCAATTGTGAGTGGAGGAATTTTGTAGTTGTTGAAGGTATTGCTGACAATTTCAATATACTCCTCAATACCGCGTGGGTTCAAGGGCGTTCGAGATTCAAATTCTTTAGCACATTGTGGCAGGACCAATTTCATGTGGCAGATGATGGGATAGTGATCAGTCATACTGTGTTGGAGCACAAAAGGGGACAGGTGATATTGATGAGTGTTGCAGTAGAAGTGATCTAGTAGAGTTTTGGATTGGTCAGCTATTCTTGTGGGTTCAGTAATTATCTGAGCTATTCCATAAGAATCGAGCATTTCACTGTACCTTGTGTTGAAGTTGTTGGTCTTCAGCAAATCAATATTTATGTCTCCCATAATAAATATTTGTATGTTAGCTGCCGTTAGCGTTTCCAGTATATTTGAGAATTCGTCAAGAAAAGTCTCTTGCTTTGTTCCTGGGTGTTTGTAGATGACTGCCACTGTGAGAGCTTTTTGTACATGCACTCTGACAAATATATATTCTACGCCTTCGGTTTCAAATTTTACGTCGGGCATCATGTCATATCTCACACCTTCGTTGATGTATAGTCCAACACCTCCAGCGTTCGTTTTAGATGGCGAGTGTAAAAAGTTGAAACCTGTCAGGTTAACATTAGTTGTTGGATGTTCTTTCAACTTGGTCTCAGAGATTCCGATGATGGTTGGTGAGCAATTAAACATCTCAAACAGGGGGGGAATTTCATCTAGATGAGCTTGGAGGGATCTTGTGTTTAAGTGTGCAAGTAAAATTCCTTGAGATGATGGGATGTCACTACTATTCGTTGAATTGATAGATCTGCAGTTGCTCATGTTGAAAAAGTTTTGAGCCATTTTTTAGTGTGGGTTGCGGTTGCAGTGAGAGAGCAGTATAGCAGCTTCTATTTGAGTTTATTGAGGTCATCCTTTGACTCAATGTGGATTCTGGGTGCGCCATCGTTCTTTTTCATGTAGATATTCCCATTTGCAGTCCAGAGGTATTTGAAGCTTTTTTCTTTTTTCGCAGCTCGCGCTTCAAAGAAGACATCTCTTCTGTAATTTGTTAAATTTTCGTGTAGGAAGAGTTGTTCCATTCCTTCAACACCGAAGTCCTTGATATCCTTTTTGCCCTTTCTCACTTTGAGGAATTCTTTTTTTGGTTGGTCCGAAGAGAATTTAGCTACAATGGGTCCTGTTTTGTCTGGATTTTTGAAGCGCACTCTATAGCAGTGCACAATCTGTGGCGCAGTGATGTCAGCTTTCAAGGCGTTAGCTATTTTCATGATGGTCTCCGGCAGATCTTCTTTTTTGGAGTAGGGAACACCATGAAATTCCAGGTTGTTGTTTCGAGATTGCTGCTCCAGGTTGTCATTGGTGCGTACTAGGCCAGATATTTTTTTGTTCAGGATACTCATAGTTGATTCAAATTTGTCGTGTTCCTTGAGCATGGTTTCTTGCGAGGCTAGTTTTAGATTTTCTTTGTTGCTCTCAAATTCTGCATTCATGAATTCCATCCCAGTCTTGCAAGTTTCGATCTCTTTCCGGAGTTCCTTGTTCTCTTCCTTTAGTTTCCTAACCTCTAGGTTGGTCTTATCAAGCTCAGATTGCAATATTTCATATTGCTTTTGCAGTGTTATATTCAGCTGTGTCAAACCTTTGACTTCACTGAGCGTATCTTCCAGTTTACTGTCCATCTTCTTCAGTCTCGCCAAGATGGCATCTTCATGTGTTCCAGACTTTGTCATTTTGTTTCTTGGATGGATCTATAGCCTAGGTTATAGCCTAGATTACTTTAAATCTGCAGACTTAATACAACCAAATACTCCAATATTTGCAATATTAGGCTATGAGAATAATACCGTAACTCAGCGAAGCTATCCACTTCCAACAGATCAGCAATGCTCTGCTTCAACTCTGAAGGAAGGCGTCGAAGAAGTCAGGAGTTTGTTACGACACGCGGTTATGCTACATCTCTCAACGATTCCGATGTACATGACCGCCTGGTTCAGTCTCAAAACGGAATTCGGAAGGAACCAAGAAATAGCCGACCTTTTGCAAACAGTTTTCGTCGAAAAAATGCTTCACATGACGCTCGCCGTGAATGTTCTGAATGCGGTAAGTCCACCGTCTTAGCGAAGAGTGTGTGTATTCACAGTTTTCCCGCCTAAATATCTCAGAATCAATCGCAACATTTTAATCCACACGACGCTCGACATATTAGAATAAGAACAAATAGAGTGCAAAAGACGGCGTACGGAGACACAGATGATTTATAACTCTGCTTTATTTCACTTATGATTTGATTTATTTCGATTAAGTTGTTTATATCTGTAGGCAGACCAAATCGCATCGTTACGTAGCCTACTTGTTCAATTCTGCAGCGCTATATCGTTTTGTTATATTACTATCCTGCAACAATCCATAACAAATCTGAATATGACCTTTATTTCAGGTCGGTGGATCAGTGCAATTGATTGACGTAAATGCATAACCCGCCTTTCCAAAGATACTCGCCACATGACCCGGTTATCAATTGTTACCAGACGTGCAAGTAGCTCTCGAACCCTTTTCGATCGGGTCAGTAGATCAAATCTTTTCGGGCATCGAAAAACCACCGGGCCGTAAAACTCAACAGGTGAAAACAATGATTATCGTCATTGAGGACTACTCAATATATATTCCTTGCCACTAAGGAGTTAATTTATCAACGGCAATTGGAATTGCGATACTATTGTCACTGTGGATGGCTGCAAACCTCAAATGGTCACATCTCAGAGTACGAAAAATCAAGTAGCAAAACTACGTACGTTAGTGGATAAATGACATTCTGCTAATTCGTGATCAACCAGCATCATTTTAACAAAGTTCGATCAAATTCGCATGGTCGACAAAATACCAAATAATATACAATGTGATATATAAATAGTATTATATTATTTACGGTCTCGTGGAAGTTATATATTTGAACTTTCCTGATCAAGCATATACTCTTATGACGTCAGTTATCCTCCATTCGACTGGACGCCTAATACTGGATTCAGAATCAAATCACTCATGTACTCGATTTTTCACAGCATTAAAGCTAATGACGTTTTGCAGGTTATAAACAAGTTGGGGTCAATATGGATCCTGTTGTATGCGAAAAATACAAGTTCAATTAACAAAAAGACGAGGAAATCGATCAGAGAAAGTGATACCAACGATACACACTTCACCTTATATCTCAACGGTAGACAGCTAAAAGACTGGTTTCCAAGCTCACATGAATATTGGTCGTCTTTGCTAGAAAACGCGAATGACATCATCGACGTCATGACTGTAACAGACACGAAGTCTGTCGGTGGATTATATTCTTTGATATCACTAAAACTTATCGCTCTCGAATCATGTGCTAAGATAAGAAACCTCAATAATCCACAAAGAAATGAAAGAACGATATTTCAAGGGAACAAATGGTATCAGTTGAATATGTCGCATTGGTATCACAAGAGGCGCGATTCCATACTAAATATCAAGAAAGTGGACGATGCTTTCCACACCAGCGCATCAGCGTTTGCTACAAAGAAAGGAATTGAAAATACATTCACGCCATCACTATTCGAGGTAACTGATCTAAAATCGGCGTTAGAAGCAATTTTGGAGGTTATTTACCAAGGAGAAAGTGGATCTGAGTACTTCCCTATTGGAACACAAATTGATACATATGGCAGTTTATGGGGTCAAGATGATGGGTACGAACTGTCACATTACTACAGGTTTCGGGAGATAGTCCATGGCCGGCGGCTAATTAAGTCTTCAACTTCATATGTTCCTAATCATATATGCTTTGACAAATCCACGCTGTATTCCTGTTCCACACTACCCAATCAGCTGCATTGTTACTCTGGAGACGCAATACCATTTTATAGCGACGGCGTATGGCCGATGCTCTCCAATCCAAAAGAAACTGACTCTGTTAAAGGATCAGAAGTTCATTTGCTAAACAATCAGTTCAACTTACTGTACACCAGACTGCTGTTCTGCTTGGAAGGAGCGTTCTCAGGGAAGCCGAATTCGTTAGAAGAATGCATGTCAATCATGCACGATCTTACGATAGCGGGAAAGCGACTGGTGCGAACCCCTGTTCTGAATCAAGACGGTAGGCCTACTAAAAGCGCATATACTGGTACACCGACTTGGCAATTAATACGAGAAAGGTGGAACAGAGCTGGTCTCTCCCTCACCGATTTATAGCCTTTGAAAATAAGGCATCGTCGATATTTTCACAAAAATGCGGAATATGTAACGACGCAGGCTTCGGGGCCTGAAATTATAGACCAGCGGTGTCAAACCCACGGGACGAGCACGGCTTTCTAAGGCTTGGGACGTTTTGATTCAAAAGTTATAGGCCAATAGCAGTGAGACCCACAGTTATTTGGTCCCGCGTCACTTACGGACAACGGTTTAGCTTTGATGTCTTCGCTTCTGTGAATAGCTACATTTCTGATGTCGGTCTATTTTTTCTCAAAACTCTGGACTGTATGTGCATATTCTACTTTATCTGTGTTGATGACGCAGACTTGTTACTGATGGTGACCAGAGTGAAACGCAACAGTGCAGTTGTGATGAGACGTATAAATATATAAATATATGTTCGATATTTGCTGTCTTGGGGATTATTTACGCGGAAGTACTTATTAATCTCAATTTTCGATAGACATATGCTGGATAACGATATTATCATTTATTCAGCATTGTGACGGTAGAACAGTACTCATAAAGAATTGCGTCGCTAAGATGTCGATTTTCGCCATGCCACGACACGCGAAAGTACATGCCCCTTCACCGGGTTGTACTGGCCTACTGGCCTACTAGATGGGTGCCAAACATAATATTGTGCCAAATAGTGCCGTGAATCTATTATGCTCAACGCGACGGCAACGATATGGACAATGGAAATGCAGGTTTTCTTTTACAATGTCATATTAAAGATGTACGGATCACGCTTCTGTCATTAATGTTAATATCGGGATCCAGAAATTCCCGACTAAGGGTGGGCGAGCACCTAATGCCCCATCCGTCGACATACGTTGTCAGTAACGTGGTACTCTTTCTGACTACACAGGTATGTTCTGCCTATTTACGCTACTTACTCAAATGTTTCCATTTTAAGACTACTTCTACTTCGTTCCTCTTTAGTATTAAACCAGATTTGCTAACTTGGACAGCTTACAGCAGTGGTGGGCAAACTACAGCTCGCGAAAGCCTTTTTAAAAATATTGATAAAATGCGTTATAAATAGCTAATTATTGCAGCGACTTCATTTATATTTGCTATAATATTTCTCATCATGATACTGATCAAGTTCTATTCGTACTATACTACTTCTTCGTGTTATTGCTGGCGCAATATTAGCCCGACCTCAAGACCCCAGATTTTGAAGAGGTTTCGTTTGGTTAATATCCCAGAACATTGAAGCGGAAATAAATCATTTTAGACAACAGTTATGATTTTAGATGGGCATCTCCAACTTTCAATGCTGTATTCTTGGAAAATCCGAACCGAGTTATGTAGATTCGTCATCTTTATTTGCATTTAGGTACAAATCATTTCATACCTTCGGTCACAATTCTTAAATTATGTGTTTTTCAAAACAATCTGAGAATCGAAAAGTTGAAGATGAATGCATTGCTGAATCAATAATAATCGTCACATCATATTTTTATCTGAACAAAACACACAATGTACAATGAAGAATCGACTGAAAAGTATGTCTGTTTCGTCGCCGGAGAAAACGCAATATGCAGAGTTTGTGCCATAATGAATTTGTTGCTGCAATATGCAACCACACATGAAACCTATCATCCCAATTATATAGGCAAGATCTATCAAAATATGAGTTACAAATTAAATCAACCGAATTATCATGCTCCAGACGAACGTAATCAGGCAAGTAAGTAGGGTAGTTCAACAGAGTAGCCCAAGCCATCTGCTCAAGTTCTTTTTAAGGGGACATGGTTATGACGCTGCTAGCACTGTGTATTCTGAAGCTAGACCAAAAGCATACGAACAGCAAATCTTTGAACCGATCGCTGCTCAGAGATTCAACGTCTTATTCAGAATCGGCACAACCAGGGGCAGAAGGAAATTTGAGCGCAATGTACCCTCTAAGCTGCGCACGTGCGCAAATGCGCAGTGATGGGACGGTCTCTCCGCACAGAAAATCCGAAGGGATGACCTTTTTTAGTCGTTACGCACTATTGTCCAAGGTTCAGCGCAGTGAGTTGGTGAGTGTGCGCAGACTCATCAAAAATTAGAGGGAACATTGTTTGTGCGGCCGTGGACACGTAATTCAATTAGTATGTGTTGCCGGCCGTCCACATGAAAATTGAATTTACGAATTGACTCCCGAATTTTTAAGAGATTGTAATTAACCTTAAAATTGTATTTGTCCTAATTTTTCGAATCTAATGCAGTAGCGGTTTTTCCAATCTGAGCACCGCAGTGCAGATGTCAACAGCAGAGATAAATGATGCGTCGCATATAGAAATACCAACTTGGAATCGTGTATTACTCACGAAGGAAATTTGTTTCTGGTGCGTTTCGGCGATTTCAATATATTTCCACTATACTGACACAATCCTGATGGGTGGTCAACAAATAACAGCATGCAACAAACTGACAAATTACAATTGGCCCAACCAGAAGATGCAACTTGCCCTAAATTTTCGAAAACAGACCATCCGTCAACTTTACCGGGGAATCTGATCACATAAGCTGAGAAAGGATAAATGTTTGATAGGAATATGTGAAACTACAATTATTAATGACGAAATTCATTCGTTAATCTGAGAAATTTCCGCGCTTGGCGCGAAGATGTCTATTCTGAGAGTTTTTTCAAAACATGACCACTCGCGATTTAAGCTGATATGCAGCTCGCCGTAAATGGACATGGTGAGTTTAATATGGGTAGTTGGCATCTAATTTGTTCATTACGAACTGACTAATCGAAATACGGCCGTGAATAGCAAAATGGTTGGCCACCCCTGGGCACAACCTACTTTAATCTCTAATTTTGACAAATTTGATATTGAGGATAGCCAGCTTTTAAAATCCTGTCAATGTTACTGACGGATGAGCGCTATCATCAAATAAATATTTGAATTGTTTATATAACTATATATGCATTATCGCAATGTCTTCGGTTACTATATAATCGATAAACGTTCGCGTGTTTGGCTTATAATCCCGATTTTACTATAGTGCGGCCCGCGAATGGATTCAGATGTTGAATGCGACCCGCCAGCTGAAACGTTTGCCCACCCCTGGCTTACACAATGAACGCTATCATGCTAGACGACTTCTAACTAACAGTTTTTGATTTTTAAAGCAACAATGGGCCCACAAAGCTTCACTTATTCACTTACTTACTTGGAAACTTCTGCTTCTACTTGTAATTGAGTAGAAATTGACGACTTTTTACTTCCACTTGACACAAGAGACGTTTAAGGCCGTTTAAATGCTTTATTCAAAGATAGTGGTTCCAAACGTTGGGGCCGTTTACCTCCATTCTGGGGTAAGCGAAGATGTTGAACATAATCAGCTTCTAAGATAGCCCATGAGTAAGTATGGGCAAAGGTGCATACTTTTTTTAGTCATTAGCTCGTCAAATTTTGATCTGGGCCACGGATCGTTTTCAAATTGGAGATAGAGTCCCGACCATAAAAATTTGGAAACCACCGGATGTGGGGTGTTTATAAAGCTCCTTGGTGCGCACCGGCACTGGGCTGATAAATAATTTTGTCGGTGTGACATGAACATGACTTAACGATGTACAATTAGGCTCCCTGTATTTTCGAAGTCATCCTCCATCAGCTCTACTACTACCCCTGATCATGTGAGCGGAGATAGGATTAAACTATATGGTAATATATGGAAGAACCAATATTATTGAAAGAATTCATTAAAAAAAATTTAACGACCGGATGCATATAGCAAACCCCCTCCAAAATCGATTACCCCATGGTGGGCCCAGAATCATTGTTTGTTTGGGCGGGAGGGGCTGAAAAAATGTAGCTTCGATCCTGGTTACACAACACTCCTGAACGGATCGAGACCACCGCTGGTCGACAAGCAAAGCTTTGCTAGTGTGACGTCATATTGACAGACAATATGCTCATATCTCATTTTAAAATCCACTAGTTGGCGCTAGAGAATGTCCGGAATTTGAGTCACAAAAATATGGTAACCCTAGGTTATAGTGCCTCACCAGCCATGAACCTCACCCCACGTCACTGGGTATTATTCTTATTACTGCGGAACTTAGTCTCATTGTAATCCACACACACACATTCAAGAAATCAATGAAAAACACTTTAAATTCACATTTTATTCCATCATATACTGTGGAAGCAACACCGGCAAAACGAGCGTTAACGAATAGTATTTCATTCGCTCCTTTAGTATTCACAAATGTATGCGACCTCCAGGTATTTCACGGTGCCGCGACAGGGATCTCCAAACACGTGGTTGTTCGCAGGTACGTGACATTGAGACTTTCCGTTGCACTTTCTCGATACGACTTTGTCGCTGCTCGAAGCACGGCAGTTGGCTGTCTTTGGCCCAGAGTTAGGACATCTGTTTATAAAATAGTTGAATAGATTACAATCATGCCGAAGTTATTGCACACGTGATAAGCAGTCTGGCACATGACAGAGCATATATATACGGCACCGTTGTTGTTTAATAACATGATGTCTCGAGATCTATGGCAAACACGGCCCACGCGATATCGACATCCACATAAACACCGTGTGGGGATGACGCGCCTAGCGGAAAATTCCAACACTCATGAAAATATTCTATATGGCTCTTTCGGGTATAAGATATGGCTCTTTGAAATATTTTTAATTATGTACTTAATTTTATCGATATTGCAGCAACTTGTTAGTAAATATGCTCAACGGCCATAATAATTATTCTCGGGCAGCATAAGCATGTATTTGAGAGGTCAAGGCAGTAGCATATCTAGGGTTAAAGGCTCGCACCCCTTTACAAAATCCTCGAACTTAAGTTGCTGTAGCTTCAGCGACCAATATCCCTCGTGATTTTGATGAAGGCCTACCCGGCATCGCGCGCTGCGTAATCTTGGATTCCACAACACGTATATTATTCAAAAATATGTTTCAAAAATACGATGATTACATTACAGTTACAAACCATCAAAGCAGTAGCTCTAACAACGATATATATGTTGTCATATTTTGTGTTCCTCCCCTGCTCTTAGTCGTGATGCAGCGTTGGCCATGCGCATTTGTTGTAAGGTATTGGCATAAGAGCATTACCTGTATAAACTCACACGGTGGAATTTGATTCATTCATTCTATTTTTCTGGAGATCGGGACCTGGAGCTGCGACTGGGGAAGTCGGGATGAGAGTAAGATATGCAACGGTGCAATATATGCACCATATCTGAACTGTATTCTTCGTGCAACTACTAT
Source organism: Botryllus schlosseri (assembly GCF_051294905.1). NCBI lineage: Eukaryota > Metazoa > Chordata > Ascidiacea > Stolidobranchia > Styelidae > Botryllus > Botryllus schlosseri. Next base: position 27,437,919 of record NC_137242.1, on the reverse strand, counting down.
ATTATTCACGTATCGTACATATAACGGCTTCGCGTTGGCGTTCTCGCCACTGCGAGCAACAATTTTTTGGTCCATTTGTCCGAATAATTCTGCCGTCCGACGCGTATAATGTGGCCTATGAACATGTTAGAGAATTGCGGTCTTGAGGGGTTATTAACGTCAAAGTATTTCTTACTTAAAACCTCAACTTTTGTTAGAATTGTGATGGATAATAGGTTAATACAAGCATTTTTGCATTTCTCGGAATTTCTTCAAGGGCTGTATGTTTGTCACCCCTGGTTTACATAAACGGAGCAACAGTGTATCTTGATTTACTGTCACATCAATAGAGTCAGTCCACTTATCCGCGACCGACCATGATGTTTGTATTATGTGCGATATCCGAACGTAGGACCAAGTAATCAGAACACTCACACCAGCGAGATGCGTAACCGTATAGGCGTGCCATTGGGAGCAATGTGTCCGAATCATAAAGAAACAAGCGAATACTTACTCATTTTCCTCCGTTCTCCCGTATAGGGCATCGACTATGTTGATCCTCTGACCGTACGGACACGAAATATCGATAACTTTATTTTCGCAAGCTCTATGCACCATACCACCTAGAAACAAAATTTTAAGACACATTCGTATGCACTTTCTGAGAATACGAAAACGGTTTTTCGTAATTATCTGACAAGACGCGAACAAGGCACATATTTCTTGTTAGGTATGATTTATTCGGCTTGCTTGGCGTCTAGATATCTATTCTATGCAAGAGCTATTAAATTCCGCACAAACTTACGAACGCAGCGTCCTTTAAACCTGCTATATTCTCCTTTGCAAACGCATTCACCATCATCGCAATCTTCGTTTTGTCCTCAGCCGCTATTACTACGACACCCATCGACTGAAATATGATATTTTCAGAGAATGCAACTCAACGCTAGCAAAGGATAATGTGAAGACACTGCAGGGAGATTTGTTCATCTAATACTTTATTAGACAATAACTGCATGGATTGGTCGAATCAGGCACAATAAAGAACAGATCTGTTCTATAATATGCGTTATGACATTTAGCATCTACTCACGAACACAGCGGTCGTTAGATCTGCTATATCCAGTATCGCAAACGCATTCTCCATCATCGCAAACTTCGTTTTCTCCGCAGTCGCTGTTTCTACGACACTCATCGACGGAAATATGATACTTTCAGAGAACTCTCATCAACGCTAGCATGCCAAGAAGTCGCAAACACAATGATGTGAGATTTGTTGATCTAGCACAGTGGCTCTTGGCACCTGGGTATCAGCGTTTGCCGGGGGTAATTTGGGCTTGGAAGGGAACGGAAACGCTTAGGGGGCGCTAGGGAGCTCTAGGACATCATGGGGCGATGAGAAAAAGTGGTGTAGCAATAGAAGGTGTAGTAGTTCTTATAGGGATATATAGTTATATCCCTGACTTCTAATTACAAATTTACCTTCGACAAAATTTATCGAATGTCCAAATTTGACTATGCATGCAATATATCAGTGGTTCCCAACCTTTTTTGTGCTTTTCCCCCTTTTCGGCCATATTCGAATTGAATTCCCCCCCTAAAATTTAGTTTGCTAAAATGTGGTTGGCATTGAATATCTTAATGTATTTCTCAGTGGTTATAAGCTCTTTAGTCTCTTTGTACTTAAGTTGATGGTCATGAATGTTGCTGAAACGAATTTTATTCAAAGAATGTGTTCAAAATGTAAGAGGCATTCCATATAACAATCAGTGTGAAGCTTGTGATTGCTTTTGTTTCGACAACTCATGAATGCGTGGAAGAGTATTGGACAGAGCGCAGCGAATATCGTTCTCCACGTTTAACCTGTTTCTTTGCTTTGTTTTCATTTGTAAAAGCGTTGAAAATCCTTATTCACATAGGTAAGTGGAGATGAACGGAAGGATAGTTCTAATAGCTCTCTCGGCCACTTTGGGATATGAATCACACATCAATGGCCAAAATTGATTGATTTGGTAATTGATTGGTAATTGATTTTTCCCTAAACAAGTCTCTTGCGCGAGATTCCGTTTTCAGTTCTAAAAATTCATCCTGCAACTTATCAGGAACTTTTTCCACCGGCAATGTGAATGGACATCGGATTAAATCAAGCTCATCGTCATCAATTTCGGGAAAATATCGAATGAATTCTGATTCCAGAGACGCCAGATGTTGCAAAATCAATTCTTTTTCCATCTGTGGAATAATTTGTTACTTGCCATCAACAATCAGGATTGATGATAATACTTCAAACATTGTAACATTGCTCAATCGAACTTTTCTCTTCCAGTTGTCCAGTTTGCTGGTGAAAGCTTTCAAAGCGTCTTTAAAAAGTATTATATTGGTGTTTTTCCCTTGCATCTTCAGATTTGGTTTATTCAATTGACCAAACATATCTACCAAATAAGCAAGACGTCTAATCCATTCATCATCATTCAGCAATGAAACAAATTCCGATTTCTTTTGAACCTCGAAAAATATTTTAAGCTCGTTTCTCAGCTCGAACACACGTTGAGTAACATTTACCCTTGAAAGCCAACGAGTACTCGTATGAAAAAGAAGTACCTGGTGATCTGCATCCATATCAATGCACAGTTTCTTGAACAATCGGGAGTTAAGAGCACTTCCTTTAACGAAGTTGACCATTTTAACTACCTGATCAAGAACTTCGCGTAATGGAGCAGGAAGCGTTTTAGAAGCCAGCGCATGACGATGAATCATACAGTGAATACCTTTTACATTCGGACTTTGTCTTTTAACATGAGCTTGAAATCCAGATCGGGTTCCTAGTAGGGTTGGATTATCCGGATAACGGTTAACCGGTTAACCGGTTAACCGCAGGTATTTTCACTATCTGATATCCGGATATTTTTCTGCCGGTTAACCGGATAAAAAAGAATCGTTGCTAATGCATTTTACACGTTTTAGTAAGCTTCAATAAGTCGTATTCAGTGTTGGCGCGGCCGATTAACGATAAGCGTGTTGCCAATTAGCGAGATGCGTCTGTACAGTGTACACATTGCACAATGTAATGTGACGCGATCTCCTGCTGAGAAGATCGTTAAATTAGGTCATTGATTGCCGCGCGCTCGGCTATCGTCTCTTGCCTGATTTATCGCGTCTTCAACAAGCCGATAGTTCCACTGGATTGAAGAATCGCATCTGCAATAGGCCATGTGCACTTGTGCAGTGTACACACTATTCCATCGCTGGCCTGCACAATCGCATCTTCATTGGCTTGGTGCTCACGATATTATCGTTGACCTACACAATCGCATCTGCAATAGGCCCTACGAACGATATAATCGCTGGCCTAACCATCTCGGACCCAGCATGCATTGGCTCTTATCTCTCGATGGCTTGTTGACGATATGCCGTTAAGTGTATTCTAATTAGTGATTCTGAGAGTGACACCGCGAAACTGAATGACATCGAATGTTCGCAAAAATGTGCGTGCGTGCAAGCGTAATTGATTTCCGCTGATGATTAATTCGAAAAAAAAATCGAAACCCCCTGATTTTATTCCAATCCCCCTACATTTTCGGCTGGCTGCGTGCCTGATCACGTGAATTAGAGCGAGGTATCATGTCGGCATCAATTCCAGTATCAGCTAGTCGTCCTTCTAGTACTCCAAACCTAAACATAAGGTTGGTCAAAAGGATGTAAAGCCGTTGAAGTTTCCGGCGTACGACCTGCCAACCTTTTGACTCTCTACGAAGCGCTGCTTTCTATTCAGCCCACTTCTGTGGAAGCTGAAAAAGCATTCAATGAACGTGGACTCTTTGTTACAAAATTCCGGTCCCGGCTACAGGATCCCACAATTGATGCCTCTGTGCTTTATAAAGAGGGCATTGCAGAAGCAGTGAATATTAAATTTGCGTGGTTTTTCTCGTATTCGCTCATACTGCGCGCGTAGGTAGGTACTCTACAATAACACTGTGTAATGATTTTGCGATCCGTTTTACATGCAGACCTAATGAAATCGATTGTCTCACTTAGCAGTTATTATCCGGTTAACCGGTTAGATAAATTCCAAAATATCCGGATATATCCGTTATCCGGATAGTGAAAATTATTGATATCCGAACTAACCCTAGTTCCTAGCATAGCATGGGCTCCGTCTGTACAACACCCACATACCATTTTCCACAAAAGATCTTCGGATTCAAAGAACGAAGAAACTTTTTCAAAAATGTTAACAGCTTTAGTAGTTGTTTCCAGACAGGAACAAAAAAGAAGCTCCTCTTTGAATGCATTTGAATGGATATACTTTACAAATACCATTAACTGGGAACACGATGCAACATCAGTAGATTCATCCAGTTCAATCGAAAAGACGCCAAACGCAGAAGACCTAATCTCTTGTATAACTTGATCTTTTATATCTAACGCCATGTCTTCGATCCTTATCTGAACTGTATTATTTGATAATGAAACGGCAGCAACTTTTTCTTACCCTTCGTTTCCAAGCACAAGCTCAACAATTTTTAATGCACAAGGTTTTATCAAATCTTCACCAATCGTATGAGGCTTTTTACTCCTCGCTATTTCCAAAGCAACATAGTAAGAAGCTTCCACTGCATTTCTGCTTGTTTCATAGTATGGCCCATTTGAATCTAGTCTCATCTTTTTCAAAGCACAACTGTGACGCTCAAAAAATATTCTACTTTTATCCTTGTGTTGTGAGTGAACATTTTGTAAATGCTGTTTCAACTTTGTTGGTCTCAAAGAATCGTTTGTCAGAACTTTATCGCATAACACACATTGAGGTCTCTCCTCTCCATTTTTATTGATACATATAAAGCCATATTCAATATATGAATTGACGTATTTTCTCTTTTTGATACTCATGTTAGATACAACGTAAAAGGGATATTTCTTTTTAACGCTGCTGAACAATATTAGGCTTACTTCCTATTAATGAAAATTCAGAAACGAAAGTTGGAACACACAACATTGATTGTTAATGAGCACAAAATTGAAAGCTGTCACAAATACAATTGGAAACGTGATCATATTATTTACAATGTCTACAAACATTCAAAGTTTGGTAATATTAAGATTAGATGATGACCAAGACAAGACACCGAGCTCGCGATGAATTTGTAATCGTGAAACCCCAGTCCAATATACTTATAACCTCTCGATACTCTCAACCACGGGCGTTTCAGACGAAAGCAAAGGGGTTTCACTTTGATCTATATGTTAGGTCGTTATCAAGTATTGAGCAAGCAAAGACGTCCTGTGCCGGTTTTAACGTTTTCTCGAGATTTGATTTGTAACTAATCAATAACAACTCTGCACTGTCGCATAGCCAAATATAATTGCGTAGGAGCAGCCAACCACGATCACCAATTGCAAATACAGAGGCGTCTGCCCATGAATGAATACCTCAATTGTTCTGTAGGCAGCCACGCATGGTTCAATCATCTCCTACTAACCGGGAAAATAACTTCAGCAACAGAGTAAATTGTAAATTGGTTACCGTTACTATTCGCGAAATTCTTCCTCGGTAATAACCGCTGCGCTAAACTGACACTGCCCAGCGAGCTACCTAGCAATCGCGAATGTGAATGGTTGTGTTGGTAATATGAGTTTGTAAATGTGATTGTCACTTCCAAGGCCAATGGAGTTCATATCTCACCTATTATTGCAAAGACAATGTCGATTTGAACACTGGATTGTCATACAGGTGCCGTATGGTGTCTGCTTTTCCCCGGAAGCAGAGAATACATTGCGCAAGCCTTGATTCATTTCAGAGGGGTCGGGCGAAGCGAATTCGCGTGTGATATTCTAGTCAGCATGACAGCAACGTTGTTTTTGCAAGCAAAACTCATTCGGTTTTTCGCCTGAGTATAATTTGAAACTGTGGTATTTGACAGACTGCAAAACGCAGCTTCTCAAATAATGCGGTACATTTTACAAGCTATTCGTACTTTGCTTTATATACCATGTAAGTTTGACTCATCGGGAAGCCAAATTCCCCCCTAGAAATTCCAAAATTCCCCCCAAGGGGGGAATTCCTCCCCGGTTGGGAACCACTGCAATATATGTTTCCACGAATGTGTAATTATCATTATACGTGTAAAATGCGGTTTGCGTGCTTGATCCGTGTACTTTCAGGTCACAAAGTCTGCAATACCACACTTACATCACACCAGATAGGGGGTTTCTCGACAAAATGTTTCAAACTTGGTATTGCATCAAAATCTGGCAAAGGGGCACTATGCCACTTTTGAGAGTGAGAGCCCATTATACAATGCATGCTTTGAAACATTCTCGACAAAATGATAAACTATATACGCAATACCAAACCTTCTATTTGAGAGCTACAAAATTAAATTGACATTATCTTTCTTCATCGTACTATAAATAACGATTCTGTTTAGCGTTTCGGCCCACAAAACCTCACATGCACGTTATAAAATAACGGTTGCTTTGTTTCGAGTATATGCAATTATGCATGGCTAATTCTCAAACAATAGGTGCAAGAGGCTATTACCTCGATTTTACCGATGTAAATTCAGTGTGAGCATTAGTCTATACCACATTTTCAGTTGATTTCCTTTTCGCACAAAAAGCAATAAAACAAAACTCAATGCTACAATACATCAATTGCAGAAGTGAGATCGGGGTGTGTGCATGGGCTCGAATCGTTATGGTATGAGCCTGTACCTCACATTTGTTATAACAACCTTGATTTGATCCCAAAAATAATACGTTCAATTATTAGATCGTTAATTAGAAGATATGAGTATGGATTGGGATTAGGATTTGAAAAAAAAACGGATTTGTGAAATTTTGTCGGATTAGGATTAAATTAGGATTAAAGATTTTTTTCTGAACGGATTAGGATTAAGATTGGATTAACCGATTTTCTTGGAGATTGATATGTCGTGTGGCGAATGGCGACAAATTTTATTCGGATCAATTATTAAAGTACGTATGGTATACTACACTATGGTACATTCGGTGCCAATGAACATGAGAGGTGCAGCCATATGCCAACTGATCTTGAATCAACAGAATTGCTGGTTGTGAAAGAAAAATTTCCAATTCAACCAAATAAACATTTTTTCTGAATTTCAAGTTAGAACCGGATTAGGATTGAGCACGGATTTGAATGTACAAAAGTTCTGGATTAGGTTTTGGATTAGGATTTGACGGTTCGGATTTGGATTGGATTAGGACATAGAAATTCCAAATCCGCTCATCTCTGTTAATTCGTCGAGCGGTCATCGGACGCAATTCAAGCTCGAAATATATACAACAGCAAAGTTAAATCCCATTAAGACCGACCAGATTCCGACCTCTACCCATTGTCTTTGATACCACCCTTAAAATATGGGAGGGGGGAGGGGCAGATTATAAAAGTCTCTGGAAATGGTGCGCTGGTGGGAGATAGCGTAGTGGTAACGATGAGCGCCCACCAATATAACGGACTTGGTGCGATCCCGTCGGAGGTTTATCTGGGCTCCTCTTCCCCCACCGTTGCCGTTCTTACGGCGACAAAAAAGCCCAGAAAAATACCCGACGAAAGAAAGCACTCACAAGGAATGAAAAGAACTAGTCGAAAGGGCCGCGGCTTCAAAAATATCAAAATCGAAAAGTACTGTGACATCGGGCACTTTAGGCCAGCGATTCCCAAGTGCGTCCCCGAGGGCCGCATGCGGCCCCCAGATGGCCTTCTTGCAGCCCCCAAAATATATTAGGAAATCGATTTATGACAAAAAAATATATATTTATAAAATACTCTTGCTTGGCTTGGCCTCTATAGTTTTTAATTATAGAATTGCAGTAAAGTTGTGAGTGTAGACTGCTAACGTTACGTCACTGCTGTTTCAATGCATTGTGCCCTAACTTTCCAGTTGAACGGGCAGTAGCTATAGATATAAATAGGTAGTGATAACTTTCAAAACCGGAGGAAAATTTTGAAAAAATGTAAATTTTTCCAACTTCGTGGTCGCTTGACTAAAAAAGAAAAAGAAGCTCAATTCCCGGAAAATGCAGTTTTTCTTTCACATTGACAGGTGGTTGATTGAAAAAAGGGTCAACTTTCCGGTCCAGCTCCCGAAATAGTCGCCGTAGCGTTCCCACAGTGCTGACGTAATGTATATCAGTCGAATTTGCCCCTATATGTAACCAAAATCCTCAAAAAAGAAGACAAAATCTCAAAAAAGAAGACATTTCATCTCAAAAGAGGACGTATGGTAACCCTATGTTAACTACATGTGCAACACGTGACTCGCGGTTGAAAACGCCGAAATGCACACTGCTTCGTCGGCTAAAAGCAGCATAATTAGTAGTCCTATAGTCAGGGCCGTAGCTGTCGCACCCCCAACCCCCCAATTGAGGGGGGCCGAGCTCGAAGGGGGCACAAAATTATTTCGTGAGTTACCATAAATTATAAAGTATTTTTTTGAAATTTATGGAACTTTTTAAAAAAAATTTCGTGCCATGCGCGATTTCAATTCGCCACATATCTTGATTATTGGGCACTCTTCCCCAAGAAAAAATACGCAAGATTTATAGAAATGGGCATATCACCGTTGGCCATGACAGCACCACAACGCACCAAGACATATAAAGTTTTAGGCCATGTAACATGTGACTCCATGAAGTGTATCAGAACGATCGGCAGCTGACCAAAAACTTCGAAATACCAGAAAATTCGTTATATGTACAAACTACATATAGGTTTAATTGTCCATATAGGCGCCTAAATGACTGGCGCCGAATGTTCTTGTCTTGGCAATCTGAACCTCACAAGTCAAATACCATCCCGCAGGAAAGAAAGTTATATGCCAGTTAAGAAATACCAATCTGAAATCGTGTGATCTTTCAGTTTAGTAGGTTTGGGCAATTCTACATTTTTTATATAGCAGACAGGAGGTCACGAAATAGCTTCATGTAAAGAAGTCATACCTAGGGGTCTGCCCGCCCGAAGATGTTTAATTTTACGTGGTCTGCAGTTTCAAAAACACTTCTCACTCAGCTCTACCGGTTAATCTAATTACGTGGGCAAACAGGACAACCATGCCATTCCCGATCTTATCCACCGATTTTACATGAATTATCGAAATATTCGCGCGTCGCGCTGTCTCACTAAACAGTACAACTTTAATTTCGTTGCAAAAGCGAACAACGTGATGCGGGGTCAGTTTATCACCCTATGGGAGTCTGGGGTCCTGACCAAGTGCTGTTACAATCCTGCCAACGGGTATACCCCCGGAGATTTTTAATTACTATTGAGGGGGCCTATACCTTTTAAAACACACCTCACTCAGCTCTACCGGTAAATCAGTTTACGTGAACAGAGACAGGATGGAAATTGATAGCATACATGCAATTCCCGATCATATTAACCGATTCAGTCATGAATCAAAAGAAATTTCTCGCGCTTCGCGCGTTTAGGCCAGGAAAGCTGATTCACTCAACGGACACCCAATTCAGCAGATAAGTAGCGGTAAACAGTGTACAGTTTCGAAATCTCGTCAGGGCAATAAAACTACTCCGAAATAGCCACGATGACTGTTTGGGTCCGTTTCATAGCCGTAGTATTCGTGCGGCCCCGACCGTACTCTGAAATTCTAAATTTGGCCCTCACACCAAAAAAGTTTGGGAACCACTGCTCTAGGCCGAGGTGGATGTTAGAGTAAAGGATCGCTACTGATGCGTGTCGTTCGGCATCCTCCTATCTGTTCATGACATCGCATTGTGTCTTATCGCATTGTACATTGTATGTGACTTGTTCAGATGAAAAATATAACCCAACGATATTATTATTAAAACGTTCAGGACCACTGATCTACCACTTTGTTAGTCAGTTCATTCCGACCAAAAAGATATCTATTCGATATTTTGCATGATAAAACTCAATATCTACTTACGAACACAGCGACCGTTAGATCGGCTATATCCTCTCTCGCAAACACATTCTCTGTCATCGCAATCTTCGTTTTCTCCGCAGTCGCTGTCACTACGACACCCATCCACTAAAATACAATATCTTCAAAGAGCGCTCGTCCACGGAAGCGAGTCACAAGATCTCGAACGCAATGTCAGATTTGTATATATAACAGTTGATTCGTCGAAGTGCATGGGTTGGCGGACATTTCAATCCGACGAAGAATGTATCTTTTTTATATTATGAGTCATGAAATTCGGCATCTACTTACAAACACAGCGGCCATTAGATCTGCTATATCCTCTCTCGCAAACACAGTCACCGTTTTTGCAATCTTCGATTTGTCCGCAGTCGCTGTTTCTACGACACCCATCCACTAAAATATGATATTTTCATAACAACACTTGTCACACGGTATATTCAAATAAATGGTTATTAAAACCCCGATTTATCTTTAATTTGCCATAGAACTGTCACTCTATTCCTTTTAGTCGCATAGACAGTACATCATTGAACTTCATTCACACTGTTGTGACGCTATAATGAGAGATACCCGACTCTTATGGCCTCATACTCGACTCAGAACCGACTCACTCAAGTACCCGATTGTGCCTAGCCCTACACAACAAGTATATAGCTATAGCGACGGATTCGTGAAAATAAAAAAACTGTGGGATTTGTAAATCTAACATTCTACTATAGTCTTAGGGTTACAATATTTTGGATAGCAGGACACCTTTATCATAAAAGTTAGTTTACTGAAATTGAAAACAGCTGATTTGGAAATATTTACTGGAAATCTAGTTATGTTGACTAACAAAAAATGTCCTCACGCTGACTCGATTCCCCGATTACCATTTTTTTTTCAGATACTTCTGTGGTGTTGACTAAAAATAAAAATAAAAAAGGTCATCACTCTGACTCGACTCCCTAATTACCCACTTGTAACCGATACTTCTGTGGTTTTAAATAGAAAAAATAAAAAAAATAGGTCATCACTCTGACTCGTATAGTCTGATAAGGATTTCCACGTCTTACGCCACCCCTCCATGCCATCCCGATAATGCTGAGCGCCAGGCGGGGAAGCCATAGATAAGGCTATTACCAATCAGGTCTTAGTCTGAACCGGCTGGGGATCGAATCCACGACCTACCAATCAGAAGCTGGACGCTTTAACACTACGCTATCTTGTCGGCCAATAAAAAGACAGCTATTCGATATAATGCGTCATTATCATCACGCGTGGCGAGATAGCGTAATCCTCAGCTACAACAACGATGTATTGTGGGTTCGAGACCGACCGAGGTCCAGTCCAGAACTCCTGCGTACGTGTTGGAGGTTTATCTAGGCCCCTACTCGCCATATCATCCGCGTAAGCGGTGTCTTACAAAAAACCTCGAAGTGGGCCGTGCTACAAGTCGGCAGATACGGAATCAAGAAATAAGGAATATCGGCCTGGTGTAAATGACCATAGTAGTCGACAAACACCATGAATATCACAAAGAACAACAACAATCATCACATGCAGTATCAACTTACGAACACAGCGGCCATTAGATCGGCTATATCCTCTCTCGCAGACGCATTCTCCGTCATCGCATTCTTCGTTTTCTCCGCAATCTCTGTCTCCACGACACCCATCAAGGCATCAACTGCAATATGATATATTCCAAGAACGCTCGCCAATGGGGCTAGGAACAGTGATCTGAATCGAGTGTTAATTATAACAATTCGAGTGGAGTATAGTGAAAGCTGATTTATTTCAACCACTGAATTATGCGCTGATTGTCAATATGACTTAAATATATCGACGATATCGAATTTATACCATTTTCACTATGGAAGGTTGTAAGGCCCAAATCCTTGTATAGCAGCATAATACGAGACATCTAGTACAAACATACGCACATTAATCGAAATGACATATCTGTGTGAAGTTTCGATCATCAATCCGCAGCATTGTCACAAGATTCAATCAAATAGGTATGGTCTCAAAATACCAAATTATATTTAATTTAATGTACGTCTTGGATTATATTGTGGTCCCATGAATGTTCGATATTTGAACTTTTCAAATAATTCATACTGTGGTGACGGCATCATGAATGATATTTGCAACATGATTGATAACCTATTTTGTAATTTTCTAAGCTACAGGGAAATCATAAGCCAGTTTTGCTTTATAACTACGAAAACTCCAGGTCTCATCAACGGAACGGCCTTCTGAGATGAAATATCCTATACAGTGCACCATAATTTAGCTAAATTGGAAACAAAAGATATTTTCCGCGTGCGCCATAACATTCGGCATATCCACTTACGAACGCAGCGGCCGTTAGATCTGCTATATCCTCTCTCACAAACACAGTCTCCGTTGTCGTAAACTTCGTTTTGTCCGCAGTCGCTATTTCGGCGACACCCATCCAATAAAATATGATATTTTTAAAGACCGCTGCTCAACGATAGCTAGCCACGAAATAGAGAATACAATGCTATGCGATTAATCTATCTAGTACTGCCTAAGTCTTTATAAATGCATGTTCAAATTCGATGAAAAAGATATATATTATATATTATGCGTCGTAAAATGAGACTTGTACTTACGAATGCAGCGACCGTTTGATCTGCTATATCCTGTCTCGCAAACACAGTCTTCATTTACGTAGTCTTCGTTTTGTCCGCAGTCGCTGTTTCTACGACATCCATCCACTAAAATATTATGGATTCACGCTAATCAACAGAGCTGGTCAGAATGCTTCGAGTAGTGATTTTAATATTTCCAGCCGAGCATTAATAAAAGATGATTTATTTGTGTTCTGACAGTATACGCTCATTTCCCGAGATAATTTAGCAGCGCTAATTATACGTTTGATGCTATTTTCCACTGTGGAAGGTCTATGCGCTATATCATTCACCAATTCGTCAGAACATTAGGCGAGACTTGTTTATGTAACATTCACTTAGTGTATAATTGAATGGATTATCGGGAATCTATCCTATATCATGCGTTTATAATATCCTGCATCTACTTACGGACGCAGCGGCCGCTAGATCTGACATATCCTCTCCCGCAAACGCAGTCTCCGTTGTTGCAAACTTCGTTCTGTCCGCAGTCGCTGTTTCTACGACACCCATCTACTAAAACCATATGTCATATCTTCAAGGAGCGCTCGTCAACGCTAGCTAGCCGCGAAGTCTCGGAAACACCGCTGAGAGATTTGTTTATCTAACATTATATTATACTATTTTTGCGTGGGTTTGCGGTCATTTAAGTCAAATGAAGAATATATCAATTCTATATATATATAACAGTAACACCATGTCGACTGTTTTTCAGAGCTAGATTGTAAATTTCGATGTACATAGGCTACCTAATATTGGTGTACAAATGCCTACCTATGTTGTCTTCAATATACTCAAACTATCAGTTGGCCTATCCGTGTTCATTATTTATTTGTATTTATCGTCTGAACTATGATGCAAAATAATCTATGTGAAGTAGATCTACTCGAAATTGCAGAATTCAAGCATTTTATGAAGGACCCAACGTATCCAATATGTGAATTCTTTGACATGTGCTGGTAAGTTATCATCTTTAAGCTATTTAGTAAAACAGACATATAGCTGAACTCATATAAAGTGCGAAGATGTTTTCCAACTCTCATTATTGAGAAACAGAAAGGCATATTTAGGTCGTCGCTCCAGTTTGTTTGTTTGTTTTGTGGTAGTCGTGGTGTCTGTCGACTATTATGGTGAGTTACACCAGGCCGATACTATTCATTGTCATTCCGTAACCATACCGACTTGTAGCACGGCTTTTTTAAGACACCGCTTACGCGGACGAGAGGGCGAGGAAGAGCCTAAATATACTACCAACACATAGGTAGGAATTGAGGAGTCGTCCTCGGTCGGACTCGAACCCCAACCCACTGGTGTTGCGGCTGTTGATTATACCACTACGCTATCTCGCCACAGCTCGTCCCAGTGAAAAAGTTTATTTAAAACTATTCCCGTCTAATTACTTTGATTTAACTCGTAACGTAATAACATTGAGTGCAAAGAAGGTGCACGCCCTCCATGCTAGGGGTTCATAAACTAGGGTTCCGAACCAGTTTCAGGGGGTCTGTGAGACGTCGATGTTTAAATGCATCATAATTCCGCCATCACACCCACTGCTTCTCTTAATTTAAAACATTTTTTCCAAATTACACGGTTTCACTGATTCAATTGTAAGGCTACTTCAAAACGTTACACGTAAATTTTGGCTCAGTGCCGACCGGTAGAAGCCGCGTAAAACCAAATTTAACGTTTGACCACTTTTGGAGAATTATTAGTATTTACGGAAAATTTTTTTCACTCGCCATGACCGAACATCGTGTTTCGGACACCCATAAAGTGAAGGTGATGACGTAATCAAGAGATTTCATCTTGAGATTGACCTGTGATAGCGTTTGAATAAATGAATTGCAAATAATGAAAAACAGTTATGAATAAGATTGGCTGGAGATTCGACTACTTCATTGATATAGCCTAGTTAAAACGACGGTGATATAACTCGCAAATGAAGTACATTCGCAACTGAAAGTGCTGATCGCTAAGAGGTAATAAACCAACAGACAGGTCAAATACAGATAAATATATTTCCCATACGATAGTCCATATCCGGATATAGTTTTCCTTATTTTCGGTAATGAGACCGTGGTTAGGACTGGTCGAAAATGAAGACCTCTTATGTTCATTTCCTTTCACATCACTCAATACGTCATCACATTCAGGACATAGTGGGTATATGCCCAGTTTGATATTTAGAACGAAGCATTGATATACAATAGTCCAAGGTATAACTTACCAATACATTGACCATTGATGCGGATGAACCCATCTCTGCAAACACACTGGCGGTTTCTGCAGAATGAATTAGCACCACACGTGCTACACGGATCTGCGAACAAAACTCAGCGTAAGTGGTATTGCATGGGTGATATCGTTCTATAATATATTACGGATATGTTATTTATAGGCGGTGATTCGTGATCAGAATAAGTGGCGGCTGAGTAAATTTATGTTCACTCGACTGAGACAATTTATGTTCACTCCGAACTGTGAATTAACAAAATGAACTGTCATTATTGTCGAACAATTAAAGACTCAACGTTTGATACAGTTGCCGGGCCATCGCCGTGGCCAGTTTAATGATCATGACACACATAAGCGTTGGCTACCACCTCAACGGGCTACAATAGTACACCTCATTACACTTTTGATAATTGGTCAAGTTGTTTTGTTAACACATCATCATCACTTTAACATTGAATGGACATGTTCAATTCAATATTATTGATGTCCAAATATCCATATTAATTTTTGATATCATATTCATGAGTCATGATGACTTACGCAGCGTCAATCATGAAAAAATATTTTTTATTCGGGAAGAATGTCGGAAATTGCAGCATTCAAATATTTGTCGAAATTTACCAAGGTTTAATAGGGGCATAAGTATATAAGTCTTGAAATGACGGTAACGAATCGTCAATCGGCTTTTATTATAAGATGACGTAGTTGAATACATATAAAACACAACGGGCTTTACCACAACTTCTTTTTGAAAATCACAAATGTATATTTCAGTCTTCGTTCCAGTGAGAAACTTTTATTTATGACTCTCACGAGCCATTTCCGATCACACAACTCATTACATTACCATATGTAGTAGCCTACGGATAAGATACAGGGCTAGGGATGGTGTGAACGCGAGGTTCACGTTCGCGTTCTGTGTGTTAACCTCGGAAATTTAGAGGTTCGCATTTACAAACGAACCTTGGTAAATTCTGCACTGTGAATATTTTTATTATATTACAATTTTCCACGTCAATGTAACACCTTTGGTTGAAATTTCTTGCATTTCAACTACGGACCATTCCATTCTATGCATGGCACTGGCAGCATAAAAAATCAACACTAAACGAGCATGCACCTTGCTAATCTCAAATATTTCACTTACTCTGTTACAGAGGCTTGCTCGTTTCCTCGTTTGTGAATATTTAGTGACTCTCTGCAGTGAGCTTGACCCGCAATTACACATCATCAAGTACGAAATTCACTACATGTAGGTAGTCAGCGAATGATGCTTATTCAACCAATCAATGAATATACATCGTTGTCTAACATAAAAAATCTAACAGGCGTACGGGATCCATCTTGATTTGATCTTTATTGTACCATAAAACGAAATCCGTGCGATTGGAGTGCTGTCTACCGTATAATTTGTTTATGCGATAATATCCGTAGCAAGTATAGAAACCCGTTTTACACTCTGCTCAACATCATTGCAATAGTCAGAATCCAAATACATTGCCCGGTCCGGCCTAGACATTTAATACGTAAGCTTATAATATGTTCCAAGTCCTCGTTAAAAGTATTGGCAAAGCGACGGAAGATATTGATTTATGTTATTATTGGAGCATTTCATTGCTGCAGTTCATACATTTGATGACGTTTAAAAAGTTTTCATTTGATTTCATTTCATCAAAAGTTCAGCATTGTGGTATAATGTGGCCTGCGTCGTCGCTAGGTATCATGTACTTGTACATTAGTATATCACTTCACTGAAATGCACGGAGGTCGCGTTCGCGTTCATATGTAGCCATTCAAAAAGGTTCGCGTTCACACGAACCTGAACCTTTCAGGGGTTCGCACCATCCCTAGTAAAGGCCCTCTTTATTATCATAGTTGTGTAGATTTACAACACTACAAGAGAAGCCTTACCAACGCATCGATTGTTTTGGCGGAAAAACCCGTCTCTGCAAACACAACGGCGGTTCTTGCAAATTGAATTGGCTCCACACGATCTACATGGGTCTGTAAATATAATTCAGCGTGAGAAATAATGCATGGGCGACATAAAAGTATAAGTTGATTGATTGATGATTGGAAATATAATTAGGCCTATGAAATGAAGATTAGGCGAAATTGTTCTTCATGACGGAAATATGGTCTTCCCATATGGATATCCCTTTTAACTCCAAGAACCTTCGACGTCGTGTCGACAGTCGAGACATTTGATCGTCATACTTTACACACCGTCGTCCACGTTTTGCAAGAGCATGCAGAACCGCAATTTGAATATATCGTTGATGACTTAATCCTATCGAAATGTTTGGTAATCTTGGGGAATAACAGAAGCAGACAGTCTATCCAATCATTATCGTTTAATTGGAGATTTCCGCCTAGCCATGTCGCGGTGACATTGGAATTTCGACACCATGAAAACCGCGTGCTACTCGCATATTACTTACTAAGGCATTCGTTCTTGAAAAGGAAGAATGGAAACTTGCAAATGCATTTCCCGAAAATGCACTTTCCCCCACTTTAGTCCCGGCACCGTTTACCTAACGAATGAAGTACTGATTATATTAGAGGTTCTTAACTCGAGGGTCGCCCCTGACGACTTTCAAAGGGCGCGAATCCTGGCGTGCTTTACAACTTAATCTCAGCTCAAAACTCACACGCATACTCAATCACGTCACTGAAGCTAGAATTTAACACTATTCAAGTTCATTTGGTCGTAAAGATATGCACGTTTATGCGTGAAGGCTTGGTGACGAAGAGAAGGCAGGTTTTAACCTCGGTTCCGGTTACACAGACAGTGTCAAAAAGAAAGCAATTAATCGAACGTGCCACTATCGATGTCAAACAAATCGCCTATGTCGACATATATAGGGTTACCATACTTTGGAATAGGAAAAGTAGGAAACTATTTTCAAATCATAAAAGTTAGTTTACCGAAATTGAAAACAGCTGACTTTGAAATATTTACTGTAAATCTTGTTGTGTTCACTAAAAAAGGTCCTTTTTCCGATTTGACTCCCGCGTATCCTGTCGTCTATCTTTTAGACCAAAATATAACGTCTTTCGTGGTCTTTTAAGGCATTTTAGCCTAAAATGGAGGACAAATTGTCAACAAGAAGGACAATTGGGCGAAGGGAGGACAATTGTTCTATTATGAGGACAAATCCTCCTACAGGAGGACGTATGATAACCATAGACATATAGTCTTCAGCATGCTCTCAAACTGCGCAAACCGAAGAAGTGGTAGTAACGGTATATCAATCGTAGATAAATGTATTGCTCTATGGATAGTAATACTGCTTTTAATCCATGCAAATTACCAATCTATTAGCTATTTTTCAATCTCCAGCGACACGGAACATATTACCTATAGGAAGAATGTGGTATGGACGGTCAAGCTCGTTGTTTACATAATTCAGGTATTCGGAACTTCATTCAATTTCTGAGAGCCCTAAACTTAGGTCACGATACATCAGCTTATACATTAGAGTCTGATCAGATCGTGTACGAATACATATTGTTAACATCTCACCGAAAATCGAGGATAACGTCGCCTGGGACACCGACACCAATGCAACTAGAAGGAGTAATCTTGCCACCAACATTTTACGTTTGATATTTCGAATCCTTTGCCCGCCCAATTTAATATTTGAATCTGTAAATAAGCATGGTGCTTAGTGCTTTTATAGAGGGATGTGATTATCTTTCAAGTGGCACGTATGCGCGACTGACTACTTACAACCAATAAAGCCCAACTAAATTGATCAATCTCACTTTCGTATTCACTTGATATCCTGCATTAATTTGATGTCTTATAAATTGCCCAAATGATACCTTATTTTGTCAGTGCGAATGTTTTCCTGGTCACGCTTTTTGGGCAATACAGTATTGCTTTGGATTTTATGCGAAAGCGAATACCGGCGGCTCAAATTTCATTACGCTTAGGTAAGAATTTTAGTCATCTTCGTTTATACGACGATTACAAATTATCCAAAACACCTATCCAATGGGATGTAGACTGCTAGTGTAAATGGTTCTTATCGATCAAGTGCATTCATTGAATCCATTCCGGGGCTAGGCATGAATAGTTAACGAAATTAGCTTAGTCTCCGTTCAGCCGATACCGCAATAAACAATTTTCTATTCGTGATATATTTGCGAATTCAAGTTTTTCAAGCCTGCTAAGGGCTTCGGCGTCGCACAGCGAATACTCACAAAAAAGTTTCTGCTGCCAGCAGACGTACTGATGACATAGAGATGATCAAAATACACCGGTACAGTCATCGGTAGAAAGCATGCTGGCTAGTATTCGTGATCGAAGTTGCTTCATATAGTTATATGTCACGACTGTCACCTAAGAATATAACACTGGTCAACAAAATGAAAACAAAATTTTTAGGCAGAACATCTGAGAGCCGTTTCTGGGGTTTTTGAGGTTGGTGATTACGAATATAATATTAGTTTTGTCAGATTGGCACTTTGACACAAGATATTTATACCCCTAAAAAGCCCAGAATTACTGGGTTTACCCTTAAATATTTCACTTGGTAGGAAGAAAACCGTAGTTTTTTTCTAATTCTATACTGCGCATAAATAGATAATTGACTATGAAGAACCCTCATGTCGTTCTTGGTCATTCTATCAATATTAAAATGACATGATGCGAAATATTTGTTTGTCAAAAAAGCAGTTTGTCAAGCATAAAAATTGTACTTTTGCACAACGGAAATACATATTCTCCTGTATTCATTGGACATTCCACCAAGATTAAAGAGGAGAATAAAACTATAAAATTTGTCCTTGAAAGGCTTAACTACAATACTCATATACGTCTCATTTCTTATGACTGGTGAATGGATAATTTTCCGCTGAGTTAACAAAGTAGGTATACCTAGTAACTCTATCAAACGAGAAGTTTAAATATGGTATCTGGTATATTTGAATACCGATGAAAGATTCCAATTTCACATTAGGAAAGAGGTCGCTGCATGTAATTTATCCTAAGATGTAGGAAATAAAACTTTTTGGATGAACACAAAGCACCCAACTATAAACAGTTGGTCTGAAACTTCGTATCTGCATATCGAAAACTTGAGCACAAACATGAGCATAAAAGTTCACTTCCTGTTCAGTCATCTTGATATATATTTTCTGATCATCTTGTTGATTAGCAAGGGGAGAGGTTCTACCAAGACATCAGAACAACACAAGAAAGATATCAGGGCCGATGAGATGAACAATTGAACATATTATGGCAGACCATTGCCGGAACCTTTCGAGAAACTGCACTAAATAGCTTACAGGCGAAAATCGTACATAAAACAAAGTGCTTTAAAATAAATTAATATTATTATATTCCAACTGATTAAGTCAAATTCACAAAAGGTGGTTGACGTAAAACTTATTGAGTTAATGCCACGTTGTTTGAGTATCTAGGTAGTATCTGGGTAAATACTTATATACATGACCAGACTTTATTTATGTACATGATATCCGTGAAAGTCTGTAACTATGATAAATCTATTACCCCTAAATCTAGTTCTGTTGCTGTATTTTGATTTAAAAGAGCATTCTGTGCGCAAAAATAACACATAGATTGAATTTCTAAACTTTATAGTACGACTGAGCCGATTTTATATCTAGTCATTACCGCCGCATGGGCTATCTCCACAATAAGAGCAAATTGGAAATAACTAAGGTCATATTCGGAATCAGCGACCTTCAGAACCCCCAAAACCACTCGTACTTTTTCTGCCTAAAAATATGTGTTGACCAGTGTAATCATTCTTTTATAAAACATTAATTTCTGACTCAATACATGGAAGGCGCACGTGAAATTAGAAAAAGGACTAATCATTTTCTCAGTGATATATTGACTGTCACTGCTTTTGAAATGGGGCGACACTGAATAATGACTTACAGTTTTGATATATTATGAGCTGAGAAGAGACGAAGATTAAATTAATAATCAATCGTTATCAGTATTTCTTACACGTCAACATGATCGAAATAGCGTGATCAGAATGTCCATGAGAAAATCTGGCGAGTCCGTGATTATTGGTCATAAGACGAATATCCGAATATCCATTTTAGTAATAATAGCATACAGCATGCTTCCGAATAGAGTTGCATTTAAAACAAAAATCAATTTAAAAAAAACATGTTTAAAGCTTTTTTTTATCGTTGTTTCTAGTCATGACGTCAAGAATCTTTATTTGTGACGTCACATTGGATTGGTATTGACGATTGGAAATATAGGGCAAATATGATTCCTGCGGAAAAGGCTTCCATACCCCTGTCTCCAACCAAAACATATCGTTAACCAGGACTGCATCGTTATGCAGCATAGTCGGTTATCATCATCAGAACATCCATTCCGTACTAATGATCTATATCTACGCGCTATAACTGTGGAACCGACGACGATTTCGAGGGTTTCAACCATTTCATATCGTATACGTCGATTATATCTGGTGCAAGTCGTTATTAGGCTCACACTACGTCTTTTTCGAAAGTATTTTTATAATTATAGCATAATTATACTACTTAACGAACACAATTTATTTTGAATTGCAGTTTGAACAGTGTTTAAAACGAGATGTTTCAAAACACCATTTGTTTAAATGCAACCCTATACTTACAAAGCGCGTAATTTACAAATATAGGTCCAACTGTATTCGTGATTATAAGAGAACGGGATTTCCTAGTTTCGCATGAGGTGATTGGAGATCGTAAATATACTTTAGTTTAGGGGAGAGCATCAGCACAGCTATTGCAAGACACACAAACATCACCCCAGATAACACCAAGACATGGGAAGTTTCTATCCACATGCTACTCCGCAATGTACGCTTCCAAACATATCGGCTGCGATAAAACATTGGCCTAAAATCTCAGCCACATCTATAGCCGAAAATCTTGGTTTAGTGATATATCCGGTGACCTATCTCAGTCTCAAGGTACAGATGCGACCACAGTAAGATATTGCACCCCATTAAGAAACGAGACATGATACAGCTATACGCAGACGTCGTCAGAGTAGTGAGCGTTCTTACTCGAATTGACGTAGAATTAGTACGCTAAATCTCTTCTAAATCACAAGTAAGTAGCGATTACCAAGCCAAGTCGAAACTACATAATGCGGATGTGGAAGTACTCAAGTAAATATTTTAGTTGTAACTTGCAGATGTTTTGTAGTCAATAGTAAAAATGCTGATGTTGAAATTGCAAGATAAATATTGGCGACGAACACAAATTGAGCCCACCGCAAATGGGTGGCATTTTTGTAGGTATATTCAGTTACTCTGCTAAAGTGGCTATTTCCCACGATTGCTATGTTAATAACTCGCATGAAAGTGATCCAAATCTAACCCAATGCAATAACTACTTTTTAAAATATCATGGTGTAAATACTAGGGATGGTGTGAACCTCTGGAAGGTTCAGGTTCGTGTGAACGCAAACCTTTTTGAAAGGTTATGAGTGAACACGAACGTGAACCTCATGACGTCATACTGCTCATTCCAACCCTACATTTCAGTGAAGTGTGATATATTAATGTACAACACGATATGCCTAGCGACGACTCGGGTCACATTATGCCACAATGCTGAAGTACATACTGACTGGAGCAAGCAAATTATATATTAATCCTATAAAATGAATATCGTCCGTCGCCTTGCCACTAATTTTGACGATGACTTTCAAGGGAATATATGCTTACGCCTTGACGGTCTAGGTCAGACGGGACAATGTATTCGTAGTCTGAGTGTTGCTACGTTGATATTGAGCAGAGTGTAAAACGGGTTTTATCCCATTAACAAGTTACACAGCAGTAGCCAGCATCCCAATCGCAAGGATTTGGTTTTTTGGAAATGCAATAAACATATGAAATCGAGATGGACCCGTACGCTTGTAGATTTTTTACATCAGACAACGATATCCATTTCAGTGATTGTTTGAATAAGCATCATTCGCTGACTACCTACATGTAACATATTTCGCACTTGATGTTGTGTGATCAGGGTGATCACGGGTCAAGCTCACAACAGAAAGTCACTAAATATTAACAAACAGAGAGCTGGACTTTTCAAGCAAACTTTTGTAACAAAGAAGGTAAAAATTTTGAGGTTGTCAAGGTGCATGCTCGTTTGATGTAGATTTTTTGTGCTGCCAGCGCCAAGCATAGAGTGGGCCGTAGTTGAAATGCAATAAATTTCAACCAAAGATGTTATAATGACGTATAAATTGGAATATATGAAAAAGGTTCACATTGCAGAAGCTGCCAATGTTCGTTTGTGAACGTCCCAGCAAACACAAAACCGTAAAAGGATCATCCGGGATCATCTCGATTAGGTTCTGATTTTCTAAGTGTCGAGGGAATGTCTAAAATACGTAGTAGGATGGTCTTGTGGTTATATTCAATCAGAATAAATTCATACTCAGTGTTGTCCAATCTCATGCATTAGGCTTCGTTATATCCGGTAGTTAACCTAATAATGCAAATTTTCTATCTCTCGCGGGTATGACTAAAATACGTAGAAAGGATAACTTTGTCGGTACATTCAATCACGATGAATTCCTATCCGGTTTTGTTCGATCTCATGCGGTAGCTTCGTTCTATCCATTAGAAAACAATGTTCTCCCTTCGTTTTATTGCGTGAGGATGTCACCGGTGTTGTATATTCGTGTTCCCAGCAAACACAAAACCGTTAAAGGATCATCCGGGATGATCTCGATTAGGTTCTGATTTTCTAAGTGTCGAGGGAATGTCTGAAATACGTAGTAGGATGGTCTTGTGGTTATATTCAATCAGAATAAATTCATACTCAGTGTTGTCCAATCTCATGCATTAGGCTTCGTTATATCCGGTAGTTAACCTAATAATGCAAATTTTCTATCTCTCGCGGGTATGACTAAAATACGTAGAAAGGATAACTTTGTCGGTACATTCAATCACGATGAATTCCTATCCGGTTTTGTTCGATCTCATGCGGTAGCTTCGTTCTATCCATTAGAAAACAATGTTCTCCCTTCGTTTTATTGCGTGAGGATGTCACCGGTGTTGTATATTCGTGTTGTTGCTCTAAGGTCGAACAGTTTTGTTTTCTTCTGATATATATGATCTTCATTATATATATATATTCGCTCTTTCGGTAATCTCGCATGTTCAACGAGTATGGCTAATAGTTTTATTCAGAGAACAACTAAATAAGTGGGATGTTGTACGTTCAGGAATATGATTATCGATGCGTGACTTCTAGAATATTTCGGCGATTCAAATTTTACGTCATCGCGCCGGACAAAGATTTGACGCGCAACAGGTCGCACCCCGGCACAGTTTACTCTTTCTGTATGGTAAATGCTGTAAATATATAGGAATTGTGACTGACTGAGGTAGCGGGTTAAAGGTATATACGCAGTAGCATATAGCTTATGGGGGAATTTCGAATTGCCTGTAGTATATGACGCCTAGAGCTGTTTGACTTTCTGCAAAACAGGTGTAGACAACTATAGAAAAGTTTCAGCTTTTCCAAGTTAGAATTAGAGCTAAACCGTTTTTTCCGAATAAGATTACAATTATATTGCTGGCATTTCGCTCTAATTTAGTGAAATTAGACCACTATAATTATCTAGTTGTCCAAGTCGCTTCAAACATCTGAATTACCGGTACGTATACCTACGGCATATCATACGGTAATATTTATGCTTGAATTTTCTAGGTATATAAGTCAATATAGATACATACCTGTAGAACACTGATTCGTGATTTTATAAAAGTTGGTGCAAGAATGGACATTTTCAACTTGATGTTGATTAATGGAGCAAAATTTGATATTTGAGTGCAATTATACCTCGAATCCAGTGACAAGATTATTAATCGTTGAAACCAAACGCAGCTTGTATTTATGTTGGCCCAGAGAATTTGGCTAGCCAGACCATATTGATAGAATATGGTCACAGTAAGATAATATTTTGGGCTAATTTACATGAACTTTCCAACATACGATTTGATATGTCCGCTAAAACAGTTGTTATTCTGCTTTCGAATAAGACCTAAATTGCTGGTTTCAATGGTAACTGTGTTTGTCAAAGGCTGTAAAGGTAATTTCTTTTCCATGTTAGATGTTTGTTTGTTTGTTTGTGGTGTTCATGGTGGTGGTTCGACTACACTGGTCATTTTACACCAGGCCGGTTCTTAATATTATCATTCCGTATCTGCCCGATTACCAGTGAACTCGGCACTTGGTGAATTCGGCCGCACAAACTCGGCACTTGGTGAATTCGGCCGGAATAGCGGTACCGGTCACCATGATTGGTTACTGGAATGTTTGCCGGTGAACTTGGCACTTTGAGTGGTTGTCAATGTTGTACGGGGGTCAGGGCATGCGTAGATCACACTGTCAATGCGTGATTAGATCACAGATTGCGTAATCGCGGGAAATAACGTGACGCTCTTCACTTGGTGAACTCGGCCCTTGGAGGAATTGGCACTAGAACACCTTCGCATTAGAAATGCATTTAATATGAATGAACAGTATCAAAAAGGAAATTTAAACGTGTCGTGGCTCGCGGTAGATCTCGTAATCTTGGGATCCGTCAACCCTGTTATCGAGACACCCTAACCCCAGAGTGGAATCGTCTCTCCAAAGGCAAAAAATAATTTATTTTGACGTGATCATGCGAAACATTTGTTGATGAGGAACACTGGCTTGTCGTGATCGATAAACGAAGAAGCGCCGCTTGATCTTCCACGGTTTCGATCTCACATACAACGCCAAGATCTATCTTCTCAAAACTTACACGACACAGGCCCGTCACTCACGCCATCGATTCCAAGCAGACCGCGCGTGGTCGGTATATGAGCGCTGCGTTATTTCCCGCGGCTATGCAATCCGTGATCTAATCACGCCGTGACTGCATGATCTACGGATGCCCTGACCTCCTTACAAGATTGGCGAATCACTTGATAATACTATTATTAGTTTAATAATTCATATTAATAGCTGTTAATACACTTCATTACAAAATTTCCCGAGGGCCGAATTCACCAAGTGCCGAGTTCATCGGCAACCATCTGCCCACTTATAGCACGGCCCACTCCTAGGCTTTTTAAGACATGGCTATGCGGATCAGATGGCGAGGAGGAGCCTAGATAAACGGCCAACACTTCGGTAGGAATTATGGAGTCGACGTGTCAGGCTCGAACCCTCAATTCATTGGTATTTAGCTATAATGGAACGTACCACTACGTTACCTCGCCATACCTTGTAAAATGGGACCGTAGCATTTGGCATTTCGCGTGGCAATTGACTTTTGTGTGGAAAATTGTGTTTGTTTCGGAACTTATCCGAAACTTTTATTCCGCCATAGATTGTATATGATAAAACGATATCGGAATTGATCCTAGAATAATTCCAAAGCCACTCACCACAAAGGAGGATTTAAAGAAGTTTGATGACATATTGAATGAAAGCAAAAGCATTTGCAAGATATGTGGTATGTTGAATCTGTTTTGTTATTTTTAAATACTTTTTTGTGCCGATAGCAGACTGTATATATAAACGTAAGATGTGGAAGCTATCAAGGTGTTATGTTTATTATTTTTCGAAATTCAGTCAGTCAAAGTGGACGATCGTATTGCTTGGATTATATTTAGGCTTATTTTACCATCTTTGAGATGCAACTCTGAACGTGGACGGTCATGAACAGTCAACTAATTCTGTTCCTATATTGACGTATCAGACATTTGCACTCGTACCGTTGACGGCGACAATATTGGTCATTCAGCAAGAAGCATCCTGAAGAAGGTTACCAGTCTGGTGTAGTTATAGCAGAGTCGGAAAGAATGGGAAATACGCTTTCATCAACCTCCATTTGAACAAGATCACATATAGTAAGAGACATTCATGATATGCTGCAAATGTGACTGTGTTCTTTGTCTAGTCACCCCATTCATGTAATTATTGAGGCTTCATGCCAGGGTTGTAACCAAGTCACAAGGCTCCGAGTCGCAAGTCAATCTCACTTTTATAGTTTTGACTCGAGTCATTTTCAATTCACCACCGGGTCAAGTCCGAGTCCAAGTCAGCGAGCAGAGGTCCAAGTCCGAGTTATCGTATTATGACTCGAGCCAGAGTCTAAGTCAGGGGCGGGCAACATCCGGCCCGCGAAGGGATTTTGTCCGGCCCGCGGAGAGTTTTCCGTCATACATGATAGTGTGGCCCGCGGCCCCAGTCTGCCGAGATTTCTTACTATTTGCTTACTACGTCAAATTTTAGTGATTGTATATGTCATGATATACGTGTATGCGCAGCGTGCGAGTGTGGAGCTTACGCGTAAGTACGTCGAAGCGAAAAGATTTGCATTATCGGCATTCACGACGTATACTCAACCCTAACGTCGTTTGTTGTAATCATGGTGTTTGTCGATTACAATGGTCATTTACACCAGGTTGATATTTCTTATTTTTCATTCCGTAACCGCCGACTTGTAGCACGGGACACTTCTAGGCTTTTGTAAGACGTAGGGTTACCATATTTTGGAAATCTAAAAAGAGGATACTTTTTCAAAATTTTCAGACTTGCAAAACCGGAGGAAAATTCTGAAAAATGGTGAATTTTTCCCTCTTCGTGGTCGGTTGACTGAAAAAAGAAAGGTCAACTTTCTCGCTCAGTGACCAAAATACAGTTTTTCCTTTCACAATATCAGTTGGTTGACTAAAAAAAGCTCAACTTTCCGGCTCATCTCCCAAAATAGCCGTTGATGCGTTACTTCAGTGCCAATTTACTGTATCTCAGTCGATTTTGCCATGTATTTAACCAAAATTCTCAAAAATAGGACAAAATCAAAAAGACGAGGACATTTGGGCGTCCTCCGAGAACACTTTAAAAAAAAATCAAAAACGAGGACAAATCCTCTTAAAATAGGACGCATGGTAGCCCTAGTAAGACACCGCTTATACCTGGGTCGCCAACTCAAAACGGGTCGCGGGCCACTTTTCAAACTTCGTAGAGGACGCGGACCTCATGAATTCAATATCGAGATTGTTGAGCAACGCCGCTATCTCGTCGCCTACTCAACCCTAATGAATTGATATCTTGGTAAATTGGGGTAACGAGGTTACCGAACGCCTTGAAGAAATCTTAATTAAAGATTGCACCGTGTGTTGATTGATCAGATAGAACCAGACATGGCGACGCCTGTATGTCAATGCTATTCTCAAATCCTCATTGTCTTCGTCATTATTGGCGAGAAATGGCTTTGAAGTGACATTGCTGTCATTAAAATACATTAATTAAATACGATTTATTCCTTGTAGATGTGGATAAATGGGCGAATAATGTATCGATTCAGCAATCTGGCCCGTCAAGTACTTAATTTTCCTATATCCGGCCCGCCGACTGGAGAAGTTGCCCGCCCCTGGTCTAAGTCATTGTGTTATCTGCTCAGTTTCCAATTTAAGTCTTGTTAAACCAACTATTTATATTTTTTTGTGATATCGAGTGGGTCGCATTTATAATATACGAATTTTCCTTACTTTAGCAGTTTTACCAGTATCGATAGACGAAATCCCAGTAGCGATTTGCTGTACTATTCTTTGAAATAACCATGAAATGTCGGTCTTGGCCGTCTTGAGTCTCAAGTCATGCGCAATGAGTCGAGTCATTTCCGTACTTTGAGAAGATGACCCGAGTCAAGTCGAGTCAACACAAAATCGTGACTCGAGTCTTACAACCCTG
Source organism: Botryllus schlosseri (assembly GCF_051294905.1). NCBI lineage: Eukaryota > Metazoa > Chordata > Ascidiacea > Stolidobranchia > Styelidae > Botryllus > Botryllus schlosseri. The sequence continues at coordinate 27,409,406 of NC_137242.1, read as the reverse complement.
CTTCATGCAATGAGCATTTACTTTGAAGATAAATAGTAATTAAATAACTGGTTGATGGTACAAAATTTTAATACTGCTTTCAAAAGTACCTTCTTGATAAACGTTATTGAAACCCGAAGAACTTTTCGCGTGCCAATTAAAGAGCTACCGGCACGATAAAGGAAGCAAAACAGAGTTTAATTCAAAACCAGATGGAGAATTATGACGCATTAATGTCGAATTTAGAAATAACATCAATGGAGCCAGAACACAGCAACAATGCAGTGTATAAAAACAGTTGCGTAAAACAGTATGACAGCGTGACACAATTCTTTAATTATTTATTATAGTGGTGCCCACCGTAAATACTATTTTATTCAAATCCAAATTTTTCGATGGCAATAACTCCGCTTCCACTTGTTTGAATCGAACCAAATTTGATGAACATCGTTTCTATACATAACCTGACACTTTCATGGGGTGAACAGAAAATTTTTCAATTTTTTCAATTTATTTTTAAAATAATAAATAGAAACTTTCTTTTCCTGTAGCAATGCGGCTACTGTTTGGAATTGAACCAAATTTGGTGTGTAGGCTTGACTTAGGTAACCTAACAATTTTATAAGTAGCCAGAACGATTTGAGAAAAAAAGTCATTTTTAAGAGCCCTAATGTCCATGTCAGAGAAACGTTTTAGGGCAGGCCTACTCACATGTCTCGCAGCGTTCTCTACATAATTGTCAATTGCGATACAAACTGTTCGCTTGTATTGGTAAAACCATCCAACTTCGAATTGTAAAATGTTGGGAGTCTTGATATCAAATTTTTGAAAGGTGCACTTTGAGAAATTTTGGAATCTGTCAAATTATACAAAAATTTTTAGCAAATTCTTTGACATATTTCATCTATTTGGGACTCGATCAACGTAAAAGAATTGGTAATTATTTTATACAATATATTGTATTTGTAGTTGAAGTATAGTAATAATTCTTATGGTTACCGCACTTGTAACGATTCACGGCCATAACTGGAATAATTAGAATGATGTAACTTTCAAATTGTCATGCATTTTGCAACAACATTGTTCTCAATTTTCAAGGTGCTGACCATTGGAGGAAGAATCACCATTAAGCCGGGAATTCGCGATCCGTAAACGCGGCCGACTGTTTCTCTCCTCAGGCGGAAGCGACAGAGGAGAGAAACGAAGAGAAAAAAGGAGCAGAAATAGAAAGAGTGTGACAAGTCGCGTCCGTTCGCTTTAATGCGTATTTCCATCCGCGAAGCGCGAAGTAGTAGGTGGGAAAACTAATGGGCGTTTGGTTAGCGCTTATATAAGGTTGACTCCAGCGCTGTATTTGCTAAATGTTGCGGTGAAATAGGGGTGGTGTCATTTGGTATCAATATTGACTATTAAAAGACCATTTGTTAGTGGTCATGGATTTGTTCGGCCAGTATGCAGTAATTTCTGATGGTCACTTCCCGGGCTTCTGTTCTCCAACCCCTCGTGATTGTTATTCTGCTTCTAGTAAGACTGTCGATTCTAATGTTTTATCGTATCATTTGTCGGAGGCTTCGCTCGCTTTATTTACAACATTTTGCTCTCCGCTAGGTCAATTACTGGCTGAGTATCACTACAGCCTAAGGAACTGCACTAATTCTCATTTTGCTGTCTTGCTGGTTATCTTGCTGTCAATTCTAATAATTTGTTAATGTCTATACCAGTGCCGCCACTCAAATGTTTTGTTCTCTGTACAAAATATTGTTAGGTCTTCAGCTTTCCAGGCAGAGTATCATTCTACTTTCTAGACTTAGTATATATCTCTCCAACTAGCTGCCAAATAACTGATTCGTTTGGATTGTTGAATTGATCATTTTTGACAGAATGTGACGAAATTTTAGTCAAGAATTCATTTTGTGTTAGTGGCTGTTTTCAAAGATTGCTGAAGTAGTCAGCGTTGATCTTGATAATCAAGTAGAAGTGGCGATTGAAGTCAGTTCTCTAGTCATATAATAATAAAAAATATAATAATAAAAACTTGAAAACTTGAGTGGAAATAGTCCAGAATCAAATCCATTTTAGTAAGTATCGGTGAAAAAAATGTTGGAGTCATTCGTTACTCGCTACCTCTGCCATTTTTGCAGTACGAATGTCTTGCTAATAATCGTCATTTTCATTTTATTTCTGCAGGGTGTTGAAAAGAAAACGCCAGAGGGATTATCATCCTCAGACGATGAAACCTTCTGATTACTGACTGTTCTCATAGTTTCATTCATTGGCACTACTTTGCACTACAAGTAATTTCGTTCGTTTCATTTTTTACGCCGCCATTATTTACTTGCCAATTCGTTTTGAATTAAATTACCGCAAATGTGATTAATATGTAGTAGATAATGTGGTGTGTGTGTGGACGCAGCCGTGATCAGGTTATGCCCAGTGGTAGAAAACAGGTTATTATGTCAGGATCTTCTACTAATGTAGGATCTACATTCTACTCACCATGTTTAAAGGCTGTAGCATCTGCATAATATGTACATTATTGAAGTACATGGAAAAGACATTGAATTGAGTCGACACAAAATCCGCCTTTCTACTACCTGCCGAGATCTAATATCTACTATATCGACTCAGCTTTTCTACATCTTTGGTCTGTACTGTGTTTACTGGGGTGAACCTTTAAATGTCCGAGGTTCACACACAGAACGCGAACGTGAACCTCACGTTCACACCATTTCTACTAAATACTGTAAAAAGTAAGTAGTCTCAGCTAAAAAACTATATAATATAAGGGGAAGTAAACCAAACAAAGCCATTTATGTGGTCCGTTTACATATGATCAATGAAAACATAATAGCATGAAACGCTTCGGCATGTGACATTTTTGCATTCGTCAAGTGAACAAGTGTGGGTTAAATTGCAGGTTAGGGTTGAGTCAGTGGCGGCTCGTCCTATAGGGCAACTGGGGCATTGCCCCACCTAAAATTCTCTTCAATAACAATTCTTTACCATTTATAGACGCACACCAATCTTTATATACCGAAACCACAGCGAAAATCGTATTCTTCTTGTCCTTTCGCTTGTAAATGCCCATATATAGCGAAGTCTCTACGAAAATCGAATTCTCTTCTGTGTTTTTGCTTTGCGAATGCCTAGCCGGGGCATGCCCCGGTAGCGCTCATAACAAGCTTTCACTGTCTATTCTCTCAAAGCCGCGCACAATAAAGAAACGGTAATTTACTCTCTCCTATTCATAAAATGACCGAGCAACCGGGGCAAATTAGCTCTGTGCCCTTAACGTGTGATGTAACAATCGTATCTATAGCTGAACTCGGTTACCGTCATATGCGTTTAGTCGACCTTTGGTGGTATAGGTCGATTTTGATGGTGTTTCACACCATGAAAACTCTTGAAACTTGGTATGTCATGTCGTGATGGTGGTATTTAACACTGCCCCAAGTTTCAGGGTTTTTACTTAAAGTTTAGGGTAGTAATTCCGTTTCCGAAGTTGAGTGTGTGCTGATCCTTCATGTATCGCAAACAGATTTTACTCAAAAGCTGGTATTGGTATCCATTGATTTTGACGATGTTCAATACTGAGATCGGTTATGACATTTGGCACGGTAAGTCTTAACGTTAGTATCGAACGCTGTACCAAGTGTAAAGTTTGTCACTGAACTGTGTTAGTGGTAATTTCGTTTCCTAATTCGAGTGAGAGCTGACTCTCATTTATCGCCAACAGATTATACGCAAAGCCGGTATTGGTCTCTATTGATTTTAACGATGCTCCTTACCTAGATCCGTCATAAGCTGTTGAACAGTATGTCTTGATTTTTATATCGAACGCTATGCCAAGTCTCAAGGTTGACACTCAATGATTAGGGCAGTAATTTCGTTATCAAGGTCGAGCATGGTAGAGATGCGCTCCGATCTGACACTTTAGCCTTCAACGCATTGCGGATATCACGCAAAAGCCGTTGTATCTGCGGTAACGTTAACTGAGATGATGATGTCATTCTCAGATTCCATTCAAATATTTACTTTGATATTATATCCTCCAATGTCAATTTCACCGTGAAATTGTGGCCGTCAAGCCATTTGCTTACAACCCCCTCAAGCGCGATAGCTATTTAGTTTTCGATGGCGGCTAACAGCTGATCACTTGATCAGCCTATTCCTCAGTAAATTTTACGCAAAATTCGGTGTTGGTCTGTTCGCATTAATTTTGACAGTGTGCCATACCGAAAAGGGCCATGAGGACACTTCTCGATGATGTCATGTAACAATGTACTAAGTTTAAGGCTTTCATCCACATATTTATTCGGTAATATATATTCCAAAGGCGATTTCGCAGCAGACCTATAGACAGTAATAAAACCGTATGTGTCGTGTTACAGTCTCCAGTTTCAAGGCCAAAATCTTCTATGCTGTACCGAGACCGAATTTCCGAGGCTGCTATTCTTATAGTCAGGGTTGCCATACCGTCCTTATTTCTAAGATTTGTCCTTATTTTGAAGGGCCACATCTTAGAAAACTCAACTGTCCTTATTTCTAAGAAATGTCCTTATTTTAGACTTGCGTCCTTATTTTGTCTTATTTTCATCCACTACAGAACTTCGATCGTTTTCCTCTGGTATCTGTGTTGCATAATATTCTCAAATTATGCTTTTGCGTCGAGATTTCATGACATCATAAATGAAAGGATCTCTTGTGACATACACACCACAAGATTTGACTTTCAAGTGGTGAGATAGCTATAGGGCAGTGAGTGGTGGTTTAGCAGTTTCGTCTGTACCAAGCTACCGCAGCGGACGTCATATTAACATTAAACAGTAGTACCGGGTTCCTGCTGTTTGGTCTACAGCAGTATAAGCTCAAGCTGTGTGGAAGGCAGCATTTATTGCGTAGTGAAAAAAGGCGCAGTGCAGTCGACACATTAGTTAAACGGTTAAAGCTATAAATCATTGATAAATGTATCTAAATTATGTTGCACTTGCGCATATAGTTTTAGCTAATAGTAAGGCGAAATCTGACTAGTTAAAATGAGCAGGCGTAAAAACGTTTTTCGTGACGATTATGAGAGAGAATTCAAAGGTATCTAACGAAGCTTGAAGGGCGAGTGTTTCGCACATTGCAATATCTGCAAATGTGACATTAACCTGGAGGCCATAGGAGAGACCGCTATTTCAACTCACATTGGTACCCCAAAACAAAAGAAGTGTGTCATAATGATCAATTTGAGCCAGTCGATGTATACTTTTTCCACAAGTCGATCAGCACTAACGACCACAGACTACAAGGCAGCTGCTGCATGAGGGTACCTGGGCATTCCATATTGTCAAACACCAGCAATCATTCCTCGCCAACGATTGTACATCGCAATTGTTCAAAGCAATATTCCCCGCTTCCAACATCGCAAATAAGTTTTTTTCGGCCAGGACCAAGACTATAAGCATTGTCATAGGAGTTCTTGCTCCATACGTCAAAAAAGATTTTGTCTAAACTTGGTGTACGGCCTTTTCCGTCTTGATTGACACCTCTAATCACAACGAGGTCAAGAACTTTGGTTTATCACCCTATGGGGGGGGGGCGGGGGGGGCAAAGACTAATTTTTTTTTGGGGGGGGGAAGGCTGACGAAGTGCTGTTTCGGCCCTGAGTAAAGGTAAACCTAGACCTGAGCTGTCGTAAGAACCAGGAATCACTTTCTAATAACAAAGAGTTGCTGAAGCAGATTGCTTCTGGCGAAAAGTACGGAATTCGATATGCCCCGGCTCGTATAAATACAAAGTATGTACAAAAACGCTTTTTCATGCTAATATAATTTTTCGACTGTCCTTATTTTTGGGTCCATGTCGATGGCAACCCTGCTTATAGTTCTTCAGAATGATGTTTTGGATTCAATATGACAGGCCCAATCTATGAGATAACAATTGCGTGTGTGCGTATGAGTCCGAACTCGTTGACCTTTCCAGTTAGGCTCGAGTTATCGTTATGAGATAACAATTGCGTATCTGTCCGAACTCGTTGACCTTTCCAATTAGGCTTACGCTATCTCTCGAGTTATAGTCATTTCCATTTCTGCAGATAATTAGTCAGGCCTAGTGCGAACATGAACCGAGTTGAATCTTTTTTCCGTACGCCGTTTACGCAGTTACCATACTTCAAGTCACAGCTCACCGGCGGACCTCTCGAGTCTCGTGGCACATACGTTAAAATCACTGTTGCCGGGAAATTCATGTTACCGTACCATCATTAAGTTACTTGTTTACGTTGGAAAACGCGATTGTGACGTCATCTTGATAAAAAGTCGCTTGCAGCCCTTGCCCCACCACCCGATATTGTCACGAGCCGCCACTGGGTTGAGTACTTTCATTTCGTAAATGTATTTTACTCAAAAACTAAAAAATATCAGGTAATTGATTTTCCAGAAAGGTTCAGAAATCGTGACATCGCAGTTGTACATTTCGACATTTCGCTTATGCGAAACAGCACTACGCATACTTAACAATTTCCGAAATTGTTCAGATCTCCATAATTAAAACATTTTAGTTTGGCGTGTACTGAGAAAAATCAGGGGAAACAAATATTCCCGGGCAGGACACGTGCTCGACAATAAGTATCATCGTTTCAGTTTCATTTTATCAGCCCATTATTTTCTAATCAACGGGTTGAATGGGCATGTTTACCTGCGAGTATACAGCCATGTAACGTGGTAATTCTACTTGAAACATTGGTCAATACCTGATCTCTATTCATGTGTATGATCCCATAATTTCGCCGTGGTGTCCATGTCAATCGGGTTTCGTATCGATTGCCGACATTCACATATTACACTGGCCAAAAATATGTCTTTTGAGTGCCAAAATTTCAGCGAAAAATTTCAGAATTCATGACTGAATCGGTCAGTATCATCGGAGATTGCATATATATTGCTATCAAATTTTATCCCTTATCTGCTGACGTATTTAGATTTACCGGTAGACCTGAGTGAGATGTATTTAAAAAGGTATAGTACCCCTCAATAATAATTAAACATATTTGGGCGTATACCCGTTGGCAGGAACGAAACAGCACTTCGTCAGGTCCCAAAAAATTGGGTCTTCGGGTTCCCATAGGGAGATAAACCGACCCCGGTAACCGACCCCTCCTCATTCATCTTGTTGATTGCTTTTGCCACGAAATAAGCCGTACTGCTTAGTGAGGCAGCGCAAGGCGCTAAAATATTCGATAATGAATGATAAAATCGGTCAGTAAGAGCGGGAATTGCATGTGTATTGCTATCAATTTCTTGTCCTCTCTGCTCACTTTATCAGATTTACCGGTAGAGCTGAGTGAGGTATCTTGGAAACTGTACGGCCCGTAAATGATAATTAGACATCTTCGGCGGGCGGACCCGTTGGTATGACTTCGTTACATGATGTTATTTCGTGACCTCCTGTCTGCTATATCAAAAAATATAGAATCGGGCAAACGTACTAAACTAAAAGACGCACACGATTTCAAATTGGTTTTTCTTCAATGGCGTATAATTTTCCCCGCGGGATGGAATTCGTCTTCTGAGGGTCAGATTGCCAAGACAGGAACATTCGGCGCCAGTCATTTAGGCGCCTAGGCTATGGACAATTAAAGCTATATGTATTTTGTATATATAACGAAGTTTTCGGTCAGCGCAAGGGCAGTCCTTTTCGGCCAAGGATTTTACGCTGCCGATCGTTCTGGCACACTTCATGGAATCGCAAGTAATATGTCCATTTCTAAAAAATGTTCGTGTTCTATTCTTAAGGGAAGAGTACCAAAAAATCATGATATTTGGCACCTTGAAATCGCGAAATTTTTTAAAAGTTGCATAAATTTTCAAATACTACTCTATAATTTATGCTAATTCACGAAATAATTTTGGTCCCCCTTCGAGCTCGCCCCCCCCCAATTGGGGGTTTGGGGATGCGGCAGTTACGGTCCTGAACATGGGTATTTTGTATAGTCGCTTTGCTGGTCGAGCAACAAATTCACCATTTTCAAGTCTACACAGATAATAATCATTGGTGAGAGTCATAATCCAGTTTCTGTAATACCGTTTTAATGCCACGGTTTTTGAAAAACTGCTGGACTGCCGACTCAAGAATTTTTTTGAATTGAATGCAGCACTGTCTCCGACTCAGCATGGATTCAGATCAAACCACAACACCAACCATGCAATACTATCAATTGTAACGGACTATTACAAAACCATCAAGCAAAAAAAAAAGTGGCTGCAGCATTTTTATCGACCTCCGCAAAGCTTTCGACACAGTTATCCACAGAATCTTAAGATACAAGCTAGAACACTATGGAATCAGGGGTATTGCATCAACTTTACTTGAAAGCTACCTGGCAAACCGCAAACAATTTGTTAAACTGGGGACATTAAGATCGACTACCAGAGATATAACTTGTGGAGTGCAACAAGGCTCAGTCCTTGGACCGACTTTTTTCCTCATTTATATTAACGTCATTGTTAATGCATCTTTATTCCACACAACCCTATTTGCTGATGATACTCACCTTTTCATAACCTCCAACACTGTCAATGATATGCACGCATCCGTGAATAGGGAACTCCCGAAAGTGTCGAGATGGCTGCAAGCAAACAAACTAAGTTTGAATGCAGATAAGACCGAGATGCTCCTTTTAAATAATGCCAATAATAGTTTCACTGTGAACATCAATCATAAATAAATCTCCATATGTGACTCATCAAAATATCTCGGTGTCACTATTGATGCCACACTGTAAAAAATAAACATGGATTTTATCATGGAAATGACATGACTTCCTCTTTCTCATGTTAATTCCATGAAAACACCGACATGGTTTTAAAATCTCATGTTGACATGACAAATACTTCCATGATGGGACATGATGGGAGCCATGCCTATGGTTATCAAGTAAGAGTATCACGTTGAGCTTTAGTGATATCATCATAATTATCATCATCATCGTCACTGAGAGAGAGGAAGAGAGAGAGAGAGAGAGAGAGAGACAGAGAGGAGCGAGAGAGGGAGAGAGAAAGAGAGGAGGGAGAGAAGGAGAGAGAGGAGAGAGAGATAGAGAATAGAGCAGAAAGAATAGTGGGGGAGAGAAAGAAGGGAATGAGAGCATATAGAAAGGAGAGAGAGAGAAAGAGAGAGGGGAGGCGGAGGGGAGGGGAGGAGAGAGATAGGGGACAGAGAGTGGGGGAGAGATAGAGAATAGAGCAGAAAGAAGAGGGGGGAGAAAGAAGGGAAAGGGAGCATAGAGAAAGGAGAGCGAGAGAGAGAGAGAGAGAGGGGGGAGGGAGAGGGGAGGAGAGAGATAGGGGAGAGAGAGGGGGAGAGAGATATCAGACTTATTCTCGTTTTCACCATTGAGATGCTTTGACGATTGAGATGCGATAACCATGCTATCCCTGAATGCTGCATGCCGGATGCTAGATGTCAATCATGTACAAAGCATTTCGAATGATATCGTCAGAATTACGCAGAAATCCATCGGTAACGTAGTCGTATTACGGTACTCAACTCTGATCATATGTACTTAAATTTATGCATTTGAAGTAAAGCGATTGGCTTATATTCTGGTAAGAGTATTTGTTAGTTCAAGCAGTACTATTTGTCTGTTGTGGAGCCTGATTTTGGATGGAAGATATGGCTGAAGCAGCCGGGACCCGCAAGGATCAGGATATACTGTCTGCTGGTTTGGGTGCTGGGGTGCTGCTATAAATCAAATGTCGCTGAACACATCGGAAGTATCTTTTGGGAGAACCTGCCGTCAAGACTAAGCAAATCAGTGCACTTTATTGTTGCCTTATACAATGCCAATTTTATTACCACTACTTCGCAACTGCGATTGAAGTGGATTTGGCAAATCACACTCGATTTTGATAAATAGTTGATGTCACATATGTGCGATATTTAGCGAACTAAGGGAAGTAACTATCATATAACTCTTAGAGCAGCTCAAACGCAGTGACAAGATCGGTCATCCTATACCCAGACGTGGTCAACGTGGTCATTGTTGGGAACCGAGTAGAAGCAATGCCTTAATTCATACTCCAGTACAAGTAGCACTAATTACTTCCAGGACAGTACTTCAAGTGGAAGTAGAAATGAATTTCTGAAAAGCGGTCCAGAAATTCGTTACATGAAGTAGATTTGGTTGAGGGTCACTTAGTTTTAGAAATTGATGCCATGTGACAACTGTAAACATTGCATGTTGCATCTTCTTGATCAACGCAAAAGGGTGATGACACCACAAATAAGTGCAATTTTCAAAAATTAATTTAGTTACCGTGGTACTGGGGCTATTTTGCCAAGTTGTTATGACAACCTCACGCTTGAAGGGGATGCAATCATGCGCCAAAGCTACTTTCTAGTTGACAAAATCCCAAACCTGACAAAAAAGTACTTCCTAAAAAGTGTCAAGTAGAAGTGGAAGTAGCCTAAACTCATAATGACGCTAGTACTCAGGTAAAATAGTACTTCGTTGCTGACCCCCTCTGTGTATTGGCTCATCCAACTCAGAAACATCCTCTAAAGACGACTAACATTGTTTCTTTCGCATTGACTCCGTAATATTCTGAACTTATGATATTCTTTGATTCATTGAATTTACAAATAAACTTGCAAAGAAGATCGATTTATTAATTTTTGTGCATTCGATACTCAGAGCATAAGAAATAGTTGAAGAAAAATGGATGTTAACCTTATCAAGCTCAATAACTGCCGAGACTGTTATGCCTAGCCTACGTATTTTCCTCTACCTCCATAGCCACTTGTCTAGACATATTCATAGCATCCACGGAAGAGCGCTTGTCTTGCTGTACACAAATGAAATATCATTTTCAAAGCAGACATCAACATCGGGAAAGAAGTTCAGGACAGTTAGTCAGTGGTCAGATCATCTGCTGACATTTTCTGTTGGCATGAAACCACGCTGCCTTCCACCGCATAACCAAATTTTATGTGGTGATAATAATTGGCTCCAGGTTGAATTCTTGACGAGGGCATCATCAATTTCTTAGTTGCCTATGTCCGGCTCTCTTGGGATAATCCATCAGATCGTTATTCCGTATGCATGTGGTATAGCCATATGTCTTGAAACTCAAGATATTTGCACTGTGCCATAGAGTGAAGTAATCCAATCCAGGCAATCAATCAAGTAATCCAGGCCCCGGGACAGTTTGTTTCACCCTCAATTGGAGCTGATGATCATTTTCCTTCGGGTAGTGGCACTTGGCAGCATGACAGAATGATCAATAACTTGTAATATAGGTGTAGAGGTCTAAACATTTTGAATTGTTTAACTGAGAAGTCATACAATAGCTTAGGATATTTAATATATATATGGTATGTAGCACATTGCATGAATTCATAACACATCAACGTACTGGCACTGGCAGTCATTGTCTCTTAGGCTTAAAAATAGCAGTATCCTATATTGCAATCGATATCAATCATCAAAATGCTGCAATGATTACCAACTACCGCTACAATACAACTATAGTATACTATCCACACCTAACTTAATGCTGCAATAAATATCACGCAGTCAATGTCCTGCAATGTCGAATTTTGTGTCATAAAATCATAGTTGACTACCAAATAACGGCTACAATGTCGATCATTTTGACGCAAGGAGTTTACATAGTTCATGAATCAAAGACATCCAACATATTTGAATCCTTGCGCATCTCCATGGCACTTGCGAACGTTTACAGCCCGAAAACAATAATATACTGTATCCGAAATACGGCTACGCTAACGACGGATTTCTGCGTAATTCTGACGATATCATTCTATGTGCTTTGTACAGGATTGACATCTAGCATAGGTAAATCTCTGATGACTTCTACAACAAATTTCCGAAACGTTTACAACCAGAAATCAACAGTACACTATGCGATATTTAGCACTGAAGCAGGTGCGCGAGAAAGTAGCTTGCTAACCAATTTGTTGTTGCTATGCGTATCTAGTCACGTGATCGAAGTCCTGCAAAAGGCCTATTGATCATATGACCTACCTATCAAGAAGCAGGACGCTTTACCATTTCACTATATCGCTATTTCAGCTGAGTGACAAGTAAACATCGTTACATCCTCACAGGAGATATTGCAATACACAAATATCGTGATTCGTACAAAGCTACATCATCGCACGCAAACATAGCCGTTCGGTTACGGAGCCATAATGACTCCGGATTATCTGGTTACAAAACCAGTCATGCGTACAGTATAGCCGTAGCGTTCAATTCAAAAGGATTGCAAAAAAGAGGAAGTTTGTTGGAGTTGGTCATTTCATAGGTTGTCTTTGTCAAAGTTGCAAAGTTTATGGCTTGTTGCTGTATTAAGCCGTGGATTGGATGGTGAGTATTGATGTATTTATTGTTCCTGTCTTCGTTGTAATATATCCTCCGAATCTGCAATGCGTCACTGGGTATAGTCGAACCTGAAGCAACTTAGTCGTATTCAGTCAGATACCGGTATATAGCGGGAACTGCCAAACGACTGCAAATAGTGATCAAAGTTTACTGCGTATCCATTTGTATGTAGTTGTAGATCATGTGGTAGTTGGTAATGCGTTAGTTGTCCTAGACGTTTCACAAGCTTCCTTGCTTTTATTTTGTACCGTACTGGGCAATATTAAAGCGAAGTATTTATCCAACTGGAGGAATATTCATCCTGAGGTGATTAAAAAAACTTCAGCTTTGAAAAATATGGGATATCATGCTATACTCGAGCCTTTGATTCAAGATTTGAAAACCCTAGAAACATGAGGAACTGATGTAAATTTGTATTTTACAGATATACATACTGCAGTTGTTTGTAATGTTACTCCTGTGATATTTGTGACATTGAAAATGAGGCTGCTGGAGATCATGAACGAGTGATTACAGTGGATCACAGATCTGAGATAGCTGAAACTGTGAGAACTGTATTTCGGAGTAATATCGGGGACAGTATATTCAACTTCTATATTACGACGAGGCATTTGCGTCGTATGATCTCTCGACAATTCAAGATAAAGAAGTGATACAACTAATCTTGACAAACGATGAAAGTAAGTAATTATTACCACAAATAAATTGGTAGGCTACTATACTAGGATTACACTCTTAACCCTTTTGAAATCGGGTCAGTTTTCGCGAAACTGACCATCACTTTTCAAATTCATACCGTGACCTCAGCAAGACTTCAATCTGGGCTGTTTCAGTTTAGAAGTGGGCGGACTATATCCCTTTACTGTTTTCGTCTTCGATCGACACCACAAGGCATGTCTAGGTTTATTTATAAGACTAAATAAACAAACTTTTTCTCTAAAAAATCTCTCTCTCTCTCTCATTTTTCATCACAAACCCCAGGATAGCGTCAGAGAGTCAAAAATGATGCATCAGTGCGTAGCCACCGTTGCCTGGTTTCGAACAAACCGTCAACCATGACCGTAAACCGCGCGGCTACCCAGATATCGAAAATTCAAAAATACATGAAAAATTTACATATGGGCGTGGTCAGTGAGTGGTCATAGTGGTCAAGTTCAATATCAATACGGAATCGGAGCCCTACCGCCCAGTTAATGGCATGAAACAACGTGTTATACTTTCTCCTGTCGTATCCAACCATTTGCAGGCATAGTAAACCAGTTTATGACTCATGTTCGGTCACGAACTTGGATTTGAACTTGACTATGTTCTCAAAATCACCGAAGCGTGACCACAATTAACAAACCCCCTCAGAATACATCCCACAGCAAGGTTTGATGTTTGAAACAGTGAAAAATTACACAGAATACCGTAAAAGTATACTTCTGATGTTCTGGCAGAATATCTGACTATATTTCCCACCCGGAACATATCTGGAAATTTGGGGTGAAAACCGCTTTTTTAGGCATGTGTATTTTCGGCCGAAGTCCTCATGTAAGATCGACGGTATTAGAAAATTTTCATGCCTTATACCTTCAAATTAGGTATCATATAAATCAGAAGATTGCTAGCTTTTCGTACAGACCGACATGAGGCTTCTAGTACGTATACGAGCCAAGGTATGACCAGATGAAGTTGGCCAAAGCCATCAGAGGCTGCAGATTTCAAAAGGGTTAACGCATATTCGAAGAGTTGTTTCGGGGTTCCGAACGACACTGATTCCAAATATGACCTTGGTGTTTTCAAATTGTCTCTGGTTTTTGTGATATCCCATGGGGTTATATTGACGAACGTCACATTTTCACTGTATGGTCCAGATAAAAAAAAACGGCTAAGAAATTAAATCTACTTGTTATACTGAACACTGTATTAAATCAAAATGCAGTAAAATAATTATATTTAGGGTAATTGGATTTACCGTAATTTTCCATGTATACTGCGCAAAATTTTCACGGTTTTTTGCCCTAAAATCGGGGGGTGCGTCGTGCGTATTATACATGGGAACAACACGCTTGAAAAAAATCCCCCTCGATAAAAAACTTGAAATCACACCTATCTTCATTCTTCATGTTTGTTTCCAATCGCGCATCACTTTCAGCCATCGCGCGTAGTAATTAGTGGGAAGCGTGTATCCAATTAACGAGAGTCGTGTGCAAAAGCACGCGATCTCCTGCTGAGTTGGTTTGCCGTTTGTACGCGAGCAAAATTAGGTCACTAATAGACACTCGTGCGTGGCAATTCTCGCCAATTCATCGCGTCAACGACCGGCCCGAACAATCGCATACGCAATTTATACATACACAAGAGGCCATGTGCGCAAGATATGATCGCTTGCGTAATCAGTCGCATCTCCAACAGACCTGTTGCGCATGACATAACCGTTAGCCTAGGCGCAATCGCATCTATAATAGGCATCGTGCGCAAGATGTAGGTTCGTTGGCCTAAACTAACTCGCCGCCGGCGTCGCAGGCTTTGGCTACTATCGTTTAGAGACAATACCGGTAATTGTATAATGATTAGCAATCGCATCTGTAAAAGGTCTTTTCGTGCTCAAGATGCCGTGTCGCTAGCCTGAACTATCGCGCCGCCCGCCTCGCAGGCTTTGGCTGCTATCTACTATCGTTTAAAGACAATCCCGCTAATTGTATAATGATTAGCGATCGCTGTGTAATGATTGTTCAAGAGTGGCATCGCAAAACAGAATGACATCGTATACGAAATCGGAACTATTCATGTACTGAAATGCAGGGTGCGTACTATACATGGGTACAGACTTTTCCCCAGAATTTACATGCTATTTTAGGGGTGCGTATTATACATGGGGGCGTACTATACTTGGAAAATTACGGTATCATAATTGGAGTTTTTTATAGATTATTTCTTGAGAGACCACATCATATTTAGAGTGGTGCCCCTTTAATTTCAACCTTGCAATCGATTTCTTACAAGCACGTTGCTATTTTTGCGCTGAAGAGATATTTCCATGGCTAAGCCAAGTATTATCGTGACTCTTCTATACTTGTGCAGAGAAAGCTGTTTGCAAAGTCAACATATCTACCCTTCCGAAGACGAACTTAGCGTCGACGAGCATCAAAAGGAAATAAGTCAGAGTGGAAATAGAGGGTGCCAGATGAAGAGATGCTGCAAGATGGAATGAGAAAAACTTTTAAATCAGGCCGTGACAGTGTCGTAAATGGAACATCAGCAAGAATACTGATGGAGAATGAAGATCAGTTTTGACCCATGCTCCCTTGGTAGGTACAATCTAACGCAGTGGTTTCAAACACAACATTGCCATGATCGAGTCAACCTGCGACTTTGCAACAAACTCACCAAGAGTTCGTTTTACAGAATGCTATGATAGTACAAAACAAACTACATATATATATTCCTGAAATAATTTACGATAGTTGTGACATATCCTCGACCACAAGCCCGACCTGTGCTTAAATTGAGACTACTGATAGTACTAAAGGCTCCTGCAGACAAACTTAATTGATTAGCTATGATGTAAATCTGTCACAATGTTCAGATTTTAGAAGAAGTGAAAATATGTTGCCTGAATCAAGCCTGTTTGGATGTTGACTTGACCTCAAAGATTTTGGAAAATACTTGGAGCTCTGCACTCAGTCTCCTGCAACCGCAAGAAATTCCGATAGAAATTCAAAAAGTTATGGGTAAGTAAGATACTTTCGCAAATTTAGTTAGTTGGCGGTCAATATCTGTCGAGTAGTTCTAGTCGCGGATTGTGAAAGATGATTAGTTCAAATTTTAGTTGCGGGTTTCTTGAAGTGAGTAGTTCTTGTTCCAGCTTCGCAGTTGTGTAGGTGCTTAATAACTGAAAAACACATGTCATCGCGAGGGTGGGTTGAAATCGAATAGCCTACCTGAGTGATTCCACAGATCTAGTTAGTTCAGGGATGGGCAATTATTTTTCTCTGCAGGCCACTTCAGAAATAGAAATAAGTAAGTTGGCGTGCCGAGCCGAGCCAACATGTTCAGCTATATTCTCCAGTGTATTGATTTTATTTATAAATGGAAAGCAGTGAATTACATTTTTAATAAATACGTCTCCGTGGATGTGTTGATATTAGATAGCCTAATGAGAAAAGTACGGTTAATTAACGAAATGAAAATTTATATTTATTTTCCCTCCTAATTCAAGATAATGTTAAACATGATACATTTTGAATTCTCTGTAATCCGGGTTTTTATATCAATACATTAAAAGGTAGGCTATATCTTAACAGTGCGACTT
This sequence comes from Botryllus schlosseri, assembly GCF_051294905.1. NCBI lineage: Eukaryota > Metazoa > Chordata > Ascidiacea > Stolidobranchia > Styelidae > Botryllus > Botryllus schlosseri. The sequence continues at coordinate 27,392,742 of NC_137242.1, read as the reverse complement.
GATGAAATTGACACATATATATCGGTTTCGGCCGACATGTGGCGGTACTTTTGGTCAAGATTTCCTCGTCGTTGAACTTTTTTGCAGCACACTTCGCAGAGTCACATGTTAGCCGAAACGTCATTGTCAACGTCTTGGTGTGTCCTGACGCGCTAACGGCCGACGCCGAAATGCTGATCTCTACAAATTAGCTGTTCTTGCGGGTAGAGTGGTACCCATATTATTATCAAAACATCTAGTCACTATATATCGCGCGAAGAAAATTTGAATTAAGTTTCATAAATTATAGGATTTAAGTCCATTTACGAAGTAATTTTTGGTGCTTCGAGCTCGGGCCCTCTCCATTTGAGGGGTCTGGGTTGCGGCCCTGTGTTTAGTGCTCCATACCTTCTTTGCATTTCAGCTTTCGACATTCTTTTTATGATATGTCCATTCACCCTTTATGTGTGATGAGGTCTCAGTCAAAACGCGCACTGACAATGGCAACAAAGAAGGTTTGAACCAAACTATACGGAAGGAGTAACTTATTGTGACTTATTGTTACGACTTTGCTACATTGAATTGATTTTAAATCTGGATTACGCATACAAGCTTGGGAGGGACGTATGCTATGTAATCGCGATATATTATTGAGCAGGTTTCAAAGTAAATCAATTTCCATTCCAGCTCAGTTTATCCAGCTTATGGTTTTATTCAGCAATATTCAAAAGTAGGTTTTATGTTTTTAATTCCAAAAAATGGCCACACGTGCTTCTCAAAATAGCGGGGCTCACTTTGCCCATGGCTGAGTTCGATGTATTATAGTTCGTTAGTTGCGGATTTATAAAGGTCATTACTTGGTAGGATATTATAGAAATAGGGTATTTCAAGTTGCCGATTTAAAAAACTGTCTGGTTCTTAAGGCAATGTTAAAATTTGCATATTTTTTGCCACGCCCATATTTGTAGTTCACACTACACAAACAGTAACTGCATTCATTTAATTTTTGTAACTGCATTTATTTAATTTTTAAACCGTTTTTTTTCTCGAGTGTTTCACTTGAGCTGATCTCTCACTTCTCATTCAGGTAATCAGAAATTGGACTGGGTGGTCGGCATCCCCACCATTTTCAATGAACGCTTCGACAGCTTCCTGATTGTGGATAAGGTGAGTTGTTGATAATGGCCAAAACTGGTTTGCTCAATATTACTACCAGACAATACTACAATAATAATAATAATCCTTAATTCAGATTCAAGTGCTCGAATCATTATGCCCAGCCCTACAAACAATGTGAGTTTAGTGTGCGCCATTGCCTCGCTGGAAAACCAGTCAAAAACCCCTGATATTGTTAGTTGTGATTTAGTTCGTAAGCTCCTGATTTTAAAAGGTTGCTAGTACTAGTTCTAGTATCAAATTTTAAAAAGTTCTAGGTATAGTTGTAAGTTATAGTTATATTTGTGGATTTAAATAGCTGGTTCGTGGTACAGAACTTGAATATAGCTTTCAATACAACATCCATTGTAGCAGTATATTTATTAAACTCGAAGACTTTTCGGGTGCCTCTTTTCAAGAGTTATCGGCACACTTAAGGGATTAAACAGGTTTAAAAGCAAAACCAAAAAGGCAAAGTATGACGCAACAATCAAAATCACAGACCATGAAATTCGCATTGTATCAATGGCAACAATAACAAACTACGAAGTATACGGACATACGGTACTATAGTAGCAGCACAATTTGTAAATAAACAATTACACGCACGGAACAACACGCACTAATGAGAAATTTGTAGGTTATAGAGGAAATCTTTCTGTCTACATAAAATAGGTTTGCTCAACTGAATAATAGTAGACTCCAACACTTTTAAATGAAACACAGACCTACCTCGCGCAATGACAGAGTGAACATATTCTCATCATAGTGCTATGCACAGGCAAGATTTTCGCTCAGATGCTGACCGATTGACTATTGGCTATTGACTATTGGCTATCCGGGCCACATATTAAAATGCTCCATCTCTAGGGTACTGAAAAAATCGGATACAGCTCCAAAATATGGCCCAGAAAAATGCCCGGCATTTTTACACCTACCTTGGCTAGGTAACGTGTCTAGCCGATTTGAAAAGCTTATTAAATTGGCTGTTCACCGTTGCTATTACATCGTTAACACGCATGTAGTGTACACGACGAAACCCTTGTTACCCAACTCTCGAAAAGATGTACTTCCGGCCTTTGATGCAAATAATGTTGTTTACCAATACAAGTGCCACTGTTGATGGTAGGTATGTAGGACGTACATCTCAAAGATTGTTTGAGCGTATTAAGCAGCATATCCCAAAATTGATTCGGTCAAAAACATGCGCAAATGATCGCGCGGAGCTCGCACGTCAGTGCAAATTCGCTGCAAAAACAGACTGCTATGATGATTACCAAGCATATGCTTCGTCAATCGGTCAGCATCTGAGCGAAAACCTTGCCTGTGCACAGCACTATGATGACAATATGTTCACTGTCATTGCGCGGGTAGGTCTGTGTTTCATTTAAAAGTGTTGGAGTCTACTATTATTCAGTTGAGCAAACCTATTTTATGTAGACAGAAAGATTTCCTCTATAGGCTAACCTACAAATTTCTCATTAGTGCGTGTTGTTCCGTGCGTGTAATTGTTTATTTGCAAATTGTGCTGCTACTATAGTAACGTATGTCCGTATACTTCGTAGTTGGTTATTGTCGCCATTGATACAATGCGAATTTCATGGTCTGTGATTTTGATTGTTGCGTTGCGTCATACTTTGCCTTTTTGGTTTTGCTTTTAAACCTGTTTAAATCCCTTCAGTGTGCCGATAACTCTTGTAAAGAGGCACCCGAAAAGTCTTCGAGTTTAATAAATATACTGCTACAATGGATGTTGTATTGAAAGCTATATTTGTGGATTTTGAAACTTGAGTAATTTTAGTTACAATTCTAGTTTTGAATTTTATAAGGTGATTGATTAGTCCTAGTTTTAGTTTTACTTGCGGATTTGAAAAAGCGAGTAGTTCTGTTTTCGGAATTCCCAGAAAAGACACAAACAACCTTTGGCCGGGTCGCAATCACCAAAGTTGAACTCCGTCACCAAAATACAAGTTTTCAAATCCTGGATTTACCGCCCATCCGTGCATTAATCCATCCATTTATTAATGATTGGATAATCGTAGGCCGTATCATCAAATAGTATAGTGGTGCAGAGGTAAAGGAATGGAAGACTGTGCATGTGTGCATACTTGATATTGTCAAGTGAAAAGTAGATTTTGTACATACCGAGACAATTCATAGACAAGGTCATTGTAATGAGTTGCTAATAGATTTTTGTCATCTTAACTGGCTGTGATTGATACAACTTTAAACCACCTTGGAAACTATTCATATGTATTCTATCAACCCGTGTGCCTTGAATAGTGCATGGATGGTGATGACATTTATATTCATTATAGGATCCGAAGAATGTCTACCCGACGATGAAGTGCGATACTCTTCAGAAAAAGTGGACAATCCATTTCGTTGGGGAATCTGTCGATGGACTAATGAGTTTCCATCATACAGTGGCGACGTATTGCGTTTTCAACATGAAGTTTGCGCCAGCGTCAGCGAGTTCATTGAACTTTTCGCAGATTTTCTTGCAAACATTCCAGATGTCAAATACAGCTAAATACATCTAACCAAAGGGTATGTGTACATTAGTAGAGGTGAAAGGTCAATTTGAAGCATTATTAGGACATGGGTAGGAACATGGATGTCAACAGGTCTACATGGATGTCGACAAGTTATCATGGGCCTTTTCCATGTCAACATGACTCAGGTGGGACCAGGTCTGGACTATGGGTACACCCATGATTATTTTTTACAGTGCAAAATGTCTTGGAAGCAGCATATTGAATGCACAATATCAAAACTAGCTCGGTGTGTGGGAATAATGACCCGTCTGCAATCTTTGGTTTCCAGATCAATACTACGAACCATATATTTCTCTCTTTTCCATGCTCACCTGCGATATGGAATCGTAGTATGGGGAAGTGCATGCACAACATTTCTGTGCAGAAGTCGAACCCTGCAAAACCGTGCGATACGGCTGATCTCATCTGTACCTTTACGTACCAAACTGTTTCTGCGCGGCACGCGAAATGTTCGTGTGGCGACTATAGGCGCAGAAGCCTGTCTAATCTTGATGGTCGGTAACGCCGGTATAAATCAAACACAGTCCTTTACTACAATGATTGAAAATATAATGACACAAAGTAGGCAAGGGCAGAGTAAACGTAGGATTTATAACAATGCTTGACCGCAAATCTTCCAACCGTCCTTACACAAAGTAACCAACAAAACAGTTCTACCGATTGAATATATAGGGAAAGAAAAACGCGAGTGATAATGACGATTACACCAATCAGTAATTAAATAGAAATACACACGAAACAAGGTAATGCCGTACGCACGCGCTAACATCCACCCCCCTTTGACTGGTCAACCGAATAGTCTCTCTCCAGTAAGTGGAGTTTTTGAATGGGTCTCGTAAGAAATCCGCGGGCCGTTTTCAATTTGAACGTCCTCACGAGGCCATCTTTGCTTTTAAATGCCGTCAAGATTCTGCCGACCTTCCAATTCAAGCGCGCGTATCCGTCGTCCGCAATTAAACAAGCGTCTCCGACGTTTGGAACAGAATGTTCGAAAACCCACTTCTTTCTTCTGATCAACGTCGGGAGATATTCCTTCGACCATCTCGACCAGAAATGACGCAACAGCGTTTGAAGATAGCGAAATCGCTTCGAGACGTTGACACTGGATTTGGCCGGAAAATTAGGTAGATGCCGCAGTGGTCGACCAATTGCTAAATGAGCCGGAGTGATTGCTTGCGGATTCCCCGGATCGGAACCGAGATACGTCAACGGCCGCTGGTTCATCGCACACTCGATATCTGTCAAAATCGTGTAGAGTTCAGTGAAGTTCAATTTTGCCTTACCCAGAATCTTTCTGAGAGGTTCTTTAATGGATCTGTTCATCCTCTCGTAGAAGGCACCGCGGTGTGGAGCACGTTCGGTAATGTATTTCCACGTTATCCCGTTGTCGGTAAGGAATTTTTGCAGAGCTTCATTGTCTGACCGCTTTTTGAAGGACGCGCGTGTCGAAATCTGAATTAAACGTTTAGCCTTTTTGAAAGTGAGTTGGTTGTCGCATATAATTTCTCGACACCAGCCACGCCTGTTTATCATTCGTTGCAGAGCACCGATGAATTCCTCCGTGGACATATCGTTGGTCAATTCCAAATGAATCATTCTACTGTGTGGGCAAGTGAACAAACAAATATATGCTTTTTGCATCGTGTCGTCGCCTACTTTAATATAAATTGGCCCCGTGAAATCCAACCCGACCTCAGAAAATGCCGGAGAAGCGCAAATGCGCTCCTTTGGAAGAATGCCCATTTTCTGTTGGAGTGGTTTCGTGTTCCAATGTCGACAGACGACACAATTTCGCAATACCCTTCTTACCTCGCTCCTGATATGAATAATAAGGAAGCGATCACGAAGAATAGCGATGGTTGTGTCCTGAGGAGAATGAGAGTTGCTTTCGTGGACATGTAGAATGAGTTTATCCACCAACGGCTCCTTGGCAGGAAGAATAATTGGAGAACTCGTGAACTCACACAAACTCAACCGATCACCGGCAACGATCAGCTCATGTTCGAGGTCTATTCTCGGATCCATGTCTTTAATTTTTGATTTATTCGACACGTTCTTACCTTGGTCGAGATTTTCGAATTCACTGCTAAATCTTGAGCGTTGAAGCTGACGTAAGAGGAAGTATTCCGCCATCCTGAACTCATTTGGTCCAACGAATCGATTGGTGCACTCTGCGTCCATTTTCATGTAATCACATGTAATCAACGCAAGATTCTCGCTGTAATACGAACAATTTTGGAATAGTTACTGTAGCGATCCACATAAAAAGGAATTAGTGGCTGTCTGATGTTCACTAACACGCGAGGAGTTGCGGTTTCTGTGTCGACTTGCGGATTCGGTTGGTCTAGGTGCGATTTCACAGGCCAGTCCGACTCTTCAGACCTCAGCCAATCCAGTCCGTGCCAATAGGTTGAACAATTCTTCAGTTCAAGAAGCGACATGCCGCGGCTATGGTAGTCTGCTGGATTTTCGATGCCTGGACAATGTCTCTAAGCGTGTGGGGATACGAGGTCATGAATTTCCTGAACCCTGTTCCTCACAAACGTTTTCCAATGTGAACTTGACTTGGCAATCCATGCCAGAGCTATCTCGGAGTCGAGCCACGAATATACTTTATCAATACAAATTTCAGAACTCAGCGCATCCAAAACGTATCTAGTTAATTTGGCCAGACAGTGGGCTGCCATTAGCTCAAGTCGCGCAACAGATATTGATTTCAATGGGGCCACTCTCGTTTTAGCGATCAAATACTAGGTCTGAATATTGCCTACTTCATCTTCAGCTCGAATGTAGACTACGGCCCCGTAAGCACTTTCAGAGGCATCAGCAAAACCATGGAGTTGCAGGGAATTTGGAGAACGTATTCGACAAAAAAGGTACCGTGGAATTTTGATGGAATCTAGAAGCGACAGCTCGTCGGTCCATTTTCGATACTTCTCGGCGAGTGCGTCGTCCACCGAATCGTTCCAATCGAGTTTTCGTTTCCACAATTCTTGCATCAAAATCTTTGCGGTGATAACAAATGCTGAAAAAAATCCAAACACGTCGAAGATTTGACTGAGCTTACTCAAAATAGATCGTTTTGTGACGATTTTATCCTGCTCAAGCAGTTTGGGTTTTACATTACAATACATGACATCCTGCGTCGTATGCCATTTCAAACCGAGAGACGAGGCTTCACCATTGTTAGCATCATCAAGATCGAGAACGCAATTCGGTAACCTAGCTTCCTCAGGAATGCAATCCATGACTTCTCGATTATTGGACGCAAATTTGACCAATGACCATCCACCGTCCTTGAAAAACTCAACCAACTTCTGTTGCTTGCAGACAACCTCTTCAACGCTATTTCCACCTACATGAATGTCATCGACGTACATATTGCGAACGATTTCATTGCCCGAATCACGACCAAATTTATCAATGATTGGCGCAGTATTAGAATGATGGTGGATTGTTTGAATTGCGAGGAAAGGGCTTGACGAGACTCCGAACATTATTCTTTCCATGACGTAGACGTCTGGCGTTCTGCGCGATTCGCAATTTCGCCAAAGGTATAATTGGAAACGCTGATGATCCGGATTAATAGCCGTCTGGCAAAATATTATACGAATGTCACCGCTCAAAGCAATTTTGTGAGTGCGAAATCGTAGTAGCACAGCTCCTATGTCGGGTAACAAATTTGGGCCCTTCAAAACGCAATCATTTAGCGAATATCCACAGCTATTTTTAGCGCTTGCGTCGAAAACAATTCGCAATTTGGTGGAGCAACTCGATTCACGAAAAACCGGATGATGCGGGACATAGTAATGAGGAATAGTACTAATTTTTTCCAATTCCGCTTGCGACAATTTTCGAGCGAAACCATTGTCCACGTATTCCATGATCGCCTGATCGTATTTAGTCAATTTATCATTGTTTTTCCTTAGAACCTTTTCGGTTGTTAGCAAACGAGAATATGCTTGCGCGAAATTGGGCTGCAACTCTATTGCATCGCGTTTAAATGGTAACGAAAGTAGTAGTATAGATCGCTCGTGACGGGCTATGGGACTCTTATGGGCGGGGTGGTGAGGTGCCTGAAAACCGGGGGTGGTGAGGTGACCCTTATCTCTTATGGCGGGGGTGGTGAGGTGCCATTGTGTCTTATGGCGGGGGTGGTGAGGTGACCCTTATCTCTTATGGGCGGGGTGGTGAGGTGCCTGAAAACCGGGGGTGGTGATGGTACCCTTTTAGACCCCCTATCGCTCATGATGTGCCATTGTTTCTTACGGGATCTCTGGTGATGTGCCACTGGTTCTTATGGGATCTCTGGTGATGTGCCATTGTTTCTTATGGGATCTCTGGTGAAGTGGTGTTGAATATCAAGTATAGTAAACAGCGACGCCATTACTTATTATGTCTATCCCAAATTATTATATATGACCGATTCCAGGTAATCCCAACGTTTATGGTGAGTGCGACAATGATATATCGTTATTCTTATGGGTGCGGTGACACGGTAACGTAGCTGATATAGTTGCGACATGATAGCGTTACAGTATAGGGATCGCTCACACGAAGACGCCGTAGTTCAGTCGTGACAAACGACCGATCGTCTCAAGTCTTTTCGCGCTGTGCCTATTGATTTCTACGTAACCTGAATAGTACTTTCAGATCGGATTATTCGCACCTTCCATACCACTGTTTCGCACCTACAGAATAGTCTGCTGTTCACAGTCGCGACTTCACCGCGATAGCGCAATTTTCACACCTCGATCAGTAGAACAACACCGCGCTAACCCAGTTGTCGAATCACATAGACCAAGCATTTCTTGTGAATGGAAATATTGTATTGTGGTATACAAATAAGCAAACTAATCTTTCAATTCAACAAGTCTAGTTAACTGATCGATTTTCAATCTGCCGATACAGTTTTTAACACGAGTGAGTTGATATTTCTTCCCGGGTACGAGCGAGGCTTTGGTCCATTGATCCAAAACCACCTCGCCAGTATCATCCTTCAATGTAAAACTGTATAATTTCAACTCCTTTCCGGTGCCAGAATTGACCATCTTCTCCTCTCGAGAAACACAAGTAGCAGCGATCGATACGTATTCGTCTTTATTCCCGTATACCGATTCGCAGGTCAGTAATGGATATTCTTCAGTCGTATGTCTCGATTTTCCACACGGGGTTACTGACGAAGCCCGACCCAGTAATACAGCGGGTTTTCCAGTAAATTTATCAATTTGGACCCGACCAGATTTGACCATGAGTTTTTTTCGTTTGGAGAACGCTTTCTCAATGTTCCCGAACAATTCATGATTGAAACACGTGAAAGATATCTCTTCATTATTTCCGTCGATGAATATGCCTTTGAGATATTGACTAACTCCACCTCTTTTGGGTGATGAAACGAATTTGACCCCGACATGGAAATTTGAAGTTGCTCCAACTTGCATACTGGTGACGCTGTTCGATGTCATATCGTTTGGTAAAGTGAGAGTCATCAACAAATCAATCGTCATTTATAGAATTAACCACGTGTTATAAAACAGGTTAACAGACTTTGTATAACGCTGATGATCCGTGCGAACAGACTTGGTTGGAAGTAGACTTTACAGGAATTCTGTAGGAAATTACACCATTCACAAGTGGTAAATAACACGAATGAATTTTCTTCTTACCCAGTCACTTATCAATGTACTGTAGTGAGTATTCAAGATGTCTGTTGTTAAATCTCTGTACAATGCAATCGAACGAATGTCGCTTTTCATCGCTGCAATGCTTATGACACTAAACACACCATTCCAGTCGATACCGTATGATCGAATCGAGTTAACCAACGCGGTAAAATCACACTTTCGAACACGATTCACGTTTTCTCCATGTACATAGAAATCTAGCACTCTGTGGATGAATTTTTCCGTTTCGCTCAAGGTGGGGGTTGTTAAGTTATGATAATACAGAAGGTAATTCTCAATAATCACACTAGTTGCCATAACGAGTAACTATCAACTGAAAAAGTAAACTATGACACCACGAGGTGTTAAAATGGTGAAATATACCTCTCGATCACCTAGAAAGAAGAGGTCTGTGTTAGCGTGTGAAAAATTAAATCTATAAATAGACACCACCGAGATTCGGTTGTTATACTTCACTGTCGCAGACATAAACGTTGGAGCAGTTAGATTAATTATTATACAATGGCCGAGGTTCAGATAGATAATCTTGATAAATTTGGTTATGAACCAAATGCATTTGAATCGCAATTTGAAGAGAATGCGGATATCTTTGACGCGATTAATCCTGGTGATCTGATGACGCCTGATTTAAGGGTTGAATCCACAGAACGAGACTCTACAACAACGATCGAAATGCAACCAAACCATGCAGATATAGCGCACCAGGCGTGGCTGAAGTCGGGTCAACTAGCTAGAGAAAGCGCGATTAATGATCTCACGAACTTGGTGACGACCGCGTGTGTACCAACCGATGAGGCAGCCGTTAGCATCAAATTACTGAGTACTGAGAAGCCGTCGACTTCTGGGGTGACGTTACCACGCTCCGCTGAGTCGCTATCAAGGGTTGATTCTCCTAAATCTGCATCAACCGGGAAGAGGGTTCGAAAAAGAACAATATCGACGACGGTGGAATTAGGCATACCACCGGCTAAACAGCTTCGTAAAGTGAAATTGAAAAATTCGAGTCGTACCGAACCCAGACAGAAGGCTGGCAAGAAACCTGTGAAGTCTAAAACCGTGAGTGTTTTAAAAGATGACGACGATTTTCGCGACGATACGAGGGGTAAGAAGAAGCAGGAAGAAAAACTATGTCAATACACAGTTGACAAGATGATCAGCCACCTCCAGACTATTGATGTTGTTAAGCCGCATTTGGGTTCAATACTATGCTATGTTGACTCATTGATGGATAAAAAAAATTTAACAGTCACAAAGCTCATGACTGACATCAAACGACTGCTTGCTGTCAAGGGTCAGCGTTGGAGTCTTGATGATATTCAACCTGAATTAAATACCGCAACCGACGAGTACTTGCATCGACTTCTAGAGATTAGAACGAAATTGAAGTATAATTTGTGATTGTACTAAATGATTTTCATTGTTGTGAGTGTGTATTCTCAATTTCTGTTTTCCGTTTCAGATTTTACATTAGAGCCATAAATAAACAATAGCTTCTGAAAGCGCAACCACTAGTGGCGCTGGCGCTCTTGTAATCTCGAATCAGCGGTTTAAGTCTTTCTCTCCGGGCGTCGAGCAGCGAACAACGTGACTGACTGTCTGGGTATATTCGAACGCGGATCGCTGGATAAGGAGTTAATTAGTAAGTTATTCGGTATGACTACTTTGATTTATGAATATAATATGTTATTCGTTTATCCTACAGACAAAACAAGCGTCGAAATTGAAGTAAAGAATTGCATAGGTAAGTTATTACTGTTCAGAACTAGTGAACATGATGTAATTATCTATGTTGTTGACAGACGGAGCAAACTCAAGTTGAAAACACGAGTCTACTGGTAAGTTATCTGCTACAACACTATGTTAGCGAACATAGTATGATGTGTTGCTTGTTTTATTAAGCATAAAGAATCCAGGAAGACACCGGTGAAGAAACTAGATTGTAAGTAAGACTAGTTTAATGTTCCCCAAGTGCTGAATTTGACCGGGTGTTATCAATTTTACAGATGAGTCGACGACGGAGAAATCGCGTTCGCGAAGAAGAGAATGCACCACCAGAGATCGGTGACGAACGCCAAGAAGTTGTAAATCAGAACTGGCAAGCGATAAAATCGTATGTAGTGAATGAGAGTCGGCGCGTGTATAATATTCGAATCATCGATCGTGAGCTATCAGATGTTTTCCGTGATATCCAAGTGATATTTTTCTCAGAGTCACATACCTTTAAAGTGAACTACGCACATGCCTTCATTTTATATCACACTGAGACTCTGAGATTTCGTTATTTTCATGCGTCGGCAAACATCGATAGTGTATTAGAAACACCGGCGCTAATTTCGACATTACCTGAATTCGATGAATTTGTTGAATCTATTCGCTTGGAATCCGCACTTGATTTGTTACAAAACTCTCGACCAGACACAAAGTCACTACCAGTCTGTCTGACTAATGTACAGTTTTATGTATACCCTACGGGTCATTTACTGATTGGTTGTGTTGGTATTAAGCTACCGACATGGCTTACAAAATCGAAATGTGTCATGACAATGTTGCGTCGAAAAAACGGTACGAGACACAATGACAATTTATGCGCTTTTCACTGTATTGGTCACTCACTAGGAAAGGGTGGAAAAGCACTGGCTCAACAGTTCACTTCGGTGTACGGTGTAAATGTAGAATCTGGTGTGACTCTTGATATGCTGGATGATATCGAGGATTTGTTTAATGTTGCTATATTCGTGTACACCAAGACCGAGGGTAAAGCTAGCGCCCTCCGACGTAGTACATTTGAAGGGAGACCTGTGTACTTACATTTAGAAAATGCACACTTCTGTCTCATTACTGACATGAGGAGGTATATAGTGACCTATAAATGTGATGTTTGTCTACGATTGTTTAATTTGCAGCATGAATTGACCAGGCACAAATGTGCAACGGGTCCCGTTGAAGTGTTTCCGGGTGGCGTGTATACACCTCCTCTGAACATCTTTGAAAAACTTGATCTAGAAGGGGTGTTTGTTCCTCATCAGCTTCGTTATTTCAAATACCGTATCGCGTTCGACATAGAGAGCATGTTTGAAAAGTGTGATATTCCAGATTCCTCCAAAACTACATGGGAGTGCAAACATATCCCCATTTCTGTTAGTATATCATCTAATGTGGAAGGGTTCTTGGAACCTCATGTAATTGTCTCGAACGGTGACCCAAACGACTTGTGTGCGGAAATGGTTGATCATTTTCATGATATTCAAAGTGAGTCATTCAGATTGTTACAGATGGAATATCAACACTACTTGGACATGCTCGAAACTAAAATTACCGAAATGAAAGCACTCGATCCTTCCGAGAAAAAAATACCTCTTGAACGTTTACAAGAGGAGTTTATGCGATATTTAAAACAAATCCCTGTTTTGTCGTTCAATGGCGGTCGGTATGACTTGAACTGTCTCAAAGAGTACTTGATGGGTTTACTCGTTAATGAAAATCTGAGTGTATTGAAGCGCGGTAACAACTTCCTCTCGTTGACAACTAACAGACTGAAATTCTTAGACATTGTAAATTACTTGGCACCCGGGTTCTCGTACGATGCTTATTTGAAAGCCTTCAAATGCAGCGCCGCTAAAGGTCATTTTCCGTATGAGTTTCTGACTAGTTTGGAAAAGCTAGATTATACGAGTCTACCTAGCCACAGCGACTTTTACAGCTCGCTAAAAGGTCGTAATATATCCACAGCTGAATATGAAAACTGTTTGAAGGTTTGGAATGATAACAAAATGACTACTTTACGTGATTATCTCAAATGGTACAACGCAATCGATACTCACTACTTCATTGAGGGGTTAGAAAAACAATTTCAATCTTTCAAAAGTCAATTCAGTGTGGATATATTCAAAGAAGCCGTCTCCCTACCTGGGGTTGTATCAAGACATCTTTTTAATAGCATTCCGCGTGATTTCACCTTGTTCAATGATAAACACCAAGATCTGGTTTCGCTATTCAGAGACAATTTAGTGGGTGGACCATCGGTCATTTTCCATCGATATCAAAAACAGGGTGAAACTCGAATCAAAGAATTTTTTTACAAGGAAAACGCTCAGATTACCCAACATGTAACAGGTCTGGACAGCAATTCGTTATACCTTTTTGCTTTGAGTGAACCTAGTCCAACTGGTTTCCCGGTACATTGGCAACCACTCGATGCTGAGTGTACTAAATTCAAACCTGTAAAGACCGCACCGAAATGGGGGGAGACAGCAGCTCAATGGTTAAACTGGTATTCGTATATTCACAATGTACATGTCCACCATGCTTTTAATGGACCTGAAATCCGCGTAGGAGCCCGTAATTACCCCGCTGATGGGTTCTATCGTAATTCAGCTGGTCAAGGGGTAATCTTGTCTTTTCTTGGGTGTCATTTTCACGCGCATCAATGCAGATTTGGCTGTGATGACCTGGAACGTCGAGAACGAACTAAACGTGTTCATGATTATTACAAAAGCCTCAATTATCAAGTCGTATGTAAATGGGAATGCGACTGGCGCACGGAGAAACAGGAAAATCCTGATATTGCGCGATATCTTAACGGAATTCAACCGCAATTAACTCGAGCCAAGTCTGTCACCGCGCATAAATTGATGGAGATGGTAATGACCGGTAAATTCTTTGGATGTTTATTCGTCGATATTTTTACACCAACGCATTTGCAAAGGAAGTTTGTTGAACTATGTCCGATATTCAAAAATACGATGGTGTCTCGCGAGCATTTGACAGGTCACATGAAGCAGTTCGCAATTGATCGGAAATTGCTCACCAAACCCACGCGCATGTTAGTTGCTTCATACTGGGGTAAGAAAATCTTGTTGACCTCTGACTTGATCAAGTGGTATGTAGAGCACGGGTTGATTATATCAAAAATTCACGAAGCGGTCGAATTCACAAAAAAGACCTGTTTTGACAACTTTGCGAGAAATGTCTCGGACTGTCGACGAGCTGGGGACCGTGACCCTAACCTGGAGATCATTGCCCTGACACAAAAATTAGCCGGAAATAGCAGCTATGGCCGGGTCTTAATGAACCCGCGTAAATTCAAACGAACCACCTTTTGCGATAAAAGTGAATTGGATGTCAATGTTGAGGATCGTTTTTTTGTGAAATTTGAAGAGTTGCACGCTGATCTATTTGAAATAACGAAGCGTCCAAAAACGATCAAGTGGGGTAACTGTATTCAAGTGGGATTCTGGGTCTATAACAATGCTAAGCTTAAGATGCTCTCGTTTTTTTATGACTGCTTGTGTAAATATTTCCGCGACGAGTGCTTCATGCTATTATTGATGGATACTGATTCTTTCTATCTCTCGCATTCGGCACCATTCGATGACATTCTTATCCCTGAGAAAAGAGACGAATTTTATCTTGAATACGAGAACTGGTTTCCGCGGTATTTTTGCAACAACCACCGAAACGAGTTTTTGACTGATCCAGTTTCTTTTGACCGGTCGAGACAGTGTTGCAAAGATACGTACGCGTATTACCTTCGACAACCAGGCTTGATGAAAGTGGAATATGAAGGTGGTACATCTTTCTGTGGACTCCAATCCAAAAATTACTTTTGTGATGGACCAAAGAAAAAATTCGCGTCTAAAGGTCTTCAGAAATCTGACCAAATTGATTTCAACACTTTTCTGGATGTCTTGACATCTAGGCAATCAGCCGGTGGGGTGAATAAAGGGTTCCGGTGCAGAGATGGGGGTGTTTATACGTACGAGCAACAGCGTAAAACATTATCCTATTTCTATGCCAAACGTAGAGTACTTGAGGACGGTGTGTCAACCCTACCGTTGAAGGTGTAATTGCGTGTTATTGTATTTTATTTGTATATTTTGTGTGTCTGCTATTATTATGATTTAATTGTACTTTTTATGTGGTAATGTGTCATTTGTTTTCCAGATGGATAACGCTATTTCATATATTGAGTCAGTAATGTCAGAATTGGATTTGAATAGTTTGCACAAAGAGACGATTGAACTGGAGCAGGAATTAACACAACTCTCGATTCACGGTACCGACGACAACTCGCAAGACCGAGCGATACCCGATCGATCCAAGGCGCGCCGTCAGGAACTAGACGAGAAATGGATCCGTGTCCGAAGTGTCTGCATAGAAGCACTACTTCAACTACAATTCCCTGATCGGAAGACACCGAGTGATAACCACATCCTATTCAACAGAGCAAAGCTGACAAATTATGTGGTCTTGGGAAAAAATTGTTCGTGGATACCGCTTTTCGGTCACGAAGAGAGACAAGCCTACTTGAGAACCCGCAAGCGACATCGAAAATTCCAATTTTTCCTTGATCAACATCGAGTTGCAAACAGTTTGAAACGAACTCGTTCTGACTCTGAAAGTAGCGATGCTACAACCGATGATTTTTGCAAACATGATTCCCTTGGTCATTGTGAACATAATCTTGTGGTGAACACTGATAGTTTTAGGTGAAACTTTGTTTACAATCTGTGGGTGTTTTCTAAATGTCAACTTGTAACTAAAACATTTTAGTAACAACATTTTCTGATATCTGTGTCTTGTTTTTACAGATGGCAAGTGATTACATAATAACTGTTCTGGAGCAAGCAGGTCTGACTTGGTTACATGAAAAGACACTTGTACAACGCCGCGATCATGTACACTTCGTGGAGCTGTATTTGAATCGAGAGATATCGCATGAATTATACGAACAACGCGTATCGACACAACATAAAGAATTGAAAGAGTGTTCAAAAGGTGAGATCTATAGTTGTTATAGTAACACTGTTAGATTTTAAAGCGCTATGAATCCTCTCGTGTTATGAATCCTCTTATGTGATTTATTATTTTACAGATTGGGATCAGCTGCTTGACAACCTGAATAAAGCGTTCGTAACACTACAACTTCCACTGACGAAATTACGAGGGACAGATGAAGATTTCATAACCCGGGGAAAATTGTTAAATCGAACTCTACTGGGTTTATATATTCCACTAGAACAAGATGACTACAACAGTGGATATTCCCAATCTTGTTGATATATAAACACATGCACTTTATCAAGTTTTCAATAAACAACAAATGATGGAATTGATCCACCCATTCGCGTGTATTGTGAGTGGTCCTTCAAGAAGTGGGAAGACTACTTTTGTTGCAAAGCTGATTAGGCATGCGACATCAATGATTAAACCTAGTGTATCCAGGGTCGTATATTGTTACAATAATTATCAGGAGGTTTTCAAGACGATGCATAATGTAGAATTCCACGCCGGTCTAGATATTTTAGAAGAGTTGAAGGTTTGCCCTGAAGACACCTTGATTATAGTGGATGATTTCATGACTGAGACAGCGAAAATTGCAGACTACTTTACAAGATTTTCTCATCATTCAGCCAAGTCAATTTGCTATATCACGCAGAACCTGTATCACAAGGGTAAAGGAGCACGTGACTTGAGTCTCTCAAGCTCGTATATGGTGATTTTCAAGAATCCGCGTGACCAACAGCAGATCAGTTTTCTTGGTCGACAAATGTACCCAAACTCTAGATTTTTAACAGAGGCTTATCGTGACGCTGCTAGGCGACCTCATGGTTATTTATTTCTTGATGTCACGCAAGAAGCACCTGAAAATCGACGAGTTATGACCAATATATTTCCTGGTGAAACCATGGTGGTTTATAGCCCGATGGTATAAATAGCCAAGCACAGAGACGACTTTAAACTCAAAATGGCCAAGGTACCAGCTCGGACACGGCGGCATATACCCACACTAGAGTTCTTACATAAAAGTAAACCCGAGATACGCAAGCAAATTATATCGGGAGCCAGCAAAGAATTGATCGAGTGTATATGCGATTGTACAAAGAACATTTTAAACGGCAACATCCCTCTTTCAAAGTATAAAAGAAAGCGACTATCAGCTCATAAATGTAGTTTACGTCGACTTGTCAGGAAAGACATCCCTATTCGACATAAAAAACGCATGGTCAACCAGAATGGGGGTATGTTTATGACTCTATTATCAAGCATCCTACCCGTCGTCACTGGTTTACTCGGTAATCTTTTCAAAAAATGACTTCTTTTAAAAAAATCTTCATAAATCCGAGCCCGATCAACGGAGCTGACGTTCAGAAATTGAATTTGGATATCGACAAATGTATGAGCGACATATTACAGATGAACATACCCCAAGAACGAAAATTAGCCTTATATAACGACGCACTAAATCGTTATCAAACAAAACACGACACGCTGAATCAACCGATGAAAATCGATATATCAGAACAAAGGAATCAATTTTCGGCTAGTGAGTTGGACGCGCTGCGACGCCTGATCAAGGGTGAACCATCAAGGATTCCTATACCATCACCGAGTAGCCAACGAAGCAAAGTAAAGACTCAGCATGCCCCGACGAAAAGTGGTCGTACACCCAAGACCCCGAGACGATACGGATGGGAGCCATACTAAGTATTTCACGCCAGGGCTACCTGGTAGTTACCGCGGTGCATACGTATTCTCTAGAGGGCGGAATAGAGCCAAAGTCAAGGAGTTTCTTTCGAGCAAGGACGCGTACACGAAACATTTTCCATATCGAAAGAAATTTAAGAGACCTAGAGTGATTACGTCCGGTCTCGGTGTTCAGTATCAAACCGATCTCATGCATATGCAAAATCTTTCAAAAGAAAACGATAATTTTAAATATGTGTTGGTGACGATCGATTGTTTCAGTCGATTTTTATATCTGTATCCACTCAAGAACAAAACCTCGCAAGGTATTATTCGCGGATTCAAGGAAATATTTAAGGATCGTATACCTCATGTTATTCAAAGTGATCAGGGTTCTGAGTTTACTAATCGTGCGTTTCAGGCTTTCTTAAAAGAGAACAATGTGCGACATTTTCATACAAATAGTGAACTGAAAGCATCGATATGCGAGCGTGTTATTCGTACTCTGAAGCAAGTGTTATACCGTTATTTCACGCATAATAAGACTTTGAATTATGTCAGTGTCCTGTCTGAGATATGCCAGGGGTATAACACTACTTTTCACGTGGCTATAGGGTGTCCTCCAGCGGATGTTAATTATTCGAATCAAGAACAAATTTTCCATAGGTTATACGGTGACATGACCCCCAAAAAACCCAAACTAGCTATAGGCACACCAGTCAGGATTTCGAAATCGCGTGGTAATTTTGTAAAAAGTGCCTTGGCGAGTTGGACCGAGGAAATCTTTTTCGTATCTCAATGTCGTAAAGGTGACCCTCCTACTTATCAATTGAAAGACTACCACGGTGAAGTTATAGACGGTCGCTTTCAGCGTGAAGAGTTACAACCAATTACTAAAAATAATAATATTTACAATATCGAAAAAATCCTGTCTACTCGTAAGAAAGGGAAGAAAACGCAATATCTTGTAAAATGGATGGGTTACCCGTCTAAATTTAATTCTTGGGTCTCGGATTTGTATAAATAGACCCTGAAAATGTTGTTCAACCAAACTATGGATTCTGATTCCGTCTCATCTCGCATGGGACAAGTCTCGAACAGTCTGAAAAACCAGATTGTGTTTATTGTACAGATTTGTATGTTAGTGTGTGTAATCGTGTTTTCATTATATCAAATTTCTGTCGGGGTGGATCGTGAGATATATTTAACGCTACTGTCTTCTTCACTTGGTTATTTATTACCGAATCCATCACCTCACCGTATATGTTGAAAGAAACAATAAAATGTTGTTGACTCTACCTTCGAACGCGAGTTTGGATAAATTTCCGAATACTAGCACAGATTTTCAAACGGAACTTTACAAAGAATTAGAAATGAATCGCCATGAGCTGGGATTGTGTGAGCTGACCTTCCCACATGATTTCCAGCCGCGAATTGAAGTGACAGCGAAAAGTATAGGTTTTGGATTTGTCGATGCAAATGGATACACCGAACGGTATTATATTCCCGAAGGCTCGTATTACAGCATCGGTGAAATGTTAGAATCGTACGAGAAATATTACATGGGCGACATTTTCATTTTACAAGGATTCGGAGACTTTAGAATCACATTCAGAAGATTAGTCACGAGTAAAAAAAGACCCAAGCGGGGTGTACCCATAAATACCGACGCCGCAGACTCTAGCGCCAGACACGTACCCCGTACCACACATGATTCACCCGAACCTTACGGACTGATACCACTTGGTTCTGTGTTGGATACAATAACATTTAGACGCGTTGTATCTCGTCGCCGCGGAGTGGTAGAATTTATATTTACACCTGCGGTAAAGTTGGAACGGATTGATAAGGTTTATGTGTATTGTGATCTGATACAACCAAGACCACACGGTAACAAACTACAACAACTTTTACGGGTGGTTACTGTAACCGCTAAACCGAATGAAAACCAAATCAACATATTCCCAAAACCATACTTCTTTGCTTTAGCGAGAAACAATTTTAGAACAATACGAATTTATCTACGTGATGCAGCTGGCAACCCCATTAAATTTCGAAAAGCACCAGTGACAGTAACCCTACGCTTCCGTCGCAGAGCTGTTGATTCAATATGAGTTACATCACGTTGTCTGGCACCAAAGGCGAATTCTCGGTGGTGTTACCGAATGAAATTATTTGTAATGAGCTTGCGTTGATGGATATGAGTTTTGTCAGTGAATCTCGTGATCGAATTATAATCAATCATGATCAAGCACTCTGGAAGCTACATAACGAAAAAGGTCGAATAGTAGATGCGTACCTAATACCACTTGGGAATTACGCAAACAACCTCGAGTTGACCCGGAGAATATTATCTGAAAGTTTCAAACACTGTTTCGCCGAAAGAATCAACGATGAACTTTTCCGAATTCGTTACCCGAAACATATCACACTCCAACCCACGGATATATTCACGAATTATTTCAGTGTAGTTGATGAAGTGTCGACACCAGTATGTAATGTCACATCGATCAAATCTAAACCAACTCAACCCCACCTCAGATATTTATTTGTGTATATCAATGTACTACGACATCATCCGGTGGGTGATTACATGAGTCAATTGCTTCGTGTGATCCAAGTAAATAACGAGACGTGTATGAGACAAGAAGTTGTATAACCGTTTTATTTCCCAGTGTCGATTAACCACATCCGCGATATAAAAATCACCATCCGGGACCAATACGGTCAGTTAGTACATGATATAGAGACCACATTGACACTCCACACACGATGAAAATAGTGACGTTAACCACCTCTATGCTTGGTGCTGATTTTGAACACAGACTACTCACCATCAACAACATCCCGACGAGATATTGTGAATTAACCCTCATGGAGATCGATTTCACTTTAACCGAACCGGCGATTGGTCAATATTTGTTTGTGTATTGCGATATTATTCACCCCCACTTACTTGGAGATACGTTAGCGCGTTTATTACGAGTTATACCGCTGACACCTGGTGATGTCACGCATAATTGGATAGCGACAAATCCGTATTATTTCCCTGTTTCAAAAGATGTTGTAGATTCTGTATGTCTTTACCTCAGGGACGAGTTTGGGGAGCCTATAAATATAATAAGTCGTTCATTGCAAGCTACATTTAACATTAGGAAGCGATTATGAAAGTTGTTTTCACGTGTGATCATCATTCTGTCCATCGTCATTATAACCAGACAGGCGATGGTTATGGATATTTTAGTGGTGGAGTTCAAGCCGGTTCCGGTATCGGGAGTTTGTTTAAATCACTCGGTCGTTTAGTGACACCTATCGCGAAATACGCTGGCGGTCAATTGTTACGGACTGGAGGTGAAATAGCGAGAGATCTATTACGGGGTAACTCGATCAAGTCTAGTGTTGTCAAGAGAAGTAAACAAGCTGGCGGTCGAGTGATTGATAAAATTTTAACCCCCAAGGCTATAAAAAGGAAAAAAACAAAGTCAAAGAACACTTCATCCAAACGTCGTCGTAAACAACAGGATATATTCGACTAAGAACTATGTTGATGCACGCGGGTTCCAGAGAATGTCATAACTCCGGATTAAACATATTTAGTATACCCCACACACAAACCAGTATTGAGGAATCGCAATATGTCGTCGTCAAACCCCATAGTTTAGGTAATGTCATGGAAGTACAATTACCAAGGACGGATCGATATATGGATCTACAAAACACGTTCTTGAGATTACGTTTGAAGCTCACTAAACGCGATGGAACTGATTTAGCGAACGATACACAAGTGGGCCTGGTCAATAACATGTTGGATTCTCTTTTCAAACAAATCGACGTAACTATTTCAAATGAGGTTATCACAAATTCGGATAATTGTCATGCCTACAAAGCTTATATCTCTCGGTTGTTGAATGATACTCACGGGGCCTCGGAGAGTTTTGTGCAAGGACAAGGTTTTTATAAAGATGTCGCTGGCTCTATGGATGTTCTTGGTGCAGCGAATACTGGCTATGTTAAACGAAAAGACCTTACCAAAAACAGTACCCCGCTAGAGTTGATCGGAAAAATTCGAATGGGTCTTTTTGAACAGTCTAGATGTATGCTGGATAATGTCGACATGAAATTAAAGTTTACACGTAACGAAGATAATTTCTGTCTGCTTGGTGATGCGGAAGATGTACAAATTGTTTTACTCGAAATGGAGGTGTATGTCAAACAGATGAAGATCGCTGAAAGTGTAAGCTTAGCACACAAGTCTGTACTACAGAAGAATACTGCCAAGTATCCCTGGATACGCTTACAAATGTCGACTCATACATTCGCCGCGGGTTTATCGAAAATTGATAGAGAGTTAGTTAGCGGCACCATGCCAAAGAAGATCGTAATTGGTTTAGTCGAGACCACGACATTTAATGGTGTTCGGGCCAAAAATCCATTCAACTTTAAACACTTTGATGTTCAAAATCTTTCGTTAAGTGTGGATGGGCGTCAAATTAACGGACGCGAATTTCATTTCGATTTTGATAAACATGGCGGACTCGAAGGTTATATGACACTATTCTCTCAGACAGGTCGCTGGGAATCCGAGGCACCTTTAAATATTTCACGCAAAGATTATGTTAATGGATACACTCTTTTTGTGTTTGATTTGACACCCGACAATAGTTTGGGATGTTATCAACTTCATAAGACAGCAACTGTGCATCTGGTTTTGACTACATCGAAGCCTTTACCGACCTCCGTAACCTTGTTATGTTTGAAGGAGTTTCAACATCTTCTACAGTTGAATCAAAAAAGACAAGTTGTCGAAATATGAATACGTCTGAGATCAATGATATTCTCTATAACCACCCTGACACACAAAGTCTATATCTAGGAACTTATCCAGTAGACCAATTACCAAAGAAACCAACTAGCGGAAAATTCGCTATCATCATTAATTACGATGAATCGAGTTTGCCTGGATCTCACTGGGTGTGTATATACAGAGATGACGATACTCATTTTCATGATTCGCTAGGTTTCGGACCGCTAAAACCTCAGATAATCGAATTCCTGGAGCCGGATGAATTTTCCGTGACTGGGAAACAGTTACAGAGTAAAACTTCCGATGTGTGTGGAGATCATGCTATTGCATTCTTGATAAAAAGAGCACAAGGATTTTCAACTAAGGAATACTTGAATAATTTTGGGGATGATAAAAAAGTGAATGATACGATTGTGCGTGCTTTTGTGAAGAGTTTGATTTCAGAGTAATAAATGAATGTATAATGTGTATACTTGTGATTCTTGTTGTGGTTGTGAACAGCAGACTATTCTGTAGGTGCGAAACAGCGGAAGGTGTGAATAATCTGATCTGAAAGTATTATTCGGGTAGCGATCAATAGGCACAGCGCGAAAAGACTTGAGACGATCGGTCGTTTGTCACGACTGAACTACGGCGTCTTCGTGTGAGCGATCCCTATACTGTAACGCTATCATGTCGCAACTATATCAGCTACGTTACCGTGTCACCGCACCCATAAGAATAACGATATATCATTGTCGCACTCACCGTAAACGTTGGGATTACCTGGAATCGGTCATATATAATAATTTGGGATAGACATAATAAGTAATGGCGTCGCTGTTTACTATACTTGATATTCAACACCACTTCACCAGAGATCCCATAAGAAACATTGGCACATCACCAGAGATCCCATAAGAACCAGTGGCACATCACCAGAGATCCCGTAAGAAACAATGGCACATCATGAGCGATAGGGGGTCTAAAAGGGTACCATCACCACCCCCGGTTTTCAGGCACCTCACCACCCCGCCCATAAGAGATAAGGGTCACCTCACCACCCCCGCCATAAGACACAATGGCACCTCACCACCCCCGCCATAAGAGATAAGGGTCACCTCACCACCCCCGGTTTTCAGGCACCTCACCACCCCGCCCATAAGAGTCCCATAGCCCGTCACGAGCGATCTATACTACTACTAACGAAACGCAATACTTATCACCATCGAACGACACTGAATCATTGAATTGCGCAATTGCGTCAACCTCGTCGGAAGTATGAACCAAATCCTTATCTGTAAGCCCAATGCAGTCTTGCACAGTTGCCAAGGATCCAAATCAGAGCGCTGTACTTTTGACGAGCTTCTGGTAAGCAAACAATTGGAAGAACAGTCAAGTGAGGAATTACGACTACATGGACCAGCCAATACCCAACCGAAAATGGTTTCAATTGCAAATGGTCCAGATTCGGGGGTTTCAGGACTAATAACCGATCCTTGCATCAGTGAGAAATAGTATCGTCCTCCCAATAGTATATCTACCGTACCGTCGTCCCTTGGGAGAGGGTCAGCCAGTGGCAATCCGTCAAGGTGTTTAACCTGATCGCAACGTAAAGTGACGTTATCTAAGGGAGTGCAAATAACACCGTCTTGAACGAACGCTTGGACTTCAATACAGCCTCTCGGTTCTGAATGTAATGGTTCCAGATTGAATGTAACTAGATCCATTGAACTAGAGGTTGAACTACCGCCAAATCCACTAATATTCATTTGTTGGCTACGAATAGCCGGTAGCTGCAAGTAATTAGCGACGTCCCGGGTGATAAAGGACTTCTCCGACAACGAATCGAAAGCTATGCGAACACGCCTCGTCTTACCCTCGTTCGAAATTTGAGCGAGTGCGGCGGGAAGTAAGGTATCAATCTCGGAGTCGGGCGCTGCGGATCGCCTAGCAGTGGATACCATTGTTTTCGCATTAGACGACTCCAAGACGTGCAGCAGTTGGTGATGAGCCTTTCCACATCCTTCGACCTCACACCGGGCTTTGCACTGATAGAATTGCTTTGGATGTCCTGACTCGCCATTCGGTGCCAGACACCCGAAACACACCTTCCCTGGATTTTTTTAATAAATCAGACATCCGTTGATCAGGAGTTAATTTCAGAAAGTCTCTACAATCCAGTAACGGATGAGACTTGCTGCAATATGCGCAGAAAGACGACATAGATTGAGTAACCAAAGACTGAGCGGAACAATACTTATCGGTGTTTGAGGTCTGTTGCTTTGTCTTTGGTTGCTTCTCTGGCTGCTTGGAGCTAGACCTCTTCAGAGTGTCCATAGTCGCCAATTCTGTTGCAATGAACTCAAACATTAGATCGGACGAAGCTATCTCGTTGGACTCTATCAATGGGTTGATTTTACGCATCCAACGCTCGAGTAATTTCTGAGGTAGCTGCGATTCCAATATCTGCGTGAACATTAGATCCCAGGTGATATTATTCTGAGTCAGTATTGACCTCTTAGCATTAGCCCGGTCTAGCATACCTCGCACTTTGTCGAGTTCGAAATCGACCCGGTTCCCATCAAGCAGATCTTTAATGTGACTGCGAACGATTGCTTGCGTTCTGCCGAATCGTTTCAGTACCGCAGCAATCGCCGGCTCATAATAGTCGCATTAGACGGAAAGCCGTTTAGAACTCCAGACGCCGATCCCTTCATAGCAGCCTTCAAATAAGTCAGTGGTTCCCAACCGGGGAGGAATTCCCCCCTTGGGGGGAATTTTGGAATTTCTAGGGGGGAATTTGGCTTCCCGATGAGTCAAACTTACATGGTATATAAAGCAAAGTACGAATAGCTTGTAAAATGTACCGCATTATTTGAGAAGCTGCGTTTTGCAGTCTGTCAAATACCACAGTTTCAAATTATACTCAGGCGAAAAACCGAATGAGTTTTGCTTGCAAAAACAACGTTGCTGTCATGCTGACTAGAATATCACACGCGAATTCGCTTCGCCCGACCCCTCTGAAATGAATCAAGGCTTGCGCAATGTATTCTCTGCTTCCGGGGAAAAGCAGACACCATACGGCACCTGTATGACAATCCAGTGTTCAAATCGACATTGTCTTTGCAATAATAGGTGAGATATGAACTCCATTGGCCTTGGAAGTGACAATCACATTTACAAACTCATATTACCAACACAACCATTCACATTCGCGATTGCTAGGTAGCTCGCTGGGCAGTGTCAGTTTAGCGCAGCGGTTATTACCGAGGAAGAATTTCGCGAATAGTAACGGTAACCAATTTACAATTTACTCTGTTGCTGAAGTTATTTTCCCGGTTAGTAGGAGATGATTGAACCATGCGTGGCTGCCTACAGAACAATTGAGGTATTCATTCATGGGCAGACGCCTCTGTATTTGCAATTGGTGATCGTGGTTGGCTGCTCCTACGCAATTATATTTGGCTATGCGACAGTGCAGAGTTGTTATTGATTAGTTACAAATCAAATCTCGAGAAAACGTTAAAACCGGCACAGGACGTCTTTGCTTGCTCAATACTTGATAACGACCTAACATATAGATCAAAGTGAAACCCCTTTGCTTTCGTCTGAAACGCCCGTGGTTGAGAGTATCGAGAGGTTATAAGTATATTGGACTGGGGTTTCACGATTACAAATTCATCGCGAGCTCGGTGTCTTGTCTTGGTCATCATCTAATCTTAATATTACCAAACTTTGAATGTTTGTAGACATTGTAAATAATATGATCACGTTTCCAATTGTATTTGTGACAGCTTTCAATTTTGTGCTCATTAACAATCAATGTTGTGTGTTCCAACTTTCGTTTCTGAATTTTCATTAATAGGAAGTAAGCCTAATATTGTTCAGCAGCGTTAAAAAGAAATATCCCTTTTACGTTGTATCTAACATGAGTATCAAAAAGAGAAAATACGTCAATTCATATATTGAATATGGCTTTATATGTATCAATAAAAATGGAGAGGAGAGACCTCAATGTGTGTTATGCGATAAAGTTCTGACAAACGATTCTTTGAGACCAACAAAGTTGAAACAGCATTTACAAAATGTTCACTCACAACACAAGGATAAAAGTAGAATATTTTTTGAGCGTCACAGTTGTGCTTTGAAAAAGATGAGACTAGATTCAAATGGGCCATACTATGAAACAAGCAGAAATGCAGTGGAAGCTTCTTACTATGTTGCTTTGGAAATAGCGAGGAGTAAAAAGCCTCATACGATTGGTGAAGATTTGATAAAACCTTGTGCATTAAAAATTGTTGAGCTTGTGCTTGGAAACGAAGGGTAAGAAAAAGTTGCTGCCGTTTCATTATCAAATAATACAGTTCAGATAAGGATCGAAGACATGGCGTTAGATATAAAAGATCAAGTTATACAAGAGATTAGGTCTTCTGCGTTTGGCGTCTTTTCGATTGAACTGGATGAATCTACTGATGTTGCATCGTGTTCCCAGTTAATGGTATTTGTAAAGTATATCCATTCAAATGCATTCAAAGAGGAGCTTCTTTTTTGTTCCTGTCTGGAAACAACTACTAAAGCTGTTAACATTTTTGAAAAAGTTTCTTCGTTCTTTGAATCCGAAGATCTTTTGTGGAAAATGGTATGTGGGTGTTGTACAGACGGAGCCCATGCTATGCTAGGAACCCGATCTGGATTTCAAGCTCATGTTAAAAGACAAAGTCCGAATGTAAAAGGTATTCACTGTATGATTCATCGTCATGCGCTGGCTTCTAAAACGCTTCCTGCTCCATTACGCGAAGTTCTTGATCAGGTAGTTAAAATGGTCAACTTCGTTAAAGGAAGTGCTCTTAACTCCCGATTGTTCAAGAAACTGTGCATTGATATGGATGCAGATCACCAGGTACTTCTTTTTCATACGAGTACTCGTTGGCTTTCAAGGGTAAATGTTACTCAACGTGTGTTCGAGCTGAGAAACGAGCTTAAAATATTTTTCGAGGTTCAAAAGAAATCGGAATTTGTTTCATTGCTGAATGATGATGAATGGATTAGACGTCTTGCTTATTTGGTAGATATGTTTGGTCAATTGAATAAACCAAATCTGAAGATGCAAGGGAAAAACACCAATATAATACTTTTTAAAGACGCTTTGAAAGCTTTCACCAGCAAACTGGACAACTGGAAGAGAAAAGTTCGATTGAGCAATGTTACAATGTTTGAAGTATTATCATCAATCCTGATTGTTGATGGCAAGTAACAAATTATTCCACAGATGGAAAAAGAATTGATTTTGCAACATCTGGCGTCTCTGGAATCAGAATTCATTCGATATTTTCCCGAAATTGATGACGATGAGCTTGATTTAATCCGATGTCCATTCACATTGCCGGTGGAAAAAGTTCCTGATAAGTTGCAGGATGAATTTTTAGAACTGAAAACGGATTCTCGCGCAAGAGACTTGTTTAGGGAAAAATCAATTACCAATCAATTACCAAATCAATCAATTTTGGCCATTGATGTGTGATTCATATCCCAAAGTGGCCGAGAGAGCTATTAGAACTATCCTTCCGTTCATCTCCACTTACCTATGTGAATAAGGATTTTCAACGCTTTTACAAATGAAAACAAAGCAAAGAAACAGGTTAAACGTGGAGAACGATATTCGCTGCGCTCTGTCCAATACTCTTCCACGCATTCATGAGTTGTCGAAACAAAAGCAATCACAAGCTTCACACTGATTGTTATATGGAATGCCTCTTACATTTTGAACACATTCTTTGAATAAAATTCGTTTCAGCAACATTCATGACCATCAACTTAAGTACAAAGAGACTAAAGAGCTTATAACCACTGAGAAATACATTAAGATATTCAATGCCAACCACATTTTAGCAAACCAAATTTTAGGGGGGGAATTCAATTCGAATATTGCCGAAAAGGGGGAAAAGCACAAAAAAGGTTGGGAACCACTGAAATAAGTCATTTTGTAAGATTTACTGACCGAGGGGTTGTTATGAACAAGTGGTTCGAACGCTTCCCAGAATGACGGGAAGGAAAGTATGTCGCCATAAAACGAGGGCGGATTCACACCGTTTGGTAGACTTCCAGCTGTCTTGTCAGCTTCGTCAATCGCCTTCAATTTCGATAGCTTTGACCTGGCTAGAGGAATGTTAGTCAAATCGACCCGAGTAGCATCTTTCAAACCGTCAATAATCTAATTTTCAAGTCGCTATCTTCCAATAAATCAATTTTGCCATCTACGTAGGATTTCAAATCCGTCATGGACGTCTCGACCGATTTCACGAACACCTCAATTTCTTCGATAGAGTTTGAAGTCGTGTACTTTAGTTCGAGTGCCTGCAATAGTTCGAGAAGATCTTTATTCATTCGCTTAAATCGCTTACCGATGACACTAGGCAAATCCGAGTCCCCGTTAGAGCTGGCTTTGTCCGCTTCTTGGCGCATTGTTTCCAGCTGAAGGAAGAATCTCTTCTCGGCTGCTTCTTGCTGAAGGAGGAACCTTTTCTCCGCGGCCTCTTGCTGTTGCTTCATTAGTGTAAACATCATCATAAGGTCGCTAGGCTTATCGGTCTGTAGTGAAAATGGATCGGGCGAAGCTGCGGATTGATCTAGCACCGGTGAATCTGGCGGTTGCGTTCTAGATGTCTAAAATTGTCGGGCTTACACTCACGAGCTTTCTTCAGTCTTTCCGATAGCGCGGCCTTGTTCCCCGTGGTTGGCAATTCGAGAGCAGCAAGTTCTACACGCATCTCTTCAACGGTCATCTTGGCGACAGTCTAGAACAGGGGTGGGCAAACTACGGCCCGCGGGCCGCATGCGGCCCGCAACACCGTTCTGTGCGGCCCGCGAGAGTTTAAAGAAACTTATTGAAAATAGTGATAAAATGCGTACTAAAAATCGAATTAATGCAGGGACTTGATTAAACTTTTTCTTAGTATATATCTTTATCACCATGATAATTCTAACGCAGTAGTTCTCAAACTGGGGGTGTGCCCCACTTGGAGGCGTGAAAGCATATAAAGGGGGGCGCGAAGCTGAGCTCAACTAAAAAAAATTTTCGCGCTTCGCGCGATTTACTGCTGATTCGTCTTTAGCCTGAATTTCATATATTAAAATCTCTCATCCATGGTCGTAACCTACATGCCATCAAACTGTCCATTAGGTTGGCTAGCATCCTAGTTGCCTTTTGTGATATGACAATTAGGGGGGCACGATATCTTTCACCATCATATCGGAGGGGGCGTGTTTTACAAAGTTTGATAACCACTGTTCCGAGGTAAATACTTCCTATATTATTTTTTATGTTTAATTTCTGATCCGACAGCCCGACGACACAAGGCTAACGCAGTTTGAAAGGTTTCAACTGCTAAACATCACAGAAATCCTAAATGAGATTGACATAATTCGGATCACGTGTGTGCAGATTTTAGATTGGCCACTCCGGTTTTATTATTTCAGTGGTCGTGCTTATAAAAAACGATTCACGCGTGTCTTAGGTAGATTCGTTATGCGTAGGATTTAAGTATTTATGTCTTATCTACACAGCGTAGAAGCGTGTTAGAAGCTAACATGGTTATGATGCTGTCGGCATTGTGTGTCCTGAAACTGAACCAAAAGTGGAATTATTAAATCTTTGAACAGGTCGCTGTTCTAAGAATCGGGACAACCGACTTTCATCTCTATAGTTTTGACAAATTGGTTATTGAGGTCGACCAGTCTATGAAATCTCGCCACTGTTTCTGACACGGGTACGATATCATCAACGCAATGTTTGGTTTGTAATAAATAGACATATATTATCTCAATGTCCTCACTATATAATCAAATACCAACATTGTGTTTTGGTTCATAATCCCAATTTTATATAGTGCGGCCCGCGAATGGATTCAGATGTTGAATGCGGCCCGCTGGCTCAAAAGTTTGCCCACCCCTGGTCTAGAACGAAGGAGCTAATCGAACTTTCTCGTCGGTCGGAGAGTGTTGCAGCGGCATTCTGATACTAATCGTTTGTCTTCAAAGATCAGAGCAGTTAATGGTAATTGCTGAATTGGTGCAATCGAAAGCACTCTGACGATGAAACAAACCAAATCTCCGTTGATTAATACGGATTGGATTACTTTGACTTGCTTTTGTAATCGAAGCAAGCGTTGTAAATTGCGGTTGTTATAAATTATTTCTGCGCGGCACGCGAAATGTTCGTGTAGCGACTATAGGCGCAGAAGCCTGTCTAATCTTGATGGTCGGTAACGCCGGTATAAATCAAACACATTCCTTAACTACAATGATTGAAAATATAATGACACAAAGTAGGCAAGGGCAGAGTAAACGTAGGATTTATAACAATGCTTGACCGCAAATCTTCCAACCGTCCTTACACAAAGTAACCAACAAAACAGTTCTACCAATTGAATATATAGGGAAAGAAAAACGCGAGTGATAATGACGATTACACCGATCAGTAATTAAATAGAAATACACACGAAACAAGATAATGCCGTACGCACGCGCTAACACAAACTATCGCTTTACTACCGTAAGCACAGAATTTTGCAAGTTGACGACCTATATCGCTTCGAAGTATCAAAAGTCATTCACAAATATTTTTCCAATAGTTTGCCTCCTGTGTTTGATGACTTTTTCATGCCAGCTAAAAATGTCCACTCCCATTACACGAGATCCTCGTCTAAAGGAAATATCTACTATCTACTTACCCCCACCCAATAGCAACCTAACTAAGAGGTCCATCGACTACTCGGGACCTATCATCTGGAATGCATTACCCCCATATATCGGTGAATTGCCCTATAATAGATTCAAAAAAGCCCTACTTGATCACCTCTTGTCGTTACACTAACACTGTTGCCCTACCTCGCCCAGACATTGCTTCATTGATCATTTGCTACCATCGTTTACTTTTTCTTCTATTTTAATTTTTTCAACTACCGTAACATTTTTACAGCCAGGCTGTTTAGAGTCAAGTGTACCTGTTTGATGCTGGTGTGATCAGACTAGGTGACCTCCACGGTCTTATCGATCATTCCTATCTAATACCGAATACTGTGCATGCATATTTTCTGTACCACCACCACTGCCGTGTGTTATCTATTTTGGTTTGATGAAAATAAAGACTCTCTCTCTAGTTGTACTCTTCTTTTAGTTTTATCAGGTGGCCAACTGGAAGAGATGCATATCCGTTACAATTATGTACCAATACACATTTCAAACTCCTTTTCGAAATATCTATCAATAAGCGCCACTCTTGAGGTCTATATTGTGGAACTTCCATTTTCACCAAAAGTCCTTCGACGTTGTTGCAGTAAAAAAGATCATCTTGAATGGTTAAAATACGGAAGTAATTTGTCTCTCATGTAAGGTAAAATGTTATTTCAAGCTCCCGTTCCATGGCAGTTTTTGTCTTTGAGTCGGGTACTTCCTCAGAGGAAGGCACAGATCGCAGAGCAGATTCTAAATCTCCGTAATTCCAAGTATTCTACTTATTAAATTAAATAAATAAAAAATAAATAAATATAAAATATCGATATCTCAAAAAGTAAACCCAATTCAACGAAACGGATGTCATTTCAGAATCAGCAGCCCCGAAATACCCAGAAAGCATTAAAATATTTTTGGCACTCAAAAGACATATTTTTGGCCAGTGTAATATGTGAATGTCGGCAATCGATACGAAACCCGATTGACATGGACACCACGGCGAAATTATGGGATGATAGACATGAATAGAGATCAGGTATTGACCAATGTTTCAAGTAGAATTACCACGTTACATGGCTGCATACTCGCAGGTAAACATGCCCATTCAACCCGTTGATTAGAAAATAATGGGACGATAAAATGAAACTGAAACGATGATACTTATTGTCGAGCACGTGTCCTGCTCGGGAATATTTGTTTCTCCTGATTTTTCTCAGTACACGCCAAACTAAAATGTTTTAATTATGGAGATCTGAACAATTTCGGAAATTGTTAAGTATGCGTAGTGCTGTTTCGCATAAGCGAAATGTCGAAATGTACAACTGCGATGTCACGATTTCTGAACCTTTCTGGAAAATCAATTACCTGATATTTTTTTAGTTTTAGAGTAAAATACATTTACGAAATGAAAGTATTCAACCCTAACCTGCAATTTAACCCACACTTGTTCACTTGACGAATGCACAAATGTCACATGCCGAAGCGTTTCATGCTATTATGTCGCGTTTTCATTGATCATATGTAAACGGACCACATAAATGGCTTTGTTTGGGTTACTTCCCCTTATATTATATAGTTTTTAGCTGAGACTACTTACTTTTTACAGTATTTAGTAGAAATGGTGTGAACGTGAGGTTCACGTTCGCGTTCTGTGTGTGAACCTCGGACATTTAAAGGTTCACGATCACAAACGAACATTGGCAGCTTCTGCAATGTGAACCTGTTTCATATAGTCCAATTTATACGTCATTATAACATCTTTGGTTGAAATTTATTGCATTTCAACTACGGCCCACTCGATGCTTGGCGCTGGCAGCACAAAAAATCTACATCAAACGAGCATGCACCTTGACAACCTCAAAAATTTTACCTTCTTTGTTACAAAAGTTTGCTTGAAAAGTCCAGCTCTCTGTTTGTTAATATTTAGTGACTTTCTGCTGTGAGCTTGACCCATGATCACCCTGATCACACAACATCAAGTGCGAAATATGTTACATGTAGGTAGTCAGCGAATGATGCTTATTCAAACAATCACTGAAATGGATATCGTTGTCTTATGTAGAAAATCTACAAGCGTACGGGTCCATCTCGATTTCATATGTTTATTGCATTTCCAAAAAACCAAATCCTTGCGATTGGGATGCTGGCTACTGCTGTGTAACTTGTTAATGGGGTAAAACCCGTTTTACACTCTTCTCAATATCAACGTAGCAACACTCAGACTACGAATACATTGTCCCGTCTGACCTAGACCGTCAAGGCGTAAGCATATATTCCCTTGCAAGTCATCGTCAAAATTAGTGGCAAGGCGACGGACGATATTCATTTTATAGGATTAATATATAATTTGCTTGCTCCAGTCAGTATGTACTTCAGCATTGTGGCATAATGTGACCCGAGTCGTCGCTAGGTATATCGTGTTGTACATTAACCGAATGGCAACGGCTGCCATTTTCGAAAAATTTTACTGCATTTTTCAAAATCGAAAAATGGTACCTTGCTGGGACCCGAACACAGTGAACCAGGTATCGTTCGATTCAAAAAGTCAACGCGCAGCCGATTGCGCCACTCAAATCGACGAAAACGATGTGTCTGATTACTTATATGAAGAGCAAGCCGAGAAAACGTTGGTTGAGAACAGAAATGCTAAATTGCGGACTTTATGAACCTTAGTATAGGTATTCGATGACGATAGAGTCTTATGTATTGTATAGGCACAGTACTCATTGTTCTAGAGAGCCCTGAGTCGACACTCTACGTCTAACAGGCGATAATTTCTAATCAAAACACTACCGACCGTTTTAGTCAACTCGCGGCAGGCCGCCGAGAGAATGAGTCATGCGGCGAGTGACGCGCGCGTATGGTAACTTCGAAGGCTTATAACTGAAACTGTTGTGAACCTAAATCAGTCATTTTAGTCTTCCTAGACGGAGATTATACAGTCCTTACCACAATGATATACTGCAAATGCTTATCATTACTGCAACGTAAAGATTATGATGTTATTTGGTAGCACTTCCGTCCAATATATACAACATTTTGCGGGTAATGCACACCGAGTAGTATTGCAGTTATTACGATATATACATGACTAATAACTGTTGTCTGATGTAGATATAATCTTATGGGCATGTACCCTTCACAGAAACAATCTAAGAATGTATATTACAAACAGAATTCAGGACATATATCACTTTATGTTATGGATATTCGTCCCTGCGTTTGACACTACCGTGGTAGTCTGCAGCGATTTTCTTCGCGATTTTCAGAAGCGGCCTTGGGGTGACTTAGGCATAACTAATGTTGTTTACATTGGCCTTGTAGGTGGAGATTGACTAGTTTTATTGAATGAGACAAACCGCAAATGCTTATCATTACTACAACGTAAGATATATATCGATGTACGACAGCTCTTTGTATATCTAGACGCACGCTTTTGCGTAGGTATAAT
Organism: Botryllus schlosseri; assembly: GCF_051294905.1. NCBI lineage: Eukaryota > Metazoa > Chordata > Ascidiacea > Stolidobranchia > Styelidae > Botryllus > Botryllus schlosseri. The sequence continues at coordinate 27,357,933 of NC_137242.1, read as the reverse complement.
CGCTGAGTAATTTTGTGCGTATTCCGAATTATACTTCGCCATTAGCCGTTATTTAGAATCATATAGGTAACAACAATCCACAGACACAATCTATGAAGGTCTATGGCTATTAGAACACGATATATATCACGTTATGTGACGGGTATTCATCCATCTTCTTGAAGCTGGTACGGTAGTCTGCGGGAATTCGCTTCCCGATTTCCAATGCAACCTTGAGCGGTGTGGAACTAACTAGTATAGTTGTTTTAGCTAAAAAATAAAACAGAAGCTGACAATCCCTATTCATAGCAACTAACTACAGCTGGTTATGACGAATAAAACCAAATGTACAACAGTATATATGACGGGTATGAGGAACGCGCGTCTGCGCAATGATGCTTCGGCGGATATTGTTGTCACGCGGCCTATCACATAGCTTTTGAACAGCTTATATGTAACTAATATCAGATATGAAGATATGTGTGGACTTGTATGAACGCTAGCTATTCACATAAGAAACAACTATGCCCTAAGCCGGCTAGAGCGAAACATACAGCCCGTTATCTGAGAGTAGTCAATGACGCGCGAATTGCCGAGACAGTGTATTTTGCCCCATATTTATCTACGGTGTTTGTTATACGATTTTGACGTCTTAGATATAATAAATATCAAATAACAAGGTATCTATAAACTGGTACGAACAATATCTATTCACAGAAATGAACAGCAACGACCTAGCACGATTAATATGTAATATATCTTGGTTTCAATTACGGTACCCTTCTCTCGTATCGGCATGTCGAAAAATAGACACGCCGGTGCGAAACGGTTAATATACCACACTTCACTGAAATGTAGGGTTGGAATGAGCAGTATGACGTCATGAGGTTCACGTTCGTGTTCACTCATAACCTTTCAAAAAGGTTTGCGTTCACACGAACCTGAACCTTCCAGAGGTTCACACCATCCCTAGTATTTACACCATGATATTTTAAAAAGTAGTTATTGCATTGGGTTAGATTTGGATCACTTTCAAGCGAGGTATTAACATAGCAATCGTGGGAAATAGCCACTTTAGCAGAGTAACTGAATATACCTACAAAAATGCCACCCATTTGTGGTGGGCTCAATTTGTGTTCGTCGCCAATATTTATCTTGCAATTTCAACATCAGCATTTTTACTATTGACTACAAAACATTTGCAAGTTACAACTAAAATATTTACTTGAGTACTTCCACATCCGCATTATGTAGTTTCGACTTGGCTTGGTAATCGCTACTTACTTGTGATTTAGAAGAGATTTAGCGTACTAATTCTACGTCAATTCGAGTAAGAACGCTCACTACTCTGACGACGTCTGCGTATAGCTGTATCATGTCTCGTTTCTTAATGGGGCGCAATATCTTACTGTGGTCGCATCTGTACCTTGAGACTGAGATAGGTCACCGGATATATCACTATACCAAGATTTTCGGCTATAGATGTGGCTGAGATTTCAGGCCAATGTTTTATCGCAGCCGATATGTTTGGAAGCGTACATTGCGGAGTAGCATGTGGATAGAAACTTCCCATGTCTTGGTGTTATCTGGGGCGATGTTTGTGTGTCTTGCAATAGCTATGCTGATGCTCGCCCCTAAACTAAAGTATATTTACGATCTCCAATCACCTCATGCGAAACTAGGAAATCCCGTTCTCTTATAATCACTAATACGGTTGGACCTATATTTGTAAATTACGCGCTTTGTAAGTATAGGCAATGATATATATACAATGATTGGAAACTGCCACGCCCCTTAACGCTATAAGATAGTTTCCCGGCGAAATCAGTCCGTCGTGGGATATGCTTGAGTACAGAAACGGGATTGCGTATGTCGACTGTGGTGGGGTGCTGCGATCGGCCTTGCTGGCATACTAATTCACTGATTTTCCCCAATCGGTTTAGTTTTTGTTGGTTTCTTGAGCATAGTGAGGCAGTGCTGCATAATAGGATGTAATACAACTTTTAACAATGCACATTTATCAAAGTACAGACTAGCTGCGAGGCATTTTAGCATCAGTTGCAACCATGCATGTACGACACAGCCTAAAGAATTTATAGATACTGTGGGTGAGCGTCAATATAGATGTGCAGAACCTGGAAGGATTGTTGAAAGAGGATTTGAAATTTTTCTGGCAGCATTTACGTCACCTGATTTTTTAAAAGAGAAGGGTTGATTACGATAATTGTGTGAGCAACTAAGTTGTTTTAGATAGTATATATTGTGAGGCCGAATTCACCAAGGGCCGAGTTAACTGGCAACTATTGTACCAATATAGCGATTGTAACTTCATAATATAAAATTGGAACTAACCGAAAACTATCATTGTACTGATTGCTAAAATGCTAACATATTTAACTTTTTACTTGATCAGGCCGTTGAATCCACATCAATGATGAGAATCGGCATTGTTCCAAAGAATATACCATCGGCAAAACAATGCACTAGAACAGTGGTTCCCAACGTGGGCGATTTGGCGGTCTAGGGGGGCGAAAATGGACAAAGGAGGCGATGGGGGGGGCGAAAATAGCGAAGGGGGCGATAGGGGGGCAATGATGAGTTAAAACGGCTATGTTGGAGTCAAGTCAGAGAAATAACCTTTTTTTTTATTTTTATTCATCCCACGAAAATTCAGTTGCAAAAGTGGAAAATTCGACATGGAACGGAAAAGTTGACCTTTTTTTTTTTAGTCAACCCGCCGGTGATTACTGTTTGTTTACCGGTTTTTCGGTTCACAAAATTTGGGGGGCGATGATCGGCGTTGAGCTTGAAAAGGGGGCGATGAGTCGAAAAAGGTTGGGAACCACTGCACTAGAATGACATTTAGGATAATCACTCCATAGTTAGTATTGTTCACATCGACATGGCGTGATATGTCGTACTTCTCTCAATAGTTGAATCTTTCACACCGGGGTGTCCGAAAACATCTACCAACGCCCATTTATTCAAAATATACCTGGTAAACGTTTTGGCACTTCTGTGATATGAACTACCCGTTGTGAGGTGTTCCCCATGAATTGCCTGTAAACCTTGAAAATTAACATGGAGTACTCGTTAAGATTGATAGCTGGAAGGATTGTACAAAATAGATGATTTATGCATTTGCGAGCAACATTCTATGGTGTCTTATTCATTGAAAGGTTAGGAAATGATTTTGTAACCTTCGTCATTGTATAGTGTGTACGTCTATGGTTTTTTATGTATAACCTTCATAACTTTTCGCCATTTGCATCACGCTTTATGACCTGAGCAGTGAGCATGAGCATCAACTTGCATTGTATGTGCTGCTACCCAGGTTATTTTTCCAGCAATGTAACTCCACAATCATCCAATGCAAAATCTCTCTTGAATATGCACATTGCTCATATATATTGCATATGCGGCAGTGCGGAAAATACTTGACGGATTGAATAAATAACTTGATTTCAATTGTAGTTGACTGGCAAAACTGTGACATAACAAATTCCCATTCTGTAAATGTCTAATGCATAAATTTTTTACAGGATCGTTAACATTTTTTTATAAATTATAGTCCATTCTAACTTTCAAGAAAAGATTGTTCGTGTATTGAAACAGCCGCAAAGCAACCCAAAGCCGCGAGGAAATTGAAAAGGATTCAGGGATCTTAATAAAAGTGCAAATCATTATCTTGTGGGATTTCGGCACGCCAGGCCGTCCATGAGAAGCAACCATGTCATGTTCCACTTTGCTTCAGACATTGAGATATTTCCAAAGATTGTAGTCAAAATGAATAATACTTTGACGAATGGTGCCGGATTGGATTGATAACTCATTGGATCGATTGATGCAGAGAAAAATAGTCTTGCTGAAAGAAAATACATATTATTCGAGTACGAGAGGTGAAGAGATGGACACTACAATGCAACCTGTGGATAATTTCGTGTGCCTTGTGAATATGACAACCAAGTTCAGCTACAACTGCCATTTAAAGCCATATTGCATTCCAGATAATATTGCTTCACTTGTACTAGCTGGAAAAAGATATGCCGCTACTGCAAAACTGGAGATATTCTTATGCCGCAGAAACAGCAACGAAATTTGTGAGCAGGGAAGCTTATCAAAGAGACAAGAAAACAACAACAATGATAAATTTGATACGGACATTTTTGCCAACCATCGAGCAGACTACCTCATTATCACCAAGAGATTGAGTCTTGATCCGTTATTGGAATCATTTTTATCCTGATCAGGAAATCTGGCCGCACCTGCGATATGGTAATTTTCAAAGAATAATTGATTTCTAAATAGGCTTGAAACATACTAGTGTTCAAATGCCATGGTACTTGATGCTTGAATGCCCTCCTCATGTGAGATCGCTGCTCTACCATCCAACTGCTGTCCTGTTATTGTCATTAAGAGAGGATAAGAAAGCTCGAAAAAATAACATTTGAGAATATATATTTTTGTTACGTGACAAGAAACATTGACGTTATCAACTACTAGGCACAGTTATTCGATTGTTCATAATAGCACAGCACAGTTTCACAAATTACAACAAAAATAGATGCAGACAGTACATTTATCGAATGGCTTAAACCAGGGCTGGCCAACCTTTTTGGCCTAAGGGCCACATTTGATTGACGAACTTTTGTGCAGGCCACTAACCGCGCCAAGCGCGAAAATTTTTTGAAGTTCGTAGATCAATAATATTGTCACTTGACTGTATTGCGGGCCTGCTGTATATCGCTGGGCTAAGTTTGCAAGGACTGGGCTATTCGGCGCATGGACATATCGATATCGAAAGCTGTGACCAACATGCGCCAATCATGTCCTGCCTAGGTTACATGGTCGACGGTCTTACTGCGAGCGCAAACGCAAGGTCGCATATGTTGAACGACACTTTGTCTCGTAATCGCGAATATAGTTAGACTCAAGCTGATACATTAGGTGTTCTTCCATTTTCACAAAAGGGCAACAATATTAAAAACAAGAAATCGAGTGGCAACATATTGCGCTAAGCTTGTAGAAATTTTTACCTTTGATAATTCTATCGCAAATTATTCTGCTTTATTGTAGTGTACGAAGATATACCAATATGTGAATGACTGATGGATCTGTCAATGCGTCGGAACTGATATTCTAGTCATCATATCTCAAGTATTGCGGCCAGACTAATCAAATTTTGGTTGGCCTTGCAAGCTTAAAATCTGTGCAATCCATTATATTAGAAATTTCGGAAATTACCTCGCGGGCCACGGGTTGGCCGGCCCTGGCTTAAACATAGGTATATCTGATATTGTAATTTGCATAAACAAGAAAATCCCTTTTTGCTACATATTCACTTGACTTAAATGCTTTCCGTTGACTAGGATTTTGGTTCTTGTTATTCTGAATTTAGATGACAACAAGTCTGACATGATAACAAAAGTTGTTTATGCAGTTTTTAAGTGTTATAGTAAATGAAATATCCATACCCTGTATAAAATTTTCAATGATATTATGGTGTTGGTATCCTCATTGAAATTTAGACACGACTAGTATCAGAGCATTTAGGAGTCCATGAAGAGGTGAGGTATTTAAGCTGTTCAAAATCCTGCTTCTGTAATACCCATGCGATGACACATTGTTATGATGCTCGGATTCGATCAACTTCTTCCATGATCACCTCGACCGTTGAGGGCATAGATGGTGATGTGGAGATGGAGATTTGTTGAGTGAAGGGGATTGTTGGATAGTCTCTATCCCGTCCCATTCTTCGAAGTCACCATCTTGCAAGTCAACTATGACTGTAAGAGTTGACAAACTGGACTGGACATGGACAACATCACAATTTAATGACTATACAAAGTATATGCTGTGAACAATCATTTATAGATCATTGGCTGTGCACAAGTCTATCAAACCTGACATGGACAGTGGCAGGAACTTTCTACCTATTGTGGGTCGCTCTTGCGCACACATACACTTATAAGATATACCATCATATCATGGTAAATTTTATCGTAGTTTGAAAAAGTAGGTTAAGACCAGGTTTTGCAGACGTTTCTTAGTCAATTGGATATTGAAATCTACTTGTTGAAGCAGAAAATGAACGGTCTGAAAAGTACTCGAGTAGTATGAAGAAATGAGTTAGACTTTACTTTGCATACATCTGTTAGTCAATTGTATACTGTATCTACAAGCTGCTGACGATTACTCCTGATATGTATCAAACAAAAATATTTTTATTTTTATTCAATTGTATATATGAGCATTCGGATCACAAGATGAATCTCCGTAACAAAGGAATAATGACTATTATTACTTCAAAAACGTGATGCTTTTTGCGGTATCCTCAAGTAGGTTTTGCCTACTTTCACAACTTCAGAAGGCCTGACTTCAGAGTCAGTTTTAGAACCTGCCTGAATTGACTTGAAGAAATTAGAAATGACTTCGTGACTTGATTAAAAATTTGCAATGACTTGAAGATAGTGACCTGATCCCAACTCTAGCTCGTACTATGAAGTATCCACCTTTATTTGATACTGCGAGACCACCGATCAAGATAGCGTAATGGTTAAGCGTCCGGCTTCTTGATCGGTAGGTCGTGGGTTCGATTCCCGGCCGGGTCAGACCAAAGACCTCATTAGTAACACTGGTATCCATGGCTTCCCTGCTTGGCGCTCATGCATTACTGGGATAGCATGGAGGGGTGGTGCATGACTTAGAAAGTCGTAAAGGCTATATCTGCACTTCCTTGTCCAGCGGCATATGCACATCATGCACTCATGGTATGCATATGCGCAGATCGTGTGTATGCATATCATGAGTCGGTGTATATGCCGCAAAAACATGAAGGACAAAAATAAACTACGTCCTTTCCTTTCCTCCGATCATAGTGTTCATCACGTAGGCACACTGGTACATCAGTTTCGTCTGAATATTAAGCCATGCTACTGGTATTGGCCAAAACCTGTACAGTATGCACACATTTCACGTGCAAAATAGGTCTCGATAAAAAACTTTTCACTACATTAACGCCAGTTCCTGAAGAAAGATTGCTGGCGAACCGTTTGTTTACATCGATTTCATTCCTGTAGTGAAGCATGACTCGCGACGCGCTCAAACGCAGAGCTCACTGGAGTTTCCAATCATTGTATATATATCATTGGTATAGGGTTGCATTTAAACAAATGGTTTTGTGAAACATCTCGTTTTAAACACTGTTCAAACTGCAATTCAAAATAAATTGTGTTCGTTAAGTAGTATAATTATGCTATAATTATAAAAATACTTTCGAAAAAGACGTAGTGTGAGCCTAATAACGACTTGCACCAGATATAATCGACGTATAGGGGAGATGTGGTACCGATGGATCTCTGGGACCGAAAATACTTGAAAAATTCTCCATGATAATTCCATAATTACACTCCATGAATTTGTCCACAGGTACATGCTGACAAAATCTTTCCTCACATGCCAAAAAATTCGACCTGCATGAGTTATGGGGTCTGTGACGAATGATTTACGTTTTAGGGGGTGTAAAGTAAATTTGGATCGACATTTGCATTTTTCTATATCACCTTTCAGACTAACAAACCCGCCATAATTTTTGATGTGAAGTATAGGGCTTGTATCAGGGTATATAATGCCACATATTTTTTGAATCAATACCATCCTCGAGTGGACTATTTTCAAGTCAATTACAATATTTATGGGGTGTGGGACCTGTTATACCATTGCCAAATCAAGCAAAATAGATGGACCAACCAATCACTTAACAACCGAAACTCGCCCACATATATATAGGCTGTAAATCATAGTTACCGGTGGTGTTTTATCGCTATAACGAGGTATTTGAAAGTCAAAATGTCGATTTGTGGGTAATATGTATGTGGCAATAATTTTGTAAGTTTAGGCGTAAATCAAAACATGATTCTATGCCAACATTTGAGTTGATATAATCTATTTTATTCATGAAGGTAGCGACGAAACATTCTTCATTGGCTTGCAGTAGGTTAGCTTATAGTACACAACAAAACAAGTTAATAAATTTGTGTTTTTGAGCGTATGTCCCATAGGTCCCATGGTCGTGTGCCTTTGGACCCACCGGGTGGGGACCGATGACACGTTCGAGCAACATATTTTAAACGTTTATGAATATTTTTTGAAAAGACGGATATTCATGTAAATGTCCGCGATAGGTAGAGGTAGTATCGAAGTGTTGCGACAGCAAAAGATCTGCTATTCTCGGCTGAAGATTTGTGGGCCAGAGATCAATTTGCAATTTTTGATCCATCGGTACCACATCTCCCCTACGATATGAAATGGTTGAAACCCTCGAAATCGTCGTCGGTTCCACAGTTATAGCGCGTAGATATAGATCATTAGTACGGAATGGATGTTCTGATGATGATAACCGACTATGCTGCATAACGATGCAGTCCTGGTTAACGATATGTTTTGGTTGGAGACAGGGGTATGGAAGCCTTTTCCGCAGGAATCATATTTGCCCTATATTTCCAATCGTCAATACCAATCCAATGTGACGTCACAAATAAAGATTATTGACGTCATGACTAAAAACAACGATAAAAAAAGCTTTAAACATGTTTGTTTTAAATTGATTTTTGTTTTAAATGCAACTCTATTCGGAAGCATGCTGTATGCTATTATTACTAAAATAGATATTCGGATATTCGTCTTATGACCAATAATCACGGACTCGCCAGATTTTGTCATGGACATTCTGATCACGCCATTTCGATCATGTTGACGTGTAAGAAATACTGATAACGATTGATTATTAACTTAATCTTCGTCTCTTCTCAGCTCATAATATATCAAAACTGTAAGTCATTATTCAGTGTCGCCCCATTTCAAAAGCAGTGACAGTCAATATATCACTGAGAAAATGATTAGTCCTTTTTCTAATTTCACGTGCGCCTTCCATGTATTGAGTCAGAAATTAATGTTTTATAAAAGAATGATTACACTGGTCAACACATATTTTTAGGCAGAAAAAGTACGAGTGGTTTTGGGGGTTCTGAAGGTCGCTGATTCCGAATATGACCTTAGTTATTTCCAATTTGCTCTTATTGTGGAGATAGCCCATGCGGCGGTAATGACTAGATATAAAATCGGCTCAGTCGTACTATAAAGTTTAGAAATTCAATCTATGTGTTATTTTTGCGCACAGAATGCTCTTTTAAATCAAAATACAGCAACAGAACTATATTTAGGGGTAATAGATTTATCATAGTTACAGACTTTCACGGATATCATGTACATAAATAAAGTCTAGTCATGTATATAAGTATTTACCCAGATACTACCTAGATACTAAAACAACGTGGCATTAACTCAATAAGTTTTACGTCAACCACCTATTGTAAATTTGACTTAATCAGTTGGAATATAATAATATTAATTTATTTTAAAGCACTATTGTTTTATGTACGATTTTCGCCTGTAAGCTATTTAGTGCAGTTTCTCGAAAGGTTCCGGCAATGGTCCGCCATAATATGTTCAATTGTTCATCTCGTCGGCCCTGATATCTTTCTTGTGTTGTTCTGATGTCTTGGTAGAACCTCTCCCCTTGCTAATCAACAAGATGATCAGGAAATATATATCAAGATGACTGAACAGGAAGTGAACTTTTATGCTCATGTTTGTGCTCAAGTTTTCGATATGCAGATACGAAGTTTCAGACCAACTGTTTAAAGTTTTATTTCCTACATCTTAGGATAAATTACATGCAGCGACCTCTTTCCTAATGTGAAATTGGAATCTTTCATCGGTATTCAAATATACCAGATACCATATTTAAACTTCCCGTTTGATAGAGTTACTAGGTATACCTACTTTGTTAACTCAGCGGAAAATTATCCATTCAACAGTCATAAGAAATGAGACGTATATGAGTATTGTAGTTGAGCCTTTCAAGGACAAATTTTATAGTTTTATTCTCCTCTTTAATCTTGGTGGAATGACCAATGGATACAGGAGAATACGTATTTCCGTTGTGCAAAAGTACAATTTTTATGCTTGACAAACTGCTTTTTTGACAAACAAATATTTCGCATCATGTCATTTTAATATTTATAGAATGACCAAGAACGACATGAGGGTTCTTCATAGTCAATTATCTATTTATGCGCAGTATAGAATTAGAAAAAAACTACGGTTTTCTTCCTACCAAGTGAAATATTTAAGGGTAAGCCCCGTAATTCTGGGCTTTTTAGGGGTATAAATATCTTCTGTCAAAGAGCCAATCTGACAAAACTAATATTATATTCGTAATCACCAACCGCAAAAAACCCAGAAACGGCTCTCAGATGTTCTGCCTAAAAATTTTGTTTTCATTTTGTTGACCAGTGTTATATTCTTAGGTGACAGTCGTGACGTATAACTATATGAAGCAACTTCGATCACGAATACTAGCCAGCATGCTTTCTACCGATGACTGTCCCGGTGTATTTTGATCATCTCTATGTCACCAGTACGTCTGCTGGCAGCAGAAACTTTCTTGTGAGTATTCGCTGTGCGACGCCGAAGCCCTTAGCAGGCTTGAAAAACTTGAATTCGCAAATATATCACGAGTAGAAAATTGTTTATTGCGGTATCGGCTGAACGGAGACTAAGCTAATTTCGTTAAAACTATTCATGCCTAGCCCTGGAATGGATTCAATGAATGCACTTGATCGATAAGAACCATTTACACTAGCAGTCTACATCCAATTGGATAGGTGTTTCGGATAATTCGTAATCGTCGTATAATCGAAGATGGACTCAAATTTTTACCTAAGCGTAATGAAATTGGAGCCGCCGGCATTCGCTTTCGCATAAAATCCAAAGTAATACTGTATTGCCCAAAAAGCGTGACCAGGAAAACATTCGCACAGACAAAATAGTGTATCATTTGGGCAATTTATAAGACCACAAATAGTCACGAATACCGGTAACATCAAATTAATGCAGGATATCAAGTGGATACGAAAGTGAGATTGATCAATTTAGTTGGGCTTTATTGGTTGTAAGTGGTCAGTCGCGCATACGTGCCACTTGAAGGATAATCGCATCCCTCTATAAAAGCACTAGGCACCATGCTTATTTACAGATTCAAATATTAAATTGGGCGGGCAAAGGATTCGAAATATCAAACGCAAAATGTTGGTGGCAAGATTACTCCTTCTAGTTGCATTGGTGTCGGTGTCCCAGGCGACGGTATCCTCGATTTTCGGTGAGATGTTAACAATATGTATTCGTACACGATCTGATCAGACTCTAATGTATAAGCTGATGTATCGTGACCTAAGTTTAGGGCTCTCAGAAATTGAATGAAGTTCCGAATACCTGAATTATGCAAACAACGAGCTTGACCTTCCATACCACATTCTTCCTATAGATAATATTATCCGTGTCGCTGGAGTTTGAAAAATAGCTAATAGATTGGTAATTTGCATGGATTAAAAGCAGTATTACTATCCATAGAGCAATACATTTATCTACGATTGATATACCGTTACTACCACTTCTTCGGTTTGCGCAGTTTGAGACCATGCTGAAGACTATATGTCTATGGTTATCATACGTCCTCCTGTGGGAGGATTTGTCCTCATAATAGAACAATTGTCCTCCCTTCGCCCAATTGTCCTTCTTGTTGACAATTTGTCCTCCATTTTAGGCTAAAATGCCCCAAAAGACCACGAAAGACGTTATATTTTGGTCTAAAAGATAGACGACGGGATACGCGGGAGTCAAATCGATAAAATGACCTTTTTTAGTGAACACAACAAGATTTCCAGTAAATATTTCAAAGTCAGCTGTTTTCAATTTCGGTAAACTAACTTTTATGATTTGAAAATAGTTTCCTACTTTTCCTATTCTAAAGTATGGTAACCCTATATATGTCGACATAGGCGATTTGTTTGACATCGATAGTGGCACGTTCGATTAATTGCTTTCTTTTTGACACTGTCTGTGTAACTGGAACCGAGGTTAAAACCTGCCTTCTCTTCGTCACCAAGCCTTCACGCATAAACGCGCATATCTTTACGACCAAATGAACTTGAATAGTGTTGAATTCTAGCTTCAGTGACGTGATTCAGTATGCGTGTGAGTTTTGAGATGAGATTAAGTTGTAAAGCACGCCAGGATTCGCGCCCTTTGAAAGTCGTCGGGGGCGACCCTCGAGTTAAGAACCTCTAATATATTCAGTACTTCATTCTTTGAATTCAGTACGGTGCCTGGGCTGCAGTCGGGAAAAGTGCATTTTCGGGAAATGCATTTGCAAGTTTCCATTGTTCCTTTTCAAGAACAAATGCATTAGTAAGTATTATGCGAGTAGCACGCGGTTTTCATGGTGTCGAAATTCCAATGTCACCGCGACATGGCCAGGCGGAAATCTCCAATTAAACGATAATGATTGGATAGACTGTTTGCTTCTGTTATTCCCCAAGATTACCAAACATTACGATATGATTAAGCTATCAACGATATATTCAAATTGCGGTTCTGCATGCTCTTGCAAAACGTGGACGACGGTGCGTAAAGTATGACGATCAAATGTCTCGACTGTCGACACGACGTCGAAGGTTCTTGGAGTTAAAAGGGATATCCATATGGGAAGACCATATTTCCGTCATGAAGAACAATTTCGCCTAATCTTCATTTCATAGGCTTAATTATATTTCCAATCATCAATCAATCAACTTATACTTTTATGTGGCCCATGCATTATTTCTCACGCTGAATTATATTTACAGACCCATGTAGATCGTGTGGAGCCAATTCAATCTGCACGAACCGCCGTTGTGTTTGCAGGGACGGGTTTTTCCGCCAAAACAATCGATGCGTTGGTAAGGCTTCTCTTGTAGTGTTGTAAATCTACACAACTACGATAATAAAGAGGGCCTTTACTAGGGATGGTGCGAACCCCTGAAAGGTTCAGGTTCGTGTGAACGCGAACCGTTTTGAAAGGTTACATATGAACGCGAACGCGACCTCCGTGCATTTCAGTGAAGTGATATACTAATGTACAAGTACATGATACCTAGCGACGACGCAGACCACATTATACCACAATGCTGAACTTTTGATGAAATGAAATCAAATGAAAACTATTTAAACGTCAACAAATGTATGAACTGCAGCAATGAAATGCTCCAATAATAACATAAATCAATATCTTCCGTCGCTTTGCCAATACTTTTAACGAGGACTTGGAACATATTATAAGCTTACGTATTAACTGTCTAGGCCAGACCGGGCAATGTATTTGGATTCTGACTATTACAATGATGTTGAGCAGAGTGTAAAACGGGTTTCTCCTACTTGCTACCGATATTATCGCATAAACAAATTATACGGTAGACAGCACTCCAATCGCACGGATTTCGTTTTATGGTACAATAAAGATCAAATCAAGATGGATCCCGTACGCCTGTTCGATTTTGTATGCTAGACAACGATGTATATTCATTGATTGGTTGAATAAGCATCATTCGCTGACTACCTACATGTAGTGAATTTCGTACTTGATGATGTGTAATTGCGGGTCAAGCTCACTGCAGAGAGTCACTAAATATTCACAAACGAGGAAACGAGCAAGCCTCTGTAACAGAGTAAGTGAAATATTTGAAAATAGCAAGGTGCATGCTCGTTTAGTGTTGATTTGTTATGCTGCCAGTGCCATGCATAGAATGGTCCGTAGTTGAAATGCAAGAAATTTCAACCAAAGGTGTTACATTGACGTGGAAAATTGTAATATATTAAAGAGATTCACAGTGCAGAATTTACCAAAGTTCGTTTGTAAACGCGAACCTCTAAATTTCTGAGGTTAACACACAGAACGCGAACGTGAACCTCGCGTTCGCACCATCCCTAGCCCTGTACCTTATCCGTAGGCTACTACATATGGTAATGTAATGAGTTATGTGGTCGGAAATGGCTCGTGAGAGTCATAAATAAAAGTTTCTCACTGGAACGAAGACTGAAATATACATTTGTGATTTTCAAAAAGAAGTGATGGTAAAGCCCGTTGTGTTTTATATGTATTCAACTACGTCATCGTATAATAAAAGCTGATTGACGATTCGTTACCGTCATTTCAAGACTTAAATACTTATGCCCCTATTAAACCTTGGTAAACTTCGACAAATATTTGAATGCTGCAATTTCCGACATTCTTCCCGAGTAAAAAATATTTTTTCATGATTGACGCTGCGTAAGTCATCATGACTCATGAATATGATATCAAAAATTAATATGGATATTTGGACATCAATAATATTGAATTGAACATGTCCATTCAATGTTAAAGTGATGATGATGTGTTAACAAAACAACTTGACCAATTATCAGAAGTGTAATGAGGTGTACTATTGTAGCCCGTTGAGGTGGTAGCCAACGCTTATGTGTGTCATGATCATTAAACTGGCCACGGCGATGGCCCGGCAACTGTATCAAACGTTGAGTCTTTAATTGTTCGACAATAATGACAGTTCATTTTGTTAATTCACAGTTCGGAGTGAACATAAATTGTCTCAGTCGAGTGAACATAAATTTACTCAGCCGCCACTTATTCTGATCACGAATCACCGCCTATAAATAACATATCCGTAATATATTATAGAACGATATCACCCATGCAATACCACTTACGCTGAGTTTTGTTCGCAGATCCGTGTAGCACGTGTGGTGCTAATTCATTCTGCAGAAACCGCCAGTGTGTTTGCAGAGATGGGTTCATCCGCATCAATGGTCAATGTATTGGTAAGTTATACCTTGGACTATTGTATATCAATGCTTCGTTCTAAATATCAAACTGGGCATATACCCACTATGTCCTGAATGTGATGACGTATTGAGTGATGTGAAAGGAAATGAACATAAGAGGTCTTCATTTTCGACCAGTCCTAACCACGGTCTCATTACCGAAAATAAGGAAAACTATATCCGGATATGGACTATCGTATGGGAAATATATTTATCTGTATTTGACCTGCCTGTTGGTTTATTACCTCTTAGCGATCAGCACTTTCAGTTGCGAATGTACTTCATTTGCGAGTTATATCACCGTCGTTTTAACTAGGCTATATCAATGAAGTAGTCGAATCTCCAGCCAATCTTATTCATAACTGTTTTTCATTATTTGCAATTCATTTATTCAAACGCTATCACAGGTCAATCTCGAAATGAAATCTCTTGATTACGTCATCACCTTCACTTTATGGGTGTCCGAAACACGATGTTTGGTCATGGCGAGTGAATAAATTTTTCCGTAAATACTAATAATTCTTCAAAAGTGGTCAAACGTTAAATTTGGTTTTACGCGGCTTCTACCGGTCGGCACTGAGCCAAAATTTACGTGTAACGTTTTGAAGTAGCCTTACAATTGTATCAGTGAAACCGTGTAATTTGGAAAAAATGCTTTACATTAAGAGAAGCAGTGGGTGTGATGGCGGAATTATGATGCATTTAAACATCGACGTCTCACAGACCCCCTGAAACTGGTTCGGAACCCTAGTTTATGAACCCCTAGCATGGAGGGCGTGTACCTTCTTTGCACTCAATGTGATTACGTTATGAGTTAATTCAAAGTAAATAGACGGAAATAGTTTTAAATAAACATTTTCACTGGGACGAGCTGTGGCGAGATAGCGTAGTGGTATAATCAACAGCCGCAACACCAGTGGGTTGGGGTTCGAGTCCGACCGAGGTCGACTCCAAAATTCCTACCTAAGTGTTGGTAGTTTATTTAGGCTCTTCCTCGCCCTCTCGTCCGCGTAAGCGGTGTCTTAAAAAAGCCGTGCTACAAGTCGGTATAGTAATGGAATAACAATGAATAGTATCGGCCTGGTGTAACTCACCATAATAGTCGACAGACACCACGACTACCACAAAACAAACAAACAAACTGAAGCGAAGACCTAAATATGCCTTTCTGTTTCTCAATAATGAGAGTTAGAAAACATCTTCGCACTTTATATGAGTTCAACTACATAAATAGCTTAAAGATGATAAGTTACCAGCACATGTCAAAGAATTCACATATTGGATACGTTGGGTCTTTCGTAAAATGCTTGAATTCTGCAATTTCGAGTAGATGTACTTCAGATAGATTATTTTGCATCATAGTTCAGACGATAAATACAAATAAATAATGAACACGGATAGGCCAACTGATAGTTTGAGTATATTGAAAACAACATAGGTAGGCATTTGTACACCAATATTAGGTATGTACATCGAAATTTACAATCTAGCTCTGAAAAACAGTCGACATGGTGTTACTGTTATATATATATAGAATTGATATATTCTTCATTTGACTTAAATGACCGCCAACCCACGCAAAAATAGTATAATATAATGTTAGATAAACAAATCTATCAGCGGTGTTTCCAAGACTTCGCGGCTAGCTAGCGTTGACGAGCGCTGCTTGAAGATATGACATGGTTTTAGTAGATGGGTGTCGTAGAAACAGCGACTGCGGACAGAACGAAGTTTGCAACAACGGAGACTGCGTTTGCGGGAGAGGATATGTCAGATCTAGCGGCCGCTGCGTCCGTAAGTAGATGCAGGATATTATAAACGCATGATATAGGATAGATTCCCGATAATCCATTCAATTATACACTAAGTGAATGTTACATAAACAAGTCTCGCTTAATGTTCTGACGAATTGGTGAATGATATGGCGCAGTGATTCCCAACCGCGGCCCTGAGGGCCGCATGCGGCCCCCAGCTAGCCTTCTTGCGGCCCCCACAAAAATATTGAGAAATCGATCTATGAAAAAATATATATATTTATAAAATACTCTTGCTCGGCTTGGAGTCTGGAGTTTTCAATTAGGATTGCGGGCAAGTCGTGAGTAGACTGATAAGATAACGTCACTGCTGTTTCAATGCAATGTGCCCTAACGTTCCAGTTGAACGGGCAGTACCTATAGATATAGGTATAGTTAGAGGTATTGACAGGACCGTAACTGCCGCACCCCAAGTCCCCCAATTGGGGTGAGCGAGCTCAAAGGAGGCCCAAAAGTATTTGGAGAATTAACATACATTATGGAGTATTTTATTAAATTTTATGCAACTTTTTCAAAGATTTTTCGCGCTGCCCGCGATTTCAAGTTTCCAAGTACCTTAATTATTGGGTTCTCTCCGACAAAGATAAAATACGCAAGATTTATAGAAGTGGGCATATCGGCGTTAGCCATTACCGCGTCACGCCGCACGAAGACATATGAAGATTTAGGCCATGTAACATGCGACTCCAAGAAGTGTGCCAGAACGATCGGCAGCGAGAAAACCATGGCCGAAAAGGACTGCCCTTATGCTGACCGAAAACTTCGTTATGTATATTTAAAATACATATGGGTATAATTGACCATAGGTGCCTAAATGACTGGCGCCGAATGTTCCTGTCGGGACAATCTGAACGTCAAGAGACAAATAGGCTACCATCCCGCAGAGAAGACTTATATGCCAGTGAAGAACTACCAATTTGAAATCATGTGCATCTTTTAGTTTAGTACGTTTGGGCGATTCTATATTTTTTGATATAGCAGACTGGAGGTCACGAAATAACAAATAACGTCATGTAACGAAGTCGTACCAACGGGTCGGCCCGTCTGAATATTTTTAATTATTATTTACGGGCTCTACAGTTTGCAAAACACCTCACTCAACTCTGCCGGTAAATCTGATTACGTGAGCAGAGAGGACAAGTAATTGATAGTAATATATATGCAATTCCCGATCTTATTGACCTATTTTATTTTGAATTATCGAAAATTTTCGCGCATGGCGCTGGCTCACTAAATGAGGATCCTGATTTTGGCAGGGCATGGGGGATCGGTTTATCACCCTATGGGAGCTCAAGACCTAAGTGTTCTGGGGAGCCTGACGAAGTGCTGTTTCGTTCCTGCCACCGGGTATACGCCCGAATATGTTTAATTATTATTGAGTGGTCCTACCTTTTCAAACACAACTCACTCGGCTCAACCGGTCAATTTGATTACGTGAGCAGAGAGAGGATAAAAATTGATAGCAATATAAATGCAATTCCCGATTATATTGACCGATTCAATCATGAATTATAGAAATTTTTCGCGCTTTGCGCGATTTGTCGATATAAGCTGCCTAAAACAGACACCTGATTTAGATGATAAATAGCGGTAAACAGCCATCTAGCCTAAGGGGGTCTGGTGGCTTCGAAGTTCAGTCAATCACCCTATGGGGGGCCAGGAGAAATGTTTTTTTTTGGGGGGGGGGATGACGAAGTGCTGTTACCGCCCTGGATATTGATAAGCAATATACGGATAGATGTGCAACAAATGACTCACGATTGAATACGCCGAGATGCGTACTGCTTTAGCCGGCAAAAAGCAGCATAATTGGTAGTCCCATAGCTC
Source organism: Botryllus schlosseri (assembly GCF_051294905.1). NCBI lineage: Eukaryota > Metazoa > Chordata > Ascidiacea > Stolidobranchia > Styelidae > Botryllus > Botryllus schlosseri. The sequence goes on along the minus strand of NC_137242.1, from coordinate 27,339,556 downwards.
GCGACCCAAGCGTCCGAATAATTTGATATGTCGGTGTCTATCGAAAGCACGTGTCACACTGATTCCAAAAATACGAATTGAAATCTCGCCAGGGCAATAAAACTACTCCGACATAGCCAGCAAAGGTTGATTGTTCTGAACAACAGGAGCGCGGAAAGCGAATGGTCGGAACAATGCCAGTTTTCATATTTTGGTGACTATTTTGGGTTCGTTTCAGTGCCCTGGTATTCGTGCGGCCCCGGCCGTACTCTGAAATTCTAAATTTGGCCCTGCCATCGGAAAAGGTTGGGAACCACTGATATAGCGTATAGGCCTTCCACAGTGGAAAATAGCATCAAACGTATAATTAGTGCTGCTAAATTATCTCGGGAAATGAGCGTATACTGTCAGAACACAAATAAATCATCTTTTATTAATGCTCGGCTGGAAATATTAAAATCACTACTCGAAGCATTCTGACCAGCTCTGTTGATTAGCGTGAATGCATAATATTTTAGTGGATGGATGTCGTAGAAACAGCGACTGCGGACAAAACGAAGACTGCGTAAATGGAGACTGTGTTTGCGAGACAGGATATAGCAGATCTAACGGTCGCTGCATTCGTAAGTACAAGCCTCATTTTACGACGCATAATATATAATATAGATCTTTTTCATCGAATTTGAACATGCATTTATAAAGACTTAGGGAGTACTAGATAGATTAATCACATAGCATTGTATTCTCTATTTCGTGGCTAGCTATCGTTGAGCAGCGGTCTTTAAAAATATCATATTTTAGTGGATGGGTGTCGCCGAAATAGCGACTGCGAACAAAACGAAGTTTGCGACAACGGAGACTGTGTTTGTGAGAGAGGATATAGCAGATCTAACGGCCGCTGCGTTCGTAAGTGGATATGCCGAATGTTATGGCGCACGCGGAAAATATATTTTGTTTCCAATTTAGCTAAATTATGGTGCACTGTATAGGATATTTCATCTCAGAAGGCCGTTCCGTTGATGCAAGACCTGGAGTTTTCGTAGTTATAAAGCAAAACTGGCTTATGATTTCCCTGTAGCTTAGAAAATTACAAAATAGGTTATCAATCATGTTGCAAATATCATTCATGATGCCGTCACCACAGTATGAATTATTTGAAAAGTTCAAATATCGAACATTGATGGGACCACAATATAATCCAAGACGTACATTAAATTAAATATAATTTGGTATTTTGAGACCATACCTATTTGATTGAACTTTGTGACAATGCTGCGGATTGATGATCGAAACTTCACACAGATATGTCATTTCGATTAATGTGCGTATGTTTGTACTAGATGTCTCGTATTATGCTGCTATACAAGGATTTGGGCCTTACAGCCTACCATAGTGAAAATGGTATAAATTCGATATCGTCGATATATTTAAGTCATATTGACAATCAGCGCATAATTCAGTGGTTGAAATAAATCAGCTTTCACTATACTCCACTCGAATTGTTATAATTAACACTCGATTCAGATCACTGTTCCTAGCCCCATTGGCGAGCGTTCTTTGAATATATCATATTGCAGTTGATGGGTGTCGTGGAGACAGAGATTGCGGAGAAAACGAAGAATGCGATGACGGAGAATGCGTCTGCGAGAGAGGATATAGCCGGTCTAATGGCCGCTGTGTTCGTAAGTTGATACTGCATGTGATGATTGTTGTTGTTCTTTGTGATATTCATGGTGTTTGTCGACTACTATGGTCATTTACACCAGGCCGATATTCCTTATTTCTTGATTCCGTATCTGCCGACTTGTAGCACGGCCCACTTCGAGGTTTTTTGTAAGACACCGCTTACGCGGATGATATGGCGAGTAGGGGCCTAGATAAACCTCCAACACGTACGCAGGAATTCTGGACTGGACCTCGGTCGGTCTCGAACCCACAATACATCGTTGTTGTAGCTGAGGATTACGCTATCTCGCCACGCGTGATGATAATGACCCATTATATCGAATAGCTGTCTTTTTATTGGCCGACAAGATAGCGTAGTGTTAAAGCGTCCAGCTTCTGATTGGTAGGTCGTGGATTCGATCCCCAGCCGGTTCAGACTAAGACCTGATTAGTAATAGCCTTATCTATGGCTTCCCCGCTTGGCGCTCAGCAATATCGGGATGGCATGGGGGGGGGGTGGCGTAAGACGTGGAAATCCTTATCAGACTATACGAGTCAGAGTGATGACCTATTTTTTTTATTTTTTTCTATTCAAAACCACAGAAGTATCGGTTACAAGTGGGTAATTAGGGAGTCGAGTCAGAGTGATGACCTTTTTTATTTTTATTTTTAGTCAACACCACAGAAGTATCGGAAAAAAATTGGTAATCGGGGAATCGAGTCAGCGTGAGGACATTTTTTGTTAGTCAACATAACTAGATTTCCAGTAAATATTTCCAAATCAGCTGTTTTCAATTTCAGTAAACTAACTTTTATGATAAAAGTGTCCTGCTATCCAAAATATTGTAACCCTAAGACTATAGTAGAATGTTAGATTTACAAATCCCACAGTTTTTTTTATTTTCACGAATCCGTCGCTATAGCTATATACTTGTTGTGCAGGGCTAGGCACAATCGAGTACTTGAGTGAGTCGGTTCTGAGTCGAGTATGAGGCCATAAGAGTCGGGTATCTCTCATTATAGCGTCACAACAGTGTGAATGAAGTTCAATGATGTACTGTCTATGCGACTAAAAGGAATAGAGTGACAGTTCTATGGCAAATTAAAGATAAATCGGGGTTTTAATAACCATTTATTTGAATATACCGTGTGACAAGTGTTGTTATGAAAATATCATATTTTAGTGGATGGGTGTCGTAGAAACAGCGACTGCGGACAAAACGAAGATTGCAAAAACGGTGACTGTGTTTGCGAGAGAGGATATAGCAGATCTAACGGCCGCTGTGTTTGTAAGTAGATGCCGAATTTCATGACTCATAATATAAAAAAGATACATTCTTCGTCGGATTGAAATGTCCGCCAACCCATGCACTTCGACGAATCAACTGTTATATATACAAATCTGACATTGCGTTCGAGATCTTGTGACTCGCTTCCGTGGACGAGCGCTCTTTGAAGATATTGTATTTTAGTGGATGGGTGTCGTAGTGACAGCGACTGCGGAGAAAACGAAGATTGCGATGACAGAGAATGTGTTTGCGAGAGAGGATATAGCCGATCTAACGGTCGCTGTGTTCGTAAGTAGATATTGAGTTTTATCATGCAAAATATCGAATAGATATCTTTTTGGTCGGAATGAACTGACTAACAAAGTGGTAGATCAGTGGTCCTGAACGTTTTAATAATAATATCGTTGGGTTATATTTTTCATTTGAACAAGTCACATACAATGTACAATTCGATAAGACACAATGCGATGTCATGAACAGATAGGAGGATGCCGAACGACACGCATCAGTAGCGATCCTTTACTCTAACATCCACCTCGGCCTAGAGTGCCCGATGTCACAGTACTTTTCGATTTTGATATTTTTGAAGCCGCGGCCCTTTCTACTAGTTCTTTGCATTCCTTGTGAGTGCTTTCTTTCGCCGGGTATTTTTCTGGGCTTTTTTTGTCGCCGTAAGAGCGGCAACGGTGGGGGAAGAGGAGCTCAGATAAACCTCCGACGGGATCGTACTAAGTCCGTTATATTGGTGGCGCTCCTCGTTACCACTACGCTATCTCCCACCAGCGCACCATTTCCAGAGACTTTTATAATCTGCCCCTCCCTCCTCCCATATTTTAAGAGTGGTATCAAAGACAATGGGTAGAGGTCGGAATCTGGTCGGTCTTAATGGGATTTAACTTTGCTGTTGTAAATATTTCGAGCTTGAATTGCGTCCGATGAACGCTCGACGAATTAACAGAGATGAGCGGATTTGGAATTTCTATGTCCAAATCCAATCCAAATCCGAACCATCAAATCCTAATCCAAAACCTAATCCAGAACTTTTGTACATTCAAATCCGTGTTCAATCCTAATCCGGTTCTAACTTTAAATTCAGAAAAAATGCTTATTTGGGGGAATTGGAAATTTTTCTTTCACAACCAGCAATTCTGTTGATTCAAGATCAGTTGGCATATGGCTGCACCTCTCATGTTCATTGGCACCGAATGTACCATAGTGTAGTATACCATACGTACTTTAATAATTGATCCGAATAAAGTTTGTCGCCATTCGCCACACGACATATCAATCTCCCAGAAAATCGGTTAATCCAATCTTAATCCTAATCCGTTCAGAAAAAAATCTTTAATCCTAATTTATTCCTAATCCGACAAAATTTCACAAATCCGTTTTTTTTCAAATACTAATCCCAATCCATGCTCATATCTTCTAATTAACGATCTAATAATTGAACGTATTATTTTCGGGATAAAATCAAGGTTGTTATAACAAATGTGAGGTACAGGCTCATACCATAACGATTCGAGCTCATGCACACACCCCGATCTCACTTCTGCAATTGATGTATTGTAGCATTGAGTTTTGTTTTATTGCTTTTTGTGCGAAAAGGAAATCAACTGAAAATGTGGTATAGACCAATGCTCACACTGAATTTACATCGGTAAAATCGAGGTAATAGCCTACTGCACCTATTGTTCGAGAATTAGCCATGCATAATTGCATATACTCCAAACAAAGCAACCGTTATTTTATAACGTGCATGTGAGGTTTTGTGGGCCGAAACGCTAAACAGAATCGGTATTTATGGTACGATGAAGAAAGATAATGTCAATTTAATTTTGTAGCTCTCAAATAGAAGGTTTGGTATTGTGTATATAGTTTATCATTTTGTCGAGAATGTTTCAAAGCATGCATTGTATGACGGGCTCTCACTCTCAAAAGTGGCATAGTGCCCCTTTGCCAGATTTTGATGCAATACCAAGTTTGAAACATTTTGTCGAGAAACCCCCTATCTGGTGTGATGTAAGTGTGGTATAGCAGACTTTGTGACCTGAAAGTACACGGATCAAGCACGCAAACTGCATTTTGCACGTATATTGATAATTACACATTCGTGGAAACATATATTGCATGCATAGTCAAATTTGGACATTCGATAAATTTTGTCGAAGGTAAATTTGTAATTAGAAGTCAGGGATATAACTATATATCCCTATTAGAACTACTACACCTTCTACTGCTACACCACTTTTTCTCATCGCCCCATGATGTCCTAGCGCTCCCTAGCGCCCCCTAAGCGTTTCCGTCCCCTTCCAAGCCCAAATTACCCCGGGCAAACGCTGATACCCAGGTGCCAAGAGCCACTGTGCTAGATCAACAAATCTCACATCATTGTGTTTGCGACTTCTTGGCATGCTAGCCTTGATGAGAGTTCTCTGAAAGTATCATATTTCAGTCGATGAGTGTCGTAGAAACAGCGACTGCGGAGAAAACGAAGTTTGCGATGATGGAGAATGCGTTTGCGATACTGGATACAGCAGATCTAACGACCGCTGTGTTCGTGAGTAGATGCTAAATGTTATAACGCATATTATAGAACAGATCTGTTCTTTATTGTGCCTGATTCGACCAATCCATGCAGTTATTGTCTAATAAAGTATTAGATGAACAAATCTCCCTGCAGTGTCTTCACATTATCCTTTGCTAGCGTTGATGTGCATTCTCTGAAAATATCATATTTCAGTCGATGGATGTCGTAGTAATAGCGACTGCGGACAAAACGAAGTTTGCGACAACGGGGACTGTGTTTGTGAGAGAGGACATAGCCGATCTAATGGCCGCTGTGTTCGTAAGTTGATACTGCATGTGATGATTGTTGTTGTTCTTTGTGATATTCATGGTGTTTGTCGACTACTATGGTCATTTACACCAGGCCGATATTCCTTATTTCTTGATTCCGTATCTGCCGACTTGTAGCACGGCCCACTTCGAGGTTTTTTGTAAGACAGCGCTTACGCGGATGATATGGCGAGTAGGGGCCTAGATAAACCTCCAACACGTACGCAGGAATTCTGGACTGGACCTCGGTCGGTCTCGAACCCACAATACATCGTTGTTGTAGCTGAGGATTACGCTATCTCGCCACGCGTGATGATAATGACGCATTATATCGAATAGTTGTCTTTTTATTGGCCGACAAGATAGCGTAGTGTTAAAGCGTCCAGCTTCTGATTGGTAGGTCGTGGATACGATCCCCAGCCGGTTCAGACTAAGACCTGATTAGTAATAGCCTTATCTATGGCTTCCCCGCTTGGCGCTCAGCATTATCGGGATGGCATGGAGGGGTGGCGTAAGACGTGGAAATCCTTATCAGACTATAGGAGTCAGAGTGATGACCTATTTTTTTTTATTCTTTTCTATTCAAAACCACAGAAGTATCGGTTACAAGTGGGTAATTAGGGAGTCGAGTCAGAGTGATGACCTTTTTTATTTTTATTTTTAGTCAACACCACAGAAGTATCGGAAAAAAATTGGTAATCGGGGAATCGAGTCAGCGTGAGGACATTTTTTGTTAGTCAACATAACTAGATTTCCAGTAAATATTTCCAAATCAGCTGTTTTCAATTTCAGTAAACTAACTTTTATGATAAAGGTGTCCTGCTATCCAAAATATTGTAACCCTAAGACTATAGTAGAATGTTAGATTTACAAATCCCACAGTTTTTTTTATTTTCACGAATCCGTCGCTATAGCTATATACTTGTTGTGTAGGGCTAGGCACAATCGAGTACTTGAGTGAGTCGGTTCTGAGTCGAGTATGAGGCCATCAGAGTCGGGTATCTCTCATTATAGCGTCACAACAGTGTGAATGAAGTTCAATGATGTACTGTCTATGCGACTAAAAGGAATAGAGTGACAGTTCTATGGCAAATTAAAGATAAATCTGGGTTTTAATAACCATTTATTTGAATATACCGTGTGACAAGTGTTGTTATGAAAATATCATATTTTAGTGGATGGGTGTCGTAGTGACAGCGACTGCGGAGAAAACGAAGATTGCGATGACAGAGAATGTGTTTGCGAGAGAGGATATAGCCGATCTAACGGTCGCTGTGTTCGTAAGTAGATATTGAGTTTTATCATGCAAAATATCGAATAGATATCTTTTTGGTCGGAATGAACTGACTAACAAAGTGGTAGATCAGTGGTCCTGAACGTTTTAATAATAATATCGTTGGGTTATATTTTTCATTTGAACAAGTCACATACAATGTACAATTCGATAAGACACAATGCGATGTCATGAACAGATAGGAGGATGCCGAACGACACGCATCAGTAGCGATCCTTTACTCTAACATCCACCTCGGCCTAGAGTGCCCGATGTCACAGTACTTTTCGATTTTGATATTTTTGAAGCCGCGGCCCTTTCTACTAGTTCTTTGCATTCCTTGTGAGTGCTTTCTTTCGCCGGGTATTTTTCTGGGCTTTTTTTGTCGCCGTAAGAGCGGCAACGGTGGGGGAAGAGGAGCCCAGATAAACCTCCGACGGGATCGTACCAAGTCCGTTATATTGGTGGCGCTCCTCGTTACCACTACGCTATCTCCCACCAGCGCACCATTTCCAGAGACTTTTATAATCTGCCCCTCCCTCCTCCCATATTTTAAGAGTGGTATCAAAGACAATGGGTAGAGGTCGGAATCTGGTCGGTCTTAATGGGATTTAACTTTGCTGTTGTAAATATTTCGAGCTTGAATTGCGTCCGATGAACGCTCGACGAATTAACAGAGATGAGCGGATTTGGAATTTCTATGTCCAAATCCAATCCAAATCCGAACCATCAAATCCTAATCCAAAACCTAATCCAGAACTTTTGTACATTCAAATCCGTGTTCAATCCTAATCCGGTTCTAACTTTAAATTCAGAAAAAATGCTTATTTGGGGGAATTGGAAATTTTTCTTTCACAACCAGCAATTCTGTTGATTCAAGATCAGTTGGCATATGGCTGCACCTCTCATGTTCATTGGCACCGAATGTACCATAGTGTAGTATACCATACGTACTTTAATAATTGATCCGAATAAAGTTTGTCGCCATTCGCCACACGACATATCAATCTCCCAGAAAATCGGTTAATCCAATCTTAATCCTAATCCGTTCAGAAAAAAATCTTTAATCCTAATTTATTCCTAATCCGACAAAATTTCACAAATCCGTTTTTTTTTCAAATACTAATCCCAATCCATGCTCATATCTTCTAATTAACGATCTAATAATTGAACGTATTATTTTCGGGATAAAATCAAGGTTGTTATAACAAATGTGAGGTACAGGCTCATACCATAACGATTCGAGCTCATGCACACACCCCGATCTCACTTCTGCAATTGATGTATTGTAGCATTGAGTTTTGTTGTATTGCTTTTTGTGCGAAAAGGAAATCAACTGAAAATGTGGTATAGACCAATGCTCACACTGAATTTACATCGGTAAAATCGAGGTAATAGCCTACTGCACCTATTGTTCGAGAATTAGCCATGCATAATTGCATATACTCCAAACAAAGCAACCGTTATTTTATAACGTGCATGTGAGGTTTTGTGGGCCGAAACGCTAAACAGAATCGGTATTTATGGTACGATGAAGAAAGATAATGTCAATTTAATTTTGTAGCTCTCAAATAGAAGGTTTGGTATTGTGTATATAGTTTATCATTTTGTCGAGAATGTTTCAAAGCATGCATTGTATGACGGGCTCTCACTCTCAAAAGTGGCATAGTGCCCCTTTGCCAGATTTTGATGCAATACCAAGTTTGAAACATTTTGTCGAGAAACCCCCTATCTGGTGTGATGTAAGTGTGGTATAGCAGACTTTGTGACCTGAAAGTACACGGATCAAGCACGCAAACTGCATTTTGCACGTATATTGATAATTACACATTCGTGGAAACATATATTGCATGCATAGTCAAATTTGGACATTCGATAAATTTTGTCGAAGGTAAATTTGTAATTAGAAGTCAGGGATATAACTATATATCCCTATTAGAACTACTACACCTTCTACTGCTACACCACTTTTTCTCATCGCCCCATGATGTCCTAGCGCTCCCTAGCGCCCCCTAAGCGTTTCCGTCCCCTTCCAAGCCCAAATTACCCCGGGCAAACGCTGATACCCAGGTGCCAAGAGCCACTGTGCTAGATCAACAAATCTCACATCATTGTGTTTGCGACTTCTTGGCATGCTAGCCTTGATGAGAGTTCTCTGAAAGTATCATATTTCAGTCGATGAGTGTCGTAGAAACAGCGACTGCGGAGAAAACGAAGTTTGCGATGATGGAGAATGCGTTTGCGATACTGGATACAGCAGATCTAACGACCGCTGTGTTCGTGAGTAGATGCTAAATGTTATAACGCATATTATAGAACAGATCTGTTCTTTATTGTGCCTGATTCGACCAATCCATGCAGTTATTGTCTAATAAAGTATTAGATGAACAAATCTCCCTGCAGTGTCTTCACATTATCCTTTGCTAGCGTTGATGTGCATTCTCTGAAAATATCATATTTCAGTCGATGGATGTCGTAGTAATAGCGACTGCGGACAAAACGAAGTTTGCGACAACGGAGACTGTGTTTGTGAGAGAGGACATAGCCGATCTAATGGCCGCTGTGTTCGTAAGTTGATACTGCATGTGATGATTGTTGTTGTTCTTTGTGATATTCATGGTGTTTGTCGACTACTATGGTCATTTACACCAGGCCGATATTCCTTATTTCTTGATTCCGTATCTGCCGACTTGTAGCACGGCCCACTTCGAGGTTTTTTGTAAGACACCGCTTACGCGGATGATATGGCGAGTAGGGGCCTAGATAAACCTCCAACACGTACGCAGGAATTCTGGACTGGACCTCGGTCGGTCTCGAACCCACAATACATCGTTGTTGTAGCTGAGGATTACGCTATCTCGCCACGCGTGATGATAATGACGCATTATATCGAATAGTTGTCTTTTTATTGGCCGACAAGATAGCGTAGTGTTAAAGCGTCCAGCTTCTGATTGGTAGGTCGTGGATACGATCCCCAGCCGGTTCAGACTAAGACCTGATTAGTAATAGCCTTATCTATGGCTTCCCCGCTTGGCGCTCAGCATTATCGGGATGGCATGGAGGGGTGGCGTAAGACGTGGAAATCCTTATCAGACTATAGGAGTCAGAGTGATGACCTATTTTTTTTTATTCTTTTCTATTCAAAACCACAGAAGTATCGGTTACAAGTGGGTAATTAGGGAGTCGAGTCAGAGTGATGACCTTTTTTATTTTTATTTTTAGTCAACACCACAGAAGTATCGGAAAAAAATTGGTAATCGGGGAATCGAGTCAGCGTGAGGACATTTTTTGTTAGTCAACATAACTAGATTTCCAGTAAATATTTCCAAATCAGCTGTTTTCAATTTCAGTAAACTAACTTTTATGATAAAGGTGTCCTGCTATCCAAAATATTGTAACCCTAAGACTATAGTAGAATGTTAGATTTACAAATCCCACAGTTTTTTTTATTTTCACGAATCCGTCGCTATAGCTATATACTTGTTGTGTAGGGCTAGGCACAATCGAGTACTTGAGTGAGTCGGTTCTGAGTCGAGTATGAGGCCATCAGAGTCGGGTATCTCTCATTATAGCGTCACAACAGTGTGAATGAAGTTCAATGATGTACTGTCTATGCGACTAAAAGGAATAGAGTGACAGTTCTATGGCAAATTAAAGATAAATCTGGGTTTTAATAACCATTTATTTGAATATACCGTGTGACAAGTGTTGTTATGAAAATATCATATTTTAGTGGATGGGTGTCGTAGTGACAGCGACTGCGGAGAAAACGAAGATTGCGATGACAGAGAATGTGTTTGCGAGAGAGGATATAGCCGATCTAACGGTCGCTGTGTTCGTAAGTAGATATTGAGTTTTATCATGCAAAATATCGAATAGATATCTTTTTGGTCGGAATGAACTGACTAACAAAGTGGTAGATCAGTGGTCCTGAACGTTTTAATAATAATATCGTTGGGTTATATTTTTCATTTGAACAAGTCACATACAATGTACAATTCGATAAGACACAATGCGATGTCATGAACAGATAGGAGGATGCCGAACGACACGCATCAGTAGCGATCCTTTACTCTAACATCCACCTCGGCCTAGAGTGCCCGATGTCACAGTACTTTTCGATTTTGATATTTTTGAAGCCGCGGCCCTTTCTACTAGTTCTTTGCATTCCTTGTGAGTGCTTTCTTTCGCCGGGTATTTTTCTGGGTTTTTTTTTGTCGCCGTAAGAGCGGCAACGGTGGGGGAAGAGGAGCCCAGATAAACCTCCGACGGGATCGTACCAAGTCCGTTATATTGGTGGCGCTCCTCGTTACCACTACGCTATCTCCCACCAGCGCACCATTTCCAGAGACTTTTATAATCTGCCCCTCCCTCCTCCCATATTTTAAGAGTGGTATCAAAGACAATGGGTAGAGGTCGGAATCTGGTCGGTCTTAATGGGATTTAACTTTGCTGTTGTAAATATTTCGAGCTTGAATTGCGTCCGATGAACGCTCGACGAATTAACAGAGATGAGCGGATTTGGAATTTCTATGTCCAAATCCAATCCAAATCCGAACCATCAAATCCTAATCCAAAACCTAATCCAGAACTTTTGTACATTCAAATCCGTGTTCAATCCTAATCCGGTTGTAACTTTAAATTCAGAAAAAATGCTTATTTGGGGGAATTGGAAATTTTTCTTTCACAACCAGCAATTCTGTTGATTCAAGATCAGTTGGCATATGGCTGCACCTCTCATGTTCATTGGCACCGAATGTACCATAGTGTAGTATACCATACGTACTTTAATAATTGATCCGAATAAAGTTTGTCGCCATTCGCCACACGACATATCAATCTCCCAGAAAATCGGTTAATCCAATCTTAATCCTAATCCGTTCAGAAAAAAATCTTTAATCCTAATTTATTCCTAATCCGACAAAATTTCACAAATCCGTTTTTTTTTCAAATACTAATCCCAATCCATGCTCATATCTTCTAATTAACGATCTAATAATTGAACGTATTATTTTCGGGATAAAATCAAGGTTGTTATAACAAATGTGAGGTACAGGCTCATACCATAACGATTCGAGCTCATGCACACACCCCGATCTCACTTCTGCAATTGATGTATTGTAGCATTGAGTTTTGTTGTATTGCTTTTTGTGCGAAAAGGAAATCAACTGAAAATGTGGTATAGACCAATGCTCACACTGAATTTACATCGGTAAAATCGAGGTAATAGCCTACTGCACCTATTGTTCGAGAATTAGCCATGCATAATTGCATATACTCCAAACAAAGCAACCGTTATTTTATAACGTGCATGTGAGGTTTTGTGGGCCGAAACGCTAAACAGAATCGGTATTTATGGTACGATGAAGAAAGATAATGTCAATTTAATTTTGTAGCTCTCAAATAGAAGGTTTGGTATTGTGTATATAGTTTATCATTTTGTCGAGAATGTTTCAAAGCATGCATTGTATGACGGGCTCTCACTCTCAAAAGTGGCATAGTGCCCCTTTGCCAGATTTTGATGCAATACCAAGTTTGAAACATTTTGTCGAGAAACCCCCTATCTGGTGTGATGTAAGTGTGGTATAGCAGACTTTGTGACCTGAAAGTACACGGATCAAGCACGCAAACTGCATTTTGCACGTATATTGATAATTACACATTCGTGGAAACATATATTGCATGCATAGTCAAATTTGGACATTCGATAAATTTTGTCGAAGGTAAATTTGTAATTAGAAGTCAGGGATATAACTATATATCCCTATTAGAACTACTACACCTTCTACTGCTACACCACTTTTTCTCATCGCCCCATGATGTCCTAGCGCTCCCTAGCGCCCCCTAAGCGTTTCCGTCCCCTTCCAAGCCCAAATTACCCCGGGCAAACGCTGATACCCAGGTGCCAAGAGCCACTGTGCTAGATCAACAAATCTCACATCATTGTGTTTGCGACTTCTTGGCATGCTAGCCTTGATGAGAGTTCTCTGAAAGTATCATATTTCAGTCGATGAGTGTCGTAGAAACAGCGACTGCGGAGAAAACGAAGTTTGCGATGATGGAGAATGCGTTTGCGATACTGGATACAGCAGATCTAACGACCGCTGTGTTCGTGAGTAGATGCTAAATGTTATAACGCATATTATAGAACAGATCTGTTCTTTATTGTGCCTGATTCGACCAATCCATGCAGTTATTGTCTAATAAAGTATTAGATGAACAAATCTCCCTGCAGTGTCTTCACATTATCCTTTGCTAGCGTTGATGTGCATTCTCTGAAAATATCATATTTCAGTCGATGGATGTCGTTGCGGACAAAACGAAGATTGCGATGATGGTGAATGCGTTTGCAAAGGAGGATATAGCAGGTTTAACGGACGCTGCGTTCGTAAGTTTGTGCGGAATTTAATAGCTCTTGCATAGAATAGATATCTAGACGCCAAGCAAGCCGAATAAATCATACCTAACAAGAAATATGTGCCTTGTTCGCGTCTTGTCAGATAACTACGAAAAACCGTTTTCGTATTCTCAGAAAGTGCATACGAATGTGTCTTAAAATTTTGTTTCTAGGTGGTATGGTGCATAGAGCTTGCGAATATCAAGTTGTCGATATTTCGTGTCCGTACGGTCAGAGGATCATCATAGTCGATGCCCTATACGGGAGAACGGAGGAAAATGAGTAAGTATTCGCTTGTTTCTTTATCATTCGGACACATTGCTCTCAATGGCACGCGTATACGGTTACGCATCTCGCTGGTGTGAGTGTTCTGATTACTTGGTCCTCCGTTCGGATATCGCACATAATACAAACATGATGGTCGGTCGCGGATAAGTGGACTGACTCTATTGATGTGACAGTAAATCAAGATACACTGTTGCTCCGTTTATGTAAACCAGGGGTGTCAAACATACAGCCCTTGAAGCAATTCCGAGAAATGCAAAAATGCTTGTATTAATATATTATCCATCACAATTCTAACAAAAGTTGAGGTTTTAAGTAAGAAATACTTTGACGTTAATAACCCCTCAAGACCGCAATTTTCTAACATGTTCATAGGCCACATTATACGCGTCGGACGGCAGAATTATTCGGACAAATGGACCAAAAAATTGTTGCTCGCAGAGGCGAGAACGTCAACGCGAAGCCGTTACATGTACGATACGTGAATAATATAATAGTTACACGAAGAATACAGTTCAGATATGTTGCATATGTTGCACCGTTGCATATCTTACTCTCATCCCGACTTCCCCAGTCGCAGCTCCAGGTCCCGATCTCCAGAAAAATAGAATGAATGAATCAAATTCCACCGTCTGAGTTTATACAGTTAATGCTCTTAGGCCAATACCTTACAACAAATGTGCATGGCCAACGCTGCATCACGACTAAGAGCAGGGGAGGAACACAAAATATGACAACATATATATCGTTGTTAGAGCTACTGCTTTGATGGTTTGTAACTGTAATGTAATCATCGTATTTTTGAAAAATATTTTTGAATAATATACGTGTTGTGGAATCCAAGATTACGCAGCGCGCGATGCCGGGTAGGCCTTCATCGAAATCACGAGGGATGTTGGTCGCTGAAGCTACAGCAATTTAAGTTGGAGGATTTTGTAAAGGGGTGCGAGCCCTTAACCCTGGATATGCTACTGCCTTGACCTCTCAAATACATGGTTATGCTGCCCCGAGAATAATTATTATGGCCGTTGAGCATATTTACTAACAAGTTGCTGCAATATCGATAAAATTAAGTACAAAATTAAAAATATGTCAAAGAGCCATATCTTATACCCGAAAGAGCCATATATGACTCGCGAGCCATAGGTTCCCGACCACTGGACTATTATGTTTAGCTTTGATCATAAGGCATTCCAGTAAAGAAACAGAGATGTGGATTTGAAGGTGACATTTTGGAATGACTGATCCAACCCGCAGGCGATCAAAATATGTGAATCTGGCTTGCGACCCAAGTTGAGTTTGACACGCCTGCTCAAAGCCCTCATATACTACGAATATTGAGAGAGTTCACTAATGGTTTTCCAATGATAGCAAAATAGCAAATGGCGTGTTGGTATGTTTTACTGCTCGAACATCAATGGGTCACATGTGTGTGTCCGTCTTCAGAATATTTTCAAGAGTGTTGGAATTTTCCGCTAGGCGCGTCATCCCCACACGGTGTTTATGTGGATGTCGAATTGTCGATATCGCGTGGGCCGTGTTTGCCATAGATCTCGAGACATCATGGTATTAAACAACAACAGTGCCGTATATATATGCTCTGTCATGTGCCAGACTGCTTATCACGTGTGCAATAACTTCGGCATGATTGTAATCTATTCAACTATTTTATAAACAGATGTCGTAACTCTGGGCCAAAGACAACCAACTGCCGTGATTCGAACAGCGACATAGTCGTATCGATAAGGTGCAACGGAAAGCCTAAATGTCGCGTACCTGCGAACAACCACGTGTTTGTAGATCCCTGTCGCGGCACCATGAAATACCTGGAGGTCGCATACATTTGTGAATACTACAGGAGCGAATGAAATACTATTCGTTAACGCTCGTTTTGCAGGTGTTGCTTCCACAGTATATAATGGAATAAAATGTGAATTTGAAGTGTTTTTAATTGATTTCTTGAATGTGTGTGTGTGGATTACAATGAGACTAAGTTCCGCAGTAATAAGAATAATACCCAGTGACGTGGGGTGAGGTTCATGGCTGGTGAGGCACTATAACCTAGGGTTACCATATTTTTGTGACTCAAATTCCGGACATTGTCTAGCGCCCACTAGTGGATTTTAAAATGAGATATGAGCACATTGTCTGTCATTATTACGTCACACTAGCAAAGCTTTGCTTGTCGACCAGCGGTGGTCACGATCCGTTCAGGAGTGTTGTGTAACCAGGATCGAAGCTACATTTTTTCAGCCCCTCCCGCCCAAACAAACAATGATTCTTGGCCCACCATGGGGTAATCGATTTTGGAGGGGGTTTGCTATATGCATCCGGTCGTTAAATTTTTTTTAATGAATTCTTTCAATAATATTGGTTCTTCCATATATTACTATATAGTTTAATCCTATCTCCGCTCACATGATCAGAGGTAGTAGTAGAGCTGATGGAGGATGACTTCGAAAATACAGGGAGCCTAATTGTACATCGTTAAGTCATGTTCATGTCACACCGACAAAATTATTTATCAGCCCAGTGCCGGTGCGCACCAAGGAGCTTTATAAACACCCCACATCCGGTGGTTTCCAAATTTTTATGGTCGGGACTCTATCTCCAATTTGAAAACGATCCGTGGCCCAGATCAAAATTTGACGAGCCAATGACTAAAAAAAGTATGCACCTATGCTCATACTTACTCATGGGCTATCTTAGAAGCTGATTATGTTCAACATCTTCGCTTACCCCAGAATGGAGGTAAACGGCCCCAACGTTTGGAACCACTATCTTTGAATAAAGCATTTAAACGGCCTTAAACGTCTCTTGTGTCAAGTGGAAGTAAAAAGTCGTCAATTTCTACTCAATTACAAGTAGAAGCAGAAGTTTCCAAGTAAGTAAGTGAATAAGTGAAGCTTTGTGGGCCCATTGTTGCTTTAAAAATCAAAAACTGTTAGTTAGAAGTCGTCTAGCATGATAGCGTTCATTGTGTAAGCCAGGGGTGGGCAAACGTTTCAGCTGGCGGGTCGCATTCAACATCTGAATCCATTCGCGGGCCGCACTATAGTAAAATCGGGATTATAAGCCAAACACGTGAACGTTTATCGATTATATAGTAACCAAAGACATTGCGATAATGCATATATAGTTATATAAAAATTCAAATATTTATTTGATGATAGCGCTCATCCGTCAGTAACATTAACAGGATTTTAAAAGCTGGCTATCCTCAATATCAATATTGTCAAAATTAGAGATTAAAGTAGGTTGTGCCCAGGGGTGGCCAACCATTTTGCTATTCACGGCCGTATTTCGATTTGTCAGTTCGTAATGAACAAATGAGATGCCAACTACCCATATTAAACTCACCATGTCAATTTACGGCGAGCTGCATATCGGCTTAAATCGCGAGTGGTCATGTTTTGAAAAAACTCTCAGAATAGACATGTTCGCGCCAAGCGCGGAAATTTCTCAGATTAACGAATGAATTTCGTCATTAATAATTGTAGTTTCACATATTCCTATCAAACATTTATCCTTTCTCAGCTTATGTGATCAGATTCCCCGGTAAAGTTGACGGATAGTCTGTTTTCGAAAATTTAGGGCAAGTTGCATCTTCTGGTGGGCCAATTGTAATTTGTCAGTTTGTTGCATGCTGTTATTTGTTGACCACCCATCAGGATTGTGTCAGTATAGTGGAAATATATTGAAATCGCCCAAACGCACCAGAAACAAATTTCCTTCGTGAGTAATACACGATTCCAAGTTGGTATTTCTATATGCGGCGCATCATTTATCTCTGCTGTTGACATCTGCACTGCGGTGCTCAGATTGCAAAATCCGCTACTGCATTAGATTCGAAAAATTAAGACGAATACAATTTTAAGGTTAATTACAATCTCTTAAAAATTCGGGAGTCAATTCGTAAATTCAATTTTCATGTGGACGGCCGGCAACACATACTAATTGAATTACGTGTCCACGGCCGCACAAACAATGTTCCCTCTAATTTTTGATGAGTCTGCGCACACTCACCAACTCACTGCGCTGAACTTTGGACAATAGTGCGTAACGACTAAAAAAGGTCATCCCTTCGGATTTTCTGTGCGCAGAGACCGTCCCATCACTGCGCATTTGCGCACGTGCGCAGCTTAGAGGGTACATTGCGCTCAAATTTCCTTCTGCCCCTGGTTGTGCCGATTCTGAATAGGACGTTGAATCTCTGAGCAGCGATCGGTTCAAAGATTTGCTGTTCGTATGCTTTTGGTCTAGCTTCAGAATACACAGTGCTAGCAGCGTCATAACCATGTTCCCTTAAAAAGAACTTGAGCAGATGGCTTGGGCTACTCTGTTGAGCTTGCCTAATTCACGTTCTTTTGTGAAGATGACATCAACATGATTACGTTCGTCTGGAGCATGATAATTCGGTTGATTTAATTTGTAACTCATATTTTGATAGATCTTGCCTATATACTTGGGATGATAGGTTTCATGTGAGGTGCATATCCACAGAATGCTGGCAGTGTCAAAACCATGTTAGCTTCTAACACGCTTCTACTGTGTGTACGACTGTACGTACATAAAATATAAATACCCAAATTCTACGGATACAGAGAATGAATCTTCCTAAGACACGCACGAATCTTATTTTATTAGCACATCACTAAAATAATAAAAACTGGAGTGGCTGACAGCTATATATAGTTCGATCTCTGCGTGACTGCTGGAGCGTGCTGCAACTATGGAAATTTCAATTCATTACAGCTCCATTACGGTGGCGTTCTGAAGAAAACGGCTGCTGCCCAAATTTTTCTTTCGTTTTGCCCTTCAATTTGAGACCACATCATTTTTAGAGTGCAGTGCCCCTTTAAGTTTGACAAGTTTAAGTTCGACAAATCGAAACCCGTTACGCCTGGAAAATCAGTCACTCATTTCGACATTGGTTCCACGGTTAACGCTCGCAGTTACCGACGCGGACCGAAGTGGCTTCCTGGCGTGGGGACGGGAATGCTGAGACGCGTTGCGTACATTGTCAAAACAGATCATGGGTATTGGAGAAGGCATGAAAACCTACTCCAACCACGCTTGATTTTCACTGATTAAGATATAGCCACACAGGAAGTTGCTCAGCCTCAACAGTCACAAGCTGAGCAACCATTTGTCAGGAATAGGGCACAACGTCCTGCAGCTAGTCCTGCGCAAACGTCGGTTAGATGTTATCCGGCTAGAATTAGGAAACAGACTGATTTCTATCGGCCAACGTAAATTACCTTTTACTCTTCAACTTACAGGGGACTGAGGGGAGGACAGTTATGTGTGTGCATTTTACGTTGGTATCGTCTGTCTCTTATTTGTCTAGGATTGGTAATACCCGCCAATCATTATTTTCTCGTGAGTCGTGCTTCGTATTTGTACCCTGTGTTTTGTTGTCTATTGGTTTTTTCATTTAAATACACTCTGCATCGTGTCACCTCTATCGAAGGTATTCTGCTAATAATTTACCGATTTCATATTGAAACCTCGTCGTATGAGTTATTGTTCAAACAAGAACAAGAACATAACATATTTGGGATTCGTAGCTTGGTGTGCTTCAAGGACACGGCATATGCATACCAGCCCCAGGTCACCAGCAAAGGTGGTCAGTAACGAGGTACTTTTTGGAAGTACTCAAGTAGTTTTCCTCTACTTCTGGTACTTACTCAAGTAGATCTGATTTTCTCTACTTCTACTTCTACTTCGTAATATTTTGTGATCTACTTACTTACTTTTCGCTATTTTCAGTTTGTCAAGTAGAAGTAGTTTATTCCCCCAATACGAGAGATAGCCTGAGGAATTTCGGGGCTGTTTTCACGGAGTACCAAATTTAATATTCATGTAAGTCAAGTAAAGCCCAGAAATTTTGTTGTGCTTCGCGCACAGTAGTTATGGAGTGACAAATATGTTTTAACGAAAGTATCAGTGAATATAATTTAGGTACCGGCGGGGCCTACGATAACTTATCGTTATTGTTATCGTAGGCCCCGGTACCGGATTGCTTGGTTCCACTCACACCGCATTGTCGTCCATATCAAATATTTCATCACAGTAAATATGGCCTACCATAACGTTTGAAACTACCGTTTTACGGTCTAGCAATTACCTATCATAATGTAATCTAGCAGCCCATTACGTGTCTTGCTAATCTGAAAAATCCAGCCTTTTTGAACGTTACACCTGTTTTAGCAGAGCTACTTACTTACTTGAGTAGATTTAAAGTCAGTCAATTCTACTTCTACTTCAAGTAGTTTTAGATGGCTTGTCGAAGAAGTACTTCTACTCGTACTTGAGTAGCTTTCTTGACTACTTTGACCACCTCTGGTTACCAGTAAGCAATATTAGCAGAATGTTGCGTATCGGTGGTGACAGATATCAGCACTTAGTGACACTATACCGACCACCAGACTTGGACACTAGATAATTGCATTTGTGAAAACATACTAATTTGAGTGAAATGGCGGCAATGTAACTCTAATGTAATTTGTAATGTTTCTATCCTCTAATCCTAATTGTAATCTACTTTCTGGTTTTCTTGAATATGCTTCAGGGGAACTGTATAATGTGAAACGTGTCAAGCTCAGTGTACAGACATTTTCCATACTGGTCCTCATGGGAATGAACTCTGATTTGATGTTTAGTGCGCTTGATTTTGGTTGCATCTCTTTCGAATTCAATCTTTATTGAATTTCCAGATTTTCGCGAATTCAATAACTCTAATTCTAATCTAATTTGGAAAAACCTGGGTGGCTATAATTACAATGATAATATAGTTTGTAAGAGTTGCAGGTATTCTGATGTCCAGCTAAGCCGGCCACCGCACATTGCATGAAATGTCTACAGCCCTATAGCCTACTTGAAGTGGAGTAATTGACAAATAGAACATACTCGCAGTGCGTGATGTTCTTCCCGGCATGCCGCATTCGATCCAGTTTTTAATGAGTAGCTTATTGCCGGCCGAAAGTTCTCTGCTCGTTGGCATATAGCCTACCTGAGAAATGGATCGAACGAGACTTCATGGTTCCTTCCATCAGTCAGCGTTCATTGCATTAGGTGAAAGGTTCTGGACCGCTTAAACACGAACATTTATATAAGAAGTTGGCTGCGAACATGAACGCAAAAACGAACATAGGTCGTTATGTAACATCATACTGCTAATTTCAAACTCTAGACTTTCGTAAAGGTATAAATGTGACTAATACTTGCGGGACAGAGTGGTTTTCGAAAGCGCAAGGACATCAAAGCGCCACTGTGGCCGACGTGGTCACAGTCGTCGTCGTAGGTATGCAACTACAAGTATAGATGTAACCTTGAAAAGTTTTATTCAAGTAATCTATACACGTCGCAGAAGTATCGATTTTCAAGTAAGTAGAGAAGTAATTATTCTAGACCTATAACTTTGCTTAAAAAGCTGAAGTAGAAGTGGAAGTAGACTAAAATCGCAAACACTTGAGGAAATGGTGCAAGTTGGCAGAATCTACTGAAAGTACTTTGTCTGGTAGAATGGGCCATTTGTACCATATTTCTGGTGGGAACCTGAACAGGGTGATTTTTCATGCAAAATCAGTATAATGATGAAAAGTACAAGGTTTTCATCGTTTTATGTCGAATCAACATTCGTACTGCCAACGTATGATGGAGCCATAATAAACCTGCCTGCATTAGCGCATCAAACATGAACGTGAAGAAAAGGCTCGCACCATCGCTATCACAGCGTATGTCGGAATTACTTCAAAATCGTATCTACGTTACCTGGCACTCGCGAACTCTGTATTGAACATAGAGTCGTACAGCATGCTGGATCGTTTTTTGATATCGCCATACGAGTGAAGATCGATGATGTCGTACTTCCACATAGCCGGATAAAGATTGTAGTATTGCAAAAATATTCCTGCACCGGATTGGAGTTAGCAAGTCAATTACTTGTATGTTTCGTGCTCGTCCTTACCTCTCACATCATTCCAAGTTGGACATTGTTTCTCTGGCACGGAGCTGAAAATGCGAACCGATGTCGAAAATCGAAAGGTTTCGTGGTCCGCCGAATACCTAACCCTGCCATGCGACAGCTGTGGTCCCTCAGAATAAGTCCATGTATAGTTGCCATAATTGTACCTATACACGTTAACCAAATGGGTTAAAATACAGAAACGAAATAGCGTTCGTAGACATCTTCGATTGCATCGGAGATTCGTGAAACCCGTCGTTGACATGTTTCGAATCGGAATTCAATTCAATTTCCAGGTTTTTGATAATTCTGTTAGTCGAATTACAACTTAATTTGAAAAAAAAACTATGTTGATATAATTAAATTCAAAACAGCATACCATAAACTGGACAAACTAAATTTGCAGTTGTAATTTTCAATTCTCTACTATCTCCTGGCCATCATACCCAAAAAATATTCTCGCTTATTTCAATATGAATATATTACTCAATTACTTAAATTATACTGCATAGTGCATATCAATCACCTGGTACACGATTATAAGTCATGGCTTGTATCAACACATGAAACAAACCTGATGAATATCTTGATCGGATACATTTGTCCATCAATCCCACATCCCCTCACATTCCTGGGGTCAGATATCGCGTATAGTTTAACTGCAGCCACGCCTGATCGGTTCGTCAATACAATATCGCTATCAGTTGAAAAGGAAATTGAAGACGCAGGTACTCCTAACGACCTGCAAGGTGCATTTTACAGGGTATGGTAATTATGTATGTTGTGCAATGATTCGGATGCAGACTTGCACAAACTTCCAGTCTAGTTAATTGGTCGTCAACTAGGGTTGCATTTAAAACAAACGGTGTTTTAAAACACTTTGTTTAAAACATGCTTTAAACAGCGTTTTAAACAAAGGCCTTTAAAAAAGTTGTGTTTTATGTTAGTAGTAAAATTATGCCATAATTGTGTAAATACTTTCCAAAAAATATGTTGTATGAACCTACGGACAACTACCATCCGATATAGCCTATTACTACAAACAGTGGCTTGACACTGGATTTTTTGGGTCGAAACTTGCACTAGTGTTTATATTCGACAAAACAAAAATTCATTCGCAATTGAATCCAGTTGCTTGTGTTTTAGCTAGATACGGCTTTTTAAAGGTCGTTAGTTCTATGGGCGGATATCATAAAGTTGGATTGATTAAAAAGTTCATTGCGCTCATCAGGATTTAAGAAACCCAGAATTAAGGAAGCTGGATGATCGCTGCTGAAACATCTGAGTTTTAATCTCATGATTTAGCAACCGGAAAAAGGAGTTGAATACACTGCGTCAAATTCCTTCTCGGAAATATTTACGATAATGAAGGTGACGATTGCATCCTAGGTAATGACTTCATTAAACAAAACCAACAATGGACGCACCACTGCAGAGCGATATATCTATAAATATTCTATAATCCGTTTCTTCGCTGTAGCGTTTTGATTACACGCGTCATTCACTTAGCGATGAAAATAATTCCACCTGTTACAGTCGCAGTGTCATTTATCAGTAGCCTACCGTTTCTTTCTGCAACCTGACAATGGACGGCCATAACTTATTTTTCGTATCGCACCACCACCGGATTAACAGTACCACGCCGGGATAATCATCGCGCGTAACCTTATCCAACTTTATGCGTCCGGTTCAGCAATTTTTAATCATACGATTAGCATTCTTCCGGATTAGCAAACTTTATGATCTCCGTCCGTAGTTCTAGTTTTGAGTTTCGAAATGTGAGTAATTCTATAGTTATATTGAGTTTCGAAAAGTGAGTAGCTGTATTTCATGTTGCGACTTTGAAAAATGAGTAGTTCAAGTTCTAGTTGCTAGTTTTGAAAATGGAGTACTTCTAGTTCTAGTTGCGAGATGTGAAAATTGAGTAGCCATAGTTCTAGTTGCGCAATTTCGAAAGCCAAGTAGTTTGTACAAGTCTGTTCTTGTGCGTACCGATTGCAGGTTGGTTTGGGACATATGCTGTCCGCCAATTCGCCTTCCACCGGATACAAATTCACTTGTGCGTTTGTGACCGGCCTGCCGAAGGACGAGACGAATACGTGATTCGAATACGCTTCGCCTACGTTCAGACGCATCACTGCAGCATCCACGAAGTTGTAGTTGATTCCGAATGGAAACTCAGCAAGGTATATTTCTCCGTTTCTAGTGAATAGTGAGTAAAAGTGTGTGCGCGCAGTAATTCGAACCTTATAATACTCAGCAGGGCTGGGCCCCGTGATTCGAGTACTTTATTCTGAATCGAGTATTGATTCTAATTATTCGAGTTGAGTACTAAGAGACTGCGATGATGTAAAAGTTAATTTATCAACAAAATTATAGTTGCGGTAGTATTTCCACTGTAGAATCGTCGAAACCTCGATTTGTCGTATGAAGTATAGGCTCTGTTTCTACTTATACTTTTACATCTGCCTGCACTATTTCCTCAAGTGGTTTTCTTTTAGATTCTACTTTTACTTGATAGTTTTCAGTT
Source organism: Botryllus schlosseri (assembly GCF_051294905.1). Lineage (NCBI taxonomy): Eukaryota > Metazoa > Chordata > Ascidiacea > Stolidobranchia > Styelidae > Botryllus > Botryllus schlosseri. The sequence continues at coordinate 27,315,331 of NC_137242.1, read as the reverse complement.
TCCTAAACAAAACAAGGTATACAACACTTACTTTTTACTTACTTGTAGACTGTTACCTTCAGCCTACTTCTACTTCTACTCAAGTAACAACGATGGCTACTTTGACCCACTCTGCGTAGCATACGAAACATTGAGTACAAAGCTACGCACATTAAGGGAAGTGACATATCTATGAAGTCCTGATCAATTGACAGCATTTTTTCACGATGCAACAAAATAAGCATGGTCGAAAAAATACCAAATTATCGTTACGTGATGTAGAACCGACATTATATTCTTTGTGGTCGCATAAAAGGTACATATTTGAACCTTCCATATCTTTTATACTGCAATAATGACTCGAAGGTTAATACTCGATTCATAATGAAGTCACTTATAGGCACTCGATTTTGACCAGCCCTCCAAATCAGTACACACATACTCATCGATAATCGCGATGCGGGATTTCAGCAGTGACTTCATAGTGGTAGAATTAGTTTTGGATAATTTTAATTATTATTTGTAGAAAGCTTAAATACGCCAACATGTCCAACATCATGCCCGTACCTTTTGTATCGCGCCATATCCGGGGAATCATCGTTCGTTTGACCTTGGAAGCCAAATGGCGCCATATGATAGGATACCGGCTGAAATGTGCCTTGAAATATACCTGGTACGCTATCTTCGAGCCCGTATATTTCGGAACTTGTTTGCCAATCCACATCTATCGCCACCATTACTCAACGTGTAGTCTCTGCCAGTACAAACGCGACGTTGGGGAAATTGCAGAGTCGCCACATGCCGGCCAGAGTTGAACAACTAGCACATTTTAAGCTTTTCCGAATCAGATTACAGTTAGAATGATATAGCTACATCAGTGATTCCCAACCGTGGCCCTGAGGGCCGCATGCGGCCCCCAGCTAGCCTTCTTGCGGCCACTACAAAAATATTGAGAAATCGATCTATGAAAAAATATATATATTTATAAAATACTCTTGCTCGGCTTGGAGTCTGGAGTTTTCAATTAGGATTGCGGGCAAGTCGTGAGTAGACTGATAAGATAACGTCACTGCTGTTTCAATGCAATGTGCCGTAACGTTCCAGTTGAACGGGCAGTACCTATAGATATAGGTATAGTTAGAGGTATTGACAGGACCGTAACTGCCGCACCCCAAGTCCCCAATTGGGGTGAGCGAGCTCAAAGGGGGCCCAAAAGTATTTGGAGAATTAACATACATTATGGAGTATTTTATTAAATTTTATGCAACTTTTTCAAAGATTTTTCGCGCTGCCCGCGATTTCAAGTTTCCAAGTACCTTAATTATTGGGTTCTCTTCGACAAAGATAAAATACGCAAGATTTATAGAAGTGGGCATATCGGCGTTAGCCATTACCGCGTCACGCCGCACGAAGACATATAAAGATTTAGGCCATGTAACATGCGACTCCAAGAAGTGTGCCAGAACGATCGGCAGCGAGAAAACCTTGGCCGAAAAGGACTGCCCCTATGCTGACCGAAAACTTCGTTATGTATATTTAAAATACATATAGGTATAATTGACCATATGTGCCTAAATGACTGGCGCCGAATGTTCCTGTCGGGGCAATCTGAACGTCAAGAGACAAATAGGCTACCATCCCGCAGAGAAGACTTATATGCCAGTGAAGAACTACCAATTTGAAATCATGTGCATCTTTTAGTTTAGTACGTTTGGGCGATTCTATATTTTTTGATATAGCAGACTGGAGGTCACGAAATAACAAATAACGTCATGTAACGAAGTCGTACCAATGGGTCCGCCCGTCTGAATATTTTTAATTATTATTTACGGGCTCTAAAGTTTGCAAAACACCTCACTCAACTCTGCCGGTAAATCTGATTACGTGAGCAGAGAGGACAAGTAATTGATAGTAATATATATGCAATCCCCGATCTTATTGACCTATTTTATTTTGAATTATCGAAAATTTTCGCGCATGGCGCTGGCTCACTAAATGAGGATCCTGATTTTGGCAGGGCATGGGGGATCGGTTTATCACCCTATGGGAGCTCAAGACCTAAGTGTTCTGGGGAGTCTGACGAAGTGCTGTTTCGTTCCTGCCACCGGGTATACGCCCGAATATGTTTAATTATTATTGAGTGGTCCTACCTTTTCAAACACAACTCACTCGGCTCAACCGGTCAATTTGATTACGTGAGCAGAGAGAGGATAAAAATTGATAGCAATATAAATGCAATTCCCGATTATATTGACCGATTCAATCATGAATTATAGAAAATTTTCGCGCTTTGCGCGATTTGTCGATATAAGCTGCCTAAAACAGACACCTGATTTAGATGATAAATAGCGGTAAACAGCCATCTAGCCTAAGGGGGTCTGGTGGCTTCGAAGTTCGGTCAATCACCCTATGGGGGGCCAGGAGAAACGTTTTTTTTTGGGGGGGGGGATGATGAAGTGCTGTTACCGCCCTGGATATTGATAAGCAATATACGGATAGATGTGCAACAAATGACTCACGATTGAATACGCCGAGATGCGTACTGCTTTAGCCGGCAAAAAGCAGCATAATTGGTAGTCCTATAGCTCGCGACCCAAGCGTCCGAATAATTTTAGACGTCTTAGTAGAGAGATCAGGACAAACGTTTCTAACGTCGGTGTACAGAAAACCTACTTTCACTGGTCATTATATTCGTTGGGATTCATTCTGCCCGAATCGGCGTAAATTAAACCTCATTTCATCTCTCGTTAATCGCGCCTTGCGCCTCTGCTCACCGGAAAAACTGTCACGCGAATTGGATGATATCCACTTGATTCTCTCCAAAAATGGCTATCCGGACCACATATTAAAATGCTCCATCTCTAGGGTATTGAAAAAATCGGATACAGCTCCAAAATATGGCCCAGAAAAATGCCCGGCATTTTTACACCTACCTTGGCTAGGTAACGTGTCTAGCCGATTTGAAAAGCTTATTAAATCGGCTGTTCACCGTTGCTACTACAGCGTTAAAACGCATGTAGTGTACACGACGAAACGCTTGTTACCCAACTCTCGAAAAGATGTACTTCCTGCCTTTGATGCAAGTAATGTTGTTTACCAATACAAGTGCCACTGTGATAGTAGGTATGTAGGACGTACATCTCAAAGATTGTTTGAGCGTATTAAGCAGCATATCCCAAAATTGATTCGGTCAAAAACATGCGCAAATGATCGCACGGAGCTCGCACGTCAGTGCAAATTGGCTGCAAAAACAGACTGCTATGATGATTACCAAGCATATGCTTCGTCAATCGGTCAGCATCTGAGCGAAAACCTTGCCTGTGCACAGCACTATGATGACAATATGTTCACTGTCATTGCGCGTGGTAGGTCTGTGTTTCATTTAAAAGTGTTGGAGTCTACTATTATTCAGTTGAGCAAACCTATTTTATGCAGACAGAAAGATTTCCTCTATAACCTACAAATTTCTCATTAGTGCGTGTTGCTCCGTGCGTGTAATTGTTTATTTACAAATTGTGCTGCTACTATAGTACCGTATGTCCGTATGGTTGCCAGTAAATTCGGCCCTCGGTAAATTCGGCCAGTGAATTCGGCCCTCGGTCACTTCGGCCATCGGTAAATTCGGCCTTCCGTAAATTCGGCCCCCGGTAAATTCGGCCAGGGCTAGGGTAACAATAACAGTTACAATAACATTACCTAACCTTAACCCTAACCTAACCTAATCCTAACCCTAACCTAGCCCTAATCCTAACCTAACCCTAATCATAACCCTAACCTAATCCTAACCCTAAGCTAACCCTAATCCTAACCCTAACCTAACCCTAATCCTAACCCTAAGCTTCTAATCACTTGATAATAATATAATTATGTAATATAATTCACATTAATAGTTGGTAATACAATTTTACGCAAAATTCTCCGAGGGCCGAATTTACCGATTGAATTCGGTGGTCAGTAAAGTCGGCCCCGTAAATATCCGCGTTATCTCCCGTGACTGTACGATATACGCATACCCTGACCTTCAAATCACTCGATAATAAAATAATTATGTAATTCATTCACATTAATAGTTGGTAATACATTTTTATACAAAATTCTCCGGGGGACGAATTTACCGAGTAAATTCGGCCATCGGTAAATTCGGCCCCGTGAATATCCGCGCTATCTCCCACGATTATGCGATCTACGCATACCCTGACATCCATATCACATAATAATAGTATAATTATTTGATTAATTCTTGTTAACGGTTGGAAATACATTTTAATACAATATTCTCGGAGGGCCGAATTTACCGAGGTCATGGGCCGAATTCACTGGCCGAATTTACCGAGGGCCGAATTTACTGGCAACCTGTCCGTATACTTCGTAGTTTGTTACAAAGTCACTCAACTATGACAAGTCGTCCGACTAATAAGCGCAATGTTATGAGAGTACTGGAGCGCAAAATGTTGCACAAAAGTCCGTCGGCGCTAACCTGCGGTAATGGAAATCTGTGCTTGCCGACCTTATATTTCGACTTTTAACGGTTATTTCTCGAGAATTATTTGGCTGTGTGTGATTTCAAGGATTGTAATATGTATTTCAACGATATTAAAACGAAATATTTATTTATGGTTCACCTTCAAACGAAATATACCTTATATATGCTGCAATATCAATCTTGGCGTAGACCGAAAATATTACTAGTCGGGATGCAGGATTATTGCTGGTCATGACCGTCCAGTTTTACAGTCCACCATAGCCGCACGAATTCGATGACCTCGTATCATTGCCGAATGGAACTGGAGTACTCACTGACTGGACAACCAACCTGCAAGCAGACAACTACAACCCTTCGCACCGGGATTTCTGACTAGCCTCCGCGTCTAAACACATGTCTGCAGCAACTTTTATGTAATAGATGAAAACTTAACATGTAGAAACCTCATCTTCAAATTGCTCAGATGTAAAAATTAGTATTTTATTATTTTTCGTCTTATACCTGACCTTGCAGCACATTTCAAGCATAGCTGCTTTCTCTCGCACGATTCTTCGTTTCTCTTTAACAATACTAAATCAGACAACAAATTTATGGGTGCTTTCTGTGATAGATCCATGTATTTGGATGACACGAAATATAGGTAGTCCAAGCCATTTTATTGAAATTTCCATCAGATCAAAACACCACAAGATTGCAATATAAGGAGAACAATTGAACAGTGTCTAAATGATTTGGATAGGTCACTTTAATCGGTCCCCACCTTGACCAGGAGCATGTAAATAAGAGGAATATACATTATACACTCCAGGAAAAGATAATATGAAAAGTGCTAGTAATAAAAATGTCGACATATCATGTCACAGTCCTGCAGGCTGAATTGTATTCATTCAGTAGAAACAGCTTGCATGTAGACCTAGACATGCTTGACGGCTGCCGGTAATGTCCATTCTCGTTAACGTTCATTGTTGGTAATGGCATTCTCGGTATGTTCATTCTCCTAATGGTTTTCTCGGTATTGGTATAGGACCGGTTCGCAGTGGGCTGGCTTGTCGGAGGTTTCTCTGGGCTCCTCATCGCCGACCTCACTGCAGTTGCAGTGCATTGAAAAGCCCAGACTGAAAAGTGAGCCGTGCTAGAAGTCGGCAGCAAAGACCTCGAAGGGGACGCATGGGTGCGAAAGATTGAAGTCGTCCCCAAGATTACCACAAAGACAAAGACTTATGAACATTACAAATATTAGTGTCGTGGTGCACATAGCCTGAAAAAGGCGAGAAGCACCACTGTTAAATGTGAAATAATAATAATAGTGGGCTGGCTGCACGAACATCGACCAGTGCACCACAAAAAATGAACAATTGATGAATTGTCCAACCCGCCAGGGCCAGATAGTATAAGACACTTCCATGCATTCATATTCCGAGTCATCAATTTGGGGTTCGCAAGGAATATGGAATTGAGCTACCGTCATCAGTTTCACAAGAAGCGATGAATTCTGTTGATGTTGCATGATAATTCCCCGCATGCACACCTGAATAAAAATATAACATACTAAATGAATGAATACACTAAAATTAATCTCGTACCAAACTAAATAAATTTGTGAGTGCACCCTTTGTGGACTGCCCAAACAAGAGAAAATCAAGGATGCGTTTTGCATACAACAGCAACTGCTTATGGCTAAAATACAAAGTATGCTCGATAGTCTAATGCCGGCTTCAACTGGTTTCCATGTAGGCTATGATTGAAAATTTCATTTATTGACGGATGTAATCATTTGAAAAATGCTTAAGGTCACTGATAATGACAAAGCACAACAACACGATGAAAATGATATTGCCACTTCAAGAAATTCAGGCTTTGTGAGAACCCCCCCGACACTGTACCATGACCGAGGAGAAAAGACTAATAAGGTTTCCAATGAGTAAAAGGTTGTGCAGCATCAAACAATGTCTTACCTGTTCAGTGTGCAGCTGTCCTCGCAACATCATATGGTATCGTGATTAGTGACGGATGGTTGAATATGCTTGACGGGTAACTCAAGGCTGATCTTAGATTATCAGCAGATGGTATTTCATTCCTATCTGCAAACGGAATTATACAACATTTGCTAAGTAATGGTACTCTTCACCTTCAGCAGTACAATTGAATCTTACCAGCCAGCCGCTTTCCACATCCGCACGAAGACTCATCCGAAACAACAGCAACCACCTTGACTGGTTTGTTAGCAAGCGAATAATAATTTCAAGAGTGATATTCCAAAGTCTTCTCTCCATTGGTGGAATTCTCCCAGTGAAATCATATGCTGCATAAAATATAACCCATGATTAGGATAATATAAAGACACAAAGAATGTACCATGAACATATCATATCACTAGGCAATGATCAAAGCTGATGGTCACTTGAGACACTTCATATTTGTATTTCAGTATTTTACTCAATTGGTATACTCATAACAATATTGGACTGTAGCAAGTTAACTTCACACCATATTATTTTAGAGAAATTAACAGTCCACATTTCATTGTGTACGGTACCGTACGTGAAAGCTTTAACGTCTCTATGTTTGACGTTTTACGAACGCTACATGTACTACAGTAGACTTACTACTAATACTACGGTACTGTACCTTTGATCCCACTTCTTCTGAAGTGACGACGTTGAGGATTGGATTTCTTGGGAAGCGAAATATAACAGGACAGTCTCTATCAGACACTATTTTGCTTCTTTCTTGAGCTATCCTTCCTTCATGCTTCATTTTCTTGACATTTCACAGCACATCCAGTCATATTTGCGCCGCGAACTCCAAATAATCCAACCTACAACGGCGTTCGTCGCAACGCGCCCTACTACAAAACATCAAGTTGTGCAACATTTCTCGCTCCATGAAAATCTGTTCGGACGACTTGTCATAGTTGAGTGACTTTGGTTTGTTATTGTTGCCATTGATACGATGCGAATTTCATGGTCTGTGATTTTGATTGTTGCGTCATACTTTGCCTTTTTGGTTTTGCTTTTAAATCCCTTTAGTGTGCCGATAACTCTTGAAAAGAGGCACCCGAAAAGTCTTCGAGTTTAATAAATATACTGCTACAATGGATGTTGTATTGAAAGCTATAATTTGATATGTCGGTGTTTATCGAAAGCACGTGTCGCACTGATTCCAAAAATACGAATTGAAATCTCGCCAGGGCAATAAAACTACTCCGACATAGCCAGCAAAGGTTGATTGTTCTGAACAACAGGAGCGCGGAAAGCGAATGGTCGGAACAATGCCAGTTTTCATATTTTGGTGACTATTTTGGGTTCCTTTCAGTGCCCTGGTATTCGTGCGGCCCCGGCCGTACTCTGAAATTCTAAATTTGGCCCTGCCATCGGAAAAGGTTGGGAATCACTGATCTTGATGAAGAATCTTGCCGGTCATAAAACCCGGTATTTCTCCTATGATCAGTTAAGTGGCGGATGGCATAATCGTATTAACGAAACAATGACGAACCCTAATGATTGTATCTGAGATTATGCAAGTGTCGCGGCATCTCTGAACAAAGAGCGGTATAGCGAAATTACCCTTGCTATCGAAGCGTTACGTAATGTACATTTTATTTATTTGAATTTGAATCCCCGAGCACGTGGTGAAATCGCGTCTGCTAAATTGCGATTCCATAAGCGTTGCAAGCAAGGGCGACAGTGGAAAAACAATTACACGTGGTGAACGTAAATGCGACTTGGACAGGAAGTCTGCTAACAAACGAACTCCTTGTAAGTCAAAACATGTCTGCTAAATTGCTATTCAAGTAATAAATCCTCGGTGTATCAGGGATCGGTTTGCGTAATTTTGACATCGGATCTGCGTTTGATATGTACTGCTGAGTTTTATAAAGCGAATGCCAAACATTAATTCATCACAAGTCAATCAACTCTCCAGAAAGGATAAAGCAGCGCGTTATGGCGTTGTACAGAATTGATATTAGTTGGTTATCGGGTCATTATAAGACTGTTAAAGAACGTAAAAATGATTCAAACTTGAAAGATACGTTTTGAGCCAGTTCAATGGTAGTTTGTTCAAATTTATATCGAAACTGAAATTTAATGGGTGTGTATTGTGTAAGCATAAGCACGCGATGCCGTGAAACATAAAACTAGGGTAGCATTAGTAAGCTATTAATGAAATAAGCTGAATGATAGAGATAATAATAAAATTAAAAACTGATACGTAAGCTAAATCATGATACAGATGCCACAAAGCACGGCCTCGATAATTAAAAATAGTCCCGAAGTCGTCCCACTTGCAAGCTTATACATTGACGTGTAACATGCCCTATTACGTCAGGCCAATAAGTAAACCAGAAAGCGTTTAGGAGTGGCGGAAAAGATGCTCTGTGCACAAGGTCTGGCGTAAACGAAAACAATTTAATGATTGATTAGAAATGTAAGTGAGTAATTACAATATCTGTCAAACTCACATTGATCAATGCGTGATGTTATCATACAGAGCAGAGTACTCTGTTATGTGTCTGCGATGATATGAAAGCTGAAATCCATATGAAATCACGTTTTGAAATGCCGTCAGACTACCATTACTCAATGTGGAGTTACGAATGGGTTCTTTGAATGAAAGATGCGTCATTATGGATGATCGGTAAAGTATAATATTCGGGCAAATTAGCATAATCCGGTTAGACACATTAATGGTGGAACCGAATGATGATTTATGGCTATTATGCTGAACAAGAAATCTGTATAGCGAAATTACACTTCCTTGCTAAAAGTTACGAAATTTTAAGAAACCGTTGGGTTTAGAACAGCGGAACCTGAACGTGACGATATAGCGTGTGCCGTATTAATATCGAAAGCTGAAATTCACATACGCGTTATGTGATAAGTAGGGCAATTTTTTTTTGACCTAAAAAACGAAAGATTTTGACCTAAAAAATCTAAATTTTGACTTTTTTTGACCAAAAAAAACTGAAATTTGACCAAATTTTGACCTCACGTATGCAAATTAGGTGTTTACGCATATAATAATAAAATTACACTACTTATCTTCATTTCTGGTTGAAACTATCTGTCCTTACAAAGTAGATTGGCCTGAAAAAACGTTTTGGGCTCAAAAACTGACAGATTTTTATATGAAAAACTAGTATTTCAACGAAATCTGGCCCTATGAAGAATTCCAGTAGTTACATTATGTATTCTGGTGGAAATAATTAAAATTTGTTGTAGTACAACGAAAGATCCTTTCCTACATTCTCGGGTAAAAAGTGTCTGTCCTTACTACGTAGCTTGCCAAGAACGGAGAAAGAACGTTCAACAGCAGCATTTGTTGGCTGACAACACTCAAGTTGTGTGCACACTGCTGGTGACAAACCGTGTTGCTTCATTCTGACAATGTTGTCTATATCACAATTTTTTCAGCTTGCGCTTCTTGATATAAGAACCATGCAATGTCCAAGCAGTCTTGCCTCAGCTAGGATATTGCGGTACGTTGACCATAAAACCATGTCACTATTTGTTTCATTTGACCATTTATGATTCACAATGAGCAGACGATGGTCCGTTTACAACGGTAGGCCTATAAAGTAGGCTACAAGCTGTAAAATATCAAATGATAAGTTCACCGACAGCGCAAAATCTACGATACAAACAAAATGCAGAGGTCAAAAAATGCTTGACTTTGTAAACAATTTTGACAAATTTTGACCTAACGCTACAATTTTGACCTAATTTTGACTTTTTTTGACATGTCAAAAAAAAATTGCCCTAGTGATAAGGTATCCGTTCACGAATTGAAAAAAACGATTTCCGTAACTAGTCTATTCCATAATATCCACGTGTCCGTTATCTATGAATCTAAACCAATGTACGCTGTTCAGTTATTATTCGACTGAACAAGATAGGACACATTAAATAGCGAATTTTACAATAGGTCTATATATAGAGCTGAGATAAGTACATTAGGGTCGTAATGTTAATAATATTTGAAGTCACCGATAACACCTTAACTTAGCAGAGGCCCTTAAGCTATGAAGGTTGATAAAAATACGTTGTAGGCATAAAGGATGCCGCTCGACATTATACAGTCAATGCATATAAATCCGACACGAGACTGCGGTACCGGTCAAAGGTTCTATCGTGTGGACATTGGACTGATCGCTTAGAGGACCGCCTTAAGACCTTCGTCCGTCCAATCTGCAGGTTTGTTCGGACTAGGAAGCGTTTACCTCTTAACTTTACCCCGTATCCACACACCCGGGTCAAACGAATGACCAGTCCGATTTCCCGCATCTCAATTCCATACACTCTAAATTCCAAGCGTTACATTAAAACACAATATGACTTTTTTCCATCTCTCGAGATGCGTGAATGTGAAGTAAACACCGGCATAGCGAGAGAGCGACGTCTGTTTTCGCGTGAGTGACATAAAGGTGAGATAAATCGAGCTCATTCCTCATTTTCCTCTTCTCGTAATATTACGTCACAAACGATGTGGTATCGCACGCTCGATGGTGTGACAATCGCTAGAAGAGTGAGAACGTTCACAGAATTTTCCGTTGAGTGAAGTTGGCTGCTAGAGTTATTCGTAGTTGGACGCCATGGATTTAAAATTGGCCGATTTTCTGCTAGGACACGGTATAGAGCAGAGACACATCGACTTATTGAACGGTAAGTGTTAAGTATATCGATCACGCAAATCATAGAAAGCTATATTAAGGTAGGTTCTCTTTGATAAGGTTATGCCAAATAGCGCCATTTTACATGTAAACAGCTCGACTATTATTTGCTAACGTGCAGCAATGTTTCTTGGTGGATTGCACGCTTTAGATACAGATGGTACAGCCTACAACTGTTCTTTAATTTTGAGTTGTACCGGTAACGTTGCATCATATGATACTTGCATCAACGTGCATACTTATGTATACATTTTACGAGAAGTGTAACGATAATGCCGAAAATATTTGTGTAATTTCTTGTTCTGCATCCAAGTATATATCCATCAAGAATTCTCAGCCTGTGATTCAAGGCTCCTACCACCATGTAAATCTTAATATTTCTACTTATTTTGTTCTAACATGAAAATGAAGTCATGTGCTGTTCTGGTGTAATGTACTGTAAAGACTGGTCTAGGTTCTTGTCAAAACAGCTACTCTGAATTCAATTGCGTTAAAACGTTTGTACAAACATCGGGGAGTATATTTTGCAAATACCGCCGCTTCAATGTATTGCATTTCGAGTCCAAATTCAATGCATTTGCCGTAGAAAGTAGTGATGCTGTTGAGTTCTGCAAATTTTCTGAGTTCACCTATCCATGGCCACAAATCAGTCACAAAATTGGTGACACACAGTATATTATTAGCAAGAATGTTGATCAGGTGTGGTGCTTTTGAAGCTTGTCCTGTTAAAGCTAGTGATGTGATTATTGTTTCATACGTTTGGGACTAAACAGTATATATTTTCTTTCAGAAAATGAAGTATGTAGCTCGGCTTTTGGATTACTGGTGGATGATGATTTTAATAAAATGAATTTCAAAGTGGGTGTCATGCGTCGTTTGATGAGCCTGAGAGATGTGAGTATATTGTTTCCATATTCATAGCTACGAATTTTCCATTGTAGAAAGTGAGTGATATTTATCGTCTAATCTTGTCTTGCAGAAGTGGTTGACGTCTATCGAACACAGCGAGATCAATGTAGTATCTCATGTTTATGCTCCAAATAGTGATTTTGAACATCCAATGACTTCTCGATCACAAGCTCTTGATGTGTGTAGAACTCATTAAAGTAATTATTGCATTCACCTTTACATGGAAGTATATTTTACAGAAAAGTGAACTCACTCAGATGGAAAGAGAAGTTAGTACGGAGGACTCGCCTGTCTTGCCTACATCAACTACTTGCGTTTCGGTGCGAACATTTGCAGAACTATATTCCATAGAATGCTCGCATAAATTGAGTACTATCACATTTTAGGCGGAAGAAGTTCAAACAAATCCAGGAAGTAGTGAACCCGGAATCGCAACTACCAGCAAGAAAATGACATTACCCAAATTCAGTGCCCATTTTGCATGCGCATTGCAACATGGAAGAGTTGTCCATTGTATAAATGCTGTTGTGGAGGAGTGTGCATACCATGTCTTATCACAAGGTGATATGACATCCAAAGGAGAATATTCCGAATTCTCGAGACTTCTTTGTCAAAAGTATACATGCCTGCAATTTATTGGGCCTAATCACTGGGTAAGTGTATATTACAAGTTTCTCGACCTATAGTCATTTAACGAGTTTCTCAATTACAGACACGTTTCTCGAAAAAACTCTCACAAAAGATACGAAACATTCGTCACAGGAAAAAGAAAACGATCAAGATACCATTATACACTATCGAAGGTAGCATCTATCATGGTCTCAATCAGTTCCTTGTTTTCGTAACCCTTGGGTCATATTTCCTCAAGGCGTTGGCCAAACAGAGTTTGGGAACGAAGCAAGTCTGATGAAAGAGTATACAAAACATACTCCGGACTGGGCAAAGGTCAGCGTTCTGTTTCGAAAATTGCATCGCTCGCGCCGCGATGTATCGGCAGAAATGACAACACAAAGTGTACGAGAAATACTAAGGAAATTTCCATATCTTTTCAATGTGAAACTAGTGAGTATGTTAACTCTTGGAGAAAATGTGCTCAATTTACTCTCATTTTCAGTGATTACGTGATAACTATGGCAAGTTTTTGTTGCACTAATCGCGAGAAAGTTGCATTTAATTTTGACAAAAGTTGCAGTAAAAAGTTGCATATAAAATTTTTGTTGGATTATTAAGGTACGAGATACTCGAAAGGCTCAGTTGTAAAACCTAGTTCCTGCACAGCTGTCAAATTTGTTATTTCGCCATTTGGCGGTCTGACAAAACCGCCCAAAATTACATTTTATCCCGGCACACAGCAAGAAAATTATGCAATGCGGGAATACCAGAAGAAGTGGACCCAGTGGAAATGTAATTTTCAGCGGTCTCGCCTGGGCGTTCGCGAAATGGGAAAACTATTTCAAATTTAAACGACAGAATAAATAAAGCAATCTATTTACATATTATTCGGGCAACGTTGTGCTTGGCAGGGGGAATTAAACTTCTCTCCATTCTGTCATAGATAACACTGAGATGCAGCTAACCTATCATATGGCTCTTCGTTATGCAAACCCAAGGGAGTAGAACAATACTAAAAATAGTTTATAGCATGGTTACTAAATCACTCCTTCACATTTTTACGCAATATTTGATAAAAGTTGCAGTAAAAATTTGCTATAAAAATAGAGAAAAGTTTCACTATAAAATCCCTCCAAATAGCTTAAAACACCATGGTACGTAGATTATGAGTATCTGCGAGGCTGTCGGAAGCTGTAAAAAAGTTGCAAAAGTTGCAAAAACTTGCCCGAGTGATAACTGATGATAACATAGTAATGCCCTTTTTCAATGTTCAGATCCGAGAAGAATTCGAGCTTTTGACATCGTGCTCGACAGCAGAAATCATACAGCGCTACCGCACTATGCTTTCCACCGTGGATACAATGATCGGTGCAATGTCTGGAGAAACGGTCAGTACCGTATACTAGATCATTTATCATTCACCTACCTACTGTCGAGTCATTTTCAATTCACCACCGAGTCAAGTTCAAGTCATCGAGCAGAGGGTCGAGTCCGAGTCATGGTATTATGACTTTAGTCTGAGTCCAAGTCATTGTTTTGACTGCTGAGTTTCCAGTTGAGGTCTTGTTAAACCCAATTTTTATACCTGTTTGTTGATATCGAATGGTTCGCATTTATAACATACTAATTTTCCCCACTTTTAGGACTTTCTAGTCACATTTTCAAGTACCAGTACCAATAGACAAAACCCGAATAGTGTAGTTACTTTACTATTCTTCGAAATTACAATGAAGTCTTGGCCGGTTAAGTCTCGAGTCATGTGACCTGGTTCGAGTCATGTGCAATGACTCGAGTCCAAGTCAAGATACACAGATTGACTCAAGTCGGGTCATTTCCGTATTTTGAGAAAATGACTCGAGTCATCAGAAAATTGTAACTCGAATCGGACTAGAGTCATTACAACCCTCTGTTAAACTAACCTGATTTAAACCCAGCTATATGGATGGAATCGGTATAATTTGCCTCGTTCCACCCATGGAATTGCATTGTAGTTCTTCATAATTACACATGAAAAAGTTTGCCAGGTAATATACGCGGAGTAGTATCAAACTTACTGCCATTTACGCTTCGCCATTAGCTTTTATCTTGACGCTAGTAATATGTGCAAGAGCTCGTCGCCGACAAATATCTGAAGAAGTCTATCAGCAGTAGAAGTAAAGTTAATGTGAGCTGCATACGGCTCTGAGAGTCGCAGTTGGGAATCGCTGGTCTAAAAAGTTTGTGATCCTCTGATTTAGATCAAGTCAAGAAAACCGTAGCTAATATTTCAACTTATTACAATTGTATCAACCAAGTTATCCATTAAGATACATGGAGTTATGCATGTGACCTAATCATAACATTATTAAAATGATATTTTCCAGGAAGAAGATGAAAGTAAAGAGGTGAAAGGTCTCCTATTCCTCCAAAAAGAATTGACAGAAAGCGCTTAAAATCAACATCAAAGTTGCTCGCTATTGCAGTACAGCAGGTAATTATAGGTTAAAAATTTTGAGCCATGACATCTTGCTGAGTATTGTGGGTGAGAGGGCTGTCCAGAGGTGGTCCAAGTAGTCAGCCATGCTACAACAGTAGAATGGAGGAAATGCCGTAAATTTCACCCACCTTTTCAATTGCAAGGTGCATCTTTGTGACTAATGCCCAAGGCAGAACCTTCTTGAGTATACGGAAAAAGTGAAAGTATTTCGTTACTGATATTACTCTTAGCGTGCCATCAGTTAGTGTTAACTGTGTGTAAAGAAGTCAGATCTCCAAGTTCTATTCTTATTAGCCAGTCTCTCAGCAATCTAGTTCGGTAATGGTGGTCATGATTTGATATTTTGACAACAGATAATATTGAACGCATTATTGAATGACTCATACATTCTTATTGTTTCAGGCACGTGATGTTAAAGTTGAATGCCTAAAACTGGACCCACCGCACCTACTTATCGCCATCCATGAGTCGGGAGTTCATCAGGGATGGGTGTTGGTGGATGATACCCTGCACAAAAGATCAAGGAATCCCAGGCATGGTCATTGACCTGATGTCTTGTTACTATGCCTGGGACCTTAAATATCCAAAATCATTTATGATCCTCGGATTTATTCAAAAGACGCTTATCGAAGACGAAAAAACTACTTTTTCAAATTGGCAAAGTACGTCGAATTTGAAAAAAAATACCGTGAGGCCTGTTTGTGAGAATTCAGATTATCCAATGGTATAGACAGACTTGGACAACTATATAATTCTAGAAATTATGCTAAACGGAGTGAAATCTTTCTCTGCTCCAATTTCAATTCTAATCCAATTTTGGAAATGCTTCTCAGCTCTAATTATAATTATATTTGAACTAATTTCTGGTTTACCTGAAATTGCTGTAGGAGAAGAGCTGTATAGTTCGAAACCAGCTTTCTGAGACAGACATTTTCCATTCTAATGCTTAGGAGAATAAAATCTGACTTGATGTGTACTGATCTTGACTGAGTTTCAAAGTTTTACACTAATTAAGTAATTATAATTATAATCTAATTTGAAGAAAAAAAAGTCTTTATAAATAATGCCAATTCAAATCCAACATTTGAAAAACAGTAGTAGATATAATTTTAATTCTAGTCCTATTCAGAAATACTAGCTATAATTCCAACTGTTTGAAAAAAACTAGTTCTAATTTTAATTGCTGTCTAGTATTGAAAAAAGCTTTGTATGCATAATTCGAAACTAGTCTCAAAAAGTTGAAAATTTTCTAGTTGTCCGACTCTGGCTGTAGGGTTTGTAATAATGGCAATGTTGCCTAACATTCGAGCATAGATGCATTGTAGAATGACAGCCTAGCAAGCAGCACTTGAGCAGGTGTCTTAATGATTCGAAAATTATCCTAAATCTAACACTTACCAAACACAAGCCTTAACCTACATGCTCAAGTGTTTGAATCCCTCATGTCAGGTGTCGTCTCCTATTATGTCGCTTGCTCATCATATGTCCGTGTAACGTTTGTAATGTCATTGCACGTTGCACCTATGTTTCAAATGAGTTGGTGCTTTTTGCAATAAAATTCGTTTTCATTTCAAGTTTTGCGTCATTTTTGAACACGTCAGGGTTAGTTGTTTTCATTTTGAGCTCTTTGGCAATATTAAACACGACAGCGTTACCTAAAACGCAAAAAAGCGTGACACGCAATACGAAACGCAATCAGGCGGTAAAAATCGACTCACTTTTGGCGTTTTGTTTTCCGTCTCATAAACGCCAAAGAAATTTAGAGTGTATACAATGAGAGGTGTCGTGTAATTGCACAAAATCGGTGATAATTTCTCAGTAATGTGGGACATATAACCATTATTAGCGCGAGGTGATCCCATAAGATATAGTGCTAGACGAATTCAACGATTGTGGGATAAGTTGATTTGATCTGTGCACAAGAATGAATCCCATATTAACGAATTCAAGCAAAAGATACCTAAGACCTAATTCATATTCGACCATATCTTAACGTAATATTTTGGTTAGAAATCATAGGTTAGAGACACGGGTAACACGCATCGAATGTAATGCGCTCATATATTCATTCCTCTCAGAAAAATCAGCGCCGGCACGCTGGGCCATGGTCAACAGATGCTCATGTATGCTAGAATGTAATATGTAGTATGTAATGCGCTTCATTTTGTTAACAACCAAAGTCATTTGCGCGTCAATCATATATTGACTCAGAAAAGCTGAGCTATCATTTACTGACGGCGCGACACAATTTTGAACGGGAAGGCGATTTGATTCTTGCGGGTCGACAGTAGTCGGGTCGTCGGCCCTGTGCTCTGATTGCCCCGGCGGTCCGGAGAAAATGGCGTCGTTATTTTCACCAATTTTATCAATTTGATTAACTGGAGCTTCGCCTAAATACGTAGGCTCGTTTATGGCACAGCTGATAGGAAAGGCTGATGAAAAACTCAGAATCTAATCCGATCTACCTGCGGCTTGAGATTCTTATTCAAACACCAGTCCAACACACAGCAGAGTATTTTACAGCGTACCTGTTCAAAACAGCGAGCGACGTCTCGAAACTTTCTTAAACTTGTGCCACGAGGTAAGCACACTGGCCAGAGATTATACGCGGCATTATGACGACACAACACAATCAATATTCCTAAACACTTCTAACACTAGTACAGCGAACATTATTCACAACAGTCTAACAATGTCTCAAGCATTATAAAATTATCATTTTCAACACTCCTTCTCTTGGGATATTTTTAACTGTTCATCAGCTGGCATTTGCGTAACACCAATATTATCTCTCAAGTAACAGAAGGGTTGTCGACGTAAAGGCTTTGTCAAGATATCGGCCAATTGATCATCACTTGGTACATAACGAATTTCAATTCTATCACCATCAAGTTCATCTTTGATGTAACCAAATTTTATTGCAATGTGCTTGTTTGCTTGGTGATTGACAGGATTCTTGCACATAGCAATAGCACTTTGATTATCTTCATATATCGTGATTGGTCCATCAATCTTTCTCCCCATTTCGTCATGCAACTGACGAAACCATGCAGTTTCTCCAGCGACAAGATTCAACGCAATGAATTCGGCTTCAGCAGTAGACTGTGCCGTGACAGTTTGTTTTTTCGATCTCCATGCAATAGGACCATTGTTTTTCATTATTACATATCCAGACGTTGACTTTCTGTCATCTCGATCTCCACCAAAATCAGCATCTGCGTAAGCCATAATTGTATTCGGCTCACGCTTGTAAAGTATCCCATAATCAACAGTTCCACGAATGTATCGTAACAAGTGCTTTATCATCTGCCAATGGTACACAGTTGGATCACTGCTATATTGACCCAGTTTCGCCACAACAAACGCAATGTCGGGTCTGGTATAAAGTGCTAGATGAAGCAGACTTCCAACTGCTGCTTGATAAGTAGATCCATCAAACTTTGTTTCAGTTGACTTCGACTTTTCTAGTTTTGCACCAGGATCCATTGGAGTAGATGCCGGTCGACAGTCAGACATTCTGAATCTTTCAAGCACCGACTGAGCGTAACTATCTTGCCCAATCCATATGTAATCATCTCTTTGTTTCACACGCATTCCCAAAAAATAATGCAGCTTTCCCATATCTTTCAAACTGAATTCTTTTTGAAACAAGGATTTTGTTTGAGCTATCGCATTCTCAGATTTTCCAGCAATTAAAATATCATCGACGTACACCGCCAAATAAATATTTTCCCCATATCGTGTTCCAATATATATACATGGGTCGGATACAGTTTGTTTAAATCCCATTCCAGTCAATTTTTCATGAAGAACTTGGTTCCAACAACGCGGTGATTGCTTTAACCCATAAATTGATTTCTTCAGCAAACACACCATGCTCTCCTTCCCTTTTACTACAAATCCTTCAGGCTGTTTCATATACACTGTCTCGTTTAGTTTCCCATGGAGAAAAGCAGTTTTAACATCCATCTGATGAATTTGCAAACTCTTCTCATTCGCTAAAGCAATGAAGGCACGAAATGAGCTTGCATGCACCACAGGTGCGAACGTTTTTTCATAATCTCTTCCATATTTTTGACTGTTTCCAAGTGCAACAAGACGTGCTTTGGCACGGTTCACTTGTCCATTCTCATCATACTTATATTTCAGTACCCATTTACATCCAAGTATCTTTGCATCAGCAGGAGCTTTGACCAACTCCCACACTTTCAAATCATGCATTGATTTCATTTCTTCTCGTGCAGCTTCCATCCATAAATCAGAATGCTCAGAGTTCAATGCATCTTTCAGGCCTCTTGGCTCTGCCAAGAGCACATCAGTAGCTGGTATCGCGTGCGACAATAATGAGACTGAAGAATCATCTTCAACTTGTTCTTCAGTCTGTTGGAAACTTTCATCGTATGTAAGTCTCGGGTGTGGTTTACCAGCATTCAAACGTGTAGATATCCTCAATTCTACAATTTCTTCTTCGTTACCACTTCTCCCATCATCACGTATTTCCTGATCGTCATCCATTACAGGATAGATGAAACGCGATGCAGGCATTTCAGGCTGAGATTCAGCCACTTCTCCTTCTTGACCAAATCGTGTTTCGTCGAAACGAACATGACGTCGTATTATTACTTCTTGCCTTTCATCACTCCATAAACGATAACCTTTCGTTAACAGGCCATATCCCAGAAATGTACATATTTCAGCTTTAGCAGCAAGCTTGCCTCTTCTCTCACTCTTCGGCAAAAACGCATAAGCTTTGCACCCAAACACCCGCAGATGCTTCACGCTAGGTTTGGTGCCGTGATAGACTTCGAACGGTGTTCTACAATCCAGAGCAACAGTACTACTTCTGTTCCTCAAATAATTAGCGGTCATAATCGCTTCAGGCCACAGATGCGGTGGTACCTGCGATCCATGAATCATAGCAGCAGCTCTTTCACAGAGTACTCTATTCAGACGTTCAGCAACGCCATTTTGCGGAGGGCAAGCCCTCACAGTTTTCTCATGCCGTATTCCTTTCTCTTTAAGCCAGGATTCACATTCATTACTGATATATTCGCCACCATTGTCAGTACGAATACATCCAACACGTTGTTTCCGAAAATTTTCTTGATGTTGCACGAACGCTCGCAACTCTGCAAACACGTCGGCTTTTTTCTTAAGGGGAATCACCCAACTCACGCGACTGTAATCATCCGTGAATGTAAGGAAATATTTCGAGCCACCAAGAGACTCGGGAGCAATTGGTCCACAGACATCAGAGTGTATCAACTCCAACACACGCGTTGCCCGTCGCTCTGAACGTTTAGGAAAGGGCAACTTCGTAGACTTCCCCATTATACAAGGTTCACAAAAATCAAGCTTCAACGGACCATTAAACTCCATACCGTTCACCATTTTGTTATTCGCCATCTTTTGTAAATTATCATGTCCAATGTGGCCAAGACGACGATGCCACAACTCAGCTGAAACGGCTCCAGCCAGACAATTTTCAGTAACATTGTCTTTCACAAATTCCTCAACAGTATCCAGCGGCAAATCATCCGCTATATCACAAGTATTACAATCCATGCCAGCCGTGGATAATTTGGAAGGCACTCCTTCTGAGCCACGCGGGATTTGAGAGTCATTGACAGACCCTACATCACCGACTTTACTGGCCACAACACATGGTTTATCAATTCCGTTTCCAGAACCACGAAAACAGTTAACTTTGTTAGTATTATCATCACTTTTAGGAGAACAATGCTCCTTCTCGATGGGGCGTGGCAGAGGCTTGCGCATTTCTTTTTCGTTACAAGGGCGAAAATCCAGCATATACAAATTGTCCACGACACTGCCAGTAACAACATTGAGCCCTGCATATCTATCAAAAATGCGAATACCAGCCGAATCAAAAACGACTTCATATTTGGGATTATCAACAGCGGCACTCACGGAAAACAGTGTTGTTGATAAGTCGGGGACATAAAGTGCGTTTTGTAAATCGGCAATACCAGTTCTCTCGCCATTTTCATACATGGCCATACGAAGGGTCCCAATACCCTCAGCATATATGACTTTACCATCACCTAATTCAATTTCCACACGAAAAGGTGTCAGTTCAATAAACATCTCAGAAATGCAACTCATATGACTGGTCGCACCACTGTCACAGATAACAGACAGTCTGTGTCGAGACAGGCAAACAGACGTAAGCATCAGATATTGCTTACTCACGCGAAAACGATCGCTATTACCACGATGCGACATACCCAGGTTTCTACTTTCCATGGGTAAAACAGCAGATGAATAAAACAGAGAATGTCTCTCTTCTACACGCATCGAATTATTCTCTCGGGATATATCATTTCCACTATCAGCATAATGAGCAGTTCGACGCTGAAAACGTCCTCTACCTCTATCAGCAGATCTTCCTCGGCCATAACCACGAGGCTCAAATTCCCGACCACAGGGATTACCATCATTTTTTAGATCCCAACACATGGACCTTTTATGTCCAACTTTACCACAATGATCACATGTACCAGTAAATTTGGGCTTACCGTACTTTCCTTTCGCCTGATAGGCTTGAACACTTTGCGGCGGGGAAACCGAAATCACGGTTTGCACTCTCACCAGCAAATCTTCCAACGAATAATCCGGTTTACTTTGCATTTTGTTCACAAGATACGAACGCGTCACATCAAAACTGGACGGCAAATGCTTTATTACTTCGAAAACCTGGTCACTACCACTAACGGCATGACCCATACAAGCCATTCTTTGAAACAGCAATTGACATTCTTGAATCTTTTCAATAATATTCGTATCCGTAAAAGTCGGCATCATTTCAATCTGCCGTTTCAGTGATAGAAACATCATCGAATTCTTCGGCTCAAACTTCTTCTCCAGATCCTCCCATATTTTCTTCGGATCACTATGATGTTCTTCCGGTACAGCCGGCAACACAGAGCCATCAAGATTACGCAGTAATATTCCGGCGGCTTTAGTCTTCTTAGACCTGGATGCATTCTCTACATCTCCTTCTGCAACGTATTCCCATAAATCGTTGGCCATTAATTCACCTTTAACTTGTATCTTCCACGTAGGCCAATTACTCATCCTACCGCACTTCAACTTATCCATATTATTAGCAGATGACATCGTTGCTGTTGAGCAGATTAGCAAGGGCGCATAACCTTTGATGAAAAACTCAGAATCTAATCCGATCTACCTGCGGCTTGAGATTCTTATTCAAACACCAGTCCAACACACAGCAGAGTATTTTACAGCGTACCTGTTCAAAACAGCGAGCGACGTCTCGAAACTTTCTTAAACTTGTGCCACGAGGTAAGCACACTGGCCAGAGATTATACGCGGCATTATGACGACACAACACAATCAATATTCCTAAACACTTCTAACACTAGTACAGCGAACATTATTCACAACAGTCTAACAATGTCTCAAGCATTATAAAATTATCATTTTCAACAAAGGCGTGCCTAATTCTTTCATCGGCAATACCGGGTAAAGCAGCTGCGTGCTTAACATCTTCAGCGTGACCGATTTCAGAGTATAGTACCTTCTCAGCTGGTAGCATATTTTTACTCGCCATTTAGACACTTTAGTAAACACTTGTCTATGGCAACATTGAATATGTAACGACAATATAACAATAACAATTCCAAAATCATTAACACATACACAATTCAATAGGGTCAGCTGTCATGAGTTTTCAACAGAAATTGAGAATTAAAAACGTGTACCGTGGTCGTCCATGTGGGTGTAGAATGTCCTTGTCGTCGATAGCAAACGTCCGTCCTAGTATTGAAGATGTATATCTCACGACTGACTCGGCGGCGCCATGCGGGATTTAGAGCTTATTGTCTCTGGTGATCTGTATTAGAAGCGTAGCTAACCAAATATCTTGGGATTTCGGCTATACTTGAATACTCAACTCGAGAAGCTGTTCCTTTGGTGAAGTTCTTGGTAACAGATATATACTCAATACAATGGTTTATTCAGAACGTTGTACAGTAGTTTGCGTATAGAGTCTCATAATCATAGTAAAAGTATTCTCTAACACGTGTCACTTACACTTATATAGAGTCTCAAGACATCACAACCAGAAGTAGTTTCTTATTCGAGACATAGCGGAATATCATGGGCGAGTGATCACAGCGTTATCACTGCAACACTGAATGAAAGTAAAGAAGATAGTATAGAATAGGAAAGCGACAAGAAATAGGGCATGTGCGTACAATGACTTCAAGACCGGGCGTTTTTAGACCGACTCCAAAGATTATTGTGCCGTGCTGAATCCTCAATCCATTACGATTCGTCGCAGTGGTGCCGTATACTTCCACTGGAAGTTGACAATTGATAATTGGAATTATGGATAATTTTATGTTACAATAATGCGACCTGCCGAAGTAGACCACCATATACCTACATCAATTGCACTTCAGTCCGAGTTTAATGCACAGTATGCACAGTGCACGACCTTTTTAAGACATACGACGTATGTCACTGCCGGAACACTTGGTTACTTCAGAGCCAACTTCCAGATGATATTCATAATCGAAATTATTTTCGTAGCTGTTGGCCGCAAGTTATGACTGCCGGGGTACAAAAGTCGCAATTTCCCAGGGTTGTAACCACGTCACAAGGTTCCTAGTCTCAATTCAATCTCCCTTTTATAGTTTTGACTCGAGCCAAGCAGAGTAATTTTCAATTCACCATCGACGAGTCTAGTCCGATTTCAAGTCAGCTAGTAGACGGACGAGTTCGAGTCATAGTTTTTGACTCGAGTCCGAGTGCAAGTCATTATGTTCGCTGTTCAGTTTTCAGTTCAATCCGGTTCACACCACTTTTTTCAACTCGGCTCGAGTGATAGAATGGCTCGCTTTCAAAATATCGCAATTTTTCTCGGTTTTAACAGTTTGCCTATATTTTCAAGTATCAGGAATGATAGATGAAATAGCAATAATGTGGTAACTTTACTATTCTTTGAAGTTGCAATGAAATGTCTGTCTTGGCCGTTCTAGTCTCGAGTCATGACTTGGTTAAAGAATCAACGCGACAGTAGCTTTCAAATAAGATCAACTCTATTTAATTTGAGCTCTCAGGTCGTCAGCTACGGGATTAGCAATTATGCTGCGTTCAGATTGCTGAGCACTAATTTCCTCCGGGCAAGAGAGCGTGACGAAGGCTGTTGCGCATCTATCTGTAGGTTAGTTATCTATAGTATGGCCATCTCAAATTACGGCTGTGTCCTCCCTTTGAGAAACCCTGGACTAGGCCAAGGTGGGGGGTTGATTCCATAGACTACTCCAAGTCGCTTCGACACCTTCCTATCTTTTTATTGTTTCGCATTTTGTGATGCATTGAACTGATAAAAATTGCTAATAAACCAAGGATGATGATTGGCAATATTGATCTGGCCACACTTGAGCCATATTTGTAAAAGCACGGAGCCGCGATCGCGATCCTACTGCAGGGGAATCACCAGATTAGAGCTATTTTTGGCGTCGAATTTGAACTCAGAATGTCTTTGTTTGCTGAAATCGAAAGTGATTCTTGTAAATATTGATGCTTTTCTACAGCTGCGCTGTCTTTGGCGTGATATGTATTTAAAATGATGTATCTCTTCAGGGAAGGTAAAATTAGCGATTGCGATATTTCAGACACCCACCTTGGCCTACAACGTGTATAAATAAGAGGTACTGTATCTAGTCTCTAGATAAGGATAAAATTGAAATAAGTGACAAAAGTGAAGGCTGCATGAGTCCATAAGTCAGTTTGTGATCCGGTAATCTTGAGGGCTGACTTGCTTCGGATTGCATCTAGTTGGCCGCGTTTTAATTAGTTAGTTGCGGATTTTTAAAGGTCATTCCCCATTTGTTCTATAGTTGCGAGTTTTGAAAAGTGTGTACCGAGTTGCTCAATTTGAAAATCTAGTAGATTTTACATGTCTGTTGCACGCCCAATATTGGTGCGGGCCACAAAGCATGCAGTGAGTTCACTACTTCTGATATTAGACATGAAACGAATGTGTGAATATAGAATATCTCTTACTCTTGATATTCATAGTTTAGATCTTAATCTTAGTAGACCTACCACCTACCATGGAATTCCATATTGTATCGCTTTGATGTACGCGTATCATCAGTTGAGATAAATTGTTCAGTTACTCAATTTATTTAAAACTTTAACCATCATGTCGTCATATTTATATTTGTGGATAGAGTTGTCTTTATGCAAGCCCAGAGTGGAATTGGTGGCAACGTCACGTGCAACTTTTCGTTCAAATACTTGATTATTTTATGCAAGAATCCCTTCTGTCACACGCAACTTATTGCTGAAAACAAGCATTGTTTCCAGTCTGGATGCAAGCCAGTGCTTCCCAAACTCACGTACCACCTTGATCCACCGTAACAGAAGCTGATAGCTCGAAAGTGCTGAGAGCCACTATTTTAGCTTGGTCACAAGTTAAAGGTACCGTACCGAAATCAGTTTGGCACAAATTGTACGACGTGAAGGCAAGATTTGGTATGTAATTTTTTGAAATCGTGACAAGACTTGATCATTATCAATGCCCAGTACAGCAAATCGCACGAAGTGCAGGATGTTTTTAGGGATTTTTTATAGTTGCTCATATAAGTTGGTCCAGTTGTAATAAAATGAGCTTTGTGAACTTTTTGGAGTAATGAATCTCTCCTGACTTTACTCGCGGTTGCACAATGGTGACCATCGGTGCACGTCTGATAAATTCCAACCATGGCCGTAGTTGAGCATATGAAGCGAGCAAGCGAAGATACTAGATTGTTTGTGCTATTAGGTCATTACTAGGGTGAGCACAATGATTCTAGTACTCAAATCTCAAAAATGATTTGATTTGAGTCGAGTAGTCGATTTTTTCGAGTACTGAAATTATGCACTCCTCGCAACTGAAAGTTTATGTACTGACGAGAATTATAGTTTTGACACTGTTTTCCGCTGGGAAAGCCTTGAAACCTTGATCGGCTGTGACGCAGCATAGGAGACATAGTACAAAGCTACGAATGTTACTGGAAATAGCACATTTCCGAAGTCATGATCATCCCACATCATTGTCAAGAAGTGCAATGAAATCGGTATGGTCGGAAAATACCAAAGTATCTTTAATGTGCGATCGATAACAGGCATTATATTCTTTGTGGTGGCATAAGTAGGTACAATACATATTTGAACTTTGACATAGAACATTCTGTTGTGGCGTCATAATGAATGATAATCGACTCGGAACAGAATAAGTGATTCAGAATCAAATCACTCAGTTACTCGATTTTGCCCAGCCCTAGTCATTACTGCATCGAATATTCTGAGAAAATAGGACCATGGAACCCAACGTTACTTGGATGCAAAGCAAATTGGAAATCTTGGTCTAAATATTTTTTTCCACGAAACTCTCATCATATCATCCAAATCAAATATATGATCAAATTGATCTGAAAATTCACCGCAAGCGAGGTATGTTGCGGCATAAAATCCATTCCATTAGTCGTTATGAATTTACATTATTTCAGAAATGGTTTATACGACCTGTGGCGATTTAAAGGAGAACGTGCAGTTTCTGGGTGTTCCGTTGTAACGCCACATAGCTGTAACATAGTCGACATGTGCAAAGTAGACGGTGCCATCAGTAAATAGGCTAGATTACTTCTACTGATTTGAAATACTCAAGCAAATTTTTGACTCTTGCTCTAATACAGCGGTTCTCAACCGGGGGTCCGTGAAGCATTTTCAAGAGGTCCGTGAAGCCTCAAAATAGGTGATAAACTATTTATTTCAATTCGGAAAATCACTTCATTACTAGTAAAACTCCAGAGCTCACATCAACAGAATGGCAGTCTAAGATTAACTATCATACTGTGCAGACTCATTTTAATTGCTAAATTGTCAATAGCCTACGGATAAAAACATTTTCCTGTTTGAAGATGTTTTATCGGGGATTGTGAAAGAAAAGTTGGATAAGTAAGGTCAATCACGGTGACTTTGAAATGTTCACAAAAATACATTTTCTCCTCTGATATATATAACCATTTAACCATTGACGGCATATGTTCATTGAAAAAATTGTTTTTCAATTTTGGTGCCATATTTGTTGCGATCATACCCAAATGTGTCGTCGGAAGCGTCACGCGTTATTACTACACTCGCCAGCCACCTATATTTGTGGAAATGGATTTTCGGCACTCGGTAATAACTAATATCCTATCAAAGGCTCTGATTTTCAAGACAACACTACGTATTTCAAGAAATGAAATTGCAGAATTCGCTTTGAATTAATGGAGGTCAGCTCAATTTCTACATGTGTAATGTGATTATTTTCAAGAAAAGTCATTTGCTGCTGTTTATCACAAACCCTACAGTTATCATTCGCTCAAGACAATGACGATTGCACGATAATTAAGATAAATTTGAACTAAAACTTTGTAGGGGTCCGTGACGGTCTGAAAGGGGTCCGCGAAGACAAAAAGGTTGAGAATCACTGCTCTAATAGCTCAAGTGGTTATGATGTTAGATTACTTTGACTTCTGTTTAACAGTTTTCTGTTTTATTGGCAAAACTAGACCTAGAATACTTCGTCTCTACTTTCTTTAAAATCGCTACACTTGATTATAAATTCAACTTGTAATTTCTACTTATACTTAAGTACCAACTATAACTACTTTGACCACATTTTTCTATAATCTCTTCCAGTTTTATCACCAGTAGCATAATCACTCAAGTTACTGCCAAAATGAAAGTAATCTGCGCTGGTTATTGGAAGACTGGCACCAAAAGTTTGGCGGAAGCCCTGCGCATACTGGGTTACAAAGTTTACGATTACGATGATCAACTTTTGGAACTCGGACACCTTTGGGATAAATTTCATGATGGCACAGTCACGGACCAGTATATATATGCCAGTCTTAAAGATGTTGATGTTCTGATCGACGGTCCAGTTGTGGCATTTTGGGAAGAGATACACAAAGTCTTTACAGAAGCCAAGATTATATTAACCACAAGAGATGAGGATTCTTGGTACAAGAGCTATCAAGCGATGCATAATTCAGTATCCACGAAACAGAGCTTGCAACACTTGCTATGGCTGTTTCTCCCAGGCGGGCGAGATTTTCTTAGAAGGGTCCAAGCCTTATTAAGATTTTGCCAAGGCATTGAAGGGCCACTAGGGCTACGTCCTTCAGACAACCCACGGCTGTACAAATTGAAGTTTCGTAAACACAACAGCTATGTTTGCCAATGCGCTCCCCGTGATAAGTTGCTGATTCACGGTGCCGACAACGGGTGGGAGCCAATATGTAAGTTTTTGGGAAAAGATATTCCAGACGTATTATATCCTCACAAAAACAAATCCGGTTCCCTCCCGCTTCTGGATGATTCGTGTAATCCGAAATTGAAAAAATTATTGCATCAATCTGAAATTGCTTTGTATTGCGTGGGAGTTGTCTTTTCGCTTTTGACATGTTGGATTGCATATTGTATGTTTTCATGATCTTATTGGCACTTGAATCAGATTTTTCATGTTTCAGACATGACATGTACACTGTACAGTGTACACTAAAAAAAGCCTTTTTTCTCAGATTTCACTGGCTACTTGATAAAATTGTTAAGTTGATTAAAATAACGCTGCCCACCAACTTTGGCTCAATTCCAACCAGTAGAAGCGAGATTCGTGCAGTGGAACGTTTTGAATTTATCATTAAAAAATAAAATTTTTCTGTCGACCCCATAAAATTGTCAGGCTGTCAGTAGAGAGATGGTGCACACCAAATTCGGCTCAATTCCAACCAATAGAAGTGAAGTTATTGCAGTAGAAAAATTTGGATTTGAATAAAATAGTATTTAGGCTACTGTGACTATTCCTTAATTATTTATTATAAAATCATGGAATTAGTAATTTTTCTACTGTTATAACTTCGCTTCTAGTGGTTGGAATTGAGCCAAATTGGCTATGCATCATGTCTACTGACAGCCTAACACTTTTATTGGTTGGACAGAAAAATTTTGAAATTTTATTTTTTAATGATAAATTCAAAACTTTCCACTGAAAGAATCTCGCTTCTACTGGTTGGAATTGAGCCTAAGTTGGCATGAAGCGTTTTTTTAACCAACCTAACAATTTTATCAAGTAGCCAGTGAAATCTGAAGGAAACGTTTTTTACAGCTCCAGTGTACAGGGCTGTTCGAAAAATTCTTACTGCCAATTTCAATGGCTAACTTGATTGTAAACTAGTTGAAAAAACTGCGGCACATCAACTTTGACTCAATTCCACACGTAGAAAAATTTTGATTTAAAAAATAACAAGTATAGTTTTTCCAAATTTTACTGGCCACCCCATGAAATCGTCTAAAAATACGTTGCAGAACAAATTTGGCCCGATTCCGACCTGTAGAGCCAAAGTTATTGGAGTAGAAAATTTTGTAAAAAAGAGTATTGACAGTGAGAAATTCAATCATTACTAGGGCGGTTTTTTTTTACCTAAAAAAAAGAAAATTTTGACCTAAAAATCAAAATTTTGACTTTTTTTGACCTAAAAAAAATGAATTTTGACCAAATTTTGACCTAACATATGCAAATTAGGTGTTTTCCCGCATAATGTTAAAATTGTACCACTTATCTTCATTTCTGGTTGGAACTGACTGTCCTAAAGAAGTAGTTTGGCCTGAAAAAACGTTTTTGGCTTAGAAACAGGCAACTTTTTACATGAAAAAAAAAACAATATTTTAACGAGATCTGGCCCTATGAAGAATTCCAGAGTATGTATGTGTATGTATTATGGTAGAAATAACTAAAATATTTTGTAGTACAACGAGAGATACTCTCCTACATTCTTGGGTAGAAAATGCACGTCCTTACTAAGAAGCTTGCCAAGGACGTTCAACAGCAGGAGTTGTGCGTACACTGCGTGTGCTGGTGACACACCATGTTGCTTCATTCTGACAATGTTGTCTACATCACAATTTTTCATCATGCGGTTCTTAATGTAAGAATGATGCAATGCACAAGAAGTCTTTCTTCATTTAGGATATTGCGGTACGTTGACCATAACACCATGTCTACCTATTATTTGTTTTATTTGACCGTTTATGATTCACAATGGGCAGACGATTAGCCGTTTACAACGGGTAGGCCTATAAAATAGGCTAAAAGCGGTAAAATATCAAATTATAAGTTCACCGACAGTGCAAAATCTACAATACCAACAAAGTGCAGACGTCAAAAGTTTTTTGACTTTATGAAAAATTTTGACAAATTTTGACCTAACGCTACAATTTTGACAAAATTTTGACAAATTTTGACATGTCAAAAAAAAACCGCCCTAATCATTACTAATAAATAAATACTATTTTTATTAAATAAATTATCTGCAAATAATTTCTTAATACTTTGAAAATCTCTATCAGTATTTAACTCATTATGTGTTGATTAATCAAGCGCAATCACTGGGCTCCACTTCTTCCACTGTTGCTAGCTTGGTTGCTATTTTTACACCTAATATCTTCATATGACGTCATAATTACTTTTAAGTTACTGCCGCTTCAGTATTGTTTTTATTTACCTTCGTATTGACAAATGGCATTTGCGTGGTTCGATTGAAAAGCTTTGTACACAGCGAAGAAATATATTTTTACTAACCGAATAATATTGTAAGTAACAAAATGGATTATTTGAAGAAACAGCAGTATGCAGGGACACTTGACAGGGTTGTAATCAAGTCGCAAGGTTCTGAGTCAAAAGTCAACCTTACTTCTCTCGTTTCAAGTTAAGTCGAGTCAGTTTCAATTCGCCACTGAGTCAAGTACAGGTTGCAAGGGGTCAAGCCTGAGTCCAAGTCATACTGTACATCAGTGGTTCTCAACCTTCATCTCGCGGACCGGTATAATTTCAAAAAAGGTCTGGCGGACCGGTGAACTTTCAAAATTGAAATGAAGCCAAAATGTGAAGTATGACACCGGTTTTTGCAATTATATGGTGCAAGAGTGTGACATTTAGAGGGTTTTAATCGTAATTAATTATCTTCATGATGGCATTCATGTGATTTTATGGTAGTGAGTCTGCTGAGTCGAGGTAAAATTGCCTTGTGCAGATAAACGTACGACCGCCGAGAGTAGTTTAAAGTCTTTCGCGCCGAAGGCCGTGGGTTTAACCGACCACGCCAACATGGATAATATTCTTCTCTTTGACAATATCGAAAGAAGAAGCGTTTCGGAGTAGAACCAAGCACCTTGTCGTGCTACCTTGCTCACTGCCACCAGACGTAGGTTACTCTGGCAATTACGAATACAATGCGTGCCGCCAAACGACACCTAACAGCAGCTGTACCGGCCATGTGCAAATCCGGGTTGAAAAATCACTTCGTCAGCTCACCCAAAAAACGCTGGTCTTGGGCCCCCACAGGGCGATAAGCCAAACTTCCGGGGGCTTCGCCCCCATACCCTAGAGTTGGGTGGATGTTTTCACCTGTACTTGTGAGCACATTCATTCTACTCAGTGTAAGCAGAAAGTTTATGTAGCTTAATCGCGCCAATAGCGAAAATTTCCGATCATTCATGACTGAATCGGTATTCTCGCTGCCGAATTTTTGGCACTTTCGGAGTCCCATTTTAGCCTGAACTTGTATTGGTACGTCGCGGCGCGGTAACGACTGACGCCGAAATGCCTATTTATATAAATCATGCGTATTTCTCGGAAAAGGGCACCTATATAAGCATGGCATTTAGTGACACTAAATCGCGCAAAGCGCGAAAAGAAGTTGAAAAATGTTGAAAAATGTTTCAAAAAATTACGCTATGATTTATATTCATTTGTAAAATAATTTTGAGCCCTTTTCAAGCTCGGCCCCTCTCCAATTGGGCGGTTTGGGGGGGGGGCAGGTACGGTCCTGCCCGAAATAAATGAATCGCAAACGAATGATCGCACAAACTGCGCTGTTTAGCGATGAGTCAGCTCGTATCTGTTCTGTACTTGTCGCCTTCAACATTGCATCTTGAAATTATGGTATAAAATCGTAATATACTTGGCGGACCGGCAGGAATGTCGTCGCGGACCGGCGGTTGAGAACCACTGCCAGTGGTTCGCTCAACCTTTTTGACTTCGCGGACCCCTTTTGGACCGTCACGGACCCCCGCGGACCCCCAAAAAGTTTTAGTTCGAATTTAGCTCAATCATCTGTGTTGTGAAAATCATAACTGTAGGCTTAGTGATGAACAGCAACAAAATGTATTTTCTTGAAAATAAGATCATACTATTCATGTAGAAATTGAGTTGACTTCTATCACTTCAAAGCGAATCCCGCAATTGCATTTCTTGAAATACGTGGTCGTGTATTGAAAATCCGCGCCTTCGATAGGATATTAACAAGTGCCGAAAATCCATTTCCACAAATACAGGTGGGGCGAATGTAATAAAAACGCGTGACGCTTCCGCCCAGGACCGTAAATGTGATCACGTGAGCAGAGAGCAGAGGAGAAAATTTGATAGCAATATATATGTAATTTCTGATCAAATTTAGGCTACCGATTGAATCATGATTAATAGGAAATTTTCGCGCTTGGGGCAATTAGACGAGATAAGCTGACTCACTTAACAAAACACGTCTCGCTGATAAATTGCAGCACAAACGTACAGCGTGATGGTGGGTGCGGGGGCGAAGCCACCAGACGTTTGGTTTATCACCCTATGGGGGTGGGGTAGAGAGGGCACGACCAACGTTTTTTGGGGGGCTGACGAAGTACTGTTTCGGTCCTACTTCCGACGACACATTTGGGTATGATCGCCACTAATATGGCACCGAAATTGGCAAACACATTTTAATGAACATAATATATAACGCCAAGCCTGGTCACTTCTATCTAGTAGCTTATCTTGAAGTTATTATGGAAATGGTTATATCCCAAAAGAAAATGGATTTTTGTAAAAATTTCGAATTTACCATGATCGACCTTACTCATCCAACTTTTTTTCTACAATCCACAACAAAACATTTCTAAATAAGAACATGTTCGTATCCGTAGGCGAACGGCCATTTAGCCATTAAAATGTGTCTGCACAGTAGGATATTTCATCTCAGACTGCCATTCTGTTGATGTGAACTCTGGAGTTTTACTAGTAATGAAGCGAAACTGCCTCGTGATTTTCCAATTTTTAAAAACATACAAATTAGCTTATCAACTATTTTGAGGTTTCGTGGACCCCCGCTTGAGAACCACTGGTCTAGAATCTAGATAGACCAGGGGTGGGCAAACTACAGCCCGCGGGCCGCATGCGGCCCGCAACACCGTTTTGTGCGGCCCGCGAGAGTCTAAAGAAACTTTTTTCAATATTGATAAAACGCGTACTAAAAATCGAATTAGTGCAGGGACTTGGTTAACTCTTTTTTTAGTCTACTTAATCATGATGATTCTAAGACAATGGTTCTCAACGGCTGGGCGTGCGCCCCTTGGGGGCGTGAAAGCATCTGAAGGGGGGCGCGAAGCTGAGCTCAACTGAATTTTTTTTTCGCGCTCCGCGCGATATACATCCAATTGATGTTTACTGCTCTGCGTTAAGTCTTAATTACATATTTAAAAATCTCAGTCAAGAACACAGTCGTAACCTTCCATGCCATCAAACTACCCGTTAGGTTTGCTAGCATCCTGTTTGCGTTTTGTGATATGACGACAAGGGGGCGCGAAATCTTACACCATCATAAGGGGAGGGGGAGTCTTAAAAAGTTTTAGAACACCTGATCTAAGGTAAATACTTATTATCATAGCGGGATAGCTACAACGAGATTGACATAATTTGGATCACGAGTGGGATTTCTGATTGGCCATTCCATTTTTAATTATTTCAGAAATGTGCTTACAAAAAACGATTCGGGCGTGTCTTAGGTAGATTCGTTGTCAGTATGCGTAGAATTGGGGTATTTTATTTTATCTACACATAGTAGAAGTGTGTTTGAAGCTAACATGGTTGTGATGCTGTCAGCATTGTGTGCCCTGGAACTGAACCAAAAGTGGAATCAGTAAATCTATGAACAGATCGCTGCTCACAGATTTTAAATTCAAACCATTCACGAGTCAAGTCATATTTCAAGTCAAGTTGCCTTCTCGAAGTATGTATGAGGCATGATTACGTCATTGCAATTTGCTAGCAGTCTGAAATACAGTTTGAGTGGTCATTGATTCCGAACCGATGAACGAATATAGAGTTAAATATACACACAAGCAGGCGCTGTATCGCTCACATATACGTAATTGCGTAGCCTCAGTTCATAGTTACCAGCCACAATATAGAATATGGAAACGAATTGATAAGATGCAGTACATTACCCATTTACAAATAGATTTGACAGGCTACCATTCGAGCCTGCGCCAATGGACTATATAAACTATTTTCGACTCCAATGTCAATAAAACAAGAGGATTGGTTAACAGAGAACAGAAATAGACATTTTGTTATTCTATTACTTTACTACTAGAGTTACGATAACTTAAGCTGTAAGCTTCGGTCACCTCGTTTGCGGTCAATTTATTTTTGAGAGAACAATCGAGGCTCGGTGAAACGCACGGTCATTGAATGATTGGTCGCTCTCACGGGTTACGCAAGCGTTTCGCGAACAATCCGAACATATCCAAGATACAGTGATTCTTATCGACACCGATTACTTGATGACTTGAAATTGACTCGTGAATTTTGCTCCGAGTCACGAGTCAATCCTTATTTCTGATACGCCGAGTCAAGTCAAGTCATTTTAGCAAAGTGACTCGAGTCAAGTCAAGTCATGCAAAAATGGTGACTCGAGTCATCCCAACACTGTCGCATAATAGAGGCTCGTGAATCGTATTGTACGTCGGTGCCGTGAGATGATGGATATCATATAATAGAACCACCAATGGTCGTGATAATGCTTTTCCTGTTAGCCTTATGCAGCACATAATGTAACGAAAGTGGAGCAGTGTGGTGAACCTTGCGTGTGCACTGTGCAGTAGGGTTGTTCTAAAAAAACTTTTTTTTCCAAATCTCACTCGCCTATTGACTAAATCGTCAGGTTGTCCAAGAAAACGATGCACACCAAATTTGACTTAATTCCAACCAGTAAAGGCCGTGCAATCTTGAATTGAAATTTTTAATTTATTATTAAAAATTTAAAAAAAAATCTCAAGTTTTTCTTTCAACCCCATGAAATTGTTGAGCTGTCTTCAAAGACGATGCAAAACAAATTTGAGTCAATTCCGACTTGTAGAAGCGGAGTTATTCGAGTTTTTCGTTGATAATTCTCGGAATATCCTTCGTAGAAAACGGCTTATTATAGGGCTTCGCTATGAAATCAAGCTTTATGTGAAGTTGGTCTTTCATTTAGTTGCATCTCTCGCTAGCCCCAATATCGATTCCTTAGTCGCTGAAAATCGTTGCCAGATTTAGTGCACAGCTCAGAAATCAGAATAAAATGAAATTTATTATTTTGATTTTTGTTGTGTTTGTAATCCCTTGATAAAATATTACTTCTTTTGTGGTAACTATATGCTCATCGCCTATATGTAAGATAACACTGAGTTGTATTACCAATAAGTTTTAAATCGTACATGCTAAGCTGTGTAGCCTATTGTATATCGATATCGAATTCATGCGGCACGCAACCGCTACGAAATTTGAAAAATGGTCCGCGACCAATGTTCCCTCCAAGCTGCGCACGTGCGCAAATGCGCAGTGCTGACATGGTCTCTGCGCACAGAAAATCTAAGTTGCGCACAAAAAATCCGAAGTGATGATCTATCTTTTAGTCGTTACGCAATGTTATACAAGGGTCTGCGCAGTGAGTTCGTGAGTGTGCGCAGACTCGTCGAAAATTAGAGTGAACATTGCCCGCGACAGTAGTGGAGAAAAGAGCGCGATGCCCGCATACGGTCTTTTAACTTAAGGAAACCAACTTCTCCAATATAAAAAAGAAACAAAGGATAACGGACTTACGCATTTTGCAGAAATGCAGTGGGTAGTTCCCCTCCGTGACGGATTGCTGCAAGCGATCTGATCGATATGTGGCTGTCTGAGTTGCGGTTGAAATGAGTTTGGTGTAATATTCCTGACGTAATTTTTGCGGTTGTAGCGTGACTTGTTATTTATGAGTGGATTGGTAACTGGTTCTGTCTGTTGATTTCAAAACGCGGCTTACCTATCGTGTCGCGCTTTCCGGAATTGAGTACGGTTGCTATCTGCGTGTCAAAACTCGTTTGCGGTGAATATCGTTTTATTATCAGGCGAGTAATATCAAGGCTATTAACTATCAGTCAGGCGTGGAGCGATCGGGTTCAAAGAAATGTTGGATTCGGGTACCTCCTTGCTCCGAGTCATATTTTAAAACTCGGGTGGTACATTACTTCGCTTGTGTCTCTCAATCGATGATCCCCGGTTCAATCGAGTATAGCCATAGGTTGTGTGGAGTATCCGTTATTGAATCAGAATCGTTTTTGTATGATTTGAGTTCGCGTGTATCGTGACATATCTGACCTGATTCGGGGGAAGCGTGTGTGACAATTGTCGTTTGTGGGTATGTGATGAATGAGTTTTTAGTCACGTATGGTGATAGTAGCTCTGCATAAATGAGGATTCGTGATTTGTGTTGGTCAATTGATACAACGATTCTAGAATAGCGTGAAGTATAATTTCCGTTGTATGTAGGTTGCATAATGGGTGTCGCTCGAAACATCTCACGATGCTGCATATTACCGTTACTCGCTGCTGAGTTTCAAGATTCAATCACAAAACAGATCCATCTGAATATACTTTTATTACATATACCACGACAAAAACATATAATATTTCCACGACAATAAACCGGATATATATATATTTTACGATGAAAGTGTTCCATAAATATCGATGTGTATTCATTCCTTTGATATGCGTGTATAATCCTGGAGAAACAACTCCCGCTTACCATCTCGAATTTGGACTTTAAGATGGGTCACGTCATAGTATTGGTCAACCTCAAAAAGAGGTGTGACACTCCAGTGTTTCAAGGCAATCGCTACATCGTTGTTTAGCATACAGTATGTGTATAGATGTCTGTTGGATTTTATTGATGAGAAAGACTCGAAATCTGCAGATATACAGACTCCTCGGAGATTTACGACTTTGTCGTCGAATACACCTTTCTCGATATCTTTACCAGAAGCATATTGAAACACCATCACTTTCGGTGCAGTCAAGCGTGTATCTGATTTCTCGACGCTGGAATAATGACCGATGATAAGCGACGGGAATCCGTTCTGGAATCTTTTGATACTTTGATGTTGCGAAATCCCAGAGTATGGCCTTTCCTATACCCAGCTTCAATAGATTCAAACAATTTTCCGTTGAAGACAACCCCGGGTACAGATTTGACGCCATCGGTGAGCATGACCTTCATATACATCATTTTCGGTCCGCGCCTTGTAGTCGAAGCAAGTTGTATTCTGCCGTCAAAATTAACTGTCCCATCGCAGAGTAATTCCAAGCGATCGAAGCTCTGAATATCGGACGCGTTCGTTCGTTTCAAAAACGTATCCAATTTTCTTTTTGGTGCGGAAATTGCATACGGATTAATACCGGCCATGTTCTCGTTATTCGATTTTTTATACTCGAAAAAGACGGTTTATGATATCAGAAAGGAAATCAGTCTAATATTTATATTCAAGGGAGAGAGAGGAGGCGGAAACACGGCGAGAGAAAAAGGTCTGTGCTCGGAGGATAAAAGCACGCTCGTGGTCAGCTCGATGTGTATTGCAAATTATCATGATGACTGAAAATGATACTATCCGCGCTCCGACGAACATCGCCGAGGATGCTAGCTCCGGGGAGGATGATAATATAGAGACGACAACGAAACCGCGGAAGCGAAAATACTGCAGGCAAGCCATCGAGCATTTTAAAATGACTCTGATTGAGGCAATCAAAGTCAGCCCTACCGAGCCTATATTCTCAGCGCTCGTCGAAATCGACGATATCTTATCAAAACACCCTTTCCCCGACCCTGAGAGATTTATTGTCGATTTCGTACGAATTGAGTCGGAAATCGACGATATGCTTGTGAAAGATCCTTCTCAGAAACTGCGCTTGGCGATACCGCTAGATCGTTCCAAGCGTGCGAAAAAGATATGTCTACGTGAAATGTCCGCTGCGCGGTCGACCATAAAATACTATACTCCTATTGGAAATGCTGCTATGTCCGATCTATCAAATATTTTTGAAGATATCAGTTCTGCCGACGAGGATATCACGAACGTTACAGGAAAACCCCGACAGCAAAAATACGGCAAGCACGCCTTCGAGCATATTAAAATGACCGTAATTGACGCGATCATGGTTAACCCTACCGAGAGTCTATTTTCGATACTCGGTGAAGTTGACGATGTGATGTCGAAATTCCCTTTCCCTGACCCCGATAGATTTAAACAAGATTTCGAACGAATTCAATCGGAAATCGACGACATCATTGCGCGAGACCCTAATCAAAAGCTACGCATGGCGATGGCGCTGGATCGTGTCAAGCGAGCAAAGATAACATACTTGCGAGAGATGAGCGCCGTGCGATCTACGATTCAATACTACACTCCTATAGGCAACACGTCTGGCTAAATAGATCCATAGTATGATTCGTTCGAATAATATATATCTGTCTGTTTATTGAATGTATGTTTTTTTGTGTGTGTTTTCTCAGCAATGGCTAGGCGACGAAATCTCGTTAGATTAGTATCTGACATAGATCAACCAGATATCACAGGATTATCGGCGGATTTAGCAACGACGATACAGGATTACTGGGGATCAATTCGCACGTCGACATTACATCCACATCAATCTCGAACGCTATACAATTTCCGAATATTCAATCGTACTCCGAATGATGTTATAGCAGATGTGGAGAAAATCTTCGATTCGCAGCATAGCGCTTTTAGAATTAATCATAGTTTTGGCTTTATATTACACAACGTCGAGACGGATCAAACCCGATATTTTCATCCGTCTGAGAATGTGGGGGCAGTATTGGACACGCCTCGGATGATATCAAATCGTACCGATTTCGTGGGATTTATTCAAGACATGGATCTATCGTCTGGCTTTGAGAGTGCACGCTTTCAGCGACAAGACACGAAAAGCGTCGTTCTTGCAGTCACTAATCTAACGGTATATGTATACAAATCCAACATTCGATTAATCGGTTGTCCGTCAACAACAATATCACGCACAGCGCTGACGTCGCGACATATTTTAACTTTATTAAAAAACAGACGCGGTCAGCCGTACGACGATAATTTTTG
This sequence comes from Botryllus schlosseri, assembly GCF_051294905.1. Taxonomy (NCBI): domain Eukaryota; kingdom Metazoa; phylum Chordata; class Ascidiacea; order Stolidobranchia; family Styelidae; genus Botryllus; species Botryllus schlosseri. The sequence continues at coordinate 27,275,893 of NC_137242.1, read as the reverse complement.
TGCATTTCGCGCTATAGCGGTGGTGCTATGTGACATGAATTACACCGATAACGAGCTACAGGCAAAAACACTATCGTTGGTATCGGAATATTCTTTGATATATCCTAGACCTAACTTAGGTGTCGCCATGTCTGATCTAGAGAACATAGAATCGAGTTTTAATATTTCGATATCGGTCTATACTCTGAAGGAGGGTGTCGGATATTTGTTGCGATGCGGTGGTCGGGATACAGCGAAAAAGATTCATCTCCACCTCGAGAAAAATCACTTCAGCCTTATTATAAATATATCATTGTACTGTAAAAATTATGCCTGTGGAAGCTGCAGAGGGTTGTTCACCAAGAAATTTGACCTAGATCGACACACGTGTTCGACGATGGTAATCAACCACTACCCCGGCGGGATATTCAAGCCTGGCTTGACCATCTTCGAAGAGCTAGATGACTTGGGTATTAATGTCCCACAAGATTTACGCATATATCCTTATAATTTAGTGTTTGATTTTGAGAGTATACTAGAAAAAGGTTCGACCCCCCAAGACACGGCCAGAGTCAAATATGTCGACCGACACATACCCGTTGCAGTCGCCTACGCAAGCAACTTCCCAGGATTCGAAGAACCACGGGTAATAATCTCAGACGGTGATCCTGAAATAATGATTGGGAGTATGATAGCGGAATTTGAAAATATTCAAAGCCTATGCTTCGATTCATTGTGTCGACAGTTTCAATATGCACTCGATCGATTAGATTACATCGAGTTTGAAATGGATATAAATGAGCCCGATTGTAAACGTGCGAATCCCGTTACCAGGATAAAACAACGTTTTTTGTCGCATTTAAAACAACTCCCAGTATTTGCTTACAACGGATCACGCTACGATTTACCTTTGATTATGCCTTATCTCGTAAAATACTTGGGCGACGAGATTAGTGTCATAAAGAGAGACTCTGCGTATATGTGCATTTCCACTTATCGTTTCCGATTTCTGGACGTGATATTATACCAGCCGGCTGGTACAAGTTACGAATCGTACGTACGAAGCTATAACTGTACATCAGGAAATAAGGCTTATTTCCCATACAATTGGTTCAGTGAATTATCACTTTTGGATGTGGGATATCTCCCTGAAAAGAAACATTTTTATAATAAGCTGAAACGATCTAATATCACTGACGAGCAGTATAGCTGGTGCGTCTCAATTTGGGGAGAACATCACATGCGCACCTTCAGGGACTGGTTAACATTCTATATAAAACTCGACGTGGGTCCTTTACTGGAGGCTTTGAATAAACAAAAACAACTGTTTGCCTCGAAAGGAGTCGACATCTCTAAAGACGGTATCTCTCTCCCGTCTTTAGCCAATCGTATACTATTCAATAGTATACCGCCATTGTTTACGCTCCTGAATAAGCAATATAGCCATATTCACACTTTGATTCGTGATAACCTGCGCGGAGGATTAGCGGTGGTCGGTCAGCGTTACGCCGAAGCTGGAGTGACGAAAATACGCGAGCATATATATCAGGACGAGGCCCTATTGCTCGAATCTGTGATAGGTATCGATTGCAACGCACTCTACCCCTACGTACTTTCAGGCAAACTTCCAAGTGGGCACGCCGTGTTATGGTCTCCGAACGCAGATTTCAGTCAATTTACGAAGACAAAGACGGGGCCGATTTACGGATATATGGCCCTCGAATGGTTAAACTATATGTCTCATTCACTGGGTGTCCACATAAAACACCAATTTAACGGACCGGAACATCGTATTGGAAAACAATCTATACCGATTGATGGTTACTACAGGTCACCGGAAGGACCAGTTGCACTAGAATTTCTAGGATGCAGGGCACATTCTTGTGTTTGTCCTCTTGGAAATAGTCCAGATCGCGATGCCAAGGCAGAGGCTACGCGCAAAAAATTGGCGTACATCAAACAAGTAGGCTATCGTTTGATATACATAACGGAGTGTGATTGGCGGGTAATGCGTCAGCGTTCGGATATTGCGGCTATAATCCGATCTGCAGACAAGAGCACAATGGTTAAATCTCGAACTCTGTCGAGATCTAGGCTTATAGAAAAAGTCGTAAATGACGAATTCTATGGCGCTGTGGAAGTTGATATACACGTACCGCAACATTTGAAGGAGTATTTCAGCGAATATTGTCCTCTATTCAAGCACGCTTACGTATCACGCGATGATATCGGTCCTTATATGCGGGAGTTCGCCGAGCAAAATGGATTTCTAAAACGGCCGCAGAAATATTTGATATCGACGTGTCAGGCTACGAAAACGCTCATTGTATCAAGCCTTTTGAAATGGTATCTACAACACGGTTTAATCGTTACGAAAGTCCATCAAGCATTAGAATTTCAACCTGTCGAGTGTTTCAAGCCGTTTGTGGAGAGTGTCGCTGCTGCGAGGAGACGGGCAGATCAAGATCCTTCTCAAAAGACTATCGGTGATTTCTATAAGAATCTAGCTAATTCCGCCATTGGATATACGATATCGAATCCTTCTCGATATTCTCAGATAAAAATCGTTCGGGAACAGAAAGCCAGGTCTTTGGTAGCTAATCCCAGATTTAAATCGATGATCGGATTAACATCTGGTATATTTGAAGTCGCAATGAAGCCACGCAAACACGTCTGGAAGTACCCTAATCATATCGGATACGTAATATACGGTCGGGCCAAAGAGGTTATGTTAGATTTTTGGTATTCATGCTTTGCTAAATACATTATACCGCGATCTATTGGATTCTGCTACTCGGATACCGATAGTTTTTACTATTTATGCTCTTCTGATAATGTAATTAAAGTCGTGAAACCAGAATTGGCAAAGCAATTTTTCGAAAATTTCCATAAATACTTCCCGGCCATCGCGTGCGACAATCATCGACAGGAATTTCTCTCGAATCCTCTCTCGTTTAACGAGACGCGGCCGTGTTGCGTCTCTCGAAATCGATTTGATCAGCGGACCCCGGGCCTGTTCAAAATCGAAGCACAATCCAAGCTTTTCATCGGCCTGTCTGCTAAAACCTATTATTGTAGCGATCAAAAATCGTCTTCAAAAGGTTTATCCAAGGCAAATCGCTTGACAGCCGATGTCTATCGCAAAGTTCTGTTCGATAGAACTTCTGCCGGGGGTGTTAATTCCGGATTCGTCAGAAAGAACACAGTTATATTCACCTATGAACAATTTCGAGATGCTTTAAGTTTTTTCTATTGTAAACGCAAGGTTATGACCGGCGGTATCATCACACAACCGCTGGACCTTTAATGTTTTTGTAATCGTGTCTTTGCTTGTCTCGCAATGCGTCCTATTTACCGTGCATTTAATCTCTCATTTGTGCTGATGCGATTATGTAACGCAATCGATTATCCTATTCGCAGCAGGGGGTGCGTAATCACGCCGCTTTATGCTTTATCTCAAAATTGTAAATCGTTTGATTTTTTCAGTGGTAATATTAGCTCATTAGATCGTGTCTAGACATCAGGTGAGGAAAAAAAACGATTTGTATCTTCAAATTGTAGAATACAACGGCTTTTTGTTCTTTCAGATATTCTTAGTAGCGACTAGCGGAGAATCTATGGTGAGTTGACGATGGTTATGTTTATTTCAAATCGAATGAAACATAATTGCTTCAATTCTCAGAGATGGAACTGTACATCAATCAAGCTCAGTTTTTCCCGCTGTCGGAATATATGTCTGGATTCACACATCTAAGCAGTAACGAGCGATGCGTTCAGTTGGAGTTAGGTGTGCTATTCGGTTTGGTGATTCAGCTTGAATGTGGCGAGGATCGTATTGCAATATCAAGTGAAATAGCTAAAGTTAAATCTCTCGGCTTGGACGTTCGACGGCTCACTAATATTTTAAGGGAGATGAGCGGTAGGTACACTTCATTTAATTTACTGACTGCTGTTCAGACTTGTAATTTACTTTAAAGATACCAGAATTTGTTGGATTACACCACGTCTGAGTCGTCTACAGGATTTAGATAGTTGTATGGAGTTTCTAAGACATGGTGAGGGTGTTACATTTTGAATTTGCGAATATTACAATTCACTCTATTTTTTGTTCTATATATAGCCATTCGCCGGCACGTCGAAGACGAGATAAAGCAGAGACATCATTTTACCGGGGTTCACTCGCTATCGTTCGGGGGATATTGCGAAATTCTATTCCATGTAGAGAGATACTTTCATGAACGCGCTCCTTTAATCCCGAGTCATGCTCGGCGTCGATTAAGTTTATAAGAAAATAAATAAACAATTTCGTGTTGTATATTTCCAGATGAATCATAAGTCTGCCACCGAGTTCATTACCGATGTCTGCAACCGGCTGTCATTAGATAAGCTGTGTAGAGACAGCCAGTCTCTGTGGCGTAGAGTAGGTATAATAAAAAGTATTCTACTGGAGGATGCTTTAACTGAGCAACAAAGGCAACTCTTCAATAAAGAACTAGACGAATGCCTTGAATCGACTACTCTTATGCGGCCGGGTAATAATATGATAATATAATCCCCCCCCCCGTTTTTACATGTAACTCTCACTTTTCTTGTAGATTGGGTCAGTTTCCGGGATTATCTCCATCGCTGCGTATTAGAGTTAGAATTCCCGGCTATTTTCACAAAGAAGGACGACGGTATAATCGATCAGCTTCTAACCGACGCGCGGATTATGACACGTTTGCAGCTCGGTAGAGGTGACTGAAATATTTGCTACGCACAGCAACGAGCAACGACTTATCATCGAAAGAATCGCCAATGCTAGATATCGCTATATGGAACGTGAATATCTCAAAAGCCAGCCGACGACTCGAACCGATACATCGAGGGAATCCCCCGAAAAAAACGCATCGATCTCCGGAGACGTCGGCGGATTGCGTCAGCCACTCGTCAAAGTGATGCCGCGTCGATTGAATTGCGATCTGCATCAATCCCCGATACTAGTCACACCAAAAAACACTGTCTTGCGAAGATTACACGCACGCAGACAGCTGTCTCCGTATGCGACGCCTTGCACATCCCGCGATGTTGCTATCGCTACGACAAGCTCATGCGAAGTCGAAACTTCGTTGACAGATCATGCGGAACCAGATGACGTTTCGATGCTGGCGTAAAACACATTACGCTTCGATGCCCACTTCTCGGCTGGTTGAAGCAAAAATTTCATAAGATCAATAGTAAAACATGTTGGTTGTACATGACCGCGGAAGAGAATATATTGCATTTCTATCTACCGCGATTGATTTCATATTCGGTGATTATAAATAGAAGCGTTTTGTGAATATAATTGTTGTTGTGTGTTTTGATACCAGTGAAACCTCTAGAATGGATCTGTCGACGCCCAAGAGTTGCCTCGTCGTAGGTCCGTCAGGCTCCGGTAAATCCAGTTTCATATTCAGAGTGATTCAGAATATTCATATATTATCGAAAGGGAAAATTAGACGTATCGTTTACTGCTATACGTCATATCAAGATGAGTTCAATAATCTAGACGGCGTGGAATTTCATTCAGATCTTGAGGTTTTGAATGAGTTGTCATCGAACACTCATTGTCCTACACTCCTCATCGTTGACGATAAAATGCAGGATATAGATCGAATAGCATCGTTTTTCACAATCCACTGTCATCATAATTTGGTATCCTGTTATTTCGTAAGTCATAATTTTTTTCAAAAGTCAAAAAGGGCGAGAGACCTTACTTTATCAAGTCAATATCTAGTGCTCATGAAATCACCGAGAGATAGATCACAAATACGAGTGTTGGCCCGACAAATGTATCCTACCAATTCTAGTTTTCTGGTGGATAGCTACGCCGACGCCACAAAAGCTTCATATTCGTATCTTTTTATTGATCTAACCCAGACCACACCGGATGCGAGGCGTGTTCAAACGGGTGTGTTTCCGGATGATAAGCGAATCATTTACAGCCCTATATAAATAACAACGAAGACAGCGAATTCCGCTTCTTTCTATAATGGGGCGCTCGAAACCGACTCGAAAACGTCGTTGTTATATCAGCGAGCATGCAGAGACATTAAAATTTCTATCTAAAGCTTCGCCGATTGTACGAAAGGATATACTATCCGGAGCGAGCACCGGTGTTTTGAAGGCTATATGCGAGTGTTGTATCAACATCGTGAACGGGACAGTACCTTTATCAAAGAAGCATTTTCAAACCCTGCGCCCTCACAGAGACAAACTACGAAAATTGTGTCGCAAAAACGTTAGCCTCAAGTCCAAACGAAGAATTTTACAAGCCAACACACAGCGTGGTGGGTTTATCAGCGGGATACTCTCAATCTTACCAATCGCCGCTTCGCTTCTCTCGTCCGTTTTCGGTAAAAAATAATAGTTTCGCTTCTTACCATTCGGGTTTTTGATCGAATATGAGTTTCAAGAAAATAACGGTCTCACCTAACCCGTTGGCGACATCGAGTAATCTAAATTCCGAATTGGATCGAGCGATACGGGAAATTTTAAGCTTAGACGTCGGTTCCGATAAAAAACTAGCGTTATATCACTCTACGATATCGAAATACAAGAGTCAACGCGAGCAGGCTGATAAGCCACTGCAGCTTAAAATGACAGACACATCAGGTTCGTTTACGGAGGGTCAAGTCTCGACATTGCGAAAATTATTACGTGAAATTAAGCCGCATCACGCTTCAAGACCTAGGAAGCCAAAGGTGAGCTCGAAGATTCGGCCACGACCACCGACCAAAGACCCAAGCTTTACGCCGTCTCACTTAAAGATCAAGGAGAACGAACTTAAAAGCTCGCCCCCTCTTCAAGAATTGATTAGACGCAGTCAACGCTCAAATAGAAATCCACCGAAATTATATGGCTCCTGGGCGACATACGACGAGGAAGGATGATTATTTTAATATAAAAGCACCAGCGAGCTATAGAGGGCGATATCTACACCCTCATAAAAAAGACTTGAAAAGCGAAGAAAGTTACACACTCTTTTATCCGTATATAGGGAAATTTCAACGACAGAAAACGATTATCGGCGGCCCGTTGATCCAGATTCAGAGCGATGTCATGGACTTATCAAACATTTCCAGTAGTAATGACGGTTATCGATATATTCTGGTTTCTGTATGTATTTTCTCGAAATATATATTCTTGCATGCCACGAAACGAAAAAGGCCTACGGATATGATAGACGGTTTTCGTCGAGTCTTAGAGTTTAGGCGAATTCAAATCGTACAGACGGACGCAGGGGGAGAATTCACCGCGGCGTCTATACAGAGGTTTTTCAAGAAGAACGGCATTCACCATTTTTCGACGTATAGCAACACCAAAGCCAGTCTAGCAGAACGCAATATCAGATCGATCCGCGGTATACTTAATAGATACTTCGTCAAAAATCAGACTTATCGATATATCGACGTGTTGAGCGATATCGCAGACAGCTTCAATTCTACTTTTCATTCTGCCATCGGGATGGCCCCAAACCAGGTGAACAGTAGTAATACATCTCTGGTTTTTGATAGACTATATTCCGGAGGTGGCCCGCCGTCTGAACCCAAACTGCAGACCAATCAACCCGTTAGAATAACAACGCATCGCCCGACTTTCGCCAAGGGGACTAACGGTTCGTGGTCTCGTGAGATATTTTACGTCCATAGTTCTAGATGGGGGAATCCCGTGACGTATAAGATCAAAGACTATACCGATCAGATGATTCGAGGCACATTTTATCCATCCGAGTTACAAGCCGTAGAAAAGAAAGATGATATTTATCGCGTCGAATCTATTCAAAAAGTGATCGGGCGCGGTCGCAAGCGGAGATATCTCGTTCGCTGGCTAGGATACCCGGCTTCGATGGATTCGTATGTAACGGGATTTGTATAAATATAGAAGCTATTGGCGTGGTGAATAGATAACTATGGATAGATCGCCGCGGGGGACGTCTGGGACTATGATAAGGTCTCTGGTATACTTTATACAGCTAACCGTATTGCTGAGCGCAGTGGTTGTGTCTTTATACAATTTACTTACTCGAAACGAGGCAAATATCTCCTCGTTGTCGACTCTATTTTCTCTGCAAACTTCAAGCGAAAATGTCACTAATCGTTCTACCGTCTAACGCTTCGTTAAGTATTTTCGAATCCAACAGTCCTACGGACTACCAAATACAGCTGTTTTCGGAATTAAATTATGATATCGAGCGATATGAGGCTGGTCTTGTTGAAGCTATGCTTCCGGTTTCGTTCCAGCCTACGTTCACAATCGACAGGAAACGGACTGGTGTCGAATTTACCGATAATGGCACCAGATACGTATACTATATACCTTCTGGAGACTATCGCAGCGTTAAGGATATGCTTGAACAATTTCGGCTACGCTATGAGAAGGAAATCGTACTCAAATATTACACGGGCGGTGTAATCGGATTAAGCTTCGTTTATTTGAAGAGTAGATTAGCTCCATCCGACGATCCATATATCTGGGCGAAGAAGTTACCTGGTCCAGGTCCGCGTTTGCTGTCTATCCAAGACACTTTTCCGCGCTATTTCGTTATAGAACATCACGTTCTCAAGAAACAACGACCGATGGAATTCATGATTCGCCCCAACCCGATCGTGAAGGACGTAGACACAATATATATCTACACCGATCTGATTAGACCTCGTGTAGTCGGAGGTAAAATGCTACCGCTGCTGAGAAGTATACCTGTTACCAGCGAAGAAGGCAAAACTCAAAGCTGTCTTTTTGAAAAACCATACTTTTTCCCGATAGCCAGAAACAATATTAGAAATATTCGTGTGTATCTACGGGATAGAGATAATAACCCGATCGCTTTCAGAACAGCCCCAGTGAGCATAACTCTCCAGATTCGACGCGTCGCCGTCAATGCTCTATGATGAGCTATATCACGGTCTCTGGATCCGGCCCCGACTTCGTAACCGAGCTACCGATTGAGATAGACTCCCAAAACAAGGAAATTGCTTTAGTCCAATTTAATTTCGTCCATGATTTTCAAGAAAGAATACAGATAACGGGGCGTATTGAAGCATTTCGGTTTTATAACATAATCCTCAAACGAGTCACTGAAGTCTATGAACTGCCTACCGGTAATTTCGAAAACGTCGACGATTTAATGGAACGTATCAGCCAAGAACTTGACGCATTTTACTGGTATTTCACGCCGAGTCAAAACAGATTGGCATGCGAGAGGTTCCCACCCGATTCACATTTTCAGATGAGATCGACATTTGGATCTTATGCGACTATTACAAACCAACGCATGATTCGGGCACATCAGAGATTCGAAGTAGACGATATCATTGCAGACGGCGGGGAGATCCCCGTGGAATTACGCAGAGTTGAACAGATCGCGTTTGACACCACGCCCGTGGCCCCTATAGAAAAAACTAAATATATATTTGTGTATTGTGATGTCATACGACATCTGCCTGTAGGCGACTATATGTCGCGATTGCTGCGAGTCGTACCCGTCACGACTCCAGAGCTAACCAGACAGCACGTAACATTTCGAAAACCGCTTTATGTCCCAGCAGATGTACAAAGCTTTCGTGATATACGAATCAGCCTCAGAGATTCCCTGGGTAGAAGCCTAAAGTCAAGCGACATCGAGTTGACGCTCCATTTACGAGATGTCGTATCAGACTTTGCGGGGTAAGGGCCCTATATACGAATTACCTCGCGCTGTGGTTCGAAAAGGACTCGAAATTGCTATAACCGAGGTGAATTTTAATATCAAATCTAGCCCAGGTCTATACGCTTTCATATACTGCCCCGATATAGAATCCACCCACGTCGGCGATGTTTTGGTCCCGCTATTACGCGTCATGGCGTTGAGTGAAGGATCACGTCAAAATCACATCTTCAGAAAATACTATTACTTCAAAATGACGCTAGATCATTTCGAATCTCTACAGCTCTATATAAGAAACGAGTTTGGACAATTATTGGACTTCGAAGATTTAGATCTTACGCTACATATACGCCCCGCGTTATGAAAGTGGCTTACTGCTGCGATAGGGAAGCTGTATTTCATCATTATCAAACGGGGGGTGGAAATTTCGGGTATTACAGAGGCGGTCATCAAAGCGGATCCGGGCTCGCCTCAATTTTCAGGAGCATCGGCAGAGCAGTTCTACCGTTGGTGTCTCGGGGCTCGAAAATTTTCGGGAAACAGCTGCTTCGAACAGGTGCGAATATCGCCCGAGACGTCGTATCTGGTCGCTCGCTGAAAGAATCAGCCTTGAGTCGTAGCAAGGAATCAGGTTTAGAGCTTCTTGATAGAGCGGTTGGAAGCCGGAAAAGAAAATCCACTAAAGCGTTTAAAAAGGCTGCTCGCAGTCGAGGCTCGTCAAACGCGAAGCGTAGACGTAAAGATATCTTCGATGGCTAAATTGCTTCATGAAAATTACGCAGAATGTCTCAACAGTGGCTTGGATATTTTCAACGTACCTCCGACTCAGACAGCGATAGCGGATACAAATACATTAATTGCCACGCCTGATAAATTGGGAGACGTTATTGAAATCAATGTGAAAGGTAGCGGGGTATATCTAGATCTCACCAATACGTTTATGAAAATACAACTTCAAGTCACAAAGACAGACGGGACCTCTATTGGCGAGGGCAATGTCACTGTGGTTTCGGATATATTCGACGCGTTATTCAAGCAAATCGATGTATACCTCGGTACGAAATTGGTTTCGACTTCAGACAACAACCACGCCTACAAGAGCTTTCTATTCCATCTGCTAAATACCTCGAGGGCGGTCGGCGAAAGCTATTTACAGTGCTTGGGTTGGATTCCGGATACGATTGGTCATCACGACACCTTTGGAGCTGCTAATACGGGTTTCGTCGCACGAAAAGCGTTGACCAAGAATAGCGAGACAGTCGAGTTAATTGGGAAAATTCCAATCGGATTGTTCGACCAAGATCGCTATTTGCTAGACGGGGTTGATTTGTCGCTACGGTTAATTCGAAACGACGATGCATTTTGTCTGGTTGGCGATCCCGATTCTACAATCGTGTTGAAGAAAGTAGAATTACACGTGAAACAGATCCAAATCTCGGATTCTGTTAGCCTGGCTCACAAATCGATGCTCCAGACGCATTCGGCTAAATATCCGAGGGTAAAACTATCTATGAGTAACCACTCGTTCGGGGCAGGCGATACATCCATCGAGAAAACACTCGTTTCGGGTATAATGCCTCGGCGTATCGTCGTGGGATTAGTACCGACAGCTGCATATAACGGCAGCAAGACGAGGAACCCGTTTAATTTTCGTCACTATAATATCGGCTCGATGGCGTTAAATGTGGATGGCGTCCTGAGAAATGGTCGAGAATTTAGATTTGATTTCACTAAAAACACAAACCTGGAAGGCTTGTTCAGTGTCTATGAATCTATGGGTAAATGGCAATCAGAATCGGATCTAACTGTCACGAGAAATAGCTATAAATCAGGGTATACGCTGTTCGGATTCGACTTGACGCCTGACAGAACACACCAAGGATGTTTCCAATTGGAACGCAACGGTTCTGTTAAACTACACATAACTCTCACCGAAGGTTTACCGGAAGGCGCAACTTTGATTTGCCTCAAAGAGTATCAACAACTTTTGGAAATCTCAGAGAAGCGTGAAGTAATATCCATATGAACACCGATCAGATCAACGACATTTTTTTTAATCATCCTGACACAGAAGATGTCTTTGCCGGTACGTTTGCGATCGATCTTCTACCCTCGAAATTATCGAAGCCCTACGCCGTCGTGATAAATTACGATCCAAACGCGAAAAAAGGTTCACATTGGATCAGTATCTTCGCTGATCGAAACGATACACACTTTCATGATTCGTTTGGAGTACCCCCATTGAAACCGGAGATATATAGGCTACTCGGAAAGGACGATTATACTTTTACTAGTATACAATTACAATCAATCCGTGCGACGACATGTGACCAGCATTCTGTGGCATTCATCATAAAGAAATGTCAAGGTGTCGGTACTCTAGATTATCTAGATGTCTTCGGACCTAGCAAACGCGCTAATGACAACTTGGTGACCAATTTTGTGCGCAAACAAAGAAATATACTATACTCGTGAATTTCTTGTGTATTTTTTCTCTCGTATGTATATCACGTTATATCATTATTCAATAAATCTTTATCCGATACTCGTATTCGTTGTGATTGATCGTGAAGCGAGAGCATCAACCCCGCAATATTGATAGCCGCTATAACACGAAGGTGAAAGGGTATCGTTCCGGACCAGAGTATGCCAGCTCAAACGCCAACCGTGAATTTGCATCGTTTCGTTTGGCCCAATGCCTTGACCGTGCACTTGAGATATAGCATAGACTCCCATATACGAATCAAGAGGAACGTTCACTTCACAGATATAATGTTCAATGGACAAATTTTCCCTCATCCCATCACATTCAAGAGAAATTGGATCAACCAACCCACGATTATACGCCGAGTCATGCCGGGAGAACTTTTCCGTTTCGTCGGAGTACACACCATAGAGATCCAGAAAGATTCGATGATCATACGTGGAAAATTACAACAAAGAATACAATAACCTTGATATTATTCGCTTAATAATAAAACTATATTCACCGCAAACGAGTTTTGACACGCAGATAGCAACCGTACTCAATTCCGGAAAGCGCGACACGATAGGTAAGCCGCGTTTTGAAATCAACAGACAGAACCAGTTACCAATCCACTCATAAATAACAAGTCACGCTACAACCGCAAAAATTACGTCAGAAATATTACACCAAACTCATTTCAACCGCAACTCAGACAGCCACATATCGATCAGATCGCTTGCAGCAATCCGTCACGGAGGGGAACTACCCACTGCATTTCTGCAAAATGCGTAAGTCCGTTATCCTTTGTTTCTTTTTTATATTGGAGAAGTTGGTTTCCTTAAGTTAAAAGACCGTATGCGGGCATCGCGCTCTTTTCTCCACTACTCGCGACGAGTTGGCGACCATGTAGTAGTATGACGTATCCCTAATGAGTATTCAGAGCAAATTGTCATTCATAGAAACATGTAAAATCTCGAAATTTTTGGTCGCAATACGCGGCGACGTTGCTACATATGTTTTCATAAATGTAGTGGGTTATTATAATTCATGTAAATGAATTGCGCGTAATTTTAGATCGCCAATATCCCGTTAAAACACTACCATCTCGATCGCTAGGGTTATTTCCCACAAAATGTTTCGAACTTGGTATTATATCCTGCAGCGCACAGGGTGTGGAAATCGAAGAAGGAGGCACTGTATATCACTTTTGAGAGCGAGAGCCCCTTGTATATAAAATATTCCTATGCTTTGTGCACGGAAGGAATAACTAAATATACTTGTATTTAAGAGCTACAAAATTAAATCGCCAGAATATTTCTTCATCGTATCATAAAATATGATACGATATCTAGTGTTGTGATCCACAACCTCACATGAACGTTATATAATATGAGTTGCTTTGTTTGGAATATATTCATTTTAAAATTCAATGTGAGCAGATATGTGCATCCCTGTCGCAGTTGACTTACTTAGTCACACACAGCACTAAAACAAAATCCAATACCATTAATTTTCCCGTATTACCAATAGCAGATATGAATTCGGGATGTGTACATTTGGTTCGAACTACAGGGTATGAGACCGTACCCGATTGTTGTCCTAACAACCTTGATTTGACCCTGAATATACCACATACAATTGTTATGTGGTTTATTATGGTCGAGCGGTCCTCGAGCGCGAATAAATCGCGAAATATGTCCAATACTATAAAGTCCCGAAAAGACCGACTGGACTTTGACCTCCTACCAGCACTGAAACTGCTGCTACCCAAACCCTCAATCGACGGGGAGTGAGCTCATAGGGCGCCCTAAATTAGTTCGGTGAATGAACATAAATTACAAATCACGTTTCGACGACTCCCCCGCGAAAGAATACGCATAATTATAGAAAATAGAAATAGGCATTTCGGCGTCGTCCATTACCACGCCACGATGCACGAAGACATATGAAGTTCCGGCCAATATGGGACCCCGAGAAATGATACCAAAAAGATCGTCAGCGCGAAAACCATAGCCGAAGAAGATTTCCCTTATGTTGACCGTCAACTTAGATGTATTTAAATCTAATTGTCCATAGGTGCTTAAATCGCTCGTGCCGATTAATCATGTCGTCGCAATCTGCACCCCACAGGACAAATAACATCCAGCATTAGAGAAAAATTATTTGCCAGTGAAGAAATACTAATTTTGAACCGTGTGCTTACTTTATCTTAATACGTTTATGCGTTTCAATATCATTTTACTATATAGCGGACATGAGATAACAAAATAACAACATGTAATGAAGTAATTCGTACCAGGCACGCCCCCATCTGTTTTTCAAATTTCAAAGACTTGATTTTTTTCAAGTTTTAAAAATGGATCTTCAAAATTTGAAATCTGGATATAACTCACTTTGATGCCACTGCGACGATATATGCCGTTACCACTTATTTATTCATGCATTATAGAAAAATTTGGAGCCTAGGGAGACCAGGCCACACAAAATTTGCTGACTATCGAAATCACGCGACGGGGTTCTTGGGGGCTAAGGCCCAAGAAATTTGGTTTATCAGGCTATGGGTGCCTAAGACAATCGTTTTCTTAGGGGGACCGACGAAGTGCTGTTACGGCCCTCCCTCTTGCCCATTATCTTTATTACTGTCCTTACAATATGGGGCGGGGGGCGCTAGAGCACGATAATTTTTGAAAGGGGCGCCGGAGGAAAAAGGTCAAGAACCCCTGGTCTATATAACTTTTAAAATGGTATTGTATAGGCTTCTCAGATAGCCCCTTCATTGAGATATAATCCTGAAATTCCTGATCTAATTCTGGTGAACTGTCATCAATACGGTTTTCAATACGCATTTCCAGTTGAATCCTGGTATAACAAGTGGAATTGACCGCATTCCACATATTTTCTTCCACTATTAAGGTCAGTTCCAGAGTTTTATATTTTCATGATATAGATTCCTGTAACTGTAATAGCTATTCTAATAGCGTTTACATATAACTAATGCCAGAGATATTTTGTAATGCATCATATGACATATCGTTATGTATCCGACCTTAAAACCTGATAAGCGTCGTTAAACTTTTACAACATCAGGAAGAAAAGTATTGAATTTATTACTAGTTTGAATTGTAATAATATACCGAATCCACATGAACATAATACACACGGAGTAGTCACGTTGTCAGTTGTTGTTGTTTGTGGCATGCATGGTGCTTTCGACTACAAGGGTGATCTAAACCAGGCCGATATCCTGTCTTATGATTCAGAATCTGCTTCTTGGAGCACGGTCCACTTCTAGGTTTTTATAGACACCGTTAACGCGGATCATATGGGGTTGTCAGTTGCATGAAAACCATGGAACAAGACTTAACAGAAATATCGTATTGTTACATCTAGGGGTATCCGAACCTATTAGTTCTATGCGCTGTAGTGCGGATACTCTTGTAGGTACCTTGACCTCTGTCTAATTCTGAGCATCGTTTTTCAGGCCGAATAATCTTAAACCCGATTGTTCTCCCGATCACATTCCACGTGTTTTGGATCGCCAGCTGCATTTTCAACATCACCTGGCTGTTTATATGGATAAAGAATATCTGATAACTTCATTCGTGATTCTTTTACTCTTCACGCTGACCGGTTACGCCGCATGCACGCTTCTGGCAATTGCGACGGAGGAGAACAAACTTGAAATACTCAATATAATTCTAAACACACAATCATGTCATATCAATCACATTCGTTACTGCTTCATGTCTTTATCCATGGGATAGGAAATGGAACGTGATGTAATATGATCGACAGATTACTTCCTCTCTCGGCAAGTTACAATCGATACCATCTTATGCGTAATCTCGACCCAAACTTATGCAATCAGTGATGTGGATTTTGTGAGGCTTCATGTTTACCATGATAAATGTGAGAGCTGCTTTAATTCTGTTTACTTCGTCGCTAACTTGGAAATCGGTGCTATCTGGTGACGATGTAGGCTTACGTTGAAAGATAGAGCTTCGAATTAGCATCATGGTCAGTTAGGAAAGGAATTGCTTTATTTAAGACAGGGGTCACCAACACGCGGCCCGCGGGCCGCATGCGGCCCGCGAGGTCATATTTTGCGGCCCGCGACGTGATTTGAGATTTCAGAAGAAAGCTGAGAATACCATTTTGAAATGCAGTTTCAAGTATTGTTGTTGTTGTTGTTGTTGTTTCGAAATAAGCTATTCTCTTGTGCCCAATATCACTATTCGTCACTAGCTGAAACGGCTTTGGAATGGGCATATGCATTCCATCGAGGAATAATAATCTGCTGAAATGAATGGGCTGGGCATATTGCCTTGACGTGCAATGGCCAAAACACTGCCAAGATCGAGACGCCTATAAAACGGCATACGGCAGTGGTTCACTGGGGGGCGCGCCCCTCTTGTGGGGGCGTGAAAGCATCTGAAGAGGGCGCGGAGCTGCGGTCAACTGGAAAATTTTTCGCGCTCCGCGCGATTTACATCAAATTTAAATTTGGTGTATGGTCCGTGTATTTTGTGTATATCAACAGTCATAACCTTCAATGCCATCAAACTATCCGTTGGGATTGCTAGCATTCTGGTTGCATTTTGTGATATGACGATAAGGGGGGAGCGAAAGTTTTGAGTATCATTAAAGGGGGCGTGTCTAAAAATGTTTGAGAACCACTGGCTTAGGGCTTCCCCACAAGATGAAGCTTTACGTGGAGATGGTCTTTCAGCTAGTAATGTATCTCGCTAGCCCCAATATTGAGTCCTTATTCGCTGAAAAGCGTTTCCAGTATCGTGCACAGCTCAGACTTCAAAATAAAATGAAATTATTGATAATGATTTTTTGTTGTATTTGTATTCCTTTGATAAAATATTACTTCTTTTGTGGTCACTACGCCCATTGCCTAAATTAAGTAGCACGGCGTTATACTGACGTAGAGTTTCAAAACGATGGTTGCCTAGTTTATACCGATATTGAATTCATGCGGCCCGCGGCCGCTGCGAAATTTGAAAAGTGGCCCGCGACCCGTTTTGAGTTGGCGACCCCTGATTTTAAGATTTGTCTTCTATGCTGTAGTCAAAACTAGTGTATTCTACAGATTTCAGTCATCGCAAAGGGTGCGAATCATCTTTCACTGGTATTAGAGATGGTGTAATCAGTCACATAAACAATTTCAAATGGTGATATGTACCAGGGATCTAGTCAGTTCTGTATATGCTACGTTTGGAAGTGGTAATACGCTTTTTTCGCTAACAACGAAGTGAATAATACGAAATTGGTGTGAAAGTTGAAATCTGTCTTTCGTCGGTATAAATGTGACTGTACTTGACCGGCCTTGTCCAATGTCCATGCCATTATATGCTTGTCTTATCATATGTCCGCTTTTAGGGGGATTTGTCCTCTTTTCCAAATGACCACTTTTTCGCAATTCGTTGCTTGCTTATACTTGCAACAAGACATTCCTACCCTGGCTTTAACTATAGCGACTGGTACAGGCCTCGCATGATTTGCCTGCTATCTCTACTTATTCGATTGTTATGTCATACAGGCTTGAGACTGACAGCGTGAAATTGAATAACATTGAATCGGCACAATTGGCCAAGACTTGAACGGACGTAATTGATTAGCGCTAATACTAAAACAGCAGAAGATCTGTGTTAAGGCCGAGTTATCAAAAGATACTACAGGCCTGAATCACCTGAAATCGGTGCGATTATAGAACAGATTCCACAGCAGACTTCAATCGTAAAAATTGTGAATTTGTTCATCGTCACCGAGGTTGCGAATTCAATTGTTAGCGCGCGCGTGTTACTGAATTGTTGATATTGAAGCGCGAGCGAGGATTCGCTAATTAACCGATGGATTCACTGGCAAGCTTAGGCGCACTTATACCCGTTAATTCGACAACACAATCCATGTATTATGAGTGAGCATTTGCGCATTACTTAACCGTAATAAATTGATGCTGACGTGGTAAATTTGAAACAATCTGAAACCCCTCCCTTTATATTCAAACCCCTCCCTTTTTTCATCTGGCAACCCCATGAAAAAATAAAAGTCGGCGCCTATGCGTCCAAATGTCCTCTTTTTTGAGCTTTTTCTTCTTGTTTGAGGCTTTTGGCTCAAATTCGACTGATATACAATAAATCGGCAATGAAGTAACGCTCCGGCGGGTTTTTCGGGAGCTGAGCAGGAAAGCTGACCTTCTTTTAGTCAACCAACCGATAATGTGAAAGAAAAACTGCATTTCAGGAGTCGAGCTGGAAAGTTGACCTGCGGTGGGAAATTTGACCATTTACTCAGTGTACTGAAAACGTACGACCTCAACGCAAGTTTGGTTTTTATTAACTAAATGAAGACTCAAGCAACTAAACGCGGTACATAAAACACTCAATATATAGGTAGGGTAAGATGCGGGTAATCAACACAAATGCGGGTAATCAACGCAATTGGTGAGATCACGATGAAACCCAATAATCACCACAATCACCCCTCCTTAAAAATAACTCAATACACTATAAATAAATCGTTACAAATGACAATTTAAGCTACAAACAAAACAAATTAGGCCCAATCTCCGGTTGACCGGATGTCCGGATGCGAGTAGATCGACGGAGAGATACTGCAGGCATCGGACTGCCATCGACGTCGTCTGAGCGATCTACGTGAGAATCAGTGTTCGTGCGTTCTTTCTCAACTGACCGAATCGATTCTTCAACCACTTGTTCAGGCTCACGCTCCGGTATCTCCGTATCTTCCTCAGTTTCGGACTTTGAACACATTACAGGCATCAGTTGCTGCTGCTGTATCAGCGCTCCCGTCAACACTTTCATTTGTGACCATCCCATCGCCTCCGCCACTTGCTCTGCCGCTGTTGATGGTTAGATCTCCATCGCCACTGAATTAAAAAACAACTCTTTTATGCTTTTCGAATAATTTATGGCCTAGAACCAAATCACAACAAAGATCGTCGAGAACGCCGAACCGAACAGACTTATATATTCGATTTCCCAAATCCACAGGAACACAAACGAAACCGTTGACTTCGGCGGCGAATTGTCCTGAAGCGAGTTTGATCATGGTTTGCAGCCTTTCAATCCAAGCGAAGCGGCTACTTTAGAATCCATGTAATTTTCCCAAGCTCCGGAATCCAGTAAGGCACGCATTTTTGCTTTACGAATGTAAGCGGGTACAGTAGTGTTGGACAGCGAGGAACAGCCATTAGATGCAAGAATGGACGAGATTCGAGGTTCAGTGACAGACGCAGCTGTTTTCACTACTTGGGATCGACACATTTTACTGAAATGTCCTTGCTTTTGGCACTTGAAACACCTCACGTACCGAGCAGGGCATAGGGCACGGTCTAAAACGTGACTGTTACCACAAAATATACACTTCGGCGATTGACGACGGACTACCGCGACTACACTTACGTCATTATTCGAAGATGTACAATCTCTGCGAGCCACGCTATTCACATTAGCGATCTCGCTCGCATCATTATTCGCAGCAACGTGTGCGGATGAGCAATCTATGTGAGCCATGCTATTCACAGTAGCGGTGGTCTCATAGGAACGAGAGAAGCACTCTGCTTTCTCCATAGTGTCTGCAACCTGAAGCGCTTTATCCAAAGATAGTTCCTCGTGTTCCAGAAGAGGAAGACGTATATTTGCTGATCGAAATCCAGAAATGAACGCATCGCGTACAGATTCTTCCAAATGCGTTTCTGCGGTAACCGACTTGAACTCGCATTTCTTGCCCAATGTTAACAATTCTTGTGCAAATTCAGATACGCTCTCACTCGTCATTTGTTTTCTGGCCGAGAGGTTATGATGAACGTAAATAGTATTGTTCTTCTTGACATACATCTTCTTCAATTTCTCCATTGCTTCAAGGTAGTTCTCCTTATCTTCGATAAACAAAAATATCTCAGCAGACATGTATCCACCCATAATAGCGATCTTATTGATGGCGGAAAGTGCGGGTGAATCCGACCCACTCCCAGACGATGCGGAGCCGGCATTTCTTGATTGCTCGATGGCTTTAATATAGCTCTCCAACATACGCTTCCAATGGTTGAAAACCTTCTGCGAATCCACCGCACGTGGTAACACTTCCAACACTGGTACGCGGATGAGCTTCTCGTAGTGAGCAGCCATGTCTTTTACGGAAAAGACGACAACGTTTCATTTAGTTAATAAAATTGGACTGAAAACGTACTACGACCTCAACGCAAGTTTGGTTTTCATTAACTAAATGAAGACTCAAGCAACTAAACGCGATACATAAAACACTCAATATATAGGCAGGGTAAGATGCGGGTAATCAACACAAATGCGGGTAATCAACGCAATTGGTGAGATCACGAAGAAACCAAATAATCACCACACTCAGGTTTTTCCTCCGGTTTCGCAAGTCTCAAAATATTTAAAAAGTGTCCTCTTCTCAGATTTCCAAAATATGGTAACCCTAGTATACAGTCGATAGTCAAAGCTTTGCTAGTGTGACGTCATATAGGCAGGATGTGTGTTCATGTTCATACCCCATTGTAAAACCAGCTAGTAGGCGCTAAAGAATGTCCGGAATTGGTGCCACAAAAATATGGTAACCCTACTAAGCTACTATTCATAGACCATATGGAACTCTACTAATACCTGCACTGACGCCGCAACGAGCGGAATCAACAATTATTTCCGCTTCCTATTTTACACAATTGCAAATTGTCACAGATTGGAAAGTTAAGCCTCTTTACGCACGTGGAGGATGGTTATGTTGGAAGTAGATGAGCCCTATAACGGCGTTCGTATTACGGTTTTGCTGTTACTTCTTATCTCGTTCGTTCCAGATATCATAGCCTCTCCAGGTAAGATTGGATGACACCTCGAGTTGGAAATATACGGATGGAAATTATTTTGTTGAAGGTATTAGTCAGGAAAGTTGGACTCAATGGACGGCTTGCAGTGTAACCTGCGGAAGCGGATTGAGATTCAGATACAGGAAGCACGCACACTTTAATTATTTTGACGAGCAATCAAGTGCCTGCTTCATTAAGTATTGTCCAAGTAAGCTTGTCAGACGTATGTAAATAAGCCTATGTAGTCATATAAATGTATTATCTATACTCGCGAATTTCACAACTGTGGGATGAAAATAGCAAGACAATAGAAATGGCCTATGTCAAATCAGCGAGTGTCGTAATGGTGAGTCGGTGAAAATACCAAGTTTCAGGACAACGAGTGTCTAAATCAGGGGTCACCAACCTTTTTGCAACCGAGGGCTACTTTTGCGTAATGATTGAAGCGGCGGGCTACTATTTACTCCCACCGTTTACCCGCACCACACTGTATTTCCGCTTTGATATCCATAGCACTGGGCAGGACTGGACATCATGTTTCTGTTTCTATAGCAGTCAGTGGGAAGCCTGGCATTGTATGATATCAACTAGTGCGCTGTACTCTGGTATGTAACTTGACACTGCAAATCTGAGTGAGTGTTCCAGATGTGCATTGATTAAGCGTGTTTTGTGTTGTTTTTGATGAAGTTCATGTCCGAAAAGTCTGATTCACAACGATAAGTTGAACCATAGACGCTTGCAACCTTCATAGCTGCTGCGCATACACCACTGTACTTTACCGTGTCAACAAGGCACCAAACGTTTGCTGCAGACTGAGGTGGGGGTCATTTTGCAGTGTTACAATTTCAATCTCCAACTGTTCAGCATCCAGAAATGACAGAATTTCATTATATCGGACAGCAGCAACGATTACATAAAGTTAGAAACCTGGTGTACTAAACTGCTTTGAGTGTGACAGAAACAAGCTCTGTCAAAAGATGCCATACGTAATGGGTATACAGATATTCAAAATCTGCTAGTGCTTCACGGCCATCTAACTCCGAATAGTGATATTGTTTACTACTTTGGCATTGTCCTAGACGTCGAGCTATCATAACGTAACCCCCCGCCATTTCAAGAACACCGTGAATGGCATTTCGTCATGTCGCCTGTATAGGCAATGCGGCGTATCTTCAATTTCTGCCAGTTATTCTATCACATAAATCTATATATTACTAATTGTAATTGAGGATATTTTGAGTGTTTATATATGTAAGTTACATGTTAGTGTATTTGAAACAAGAATAGCTGAATCACTCAATATATATATTTAAAAGATCACAGGTAATAATCTGACGAATAGTAAATGCTGCTATTCCACCTTTTTTAGAACGGGCTCGCGGGCTACTCATCTAGTCCTCGCGGGCTACCTGGTGCCCGCGGGCACCGGGTTGGTGACCCCTGGTCTAAATCATCCCTTAACTCGACTCAAACCTATACCCAATTTAACTCGACCACAATCTAACTATCCTAACTTGGGGCAGTGGTTCTTAACCAGGCTCAATTAGCCACGCACTCAACTTACACATATGATTCGTGATGATACGCTCGTCTTGGCCATCATTCTGGATGTAATTATACGCCCATAGTAGTAGTTGAATCGTGGCTTTTGTGATGCGAACTCATATGCAGTGGCGTACGCAGGGAAGGTCGGGGTTCTAAATCGAAATCCTGTCCTTCCTATATGACATTTCTATCTCCCATATTTAATGCTCATTTGTAATTTGGCAGTTGCTGTTGACGCTGTTGCGTTTCGACCGCACAATACGGTGATGCTTTCCAAGGCGAAGCCTCGCATTTGTGAACTCAGCAGAAGTCACACAGATTTGTGTGAAAATTATATTTTAATTGTTTGTTTCTAATACTCAGTTGGTGCACAGTTCATTATGTTAGGGTTACCATACGTCCTCCTTCTTCAGGTGTTTAGAAATGTCCTCCGAGGTCGCCCAAATGTCCACCTTTTTAGCAATTCGTCCTCCTTTACAACTTATACGGCCAGGATAATGGACAGATTCGATTGAAAATGGGCATAAATGACGGTAAATAGCAATGACGGACGTTCGAACGGGAAATTCGGGGTTCGATCGAAAAAGACGACCTTTTTTTTAGTCAAGTCCACAAATTTTCCAGCAAAAACAGCAAAATCCGCTTTTTTCAGTCTTGATCAAATAACTATTCTGATTTGGTAAAGGTGTCCTTTCCAAATCCCAAAATATGGTAACCTTTATTATGTGCACCAATAATATATATAGTAATGTATTAGATGTACACTGTACAGCTATGTGTGTATTGCGGTAGATTTTATGTTGGTACGACTCGGGGAAACTTAGGGTTCCGCAATGGCTCGCATAGTAGAGTAAATGTATCCGTGGTTAGTAAAGGCTAATGATCACTGGCTTAGAGCTATGCTATATTTAAAGCCTAATTTCAATTACGTTCCATCATTACGCCTGCTGTTTTGACACACACCATTTTTAATGCATCGCCATTGTGATAATCGCTTTTTATAATCCTTTTCATCTGAATACCTTGCTATATTCACACTGGCTAATATGAATGATACCCCGCTACGACACTCGTGATTTCAAATACTTCGATATTTCGAATGGCTTATTATTTTAAAATCGCTATTTGACACATGGTATTTTGAAAACCGGTGCCTATCCCCCATCTCATACATTGTATAGGCCGTTCCAAACCAATGGTTCAAGTGGAGCCTGTAGCTTAGGCTGTCGACTGTCTGTGAATGGACTGCCAATTGGCATGGCAGTAGGTTTGAAACTAATATAGTTTCAAGTTCAAGTTTATTCATAAAATTTCATCACTTCAAAACATCACAAGACTGCAATACAATGAATGATAGGAAGATGCTGAAACGACTAGGAGTAGTCTTAAAATCAGACACCTACCTACCTTGGCCTGGGCGATGTAAAGAGGAGGCATGCACACTGAATGAAAGTAAAAGAAGATAATATAAAGTGGCAAGCGATAAAATCAGGTGACAATTGACAGAAGGCGAGATCGATATGTCAGGTCGTGGTGCGGCTGACTAGTATTCATTCAGCAGAAATTGCTTGTATTTTGACTTGAATGTGGACAAAATGGACATGCTCGACGACTGCCGGATAGCCGGCGACATACTGTTCCACACTTCAGGTCCGGCATATTTGATAGAGCGATTAGTGATTTTTTTTCCATGATAGGCATATAAGCGGCCTTATAATCGCACTTTCGAGCTTTAGTTATCCGTATTTTAAGAAATATTTTGTCTCTGGTGATTGCTGACTGTCACAAAACATTTTTGCTAAATTCGTATTAATCAAATATCAGTTCTAATGATTCGAGTCGAGTAGTGAGAGAACACTTTAAATTTTTGCGGCTGGACAATAGTTGAATAGCCCTGGCATTAGGGTTACATTTAACACAAAAATCAATTTTAAACAAACATGTTTAAAACAAAGCCCATATTTAAAACATGTTTTTATTGTTTTTTATTTTATTTTTCTTCTAGTCATGACGTCATGAATCTTTAATTGTGGCGTCACTGGGGATTGACATAGACATCAGTTGAAAATATAGGGTAAATATCGCTTCTTCAACGAAAAGGATTTCCGGTCACTGTGATAAACAGACCAAAATTGTCTTCAACCGGGACTACATCGTTATGCAGCATTACGGTCGGGTCACCATCATCAGAACAGCCATTCCGTGCCGAAAATCTATATCTACTTGCTATAACTGTTGAACGGACAACGATTTCGAGGGTTGCAGCCACTACACAACGTATAGCCTACGTCGACTATACCGGGTGCAAATCGTCCTTAGGCTAACACTACATCATTTTTCAATAGTATTTAACAACTATGCCCTAATTATACAACGTTTTGAAAAAAAAATTCACTGTTTAAATATGTTTTAAACAAAGAGTTTTGAAACACCGCTTGTTTTGAATGCAAGCCTACCTGACATAGAGCGTCATTGCCAGGCCGTGTTATTTTGGGCACATGCCAAAACTGCCAAAAATAGCTTATTTTTGGCATTTTTCGATTGTTATTTTTCGCACTTTTGGCATCGTCCTCTAAATAGATAGTTTCAGCCCCGAATTAGTCACAAAAACGCTTTATTTGGGCTAGTTTGTCAAAAGACACCACAAAATGTGCAGCATCCACGTATAATCAGTGCCAACAAACAATAAGAAGAAGAAAAAACCTAACGATTACATAGGTTAATAATATCAAACAAAACCACAAAATGTGCAGTATCCATCGGAATCGGTGCCAATAAGCAAAAAAAAGCCTAACAAACACGCTCAACAGCTGATTGTTACAGCTGTTAAATAGACTTAGATCGTTGGCACTGTAACAGTCCATCCAAACTCAGGTCAGCTAAGTTTCTCCTAAATTCATTTCTCGCCCAGCGAATCAGAGAAATATCGGCTTCAACAGTAGCCGTTGAGGGAAATAATGTTGCCAGTCATCCACAAAAGGTTTTCCTAGCTTCAAAATCTTTGGAGGGCCTAACCGGCTTCCATGCATCATGAAAAGACATCACTTCGCCATTGCCATCGATCTCCTCGCGGAAAGAATTTTCTTCCCGATCCTTTTCCAGGAGTTTCCTGTGTTATCTCTCAATACATTCTATTTAGTAGCCCGACTATCATTTCTCCTTCAGTCTACCGATATATTTTCGGAGGACTTTGGTCACTTCAGGCGGCTTTAATATTACCAACTCGCATGGAAGAGTCCTGGGAAGGTTAGCTTGTTTAAGAACATTGACGCAACAAGACTGTCTGGCAAAACGAGGCTATGCAGCTCAGAAATAGCCAGACAGTTTGTTGGGTGACAATGTCCAACTCGATCACAATGGAAAAATCGTGGTTGATTTTGGGGGTTCCAGTTCCATGAGCAGAATATAATTTATATTTTAATAATTAGCACTGCGGCAGCTTCTCATTGTTACCCGTTTCATCAAATTTAACGCTCGACAAGCCGGTCAAAACTGGTCGCAAAATTGCCTTTGGACATGACGTAAACCAAATGCAGTCAGCCGTTCAATCTCGCTGTGCCCACACCATTTAGGACACCATGCTTTCACCCCTAATGGGTGGGCAGGACCCAGATTAAGAAACCTGCCTTTCAGAAACGCTCTTCTCGCTTGTAACGCGGTCCTGTTAACACAACAACATGAACAAAATACACTATTTGGCAGGCCGTGTTATTTTTGGCATATGCCAAAAATTGCTTATTTTTGGCATTTTCAAATTTTTATTTTTGGCAGTTTTGGCATCTGGCTCCTGGAATGCCAAAAATAACACGGCCTGGTCATTGCCCTTCTATATAATAAACTTGATAATTTCGACGTCATCTGCACTCATTGCGTCATATTGCGCCTCCCTTACGTCATGCCAATATTCCATTGTGGCCAACGAACATTTTCGTCGCATTCAACTACTGCCACTCGCTTCTCTGAAAGAAGCCTTATTTTATTACACTTCGTAGGTTATCTTGGCTGGCCCCGGATCCACTTCGCGGGCAAGTTCTTGGTCGACATCAACACCGTGAATAACAACCGATGTGCCTACAACAAGGACTTCTACCCTTCTCTACAATCCGACCAAAATATAGGCGTGGCAAAAGGGGT
Source organism: Botryllus schlosseri (assembly GCF_051294905.1). Classification (NCBI taxonomy): domain Eukaryota; kingdom Metazoa; phylum Chordata; class Ascidiacea; order Stolidobranchia; family Styelidae; genus Botryllus; species Botryllus schlosseri. The sequence goes on along the minus strand of NC_137242.1, from coordinate 27,249,247 downwards.
AAACGGATATAGGCCTATCTATATAAACATGTTTATCCACCCTTAGCACTGCGCGGTGCGCGAAACACTTGGGGTTTGTCTTTTTGTTTGTGGTATTCATGGTGTATGTCGACTTACTATGGTCATTTTCGTTAGGCCAATTTTCGTCATTTATATTCAGTAGCTGCCGACTTGCAGCACAGCCCACTTCTAGGTTTTTTTATAAGACACCGCTTACATGGATGATGTAACTAAAAAGTGACGGTTCACATGGGCATATATATTAAAAACTGCATCTCTAATACTTACTAACTTGTTGGTTCAATTGAGCGTATATTTTCAGAATGGAACTCACGTGTATTACAAGAAAATCGCTGAAAGTTACAACCCCGATGGTTCGAATCACGTTTACTTTATAGACACGAATGTAACATCAATCTGCTTCGGCCCAAAACGATGCAGTCTCGAAGATCCCATAGTCGGCTTGCCTGTACGCGGTGAGAGACTGTATATAGCCATAGCTATCTAGCCATAAGATAGGTACGAAACCCGTGACTGCACACTCGGGCAAGCAAAGGGCACTCGGGCAAGTCGGATATTGTTCAGAACAGTGACGATTTCATTTTTAGGAGCAATTTAGTAGTATTTGTAGTGCTCTGAACTGATGATTCATATTGGAGGAATCAGTGGCATAAACCTCTGGTGTTGGGCTCGGATCGCAAGATATTGCTAGCTCCATCCGAGTGCGCAGTCGTGCATCGACATCATTTACGAAATGAGTGTACATTTACACTCATAAGGTGCACCATGGTAACGAGATTTGAATCTACATATTAATTCAGAATCCCCGTTATCGGGGTGTCCATCGGATCTTTCACCTGACTTGTTAGCAACTGAACTTCCTTCCATATCCTTGTGTGTTTCAATGTGGAGCTAATTTGAGTAAATCATCATTATCAAACGGCGTTTTTCTTTCTCTGTATATATTCAATCGCTGGTTCACTTATGTTGGTTACACCTCGAAAGAGACTGTGGTGTGGCGTGGGACGCAATTATAAGCGGCCCGCAAAAAGTTCCTTGAAATTTACACTATAAAATATATTTATTAATGGTTTACTGTTTACTGAAGTCAGTCGGGAACAAGTCTTTTAGTTTATGGTGAACACCGAGCATGTCTCCGTGTATGAGGAATATTATTTGAGTTGGCCTTATGAGAAAAATCATGTAGTGAATACATACACTCGGCTGCAGCGCATCTGCTAGCGCAGCAAACAAACGAGCAAGGCTATTGTATACCTTGGTATAATTCTGAGGCAGTTTTTGGCTGACTCGAGTAACCTTTCTCGTATGACTTGACTTGACTCGGCGTTTCAAAAATGTGGATTGACTCGTGACTCGGAGCACAATTTACGAGTAAATTTCGAGTCAACAAATAATCGGTATACATTGCATATGTTCGGATTGTTCGCGATACGCTGGCGTGACCTCTGAGAGTGAGCAGTCATTCAATGATTGTGCGCTTTACTGGGCCTCCGTTGTATTATCACGAATAAGAAATAAATCTATCGCAAACGAAGTGATCGGAGCTTACATATTGCGTTGCCGTAAACTAGGAGTAAAGTAATCTAATGGGAAAATATCTATCTCTATTCTATATACGAGTCATTGCGCTCGGAGCTCAATTAAACCAACCTATATTGTACGATTGAAATCGAATGCGAATGATGATATTTCTCGTCAACCATTGGCGCGGGCTTGAATTGCATCATATGGGTCTGTGGGCGGCTAGTGTATTGCATCATATCATTTTGTTTCAACTCGCTGAAATATCGTATTCTATTCTCTATTTGCGCTGATAATTATAGACTGAGGCCATACAGTCACTTACCCATAGCAGTTTAGCAGTTTTACGTATGCGTGAGTGATATACCGCAATTTTGCGTGTATAACTGCATATTCGTTCATCGATTCAACATAGATGGCGACTTAATCTGTATTCGAAACAGGTAGCAAAATGCAATTACTTTATCATTCCCCGGCCGTACTTCGAGAAGGCAACCTGACCATTAGGGTGTGAATCAGGGATATGTAGAAGTTCTAGATATCCCTGGTGTGAATACACACCCCTTTTCGCTAAGAGCGCGCACGTTTTTCGTATATGCCCGTAGGTTAGTTATCGATATATTACCGGAATAAATCTTCACCTCTGTAAAACGTTATTCATAAACACAGAGACTACACGAGGGGTGATGGTGGCGATAGACGTAGACTGGCAAGTTTCGTCTGAAATATACGGGCTTGGAGTGAGCGTACCGGGAATACTTGATGGTACATTTCAGCATTCATCGTATCACATGGTGAAGTTTGGATACAAAGGAATAACGAATGATACGTCCCCGGAATTGGGTCGATACAAAAGGTGGGGAATGAACGGGTAGCATCTATACGTGGTCGCTTTGTTCATGGTGATAATAAAATTACAGCAAACTGAGAAATGTTACGTGGTACGACAGCTATTACAAGTCTCTCTTTGGAAATGCAAAAGAATTATCGATATCGTTTACACTCGGTCCGTATTCCAAACCCTCTCTAATGGCACCGATCAGCGGAACAATCGGTAAGAAATCTTGAAGTAGGTACAAGAAGGAAGCTTTCACACCTTTCCAATGGGCGAAAATGGGTCTAACACAACAAATACTATGAAGCTATATAGAAAGGTGTATTGGTTTTTGTTTTTGTCCGTACCACCCCAAAAATACCATGAATGTGGTATAGGCATATCATATATGATATATAAACTAATGATTTATAAACCAGCAGTATTGTTCGTGAACCGCCATCAAGTCTACTGTCAATTTTTTGTTTGGTATTCATAGTGTGTTAACATCTGTGTTCATTCGACACCAAGCCGGTGATATATATATGGTATCCGGTCTGGTTACTTATATTGTACGGATAAAGTTCGCTTTTTGTAAGACACCTCTTATGCGGATTGGATAGCGATGCGCAATCTGTATCTTAACTCCTAAGTGTGCCGTGCTATAAGTCGGAAGCTCAGGAACCATAGAGAAAAGATATCAGCCCGGTGTAACATAACAGATGACCATTGATATCGCGACACCATAAACACAAAATAGAACTAGCATTAAAGCGAATTGGCTTGTACACTTATGTAAGTTTTGGTACTCTATTGCATGTTTCATGAGTACACAGTTGGTGGCTGCCTCCTACAAGCTCATACGAAACCAAATTACAATAGTGGTGATAAAAATATTGTTAATTTCAAAAATTCATCGCTCACCTGTTAAATCGATAGGTTGACTAAAAACATTCCCTGCAAACTTTGACTCAATTCCTCCAATAGAATCCAAAGGGAACCAAATAGAAATTTTGGTCATATTTGGACATGACTATAAATCGTGTTCCATGCATGCCTGAAGGGAGAGTGATGCTTTTTACACGCGTTTCCACCTTGACACGGGCGTGTGATATGGCTCGCATTAAGACAACGCTAATAAATAGAACATTCATGATTCGCCGGAAATTAGTCAGCTTCATTGAAATAACCTCGTTAGAACTATATGGAGATATAATTTGCAAAAAAATACCTTCTACACTGAAATTACCGACCATGAAAGGAAATATAGTGACAGACGGCTAAAAGATAGGTCGATATATTTCTCAAGTGATATTTAAGTCACTGAGTTTTAGACGATTTATAAGGGACCCTATGAAATTCAGAAAAAAAAAGTATTTTGTAGACGCCTCCTGTACATTACATGCCCCACGCTATAACATTCCCGAAAACTCGCTTGATACGGAAAAGTCTTATTGACATAGTGCCATCAACTCCACAACGTTCACATTATTCGAATCAGGTATCACATCTGCTGACGACCCGGCCATGATCACGACGGGTAGAATATTTCAACTGAGCGATATGACGACGTCTAAAAAACTCGACTCGGCACCGTTCTATATACACGAGAAATCGAAAGTGATGTCCGTTGACTTCTCGATGTCAATTCCGAGAACTCCAAATGGAGTAATAAAGTCAAAAGAATTGGGACAATTAGATTTGGCGATCATGCCACGCGCGTAAGAGACTCGACTCCAACATGTGTTCAAATGAAATGAAATAGTTTTCATCTGGACAGAGACGGCGAGTGGATGAAGATAACTGGGGGAGGCAAAGTTTCAAACCGGATCCGATCATCAAGGCATTGGTATCGAGTCTTCGGAGGCGTGGTCGATATTGACATATCGGAAATTAATTCCTCTATTATAAAGTTGATGCTAAAATCTCGCATCGGGATTATAAATGAGTAAATCATAAAGTTTTTTAGATCAGGGGTTCCCAACCTTTTTTTAAACAGTGTCCCTCTATGTAAAATCTGAACAATCAATGGCTCCCATATTTTCTTCAGATTTCTAAACAATGCAGAAACGTAATTTCATTTGAAGATGGATTTATACAGTTACCGTTAGTTAGAATGATACCATGATATAAATACAGCACACTATAAACATGATGATAAATTAATTAGTTGTTATAAATTCAGTTAATGTGATACTTGCTTTTGCTCGGACAATGTCCTTATTGCTGCTTTGATGATGGAGGTAGGAAATTAAACTCAAGATCAAGTAAATTGATGCCGTACTCGTATCTTTCATTAATTTTTAATTCAATCATTTGCTATAGTGACATGGTTATGATAATTTCTTTCCAAATTTGCTCATGCCCCCCTGAAAACGGATCCATGGTCCCCAGGTTGCCAACCTCATGTCTACTTGATACTATTACATGGTGGTCAATCGTAAATATTTTCTAGAAAAGGAGAGATATACCTAGCCGAGTTTCCGTTCGGAATCAACTACAACTTCATGAATGCCGCTCTGATACGACTGAACGTAGGTGAAGCGTATTTGAATCACGTATTTGTGTCCTCCTACGGAAAGCCGGTCAAAAACGCTCAAGTAAATTTATATTTGATCGACGGGGTATTAGCGAATAACATATGTTCGCTGCCAGCTTGCAATAGGTACGTTTCTGAAACATGACTAACGGCTATACGCGCAGTGTCATATAGTATCTGGAAACTTAATCTTTGCAGGTCCATGGGAGTGCCTACATCTTCGCTGTCGTTATCTACGGATACAAACATCGTACTGACGAATAGATCCGGTGTGACCCCGGTTGTCATATCTGCGATATCTGACCCCGGTAATGTGAGAGGATGTGGGATCGATGGACAAGTGTATCCGTTCAAGATATTTATCAGGTCTGCTTGAGGATTATTTCTGTTTTTACAACCAGTGATTGATATGCGGTGATATTCTTATGTTCGTGTACTTGAACTAGGCTTTTAAGAAAATGCCGAAGGTGCTATTCGAAAAGGAACATAAACCACTATTGATAAGACGGAGGTCGATTATGAGGTAATCGATACGATTTACCGCACGCGTCGTCGTATGTAACGTTAGATCCGTATAGCCATAAGCCTGCAGTTAAAACGCGAAGACAATAATGCTTCACGCAGCTATACTCGACTCAGGGATATGTCTGACTCGACTATGCATACATGCGCGAGTTGTAGCCGCCTGTATATTTTCCCAATGGATTGTAGCAAACAATAGCAAGAGATTAGTTGTAAAGAAGTTGCATGGAGTCAAATTGTTTCGGACTTACTTTGGCGACAAATGTCTCGTTGCGGTTTAACGGCACATACAGTGCATCAAATTTATTCAATTGCAAGTTAGTATGGTACCTGCTGGAAGGTAGGCAATATCTTACCGTAATCAATGAAATGAAGTCTGAATAAGTATAGGGATGGTCAAAACCGAGTACCCGAGTGATTCTATTCTGAATAGAGTATCTTCGAGTATCAGTGATTGTAACGACATAACAGTATGAATGACGTGGGAAATTCCACATATGTGGGCATACCTTTTAGGAGACCACAAGTAAATAATGTCAGCGATACATCACATTAAAGATAGTTCGGTATTTTCCGACCAGAACTTCATTCCACTATGTGACAGTGCTGTGGATTGATCACGACTTCACAGAAATACAATTTCTACTAACGTGTGTAGTTTTGTACAACTTATTGTGTTGGAAGACTGTAGATCGTGATACGACCAATCGGGGTTTCAAAGCTTCAACGGAAGGAAATGGCATCGAAACTATAATTATGGTTGATAAATTACCTCTTTCTGGACAGGACTGGACAGAATCATGACAATTAATATTCGGTTCGAATTCAAATCATTGCGACTAGTCCTAGATATCAGCGGGCCGAAGTACAGTCACAGAGACCGCAAATTCATGCTAAATGATGCATTTTCCTGCTAGGCTTCTGCCTTTTTCTTCATTGCGTGACTGTATAAAGGTACAAACATGGCAACCGAACGTGGACGTATTCTGAGGGACCACAGTTGTCGCATGGCACGGTTCGGTATTCGGCGGATCACGAAACGAATCGGTTTTCTACAGCAGTTCGCATTTTCAGCTCCGTTCCAGAGAAACAGTGTCCAACTTGGAATGACGTCAGAGGTACATATGCCACGAAAGACAAAAGGAATTGATCTTCTATAACTCCAACATGCCGCAGACATATTTTTACCGTATTACAACCTTTATCCGGTTATGTGGAAATACGGCATTATCGATCTCCACTCGTATGGCGATATCAAGAAACGTTCCAAAATGCTGTACGACTCCATGTTTAATACTGAATTTACAAGTGCCAGGTGAAACAAAAATCTTGGTTCTGGAGTTTTGTTTGTAGGAGACACTGATTTAAATCTATTTTGCAGGTACATGCCAACGAGCAGAGAGCTCTCGGCTGGCAAAAGATCAATGATCAAAAACTGGATCAAATGCGGCATGCGTAAAACACCACCTCGCGCTACGAGTACGTTATGTTTGACATTGCTGAACTATTGGTATACTGTGTGGTACATTCCACTGCGTCTACTTCGTGGTAAACTCCAGAATGTATGATTAAGTAAGGCCTGCTGAATATAGGTAGTGTTTTGCAGCAGCATATGGAGATATAGAACAAAAGCGGGGCGTAAAATACAATATTATAATATATTGTAATACAAAATAATATAATATAATATAAGTCGTTATGCATACATAGAGTCATTAAAATTGCACAGAGCTGGTGTAAATGTGCGTTTGCTTGAATTCGACTTTGACAGCATGCTTGCTTTTCTCTTTCAAGGCATGAAAAACGTGTTCCACTTTTAGAACTAGTATTTATGTTTCATTTTCAATTCCCAGTATCATATACTTTGAGTTATACTTAATATCAGTTCTTTTGTATGGATACCATACATGTTGAGGTATAAAAGCAAGTGTAGTAATGCCTTTAATTTCCGGAAATGAAGCTACACAATTTGGGATTTTTACGGTCCACCATATTTTTTATTAACGTTTACTAATCGCACAAAGTGTTTACGCCGTATCCTTTACGACTTCTCCGTATTGCTCTTCGACTAAACTACGGACCTTATAATGGGATGGCGCCATACCATGCTATTTTCTAAAACGTGCTGTTCGAGAAGATAGGATAAGTATCGAATTTCCATATCAATCCTATCATTTTCATCCCATGATGTGGACGAATGCTTGTGCTATGGAAAATTGGATACCTCCTGGTATGCATCAATGTGAATCAAGCTCGTCACCTTTCGCATAGCTCAATTTGCAACTTTATACAATCTATGTGAACAAATTAGGATCGTTTTCACAACTACTTACTTACTTGAGTACTTTTAAAGTCAGAAAATTCTACTTCTACTTCAAGTAGTTTTAGGTAGCTTATGGAAGAAGTACTTCTACTCGTACTTGAGTAGATTTTTTGGTCGCTACTTCTACTTCTACTTGAGTAGCTTTCTTGACTACTTTGACCACCTCTGGTCGGAATTGATATTTTAGTCATTGAAATCCCAAATTTCGCGTACAGACTAATCAAATTTTGGTTTTGGTAATTTCTATTCTGATAATATAACTAATTTCGAGAATAACCCCGCGGGCCACTCGAAACCTTCTTGTTGGCCACGGGTTGACCACCCCTGATCTAGCACGTATTATAATGGATGGTATTTGCATAATTCAAATATGGTGACAAGAATAACTGTTAATCTGTTTCCTTCAGTCAGTCTCAACCGATCCTATCATATTAAAGTAGATTAACATCAACTGAACTAAAATTAATGTATCTTCTGTCAATGTCTTGTCTTGAACAGCATGCCACGCATGACGCATCAACCCTACTATAGATGCAAGTCGTACAGTATACTTCGCATCATTTTATTATTGTAAGTAGTGTGCAGCCGTCTAAACTTAACTTTTCCAGATCACCAATGCTCTATCCCTACCCTGAAGAAAGGTATCGAGGAGGTAAGGCGTTTGCTACAGCACGCTGTCATCCTCGAGCTCTCAACGATCCCGATCTACATGACCGCCTGGTTCAGTCTCAAGACTGAATTTGGGAGGAATCAGGAGATTGCAGATGTCTTGAAAACAGTTTTCGTTGAGGAAATGCTTCATATGGCGCTCGCTGTGAATGTTCTGAACTCGGTAATTCATAAACCCTACTTTAGCGAGTAGTATATCCTGAAAAATATTCATCGAAGTTACAATAGGGCATCCTCTGATGGGGGGATGCCAGTAAAACTGCACTCGAACCACTGCAAAAAATACAACGTAAGGTACTCCGTATCATGGCTAGGGCCCCGAAAGGGCCTGGTTGTCCATCTAACAAGTCGCTGCTGAAGAGATTCGGTGTCTAAACATAGAAAATACGAGGAAACTAGAAATCGCCAAGTTTATGTATCAGTTCCACTGCGGTCATTGCCCCGAATATTTCGATCACTTCTTTACCTTGGAATCAAAAGCTCACAAGTACAACACACGCGCGTCCACGTCGTCCAAATATCATATGATCGACCGAAAATATCATCGCTCTATCAAATATGCTGGACTTTACGTGTTGACTAGTATCCCGCCGGCCATCTGACAGTCGACGAGCATGTCCACATTCATGTCGAAATGCAAGAAATTACTACTAATTAATTACTAGCCCGTCCTTATAAATATCGGACCACGACCTGACCTATCGATCTCGCCTTCCATGACATGCAACCCCATTTTTTGTGGCTTGCTTTTTCTATACCATCTTCTTTTACTTTTCATTCAGTGTACATGCCTCCTCTTTACATAGCACAGGCCAAAGTGGGTGTCTTACTCCTAAGACTACTCCAAGTCGTTTTGACACCTTCCTATCTTTGCATTGTATCGCATTTTTTGTGCTGTATTGAACTGATAAAATTGCTAACAAGCCGAATATTATATAATTTGAAGATATTCTTGGAGGTATAGAACTTCAATATATAAAATTGACTATTATATTCATACTGAAATAAACCCGAATATTTTCACTTGTCAGGGGTAATCTTCAGAAACTAGCAGATAACTGAAAAATATTGCAAATCAGCAATATTATCCCCACGTATGACATCACCGACATGACAATTCGAATAATCGGGCTGAAGAGATCGCTTAAGCTCAGTGCACTTTTATGAATGGTGCACGAACTCTTTCTGTGGGTACAAACTATGTTGACGTATTTTGATAAAGGTTAGCTCCAAGGCACACAAATGAGAGTGTGAATTTCAATTCTCTACTACAGTTGCTGGCGGTTACCTCTGACGAGAGTCAGCCGAGAATACTCCTATCTCCAACGAGAGGAGACGTAATAGATTGTAGATTTTGTAGCGCATTTTTCTTGACTATGTGAAAACCTGACTCGATGCGGTGGACTCTCGACTTATTGTACCCCAGCTGTTAAAGCGAGGCGAACGTTTTTCTGCCAGTTCTTCTTCACGCCGTCATATCATGCCAGTGACTTCAAATATCATTATGTCATTTAGATCGGCGGATCAGTACAACTAATTGACGGAACGAAACTACCGCTGTATCCGACAATACTTGACACCGGACACGGATATCAAATTCTGCCAGACGTGGAGGTGGCTCTAACGCCTTTTTCAATGGGGCTGGTGGATCAGATCTTCTCGCGCATCGAAAGCCCGTCAGATCATAAAACGAAGCAGGTGACATTTTTTTCGCTTACATCTCTCATCTTTTAAAACGCTGCATCATCAATGGAACTGGAACTACTCACTTTTCAAGACTCACAACCAATGTTCCCTCTAATTTTTGACGAGACTGCGCACACTCCCCAACTCACTGCGCAGATCCTTGTACAACAGTGCGTAACGACTAAAAACAAGGTCATCACTTCGGATTTTTTGTGCACAACTTGGATTTTCTATGCGCAGAGACCATCTCAGCACTGCGCATTTGCGCAGGTGCGCAGCTTAGAGGGAACATTGCTCACAACTAGAACTAGAAATAGAATCGCCGACATTAAAAAATCCGCAACTAACCAACTAAAATACAGGTAACTAATAACTGATAATACGAATTATAGCTAACACTATCGAAATCAAAATAGGCATTTCTAAAAGAAGGGGTTGCGAGTTTGAAATGGGAGAGTTTCGACCCCTACAGCTCACCTCTGGCTATATCACTATTGGTAGTAATGACTCTGAGATAGCAATGACTGCAAGAACATAACACAACAGAACACCGGCATCACGATTCATTCCAAACAACGTCACGTGTTTTCTAGTTGTTCTATTACAAATGTTTTGCACAACTCAAACTCGAACTACTTACAGAACTAGTAGTTTGGTAGTTTGTATACATGTCTGTGCTTCCTTTTCGCAGGTTACACGTCAGCTGGGAGCAATTTGGAAGCATCTGTATGCAGCTAACGCCAGTTCAATTGCCAAAAATATGAGGAAATTACTGAGGGAAGTCGGCATGACTAATACAACCGCCAACACCTCTCATAACGCAAAACAGAGTATACAAGAAGATTGGAAATCTTTGATACAAAACGCCAACCGACTGATCGACGGACTGACAGAAACAGACACGAAATCGGTCGGCGGATTGTATTCTGCGATTTCCCTAAAACTGATCAGTCTCGAAGCTTGTGCGAAAGTGACGGACAACGGGACTATATTCCAAGGCAACGAATCGTACCAGTTCAATATGTCGCATTGGTATCAAAGAAGCTACGACTCCATACATAATATCATGGATTCCGGCGAAGTTTTACGTTCCAGCACTTCTACATTTGGAAGTTTGAAAGGTGCAAAGCAAACGATCGCGCAGCCCCTGTTCAAAGTCACAGATCTAAAGTCAGCGTTAGAGGCAATCGTGGAGATTATTTACCAAGGAGAAGGTGGTTCGGAGTGCTCTCCCTTTGTACCAGAAAGTGGAACATACGACAGTTTATGGGGCCGAGATCACGGGCATGAGCTGTCACATTATTACAGGTTTCGCGAGATAGTTCACGGCCGACGTCTTAGCTTGACGCAATACTCAAATGCAACCAATTACGATTGCATTGACAAATCTACACTATCATCGTGCTCTACACCAGCTAACCACCGGTATTGCTACTCTGGCGACGTAATACCATTCTACCGAGACGGTGTGTGGCCGATTCGAATCAACCCAAAAGAAGCTGACTACGTTGAAGGATCAAGAGTACGATTACTAAACAAGCAGTTCAACTTAATCTACACCAGATTGTTGTTTTGTATGGAGAAGTCGTTCACCGGCAGGCCGAATTCGATGAAAGAATGCATGACTATCATGTACGACCTCACGATAGCAGGAAAACGACTGGTGCAAACTCCCGTTTTAAATCATGATAACACTAGAAGTGAGTATACTGGGACACCGACGTGGCAGTTGATAAGAGATGAGTGGAACAGAGCCGGTTTCACATTGATAGACACGCCTCCGGGTTCCTTCTGAATGCAATGTGTCGTTGGTGGGGCTGGACGAAATATCGAGTACCTGCGTGGTTTCTATTCTGAATCGAGTATATTATAGGCTTCTATAGTCGTTTCGAGTATTTCTCATTTTAACGCTATAAAAGTTCGAATTCAATTATCTACCTCTTATTGCAGTAAAGTTTGTGGTATTCGTGGTGTTTTTCGACTGTAATGGTCATTCACACCAATCTGGTGCTTGCGACCCATTTCTAGGTGTTTTTAAGACACCTCCCATGCCAGGAGCGGGCAATTATTTTTCTCCACGGCCAAATGAGAAGTAGAAAATACGTTGACGGGCCGAGTGAAATTTTAACTATATTCTGCAGCGTATTTTAATTTCAGTTCTAAATTACGTAGTTAATAAATGCTGCTCAGTGAATGTGTTGATGTTAGGTATTGATAAAGTGACAGTTAATTAAAAAATATCTATTTCTCGTCATGATTCTAAACAATGTTGAACATGATACCTTTTCAACTCTCTTTAAACTCGTATCCACGTTCTACTATTAAGACACTAAAACAATGGTTCTCACACCTCCCGTTATGATAATGAAAAATTTCGCGCCCTCTTATCATGGTATCACAAAATATCAAAAAGAGCAGCCTGGATGCTAGCAATTCCAACTGATAGGTTGATGCTATATGGAAAGTGATGGCTGTTGATGAGATAATTCTGAAATATCGAAGTCGGAAAATATACAGAGCAATAACGAAAAGCTGAGGGGGGGGGGGGGGTAAATCACGCACAGCGCGAACAAATTTTTCATTTAACCTCGGTTTCACGCTCCCTTCGGATGCTTTCACGTCCTTGGTTCCAGAACCACAGCACTAAAATGTATTTGGGATAGCAGGCCTACAAAGCTTATTGTCTTGGTAGCTGTCTTTCGAGCAAGGGTGCAGTTTAAATAGCTATGATGTGGAGCGAAGCTTGCAGTTTTTCTGAAATTAGCCTTCCCTTGACTGAGTTTTTGTCATAAGACCTACTTTAATTATAATCCTAAATCTCGGCGACATGCTCGGCACAAACTAAAAGGTTTACCTCTGAGTCCAGTATACAAATATTTAGGGCTCTAAACCGAGCGAGATAGTGTAATGGTTATGCGTCCGGCTTCTCGATCGTGGGTTCGATCCCCGGCCGGATCATACCAAAGACTCGAAAATTGATATCTGCAGCTATTCTGCTAGGCGCTCAGCAATCGCTGATAACATGGAGGAGAAAAAAACACGGTGACGCAGACTAGATGACCTCATGGCCGTATCGCAACTCCGTCGTCAAAGCATCTCGATGGTGCAGGCGAAAAAGAATATCATATATCTCCCTCTCTCTGTCTCTCTCTTCTTTGAATTTCAGCTTTCGGCTTCCTTTTTTGACATGGATGATAGATATGATGAGTCATATAGTAATCGCGACAGTGACTGACTTGTTTTACGAATTAGGAATTCGGAACATATCGCGTGATAATTTGAAACACATAACGTATAATGCGTAATGTACGTTACGTAATGCGTAACAAAGAAGGTTTGAACTTTGCCCAAGTCTGTCCTATGCGGCCCTTGAATCGCAGTTTTTCATTCCTGTCAATATATGTGTCGAAAGTAGAGTTGCATTTGAAACAAATGAATAAACTTCGCGGTTATATACCCTCTTTGTCGGATTCGTAAATTTATTTTGGACGACAATTTCTTTCGAGGTTGATAAGGGGACGACAAGTCGAAAAAGGTTGAGAACTACTGAACTAAACGAAGACTCACGCAATTAAATGCGATACACAAAAACATCCAATATAGGTAGGGTAACAGGTTCGTATATTCAACACAAATAATCATGAAAAATCACCGCATATGACTCACCGAAAAGATTGTTTTTTCAGAGGCTTAATAACGGAAGTGTTCGTCAGACTAGTAAAGTGGACCACTGCTCTATAAATAAATCACTGATCCGCATCAAACGACGGATAGTGTACTGTACGCGGATAACATTATTCAATTGAGTTTCTATATTTGCAGCATTTACTCATGGAACCTACATTTTCTGCTACTTGTACCTGAACATATACATTTTCACTTACTTAACTACTTTTCGTTAATTACAGTTTGTCAAGTAGATGTATTATGTTCTTCTAATCGGAGAAAGAGACGTAGACTGAGAACTTGAGGTGTTATTTTCACAGAGGGCGTATTATTATCATCACTGTCCCCATTGATTGTCCTCGTATTCCAGCTAATATTTTGCTAACAGATAAGACCACCGACTTCAAAGATACATTTCATAGATTGTTGAAGAGAGAGATTAAGGAGTGACATATTTTTGCCAATTCCGTCTTGACAGGTGCTAATTTCAGGGATTCAGTTCTGCATAGTAAACCAGCTCATTCACAGGTGCGATGGATTTGACTGCGAAACATGTCATTTTTCAATTTCACATGACTCATCAATACTCGCTATATCGATCAATCTGTAGCCGTAAATGTGTATATTGAGAACCGCTGACATAAGACGTGGTTCGCTTGCGTGTGATAGTGATTTCGCGATTCAGTTGCGTAGGATAAACCGCGCTCCGTATACTTCGATAGCTCATTTGGTAAAGCGGTGGACTGTAGAAGGCGGTGCCGATATACATATAGGTCGGTTGGTTCGAATCCGGCTCGAAAGTGCTTTTTCTCCACTGTAAACCGTGCTTTATGTTTCCAACTTGACCGCTGGCAGAAACTTTGGATACGATCCCTTCCAGAGCCATTATATTTAGCTGAAAGTTAAATATATTTGCGCTTTGGGTGCTGCATTCACCGAAATTTCCTAAATCCACGCAGGCCATCACTGTGGAAACGAATATAATCATCGAGTTTTGACACTAGCCCCCACTGTTAGTGCTAGAAAATTTTATTCAAGATCACACATGAGCATCGACACTCAGTAATCTTACTACAACTTGGATAAGCTATTTGTACCGATAATTAAACTGTGCATATCGGCATCACCCATCCACCTAGTTAAATGGTAATTTCGACGTAATTTGGTAACAGAGAGATCTTCTACACCAGGGGCCAACTTTATGATTATGATTACGATTACAGCTAAATCAGGAAGTAGTCGATTACGATTACGACCACATTGGACAAGTAATCACGATTACTCCCGAGTATATTTATTTTGCTTCTTAGAACTTATCTTTGAAGACATAATAACGATTGCGATGAAAAGGCCACAAGAGAGAACTACTTTCTTTTAAATGAGACTTCATGACGTCGTTCACTGTTAACGTCATAATGTACCAATTGTTCAACTTTATAGCTGACGATTTTTCGCACCAAACAATTTGCATTCTAGCTAGGGTCGTAAACTCGTAATCAAACCTCCTAATTGGATGAAGAGCGAGATCGAAGCGGACACAAAATTATTTCGTAAATCAATTTACATTATAGATTATTTTCGAGAGATTCGATTAGCTTGAAGATTTTTTAACACTTAGCGATTTTATATCTCTAAATATATTGACTTTGAAATTTATGCCTCTCCCCCCGTCCAAAAAATAAAAATATGCGTAATCAATAGAAATAGGCATTTCGGTGCCGCCCATTACCACACCACGACACATCAAAACATATGCAGTTTCGACCAACATGCCACTCTTCAAAGTGTGCTACCAAAGAAAGACCTTGGCCGAAACTTTGTGTGTGTGTCCATTGTCCATAGCGCGACGGATAATCCTGTACTCCCAATATGGCCCACAATACAAATGCCACCAGGGAATCCGCAAAGGAAAATGATGCGTCCCGTTTAGAAATGGCGATTTGTGTGTCTATCTGTCAAAAGTTTTTCTTTTAGTTTTTTATAGTCTATATCAGTGATTCTTAACCTTTTTTGCTCCAGTGCCCCTTTCAAAAATTTCCGTGGTCTGCCGCCCCCCTACTTCAGTACCATTTGGTTCGAGCCCGATGTACACTGCCCGAATCCACCTCTGCGATCGGCAATACGGGGAAGTTAATTGTATTATGCTTTGTTTTATTGTTTTGTGTGACTTTTGCTCACATTGAATTTATTACTGTAATTTAGTCACAACACTAAACAATACGATCATTCGTGATACGGCGAATAAATATTCTGACGATTTAATTTTGTTGTATAGCTCCCAATGATAAGTACATTTGGATAATCATTTTCGCCAAACAGCTTCAAAGCATCTTTAATATATAAAAGGCTCTCACTCTCGATAGTAGTACACTGCCTCTTCGATTTTGACACGCTGTGCGCTGCAGGATACAATACCTAGTTTGAAACATTTTGCTGAAAATAGCCCTAACAAGCGTGGCGGGACTGTTTTAACGGTGAATTCGCGATCTAAAAGTATACGTGCAATTCATTCAACATCAATTATATTAACACACTTCAAACAACGTCGGAATATATTTCGCGCGGAGCGCAACGAAAAATTTCGATAGTTGACAGATTTTGTCAAATGTTAATTTGCAATGAGAACTCGTTAATCATATGTCCCTACGCCATCGATACTTCAATTTTTCTTCAGCACCTCCCATACCGCCCCCCTGATCCCAGCGTCCCCCATATCGCCCCCTAATAGTTTCCGCCCCCTTCAAAATTCAAATCGCCCCTTGGGGGGCGCTGGGGACAAGGTTAAGAACCACTGGTCTATATACTCTGTGGTGTACGTTTGGGTGACTCCAATATTCTTTGACGGTATAGCAGACGGGAGGTCACGAATTAACAACATACAATAAGCACTACCGGTAAATCTGACCGCGTGGGCTGAGTGAGGGTCAGAAAGGAATAGTTTTATATGCAATTACCAATCTAACTAAATCAAGTCATGAACTTGAAATTTTTTTCGCACTTGGCTCGACTTGAAAGCAAATACACAGCGAATCCCCATCGCACCAAACCGTGTTTTCCAGTTGATGCTAACAGCCCGGTCGTGAAAGGGGGGCCCGGGGGACTACGCGCGCCAGAAGTTTGATTGATCACCAACGTGTCGGGAACGAAATGTCGTTTCGATCCTGAGTCTAGCTGCAACCCACGATATAACATGATGTAGGCCTACGCGGATGGGTATAGTGGCAGATCGAAATGTTGAGTGACTAAAGAATTGCGAAATAACATTTGGTGGCTTTTTCAAGTATGGTTATATGAGAATATGATAAGGTGAACATAAAATTATGCCAACAATACAGATATTGCGTGCTGCCGTTACGAGTAACGGCGCATAACAACTTGGGTATGATATATGTCAGCAGCCGTTGATTTTTAATGCTTCAATGTGGAAATCGTCCTGTTTAATTTGACGAGTACACAATTTCAAATCTTTGTCCGGTGTACGTAAATAGGCCTACTGCTCGCCAAGCATCAAAAGCCAAACTAGATAACTAAGCATAACCAAACATTAGTGCATGCATACTGGTACGTTACTATTTGAAAGAATTTGAAGTATTTGAAGTAAGTGACAGTTTGAGTGCCCTATCCGCTATCGCCAATCATGGATCGGTCAATGACTACGTTGTGAACGATATGTTATAATATATTGCAGAACTTCAAAATAACAATAAATCAATCACGTTCATCTGGATACCTGAGAAATGAGCATGCTGGTATTCGTGGTAACTGTTATGTTCTTGATCTTGTTTGAACAATATCAGCATCAGTATATCAGAATCAGTATATTATCAGCAGAATAACTTTGCGGCAGCGACACGATCCAGGGTGCAGTTAAATGAAAGACCACGAGACAACAGAACACAGGGTATAAATACAAGCACGACACACGAGGAAATAATGATTGGCTGTAATTACTAGTCCTATAGAAAGAAAGAGTTGTACGACACCGAACGTAAATGCACGAACATAACAGTCCTCCCCTGTAAGTTAAGAGGGTTTGCCCACATTTACGTAAGTCTATAGAAATCGGTGGCTTTCCTATTTCTAAGAGGATAACGTCTACCCGTCGTACGGGCAGGACTAGCTGCAGGACCTGGTGCCCTGTTCCTAACCAATGGTTGCTCAGCTTGTGACTGTTGCAGCTGAGCAACTTCCTGTGTGGCTTCATCATGACCAGTGGAAATCAAACGTGGTTGGAGTTGGTTCTTGTGCCTTCTCCAATACCCATGATCTGTTTTTATAATGTACACAACACGCCCCAGTATTTCCGTCACCACGCCAGCAACCCACTTTGGTCCGCTACGGTAACTGCGAGCGTAGATCGAGGAACCAATCTCGAAATGAGTGACTGATTGTCTTGAAGTAACGGGTTTCGATTTATCGAAGGGCGAGCACAACTTAACAAATTGCGCGGCTGTCGACCATGTAAAATCTCGGCAGGCGTTTTCCAGTCTATGCCCGGGTGCGGTGCACATCGGTACGTAGCGAGAAATGTTTGGAGCGCGAAGTTGAGATCTTTTCCCCCGTCGCAATTTTTTATTAATCCAGCTTTTAAAGTCTGGACGAAACGCTCCGCTTCCCCGTTCGAGGCAGGGTGAAATGACGGTGATACGATATGGCTGATTACCAAATTAGAGCGAAACGTATCGAATTCATTCGATGTGAATTGCGGCCCGCCATCCGTGACAATTGTTACGGGCAAGCCTTCGATAGAGAAGACTTCCCTCAAAGCGTTGACCACACACAAGGTTGTGGTAGAACCGACATTCATTACTTTAACGAAAAGATATTTCGAATGCGCATCGACGATGACAAGAAACATTTTATTGTTCATTGGACCTACGAAATCCAAGTGAATTCGTTCAAAGCTTTCAGAAGTTTTTGGCCATTCGCGATACTGACGATCAGGCGCTTTCATTACCTTACGGCAAGCGTCGCAACTCTTAACGAGATTTTCAATGTCGCGATTAATGGAAGGCCATGCGATGTAACGTCGAGTCATCTGCTTCATTTTCGCGATACCCCAATGTCCTTCGTGCAACAATGACAAGACTGGTGAGCGAAGTGACTGCGGAATTACTGCGCGCTGAAAACCATCAATATTGAGCATGACTATGTCTTCGTGCAGAGAAAGCGAATGTTTGCGAGTAGAAAACCAAGAAAAATCATCAATATGCGTCTTTGGATTCCAATTACCATGAGTGACAGATAATTTTACTAGTTCCATGGTTTTGTCCTTCAGCGTCGCGTCGCGAATTTCATTGCGAGTTAACGGTAAGCCATCGAATGCCATATTAATAGCGTGAACGATCTCCGCGTTTTCACGAATTTCCAGTTCGTCAAACTCAGGGTCTGGACCCTTTGGTAGGCGAGACAAACCGTCGGCGTTTCCGTGCTGATTAGTCGGTTTATAGCGAATATCGTATTGGTAAGCCATGAGCGTTAGAGCCCATCGCTGTAAGCGTTGCGCTGTAATCACGGGAATTTTCTTGTCCGGCGAGAAAATAGCTAAAAGCGGTTTGTGGTCCGTCACGAGCGTAAATTTTCTACCATACAAGAACTGACGAAATTTAGTGACTCCGTAAATGATTGACAGAGCTTACTTCTCTATTTGAGAGTAGGATTTTTGCGAATCGGAAAGGGTTTTCGATGCGTGCGCGATCGGTATCTCTTCGCCATTGTGCTCGATTGAGAGGACAGCGCCGATTCCGAATTGAGAAGCGTCCGTTGACAAAATGAGCTGCTTGTTTATATCATAATGAGCTAACTGCGTAGCGTCGATTACGTCGTTTTTGAGAATGCGAAAAGCTGCGTCACAGTCCGTATTCCAAATGAATTTCGCGTCTTTTTGAAGAAGACGGTACAAGGCTGTGGCTTTATCCGTGAAATTAGGAATAAACGCGCGATAATAATTGACTTTGCCCAGGAATGCCTGTAGCTGGCGAACATCCTGAGGTTTAGGCAACTGTTTGATTGCTTCAACGGATTTGTGAGACGGGCGTTTGCCGTCCTTGTCGATTATATGACCAAGATACTCGATACTACTTTTGAAAAATTCGCATTTAGCGAAGTTGACGGTGAAACCATATTCGGTGAGGCGCTCAAAGAGTAGCGATAAGTTGCGAAAATGTTCTTGATCTTGTTTGAACAATAAATCAATGCGGCGAGGTTGCAATACAGAATCAGTATATTATCAGCAGAATAACTTTGCGGCAGCGACACGATCCAGAGTGCAGTTAAATGAAAGACCACGAGACAACAGAACACAGGGTATAAATACAAGCACGACACACGAGGAAATAATGATTGGCTGTAATCACTAGTCCTATAGAAAGAAAGAGTTGTACGACACCGAACGTAAATGCACGAACATAACAGTAACGAAATCGCCGATTAATTAGCCAAAGACGCTGCGTAAAGAAGGGATGAAGGGAACAATCACTTATTACCTCTGCGTGATGCACTGTCCGTCTTAAGACACCATTGTAGGTGTGAATGGGATCAGATATACCAAAGCACTGAGACCGGAAGAGCGTATAAGAATCTGCGACCATCAATTACCGACGATATAGCTGAAATTGGAACACGGCGAAGAGACGTAATTCTACTTAGATTAAGGAGCGGCCATTGCAGACTGAATCAAAATCTGCATAAGATCCGTTGTTCTGAGACTCCACTATGTCAGCAATGTAATGCAGAAGAATCTGTAGAGCACTTTCTGTTACATTGAGTGAGATATCAACATCAAAGGAGACAACTACATCATGCTGCGCGAGTGAGCCGAATAAATTGCGAGTTGAAAGACGTTTTAACAGATCCAACGATATTGGATAATGTTGTACATTTCGTGATATCTTCGGGACGACTTATATAGTATAGCTAATACATGTTGTGTATTCATTATTTGTATAACCAAATGTCGTAATTGTATATTGTCGGCTAGCTCCTTATATTGAATGTGCATGTTGGTATACCCATAGAACTGAACGATGCTGTATATACTTGGATAATGCAAATTCATTGTAAAAACAAGTATAGAAGTGGCGCACAAAACCTGTGCCGTGATAAGCGCCACTATCACGATTTTTACTTATAATAATAATAATACTATTTGAAACTATAGTCAGACCTGTGATTATTATCCTGCTACGAGGTAGGAGCGCCTGAGTGTATTGATAACCTGATATAAGGCATGGCGGGTATTCTTACAATCACACTACTACAGGGGTGTCAAACATACTGCCTGCGGGACGCATCCGGCCCGCCGTGCAATTTCATCCGGCCCGCGAAGCTATTCTGAGTAGATTGAAAAATTGTAACATTATTCAGCACATTTCTAACAAATGTTGAGATTTTTTGCAGGAAATACTTTCATTTAAATAATCCCTCAAGACAGCAAATGTGAGACGGACTTTCAGCATTCCCGTGGCCACTTACTGGCCACGGATAATTTCGTGGCTGGCCACAGATATTCCGTGGCCGGCCATGAAAAGTGCTATTCTGTGGCCGGCCATGGTGATTTTCATGGCCGGCCATGAAATTTCAGTATGGCCGGCCATGAAAATTCCATGGCCGGCCATGTCAAACTCATTCTCATGGCCGGCCATGACTAAAGTTCATGGCCGGCCATAGCCAAATTTCATGGCCGGCTGCAATATATCAAGCTAGTATCGATGATAAGAACTGTATGTGGCCCAATCGTGGTCAAATGCATGATCAATTATGTTCTATTAGGGGCGTACAGTAAATAGAACTAGGTGAGAGCGAGAGTTTAGCTCAGTTTATATGCATTTTCACCCGAAATACCAGAAGAATAGCGATACAATGAAACGATAGGAAGAAGATGAAACGATCTGGAATAGTCTCTATATATCAATTAAAAACACAAAAAATGATGTAAAGAATGCATTAAAATGGGGGATATCCGCTAAATGAAACAGAAAATAATGGTATAGAAAGCTAGAAGCGATGAAGACATTATCAAAACTGGTGACTGGTAAGTGTTGATTTGTATCTTTTTTTTTATAGACATAGACCTAAATATTCGGCTGACACTCGTCACAGCTAATCGTATGCAACTTGGAAAAAAAAATGTATACCAGATGTCTGTCATAAAATCTCTATAATTTCCCCAAAAGCTGTGAGATTCACATGACATTCTGTGGCCGGCCAAAGAACAGATCAGAGCTCGCTGTGGCCGGTGCTTCCCCCGTTCTGATATTGATTTTCAACCGTAAGATGTGCAATGTGCATTGTGCGGTTGCAATCGATTGTGTAGTTTGTTTTATTTTGTAAATATGCACACCTACGATTAAAAAATATGATGATGATAATGTCCTTCATTTTTCAACCATGTTTATCGTTTATGATGAGTCTGCGATGCGAATAAGTATAATACATATATATTTGATCATGCAGTTTAAGGATGTTTGTTGGGGCAGCATAAAATCTTTCGTGGATTGCCCTGATGAATTTATGAATAATACAATACTGTACTGGGAATTTGTCTTAATTCACTGCCGATTTTCGATTTACGCTTAAGTAGACTCGACTATATACCTCCTTGAATGCATAATCTGTTCCATCGAGATACTGGATCGGTCAATATGCGGTCATTTTACCTGTTTTCTTGTTTTCAATACTAAATACCGTAATGAAAGTACCCGAACGAAACAATTAGGGAATCAAAGAACCAAGAATATGTGGAAAATACTGTTTCAAGTTCCAGAAAAGCTGTGAAACCCACATAACATTCTGTGGCCGGCCACAGAGCAGCTCGCAGCTCGCTGTGGCCGGTGCTTCCCCCGATCTGATATGTCTTTCCAACACTATAGGACATGTAGTTGCGAACAATTCCATAGTTTGTTATCTTTCGTATAGCTCAAGGGTCGGCAACCTACGGCCCGCGGGCCGGATCCGGCCCGCCAAGCGAAATCGTCCGGCCCGCGACGAAATGATTAGTTACCACAAGAATACGGCCCGCCGTTTCGTAATGAGTTCCAATCTGCAATGCAGCACTGCTTCGAAAAATGTCAAAATTTATAATGTTTTCTTCCACTTACGGATGATGATTCCGGAACATGTAATTCACGCACCTACGGGGCTCGTTCACTTTCGGACCAAACTCAGTACAGCGTTACGGAGAAAAATGGTTTTTGGTCCGAAAGTGAACGAGCCCCGTACTGGTCCGGGTTCGTCATATTCCGATTTTAGAATCAGGCTGCTGCGTGAGTCGCAGAATACCACTTTTTGAATGTTAATCACCTTAATAGCTCTCAGAGAAACGCAGAGATACCTCAAATGTTACTGGCGGTACTGAACTTGAATATTGCTCTCAGAACCACATTCACCACAGCAGAATCCATCACCTCAAAGATCCCCCGTGTGCCCCCTTCAATGAGTTAACGGCACAATAACAAGCACAAAGAGTAGGCCTATATATGCAATCCTAAAATATTAAAGAAAATACCGTTAATTGTCTGTGTTTTGTATGATTTGATTTTCTCTTGTCACTTTGTTATCACTACCGGAGTACCGGTACAGCTGTTAGCGATCCTTTTTATTAATGCATTGTTACGTCATATTTTGCCAATTTGGTTTTCGTATGTCTATATTTCAGTAAGCTCCTCTTGTGTCGCTAACTCCTGACAAGGCGCACGCGAAAAGCCTTTGAGTCAATATGTTCCACTGTAATGAATGCAGACGCAAAAGCAATAGTAAAGATAGGCCTACCCCAATAAGCATTGCTTTGTCACGTATATTTCAAACACAAAAACAACGAAACGTATAGCACTTCAACTACAAGAAGCTGTTCAGCATTCCAAGCAATATGCGTTCTTCTGAAGTTTTCTGTGTCTTGGGCAAACCCGTCGGTTGCAAGTGTCACTGGCAAAACTGGTAGGCCTACATGCTTTGTTACGTCGAGATGCTTGCACGAGTGTATGAACTGAGAAATGAAATAGCAACTTTCCTTGAAAATACAAACATCGCCGACTCATAATCTTGTCATCGGAAATGGGTATCTAATCTTGCTTTCGTAGAACTTTTAACGTCACATCTAAACAAATTGAATTTGCAACTTCAGGGGGAAACAACTAAATAAGCTCACTTTCCTATACTGGAGGAGACTAAACCTACCAGCACTATACATTTGTAACTGTGATATACCAAATTTAATTAATGAATTTCCATCCACTTTTCCGACATTCGTTCTGTACAAAATAAATTCTGACTACCCAGTACTCCGGTTAATGTGGGCGCCAATACCATTGCCAGAAAATTTCAAATGGGCCCATTTGAAATGCCATGCAGTTGAATTGAATGACAAATTTCATACAAAGAGCATATCGCTGATTGACTTTGACAAAGAGTACGTTCTTGAAATGGGTCTTCATCCCAGCTTGACCAACAATGCAAAAGAAACAGCATCGACTTTTGGTAGCACGTGCGCATGTGAACAATAGTTTTCAACAATGAAATTCACGAAGAGCAAGCTAAGATCACGTATCCCAACGCACATTCTGAATATGGCCTGATTCTAGCTTCATCTGACTTGTTGCCAGAAGTTGAAAATCTATCACAAAGCAAGCTGCGCAAAGTGTCACATTTATCCTGCGTTGTTGAAGTGTAAATACATGTGTTTTGCTCTTTTTGTGATTTGTATGATTGAGATTGCAGCATTGTAGGGTAATATACCGACGTGACTGTTAACTATAGTATTAAGAAAAATTCCGGTCCGGCCCGCCAAAATGTTGTGCACCTGAAATTTGGCCCGCGACTAGCAAAAGGTTGCCGACCCCTGGTATAGCTGAATAGCTGTGAATTGGATAATGCCAGGCTGATACAATCCTTCTTTTCTGTATCAGGTCTATGATGAGTCCGCGATATACGGTTATATACATATTTGATTATCGTACTGCTATACAATACATACGACGTTCGAGATCCTCAACATCAATGGAGCTCGCACTCATTTCCACGATGAGAATTGTGTCGATGAATCGAAGAATATTTCTATGCTGTAGCAGCACGTGAACTTGACACACTGCAGATGTGCTGTAGATGTAGAATAAAGGCAACGATGTAGCCTAAGTTACCGGTAATATTGGTAAAATGTGGGGCTTTGTTCCCAGAAATTTGATTTCGGTCACGTTTCCGATCCTATATAATTTGTATGTATAATGTATACTGCATATCCAACTAGGTGCCGTTCTTCCAGGTTGAAGCAAATAATGTACGAATGAGATACATGTCGTAGTCACTAACGATGCCGTGTATGCCAGAGGATACTTGATTATTTCGGATCGTTTTGTATCGCCTGTCGTTGTTAGATCAAGCTGCTAACCGATGTGGTGGGCATAGGACGTAAATGTGCCTGCTATATAATTAAATTACTGTTATAATAATAGATAACTTCGGATACTTTGCGCCATCTAAGGCAGCAGCATCGATCGATGTGACATCAAATGCAGCGCCATTGATCGATGAAAAAATGCCCATGCCAAGCCTGCGAATTGACCAATAGGCATGATATATTTGTGGTTGATGCAGGGAACAATGTGCAATTCAGCGAACAATCTTGATGACACAGACAAGTCCCAATCGTTCATTATAATTCGACATTTGAATGCAGTGCAAATACTTATCGCCGTGTAAAGTGCATCTGATCTCTCGTGCCCCTGGCTGTTTTCTGTGAAAAGCATGTACTGCACACATTGCATTCATGCAACTACTTGTATATGAATTGTGAATGATTCTAATCCTATCTTTAATTGCTTCAGATTTTGTGAGATTGGTAACGGAATAAACAAACTTTTTGTAGCAAAATATGACGGTTTCTTTATGTAGAAAACGAAAGAGGGGCAGGGAGTCAGATTATCTACGTTTGCATCACTAATGGGCTTGGGTGATGGAGATGCCAAGAAACTGCAAGGCTATCGAGTCTGCACCACGATTTTATCTTTCCACGCAATCCCTTTGCGTTGATCGCCTGGCGTGGAAGCAATGTGGACAGTAGTTTTAATGTAAAGACGTTTGTCTGACCGTGCAATAAGATGTACGCAGTACGCTAATACATTACACCAGTGGTTCCCAACGTGGGCGATATCGCCCCCCAGGGGGCGATTTGTCGGTCCAGGGGGGCAAAAATAGCCAAGGGGGCGATAGGGGGGCGAAAACGGACGAAGGGGGCGATAGGGGGGCGATGGCTATATTGGTGTCCATGACCGTAACTGCCACACCCAAACCCCTAATTGGGATGTAGGGCCCGAGCTCGAAGGGGGCCCACAATTTTTTCTTGAATTAACATTAATTATAGAGTATTATTTTGGAAATTTAGGCAACATTAAAAAAAAAATTCGCGCTGCGTGCCATTTCGTGGTCGCATATTTCTTGCTTATTGGATACCCTTCCTCCAATAAATAATACGCATGAGGTATAGAAATGAGCATCTTGGCGTCAGCCATTATCACACCATGACGCACCAAGACGTATGAAGTTTCAGGCCATGTACATGCGACTCCGAGAAGTGTGCCAGAACGAGAAAACCTTGGCGGAAAAGGACTGCCTTCTGATGCTGATCGTCTTCGATATATATATGATATACATATATATTTAATTGTCCATAGGCGCCTAAATGGCTGGCGCCAAATGTTCCTGTCCTGGCAATCAGAACCCCACAAAAAATGCCATGTCGCAGAGAAAAAGTTAATTGCCAGTGCAGAAATACCAATTTGAAATCGTGTACGTCTTTTAGTTTAGTAAGTATGGGCGATTTGAATATCTTTTGACATAGCAGACATGGCACGAAATGTCATTACGTAGCGAAGTCATTATACCCACGGGTCCGCCCGAATATGTTCAATTATTATTTACGGGCCCTACATTTTCCAAGACGCCTCACTCAGCTTTACCGGTAAATCTGAATACATGAGCAGAGAGAGGATAAAAAATTGCCAGCAATATATATGCAATTCCCGATCATATTGACCGATTCAAACATGAATGATAGAAATTTTTCGCGCTTCGCGCGAATTAAGCCGTCTCACTACAGAATCCAACAATTTGTGCTGAGAAATAGCGGTAAAGAGGTATCGAGGGAGTTTGGTCTGAGGGAGCAGAAGTTTTTTTTATCGCCCTATGGAGTGGGGGGGGGTCAAGACCAACGTATTGGGGGGGGCTGACGAAATGCTGTTAGGGTCCTTTGGGAATCAAGTCGGAGAAATCACCGTTTCTGTTGGTCAACTAACCCAAATTTAGCTGGAAAAGTGTAATTTTGAGGTCAAGCCGTAAAGTCGACCTTTTTTCTTAGTCAACTCGCCGGAGATTTCAGTCGGTATGCGGTATGCCCTTTTTCGGTTCCCAATATTTGGGGGGCGATGATAGGTGTGGAGTTTGAAAAGGGGGCGATGAGTCGAAAAAGGTTGGGAACCACTGCATTACACCATCAAATATTGATCTAGATTCTATAAAGTTCAAGGAACGTATATATCGGTGTTAGTTTACAACGCACCGTCCCAAAGTACTTTTTCAATAGTCAGTGGGAATTAAATTCATTTCTACAGCGAACAGAAAAGATAACACGTGTAATGCCGTAAATTTTGAACCCATCCCTAAACTACTCAATAAAGTGGTAATGTAACTTAGTGGAAGTCGTCTATACAAACCTTGCCACCAGCAACTTCGTATTGCAAATGAAGAAGATCTACTTGACCATTGTCAAATTGGATGCAAAGGGCGGATTTTGATCCAACTAGAAGTGCCAAAATCACGAACGGGCCATGAACTCGTGGCCGGCCACGATGAATTCTTATGGCCGGCCATGAAATTCACCGTGGCCGGCCACGAGACAATGCATTTTCATGGCCGGCCACGAGATATTCGTGGCCGGCCACAAAAAAAATCTGTGGCCAGTAAGTGGCCACGGGAAAGCTGAAACCCCTACTGGCAAATGTAGAGCATGTTCAAATCAACATTGTTCATAGGCCACATTACAACCACCCGACCATGGCGTTATGGTTTTACACTCGATCCCTAATTCGAAAAGGCAAAAGTGCACACTGACTTCAGAATTTTATGGAAAAACGGACTAACAATTAATTATTCACAAAAGCGAAAACGCCAATTCGGAACGGGTATATGCGGTTTACATGGGAAATATATATTGGCTAGAAAATGTATAATTCAAATATCTAAGATAACATTGCTATGTCACTTTCCACTCAATAGTTCCCCGGACTTTAAGCGAAACCAGACTGGCGATTTAATGATAATAATCTAAATTCTAAATTCCAAAGTCCTCGTTTACAGGTAAATATCTTGTATTCCACACAGCGTATACGTTGGCTACCGTCAGATTACGACTACAGCAAAGGGAGCATATAAATACGCCAAATTTGATCGTCGTTAGCGCCACGCTTTTAGCGTTTCTTAACTGTATCCAACCGTTCAATCATCGTATTTTTGCCAATTACATTTTTCGCGAAGTAGGGTATTGCGACTTGCAAGTATAAAACCCCTATGAGCCATGTATTATTATCTTTATATATGCTTGATAATAAAGTATTCAAGTGAAAAGGGGAGGGACGATGTAACATTTTGAAATCAGTTGACTGGTCCGGCCCGCGGCCGCTTTGAAGGCTTGAATCCGGCCCGCGATCCAATTTGAGTTTGACACCCCTGCACTACTATATGTACATTGTACATAGTACAACGAATATCTATTTACTACGTGTCGATAATAATTCGTTACACAATGACGAGCAACAAGCTAATACTTATGATGTAATAATGCGCAGTGGCATTTGAAAATCCGACGTATCTGCCATCAAAAACCTGTTGAAATATCGCACTCTTCATTGTTCAAGAATGTTCCCTGTTCAGTTATTTTATGGTCCTTGTACAAATAAAATGTAATCGCCCTTTCATAAAGAAATCGTTTGAATATGTGAAATAGTCGATTACGATTACGTCGTAATTTTTTCGAATGTAATCGATTGCGATTACGGCTACTCCAAAATGCTGTAATCGTCATAATCGATTACGATTACTTATCACGATTACCCCCATGTCTGCTCTCTAGTATCATTCAATCAGTCACAGAAGCATTATTGGGCAACAATCTCTCTTCAGTCTTCACTCGTGCATGAGAACTAAAAAGGCGAACGGAGAGAGTGACAGCTCCCTATTGCAAGTCAACTGTTTTGTCTTGCAAGTGTCATATATAACATTGAGTTACAGCTGATCCATCACATGGCTCGTTGTTATACAAATCACAGAGATCAAAACCATACTAGAAATAGTTTTGTAGCATGTTTCTTTAAATCATTCCTATACATTTTGCGCAATACTCGATGAAAGTTGCAATAAAAAGTTACATGAGAAAGAGAGAAAATTTGCAGTATCAAATCACTACAGACAGCTTAAACATCATACCACATAAAGTCTTCTGAGCAATGTTCCCTCTAATTCTTCATGAGTCTGCGCGCAATCAACAACTCACTGCGCGTGTCCTTGGACAACAGTGCGTAACGACTTAACAAAGGGTCATCGCTTCGGCTTTTTTGTGCGCAGCTTAGATTTTCTGAACGAAGAAACAGTGTCAGCACTGCGCAATTGCGCATGCGCGCAGCTTGGAGGCAACATTGATTCTGAGTGCTTAGGAATCTGCTGGAAGCTGTTAAAAAATGTTGCAAAAGCTGCAAATATTTGCCCTAGTCATGACGCAACAAACAGTGCGTTCGATTCAACACAAGATGAGTGATTATGGTGAAATAAAGTCGATCTATCCAATAGCAATCTACAATACTATACTATCATCGAGCGTTTTATGCTATCGATGCCAATTACTGCAATATAGCGAAGCGACGCAACATATCGGTATTGATTTCTCCAAGTCGTTTCGGCACCTTACTATCTTTACATTGTATCGCGGTTTTTGTGGTGTTTTGAACTGATGAAAATCTTAATAAACTTATACAGATTGTCCTTGCGCTGTCTGCCTCTACGCATGACCAGACCATGTAGCGAACAATTGATTTTCCGCCTAATCCGGACAAAACCGTAAGCAGTTATCCACTAAACTCAGCCCAGTCGTTGCGGAACCAAACTGTCCGAATTAAGCGGAGTCGACTGTAACAAAATTCATGGTTGCATGAAGTAATATATGGACATATTAGATGCAATGAATATGAAGCTATACTTGGCAAATTCTCATCGAGCAACGTAATGATAAATTTGATCAAGTCATATTATATTATACTTACGTATATGGCTGCGCAAAATCGAGTACGTTAGTGATTCGATTGCGATTCAGGTATGAGACTTCGAGTCCAGTCGACGATTTGACTACATTCAATATGATGTCGTAAGTCCTAAGAGTATCGAGTATATGGAAAGTTCAAATATGTACCTTTCGTGACCACGAAGAAAACAATAGCAGTCCTACATCACGTCAGTGTTGGGATCAAGTCACTACCTTCGAGTCACGAGTCATCTCGAGTCATTGCGCATTTTGACTCGAGTCAAGTCAAGTCAATAGATTTGCAAAGGTGACTCGAGTCAAGTCAAGTCACTCGTTTTTTGGAGGTGACTCGAGTCAAGTCAAGTCAAGTCAAGTCAAGTCAAGTCAAGTCAAGTCACGAGTCAAGTCACGCTTCAAGTCAAATCGAATTTTCGAAGTAAGAGGGATGGTGCAAAGTCATTACATTTTGCTGACTGGGTTAAGGACAGACGAAGTGGCCTTTATCTTGAAACAAATAACGAATATAAAGTTAAATATACACGCAAAAAGGTGTTGAGCTGCTAATAAAATACGTGAGTGACTTTATAGCTTCATGATACAGTCTGTTATTATGAGGATCAGCCAATATAGAGGATCGAATACGAAGCCTCGAGAAGTTGAACAAAATTATGTGGTACAATACACTATACCATCCCACCAAAACATTCATGAGAATATAAACGCATAAGCTATATTCGTCCAATTTAAATCATACACGAGTGTTGGTAAAGGTGAGCACTGCGCAATGTAAGAACTGAGCAGTACAAGAAACAAAGATACGTTGCTATTAGATTTCTGCAGCTACTGTACGACAACGTAAACTATGATCGTTGCGTTTGCGGTCAATTTATTTGTGATGTAACAATGGAGGATCTGTGAAACGTACAAGAAGGGAATGACTGGTTGCTCTCACAAGTGACACCGGCGTATCGGGAACAAACCGAACGTACACAAGATAAGGTTGATTTAATCGACATCGTTTACTTAATGACTTGAAATTGACTCGTAATTTTGCTCCGAGTCACGAGTCAAACCACATTTCTGAGGCGCCGAGTCAAGACAAGTCAAGTCATTTTTGCAAAGTGACTCGAGTCAAGTCAAGTCATAAGAAAAAGTTGACTCGAGTCTGACTCGAGTCAAGTCATGACTCGAGTCATCCCAACACTGCATCACGTAAAAGTAATTTAGTATTTATTTATTTAAATATAAAATTTAATGATTTAATATTTAATTATTCGTCCATGTCTACCTCATTTGACTTTGTGACTGACAATGTCGTGCGTTGATCACGGCTTCGCAGATATGCCATATCCGCTAACGTAGGGCCCTCAACCGGGTGTATCGTACACCCTAGGGCAGGGGTGGGCAAACTACGACCTGCGGGCCGCATGCGGCCCGCGACACCGTTTTGTACGGCTTGCGAAAGGCTCAAGAATCGTATTTAAAATATTGAAAAAATGCGCAGTAAAAATCTAATTTCAGCAGGGACTAGATTAAACTTTTTCTCATTATCTTTCTCCATGATAATTATGAGTTTTATTCTGACTGGTATATTTTTATTTCATTGCTGGTGCGATAGCCCGACCTTACGGCCCACACATTGCAAAAGGTTTCAATTGCTAAACATTACAGAAAGTCAAAATGGGAATGACTTTCGGATCACGAGTGTAATTTTACATTGGCCACTCCAGCAAGTTTATTACTGTTAGTGCTGTACTTGGAAAAACCGATTCGCGCGTGTGGTAGGTAGATTCGTTCTCTGTATGTGCAAAAGTAGCTATATTTATAAAATATATCTATATAATATATAGCATACGGAATGCGACCGTATGCTATATATGGAATCGAAGCACGGCCGTGAATAACTAGGAGGTTGAACTCTGCTAGATATAGGCTTACTATACGGAATCAGTGAGTTAGCTGGTGAGGGGTGTACGAGTTTCGAGTGAACGTTAAAAGGGTGTAACACGACGAAAAAGGTTGAAGAGCACTGCGCTAACGTAGCTTTATGATACATGTTTTGGATGATTTATGATTTGAGGTTTCAAGGCTTCAACGTTAGGAAAAAAGCATCACAATTTAATTGTTAGTGGAAACGGGCGTACAATCTTAGCACTCGAAAAAATCGCCTCATACTATACCCAACTCGAATCGTTATTAATCATACTCGATTCGGGATCGAATACTCGAATAATTTAGGCCAGACCTGCTCAGTCAGAGATGAAGATGCTGTCTTTATGAGCCATGTGTTCATGTCGAATGTTCGTAAAACAATAAACAAATTGCATCTACTGAATATTCCGTACTCGAATCAAATGTATCCGAGTGTGAGAATCTGATAATTAGGCTACAAAGGCTATTTACAGGATGCTGTCACTAAAGTTGCATTTAAACAAAGAGCTTTAAAAAAATGTTTTTTTAAAGTTGTATAATTATGCCATAATTGTGTGAATACTTTCCAAAAAACATGTTGTATGAGCCTACGGACGATTACCACCCGATATAGCCGACGTATACGATATGTGATGGTTGGAGACCTCAAAATAGTCGGTTCAACAGCTACAGTACGTAGATATTTCATCAAAGGAGCTATATTTACCCTATATTTTCAATTGTCAATGTCAATCCCTTATGACGTCGTAACTGAATATTCCAGACGTCAGGGCTTAAAAAAAAACAAAAAAAAAAACAATAATAAAAACATGTTTTAAACATGGGCTTTGTTTTAAACATGTTTGTTTTTAAATTAATTTTTGTTTTAAATTTCAACCCTAGCAGTCACGCGTACCTGGTTGCGTATTGTAAAGTTAGACTGACGCCTGGTCAGATATAGGCTCGGTAAAATGTTGAGTGAACTCACAATCAGCACAGCTATTATATTCAGATCACTAAGCGAACTTCCTGTGTCCTGATCGAATGCCAATAGTCTCACTGCTTATCTTCACATCAACAATCCAAAAACCAAACTTACTCGGGCAGAACATGACGAAACAATAATAACGTAGCATACTAACAAACATTATAAATCCAGTATTTTGAACGTGAGGCTTGGGCCGCGATATGCCATTATTTGGGTCGCGGTCTAAGAAGTTGAAGAGCCACTGCTATAATAGGTGTTAAAGTTGCCCGAATATGTCTTGCATTGTGCAAATGTACATTGTGTATCTAGAGCGGATGGACATATTATGATATTATCCTCTGTTTGCATTGTATTGTATTCGGCTATACTCGATTTTGCCAATCCCTAATAACGATATGGTGTATATATGCAGGCTTGGGCTTCATCCTATGATGGATCAGAGCGAACACCTTTAAAATAAACCTGGATAGGTGATGTTTTTTTTCTGAAATCTTTGTTGCACCCCATCGATTATGTGATGAGTTGCATTATGATACGTACAATCGTACATGTAGAATAGGGTTACCATATTTCTGTGACCCAAATTCCGATTTCAAAATGAGTTATGAGCGCATTGTCTGTCAATATGACATTACATTAGCAAATATTTGCTTATAGACTAGGGGTGGTCACAATCCGGCTCAGGAGTTGTATGTGGCTGATGTGATGTGTAACCGGGACCGAAACCACGATTTTTAGTCCCTTCCCGCCCAAATAAGCAATGATTTTGGGCCCACCATAGGGTAACCGATGCAACTTTTTGGGGGCTTGCTATATTCATTTGGTTTATATATGCATCTGGTCGTTAAATTTTTTGAATGAATTATGTCAATAATATTGGTTCTTCCATATATTATTATTATATAGTTTTATCCTCTCTCCGCCAACATGATCAGAGATAGCGGTAGAGCTGATTGAGGATGATGACTTCGAAAATACAGGGAGCGTAATTGTACATGGTTGAGTCATGTTCATGTCACACCGATAAGATTGTTTATCAGCCTTATGCCGGTGCGTACCATGGGGCTTTATCTCCACTTCCAGTGGTTTCCAACCCTTTATGGTCGCGACTCCATCTCCAATTTGAAAATGTTCCGTAGCTCAGATCAAAATATGACGAGCTGGTTACTGAAAGAAGTCAGCACCTTTGCCCAGACTTACTGACGGGCTATTTTGGAAGCTGATTACGTTCAACATCTTCGCGAAACCCAGAATAAAGGCAAACGACCCCAATGTGCGGAATCACTATCTTTGAATAAAGCATTTAAACGGCCTTAACCATCTCTACGAATATACCGTTCTCCTATATTTGCGATTACAATTAGGCTTATTTCAGTAAATGAAGGTTATTTTTATATACATTTAATTGCAGTTTTTGCGAGGGTGGTAGTCCCATATCAAAATCAATAAATAAGATAGTAAATCACGCGCAGCGCGAAGAAAAATATCGTGTAGCATAAATATTCAAAAAATAATGTTAGTATGTTGATTTACGAAAATATTATGAGCCTACACGAAGCCTTCAAAATTCGGGACATTATGCATATTTTAGTAATTCCTCCCGGACGCAAGTTTGAACAGTGAAATTACGGATATGTCCGGAAAATTCCGGACGTATGGCAACCCTAAGTAGAATGCAGGTGTTTTGTGCTCATAATGGAAAAGGTGTTCCATAACGCAGTAGCCTACTTCTAGCTTTTCCGAGTATTCAAGCATATCTTCCCTACTTCTATCACTTACTCAAAGGTTTTTTGTTGACTTCTTCCACTTCTACTTAGCAGTATTTTTCACCCAAAACTACTTACTCATTACACTTTAGATTCTGTTAAGTAGACAGTATAGTTTTGGCATATGCTGTTTCGAAAATGAATGACTTGTGCGAGTAATTCATGTATTTGCACGTTATGAGTATGCCGACGACATGAATCATGTCGACCTGAATTTTGACCATATAGCTCGTGAATCATCTCATACGTTCCTTCAGGGGGACAATTTTCTGGCAACCACATTCAAAATATGAAATTCAAGAATGAAGACAGTGCAAATGCAGGCGTAGCATGTAACTGTAACACAAACTTCACACCAACAGCTACGGATACAAAGTAATGAAATAATATTTCGCGATATGCTCATGCTTCCTGTAAAGCAGAGGTCTCAAACTCAAATGTGCTCGCGGGCCATTTCCTCGTTTTTGACGACGCCGCGGGCCGCACTATTAATCTTAGGGATATTCATTGTATAATTTCCAGGTAGGCCTTATTTGACGGGACCTTGCAGACAGGCATTCCACAAAAATCGTGGAAATGTAGTTTATTATTGCATTATTCTCGCTCGACACGGCACAAAAATCACATTTTCAAATATTTGAATAAAATTGTTTTGTGCCGGGCATAATTTTTCTAATTAATGAGTTATAGACATCATGCGACAGGATGCATCATGCCATCGTAAAACTGTCGGGTTATAATATTGCAGCTAGTGGACCTTTGACGTGCCACAATTTTATGTGGAGTATTTCAAAATCTACTGGAGCATGATTTCATATCAAAGCATTTGAGCGGTATAGCCTAATCCTGGTTTTGATAAAGTCGTGATAAGTATAGGCCATTGTTAAATTCAAATCAGCGTTAGATTTTTCCCTCGATTATTATCAATAACAACTTTAATATAATCATTATTGAGCCATAGCAATATCATTGCTTCTTAACCTTTTTAGCGATTGTACCCCTTGTATTTCCAATGAGATTTCTCCTAGCCGCTGTCCATTTTCACCACAATTTCTGGTGGTACCTATATTAAAATCAGAAAGCCCATTCACATAAAATCGTAGCGAGAAGACTATTTTCCACTTTAATAGATTGGCCAAGAAAATATTCCACATCATATATGCCTAATTCCACAATGCATCTCCCACACCCTGATGTGCTGACCAGCTAGCCAGAAGCGCAGCGTGCCCAACGCCTGCTCGTGAGGTCGAACAAATCTCGCTGTCAATCAAGGAAGTACGATCGCAAATCGTCAAACACTGTGAGCAAAGATGGAATGATGAATTCAAGGAATCAGATGATTATTCGCAATATCGCGAAATATTTGCTTCGCAAACAATCATGCCAAGCTGCAGCATATCCTCACGAAAAATATCATCAATTCTGATAAGATTGCAAACGGGCCACTGTAGACTCCACTGGCACCTGGCACCTTCGCAGAATCGGATGTCACGAGACGGGTTTGTGCGATCTGTGCGGTATCGACGGGACGGTCGACCACTTTTTAATTGAATGCGAACGCTTCGACCCACCGCAATCACTTGAAGACGACAGCGGCTAATCTAGGCTTACCGTTTCAGCCCATAAAACTGTTATCCGATCCACGGACTTTGCTGCCAATGGCTGAATTCGATGTACTCACCGGCAGACAGTTGTGACGCTGAAGGATTTGTCAGACTTTTATGACCTGCTGTGAAAGGTCATAGTAGCCGAACACCATATGCACAATACTAACAACAACAAAAACAACAACAACAACAACAACAACAACACCCTGATGTGGTGCTTTCGTACTCCGATGGGGTCTACGGACCCTGGTTAAGAACCCCAGGAATAGAAATGTCGAATCGGCGAATAATTCATTGGTGTTACTATAGTTACAGCTGTAGAGCTTACTATACTACCCTACTCGCCACCGATAATAACATGGATAAAGAGAACAAACAACACCCAGCATGTAACCAACTATCAGTCACGGGGGCCATAGAATGCCAGTGGTTGCTATACTGACCTGATTAGATAGCTATATACATACCCTACGCAACGCAATCTAAGACCATTTGATATATTACTATAGTATACTCCCCGTGACAGTTGCGTAGATTGTTGCGTCCGTAGGATTAACAAGTTCCGAGTCGCAAGTCCTTCTCTGATTTTAACGTTAGACCCGACTCAACTCGAGACATTTGTATTTAATCACCCAGTCAATCCGAAATCGAGTAATTTTACGGG
Source organism: Botryllus schlosseri (assembly GCF_051294905.1). NCBI lineage: Eukaryota > Metazoa > Chordata > Ascidiacea > Stolidobranchia > Styelidae > Botryllus > Botryllus schlosseri. The sequence continues at coordinate 27,212,274 of NC_137242.1, read as the reverse complement.
AAGGTCGCACCAAACCAAATCACAATTTTCAGTCCCGAATTATCAACGGGTCATGTTTTATCGCCATGAACTAGAAATGTGACGTATTAGGTGATCTTCTACCGCATGGTAGCTTTTAAAATTGATGCGATAGTGAAGTTTGATGAGATTTCAGTGATGTTTATAGTAGTTTCAGGGTGAACATCAAGTTCTTATATCTAAAAAAGATATATGGCAATTAAATGTATTGTTGAATACTTGAAATTCCAAAATGCCGTCGCGGGCCGCACAAAATGCTCTCGAGGGCCGCATGCGGCCCGCGGGCCGCGTGTTTGAGACCTCTGCTGTAAAGTGTATATGATAAAATACGGCTACCTCGACGGAGAATATTATCAATATCTTACGAGTCAGTTTCCTCTTTATATGAAATCGATATCCTAAATCTGACAGTTGCTCGAAGATGGTATCATCGAGTCGCAGAGTGAGGATTATGAATGAAGCCTTTCTTTTTCTTGCCATTACTGGTAGTTACATGTTATTGGTATCGGGAGAGCAGAAAGTGCCTGGTAAATAGTTCAAATTGCTCGTAATTTGAAATGATATGAACTGTGATAGCACATCTTTAAAGCAGGCACCGGGGAATGGAGTGTATGGAGCTCTTGTAGCGCAACATGCGGAGAAGGCGTTAGGACAAGACGCAGACGAAATTGTCCACTGGTAGAATGCAATGATGAGATGGATTCGAAGCATTGCTTCGTCATGTTCTGCCCTAGTAAGTTTCCTTTTGGGCTTGTTGATGTGAAGACAAGCAGTGCGAGTATTCGCATTCGAGCAGGGATCCAGAAAGTTGGTTTTTGATAGTAGCATAAAAACTTTGCTGATTGTGAGTTCTTTACTATTGCACCGTGCCTACTAACCGGTGCAGTCGAACTTTGCTGTACGCAACCAATCACGCGTGACATTATCCTGTAAATAGCCTTTGTAGCCTAATTATCAGATTGTTAATCTCAGATACAATTTCTTTAAGTAAGGTGTATTAAGTGGAAGCAATTTGCTCTTTTGCTTCTATTTTAGGCAATCCGTTAACAGCTTTTACAGCTGGGATAATGAACCGGCGAAGTGAAAATCGACAAGTAATGTGTTCGAGCGGGTTATTCGAGAGTAGAATCAGAGTGATGACCTTATTATTTTTTTAGTCAACTCCACAAAAGCAACATAAAGAGTGGGTAACGCGCTATAATAACGTTGCAACATCACCATAAACCTTTTGTCAATCATTTTTTCAAAAAAATACTCTATAATTTATGCTAATTCACGAAATAATTTTCGGCCCCCTTCGAGCTCGGCCCCCCCCAATTGGGGGGTTCGGGGTGCGGCAGTTACGGCCCTGGTTGTAGGACACCAAATCCACTACCTCCGACTACAATGGATCCAACTACAACTGCTATTATTTCAAGCCTCTTCCTACTGAGTATAAAATCGTAAAGTAAAACTTTTTGTGCTATGATATAAGAGTGATTGAATTTTGTGAATTGTTTCACCAAAATCTCTCCGGTTATGTTGAAGTTTTTTTCTTTGAAATTTCTATCAATCATTAAGAACTGTAAGGGTACTTTTCTGTAGACTTTCTGTACTACTTTGCTTCCAGCCATGTTCGATGCTTTTTCGTTCACCTGTTCACAAATCTGTATTTACAATTCCAAGACAGTCTACATTCTACAAAAACAATTATAAATCTTCATCTTCTACAGTGTTTTCAATCGAATTTTTGACATTGGCATAAACATTGTCAGTTCAATTTTCTAGATACATTTATTTGAAAAGCTAGTTTGATGCCATGTCTCAACTGCTTCCAAAAGAGTCAAATATTGAAAATAAAGGGCCAAGGGGCCAAATTAATTTTTTGGGCCAACTGCCTCTAAAAAGGGCCAATCTGGTAACCATGGGAGCTCACGACCAATAATCGGGATTTCGCAGCGTTAACGCTAGGGCTATTAGGGACGTCCACTCATGCACTTTGTGCATTTGATCACGGGTGACGGCATTCAAGCTTGCGGTAGTATAGGTGCGTCAGAGGAGGTGAGTATCGTCAGCGAACAGTGTGGTATTCAATGACGATGTTTTAAAGATAGCATTGACATATAAAGTAAAAACGACCGGCGCAAGAACTGAGCCTTGCGTAACACCACAGGTAACAACGACGACATTGTCACAAAGTCAAACGAAGTATGCATGCTCGATTAAATATCAAGATATCTTTATGAGGTGTAAGGCTGGCATTGTTTACGTTGTGGTCACATGAAAGGTAGTTGAACTTTCCCTATCGTATGTACTCTTAGGACTTGAACATCATATTGAATATAGTCGAATATTCGACTCGGCTCGAAGTCTAATACTCGATTCGCAATCGAATCACTCACGTACTCTATTTTGCCCAGCCTTATATGCAAGTGTAACATAATCTGACATGATCAAATCTATCTTTTCGTTGCTGCCTGGCAATTACACAAGTAGCCTATAGCCCAGGGGCGGGCAACATACGGCCCGCGGGCCGGATCCGGCCCTCGATGGGATTTTGAGCGGCCCGCAGAGAGTTTTTACCCTGAAAGGGAAATTCTAATCTGAAAGTATTGACAAAATTTATGCGTCACAGAACGAATCCAAGTTTGCCAACCCGAGAAAGATGGCAATGAAACTATTTGTTCTGTTCGGGTCCAGATACATTTGCGAACAAACATTTTCGACCTAGAATATTAACACGACAACGCTGCGTTCCAATATAACTGAAGTTCACGTGCAATCTCAGGCTTTCTACATCCGACATGCAGTCAGAGTTCAAAGTACTTGTTGACAACTCTGATCAACTTCAACAGCTAATAAAGTACATTAAGGTAGTATACTAATTAAATACTGTTTCGGGTCTCTATGTTTTGAACTTGACGTTCAAATTATATACGATTTATTCCTTGTATAGGTGGATAAATACGCAAGGAATGTATCGATTCTGTAATCCGGCCCGCGAAGCACGTCATCTTCCCATATCAGGCCCACCGACCGGAGAAGTTGCCCGCCCCTGCTATAGCCTATAATATTCATTGCATCCAATGTGTCCAATGACCATATCTTACTTCACAGTCTGGCGTGCGTCCATGATCCCAGCCAGACTTGGACAACTAGATAATTGTAGTAGTCTAATTTCACTAAATTAGAGCGAAATGCCAGTAATCTAATTCTAATCTAATTTGTGAAATGTTTCCATGCTCTAATTCTAATTCTAATCTAATTTGTGAAATGTTCTTATGCTCTAATTCTAATTCTAATCTAATTTGTGAAATGTCCGTATTCTCTAATTCTAGTTCTAATCTAATTATTGTTTTCCTGAAAATGCCTCTTTGTCCGAGGCATAATGCACTATTGCAGTGAGTTAAAAAGAATATTCCGCTTGCGCAGGGAAATCCAGTGCCAAGCCGCCATCGCCTTACTTACACCGTGCAGTCATAGTAGATATTATGACGAATATAGCCTGCTAGAGTAGCTTGTAGTCTGCGAACAACATTCTAGTTTCTAAAACTTTACGTTAGTACATCGCCATTCTGACTAATATGGGCGATGCCGACGGTTACCATAAAAGAAGTAATATTTTATTAAAGTACAGTAAAAATCGAGCCAAGCTTGGTGTACAGAAGTTAACCATTCTCATGTTTATGGGAATGCACTGTTGTTGTTGTTTATAAAACAAAAATATGTGGCGCATATCGCCTCACGGCCTTTTGCACTACGCACTGTGATTTGATGTGAACTGCATTTTGCTGTATTCAATTCCCATATACAATTTCATTTCCAAGTTTTTGCGAACTAAGTATAGCTCTAATTTTAATTCTAATCTAATCTGGAAGAAGCTTAGTAGCTCTAATTCTAATTCTAGTCTAATTTGAAAAAAGCTGTGTAGCTCTAATTCTAATTCTAATCTAATTCAGAAAAGCTGAAAATTTTCGAATTGTCCAAGTCTGATCCCAGCTACAGTCGACTCCGCTTTATTCGCATTTGGTACATCTTCCTTTTGGCCAAATTAATCGGAGAAACTGCTTTGTCCGAATGAAGGAGAAATCATTAATCCGTAGCATGGTTATGCCCATGCGTAAAGACAGACAACGCATTCATGTTGTGTTGCGTATTTAATGAATTGCAGCAGCAGAATTAGCACTGATCGCATAAAACGCTAGTTGTATAATGTATATATGGTACTGTGTATCGATATCAAACGATTCGAGAATTCATATATACTATTTGCTTACTATTTACTATATTGATATGTAAAACACACATATTTCAGTTAGTGAACCACAGTAATTCTTCACGGGCAAAGAGACTATATCATCACCTGATGAAAATACTCCACAAACAACGAGAAATTAAAAGCAAAAAGATATAGCTAGGCAGAAAACTAGTGTACCATTCTGTTCTACAAGACGGACACAATTGTACCGACGTCAATGCGACTAATACGCAGACACTTTTGTTCCATTCCCGGACATTGTGGTTGTCCGGGTTGTCTAGTGTCCTAATTAAGCTTAGTCGACTGTATTTCAAAATGCAAGACGAAAGTCATGCAGGCGTGCAGGGTACAGCGAAAAGCAGCTATGAAACACGATGAAGTTGAAAAGTCCTAACCCGGCTCATCGAACATCCCATATCTTCTGGGATGAGTTTCTTACTCGCCGGATGTAGTCGATATGACATATTATTATTCGCAGGTTATCTCAGTTGGCCCCGGATTCACTTCAGCGGTAAACTCGTGGTGGACTCAAGCACTGTGAATAACAACAGGTGCGCGTATCACAAGGATTTCTATGCATCGCAACATTCGAAACGGTTCATGACTGTTGCAAAGACGGTGAGACTTACGATTGCACTAGTGATGCCAGCGGGTTCACTTGTTTTGGGTGTGGAAACCGGTTCGAGCCTAAAAGGTTAAGCAAGAATCTGGTCGGAACCATGTAAAATTGTAAACCTTCAGTCTGAGTTTTACCTAAAGCAAAATGATCAGTATAAATGTAAGTCTTCCAGGTTTGTAATGACTCAATTCATGACTCGTCTCGAGTCGCAATTTTTTCTGTGACTCGACTTGTACTCAAGTCATTGTGCATGACTCGACCAAGTTCTATGGCTCGAGAATCGGAAGGCTCAGACAGGCATTTCGTTGTAACATCGAAAAATAGCTACAACGTTATCACTTTTTTGTCTATTATTACTGTTGTTTGTAAAATAGGGCTATAAACTGTGTGAAGTGAAGGAAATTACTATTTTATAAATGCAACGCACTCAATATCACCCAATCAGTTATAAAATGTGGGTAAACGGGGAATGAACTTTAAAATGAACACTAAACACAATGACTTGGACTCGGACGGACTCGAGTCTTAACACTGTGACTCGGAATCGAACATTTGAACCCTGACTTGGACTCGGACTTGACTCGTTGATGAATTGAAAATGACTAGACTTGACTCGAGTCAAAACTATAGAAGTGAAATTTTCTCGAGACTCCGGATCTTGTTACTTGGTTACAATCCTGAAGTTCTCTCGCGCTATCGTTGAAACTATAGAATTGAATATCAATGGAATTCGTGAGTTCTGGCCCGATATCACACCGCCTACTCTGAGAGACAAAACCCGACAAAAGTCTCGACTGCTAAGATACGCAGGATTAACTATACGTTATCGACATTCAGGGTCGGTCCCATACGACTTACACGCATCGGACAGACAACTGGAATCCGGATGGTACAAATCATGTCTACTTTATTGACACAAAGGTCACGTCTATCTGCTTCGGTCCACATCAGTGTACGATCGACGATCCTATCGTTGGGTTACCAGTACGAGGTACGACTCAATAACGCACAGTTATTATAGATATGTTGACGACCTGTTCCCCATACGTGAAATTCCTAACGTAACATTCAATCTTCAGAGACTACTCGAGGTGTGATCGTTGCCCTGGGCGTGGATTGGCAGAGATCATCAGAATTATACGGATTCGAAGTAAGCATATCGGGGATAGTAAAAGGTAATTTCAAACCGGTGTCCTATCAAGACATAAGGATCCGCTTCGATCGCTCAGCGTATCTTTCAAGTAGGAAGTATGCCTATCCTTACATGGCAAGATATAAAAGGTAACTGAAGCAGTCGATCACTAATAAACATCGAATTCCGAACAATACTTTATATTTGGTAGCAAGCTGCAAAACGTCACCTGGTATGACAAGTATTATGGATCATTATTTGGAGGCAACGAATTGTCTATCACTTTATCGATGGATATGTTTGACGTGCTCACGTCGCACCTTCGGGTAACTGGAACAATAGGTGCGCATGGTTTGTGATTTGTATCTGAAATTTTGCAACGATACTTTGGCCGTCAATTTTTCCTAACAGAAAAAGTGAAACGCTGGGAAATTGGATCTTGCTACTTTTCTCTTGACATCACAGATATTTACGAACTGCTATAGTAGGCCTACCACTCATGAAAATCTAAAGTTCTAATATCACAGTGTCCTACAGTGGTGTAGATACAACCAAATCAACGGGCTCACTGTTTGTAGAGTTCAATGATGGTTCTATGCATAACGCATTCGCCATACTTATAGGCATGACTTCACAAGATGATCCGGCGATGATGACCGCAAGCAGAATGCTCCAGGTCGACGGGATCTCAAAATCTCTGTTGTTGTCGCCAGCGCCATTTCATTTTTATGACAACAACAAGATAATCACAATTGACTTCTCGATGTCGATCGGTGGAGAAGCGGACGGAAATATAACATCAGCCGAGTTGGGTTTGCTTGATTTGGCAATTTCGTCACCAACGTGTCCCCAGTGCGAGTAAGAGAGTATGTTTTCCCGAAACGCGAATGTCATTATGAAACCTTTCAGTGGTACAAGATGGGAGAAAATCACGAAGAGAGGTAAGATATCGCAAATGATAGGTAACTCCAGTCGATGGTATAACGTGTACGGTGGAATATTGGATATTGACTTGTCCCATCTTGATCCATCCGTCTTAACTCGGATATCCAAATCACGCATCGGAATACTCAATGAGTAAATATAAACTCTTGATTTCATCCTCGTCATCCGCCCAAACTCGATTAACGTTATTATAGGAGAGGAGATGTGTATATGTCTGAATTTCCACTCGGGCTGAATTACGGCTTCACTGATTGGATAGTCCAGCGTCTAAATGTGGGCGAATCGCGACTAAACCATGTGTTTGTTTCCTCGTATGGTCGGCCAGCGATCAACGCCCAAGTGAACGTGTATCCGAGCGAAGGAGGGTTATCAGAAGGTAGATGCCCCTTGCCGAGATGCAATAGGTAAGTCATTTTACTGATATCATGTAATCTCACTTATCAATTTTTATACATAATATGCAGCACGCAAGGAATACCCGTGTCGTCAATCGGCATCTCAAGCAATAATGACATCGTGAATCAATCTGGGATGTCCGTAGTCAATGTAACAGCAATGTCTGATCCAGGGAATATTCGCGGTTGTGGATTGGACGGACAGGTCTATCCTCTAAAGTTATTCATCAGGTTTGATCAGTGGGCCAAGTGCGGCTGGTTTCAATGTACTAAAGAAGTGATTACCAGCCTTTGGTAACCCATTGCCCTCGTTTAATTTTATAACAAGCTGTTATCATAGTTTAATGGGTCGCGGAAAATCCTAGTGGGAATAAAATGTTTACGCTGCAAAATAGCAAGCAGACTTGGTTCAACATTATACATGCTACACAAACAGCGGTCGGGGACATCGGGCATGCATGCCGAAAGTTGCACGCGAGATGATTTTCTGTGGCACACCAAATGACAAACACGACACACAACCTATTTCGCGATATCACGTGCTCCTTGTGCTCGTTGAGCCATATATCACTGCAAATAGCGATTGATTTAAAAAAAACAAGCTCTGAACAACAATGTGCGCCGTAATACTAATATTCAGCGCAGGGGGGGGGACACTTTTTATAAATTCTGACAGCTCCAAGAAAACTGGTGATTTTGAAAATTTTACGACCAATATTATTGTGTTGACTAAAAAATAAGGTCATCACTTTGACTCGACTCCCAATTTTTTACAAAACACTGATGTTTTACGCGTCTGAGTCGCATTGTTCGTGGCATGTAAATCCTTTTTCAGAGAAAATGAGCTCTAATCCCCAAAAAAGAGGGCATTTAGGCGTCCTCAAAGGACATTTTCAATTTATAATTTTCGATACATACATTTCAGAGAAGTTAACTGGTAACTGTAATCGTGCACGTGTCTCCGGAAATATGCAGAGTTGTGGACTATATCCGGTAGTGCGGTGGTCTCAAACTGAAATCTGCTCGCGGGCCAATTTCCTACTTTTTGGTGGCGCAGCGGGTCGCGGCACCAATCACAGGGGGATTCAATATATTTTCAAGTAGGCTAGGCCTTATTTGACGGGACCTTGCAGACTGACATTCTACACGCATCGTGAAAATGTGATTTATTATCGTGAATTCATGCCTGGCACGAGAAAATCACATTTTAAAATATTTACTTGTAGACACCATGCGTGAGTACAAATGCATCGGGTCCTCGTAAAAGCTTTCGCGTTAGAATTTTGCAGCTAGCAGATATTTGACGTGTTACAATGACAGGTAGAATATTTTAGAATTTTACAAACATTGATCTGATATCAGAGCATTGGAGCAGTACAGCCTAATCCGCGTTTCGGGCATACTCCTGATAACCAGGCTATTGATCATGTCATTACCAAAGTCAAATTAAATAGGCATTAGATTTACCTTCGAATACAGGAACAGATATATAACAACTTGACTATAATGTGTGCCATAGCAATAGAAGTGTCTAATCGCCGACGAATCCATGCGTGTTCCAGCTGTGAAACGAATGCTACGACTACTTATATGCGTCTCATTTATTTGGCAATAATAACAAGGATAGAGATACCCAATATGACACAGGGTGTAACTAACTATACATCAAGAGGAAAACATAATGCAAATCGTTACCATACCGACCTGGTTAGATATCTAAATAAGCTACGCAACACAAACTAAGACCCTTTGATATATTACTATTCTCCATATCAGTTTGACAGTTTGTTGAGTCCATGGTTGTACCAAGTCACTCGTTCAGAGTCACAATAAGGCCTTCTCTGATTGCAACGTTTGACGCGACACAACTCGAGTCATTTTTATTTTATCACACATTGAATCAGAATTCGAGTAGTTCTACAAAAGATCGCGCTGAAGTCCAAATCGCATGTTTTATCATTATAAATAATTACTGTGACGTAATAGTTGAGCTTCCACTGCGTGGTAACTTTTGAAAGTGATGTAGGTGAAGTCTGATGAGTAGTTTCAGGTTTCCAGGGTAGTTTCAGAGCGAATTTCCAGTTCTCAAATTAAAAAAATATTTGGCAGTTAAGTATTGTCGAATACTTCGAAATCCAAAATGATATCGCGGGCCGCACAAAATGGTCTCGTGGGCCGCGTGTTTAAGACCTCTGCTGTAGTGTATATATTGTTTTATTCCCCACCGATTGGGAACCACTGCTCTAGGGAGTGCTGGACTAATAGGAAACACCTTTAAAAATATTCAAAATTCTAAAATAAAAATGTCATATTTTGAGATTTGGCACGCTGCGTACGAAATGATGCCGACAATACATGGCCCATGGCTCCTCGATATGGCTGGTCTGTGTGGAATCGTTGATCATTGCAATAAATCATAAGTTGCATAATTTGCGATAGTGAATTAGATGAGTAAAGGAAAGGAAAGGGCGTAGTTTATTTTTGTCCTTGATGTTTTTGCGGCATATACGCCGACTCATGATATACAATGCACACGATTTGCACATATGTATACCATGAGTGCATGATGTGCATATGCAGCAGGACAAGAGAGGTGCAGATACAGCCTGGTAAGGCTTTCTAAGTCTTGCACCACCCCTTCATGCTATCCCAATAATGCATGAGCGCCAAGCGGGGAAGTCGTGGATACCAGTGTTACTACTCAGGTCTTTGGTCTGACCCGACCGGGAATCGAAGCACGACCTACCGTCCAAGAAGCCGGACGCTTCACCATTACGCTATCTTGTCGCCTCTGATTGTGGGGTTTTGGGGCGCGTTACTTCCGGTCCTGATGGATGCCACTTAATTCAACTAATGCATTTAGGTATAGGAATGGTAAAAAAACATGGACATTTTCGGACAGTCCATTTGTTGGATTTCATACATACCCTTATAATGCGGAATACGAGACGTCGCTCTTCGCCAGCGCTGTTCAAATTTATCATACAGTACCTGAGAATCGAAGTCCATCGTGGGATGATGTAAAAGGTAGCGGATAATATTGCAGGAGTACAATACAAAATACAATCGATCAGCTTTGCAAACCCAGTTTAGACATATTTTTCCAGTATTACAATCTATATCCGGTTATGTGGAAATACGGAATTATCGATCTGCATTCGTATGATGATATCAGAAAGAATTCCAGAATGCTGTATGAATCCTTGTTCAACACCGATTTCACGAATCCAAGGTAACCAAAGATATTTGCATTTTGAGAATGTATCAGGTTAAATGTATGATGTAAACTTTGTTTGAAGGTACATGCCAGTGACCAGAGATCTCTCTGCCGGAAAACAAGCTCTCATAAAGAATTGGATGATACGCGGGATGCCAAAGGTCTCAGCACGCGACAATGGTGCGATCACAATATTTTTAGACGTATACTATAAATGCACGTGTGCAAGCTGTTAGTTTGGAAAGTCAATGAAATATGGACGGTGGATGTTGCATATTTTGTTGTACCTGATGTTTTTGCGGTAGGAGGGTAGAAAGTTTAGGTGTGGCCAATGCTGGTCAGTAACGGAGTACTCCTGGTTTGAAAACTACTTCACCGAGGTTTTGTCAAGTGGTTATGAGTTTAGACTTCTACTTAAAATGACTGATTGACTACTTCAGGGGTCACCAACCTTTTTGCAACCGAGGGCTACTTTTGCGTAATGATTGAGGCGGCGGGCTACTATATACTCCCGCCGTTTATCCGTACCACACTGAATTTCCGCTTTGATATTTATAGCACTGGGCAGGACTGGACATCATGTTATCTGTTCCTATAGCAGTCAGTGGGAAGTCTGGCATTGTATGATATCAACTAGTGCGCTGTACTCTGGTATTTAACTTGACACTGTAATTCTGAGTGAGTGTTCCAGATGTGCAATAATTAAGCGTGTTTTGTGTTTGTTTTTGATGAAGTTCATGTCCGAAAAGGCTAATTCACAACGATAAGTTGAACCATAGACGCTTGCAATCTTCATAGTTGCTGCGCATACACCACTGTACCTTCCGTATCAACAATGCACCAAATGTTTGCTGCACAGTGAGGAGGGGGTAATTTTGCAGTGTTACAATTTCAATCTCCTACTGTTCAACATCCAGAAATGTTTATATATGTAAGTTACATGTTAGTGTGTTTTAAACAAGAATAGCTGAATCAATCAATCTATATATTTAATAGCTCAATGGTAATAATCTGACGAATAATAATAAATGCTGCTATTCCACCTATTTTTAGAATGGGCTCGCGGGATACTCATCTAGTCCTCGCGGGCTACCTGGTGCCCGCGGGCACCGGGTTGGTGACCCCTGGACTACTTGGCAGTTTTCAGTTTCTCAGGCGAAAATAGGCCTAGATTACCTTCTTTTTTACTTACCTCGCCACTACTTCCACTTGAGCACCCACGATTACTTATGTCACCAGCTCAGGTCGTGGCGTATTTTTCAACAACGGCGTGGCGTGGCGAGACGAGTAATTAAGACGTCACAATACACGTATAGACAAGTTAGAGGATGCTAAGTTGACTTTTTCATCCGACTGGCAACGCCAACTGGCGAATAGCAAGTTTATAATAGCAATCCAACTGAGTTTTCTACTGACTTGTAACATCTTCTTCCTATATTTCTTCACAGATCAATGCACCGATGTCTCAATAAAGAGAGGTGTCGATGAGGTCCAGGTCATGTTACAGCATGCAATTATGCTTGAATTCTCTACGATTCCTGTCTACATGAATGCCTGGTTCAGTCTAAAAACAGAGTTCGGAAGAAACAAGGATGTCGCAGACATCCTAAGGTCGATCTTCGTGGAAGAAATGCTCCATATGACTCTCGCGGCGAATTTGCTAAACTCCGTGAGTAATTGTCAGCTTGGTATGTAAACAGTGGTGGCTTTCGGAGTGGGCGAGGTGGGCGGTCGTCCAGGGTCCTTCTGGCTGAAAGGGCCCCCTCTTTGCTTTCAGCGCCTTTCAATGGTTATAGAGAATAGACGTGAAATTTCGTGTACCAATCAAGAAGATGATTCCGTTCAGATGGGTCAATCATCACATCTGTGCATTTGTTAGATAAGTCTCATATCCCGATAATCATCAAGTCTCTGCATGCGGTAGAGGTACTTAGTTGTGATGTAGTCTATCCTTGCAACCGAGCAATAATAGATCTGATCTAATACAGCGCCTGGCTCAAACCTTTGGGTGGTGAGCTAGCTATTGCTAATACTTATAGCGCCCCTCGGAAGTCTCGCCCGGCCCACCCCCAATCGTAGGGCCACCCCTGTATGTAAATGATGTAGACGTCCTAGAGCCTACACAATCTGATCTCAGCAGAAGTGCCAACCACGGCACAGGAAGAGAGTTCAGGTTGTGAGCCGAAGCTAAGCAAAACACTACCAGATCACCGCATGCAATATAATATCATGTGATCAATTTTTTTTTGCCAGATCGGAGGCTCTGTGAATCTCACAAACGAGAGAACGCTTCCTACCTATCCAACTCTCCTATCCGTTGGAAATCAATACCAATTATTACCCAACATTGAACTCGCTCTGGCTCCATTTTCAATCGGATTTACTGATCAGGTGCTTTCGCGCATTGAAAGACCATCAAGATCAAAAGCGAAAGAGGTATATCGCTACTAAATTTCTTCATTATTACTATTTATTCGGGTGATACCAAATTTCAATACTGAAAAAGAACTGTGAAAAAGGAAATGTGAAATCGGACCCTAGGCCGAAGTGGATGCCAGATCAAAAGACCGCTTCTGTAACCGCAACTGGTCGTTCGGCATCCTCCTATCTGTTCATTACATCACATTGTGTATTATTGCATTGTACATTATCTGTGTTGTAGTGCGGATGATTATAATCTGATGAATATTGAATATATTGAATATTGAAAGTATTCTACACTCCCGCTGTCTTGCGTGTGTGGCGATGTGGTCAAATGTGGTCAGCAGCGAAGTACCTTTTAAAAAGAGGTACAGTGTTTTGATGAGTTTCTACTATTCGTAGTCAAATTACTATAAGAACCAAGAAGCTCATGTCTCACGATATCTGAATATATTTTCGAAATTAAAAATTATGAATAGTGTCATTCATTAGTAGGGTAATCTTGCATTGGTCGCGAAAACGAGCCTTAAAATATTTAACGTATAGTCACCTCTCCGATTATCTGCAGAAAGTATGACACCCCTCGACTATACTTACTTTTCGTAACATTCATATTTTACTTCCACTTGGAGCAGTTTACGATATTGCTACTTCTACTTGTGATTGTGATTTAGTGTAAATATTCATCGTTTCATTACTTCTATACTTGAGTAGCAAGGCAGATTGTTCTACCACCACTGTCATCACCCTAGCCAGATTATAATACTTTCTTGTACTCAACTTGTTTCAGATAATCAATCATTTGGGAGTGATATGGCAGCGGAAGTACGCTAACTCAACCTCAGTAGGGACTAATATGGACAGATTGTTACAAGAAATAAAACGTCTGGGCAACGTTTCAATGCTGCAGAATCGTAATTACGAAGAAATTTCCGATTCAGCCGAAGGATGGAGAAGTGTCAAAAACATTGTCGACGGCCTGTTGAACGACTTGGATGAAGTTAATGTAAAGTCTGTAGATGGATTCTACGCCTTGATAGCTTTGAAGCTTGCCAGCCTCGAGTCGTGCGCGAAATTGACGTACAATACGAAAGCGGAACATGATACTATATTCAAAGGCGACCCGTTTCGTCAGTTGAATATGTCGCAATGGTATGAAAAAGATTTCGATTCGATTCTTCATATCTTCGGGCAAGATGGCATTTCACGAACTAACCCTCACAGTGATTCAAAGGAGAGTAGGAAATTGAAATCCGTAAAACCACCTCTATTCAAGGTTACCGACTTGGAGTCAGCTTTAGAAGCTATAGTTGAGATCATTTACCAAGGAGAAGGCGGGTCTGAATGCTCACCTTTGGTTCCAGACACCGATGTTTATGCTAGCTCAAGCGGTCGCGATCGAGGTTACGAGCTATCGCATTACTACAGATTGCGAGAAATAGTGCATGGCAGAAAGTTGATGAAAACACGCTATGCCAATTCCAGCAATCATCCTTGCATCGACGAATTCGTCACCTCTTCGTGCTCTACAAAGAGTCAACACCGATATTGTTACGTTGGGGAATCGGTACCGTTCTATACTGATGGAGTCTGGCCTATTCTCTTCAACCCAAACGATCACGATTATGTAAAGGATACAAAGGCGCACCGGTTGAATGAACAATTCAACTTACTGTACACACGGCTTTTGTTTTGTTTGCAAAACGCTTTCACGGGAAGACCGGAATTACTACGAAAGTGTATGTCGATCATGCACGACCTGACTATTACCGGGAAAAGATTGGCGCAAACCCCGTTGCAAAATCCTGAACTCGAACAGTCGCGTTTCAACGGCGCGCCGACGTGGAATTTCGTAAGGGAGAAATGGTACAGGGCCGGTTTAACACTGCGGATATAGGATATTTCGTCCCACTAACGCAAATATTTGTCCAACTGTAATTACTAATACATAGGATTATAAGGCCTGCATGTGGATACATTCGCTTTAATCAATATAAATTCCAATACTCCACAAAATAATACTGTAGGTACTATATCAAAGCTGTCGCTGAGTTGTGCAATTTCACTCACAGATAAGCCCAAACTTTACGCACAGTATGTCAGAAACTCGAAGTTGAAAATAATAACCGAGCACAAGTTACTCAGTACTATTTCCTGCAATTTTACTTAGTTCATTAAGATAGGGCTACATCTGATATCAGAGACTACATTTTGCAGTGATAAAAAGTGTGTCACATATGAAATATGGCATGAAAAGCAGCCAACGCAAACAGAATATTCCAAGAAATGTGGACAAACTGAACATGTGACTACCCGGGGTCTACGATGACGAAGGTCGGACTACATTTGTGTGCACGTCGACAATAAACAGATTTATTTGATATAATCAAACTGTATTAGAATGCAACATTAAGAAACATTACGTCAGTAAACATGCACAGGTTTGTGATGCGAGGGTTTCAATAGAAAGACAGTCGTTTCGAAGAATACAAATTGGAAGTAACCACTCAGGTGACGCGAGGAATCATTTTGTAAACCGCCTGTCGAAAGGGCTGCGCAATGAACATCCTTGTGCTAATTCAGTGGCTCGCAACCAGATGGGTTTAAGTTTTTAGCAGGGATTCTGGCTTAAGGGTTGTATCGGAAAACACGCTCGGTGCACGTGGTTCTTAGCTTTTATTGTAGAACTGTTAAGTATGAAACTATTTCTTTACAATTGTATGTTTGTTTTTGGCGGATTTTTAGCTGGATGTATGTTTAAATATTTTCCGTATAAATTCCACCCCCTGATAAAGTGAGGGTCGCGAGTGAATTTTGTTGGGCCCGCGACAGCCTCTCGATCAAATTGCTACTAAGAAGGGTCATGCTGAATTCAGCCACTGGTGAAAATGTTTACCTTTTGAAGCCAAGATCTGAGCTAACGTGAAACACATACAACAAGATACCGTAATGGTGAAGCGCCCGGCTTCTTAATCGGTAGGTCGTGGGTTCGATCCCTGGCCGGGTTAGACAAAGGCCCTGATTACTAACACTGGTATCCATGACTTCCTTGCTTGGCGCTCATGCATTCATTACTGGGATAGCATGGAGGGGTGGTGCAAGACTTAGAAAGCCGTAAACGGCTATATCTGCGCCCTCCTTGTCCGGCGGCATATCCACATCATGCACTCATGATGTGCATATGCGCAGATCTTGTGTAGGCTATGTGTATCGTGAGTCGGTATATATGCCGCAGAAACATCAGAGACAAAAATAAACTACGTCCTTTTCTTTCCTTACATACGAAATTTGCCCCTTCAACGCAAGGCTATCGCGAGTGAACTTGGTGATTTATTCTTCGTCAGAAGCTACCCTACCGGTTAACAACAGGTCACATTTCGCCCAATGTTGCCACAACGGAAGGTGACGACCTAATTTCTTTTGAGTAAGTAGCCTGCGCCAGCGTGTTAAATACAGAGGTGGTCAAAGTAGTCAAGAAAGCTACTCAAGTAGAAGTAGAAGTAGCCACAAAAAAATCTACTCAAGTACGAGTAGAAGTACTTCTTCAATAGGCCACCTAAAACTACTTGAAGTAGAAGTAGATTTGACTGACTTTAAGTCTACTCAAGTAAATAAGTAGCTTTGAAAACAGTCTTAATTCGTTCGCATGGACTGTCAAAAGCTGCTAATTGAGCTATGCGGACGGTGCTGAGAGCTTGATTCGTATTGATGCATCCCAGGAGGTACCAATTTTCGACAGAATAAGCATTTTTTCGCATCATGGGATGCAAACTATAGTATTGATATGAAAATGCGATACCCACCCTTGTTTACTAGAAGACCCCGTTTTATAGAATATCATGGCAGGCACCCTACCCCATATTATAAGGCCCCAAGTTTAGGCGAAGAGCAATACGTAGAAGTTGTATCGGAAACGGTTTCATCACTTTGCGCGATTAGTATGCGTTAATAACAAATATTGTGGATCGTAAAAGTTATATTTAGTGTAGCTTTATTTCCGGAAAATACAGGCATTACTACACTTGCTTTTATGCTTCAACATGCATGCTCTGAAGACAAAAGATCTGAAAGCAATTAGAAGTCAAAGTATGATACTCGCAATTGAAAGTGAAATACCACTTCTAAAAAGCGGAAACTGTATTTCATGTCTTTTGTCCATGCTTCAAAGGTGACCTGCTAAAATAGGTGTAACGTTAAAAAAAATGGATTTTCCAGTTTAGCAAGATACGTAATGGGCTTCTAGATTACGATATGATAGCTAATTGCTAGATTGCGAAACGGTAATAGTTTCGCACGTTATTGTGGG
This sequence comes from Botryllus schlosseri, assembly GCF_051294905.1. NCBI lineage: Eukaryota > Metazoa > Chordata > Ascidiacea > Stolidobranchia > Styelidae > Botryllus > Botryllus schlosseri. The sequence goes on along the minus strand of NC_137242.1, from coordinate 27,194,984 downwards.
CCATATCTACTGTGATGAAATATTTGATGGCGACAATGCGGTGTAAACGGAACAAAGCAATCCGGTACCTAAATTATATTTAGTGATACTTTCGTGAAAATATATTTGTTACTCCATAGCTACTGTGCGCGAAGCGCAACAAAATTTCTGATCTTTACTTGACTTTTATGAATATTAAATGTTGGTACTCCGTGAAAACAGCCCCGAAATTCCTCTTGCTATCTTTCGTATTGGGGGATCGAACAACTTCTACTTGACAAACTGACAATAGCGAAAAGTAAGTAAGTAGATCACAAAATATTATGCAGTAGAAGTAGAAGTAGAGAAAATCATATCTACTTGAGTAGGTACCAGAAGTAGAGGAAAACTACTTGAGTATTTCCAAAAAGTAGAAGTACTTCGTTACTGACCGCCCTAAATAACACTGGTCGACATTTTTCAACTTTTTTTTGGCATTTTTAGAACGATTAATTGAGTTTACCTGGTTTGACGATGCTGATTCCGAATTTGCCGTTAGGATTCACTCATCACCTCACAATGTTTCGCAAAACTCGAATAAAATGTTTACACAAAAACGGCTGCATTAAGGGTGCTTATGCCCGTTTAGGTCCGTGTATGCTACGAAACTCATCCGACAGAGCTCTTAACTTACTTCATCGGATTTGTGGTTTTATTATTTGAAACTAGCCCTCCAAATAATCAGGATTCTTAGTATTTCCAAGAAAATTAGATGCAACTTCAATGAAAGAGAGACATGTATTTTTTTTTTAAATCCGCCTTCCTAATAAGAATAAATAGGGGCTTTTGGTGAGTGTTCTGATTTGAGATCAAACAGATACACCCTCTATTGTATCAACTCAAGTGAGGAAACCTTTCGTGAGTGTATTTAGAACGTGGTGCACTCTTTTTGATCGGAGCCTTCAAAATCTTTTTCGATCCAGTTTAATATATAATGATGGAAATACAACATTAGATCTGTCGATAAAAGCAGGCTCTGAGATATTTTAAAGCCTGGTGTACGATACTCCCTCATCGGCCACTTACGTTTACTTCAATGATTTATACTGTCCCATTCGCACATAAAATTAGAATACCTTGTAGTTCTAGACAGTTTACCAAGTAGCATATTTATGAATTCAAAATCAACGAAAACTTCACACGTTTGAGTAGTTTGAGTACTATATTCCAAATATTAAATCAAAAGTTTCATAGCTCCGTAACACCCCTCGATGCCAATTGTACCAGCCGCAGCAGGGGCGGGCAACTTCTCCAGTCGGCGGGCCGGATATGGGGAAATTAAGTACTTGGCGGGCCGGATTGCTGAAGCGATACATCATTCGCCCATTTATTCACATATACAAGGAATAAATCGCATTTAACGAATGTATTTTGACGACAGCAATGTCACTTCAAAGCCATTTCCAGAGGTGGTCAGTAACGACGTACTTCTACTTTGTCGAAGTACTCAAGTAGTTTTGCACTACATGTGGTACTTACTCAAGTATATCTAATTTTCGCTACTTCTACTTCGTAATCAATTTACTTACTTTTCGCTATTTTCATTTTGTCAAGTTGAAGTAGTATAATCCTCCAATTCGAAAGAGAGACTGAGGAATTTCGGTGCTGTTTTCATGGAGTACACCAACATTTAATTTTCATAAAAGTTAAGTAAAGCCCAGAATTGTCATCGCGCTTCACGCAAAGTACATATTATGAAGTGACAAGTATGTTTTCACGAAAGTATTGGTGAATAGGCTACAGCAGTGGTTCTCAACCGGTGTGCCGCGGCACACTAGTGTGCCATTTATGTATCGCAAGTGTGCGGCGAGCGATTTCTTCGAAATTTTGAAATTATGCGCAAAATAAGTCTATAATAGCAAACGATCAATAATCTAAATTGAGCTTGACATGAAGTTTGTACATTTCATCAATTAAAATTGATAATATGCCTGCAATCAATATCCCCCCTCGAAATCTCTTTACCGGGCAGATTGCGTGCCTCGAAGGCTGGATTCGGTTTTGCACAATACGTTGATTGATCGATCGCCCGCAGCGAAGAGCAGACATATAGCAGCGCCTGCATGACGATGCAGCTTTCTAATCCTCGTTGTCTCCCCAATCACCAGTGAGAAATGAACTCTTTCGGAATTGACGTTCGTGTTTAGAAATTCGAATTTCAAACATGGCAATGCACATTGTGATTGTTAGGTATCGTGCCGGCACTTCCATTAAAATGTAGGCTTGTATAGCACAACGTAATATTACTGTCGACGAATATGAGTAATGAGAATTAAGGTTGATCAAATTATATCAGTTAACAAACCTCTTCGCTTCGCCGCTAAGGTTATAATATCGGTTAGTTGGAAGTACAATGGAACTGCAAGTAGCTGCCAGTAGAACTATTGAGGTAGGCTATGGCTATCCTCACGCGTGCTACGCGTGATGCATTGTGTTCGCCTCCGTACTCGTAAGCGGCGATCGTGCTTGACCACTTCAACCCAATGCGGCAGTGGGCCGATGTATTGCTAAACAAATCTTAGAAATCGTATCTAAGGGCAGCCCTAAGTTACTGTGGAGTCGTATATAAAAATGAACCCCTTTACTTTCGTCTGAATACGCCCTGTTCTTGTAATCACAAAGGAACGAAATTCAAGCCGAAAGAAAACGACCACTTTCTATCACGGCTTAGTAAGCTATATAAGGGAGGCTTCGGGTACAAAAGTTTACTTTTAGAATTGTTAAAATGGAGAATGGAGAAGTTTAGGAAGTAGAAAAACATTTTGGATTGACTGCAGAGGTGGTCACTTAGTCGGCGTTACTACTGGTTGCTAATAAGTATTCTGGAAGTTTGCAGATGCCGTAATCCAAAAAAGTTCAGAACCACTGCGATGGTGTGCCGCAAACTATTTTGCATTTCCAAAGGGTGCCGCGAGGTCAGAAAGGTTGAGAACCACTGGGCTACATTTTAGGTAGCGGTGGCATGGCTCCCTTTACTCACACTGCATTGTCGCCCATATGAAATAGTTCATCACAGTAAATATGGCCCATCATAACTTTTGAAACTTGTAGTTTCACAATCCAACATTTACCAATCATATCGTAATCTAGCAGCCCAGCATGGCGTGTTCTAATCTGGAGAAGTGGTCTCTGACTTTTTGAGCGTGAGACCTGTTTTACCAGACCACCCATTTTCGACTTTTCAGAATTAGTGTTTGTATGTCTCTTTTATTTCGTAGTATCATTAGTTTCAGTTCTAATTAGTTTCAATTCCTTTGTCTGAATCTGCATAGGGAACTTACATGTTGAAGTTTAAAAGCAAGTGTAGTAATGCCTCCATTTTCCGAAAAATAAATTACACTGTGGTATGGCATTTTTACGATCCGCCATATTTTGGTTGACTTATACTAATCTCGCAAAGTCTTAACACCTTATCCGATACAGCTTCTTGGTGTTGCTCTTCGACTAAGCTATGGGCCGTATAATATGGGGGAGGGCGCCGCACCATGACGTTTTCTAAAACGGGTGTTCGGGTAAACAAAGATTAGCGTCCACAGCGATTTCCAGAGCGATACTATCATTTGCGTCCCATGATGCGGACGAATGAATGCTTATGCTCTCGGAAATTGATACCTCTTGTGATGCATCAATATGAATCAAGCTCTCTGCACCTTCCGCATAGCTCAATTTGTAGCTTTTGACAGCCCATGCGAACGTATTATGACGATGTTTTAAACTACTTACTTACTTGAGTAGATTTTAAGACGGAAAATTCTACTTATACTTCAAGAAGTTTTAGGTTGCTTCTTAAAAAGTACTTCTACTCATACTTGAGTAGATTTTTGCGTCGCTACTTCTACTTCTACATGAGTAGCCTTTAAGAACAGCATTGTAGTACAGGCGCCGCCACGTCTGCTTCTCTCTGATCAATTAACACACGGTGCAATCCTTAATTAGGATTTCAAGGCGTTCGAAAAGCCCGGTACCCCAAATTTACCAAGATATCAATTCATTAGGGTTGAGTACTTCGTAAATGCCGATAATGCAAGTCTTTTCGCTTCGATGAACTTACGCGTAAGCGCCACTCTCGCACACACGTATATAATAACATACAGTCTTTAACATTTGATGTTTAAGCAAGTAGTGGGGAATCTCGCCAGACTGGGGCCACGGGCCACATGTAAGACGGGAAACTGTCCACGGGCCGGACAAAATCCCGTCGAGGGCTGTATCCGGCCCACGGGCCGTATGTTTCGCGCCCCTGAGCTACAGGGATAGAAGCACATTGATTTGTATTGTTTGAAAAAACTGCTTTTAGGTTTGATACATAAATAATGAGGCGCAATTCACAGTTTTCAAAGTCTCCATGAAACCTTGAACATCGACACAATAGACTAAAAAGGGTTCAGAGGCAAAGAAGCGTGTGTATTCACTATCACGACGCATATACCAAGCAAAAGTGGTATCAGTGCCAAGTATATGTTTGGTGTTTTAACTGAAACCTACAATAAGAGTAGACTCATTTGGAAAGTTCAAATTTATGACAAAGTCATTTAGTTCAGCTTGATTCAACTTTATATAGCTGCTGATAACCACCAGGCTCGTGCTGAGAACATTTTTCAGATAAAGACTCTTCGCCTAGGGAATCTTCTTCAACTGTTGGTAAAACTTTTGAAGGCAATGGAATTGTGACATCTGGCCCATGAGGAATTGGTCGTATTGCGCAAGCCAAATTGAATATGGAATTTTATGCTGATTTTTGGCATTGAATAAAAAAAACATGAGCATAAACCTAGCAATCTTTTCCATGTCCATGTGGCTGTCTCCAAACCATTGGCACATCAAATGCTATAGGTTTTTGTTTTCAAATGCTTCACAGCCTCAATGTCGCTTTATTTTTCCTTCAGTGTGCTGTGCATATCTCTTCTTTACATCGCCTAGGTCCAGGTGGGTGTCTGATTTCAAAGACTACTCCAAGTCGTTTCGACGCCTTCCTATATTTTCATTGTATCGCAGTCTTGTGATGTTATGAAAAAAAAAAATTAATAAATTGATACTGATATGAAAAACTAGGCTTAGAATACTTACTTTTTTACATACTTATAAAAAGTAACTTTTACTTCTAATTGGGTAGAAATTGATGCCGGTACTTCTACTTCTACTTGAGTACCTATGGTAAATAATTTGGCCACATCTGATGACGTCACAATGGTTATAGCTATGACCCAACAGCAAAAAATACGTCATAGAACAGGCTGTTTTTAGCACTGAAAAGCAAAATTTTTAATCACAGATTATAAAAAATCTTGACGTGATGGAAAATATCGTCTTCATATTCGTAATCAGCGTGCGAAAATTGACTTCAAAGTCATCATTTTGGCCAGAAAGCAAAAATCATGTCGACCAGTGTAATTGAGTCGGAAGTAGCCCGCGGTACTTTGCCAAAGTGTAATGCGCTCCGCATTTGACATAGTTCGGGCATATATTGCTCAGTCAACAAATGGTTGTGCGTTAAAATACACCATTTTAATCATCGGGCAACTTTTTCAGCTCAAATATCGACCAACGGGTTCCACGAGACGAAAAAGGTTGGAAACCACGGTTGTAATTACGGTTGCATTAAAAACAAAAATCAATTAAAATCAAACATGTTTAAAACCAGGCCCTAATTTAAAACATATTTTCTATTGTTTTTTTGAAAGCCATAACGTCACGAATATTCAATTGTGACGTCATAATGAATTGAAATTTAAAATTTAAAATATAGGGTAAAAATAGGTCTTTTGACGAAATATCTGTACTATAACTGTTGAACCAACTATTCTGTGGGTTCCAATTCTTCCATATCGTTATACGTCAGCTAAATCGGGCGGTAATTGTCCGTAGGCACATACAACATGTTTTTTGGAGAGTATTTACAAAATTATGGCGTAATTTTACATCTTTAAAAAGCACAATTATATTTCAAAAAAAGGCCTCTATTCAGAACATGTTTTAAACAAAATGTTTTAAAACACCATTTGTTTTAAATGCAACCCTAGCTCTAATCAATTCGTCGATCTATTAGTGACATAGCATTGGAGACTGTAAAATCAAGCTGCGCAATTGTTGAATGAGTGGTTTCTCGCACAAGTCACGCGGAACAATATCTATAAATTTTCACAGTTGAGATATTGAGTCGGGTGTCATTTGTTTAATCGATGGCGTTTCACTTTATGCAATGCTAAGTAAATAAATGTATATTACTCATACAACAAATTCATGCAGTTGTACTTTATTTAAGCCGACTGTAAGACTAATTTCAACTTGGATTTTAGCCAGAGAAGTGTCTTATACTGCATTTCAGTGTCCTGTGCTGCCTTGCTCTAGGCGGGGTTACTCAGAATTACTTACAAGCCGAAACACTGAGTAACGATAAATTTTGCTGATGATCACGATCATAATATGTAATTGAATAACGAAGATAGCAAATATATTCAAGCCAGTCGTAGCCGAAGGTCTTGTATCTTATTGCCATTAGCATGTAGATCACCAACCTACGTATAGATGCGGAACACGCGATTAGAGCGGTTGGGCAACGAGATAGAGCTATCAATTACTGGTAGCTTCGTACCATGATATGGTAGTTTTATAGCTTGCGACCCGAGTGATATCGTCTTGAACGGAAGCAACCGTCAGAATGATCAGAAACTACAGCACTCCAATTGGCACGCCGTACAGTCACGTGTTACACATCTATCCATACTTAAGTTATCTATCTATAGTCAACACGCATCACAAACTTTAACTCAACAGCAACAGATATCAAGCACTGCGATAGTATTTCCGGATGTGTTCGGTGTACAGGATATAGGATGTAGCGTAGCTACTTCGACGGATACCACAATCAATACCATACGACTTCAGTTTCCCCTTTATATGAAACCGATTTCCTAAAACTGACTGACTGTCGCTCGAAGATGGTGGTACCGCACAGAAGCAAAATTAGGATTATGAGCAAGCCAACTCTTATTATTGCCATTACCACATGTTCCATGGTATTGGTGTCGGGTGAGCAGCAAAGAGTGCCGGGTGAGTGAGCAATGAGCACTAGAGCCATTAAACAATGCGTGAAATCATGGAGACTTATACACTGGTGTAGACTGTAGTGTAGACAGAGGCAAATCGCACGGCTCAATGCAGTTGGTTAGCAACATTTTCTCAAATATTGTCCACATGCGCATAATTTCTTCGCGACGCGATCGCAGTTTCAGAAGCGGACTTGGTAAGCTAGATAGTCGAATTCGAATTCTAGTTATCTAATTAGACTAATTAAGGCGAAATGCTGGTAATACAATTATAATCTTATTTGTGAAATGTTTCTGTGCTGTCATTTTGATTCTGGTCTATTTCTTGTTTTACTGAAAATGCTGCCGGCGATATGCATACATCGACTCCAGTCACATTTGGTGTGCTGACACATGGGATTCTCTTTCTTATCAGAATGAAATGTCATTTGATATTTACTGAACTTGACTTTTTCTCGTATTTCTTTCTAATTCGGAACTGAATACGATTTGTTTAGGAATTCGAACTCTAATCCAATTTGAAAAAGGTGAATATTTTCTATACTTGTGAAACTTTGTCCAAGCGGATGACATTATCCTCAATGCCCTTCAGCTTATGCCTTCAGTCTTCTTAACGCCATGATTCCATCACAATTACCTATAGAGACTGGGCTTGGGCTGGTTTTGAGGGGTTACGGAGGCATGACTAGAATAATATTTATATTAGGGCTGTCCAAAATTGGAAAAATCTTAAAAATACCCCGTGATTATGTCTCATTCCATAGATTATTGATGAAAAACAACAATGAGCCTGAAAGAAGCTCACGGGAAAGCCGTTCAGATTTCGGGCAAAGCGTTTGAAAGTAGCTGCCCAAGAATGGACAACCCTAATTTATATGTACAGTGATATCTATTCGTCTTCATTGACGTAGTATATCTGACGATTGACATCGGTCGCATCGAATTAGGCGGTCTGGAAGTCAGCTAAAATATTGCGACTATTACCTTTGATCATATGAATGGAAATGTTGAAGACCAAGTACAGTGCCGTGCTATTTGCATGTGTCTACTTCAGTGGTTCTCAACTGCCGGTCCGTGACAAGTTTCCTGCCGGCCCACCAGATATATTATAATTTCGTGTCCTAATTAGAAAATGCAAGAAGTTGGGTGCTCGTCCAATGTCCATTGGTTAAAAAAATAAATATCAAAATTTTAATTTATTCAGAAGTGTGGAACGTATTTTGGGCATGGCTTTGCAACAGAAAGTTCATGTCATCCTTTAAGCGTTCGTCATAATGGTAGAAGTGTTATAAGAAACTGTCAAAATGCAGCCTACACCTCGTTTCGGACAAGTTATAGATGAAAGCTACGGAGTCTTTTGAACAAACTTCAATTCAGCAGCTCTTGGCGGTGTAATAGAGCCAATAGTAAATTCACATTTGTTTCAATGGTCACCGAGCAATCACAATCAAGTTAATGGTCTTTAGCAGGACTTTGCCTTGCAGAAGTTTCAATATAACCACGTATAAATATTTAGCATCAAAAAAGCATTATTCAATGGAGTTTCCAATATTAAATTCAAGCTGTCGTAATTAAATTTAAGGTGAATTTTAGTTTTTGAAGGTTCAATGGTCCGTGAGATTTCGTTTGAAGTTTTACCGGTCCGCGAAGTCAAAAAGGTTGAGAAGCACTGGTTTATACTTCACTATGTTGAAATTAGGAGCGTATCATGGTGTAGCATCTCTTTAACGTAGGCACCAGAGAATGGAGTTCATGGAGCTCTTGTAGCGCAACATGCGGAAAAGGCGTTAGGACAAGACACAGACAAAATTGTCACTCGGGACAATGCAATGATGAGATTGATTCAAGGCATTGTTTCGTCGTATTCTGCCCAAGTAAGTTTGCTGCTGGGGGTATTGATTGTGCAATATAAGCATTGTAGCTATTGTCATTCCAGCCATGGTCCAGAAAGTTCTCTAACTGATTTGGATACAAACAATTGGCCCCTATTGCAAGTGGTTTCGATATTATTAGGAATTATCTTCATTCATTACGATAAAATAGGATGGAACACGCGACCGCGTAAACCAACTCGGAATTGAATTGATTTGATAAAATCCACGAACTGCTAAGTCATGTTGCCAAAGTGTGTGTTAAGAACCAATTTTTTATGAAATATTTCTGGCAACACAGTTCTTTCGTCTTGTCTCAGAAAGTAATACCTTGCTATGGTGGTAAAATTCGTGGATCATAATGGTCAAGGGTCTGTGATGTGTTTCGATGTGACTTTGTTGACTTGAGTTTTGTTGTGGTGATATGTGGGGTGTGTTGTGGTGATACGTTGTGTCGTGGTGTGCAGCATGAATTGATACGATTTTGGCTTTTTAATTGGAAACTTACGTGGCTTCGGTGTGACGCTAGTTTTTCATGAACGCTGCTGGAGCAAGCCCGGCAAAGCATTTCCAGGCGAAAACACGGATAAAATCTTTATCTTCGATTTAGATTCGTGATTTTCATTGCCCCGTATCTATTAGCCATATATTGTTCTTAACAGATGCAATAGAACAGAATTATAAGTGAAGCTATGCCTAAGATGCATTATTGTACGAGTCGCTTCTGCACGAATGAAATGTTGCTATTCGCAGGTTATCTCGGCTGGCCCCGCATTCACTTCAGTGGTGAACTCATGATCGACTCAAGTACAGTGAATAACGACAGGTGCGCGCATCACAAGGATTTCTATCCGTCGCAACATTCAAAACGGAGCGCAACTGTCCAAAAGACGGTGAGACAGTCGATTGCCCCAGTAATGCGAGCGGACCTATTTGTTAGGGCTAGAAACCGGTCTGCGCATCCAACTTCGAGCCCGCGTCAAAGCCGGTCAAAACATAGTCCGATTTTCAAACAAGGAATAAATGATCATTGTAAATGTAAGTTCTGACACACAACATCATGGCTTTGAAATGAGCTATCAAGCTTATTCGGCAGTACTGACCCAATTGGAGGCGTCCAGTATTTGATACTCTAAGCTCCAGCCGAAGTTGTACGAATAGAAAATTTTACGTTTTTCCGAACTAGCTTAGAATTAAAAATTATAGCTACACAATATTTTTTTCTAAATAAATTAGAAATAGAATTATTAATTTTTGGAAATTGAATTTAATTCCGAATTAGAAAGCACTAAATCAACAATCAAGCCCACTTCATATCAAATCAGAGTTCATTCTCGCAAGCAAGAGAATGGCAAATGTCAGCAAACTTGGCTCATTTCGCACTGTTCTAGTGGTTCTCAAACTGGGGGGGGGGGGGGCTCGCCTCCCTGGCAGGTCATGCAAGCATCTGAAAGGGGACGCTCAGCCGCGGTCTACTGAACATTTTTTCGCGCTCCGCGTAGTTTACCTCCAATTCATAGTTATTGGTCTGTGTATTACACATTTGAGAATTCTCTCATCAACAGTTATAAGGATAGCCTTACATGCCATCAAATCATCCGTTGAGATTGCTATCATTCTGGTTAGATTTTGTGATATGACGGTAAAGGTGGCGCGAAATTTTTCACTATCATAAAGGGGGGCATGTCTACAAAAGTTTGAGAACCACTTTACTATACAGTTCTACTGAAGCATTTTTAGGCAACCATAAATTAGATTGAAATTATAATTAGAGCAATGGAACATTTTAGAAGTTAGATTGGACTTAGATTACCATCGTAATTAGGCTAGAATTATCCTATTGTGTAATTTTGGCCCGAGCACAACAAATCTGGCATGCATTTCATCACTCGACCAGGAAGACACTTACACTGAACAAATTGTGACGTTGATATTCAGAGTGGGCGCCATTCGATTTACAAGCGACGAACCAGCAACTGGAATCCGGGCGGAACAAATCATGTCCACTTCGTAGACATCAAGGTTACGTCTGTCTGTTTAGGTCCAAAGCAGTGTCGAATCGACGATCCAATCGTGGGTTTGCCAGTACGAGGTATGAAACATTCCCAATCAGATTACAGATACGTTGTCGCAAGCCTCGAAGTTTTAAATTCGATTTCAGACCTTACTCAGGGTGTTATAGTTGACCTGGGTGTGGATTGGCAAAGGTCGTCGGAGTTATACGGATTCGAAGTAAGCATCCCGGGCATTTTTAAAGGTATTTTCAAGCCCGTGTCATATCAGGACATCAGGGCTCGATTCAATGTCTCAACTTATTTGACAAGTACGGAATACGGAAAAGCACTTTTCTTTCTAGCAAGCTGCAGAACGTCACCTGGTTCGACAGCTATTATGAATCACTATTTGGAGGCAACGAATTGTCCATTACTTTATCGACGGATATGTTTGACGCACTCTCGTCGTTAGCTCGGGTAACTGGAACAATAGGTGCGTATGATTTGTGAAATTGTATGGAAATTTTACTGTACAACGATAAGCGTGTACTGGTCTGACATTCCGTCGCATAATAGTTGAAACCAATGGTGCGATAATATATACCAGGGGTCGGCAACCCCCGGCACGCAAGATGATTTTTCGTGGCAAGCCAAATGATGTGACGAACACGACATATCATAACCGTGTTTGATGCAAAATATATCACATAAGTTTTCAAAAAGGAAGAAACTAAAATTATTTGATAAATCAACAGAAAACGGGGGCAGATTTTAGTTATATTAAACCTTTTTTTTCGCGTTTCGCGCGATTTACCGTGGCCTGATTTCTTTATTCTGAGAAACATACAAAAATATATATACGGCAACCTAATATCGTATGAAACTTTTGGATGCTTTAGTCTAGGAGAGTGCAATGTGCAGCCAGTGGGACCGCGAATATTTTATACGAGCCGGCATTTAGGCGCTGGACATTTTCACGCTATGGGAAACACACGTTCCCGGCAACATGCGACTCCGTGCGCTGTGTATGTTGCCAAAATGATTGTCGGCGACAAAACATTAAAATATAATAACCCCCGCATAGTGGCCAAAACGCTCGGCATTGATATGTCCAGGTCCAATGTCCAGGTGTCGATATGACAGGCGCGACTACTCCAGCGCCCGCAACTTGAGCTGCACTTCTCAAATGAGACCAATAGTGGAAAATAATGAGTCTTGCGTCGAAATGCGAACTTGGAATTGTGTTCGTCTTACGAATGGATATATTGTTTCAGTTTCGTAGGATACGTGTAAGCGATTCCAATATATCAGGAACAAAAACAGCCTTTAGCGCTATACCGGACCTTTGCAGCCATATCTAGTGTCAGACCAACTTAATTCTGACACCAAACCGACTTGCATGATACAGGGGTTGGCACATTTTTCATCGTCAGGCCATATCATCGCAACATCTTTGATGGGCCTGCCACTTATTGTCTATGATACCGAACACCGTAGACTTGGAAACGACCAAGGCAACCACACTGAAGATAGATCATTAGGTGACCAAATTTACATGCTGTACATATTGCGTACATTATAGTCGATATGTCTAGGGCGGTAGCGACCAAAGCTTATACCCGTCCAGGGATGAGCGGATATTGGTTTCTGAGAATCCGAATCCCTCCGACAACTTGGGTCTCTGACGAACAATCCGTCCGAATCCGAAAAATCTCATCCAAAAATCCATGAGAATCCTAAAATTATCGTCCAGAATCCTACAAATCCGAAATGAAATACTTTTCCCAAAGAATTCTAATTCTGAAGCTGAGCCAAGATGCATTTAGTTCTAGAGCAACCGGTGGGGAATTCAATAGTTTCTGGTAGGGAATGGACGCATTTGTTAAACATTGTATACATATTTACGGAGACACATGCGCGACTACCGTTACCAGTTAACTGCTCTGGAAAGTATGTATCGAAAATTATATTGAGTGTTGTTCAGAAAAACTAATTTTTCAACTCCTGATAATCAATGATGGCGTCACAAATGCATCCAGCACGACCAGTATGACGTCAATAACTCTTGCAACAGTTTGAGGGTTACCGGTATCGCTTCACAATTCGTTTCATGTTGCAATTATGGGCGATTGTCTTGCGTACTGGCGTGACTTGTGTATTCAGTCAAGCAAATAGCTGCTCCGCAATGACAAAGGTTGAAAGAAAATACGACGATAGTTTTGGGTGGTGGGGAATGAAGATTCGGAATGAGTCTTAAGTGGGGAATTACGACAAAAAGGTTGGGAACCATTGATCTAGAGCAGTGGTTCTCAACCTTTTTGTCTCCGCGGACCCCCTTGGGACTTTCATGGACCTCCGCGGACCCCCAAGTTTCAGATCAAAGTATCTCGATTATCGACTAACCGTTATCTGTCTTGTGCAAATATCGACCTCATGCTAGCGATAACACAATCAGAATGCTAAGAAGCCCAGCGGATAATTTGACGGGATGGAGGGTTATGGCTGTCGAAGAGAGAATTGTCAAATATGAAATGAAAAGTTACACACAGAGCAATAAGTTATAATGATAAGTAAATCGCGCGAAGCGCGAAAAATTTTTTTTCGTCGACTGTGGTTTTGCGCCCTCCTTCATATGTTTTCACCTCATCCCAGTTTGAGAACCACTGTCACAAAAGAATGTGAATGGTTGCAAATATTTCGAAGTCACCCTGCTGGACCTTACTACTCCAACTTCCTATTTTTGCACAAACCCCCACAAAACATCTCTAAGCAGCAATATGTTTGTATTAGTAGGCTATTGGAAGTAAATTGAGTTTGCAATATATGTTATTTGATCTCAGACGGCCAATCTGGTTATGTGAGTCATGAAGTTTTAAAAGTAATAAAGTTAAACTGCCTCGTGTTTTCCCAAATCCCAAAAAATGTTTCCACCATTTTGAAAATTTCGCGGTCTCGCGGACCCCCTGAAAATGCTTCGCGGACCCCCAGGGGTCCGCGGACCCCCGGTTGAGAACCACTGATCTAGAGGAGTGGTTTTCAACCGCCGGTCCGCGACAACATTCCTGCCGGTCCGCCAGGTATATTACAATTTTATACCTTAATTTCAAGATGCAAAGTTGAAGGCGACAATTACAGAACAGATACGAGCTGACTCATCGCTAAACAGTGCAGTTTGCGCGATCATTTGTTTTCGATTCATTTATTTCGTGCAGAAGCGTAACTGGGGCTCACCAAACCATCCAATAGGAGAGGGATCGAGCTTGAAAAAGGACCAAAATTATTTTGCAAATGAACATAAATCATAGCGTATTTTTTTGAAAGTATTTCCTACTTGTTTCAATTTTTTTCGCGCTCTGCGCAATTTAGTGTCACTAAATGTCTTGCTTATTAGGTGCCCTTCTCCAAGAAATACGCATGATTTATAGAAATACGTAGAGATGGTGTGAACCTCTGAAAGGTTCGGGTTCGTGTGAACGCGAACCTTTTTGAAAGGTTCTGTGTGAACACGAACGTGAACCTCGTGACGTCATATTGCTAATTCCAACCCTATCTTTCAATGAAGTGATAGACTATATTAATGTACACGATACCTAGCGAAGACTCGGGCCACATAATGTCACATTGCTGAAGTACATATTGGCGTTTTAAACGTCGCTAAATGTATCAACCGCGGTTATGAAGGCATATAATAATCTCATAAAATCAATACATTCCGTCGCTTTGCCAACAATTTCAACGAGGACTTACCAGGGAATATAAGCTTACGCCTTAACGGTCTTTGACAGACCGGACAATGTGTTCGGAGTCTGAGTATTGCTACATTGATATTGAGCAGAGTGTAAAACGGGTTTCTATACTCGCTACCGATACCATAAACAACAAGTTATATAGCAGTAGCCAGCACCTTAATCGCATGGATTTGGTTTTAATGGTACAGTAAGGATATGAAGTCAAGATTTACCCCGTACGCCCGCTCGATTGTTCACATCAGAAAACGATATCAATGTCATTGATTGGTTGAATCAGCATCATTCGCTGACTACGTATATCGCTCGTGATGTGGTGTGATTGCGGGTCAAGCTCATAGCAGAGAGTCACTAAATATTCACAAACGGAAAGCTGGATATTTCGAGAAGTTTTTTGCAACAAAAAAGCAAGTAAAACTTTTAATGTTGTCAATGTGCATGCTCGTTTAGTGTTGATTTTTTATGCTGCCAGCGCCATGCATAGAGTGACCCGCAGTTGAAATGCAATATATTTTAACCAAAGATCTTATAGTGAAGTCCAAATTACAATTTACCAAAAAGGTTCACAGTGCAGAACCTACCAAGGTTCTGTTGTGAAAGCGAACCTCTAAATTTTCGAGGTTCACACACAGAACGCGAACGTGAACCTCGCGTTCACACCATCCTTAAAAAATAGGCATTTCGGCGTCAGCCATTACCGCGCCACAACATACCAACACATAATGAAGTTTAGGCTAACATGGGTCTCAGAAAGGTGGGTCAGAAATTCGGCAGCGAGAAAACCGATTCTGTCATGAATGATCGAAAATTTTCGCTATTGGCGCGATTAAGCTACATAAACTATCTGCTTACACTGAGTAGAATGAATGTGCTCACAAGCACAGGTGAAAACAACCACCCAACTGTGGAGTCTGGGGGTGAAGCACCCAGAAGTTTGGCTTATCGCCCTGTGGACGCCCAAGACCAACGTTTTTGGGGTGGACTGACTAAGTGCTTTTTCGACCCGGATTTGCGGAAGCCCAGTATAGCTGCTGTAAAGTGTCTTCGTGCGGCGCATTGTATTCGTAGTTGCCAGAGTAGCCTGCATCTGGTGGTAGTAGGCAATGAGCAAGGTAGCATGACAAGGTGCTTGGTTCGACACCGAAACGCTACTTCTCTCGATATTGTCAAAGAGAAGAATACTATTCGAGTTGGCGTGGTCGGTTTAACCTACGGCCTTCGGCGCGAAAAACTGTAAACGAATTTCGGCGGTAGCACGTATTTCTGGACAAGGCAGTTTTACCTCGACACAACAGACGCACTACCATAAACTCACATGGATTCCATCATGAAGATAATTTATTACAATAAAAACCCTATAAATATCACTCTCCAGCACCATATAATCGCATGAAACGGTTGCATACTTTACATTTTGGCTTCCTTTCAATTTTTGAAAGTCCACCGGTCCGCCAGACCTTTTTTGAAATTTTACCGGTCCGCGAGGTGAAAAAGGTTGAGAACCACTGGTTTAGTGTATGTCTTCAAATTTCGTTCGAAGGTACATGCCAGTGACCAGAGATTTCCCTGCCGGAAAACAAGCTCTCATAAAGAATTGGATGCAACGCGGCATGCCAAAAGTCCAAACACGCGAAAATAGTGAGTTCAAAATATTTGTGGGCGCTTACCAGAGATGGGCATGGATTATGATTATGATTTGAAAAAACAGGATTTGTGAAATTTTGTCAGATTTGGATTGGATTAGGATTAGCGTTTTTTTTCTGAACGGATTATGATTTGGATTGGATTTACCGATTTTCTGGGAGATTGATACGTCGTGTGGCGAATGGCGACAAACTTTATTCGGATCAGTTATTAATGTGCTTATGGTACACTACGCCATGGTATACTCGGTGCCAATGAACATGAAAGGTGCAGCCCTATGCCAAGCTACCTTAAATAAAGAGAATGGTTGGTTGAGAAAGAAAAATTTCCAATTCCTCCCTTGCATCAATTAGCATTTTTTCTGAATTTCAAGTGAGTATCGGATTAGGATTGGACTTGAATATACAGAAGTTCTGGATTTGGATTTGGATTTGGATTTGGAGATTCGGATTTGGATTGGATTAGGACATAGAACTTCCAAATCCTCTCATCTCTGGCGCATACATCGACCAGTGGTTCTTCACCTACATGAACTTTTTCTTCGCGCGATTTAGTGTCGCATATTTTGACTTTAATATGGAGACCACCGCCCCCGCAAATACTGCAATCAAAAATAATTAAAAATAAACTTTCTTTACTGAAATAAGTCTAATTGTAATAGCAATCCTCCTATATGTTCATTACATTACATCGCTTTGTGTCTTATCACATTATACAATGTGTGTGTTAGTCCAGATACAAATATATTCTGACGATTATCGCGATTATAGGAGAACGGTATATTCCGAGAGTCAGTTACGGACGTATAGATGCTTTAGTCAAATTTTTGTTTCCAAACCTGTTGGTCGTTTGCTTTTATTCTGGGGTTCGTGGAAGATGATAAACGTAGTCAGCTTCCAAAATAGGCCGGGAGTAAGTCTGGGCGAATGTACTGAACCTTTTTCGTGCACAGCTTATCATGCTTTGAGCTGGGCTACGGAACATTTTCAAATTGGAAATAGAATCGCGACCATATAAGATTAGACACCTCCGGATGTCCAACCTGCTGGTGCGGATCGGCATTTAGGTTTATAACTAATCTTATCCGTGTGACATGAACATAACTTAACGATGTGCACAATTACTCTCCTTGCATTTTCGATGTCATCATCCTCCACCAGCTCTCCCGCTAACTCTGATCATGTGGGCGGAGAGAGGATCGAAATTATATAATACTATATGAAAGAACCA
This sequence comes from Botryllus schlosseri, assembly GCF_051294905.1. Classification (NCBI taxonomy): domain Eukaryota; kingdom Metazoa; phylum Chordata; class Ascidiacea; order Stolidobranchia; family Styelidae; genus Botryllus; species Botryllus schlosseri. The sequence goes on along the minus strand of NC_137242.1, from coordinate 27,177,435 downwards.
ATGTTATTGAAAGTATTCACTCATAAAATTTAAATACTAGAAGCATATTAAAATAGGGCTACCATATTTCTGTGACTAAAATTCCGGACACTCTGTAGCGCCCACTCGTGGTTTTGATAATGAGGTATGAGCACATTGTCTGTCAATATGACGTCAGACTAGCAAAGCTTTGCTTATCTAACAGAGGTGGTCACGATCTGGGTCAGGAGTATGATGTTGTGTGTTGGGTAACCAGTAACCGCATTTTTTCAGCCCCCTCCCGCCCAAGCAAACATTGATTTTAGGGTAATCATAACTATAGGGTAATCGATGTCACTTCTGGGGGGGGAGGGGGATTGCTATATGCATCTGGTTTCTATATGCATATTGTCGTATAATTTTTTAAGGAATTCTTTCAATAACATTGGTTCTTCCATATATTAATATTGTTTGATCCGATATCCGCCCACATGATCAGAGTTAGCGGTAGAGCTGCTGCAGGATGATGACCTCGAAAATACAGGAGCGTAATTGTACATCGATAAGTCATGTTCACCGATAAGATTATTTATCAGCCTAATGCCGGTGCGCATCACAAAGCTTTATAAGCACCCGTAACCCGGTGGTTTCCAACCTTTTATGGTCGCGACTCGTTTCCAATCTGAAAATGTTCCGTGGCCCAGATCAGAGTTTGACGAGCTGATTACCGGAAGAAGTCAGCACCTTTACCCAAACTTAATCACGGGCTATTTTGGAAGCTGATTACGTTCAACATTTTCGCGAACCCCAGAATAAAGGCGAACCCCAGAATAAAGGCAAACGACCCCCACGTTTAGAACCACTATCTTTGAATAAAGCATTTAAACGGCCTTAACCGTCTCTAGGAATATACCGTTCTCCTATAATTGTGATTAGGCTACAAGTAGGGTTATTTCAGTAAATGAGGGTTATTTATATTTATTTTTATTGCAGTTTTTGCGAGGGTGGTAGTCCCCATATTAAAATCAATATATGTGATAGTAAATCGCATGTAGCATAAATCTTCCCCAAAATAATCTTATTATGTTAATTTACAAAAAAAATGAGCCTACATCAAGCCTTCAAAATTTCGGACATTCAGTCATATTTTAGAAATTCCTCCCGGACGCAGTTTGAACAGTGAAACTCCGGACAAGTCTGGGAAATTCCGGACGTATGGCAAGTGGCAACCCTATATTGTAAGTCCTTCCCAGATTTTGCATCGACTATCCTAGGGTGGGCTGAAGATCAGTGTTTATTTGGGCGGGAGGGGGCTGAAAAAATGTTGTGGTTTCGGTCCAGGTCACCACACATTACCACATATACTCCGGGTAATGAACTGGATCGTGACCTCCTATGGTTGATAGGCAAAGCTTTACTAGGCCGAAGTCATTCTGATATAGTCATGTGCCCATACCTCGTTTTAAATTCCGGTAGTAAGACTGTCCGGAAATTGAGCCACAATAATATGTCAATCTTCGTATATTATATAGTATATCCTCTTCTGATGTCAAGCCGAAGATTTTACGAAAACCAATAATTTACGATATTAGTGAAATAAGTGGCTGGATTTAAATGTTATCAATTTCTAGCAAATAGTCCCTTCGTCATATACAAGTTCTACGTCAAACTGATCATAAATAAGTTTGGGGAGCTGACACAAACAAGGCACAGTTTTAGTCCATAGTTTCGAGAACTGAGCTTTTTTAGGGTACTGCAGATAAAAACTGGTTCGCAGCAATTTTATGGAGAAAACCTCTAGATTCAGCAACGTTTACTGGCAGTAAGAAAGGTAGACCTATTTGGTTAAAATGTATATCGAATCATTTCGTCCACAGGGTATGAGGATTCACTCAAAATCAAGAGATGTTGAATATGTTTTCGATGACAAGAGATTCAGGAAGATCAGACAGTAACTAGATAGGTATAGATGTACAACGCGGAAGGGGTTTGATTGCATAAGAATGTTATCCATTTCATTATATAAAATCGTTGCTGAAACTGCTGAGGTATGCCTAGTTCCACCGCAAGTTATTGTAACACTTAAGTCCAGTGTTTCCCCAAACTTTTTTACACAAACCCCCGGGCAACAAATCAGGTATCAATGCACACACAGAGCCACTACCCCACGAGCAGACTTCAAGTGCTGATCTAATTTATTGGCATTCAGAAATACGTTGCGTACGTTTTGTCAGATTCACATTTTTTCAGACACACTCTAAGACAGACACATTCAGTGAAATGAAGCGTACAAGTCAATTTCTCTTCCAAATCATCGTACTTCGTTGTGCCTGAAACTTCCAAGTCCTTGTTGTACATGCGGTTGAATGTGTGCTCTGAACTTGTTTTAGTGTCACTTATTAATTAGTCTAATTGTCAGAATAATTGTCTATTTATATTACAAAACTCAATATTGCATAACCACGAACGCGGAAACGTTAGTGACGATGGTCAATTGAATACACCTTTTACCACCGCGAACGACGACGACATTCATGAATCAGATTTTGTTCCACAGACAGAGCTATTATATTACTGATTTCCCCAAACAGTTTCCCATAGTACATACCATCCACGTTGACACTCAGCGCTTACGCTCACTTTACGAACCACTGCATTAGTCATTAATGAATGTAGGTCGTTTCTTATGTACGTGTTGTTCAATTACTTATATTGGAAATTATTAGAAATTGGATATATCTATGACTAAACTGCAATAGAAACAGGAGTTTTCTTCGGTGACGTACAAGTCATCAGCTGTATATGCATTATCATAAACTTTCAATTTGTCATATCAGCGAGAATTCAAAGAGAAATCGCGATTTCAATTCATATCTAAATATGTATTCGAGAAATTGTTTTCGCGTCCAATATTTGTGGTGATATGCTTGATATCGCAATGATCTCATACATGGTCATGTAACATATACAAATGGTATATTAGTTTAGACGAGTTTAAAGTTGTACCATCCAAGTTTGCATTCTTCATCACAGCCTCCAACTTCTTCTGTTGAATAAAACATGAATTGAGTTATTGAGTCTTTTATAGGTATGTTCTAAGCGCAAAACACGAATATCATACGATATCACACCTTTAACATCCCAGACGAAAACAATATCCAATAAGTAATTACTAGGGCAACTTTTTGCAACTTTTGCAACTTTTTTACAGCTTCCGGGAGCTTCCTAAATACTCATAATTCATTTGGTAAGTCGTTTTAAGCTATTTCATGGAATTTTATATTGCAAATTTTGCAACTTTGTCTGTTTTTCACGCTACTTTTCACTGCAACTGTTATGAAATATTGTGCAAACTCTAAAAGGAGTGATTTGAAAAATATGCTATAAAACTATTTCTAGTGTGGTTCCTCTGCCATTTGCTTAGCAAAGAGCTAAGTGATTGATTAGGTGCATCCCAATTTTATCTATGACGCAATGGCGCTCAGGCTAGAAGTGGAACAACACCAGCCAAGCACGATACTGCCCGCATGATATGGAAATGGATCGCTTGATTGCTTCACTGTCGCTTAAATATGATACCAAAAATTACATTATCCCAGTGTCACCTTTTAAATGTGTCGATTTTGTTAGTCGCCAACATTGAGTTTTGCTGCAATGCCTTGGGTCAAGTTTGCATATCTTGGGGTTTGGGTTTGGTATTTGACTCGTTTGATGGGTTACCGGCTTGCTGTTTGGCTTTTTGGTAAAACTTTTCCCTCATTGCACCATTTTCTTGCTGCGCCTGGCAAAAATGTCATTTTTGGCGGTGTCGCCAGGCCGTTCGTGAAAAGGGAAAATACGCAATTTGAAAACTCTGCAGGAGCTGACAGCCAAATGCTCTCATGTAGGTTTCAAATCTAAAGAACATAAAATGCATGCATAATCGATTGAATAGCAAAGAAATAAACGGATCAAGCAGACACTTTGCAAATCGGAAACTGTTGGGTTGAACTTTCTCACGGTTTTAAAACAACAAAACTTGCCCCAGCAATCACTTATTACTATTATATTTGAATGCATGGCCACTTTTCATTTACCACGAGGCATTTGCGCCAAGAAAGATTTATTTATTTGGAGTTATGCCTAATTTGTAATATATATGGACCTCAAGTATTTTACTCACACCATCCCCGTGGAGAAGAACGTTCCATTTGATTTTTGATGCTGACTCCTTGAACGACTCCGACAGCGGTGGTCAAGAGCAATGCCGAGAAAATGATGCCCATCAAGCTGTTCATTTTTATTTCTGCGTACAAATAAATAGAATAAAATTGATAAATTTTTGTTTCATGATGTTTCCTATTATTTGATAATAATGTAGGTTAGTTTGCACTTCATCATTTTGGATTTGAAATATTGTTGCTGGTGCTTCTTCGATTCATCGTTGTATCCACCCCTCAATTATGAAACTACACTTCAAAGAAATCTATTTCAATCTGTACAAATGTGTCATCCGATTTTATAGCTCACCAATATCCCGATACAGGCTACGTATGGAATCTGTGCGTTTCAGAATAGGCTTATATGTACAATATTATCGTTGCTAATTGCTATGTTAAAACTCACGGGTCATATCAGAGATGATCACAGAGAAATTTTGAGTATTATTTACGAACGCTCGCAGTGGTAATATTGATAAGAGCTGGTCTATGGTGCTGTAGAGTTGTAGATATACACTTTGAATATTGAACATTGAACAAGGAAGATTTCATAGGATGTACAGCTTCCAGCTGAGTATATAGCCTACTCCTTCATCTTGAAGTAAGGCACAATGCCGCAAACCGATATCGAAATAGATCTAATTTACGATTACACACACACACACACACGAAATTTCCCCGTGAAAATATCCCACTTCTAGAATTTCCAGGCCCTGGAACGGAATAACATTGTTGCACTGACTATACCATGCCCAATGCCTATGCGCTTTATTAGCTTACCTCGTCAAATGTGCGCGATTGAAGTCTTATATATGCCATGCATATGCTGAGATCATGCAAACCTGGCGTAAAATGCACAGAAAATCGTTCAGATCAATATTCGATCCCCCTTCCGTTATCGTGTCAATGAAAAGCTGCTTCATCTTATAGCACATTGGCGACTGCAAATTAGTTGCCCCCAAGTACTACATTGATTAGGCAAATGGCAATTCGTTTGAAACGTGTAAGTCGTTTCTTAGGCTTAATATGTGAAGGTGGACGCATATTAAAGGTTTGGGCGATACTCACAGTTGTAATTTTGAACCAATGCAGACATGACATCTGCAGAAATGGTCAATAAAGAAGTACCTTTTCGGAATATTGAAGTAGGCTTTGTTACTTTCACGACTTATTCGCGTGGTTAAGATCTCAGACTACTTCGGCCAGTTTTTGATGCAAAACTACTTATTTTTTCAAAATAGAAAGGAGTTTTGGATTGGATTGCATAATTTTTGTCATTGATATCATGATAGCTGGCCAAAATATCCGTGGTAACAGTATGCAATTTAAACCTTCATTTAAACCAGTGGTTCCCAACGTGGGCGATATCATCCCCAGGGGGTGATTTGGCGGTCTAGGGGGCGAAAATGACGAGGGGGCGATAGGGGGGCGCAAATGGACAAAGGGGGAGACAGGGGGCGAAAATAGCGAAGGGAACGATAGGGGGGCGATGACGCGTTAAAACGGCTACATTTGAGTCAAATCGGAGAGAAGACTCTTTTTTTTTAATCAACCCGCGGAAATTTAGTTGAAAAAGGGTAAAATTCGACAGCGAGCCGAAAAGTTGACCTATTTTTTAGTCAGCCTGCCGATGATTACAGATTGTATACCGATTTTTCGGTTCACAAAATCTGGGGGGCGATGATCGGCGTTGAGCTTGAAAAGGGGGCGATTAGTCGAAAAAGGTTGGGAACCACTGATTTAAACCTTTATACCTTCATTTACAGTATAAAATGTCATTTTCTGTTTTCGGAACAACTCGAAAAAAAAAGAATAACGGTTGGCTGAGAAATGACCAATGCATAGGGGATATCCCATTGAAACCAAATCCACAACAAATTCGCAAATTAAAATGCTCTACTAGCCGTCTTGAAACATGGAGCACTAGTTTTCAATCGTCGGTCCGCGGAATATTTTAGAATTTTATAACTCAAATTCCAAACGCAAGAAGTTTGAAGAAGTGTCCATTGGAATCACCACATCAAATTTTAAGTTGATTCAGAAGTTCCTGACGTATTTTCTGCATGGTGTCGTAAATAGAGTTCACGATGCTGCAGGTGTGGCACGAAACTGTTTAAAAGTATCATGCAACTATTTTTGGACAGTATATATGTGAAAGCTATGAAGACTTTTCAGTAAATTACGTTTAATTTTCACAGTGCGATTAATCAACACATTACAGTATAATAGAGTCTATAACAAGATGCAAAGTCGTATTTTGATCAAAGGCTAGGGAATAATCACAATCAAGTTGGTGGTCTATTTCGGGATTTCGCGAGGTTAGCCTTGTAGAAACTTCAATTGATATACGTATAAATCTCTACGTCCAAACGCAGCATTAAATGAAGCTTTTTAATATTATCCATGAGCTGCATACATTTCTCGTAACTAAATAGATGGTTGGTTTCGATTCTTCACTTCATAGATCGCGGTCTACTACTTTATTTTGATGATTTTCCGGTCCGCGGGGTCAAAAAGGTTAAGAACCACTGATATAGAGTACATGTGAAATTACGAAGCATGTGCGTCATATTTGGGGTCGTGCTAAACTCGTTGCCTAACTCACCGTTTCGTTGACAGCGTATATAGCGTCTATCGACACTTCGTGAAGGCCCGGCACGTATATCAGGAATCTCTACTTACGTGATCAGTGAAGGGAGTTCATACTTTTCATTGCACGATCTTTCTGCATAATATCCACACCATTACGTCAAAAAAGAATGTCATATGACTTCATTCATCTTGGTTCACAACAAGTCGTCAGCATCACGAATAAGAAATAGTATACCTTAATGCAGACATCTATCTGACATTCACATCACGATTTATCGTCTCATCAATACGTGTCAAATGTCAGGGTAATCTTGCAGCCGACGGTCACACCTCAAATTCAATACAAACCGGTTTTATCGGAAGACTAATATTTGTAATATTTCCGAATATACAGTTTTTCCGGTCCGGACACTCTACTCATATGTAGAATGCGACTATCGTGTGACCAAACCCTTCAAAACAGCCTAATTTGTCATAGGATTAGAGTAGGCGTGGGCAAACGTAAGCCCGCGTGTGTCGTTCTCGCAGAAGTAGGGGAGATGTGGTACCGATGGATCTCTGGGACCGAAAATACTTTGAAAATTCTCTATGATAATTCCATTATTACACTCCGTGAACTTGTCTACAATTGCATGCTGGCAACATCTTTCCTCACATACAAAAAAAATCGACGTGCGCGAACTATGGGGTCTCTCACAGATGTTTTTTGTTTTGGGGGGTGTAAACTAAATTCAGATCGACATATACATTTTTCTTTGTAACCTTCAACACGAACAAACCAGCAATCATTTTTATTGTGAAGTCTAGGGCTTGTATCAGGCTATATAATGTAACCTATTATTTTTTTCAGTACTTTCCTTGAGTGGATTTTTTTTCGATTCATGTACAAAATTAGTATGGTGGGGACCGATGATACAATAGCCAAATCAAGCAAGATAATCAAGCATACTAATCATGAAACAAAAGAAACATGACTACGTACAGAAAATCTTTATGTAATAATTGCATATGATGTTTTATCGCTATAACGAGGTCTTTGGAAGTCACACTGTCGATTTTCGGGCAATATGTATGTACCCTCAAATTTATAAGTCCGAGCCTAAATCGAAACGTGATTTTATGACAACATTTGAGTCAATATTTAATCTATTTTTTGACGGTTGCGACCGAAAATTCTTCTTTGGCTTGCTGTAGCTTAAATTATAATACTGAGCAAGAAAAGTTGTCACATCTGAGTTTTTTAGGGTATATGTGTCATAGGTCCCTGGGTCGTGTGCCATTGGACCCACCGGGTGGGGACCGATGACACGTTCGAGCACCAAATTTTAAACGTCCATAAATATTTTTTGAAAAGACGGATATTCATGTATATGTGCTCGATAGGTAGAGCTTGTATCAAAGTGCTGAGCCAGCAAAAGATCTGCTGTTTTCGGCTGAACATTTTGGGGCCAGCGATCATTTTCCAATTTTTGATCCATCGGTACCACATCTCCCCTACGTGAAGAGTCAAATGTAACACGGTAAGCATTTTACTGAAACGTATTTACAGGTGATATACTGGTTATTATGACGCTGTCGGCATTGTGCGTTCTGAAGTTGACCAAATGCAGAATCAGTATTTGTCTATGAGCCGATCGCTGCTCGGCACGACCTACTTTCGTCCCTAATTTTGACGAATTGATTGAGGATGGCCACTGGCCAGCTTATATAATTTCGTTGATGTTTCTGACGCATGTGCTTGTGCATTCATCTGCTCGATGTTTAAATTGTTTGTATTATGTCTCCATTCCGTTGCTACATCACTACATGGTTACTGTATATTCAATTAAAAGCTTATTCCGTAGCTTATAATCAGTGGTAGCCATGGGCAATACTTCAAGGAGGTCCCTATCAGTATGCAATCTCAGCTTATTCAGACCCCTCTTTCGCATTTGTTTTAATATTAGTTCGCCATCTGGATCGGAATTACGTGATGTGTATATGACACTGTAACACGGCTTTGAAGCAGGCTTAAATGTTGAAATGCTCTAGCTCCCGAGCCTTCTTTTATCATACATTGTGAAATTATACAAGAAGTTATCCAGTTAACTATAACTCATGTCTTAATGTTGTAGATGTATGGCGTGTAGGTTGAAATAACAGAATAGCGACGCAGCTGCTGCAGGATAAAAAGACAACACTAATCTGGAAAGCAACGGGTTGACATTAGTAATAAGCCAGCACACCACGCCAAGGTTCAAGCCGGGCGCTGGATTAGACCATATCTATTGTTGCATAGTTGCAAGGATAAACTACATCAAAAATAAGTAGGCCTACCTCTACCGCAAGCATTTGGAAATAATAAAATTTATTTCAGTTTAAACTAGAGGTCGACCGATTATCGACATGGCCGATTATCGAGGCCGATATTTAGAGCTTCCCCGATTATCGATAGTTTATCGATATCGCGGCCGATAGTTTATATTTTTAAAAAATTCAAAAAATTCGGAAATTCGATGCTTCGTGTTCTCAATCTCAAGAAATCGACGACGCAAAGGGCGATATATGACAGATTTACCCTTGCAGGACGAGTTTAGCTGGGTGAGCATGCAGAGAAACAATGCTATCTGCATTACAATCTACCTATAAAAATTTTTTTAAGAATGAATTAAATTAGGGAGTCAATTCGTAAATTCTATTTGCACATTGACGGGCGCCAACACATCATAGTTGGATTAAGGATCGACGGCCGCATAATTCTCCTTCTGCAGTCGCAGATTGAGCACCCCTGGACTGAAGAATCTATATTGGGGTTTGCTAGACACGGTACTTGCTGGAAAACTATCTCCTCGTAAACCATGGTCTTTTGGATAGTTGAAATCGCTTTTCAAGCGTCTCGTTCTTGGCAGTGGTGGGACATTACACGTCAAGGCAATATGCCCAATGCCCCTTCAAATCAGTAAATTCTTTCTCCATGGAAAGATATTACCATCGTCGAAGCCGTATCAGCTGGTGAGGAATAGTGATAGTGGGCAGAGGAGAATGCCTTACTTCGAATAACAACAACAATACGTTTAAACTAGAGGTCGACCGATATTGATTTTTGCAGGCCGATACCGATAACGATACATCGGCTCACTCACAAGGTCGATACCGATATCATAGGCCGATATTAATATGTAAGGAGCAGAGAACAATTTCAGCAAAAATATTTTATATTAGGCAAGATGGCACTCGTACATGTACATGCCACAGAAAGCTGAACAACAAACGAGAAAACTGAAATTGAAAAGAATTATTGCTTAATTGTGCACATCGATGAAATTTGGATAACCTAAAAAGCAAAATATGATACAGAATTGCAGATCAGTCCAGAAAAGGTAGATTGTAATGCAGATAGCATTGTTTCTCTGCATGCTCACCCAGCTAAACTCGTCCTGCAAGGGTAAATCTGTCATATATCGCCCTTTGCTTCGTCGATTTCTTGAGATTGAGAACACGAAGCATCGAATTTCCGAATTTTTTGAATTTTTTTTAAATATAAACTATCGGCCGATAGTTCATAGGCCGATATCGATAATTGGGAAAGCTCTAAATATCGGCCTCGATAATCGGCCATGTCGATAATCGGTCGACCTCTAGTTTAAACTGAAATAAATTTTACCATTTCCAAATGCTTGCTAAGCGTTCTTCCGAAATTTCTTGAAATCAGGTCGCAGGCCGCAAAATATGACAAACGTCCATCCTTTTGTAAATTTCAATGTCACAGACTATTCATTGTGTCGCTGCAGTCTATAGCATATGCATTGTTAGTACGCGAATGAGATTTGTACCATAAAATAAATTGTGTTTATGCCGCCGGACTGTTCCCTTTTTGCTATGTTATTGCTAACTATTCAGTATTCAATCACCGATTTCTTACGATGAAGCAATGGCAACGGTTAGTATTCGCAATATAAAGATTTGTATTTTTTTACTATACTATTGTTATCACTTGTACTTTGTAGTAGATTTTGTGATCGGAAAACATCACACATTCACGGCAGCGAAAAGGTACTTTAGAGCAGGGGTAAGCAAACTTTTCAGCTCGCGGCCCGCATTCAACATCTGAATCCGTTCACGGGCTGCGTAATCGGAATGATAAGCAGTGCTGGCTTTTGGGGTGGGCGAGGTCGGCGGTCGCTCAGGGCGCATCCTCTTTGGTTCAAGCGCTTTTTCAAAGATTATAGTGAATGAACGTGGAAATCCGGGTACCAATCAAGAAGATGATTCCGCAGAGATCAACAATCATCAAAACCCTGCATTTGTTAGAAAAGTCCCATATCCAGATAATCATCAAGTTTCTGGATGCGGTATAGGTAGGCTTACTTATTTTTGATGTAGTCTATCCTTGCAACTATGCAACAATAGATATGGTCTAATCCAGCGCCCGGCTTGAACCTTGGCGTGGTGTGCTGGCTTATTACTAATGTCAACCCATTGCTTTCCAGATTAGTGTTGTCTATTTATCCTGCAGCAGCTGCGTCGCTATTCTGTTATTTCAACTTACACGCCATACATCTACAACATTAAGACATGGGTTATAGTTAACTGGATAACTTCTTGTATCATTTCACAATGTATGATAAAAGAAGGCTCGGGAGCTAGAGCATTTCAACATTTAAGCCTGCTTCAAAGCCGTGTTACAGTGTCATATACACATCACGTAATTCCGATCCAGATGGCGAACCAATATTAAAAACAAATGCGAAAGAGGGGTCTGAATAAGCTGCGATTACATACTGATACGGACCTCCTTGAAGTATTGCCCAGGGCTACCACTGATTATAAGCTACGCCGCAGGGGCGGGCAACTTCTCCAGTCGGCGGGCCGGATATAGGAAAATTAGGTACTTAACGGGCCGGATTGCTGAATCGATGCATTATACGCCCATTTATCCACATATACAAGCAATAAATTGTATTTATTGAATGTCTTTTAACGACAACAATGTCACTTCAAAGCCATTTCTCGCCGATAATGACGAAGACAATGCAGATTTCAAATTTGAGAACAGAATTGTCATGCAGACCCCGCCTTGTCCGCTTCTCTCTGATCAATTAACACACGGTGCAATCAAATTGTCCTATAGTGACCAGACCAGCTTGCTGAGCGAGAAATTTGACAAAACGGGCATCAATCGAAAGCTGCCGAGGTACTGATTGCGAAAATATAAATTATATTCGGCTCGCGGTCCTGGAACTCCCCAAAATCCGCCTCGAATGTTGCATTGTAACGGAGTTTGGTATTGTGGCGCGACGATGCCATCTCGGAGCAAGTGAGAGCAGTGCAAACCGCACGCGTATTGGCCATTGTTGCGCAACGGGTTGAGCATTCACACTCTCACTCTCGTGCGCACTTGCTCCTGAGCTGCTCAGATGGCGTAGTTACGTTATTACTGCCAAATTGCCTTTAGCCAAATGGAAAGTCTGACGTAGACCAATTTCACTGAGCCGTGGAGATATGCTTGTTTCCACACCATGTATGACACTATGGTGCAATCCTTAATTAAGATTTCAAGGAGTTCGATAAGCTCGTTACCCCAGATGTACCAAGATATTAATTCTTTAGGGTTGAGTACATGATAAATGCCGAACTTACGCGTAAGCTATACTCTCGCACGTTGCGCACTGAGCACACACGTATAAAATAACATACAGTCACTAAAATTTCATGTGCGAGTACTGAGGAATCTCGGCAGATTGGGCTGCAGGCCACATTATCATGTTAGACGGGAAACCGTCCGCGGGCCGGATCCGGCCCGCGGGCCGTATGTTGCCCGCCCCTGAGCTACGGCATAAGCTTTTAATTGAATATATAGTAACCATGTAGGGATGTAGCAACCGAATGGAGACATAATACAAACAATTTAAACATCGAGTTGATGAATGCACAAGCACATGCGTCACAAACATCAACGAAATTATATAATCTGGCCAGTGGCCATCCTCAATCAATTCGTCAAAACTAGGGACGAAAGTATAGGTCGTGCCGAGCAGCGATCGGCTCATAGACAAATGCTGATTCTGCATTTGGTCAACTTCAGAACGCACAATGCCGACAGCGTCATAATAACCAGTATATCACCTGTAAATACGTTTCAGTAAAATGCTTACCGTGTTACATTTGCCTCCTCACGTACTCCTGCGAGAACGACATACGCGGGCTTACGTTTGCCCACGCCTACTCTAATCCTATGGCAAATTAGGCTGTCTTGAAGGGTTTGGTCACACGATAGTCGCATTCTACATATGAGTGGAGTGTCCGGACCGGAAAAACTGTATATTCGGAAATATTACAATATTAGTCTTCCGATAAAACCGGTTGTATTGAATTTGAGGTTTGACCGTCGGCTGCAAGATTACCCTGACATTTGACACGTATTGATGAGACGATAAATCGTGATGTGAATGTCAGATAGATGTCTGCATTAAGGTATACTATTTCTTATTCGTGATGCTGACGACTTGTTGTGAACCAAGATGAATGAAGTCAGATGACATTCTTTTTTGACGTAATGGTGTGGATATTATGCAGAAAGATCGTGCAATGAAAAGTATGAACTCCATTCACTGATCACGTAAGTAGATATTCCTAATATACGTGCCGGGCCTTCACGAAGTGTCGATAGCAGCTATATACGCTGTCAACAAAACGGTGAGGTAAGCAACGAGTTTAGCACGACCCCAAATATGACGCACATGCTTCGTAATTTCACATGTACTCTATATCAGTGGTTCTTAACCTTTTTGAATCCGCGGACTGGAAATCATCAAAATAAAGTTGTAGACCGCGATCTATGAAAAATCGAAACCAACCATCTATTTAGTTACGAGAAATGTATGCAGCTCATGGATAATATTAAAAAGTTTCATTTAATGCTGCGTTTGGACGTAGAGATTTATACGTATATCAATTGAAGTTTCTACAAGGCTAACCTCGCGATATCCCGAAAAAGACCACCAACTTGATTGTGATTATTCCCTAGCCTTTGATCAAAATACGAATTTGCTGCTTGTTATAGCCTCTATTATACTGTCAAGTGTAGATTAATCGCACTGTGCAAATTAAACGTAATTTACTGAAAAGTCTTCATAGCTTTCACATATATACTGTCCAAAAATAGTTGTATGATGCTTTTAAACAATTTCGTGCCACACCTGCAGCATCGTGAACTCTATTTACGACACCATGCAGAAAATACGTCAGGAACTTCTGAATCAACTTAAAATTTGATGTGTTAATTCCAATGGACACTTTTCTTGAAACTTCTTGCATTTCGAATTTGAGTTATAAAATTCTAAAATATTCCGCGGACCGACGATTGAAAACTAGTGCTCCATGTTTCAAAACGACTGGTAGAGCATTTTAATTTGCGAATTTGTTGTGGTTTTGGTTTCGATGGGATATCCCCTATGCATTGGTCATTTCACACCCAACCGTTATTCTTTTTTTTTCGAGCTGTTCCGAAAACACAGAATGACATTATATACTGTAAATGAAGGTATAAAGGTTTAAATGAAGGTTTAAATTGCATACTGTTACCACGGATATTTTGGACAGCTATCATGATATCAATGACAAAAATTATGCAATCCAACCCAAAACTCCTTTCTATTTTGAAAAAATAAGTAGTTTTGCATCAAAAACTGGCCGAAGTAGTCTGAGATCTTAACCACGCGAATAAGTCGTGAAAGTAACAAAGCCTACTTCAATATTCCGAAAAAGTACTTCTTTATTGACCATTTCTGCAGATGTCATGTCTGCATTGGTTCAAAATTACAACTGTGAGCATCGCCCAAACCTTCAATATGCGTCCACCTTCACATATTAAGCCTAAGAAACGACTTACACGTTTCAAACAAGTTGTCATTTGTCTAATCAATGTAGTACTTCGGTGCAACTAATTTGCAGTCACCAATGTGCTATAAGATGAAGCAGCTTTTCATTGACACGATAACGGAAGGGGGATCGAATATTGATCTGAACGATTTTCTGTGCATTTTACGCCAGGTTTGCATGATCTCAGCATATGCATGGCATATATAAGACTTCAATCGAGCACATTTCACGAGGTAAGCTAATACGGCGCATGGGCATGATGATATAGTCAGTGCAACAATGTTATTCCGTTTCAGGGCCTGGAAATTCTAGAAGTGGGATATTTTTCACGGGGAAATTCTATGTGTGTGTGTAATCGTAAATTAGATCTAGTTTGATATCGGTTTGTTGGCATTATGTGTCTTACTTCAGGTTGGAGGAGTAGGCCTATATACACAGCTAGAAGCGGTACATCCTGTGAAATCTTCCTTGTTCAATGTTCAATATACAAATTATATATCTACAACTCGACAGCACCATAGACCAGCTCTTATCAATATTACCACTGCGAGCGTTCGTAAATAATACTCAAAATTTCTCTGTGAGATACAATCGATCATCTCTGATATGACCCGTGAGTTTTAACATAGCAATTAGCAACGATAGTAGGGGAGATGTGGTACCGATGGATCAAAAATTGGAAAAAGATCGCTGACCCCAAATTGTTCAACCGGAAACAGCTGATCTTTTGCTAGCTCAGCACTTTGATCCAAGCTCTACCTATTGCCAACATATACATGAATATCCGTCTTTTCAAAAAATATTTATGGACGTTCAAAATTTGTTGCTCGAACATATCATGGGTACCCACCCGGTGGGTCCAATGGCACATGACCCGGGGACCTACGACACATATACCCTAAAAAACTCATATTTGACAACTTTTCTTGCTCAGTATTATAATCCAAGCTACAGCAAGCAAAAGAAGAATGTTTTGTCGCAACCGTCAAAAACTAGAATAAATATTAATTAAAATGTTGTCATAAAATCAAGTTTCGATTTAGGCTCGAACTTGTAAATTTGAGGGTACATACATATTTCCCGAAAATCGACAGTGTGACTTCCTAATACCTCGTTATAGCGATAAAACATCATATGTAATTATAACATAAAGATTTTCTGTACGTAGGCATGTTTCATTTGTTTCATGATTAGTATGCTTAATTATTTAACTTGATTTGGCTATTGTATCATCGGTCCCCACCCTACGAATTTTATACATGATTCAAAAAAAAAATCCACTCAAGGAAGGTACTGAAAAAAATAATAGGTTACATTATATAGCCTGATACAAGCCCTACACTTCACAATAAAAATGATTGCTGGTTTTTTCGTGTTGAAGGTTACAAAGAAAAATGTATATGTCGATCTGAATTTAGTTTACACCCCCTAAAACAAAAAACATCTGTGAGAGACCCCATAGCTCGCGCACGTCGAATTTTTTGGTATGTGAGGAAAGATTTTGCCAGCATGCAATTGTCGACAAGTTCACGGAGTGTAATCATGGAATTATCATAGAGAATTTTTTAAGTATTTTCGGTCCCAGTGATCCATCGGTACCACATCTCCCCTATTGTACATATAAGCCAGGGATATATAGAACTCCGGGATGGCTGACTTCATTTTGGCCTTTACCTAAGTAGGTCCAGAAAGTTACCTGCAATCTGCCTCGAAATATCCACTTTTCTGCAAGCTAGCGATACAGCTTTTTCTAGAATAACGATCCTCAACCTTTTGCGGAATAGTTAGTAAGCTAGACGTTCTTCCCTCATCACAACCTTACTGCTGTATAGCCAACCTAGTAGAGTATGACACTGCTGTATAGCCAACCAAGTAAACTATGACAACTCTGAATTTCAGTAAATCATGAATATGTTTAATTTCTACACATATAATTTGCATCAGGCGATAAATAACAGGGTGAATAACGAATAATATCAGTGTCTTCTACCTATTTACAAGCCATTGTCGGAAACCTTGCAGCTGGAAAGGGGGGGGGGGGGGGTAATATGGTTGATTAAATTAACCGTTTCAATTAGCGTTAATCGACAATTACCATGGAGTATAGGGTTGCATTTAAAACAAACATGTTTAAAACCAGGCCCTTGTATAAAACATACTTTTTTAAGCCATGACGTCAAGAATATTCAATAGTGACGTCATATTGGATTGACATTGACAATTGGAAATATAGTGTAAATATAGCTCCTTTGACGAAATATCTGTGCTATTGCTGTTGAACCGACTATTTTGAGGGTTCCAGCCATCCCATATCGATATTAGTCGGCTATATCGGGTGGTAATCGTCCGTAGGCTCATACAACACGTATTTTGGGAAGTATTTAGACAATTATGGCATAATTTTACAACTTAAAAAGATTTTTTTTCAAAAGGCCTTTGTTTAAAACACTGTTTAAAGCATGTTTTAAACATAGTGTTTGTTTGTTTTAAATGCACCCCTACCATGGAGGCTTTCCAATAACAAAAAGATAGCACGGCCTGTAAGGACTCGAAATTGTGATAGCAGCATTGTCAGCTTCAATTACTTCGTTTCCATGCTCGGCCGACGGTCGGCCGAAAGGCCATGACGCATGCGTTGTACATGTCGGCCGTGTTTCCATGACTGGGCGTAATCCGACCGTGACTTTGCCGAACTAGGTGGGCGAAGCGTTCGCGATAAAGTTTTTGGCTTGCTTACTAAGTAATAATTTCATAATAATCACAGGATTGCGATAAAATGACTCGGGAGGAATGAGCCGAGATGACTTGTAGCGGTCATTCAATCAAACAACACGCTTTGACCTTGAACACGTCGGCCTAAATCCATCCAACATGTAAAATGGTCATGATGAACAGAAGATAAAATAAAATGGAAAAAAGATGAAAATTGGTGGCATATCTTAGTATGTGGGGGATATAGATATTCTATGGGATATCGGGGTCCAATAATTTCGAGCGCAGAATAATAACTTGTCCAGTAGTCTACCGGTACTACTGTTTCGTCGTCATGATCCACACATGAACTTCCAGTGTCCTGTTGATGATTTGCTTACAAGGGGAATGTGAATAAGATCACCTAGTTTGTGGTCAAAATGTACAGTTTGTGTTGTACCCATGCACCAGAACACAAACCCTCGAATTGTGGCAGCAGCGTACGTGATCAGATCGCGAAGATTTCGGTAGCCTACGGGTAATTCGTAGCAGTACCGGTACTACTTTATTCCATTGCAATCATAATTAAATTCCGGGGTTTTCAACGCGTCCAAGATCCGTCCGGAGTGCAGCCATAGTTAATTTTATACGAAAAGCGTATTGTAAGTAGCGAATGAATACCAATTCGCTAGTCGAGGACACAGCGCAAGTATGGCCGAAGGGCTAAGCCGAAGCTTTCATTCGTCGGCCGACGTGGGTGTGCAATCTGTGAATGCGCAACAAAATTCTCTCGTTCGTCGGGCGAGTCTCTCGAAAAGAGGCCCATCGGCCGAGCATGGAAACGAAGTATATGTCACTCAATGAAAGTTGATCAAGAAATCAACACACCATTGATACTTCTCTTCAGGTTCAAATGTAGCCAGGGTAGCAGTTTGGTACATATCATTATCAATTTAAGAAGCATTCGGTAGACCCAGTTGTTGAATTGAGCTGATATTTTGTTCACCGAGAAATAGTTTCATGACCACAGTGAAGAAATTACCACTATGGCTTAACGGTACATCACGAATGGGCCTCCTGAAGCATTTCATGCCATTTATCAGTTAAGAAATATTCAGTATCATTGTCTTGCAGATTTTCCGATAGAGCGATAGATGATTCCATGTCAAAAAAGCATCTCGGTGAGGAGGCACGAGATCCAGATCGTGGCCATCTTTGCCAAGATTTCAATGGAATGTGCCCAGTATAATATATCAGGATATCCACGGTTGACGTGATGCAAATGCTGGAACATCGCGTTTGTTTATCCGGAATCTGCAACAAAAATGAACAAATGATGTTTTTAGAGACACAAATTAACATTAAGAATACATATAGATGTATGCACATGCAGACTTGGTCAGTAATGAAGAACTTCTACTTCATTGCAGTACTCAAGTAGGTGTTGCCTATTTTCGAAGATACATCTTGTAATTTTGAAGCAGCCATCTCCAAACTTAAGTACCTTGCATGCATTCCACTTTCTACAGCTACTTGAGGAAGTTTAAATACCAGTACGCTCGGGAATACAACTGTTACTTCAGTAGCAATGCAGACTACTTTAACCACATCAGGATTAATGTAAATCCCTCATTTATAATAACGTATCACTAGAATCAGCCAAACTTACCTTGGGCCGACTGAGGAGAAGTCCATGCGTTATTGCAACGATTTGACTAAACCTTGCAAATTGAAAGCAATCTTCAGAGTTTTCTCTTCCTCCATCGTACAGGCCTATAGCCAATAGGCTATGAGTGTTTATATGGTAAAGACAGGCCGTATCTCAGGGTCGTATCGTGTCCTGACGATTGTGTTGGCTTATCCATTAAAGGGAGTGGGCATCTTCATGGCTTCAGTAAGAGCAAAAGGTCAACAAATGCTGTGGCCATATACTGGGAGTCAGCCATTGGCAGTTCACACTCAGTGCACTTCCGTTGAAGTATAATTCCAGTACTGTAGCATTGAGGGGCCGTTCATTAACAAACATATGCCTGCCTTGTTTTACCAGACATGTAACTGATGAATAGTATATCTGTAACAAGAGATTGGATTCAACAGTTGTTATGGACACTTACAACTGCAACGACCTTGACGTGTTGTGTTTGTATTAGATTCAAATGTTAGGTTATCCTTAATTGAAATGCCTCTTGAATCTTGCACACCGGTGGTGTACTCAGTGGCTCCAATTCTTACTAGGAATAATCCAGCAATGATCTGGAATAACGGTAAGCCTGCAATAGCAGAACTACCTGCATATTCACACATTAATCTATAGTACAAGATCTTAACTGACGAAGTCCCTCCTAACGGTCGCCTTCATAGTTGACACGGCACGGTGTAAATGTACACTTGTACTTGTACAATGTACAGCCTTGGATGGTGACATACATTCGCATAACATACCGCAAGGCGTAATCAAAATCATACTGCAGATATCAATGTTAACGTTGGAAATTATTCTACATTTTGTTATCTTCTCACGATTATCAGCGCAGCAAAACATGTTACATAAGATACTACAGAAGCAGAGATATTCCGATGGCGAGTAAATGACCGTACCGGTATACCGGTAAATTGCTGCTGAAGGAATAGGGCTAATACCGCAAAGTTTCAGACTACCTGAACATCTCATAACCTAGTTAACCTCTAGCTTTATATAATAACATAAACATGGATATTATATGCCTCTACCGCTCTCAAAAACTTAAAATTACACACAGATGAAGCGGCTGAACGGAACGTGCATCAAAACTGAATGCGCGAATCTGGACCCACTTAGGTAATACCGCGATGACGCAATTGACGCAGTCAGCCATCCCGGAGTTCTATATATCCCTGATATAAGCCTATTCTGAAACGCACAGATTCCATACGTCGCCTGTATCGGGATATTCGTGAGCTATAAAATCGGATGACACATTTGTACAGATTGAAATAGATTTCTTTCAAGTGTAGTTTCATAATTGAGGGATGGATACAACGATGAATCGATGAAGCACCAGCAACAATATTTTAAATCCAAATGATGGAGTGCAAACTAACCTATATTATTATCAAATAATATGAAACATCATGAAACAACAATTTATCAATTTTATTCTATTTATTTGTACGCAGAAATAAAAATGAAAAGCTTGACGAGCATCATTTTCTCGGCATTGCTCTTGACCACCGCTGTCGGAGTTGTTCAAGGATTCAGCATCAAAAACCAAATGGAACTTCCTTATCCACGGGGATGGTGTGAGTAAAATGCTTGAGGTCCATATATATTACAAATTAGACATAAATTAAAATAAATAAATCTTTCTTGGCGCAAATTCCTCGTTGTAAATGAAAAGTGGCCAGGTATTCAAATATAATAATAATAAGTGATTGCCGGGGCAAGTTTTTTTGTTTCAAAACCGTGAGAAAGTTCAACCCAACAGTTTCTGATTTGCAAAGTGTCTGCTTGATCCGTTTATTTCTTTGCTATTCAATCGATTATGCATGCATATTTATGTTCTTTAGATTTGAAACCTACATGAGAGCATTTGGCTGTCAGCTCCTGCACATTTTTCAAATTTGGTATTTTCCCTTTTCACGAACGGCCTGGCGACACCGCCAAAAATTACATTTTTTGCCGGACGCAGCAAGAAAATAGTGCAAGGAAGAAATAATTTTACCAAAAAGCCAAACAGCAAGCCGGTAACCCATCAAACGTGTCAAATACCAAACCAAAAAAACCCTAGATATCCAAACTTGACCCAAAGCATTGCAGCAAAACTCAATGTTGGCGACTAACAGAATCAACACCATTAAAAAGTGACCCTGGGATAATGTAATTTTTGGCGGTTTCGCCTGGGCATCCGTCAAAAGGGGAATCACATCATATTTAACCGACAGTGAATCAATCAAGTGACCCATTTACATATCACACGCGCAGTATCGTGCTTGGCTGGTGTTGTTACTTCTAGCTTGCACGCCATTGCGTCATAGATAAAATTGGGATGCAGCTAATCAATCACGTAGCTCTTTGCTAAGCAAATGGCAGAGGAACCACACTAGAAATAGTTTTATAGCATGTTTTTCAAATCACTCCTTTTACAGTTTGCACAATACTTGATAAAAGTTGCAGCAAAAAGTAGCGTGAAAAACAGACAAAGTTGCAAAATTTGCAATAGAAAAATCCATGAAATAGCTTAAAACAACATACCAAATTAATTATGAGTATTTAGGAAGCTCCCGGAAGCTGTAAAAAAGTTGCAAAAGTTGCAAAAAGTTGCCCTAGTTATTATTCATTGGATATTGTTTTCGTCTGGGATGTTAAAGGTGTGATATCGTATGATATTCGTGTTTTGCGCTCAGAACATACCTATAAGAGACTCAATAACTCAATTCATGTTTTATTCAACAGGAGAAGCTGGAGGCTGTGATGAAGAATGCAAACTTGGATGGTACAACTTTAAACTCGTCTAAACTAATATACCATTTGTATATATTACATGACCATGTATGAGATCATTGCGATATCAAGCATATCACCACAAATATTGGACGCCAAAATAATTTATCGAATGCATATTTAGAAATGAATTGAAATCGCGATTTCTCTTTGAATTCCCGCTGATATGACAAATTGAAAGTTTATGATAAGGCATATACAGCTGATGACTTGTACGTCACCGAAGAAAACTACTGTTTCTATTGCAGTTTAGTCATAGATATATCCAATTTCTAATAATTTCCAATATAAGTGATTGAACAGCACTCGTACACAAGAAACGACCTACCTTCATTAATGACTAAAGCAGTGGTTCGTAAAGTGAGCGTAAGCGCTGAGAGTCAACGTGGGTGGTATGCAGCACCGTAACTGCCGCACATCAAACCCCCCAATTGGAGGGACCCGAGCTCGAAGGGGGCCCAAAATTATTTCGTGAATTAGCATAAATCATAGAGTATTTTTTGAAAATTTATGCAAATTTTTCAAAAAATTTTTGCGCTGCGCGCGAATTCAAGTAGCCGTGTATCTATATTATTGGGTATTGGGCCATTACCGCGCCACGACCCACCAAGACATACAATCAAGTTTTAGGCCATATAACATGCGACTCCAAGAAGTGTGCCAGAACGATCGGCAGCGAGAAAACCTTGGCCGAAAGGGTCTATGCCCTTATGCTGACCAAAGACTTTGTTATATATACAAAATACATATAGGTTTAATTGTCCATAGGCGCCTAAATGATTGGCGCCGAATGTTCCTGTCTTTGCAATCTGAACCTCACAGGACAAATACCATTTCGCTGGGAAAAATTTTATGCCAGTGAAGACTTTGAAATCGTGTGCGTCTCTTAGGTTAGAAGCCTACGTTTGGGCGATTCTATATTTTTGATACAGCAGACTGGAAGTCACGAAATAACATCATGTAACGAAGTCATATCAACGGGTCCGCCGCCCGAAGTTGTTTAATTATGATTAACGGGCCCTCCCGTTTTCAAGACACTTCACTCAGCTCTACCGGTAAATCTAATTACGTGAGTAGAGAGGACAATAAATTGATAGCATAATAGGTTCACATATACCTTTCGCCCGCTTCAATGCCGAGGCATAGTGGGAACACTGTATAATAGGAGAGAATTGATGTGGTATGACGAAGCAGAAATACGGTATGAAATGTATTTGATGTTATAGGGAACTGATGAAATAAATACCCTTAAAAATTAGCCATTTTGACGTAACCGCAATGTGATTTCGAAAGTTGTCGACAAACGATGCAAACTGTAGCGAGTAGGGATTAAGCTATATCATAACGAGAAAACCATTCACAGTAGCAGCTTAACAAAAACGGCTGCATGAGCTGATACATGATGGTTTTTATTATATCAAAAGCTAACAGCGCATACAGGCAAATGAATGCGTCGGTGCGATTGATCGCGAAAGGCCGTATCAGCATTGATTATAACATGCCTTGAAAGGAGCGTGGCTGAAATCGGCACTTTTAAAACTTTTAAAGTTCCGTTCGAACCGTGTTTCCTGCTCGTCTCGCTAGTTGGATAATGAACTTAACTCAGTAACCTCATAAATGTAAATTCAAAGTGTGAAGTTATCTACAGCCGGCTCAACAAATATTGCATGTCCAGAGGTGATAGTACTATGGCACCGTTCCGACCCGAAAATGTCGCCTATACCTTTTGCAGTCCCAAATAAAACAACCATTGAAAGGGCTTATATCTGAATGATGAATTGTGAGGTGTGAATTCAAGGGGGGTACTTGTTATTACCCTCGAACCTTGTGCTGATCGAACGGTTATTCGCGCCGCCTCCGTCGTTCGCACGGGAGCGGGCCGTTGCGTAGGTTGAAAAGCGCTGGCCTAATTAATTAAGGACAATAAACGTGGCTAGGAATACGTGTATTTAGTAAGAGCCACAAGGGAAGGTGCAGTGTTTGCCAGATTGTGCGCGCTATTCCCTCCTGTCTGCGCGCGCTGGCGATGGCGCATTCGCGGCAGAAGCACTGCAAATGCTTGTGTTGCGCGCGGAGGGAGGTGGTGGTTATCCGTTTGACAGGTGCGCTTATTGACCCTAGATCAAACACACGTGATACCTGCGCGGCCTTGAGTCAAGTTGTCAAAAGTCAATGCAACTCCGGGGTTTGGTGGCATTCGTTATAAAATTGCGCCACTCAACGAGCTAGCAACACGGGCTCCCCACTGTTGAGTTGCGATTACTTGCGAAGAATAAGGGAGACGGGCTTTGGTGGATGTATGCAGATGCGTAATGTGCAGTCCTCTACCACTCGCTTTTGTAATAAATCAGCAATTGTGGTGAAAGTTGCAGAACTGTGTTGATGTATCTGGGAACTTTGCTGCGATTGATTTCAAGCTTTTCTCCTGGAAGACGGTAAACTGGCGTCATAGAAAATTAAAATAATAAGAGAAGAGGTTTAATGCTTACTTAAGGCAATGATTGGGGGATGAAAACCCCGATGAATGTACTCCAAAATTAGGACGGTAACAACAAAATCGTCATTTGAAATATTCATCTATAGAAACGGCAGAGTGGCATTGGGCGGTATACGCGATAGATTGATATTGCAACATAAAGTTGCGAAAGACTGGTATGACAGCACTATTGTGGCCTAAAAGCGTGTTTCCTGTACGCTAGAACTGTGCAGCAGAGAAACGATTGATCGGAACGAAGTGAATATACTAGATGAATACCCTATTGCGAACCTTATACAATAAGTGCAATTTCATATGCAGAATATTTGGCGTTGGAACGCGTCTTCCCGGAACAGTTCGAAGGGAATGTGCCTCTTGCTTCGATGACCACACCTGAGAACTAATTAGGCAGCTCTTAATGTTGACAGGGAGGCAGTAGTACTTTGCATTTCTGACCACATGTGAATTGATTTACGCATTGCAACATTGGCTCTGATTTGTCTCTTGCATGCCATTAGTGGTAAGTGCAAACGATCTCAGAGGCACCGATCTAAGAAGACGCTGATCTATGAACAGCACCCATCCACATATCTTAAAGATAGCGTGAAGGCATGCTCAGTAGTAGATAAAGAAGACGCATGAACTGGTTATGCCTCAGCAGAGTGTAAAAAACAATTGGCAAGGTAAAAATCACCTTTGGTTAAACTATAACCTTCATGTCTGGGGTAATCTCGGACACTTTACTTATCCGAAAAATGAAACAACAGCGCTTGCTAGCGGCCGAAGGTGCAGACTCGAATTCCTTGGAACCGCTTGTAAATAGCCGATCTTCTGACTAAAAGGGGTGTCACCTTTAGTTTTCTGAGCCGTCGCCCCAACCACTAGACCTGTCCTGCTGACCAGTAAGATTAATCGGGGTCTGACCAAGGCATAGTCCATACGCAATGTACACAACGCTTAGACTAGTATCCGAGCATGGGAACTGGAAAGATTGGTGATTGAAACATATAACGCTATGTACTCTCGAGTTCGATTCATTAGCAATTTTTATCAGTTCAATGCACCACAACAATTGCGATACAATGAGAAGATAGGATGGTGTCGGAACGACTTGGAGTAGTCTTTGAAATCAGACACTTACCTTAGGGTTGCCATATGTCCGGAATTTCATTGTTCAAACTAGCGTCGGGGAGGAATTTCTAAAATATGCCAAATGTCCGGAATTTTGATGTAGGCTCATAATTTTTTCGTAAATCAGCATAAAAACAATATTTTTTGGGAATATTTATGCTGACGCATGGTATTATTCTTCGCGCTGTGCGCGATTTTTACCATCACATTTATTGATTTTAATCTGTAGACTACCACTCTCGCAAAAACTGCCATAAAATATAAATAAAACAACCTTCATTTACTGGAATAAGCCTAATTGCAATCCCAATTATAGGAGAACGGTATGTTCCTAGAGATCGTTAAGGCTGTTTAAATGCTTTATTCAAAGATAATGGTCCCAAACGGGCGGGTCGTTTGCTTGATTCTGGGGTTTGCGAATATGTTGAACGAAATCAGCTTCCAAAATGGCCCGTGAGTAAGTTTGCGCAAAGGTGTTGACTTTTTTTAGTAATCAGCTCGTCAAATTTTGATCTGGGCCACGGAACATTTTCAAATTGGAGATGGAGTCGCGACCATAGAAGGTTTGAAACCACAGGATGTGGGGTGTTTCTCAAGCTTCGTGGTGCGCACTGGCATAAGGATGATCAACAATCTTATCGGTAGGACATGAACATGACTTAACGGTGTGCGATTACGCTCCCTGTATTTTCGAACTCATTATCCTCCAACAACTCTACCGCTAACTCTGATCATGTGGGCGGAGAGTAGTATCTATACAGTAATATATGGAACGACCAATATTATTGACAGAATTCATTCAAATAATGGAACGACCAGATGCATATAGAAACCAGATTCATATAGCAAGCCCCACCAGATTCATATAGCAAGCCGCCCCCCCCCCCCGTCGATTGCCCTATAGTGTGGGCTCAAAATCATTGTTTATTTGGGCGGGGAGGGCCGGAAAACATGTGCCATCGGTCCCAGTTACACAACACACAGCCACATACTCCAGAACCGGATCGTGACCACCTCTGGTCTATGAGCAAAGTGTGACGTCATTACTCATTTTTAAATCCACTAGTGGGCGCTAAAGAGTGTCCGGAATTTGGGTTGCTGAAATATGGTAACCCTAACTTACCTTGGCCTAGGCGATGTAAAGAGAGGCATGCACACTGAATGCAAAGTAGAAGAAGAGATATAGCAAGCCACAAAAATGAGGTGGCATGTCTCGGAAGGCCATATCGGTAGGCAGGTTGCGGTCCGTTAATCTGGAGGACGGACTAGTATTCATTGAGTAGAAATTGGTGTATTTGGATTTGAATGTGAACAGCTGAACACGCTCGTCGACTGTCGGATAGCCGGCGGGATACCGTTCCGTACGTCAGATCCGGCATATTTGATAGAACGATGATCTTTTCGGTCGATCATAATTATGATGATTGGGCGACGTGAACGCGCGTGTCGTATTGTGCGCTTTTCATTCCGAGGTAAAAAAGTCATTGAAATATTTGGGACAATGACCGCCGTGGAACTGATACATAACCGTGATAATTTCTAGTTTGGCCTCTCTCTCCGACCTATGTCCTCCAATGTCGACACCCTAGTCATATAGATTCCTCCAATATTATGTCGTATTATTGACTTTATCTAATAATCCACTTATTCCCAGATCACCAATCATTTGGGAGTGGTATGGGTGCGGAAGTACGCCAACTCAGCCTCCATATAGGGACTAACATGGGAAGATTGTTACAAGAAATAAAACAGTTGTGCAACGTTTCAACTCCGGAGAATCGCAGTTACGAACAAATTTCCGAATCAGTCGAAGGATGGAGAACTGTCAAAAACATCGTCGACGGATTGTTTAGAGCAGGGGTGGGCAAACTACAGCCCGCGGGCCGCATGCGGCCCGTAACACCGTTCTGTGCGGCCCGCGAGAGTCTAAAGAAACTCAATAAAAATATTGATAAAATGCGTACTAAAAATCGAATTAATGCAGGGACTTGATTAAACTTTTTCTTAGTATATTTCACCATGATAATTCTAAGGCGGTGGGTCTCAACCTGGGGGACGCGCGCCCCTTGGGATTATGAAAGCATCTGAAGGAGATCGCGAAGCTGAGCTCCACTGAATTTTTCTTCGCGCTTCGCGCGATTTACATCCAAATCATAATCATTGCTCTGTATTTAGTATGAATTTCATATTGAAAAATCTCTCATCAATAGTCGTAACTTCCCATGCCACCAAACTATCCGTTAGGCTTGCTATAGCATCCTGGTTGTGTTTTGTGATATGACGATAAGGAGGCGCGAAATCTACACATATAGTAGAAGCGTGTTTGAAGCTAACATGGTTATGATGCTGTCAGCATTGTGTGTCCTGGAACTGAACCCTAAGCAGAATTGATAAATCTATGAACAGATCACTGCTCAGTGTGCTCACAGATTTAAATTTCAATCCGGTTCTAAGAATCGGGACAACAGACTTTCATCTCTATAGTTTTGACAAATTGGTTATTGAGGTCGACCAGCCTATGAAATCTCGCCATTGTTTCTGGCGCGTGTACGATATCATCATAGCAATGTTTGGTTTGTTTCAAATAAGCATATATATTTTCTCCATGTCCTCACTATATAATCGAATACCAGCAATATTGCGTTTTGGTTTATGATCCCAATTTTATATAGTGCGGCCCGCGTATGGATTCAGATGTTGAATGCGGCCCGCGAGCTCAAAAGTTTGCCCACCCCTGGTTTAGAGACTTGGATAAAATTAACGCGAAATCTGTAGACGGATTCCACGCCTTGATAGCCTATATACTTTGAAATACATTGAATTCCCCTATTATTGGTGGTGCGGCCCGCGACGTCATCAAAAATAGGAAATTGGCCCGCGAGCACATTTGAGTTTGAGACCTCTGATATAGACAATGTCTTGATCGTTTCTCAGTTATGCGTGGTTACGCAAAAATGTCAAGAGTATGCGAATGCGAACGTAAAAAATTATTCAAAAGCAAGGCAGTTGCCAATCTCAAAATTTTGTTGCATATACTTGAGCCCGAGTCTAAGTGCAATAAAACATTTTGTGCGGGGACTACTGATGAGAGACCTCCTGTACTAAGAATTCCTATACGGCTCGACCTATATCATATTTATTATCCATGCATATATCACACCCTTTTATGAGGGAGCTATTTGTGTTAGACCAGTGATTCTCAACCGGAATTCGCCACCTGGACTTCAATTTTTCAAGAATAACTGTCAAGTATGGACTTGGTGGTTTCCATGTTTTTGTCTGGCGTAAATGCATAATTACAAACCAAAAAATGCCACCTATTTTTTTTACAGTGTGATATTGCCGGGATTGCTGCAACCTGTTTCTAACTGTATTTTCCAACATACAATATATATATATAATATGTGTGCGACGAAATGTTTTGCTATTCGGTGGCAAAATTCTCCAAGGGTTGTGCAATGAACATAGAATTTCTACTTCTTTGTCATTGGGCTCTATCCTGTTAAGGCTGCTGCGCTTGCATTACACCCATACACCGGATATGCTCGTGACGCACGCCAACCCCACCCACTCTCGGTCTTGAAACCGGTACTGGAATGAGTTGTTCTTGTCAGTGACTGGGCTTAATGCATGATACTATAGTGTTGCAGTAGCTTGAACTGTCTGAAGTACGTCGACTCATAGTGATCGGACTACCAGAAAGTAAAGCAACCAGACTGAGGTGATATAGACATGTAATATTCGTTGGAATATATTTTCATCCACTCAATACACACAGTTCACAATGCGATACACAAAAGAGATGACATGTAATCAACAGATAGGAGTATCCCGCAGCGACCAGTAACGGGTCTAGCTTCGCCACCTCGCCCTAGGGTCAAGTATAAAAGTGTTCGATTTTGATCTTTATTCGGCTGTCTTTTCTTTAGACCAGGGGTATCAAACATACAGCCCGCGGGCCGCATCCGGCCCGCGAAGCAATTTTGCGTTGATCGAAAAATGCTTATATTATCCAGCACATTTGTAACAAATGTGGAGATATTTTATAGAAAATACTACTATTAAATAATCCCCTAATACAGAAAATGTCGAGTAGATTCATTGGCCACATTATTACCACCTGACCGCGGCGTCGTGGTTTCACACTAGTGGACACTGGGAAGAAGTCATTGACATTGACCCCCAATTTCGAGACGGCAAAAAGAGCACACTGCACACTGACTTGAGAGTTGTGTGTAAAAATGGACCAAAAAGTAGTTATTCACAGAAGCGAAAACGCCAATGGGGATCTATTTTATGTAGCATACATGGAGAATATATTAGTTACGCATTTGTGTGCCTTATAGTGTCGACTTTTATCAAAATACACCAGCCAAGGCTGTGTCAACAAAAAGAGTTCGTGTATCATCTAAAAATAGTACATTGAACACTCTCGTATTTGACATTTCGTGCTGGTGACGTCATATTTTGTGCTACGATTATTGGTATACGTTGTTTTTTTGAATTCTCTACTCTGACGATTACCCCTGACGAATGTCAGCCGAAAATATTCGGGTTCATTTCAATATGAATATTGAATATAGGCTACTATTCAATTGTATATTGAAGTTCTGTACCTCCAAGAAGCTGTTCAAATATAATTCACTATGGTTCACTGCTGTGTCACTTCTGACGGAACAGGTCCCCAGAAATTCGACTAGTGATTTAATAACAATAAACCAAATTCCAACGTCCAGGTTTACAGTTAAATATCGTGTATTCCCCACAACGCATACGCAGGGCTAATTCTAGAATACGACTTAAGCAAGGGGAGCATTGAAATATGCCAACTTATATCGTCGTTAGCTCCACTAATTTAGCGGTTCGTAACTGTATTATTTTTGCCAATTGCATTGCTCGCAAATAATATTGCTAGAATAAAACAGCCATGTTTATTTCCATTATATCCATTATCCAACCATTATCTTTATATGCTTTATATGATACAGTATTCAATTGAGAAGCAATGACATCATGATGTAATATTTTGGAATCAGTCGACTGGTCCGGCCCGCGAGGCAATTTGAGTTTGACACCCCTGTTATAAACAATCGTAACGACGCAGCACAATGACCATAACAATCACCTTTGCGTGGTCGGTTCTGTACAAAATGAATGAATCGAAAAAGAATGATCGTGCAAACTGCGCGGTTTAGCGAGTCAGAATTTATGTGTCGCTCGCATGTCGTCAAATGACATGTTATCGAAAATGTTACCTTACGAAGTTCTGAATCAGTTTAAAATTTGCTGTTTTGTTTATTTTATCGATCGACAAGCCTTTAACATATTGCATCTTGATATTATGGCATAAAATTGTAATATACCTGGCGGACCGGCAGGAAACTCTTCGCAGACCGGTTCGCGGACAGGCGGTTGAGAATATAACCACTGATCTATAAGCGACTTGGATTAGTCTTTGGATTGGATCAAGATTCTGTATTTTTCGAGCAAAATTGGATAGGGGTCCAGAAAAAAGCATGATCCGTGCATTATTCTAACCTCTACTAGTAGTACTAGTACATTGCGCCAATGATATAGATATATAGCATTCATTGCGCTACATACAAGGAGCTCAGTTGCAGAGATGAGCGGATTTGAAATTTCTATGTCCTAATCAAATCCAAATCCGAACTTTCAAATCCAAATCCTAATCCATAACTTTTTCATATTCAAGTCCATGTCCAATCCTAATCCGATTCCAACTGGAAATTCAGAAAGAAAGAAAAAATATGCAATGGAAGGATTCGAAAATTTTCTTTCACAACCAACGATTCCCTTGATTCAAGATAACGTAGTAACCATAAGTACATTAATAACTGATCTGAATAAAGTTTGTCGCCATCCGCCACACGACATTTCAATCTCCCAGAAATTAGATGAATCCAAATTCTAATCCGTTCTGAAAAAAATGTCTAATCCAAATCCGACAAAATTTCACAAATCCTGTTTTTTCAAAACCTAATCCTAATCCATGCCCATCTCTGGTGGCCACTGACTGGCCACAGTGCAGGGTTGTAATGACTCGAGTCACCTTTTTTTTGTGACTCGACTTGACTCGAGTCATTTTCTTGAAATGGGAAAATGACTCGACTCGGCTCGACTCGACTCTGCAGTTGACGAGCGAAGGCACTCAACTATGTCAACCATGTCACATTGTCACAGTTGGGTGGGTTTGGTCCAGATCAAATAGTGGTTGGTACAACATGAAGTGGGAGTCACATTGCAACTTGCAAACTTATCTGCGGTTTATAGCGTAGCGGTAACAAATTCAACTCAATTCCAACTGGTAGAAGCGAAGTTATTGAAGCACAACATTTTATTGTACTCACGGTGGCAAATTGTCTAATTAATAATTATAGAACTACCCACTGTGAATAGCCTACTATTACAGTGTGATACGAGCAAAGCTTGATGTACGGTACAGTCCTGGACTGTCAGTCCAGAAATTTGCCATATTCTCATGACTGTGGTTTGATATGAATTAATATATGATATGAACTGAATTAAGTGATTGTTTTATTTCTGTATATTACAGAATTGAATTCGATCCCCACGTTTTTTTGCGAATTCAGTCATTCTAACTCTAATCTGATTTATTAAAGTTGGAAATTTTCTATAGTTGTACATCTCAAGGCCATTGAAAATATGTTTTTGACCGCAATGCTCATGATGAGACAGCCAAAGACGTACGTCGCGTCACGCTTTTACAAGCATCAAAAGCTAAAAGAACAGGCAAAGCACTTTTGGCTGCGCTGCTGCCGTGTGAGGACAGGAATGATGAAAGACATGCTAAGACGCGCTCTGGTTCACCAAAAGTTTGGACGCAAGCAGAAGGGAACTGTTGCTTTGAAACTGAGACAGGAAAGGCTAGATGCTGCGTGCGCTGAACACGATCTCGAACAGAAGCAATTGAAAGGCGGGCTGAGATCATGCGGGGCTATGTTATCCAACAAATCTCTCACGATATTGTCAATATACGAACCAAAGACATTTCAAAGTTTAGTTGAGGTCGCACAGCGAGCTCGTATTGAAGGGATATATGCGAATCATGTTGAGTTGCCCGATCGTAGACTGTCCGCCAGTAAACCCAATAAAAAATTGACTAGCGGAGTGTATTGAAATTTTTGCCAAAATCCCTAACCATCACTGTTTGACCTACATAGACTAAATCTGTTGATATTTATCCTATCTATACAATGGTATATCTCATGAATAATGCCATCGTGTCTGGTTGATTTCATTAGATGCTTTTGACGTGGGCTGGGCGCAGTGATTTAAGTAGTCGAGTAATAATTCTAATGGTTTGAGTCGAGTATCGACAGATGATTTTACAAGGACTGACATTATACACTCCTTGCTGCTGAGAGTTCATTCATTGACGAGAATAATAGTTAACAATAGTATCTTGCATCGTGGAAGGATGTTAACCTCGATTGGCAATATCGTAGCATACGAAAACATCTGGTACAAAGCTATGCACACGGACTATTCAAAAACACTTTTTTTTTCAAATTTCAATGGCTACGTGATAAAATTATTATGTTGGCTAAAACAACGCTACACATCAAATTTGGGTCAATTCCAACCAGTAGAAGCGAGATTCTTGCTGTAGAAGATTTTGAATTTATCATATAAAATTGAAATTTTAAATTTTTTCTGTTGACCCCATAAAATTGTTAGGCTGTCAGTAGAGCATTGCACACCAAATTTGACTCAAGTCCAATCAGTAGAAGCGAAATTATTGCAGTAGAAACATTTGGATTTGAATAAAATAGTATCATGGAATTTGAAACTAGTGGTTGGAATTGAGCCGAATTTGGTGTGCGTCATCTATACTGACGCCCTAACAATTTTACAGAGTAGACAGAAAAAATTGAATATTTTATTTTTTATATGATAAATTTGAAATTTTCTAGTGCAAGAATCTCGCTTCTACTGGTTGGAATTGACCCAAATTTGGTGTACATCTTTGTTTTAGCCAACATAATAATTTTATCACGTAGCCAGTGAAATTTGGAAAAAAAAAATTTTTTGAACAGTCTACTATGTACGTTAGTGGAAATGACATGTTTGTGAAGTCGTGATCAATCCACAACATTGACGCGAAATTCAATGAAGTAGGTATAGTCGAAAAATACTGAATGATCTTGAATGTGATGTAGATCTGGCATTTGAAGAGCTTCTTGGCACAGAACTTCAATATCCAATTCTCTACTAGCTGCTGACGATTACCCCTGACGAGTGTCAGCCGAAAATATTCGGGTTCATTTCAATACGAATATACTGTTCAATTGTAGATCTGGCATTGTATTTTTTATGCGGTCGTATAAAAGGTAGGCCTACATATTTGAACTTTCTAGGTGGTACTATTACTGTTGTGACACTATAGTGAATGATACTCGACTCAAACCCTGATACTTGATGTAGGATCAAATCTGTCAGGTACTCGATTTTGCCCAGCCATATGTGTGGGCTTATACTATGTAGAGGTCCACACTATTTCCTAAACCGGAATGCGTATTCTCATTTCTGTGTCATTGAACGTTTTACAGTGATTTTTCGCTATGAAATTAACTGATGACGGGCCTGCGGTCTTGCATCAATCTGTTGCACCACATAGTCCTGATTTAAGTTCTACCACTCTTGATATATCAGGCAAAAACTTTGTTCTATTTTGCATGACAGGCGTGTATATTAGAAGCAGTCATTCTCAAGATGTCCGACCCTGTCCAATTTTCGTACGTGGAAGCCTTTCTGCAAAAGACAATCCCGTCGTTAAACGACAGTAAGCTAATTTCGATGAAATCAACGCTTAGGAACAAACCCATTATGCTTGTTGCGGAGAAAAAGGCGAAGAAATCAAAGCGGAAGCCGAGAAAACGACTGAGAATGACCAAACGAATTTTAGCCAAACCCACCAATAGCGCCTATTCCAGTTACGGAAGACTGCGATCGCTTTGGAAAGAATATATATCAAACTTGCTCGACGAATATATGGCTGTCAAAGCGGGAGGCCAGCAAAACGCAGACTTGAAATGCGTTCAAGACATTTTGTTGAAGGCGGATTATCATGGGGCTGATATCACAGTGGCAGACACGCCGTGCCGGACAATGAAGGGGATAAGCGGGACTGTGTTGCAGGTAAGTGTGGTGTTGATAACTGTTTAAATATAACTTTTCTTAAATTTTACTAGCTCACTTGATGATTATTAGGTTGGCCGAAAAATGGTAAGCCTAGGCTATTTACGGTAAGAAATTCTGTCTTACAATATGGAGTTACCCACCGTGAATATTATTTTTTAAATTTAAAATGTTCTGCTCCAATAATTGTTGTTGCGCATTGTTTTTTTAGACAATGTAACAATTAGATGGGGTAGATAGTACCATTAGAAAAAAATAGTAATTTTTTCATGAAAAATTTTCCCATCTTAAAGCTATGCTATGCTACTTTTTTAGCTAATTTCGGAATTTTATCAAGCAGCCAGTAAAATTTGGTAAAATGTTCTTAAAAACGTACTGTTCATGGCCTCATGCAATATTGAAAGAAGCCTGCGTTTTCCAGCCAAATTTCGCGTTATACCAATGTTTTTCCGCTTCTAATTTGTTGCAAGTGATTTTGTTACTACGTATAGTCGAAATTTTTGTGAATTTGCATGTATTTTTTGCGCCAGTGCTTACTGGTGAGATCGGTGGTTGAATTCTTATCCCAGCCTGTAAGTTTTCTGATCTAACAGCAATACTTGTTCCTTGATTACTGGGACTGGTGTTAGCTGAATTCTGTATATGTGACTCGCTAAGTTTATTGAACAAATGCGTGTGGAATATTGCATGTCCAAAGAACAACTTAGTTCATGGTGCAAATTGAATCTTAAAAATTTGAATCCATATAGCTCCTAAGCCATTTATTTCCACTCAGGAGATCAATTTTGCGCTAGTGTGGACACTGGACGAGTTACTTGATCTGTCATACTTATTTTATATCTTCCAGGAAACCAAAAATATCTTCCTAATCTGTACCAAAGACAACAAGCTCCGAAGGATTCCAAAATCGCAAACCATCTTCACATTTGAGCACCCACCAGGATACCGAGTCACGTTGTTCGGTTCACAGTTTTGTTTCAAGCCTGCGCACAGGCTCACGAAAAGGTTCAACAAAAATCCGACTCTGAAAGAGCTGTTGAAATGAAGCAACACTGTGGGCGTATGAAGCATTCGAATTGGGGAAGATATCTTCGAGGATGGCCAATACTACCTACTGCTGAGTACAAACCATGCTGATCGGTCGTCGCAAGATGATGCGATGCTGAAAAGCACCTGAGGATGTGCTGTATAGCAAATGGAGCTTTGAAATTTCATTGCCATGAATCTTACCCTCCAGCCCAGGAGTCTTACCTTTTCGCTAGCGCGGACCCAGAAGTTTTTTTGGTGGTTCCGTGGACCCCTTAGCCATAACATTTTGGGAGCCGATTACGGTATATGGGTTAATACTTAGGAACTATGGCATGGTACTGCTGCATTAGTGTATCTTGTTGAGTGAAATCTCTATAACTGTGTGGTGGCTACTTCCCTGTGCAAAATTCCAGCAGTTGCCCAAAACGTCTGCCACAAATAATTGCTTGCGATAAACCGTACTAGTCCTTATTTTATTGCAAATGCGTGGTTGCTGGTAGTGGTTTCTTGAAATACATGAACTTGCTACGCATTGGCATATTTGGTTTTTAGCAGGGGATGATGAGATTGAAGGCAGTGTCTGAAATCAGGACTTTCGTTGAGCGTTTTCTTCAACAGCTTTCCACACTATATTGGCAGCAACGGCGTCCTCCAATCCAAGACCTTGAGATATAGTGACAAAATGAGCACTGAGCAGCAACGTTATATGAATCAACTAGGGCTGAGTGGGTCGAGTCGCGGCTTTATAGCATTACAAATCCTCGCCAAGAAATCAGAGTGGCTGATGTCCACTGTTACGCATTTTGACAAAATTAAGTTTTCATTTTCTTTCGGCCATATTCAACTTAGACATGGACTTATTGAAAGTTTACAAAAAAAAAGGATTTTCTCAAATATTGAAGAATGGACAATGGACATAGTTGCGTCGAATTGAATTTGGTAGTTTTTTGGTCTGACCTATTTCATTGCACTTTGTAACAATGTGTTGGCTGATCACAAGTTTATATGGGAATGTTATTTCCAACGTGTGTAGTAGGGATGTTCAAAAATAACTTTTTTTCGAATTCCGAGGATTCACCGATTATATTGTTAGGTCGCCAATAAAATCGCTGCACGCCATATTTGGCTCAATTCCCACTACTAGATGTGAACGCACAGAAGATTAAAAATTTTGAACTTATTATAAAAGCGTTTTATAAAACAATTTTCAAATTTTACTGATTCGAGTGTATAACCGCAATGAAAAATAATCTCACTACTCGACTTGAACCATTGGGATTAATATCCGAACCATCGCGTCCAGCCCTAGATTCAACGTGTAGGCTACGTACCGAGAGACTTGAAAAAAGTGTGATGTGCCGGTCGTAGAGGCTTCATCCCAAGCAAGACTTCACCGACCTCTCCGTACACTTCGGCCTGTAAAATGTGCACGAGTCAGAACCGGCCACAACCCAGTCACAAGAAAATCTCACTTTTATGGTTTTGACTCGAGTCGTTTTCAATACACCACCTAGTCAAGTCCAAGTCAGTGAGCCAGGGTTGTAACCGAGTCACAAGTCAAAGTTATTTCCGTATTTTGAGAAAATGACTCAAGTCAAGTCATCAGAAAATCGTGACTCGAGTCGTTACAACCATGCAGTGAGCAAAGGGTCGAGTCCGAGTCATAGTATCGTGACTCGAGTCCAAGTCGTTGTTCACTGTTCAGTTTTGAGTTCATGTCCTGTTCAACCCACTTTTTTCGACTCTGCTCGAGTGATATGGAATGACTCAAATTCCTAGTATTGTAATTTCCCTCAGTCCTAACACTTTCTGGCCCTATTTTCCAACCATCAGGACTGATCGACAAAAGCAGGGTTATAATGAATCGAGTCACGATTGAGCATGACTCGAATCAAGTCGTATGACTCGAGACTCAGACGGCCAAGACCGACATTTCATTGTAATTTCGCAGAATAGTTAAGTAACCACACTATTGGCATTTCGTCTATTGGTACTGATACTTGAAAATGAGACCAGAAACTGCTAAAAGTGGGGAAAATTAGTATATTATAAATGCGAACCATTGGATATCAACAAACAGAGTTCTAAAAGAGGGTTTAACAAGACTTTAACTGGAGACTGAGCAGTCAACACAATGACTTGGACTCGAGTCATAACACCACGACTTGGACTCGATCCTCTGCTCGAAGACTTGGACTCAGACTTGACTCGGTGGTGAATTGAAAATTACTCGAGTCAAAACTATAAAAGCGAAATTGACTTGTGACTTGGTTATAACCCTGGACGAAAGACAAATAACGTCATGACTTACTATTCTTCGAAGTTACAATGAATGTCTGTCCTGGCCGTCCTAGTCTCAAGTCATGCACAACGACTCAAGTAAGTCGAGTCGATACAAAAACTGACCCGAGTCGAGTCATTTTACACATTTGAAAAAATGACTCCAATCACCAAAAAATCGTGACTCGAGTCGAGTCATTACAACCCTGCATATCTTTACAAAAGACGTTTGCCACTAGGGTGAATTTGGAAACTAATCGGCAGATACGCTCCTGGCCACTAAGAGTTAATTTATCAACGAGTATCAGAGTTTCAATACTAATTTCCACTGTCCTCATCATCATTTTCTTAAAATTTTCATGAAATCAATATACCACAATATTGCGATATAATGAAGATGGGAGGGTGCCGAAACGACTTGGAGTGGTCTTTAAATCAGCTAAAGGCTGTAAGCCTCAATATGCTGTATCTCGGCACGCAAATCTGAAACATGTAAAACAAAGCTATGTACGTTAGCGGAGATGACATTGATGTGAAGCGGTGATCAACCCATAGCATTGTCACAAAGTTGAATGAATTGGGTATTGTCAAAAAAACTGGGATTACATTCTTTGTGGTTGCATGAAAGGCACAAATTCCACATTATACGTACGGTTGTGACGTGATAATTAGTGACACTCGGACACACTACTCAAAGCATAACACTCGTGGATTTCGTCTATTAGTACTGGTACTTAAAAATGCAACCAGAAACTGCTAAAAGTGAGGAAAATTACTATATTACGAATGTGAACTATTACATATCATCAAACAGAGTTATAAAAAGTGGGTGAAACAAGATTTTAACAGGAAACTGAGCATTCAACACAATGACTTGGACTCGGACTAGAGTCATATTATCAAGACTCGGACTCGACCCTCTGATCGCTGACTTGGACTCGGACTTGACTCGGTGGTGAATTGAAAATGACTCGACTTGAGTCAAAACTATAAAATTGAGATTGACTTGCGACTCGGAGCCTTGCGACTTGGTTACAACCCTGATAGCAGCCATGCCCCGGAAAAACTGTCTAGCTTCACAATTCATAGCGATATTCATATAGCAATGCAGCACCTTTGACAGTATCACATCTCCGGACTCGTTCGAAGCAGATTCTACGCTGTCGCAGTACACGGTTGCATTAGTCAGACATTCATCGTCACACTCTCTCCACGTCGGTCTGCATGCGCCAACACCTGCAATTATGTGCACTGGCTACAGATGAGCACGACAATTCAAGTACTTGGAATCTGAAGCGAATGTTAGTTCTAATGATTCTAGTCGAGGAGTGAGAGACGACTTTTACAACTACTAAAATACATAAGTGCTCAGTAACATGATACTTCACGTAGATTCTGCATACTTACAATACTTAATCAAGTAGCTATGGTTTAGACAGTGTTGTAACCAAGTCACAACGTTCCGAGTCACTTTTATAGTTTTGACTCCAGTCAAGTCAAGTCATTTTCAATGCACCACCGAGTCTAGTCCGAGTCCAAGTCAGCTAGTAGAAGCTCGAGTTCGAGTCATAGTGTTTTGACTCGAGTCCGAGTCCAAGTCATTATGTTCACTGTTCAGTTTTCAGTTCAATCCGGTTCAACCCACATTTTTCAACTCTGCTCGAGCGATATAGAATGGCTGGCATTCATAATATGGTAATTTTTCTCAGTTTTAACAGTTTCCGGCCCTATTTTCCAAGTATCAGGACTGATAGACGAAATATCAATCACGTGGAGACTTTACTATTCCTCGAAGTTACACTGAAATGTCCGTCTTGGCCGTCGTAGTCACGGATCGATGACTTGGTTCAAGTCATGCACAATGACTCGAGTGCAAGTCGAGTCAATACAAAAATTGACTCGAGTCTAGTCTATTTACGCATTTGAAGAAATGACTTGAGTCAAGTCGAGTCACCGAAAAATCGTTACTCGAGTCAGACTAGTGTCGAGTCATTACAACCCAGGGTTTAGAATACTTCTACTTCTAGTGGACATGTAAAACCAGACTTACCGAAATATTTTAAGAGATCTTAGTGGTACGGAACTTGATTGTACAATTGAACAATATATTCAAATTGAAGTAAACCTGAATATTTTGGGCTGACACTCGTCAGGGGCAACCGTCAGCGACTAGTAGAGAATTGGAAAGTACATTGCCAATAGCATCGCTTTTTACCTAACTGGGAAATAACTTCAGCTATTCGTGGAGCAACGATCACTACTTGGGCCACCTCTGTTAAAATGATATGCTACCAGCAAATCTATGAGTTAATTTATCATCGATAATTATGATTTTGATAGTACTTGCCACTATTGAAGGCTTGAGACCTCAATTGGTCGCATCACAGCACATGAAAGATACAGACGTTAACGGAAACAACATATCTGTGGAGTCATGACCGAATCACAGCATTGTCACAAGTGCAATGAAATAGGTATGTTCGAAAAAAACACCAAGTTATCTTAAATGTGATGTACAGCTGGCATTGTGTTCTCCGTGGACGCATGAAAGGTGCGTATTTGAACTCTCCAAATCATTCATAGTTTCATGCCCGCTACATCAGTGGTTCTCAAACTTTTTGTCTTCGTGGACCCCTTTTCGACTGTCAAGGACCCCCTCTAATTTTAGTTCAAATTTAGCTGAATTATCATTCAACCGTCAGCTGTAGGCATCTTTTCATTGTATTTTATATTTTGAGGTGTATGGAACTGATAAAATTGCTAATACACCAATGATGATGATGATTATAAGCAAGAACAAAATGACGTTCTCCAACTTTACATTTTTTCCCACAAACCCCAACAAAGCATCTCCAAGTCCAACAGCAATATGTTTGCATCATTATGCTATTGACAATTAGGCAATTAAAATGAGTTTGCATCATCATTATTGGTTTATTAACAATTTATCAGTTCCATACACCACAAAATGTGATACAATGAAAAGATAGGAAGGTGAAGAAGCGACTTGGAGTAGTCTATATGATATCAGACACCCACCTTGGCCTAGGCGATGTAAAGAGGAGGCATGCACAGTTTGCACACTGAATGAAAAGTAAATAAGATAGTATAGAAAAAAGCAAGTGACATAATGGGGTGGCATGTCATGGAAGGCGAGATCGATAGGTCAGTCGTGGTCCGGTAATCATGAGGATGGACTAGTATTCACAGTACGATATTTCATCTCGGACATCCATTCTGTTGATGTGAGTCCTGAAGTTTTAGTACTTGTACAGAGAAACTGCCTTGTGATTTCTCTAATTTTTAAAAGAAATTAACAATTGGATTTTCAATCGTTTCGCGAATTGAGAGGCTTTGCGGGCCCCCTGAAAATGCTTCGCGGACCCCGGTTGAGAATCACTGTGCTATATGATACTCGAATACAGTGACACGCGGTGAGGTTCATCACTGGTGAGGCACTGACCCCTCTAGAGTCTGATTTCCAAATACATAAACCCAAATTGGCAGTTGCCTAATTGTTTCTTATCACATTAGCACTCTTCACATGTACGCTACGTAAGAAGCTACCATATATATCCACAATTGCAGGTATAGGCCTAGGTGTGGATGAAAACACATAAAAGCTACGTCAGTAACTGAATAAATTTGCTCTGCAATAGGATACATGTTGGCTGTCGTAACTTCACGATTCATATCATAACGTCGATTTGCGAAGTGGATAGCGCATTGCATCACAGCGATTGTCGGATTGCTAGCAAATAGTGGGTGAGGCAAATTCATCTGTGCCTCACCTCGTCGTTGTTTCTCTGCCCTGTCATCATTCGTCACAAAGCTGAATCTCACATTCCTTGGCGGTTTTCAGGGGGTTCTAGTGATCTGACGTTAATAATGCCTCGATTTTGGGAATCAGTGCAACAAAACCATCAGATTAATGCCAGTTAGAATAAAGTGTGAGCGGCTTATGATGAATTGCGCCCGTCTGTGCCTCACCTCTCCTTTCGAGCTATAGTTTTGAACAATAAATATGCAAATTCCCTGGTTTTTAGTGGCAAAATGATTAAACTTCAGTAATTCATGAATATCGATAGGAAATAAAAAACCATCCTTATTGGTGTTGTATTAGTCATTGAAGGTACACAATTTTCTCATATTCATCCTGACAACAGGTGAGGCACCGATAGTTGCGGGTTCCGACTGAGGTCGACTTCTGAATTCCTATAACTGAGTTTTGGAGGTTTATCGAGGCTACTCCACGCCACCTCATCCGCGTAAGCGGTGTCTTACAGAAAGTCTAGACATGGGCC
This sequence comes from Botryllus schlosseri, assembly GCF_051294905.1. Classification (NCBI taxonomy): domain Eukaryota; kingdom Metazoa; phylum Chordata; class Ascidiacea; order Stolidobranchia; family Styelidae; genus Botryllus; species Botryllus schlosseri. The sequence continues at coordinate 27,135,255 of NC_137242.1, read as the reverse complement.
GTGCTATAACTCGGCAGTTACGGGATAAAAATGAAGAATATCGGCCTGGTGTAAATGACCATAGTAGTCGACAAACACCATGAGTACCATAAAACAAAAAAAAGGTGAGGCACCGCCTAACTTGCCTCCCCTGACCGGACGTTACTGCTTGAATACTCGATTCAGAATGGAATCCCTCGGGTACTTGATTTTGTCCAACCCCACTCAAGACCTATGGTGTTGGGTCAACTTACAATTTATATGTGCCCCCTTTTTCACCCAGGCGCCCTTGAGTATAGGCTCGGACGCATGCGTCACGGTCACTATGACGTCTGCATCTTTGACGGCGTCCTCAATCGTTTCGCAATTCTCCATGACCAACTGCTTGAATTCGCTGCAAACGTTTTCCGCCTTTTGGTGGTCTCTGCCCCAAATCTTTACCTTGAAACATTTCGTAAAGTGATGTGATTACAACAAAGCCTGACCAACTATTGCACTGGTCAACACACATTTTGGTGCCAAGAAAGTTTCAACGGTTTTAGGGTATTTTCAGGTCGCTGAATCCAAAAATGACATTAGTTTTCCTGAATTGGCTCCATTTTTTCAATTATTCCATATTTTTGGTTCGAAAAGTGCTAAAAATACGCAAATTGTGACATGGGTAAAATGGTCTTTGTGTACCGCACTACGGACCTTTGTATACTACGGTTTTAGGGCATTCTTATGTCCCTGAATCCGAAAATGACATTAGTTTTTCCAAATATACCCTATTGTTCGAGATATTTCACATTTTTGGTTGGAAAAGTGCATAAAATACGCAAATTTTGGCATAGGTAAATTTAACTTTATATACTACAAGTTCGATGAGTTCACATCTGTTTCTTCATGTGTGTGCTTACAGCATTGTTCTATTTCTGGAGAGAGATCGTTGAAGACGCAATCGCTAACACAGAGAGCCTTCTATACGCGAGTCCTGTTTCATGTGAAAATCAAGCAAAAATTATAAAAATTAGGCGATATTAGCGGTAAACAACATATTTTTTTAAAATCAAAAACAGGTACCGTCAAAGCCCAAATACTACGTTCAGTAACGCTCAAATCTCAGTTAGTAAGCTGTCAAAGCACGCTAATCAATCATATACCTCCATTTTCAGTAAAAGCCCTTCGATATCTTTGCAGTAAAAAGATCATCTTGATGGCTAAAACACAGAAGTAATTCTTTCTCTCTTGCTCCATTTCGAGGAGTTTCGTCTTTGAGTCGGGTACTTCCTCAGAGTGAGGCACAGATCGCTAAGAAGATTTTAAATCTGCGTAATTTCAATTATTCTACTTACAACGAATAAATAAAATAAATAAAAAGTAGAGCCAATTCAGAGAAATGGATGTAATTTCCGGACTCAGCAGCCCAACCATACCTAGAACCCAATAGAATATCTTTGGTAATCAATAAAAAGTTTTTTTTGTAGGCCAGTGTTATTGGTTCGCCGACAATTTCAAGTCGATACCACACTTTGCAAGAAATATCAGTATCGGCCATAAGAGTTGAATAATATCGGCAGTTTTCATCAAGTCACAGGACGGTAGTAGTGAGTCAGAACTAAAACGTGCAACTGCTAGACTTGAATAAAGTATATTCATATTCAGATGAACCCAAATACTTTCGGCTGACAATCGTCAATGGTGATCGTCAGCAACTAGTAGAGAATTGGAAACATTTTATATATACAGTCATATCACAAAAGATGACATCGTCAGCATGAAATTTCGAATAATTAGGGCGAAGAGAGCGCTTAATCTCAATGTACGATTTTTAGATGGTACACGAGAAGCCGATAAATATAAATATCCAGACTTGGCCGTTACAGGTATTACTATGTAGACGGATATCGATTGGGCACTGACAACAAAATATTCAAATTTTACTTTTTCAAATGTATAAGCCTCCGAAAATGCTGCAATGTGACTTTTGGCCTGCAGTCCGGAACCAATTATACAGAGAACCCTTGGCTTGCCTTCGAATACAGCCTGAAAATGATATTTTATACATTAATATTAATATTAAATGGCTGTCTTGCTAGAGGTAGGCCAACCAACCCAATAGTAGGGATGGTGTGAACGTGAGGTTCACGTTCGCGTTCTGTGTGTGAACCTTAGAAATTTAGCGGTTCACGTTCACAAACAAACCCTAGTAGGTTCCTCACTGTGAACCTTTTTCATGGATTTCCATTGTTTCACGTCATTATAACATCTTTGGTTGAAATTAATTGCATTTCAACTTCGCACCAGTCTATGCATGGCGCTGGCAGAATAAAAAAATCAACACCAAGAGCCAAATACACTACATTTATAGGTAGTCAGTGAATGGTGCTTTTTCAACCAATCAATGAAATTGATATCGTTATTTGAAGTAAAAAATCTAGCAGGCGTTCGGGGTCAATCGTGATTTCATATGTTTATTGCATCATAAAAACCAAATCCGTGCGATTGGGGTGTTGGCCACTGCTGTATAACTGGGGTAACATCGGTAGGAAGTGTAGAAACCGGTCTTACACTCTGCTCAATATCAACGTAGCAATACTCGTGCCGAATACATTGTCCGGTCTGGCCTTGACGGTTAAGGCGTAAGCTTATATTCCCTTACAAGTCCTCGTCGAAATTCTTGGCAAAGCGACGGAAGGTATTGATTTTATGGGATTATTTATATTGTATCATTTGATTGCCCCAGTTGATACGTTTGGTGACGTTCAAAGCGTCAATATGTACTTCAGCATTGTGGCCCGAGTCGTCGTTAGGTATCGTGTACATTAATTTAGGCTATAACTTTACAGAAATGTAGGGTTGGAATTAGCAATATAACGTCTCGTGACCAGAGGTGGTCAAAGTAGTCAATAAAGCTACTCAAGTAGAAGTAGAAGTAGCAACGAAAAAATCTACTCAAGTACGAGTAGAAGTACTTCTTCCATAAGCAACCAAAAACTACTTGAAGTAGAAGTAGAATTTACTGACTTCAAAAGTACTCAAGTAAGTAAGTAGTTGTGAAAACGATCCTAATTCGTTCACGTGGATTGTAAAAAGGTGCCAATTGAGCTATGCGAAATGTGACGAGCTTGATTCATATTGATGCACACCAGCAAGTATCCAATTTTCGATAGCATAAGCATTCCTCCACATCATAGGATGAAAATGATAGTATTATTATGGAAATGCGATACTTATCCTCTGTTTTCTCGAACAGCACGTTTTAGAAAGTAGCATGGTATGACGCCATCCCCCATATTATAAGCTCCGTAGCTTAGTCGAAGAGCAATACGGAGCGGACTATAAAAATGCCATATTGTGTAGCTTTATTTCCGGAAATTAAAGGCATTCATGCCTTCACTCCAGAAAGGGTCAAAGGCGGTATGCTAAAACAGCACTGAAACTGACAACAAAGTCAGAGTCCACTTTTCCAGGTTAGGACGTGCCATAGACATGCTAGATTACGATATGACAAGTAAATGCTAGATTGCGAAACATCAGTTTCAAACGATATGATGAGCCATATAAACTGTGATGAATTATTTCACATGGGCGAAGGGCGACAATGTGGTGTGAACGCAGGGATATCTAGTTCTAGTTCTAGTTCTAGTTCTAGATATCCCTGTGTGAACAGAATCACGCCAACCCACTACCTAAATTATATTCATCGATACCTTCATGAAATCATACTGGAAACTCCGTATCCACTGCGCGCGAAGCGCGACGAAAATTCCGGGTATTACTCAACTTTTATGAAAAATAAATGTTGATATTCCGTGAAAACAGCCCCGAAATTCCTCAGGCTATCATCCTGATTGGAAAATTGAACTACTTCTACTTGACAAACTGAAAATAGCGAAAAGTAAGTAAGTAGATCACAAAATATTATGAAGTAGAAGTAGCGAAAATCAGATCTACTTGAGTAAGTACCAGAAGTAGAGGAAAACTACTTGAGTACTTCGAAAAAGTAGAAGTACTTCGTTACTGACCACCTCTGCACGTGAGGTCATGAGGTTTATGTTCGCATTCACACAGAACCTTTCAAAAAGGTTCGCGTTCACACGAACCTGAACCTTTCAGAGGTTCACACCATCCCTACCCAATAGCTCTAACACAGTGGTTCCCAATCTGTGGTACGCGTACCATTAGTGGTACGCGAAGGTCTTCCAGGTGGTACGCGAGTAGATTCTGTTTTTTTTTTCGACCGAAGGAAGTTATTAGTCCAGGTGGGTTTCATTTTGAATTTTTTGAAGTTTTTTGACTAGTGGTGAAAAAACAATTCCATGCATCTCATCAACCCGGGCTGATAATGCCTAGTTTAATAAAATTTGGTATTAGTAGGGCTATTTTTTTTACAAAATTGAGCGTTAAGTCAAAAAATTGTCAAAACTGTTTACAAAGTCAAAAGATTTTTTACCCCTCCATTTCGTTTGTATCGTAGATTCGATATTTTAAATCTTGAAGCCATACTTTATAGGCCTACCGTTGTAGGCGGCCCATTGTCTGCTCATCGTGGATCATAAATTGTCAAACGAAACAAATAGGTTGACAATTGACATGGTGTTATTCTCAACGTATCGTAATATCCTAACTGAAGCAAGACTGCTTGGGCATTGCATGGATGTTTTATCAAGAAGCGCATGATGAATAATTGTGATGTATGAATGACAACATTGTCAGAATGAAGCACCATGGTGGGTCACCAGCAGTGTACGCACAGTTTCAGTGTTTTCAACCAACAACTACACTGCTGTTAAACGGTAGGCTATTTCTCCATTCTTGGCAAGCTACTAAGTAAGGACAGACAATTTCCACCCGAGAATATAAGAAAGTATCTTTCGTTGTACTACAACAAATTTTAATTACCTCCTCCATAAAACGTGGTGTAACTACTTGGCCGGATACCGTTAGAATAATGTTTTTTAATGTCAAAATTTGTCAGTTTTTAAGTCAAAAAGGCTTTTTCAGGCCATACTACTTCGTAAGGACAGACAGTCCTTACCAAAATTGAATATAAGTAGTACAATTTTAACATTATGTGCGAAAACACCTAGTTTGCGTACGTGAAGTCAAAATTTGGTCAAAATCCTCCAATTTTTAGGTAAAAATCGCCCTACACCCCACATATCCAATTACGTGATTATGACGTCATAAATGGTTAAAACTTTTTTACCGCCTACGTCGTGCGTAAATTATGTAGGTGGTACGCGAGCACTACATAAAACCTCGAAGTGGTACGCGGATGGAAAAAGGTTGGGAACCACTGCTCTAACACAATCGAATTAATTTTGGTTATTTCTTTATTATAAGCAAGGTCCCAATGCTGTTCATTGCAGTTCTCTGAGAAATTTCTATGCCTCAGGCGGAAGAGAGGATGAAAATCGTTCAGCCACAGAAATTTCCTATGGCGTATGTTACCATAATGTAAACTTAGCAAGCAGCAAAGCCAGTGCTTCCCAACTGGTGGGAAATTCCCCACCGGTGTGGAATTCAATGGTTTCTGGTGGGGAATAGACACATTTGTTAAACATTATATACAGGATAGTCTACATATTTACAGAGAGACATGCGCGATCACCGTTACCAGTTAACTGCTCATTAGGGCTGTTCAAAAATAACTTTTTTTTCCGGATTCCAGCCATTCAGTGCTTAAATTGTCAGGTTGCCACAACAAAGGCTGCACACCAAATTTGGTTCAATTCTAACAAGTATAGGGCTCCGCGGATCCAATTAAAATTTTTAATTTATACAAGAAAATTGAAAAAAAAAATTTTTCAAATTTTTCTGTCAACCCCATGAAATTGTTGAGCTGTCTTCAGAGACGATGCAAAAAAAATTTGACTCAATTCGGACTAGTAGAAGTGGAGTTATTGGAGTTTTTCGTTGATAATTCTCCAATTATCCTTGATTGGGGGATAATCCGAGAATTATCAACGAAAAACTCGAATAACTCCGTTTCTACTGGTTGGAATTGACTCAAATTTCATTTGCATGGTCTTTGAAGACATCTCAACATTTTCATGGGGTTGACAGAAAAATTTGAAAATTTTTTTTTTTCAATTTTCCTGTATAAATTAAAAATTTTAATTGGATCCGCGGAGCCCTATACTTGTTAGAATTGAACCAAATTTGGTGTGCAGCCTTTGTTGTGGCAACCTGACAATTTAATCAGTGAATGGCTGGAATCAGGAAAAAAAAGTTAATTTTGAACAGCCCTACTGCTCATGTATCGAAAATTATAAATTGAAAGTGTCCTCGGAGGACGCCTAAGTGTCCTCCTTTGTGGTGATTTGTCCTTTTTTCGCTGAATGCCATGAAAAATACGACCCCGACCCAGCGAATGTCGGAGTTTCGTAAAAAAAATCGAGAGCGATGACCTTTTTTTCGGTCTAAATTTTTTTAAATCACCAGTTTTCTTGGAGCTTCCAGAATTTATAAAAAGTGTCCTCTTTTTGGGGTCTCAAAATATGGTAACCCTATTTCAAAGGGAATATAGGAGTTTTGGGTAGTGGGGAATGAAGACAAAAAGGTTGGGAACCACTGAGCTAAGCTAACTACCTCGGATTAGAACTGCTTTGCTGGGAGTTTAAAACAATAGTTGAAAAATTTACGATCAAAGAAATTTCAAAGTTTAGATGTAACCAATAGGGTTTGTTACGTAACTAAACCTGAGCAGAGAGCAGCATTCATAATACTAAATTTAATTTCAGAGGACATTGTGTGACTAATTACCACCAACAGTGGTTACTAGCGTTGTTAAAAAATAACTTGTTTTTCCGGATCCTGGAAAATCACCGATTAAATTTCCAGGTTGTCTAAAAAACGCTGCACACCAAATTTAGCTCTATTTCAACCAGTATTCGCCGACGCAGAGCCAATAGAAATATTTGAATTTGTTATAAAAAATAAAAATAATTTTGTTTTCAAATTTTACTGTCAACCCCATGAAATCGTCTAGCTGTCTATAAAAACGATGCAAAACAAATTTGAGTCAATTTCAACCCGTAGAGGCAAAGTTATTTGAGATTTTATTTCATAATTCTGAGGTTTTCTCCGCTATGCTATTTTTGCGAATCCAAAACTTTCAACTGCAATAACTTCACTTCTACCTGACGGAAATGAGCAAAAATTGTAATACATCGTTCTTTCAGGTCACTTAACAATAAAATGGCGTTGACAGTAAAATTTGAAAATTGATTTTTAAATCTTTTTATGATAAATTCAAAATTTTTAACTACGAGTTCATATCTACCAGCTGAAATCGACCAAATTTGGTGTGCATCGTTTTTTTAAGCAACCAATCAATTTAATCAGTGAATCCGAAAAGAAAAGTTATTTTTGAACAACCCTAGTGTTTAGTAATGAAGTACATAGACTTTTTCAGTGTAGGTTTGGCTTACTTGTGCTTACTAAAAGCGACGACGTTTCCAACTACATCTGTTCCGCAATTTTTGGATCTATCAGGCAGCACAGTTGAACAACTATGAAATTTTCAGCTTCTCCAAATTAGATTGGATTTAGAATCATAAGCACCCAGGTTGTTCCGAATTAGATTAGAATTACTGAGTTCACAAAACTCGGAAATTGAAGAGAAATACAACAAAAGTTCGCTTCATATCACATTAGAGTTCAGTCTCATTAGCATGAGAATGGCAAATGTCTGTACAACAAGCTTGGCTTATTTCGCACCATACGGTTCTCCTGTAGGGTTTTTAGGGAAACCAGAAATTAGATTAGAATTCAAATGAAAGCAAAGAAACATTTCACAAATTAGATTAGAATTAGATTACAGGTACTTTGCTCTAATTAGTCTAATTAGCCAACTAGTAATATCTAATTGTTTAAGTCTGTCAGATAGGCTAGGTATGTTTCAAGCACGTAGATCAGTGCTTCCCAAGGTAGGCTCCAAGGTAGCCTTCTTGCGGCTCTGATTGACCTATAAATATGCCACAAAATTTAATAGACAACAATTGTTGTTTGTTTCTATGAATAGTTACAGTCAATTTCCATATATGAATGCTAAAATATAAGATATTAGTTATACCTAAAGCCTTACAAGGCCGCTTCTGAAAACTGGGGGAAAGAATTTATGCAGACAAGCGTCAAACGCATGGATTAATACTCGTCAGATAATGATATATCTTGAGTTCTACTGGTTATAGACCTTTATAGGCTGTATCGTCTCCATGAAGAGTAAATTTCAACACAATTTTACTAACATTAAAATAACGGCTCATAGTCAAGTATAAATTGCAATAAGTCCAATATTACTCAGCGAATAATCCCCCGCAAACTTGTGCATTAAGTGCTGGAATGTATGAAGAGCTATCACATAACGATATAATAGTATGTTGTAGTAATGATATGCATTTTTAGTTTATTTCAATGTATAGCACTCGCCAAACTGTGTCTATCAATGCTAAAATAACCGATATAGAATCTATAAAAGTCTCTGTGCCTTTGAATTAGCTATAGGTGGTGAGATCCAGAGATAGCGTAGCTACTCAAGTGTTTCATGCGGCTCCATGTGTACTCTGAAGTTTGAAATGCGGATCCAAAAAGGTTGGGAACCACTGACATAGACCAACACTAATCTCAACATTGCATTTAAAATATTCCTACAACAGTTAATACCTGAGTTCCTACTACAGTGGCCGCTGCAGTTCTCATTGCTGTGATTATCTCACCGTCCATTAACTGCAACAAAATGTACGAATACAGCATACAGTAGGTTGCAAGCACGGCATTATTAGCCTTACACATTTGAGAACGCCGGTATTTTCATCAAACAGCGTGATGTAACAGTGATGAGTCGGTAAATTGTGTTTGGTATTGTCCGGATAAAGTCCAATCAATTTGGTCATCAGAGTCTTGTCCGTTGAACTGTAGCTTGGCATTGTAAGTAGCGTTCTGAATATGATTGATTTGAATCATTTCAATGTCACAAATATAGCTGTCCCAGCTTAGTATTAGTAAGTCGATCTGGTAGAAAGCTTGCCTATATGACTTGAATGAATAAGATATTCGGAAAATAACTGGCAATTATTCGATACAACCCCCAAGACTTGGATAAATAATACATATTTCTAATTATACTAATGAAAGCTAAATGCCGGTAATCTAATTTGTGAACCGTTTCTATGAGAATGAGCTTAGGTTCGATAAGAAATTAACCTGATCTTGTTGTATTTCTTTTGCGAATTCAGTAATTCTAGTTCGAATCTAATTTGGAAAAAATGTAGCTTAAAATTTTAACTATTGATTCAACAGTGCATGTATTTCACAGGCTCAGTCCAACATCCTTCAAGACCCAAGTAAAATAATAATGTCACGTTTTGAAATCACATAACCTATACCGCATGAATAAATGCTCACCCATTGGCCCCCGGTACAGATACAGCAGTTCGTAAGGGCTGAACGGACCTGTTGCTCGAATACTCTTGTAGAGCTCTCCGTACGGCTGGGATAAGTTCCGCGTAACTGAGATGCTTTTTTACGAATTCAGTTCCAATATACGGAATAGTTTCCATGCTGACTGGAATGTAGCGACAGTTTCAGGGCGGAAATCAATCGTTCTGCTAAGTAGAAATCCAAGAATCCAGAGTACGCAATTCTCGTTCATATTTGCCTTCAAAGCCGGGGTTTTCCCGGACTAATGTCCAGCAACGTTACTCGAGCGTGCAGTAGCTGCACAGTGCACATCTTGCAAAGGAATGCCGATTGCCGAAAGCGACTCCGGAGAAGCGGTTCCCAGTTCGCACATAGAATATGCATGCAGGGGAGGAAAAATTACTAGGGATACGAAAATAGTCATTTTCCGAATTGAATATAAAATGCTAACGCGCCCGCAATTATTAATATTTTTAAAGATAAAATAGTGACACAATGTTAGCCGTAATCGTTATGTGCCCGTAACAATGCAACGAAATCAAAAGATCCGAAAAAGCACACTTTTTTCGAGTTATATTAAGATGGAAATTTGGGAAAAATATGTGAAATTTATTGCCAAAATCATGATCGCCCGGAAAGATTTTAAAAATAAGGTTTCCCGAGTCGGTACCTGAAATTCGGTTTCCACCGACAGTCTATTCGTTTGACCTCCAAGCTCAAGTTCAAGTTTATTCATAAAAATTTCATCACTTCAAAACATCACAAGACTGCAATACAATGAATGATAGGAAGATGCCGAAACGACTAGGAGTATATAGTCTTAAAGGTCAACTGCATCTTCATGACAACTTTGCGGAATCATGTTCAGAATTTTTTTTCATAACGAAATTACCGCCTTTCCGTGTTTCAACTCAATCGGAAATTGCCGTAATTTTGACTATAAGTTCCAATATTGGCATGTTTACAGAAAAAGCAGAATGTGCATTGTGACGTCAAGTGAATGACACATATTATCAACACCGGTCACAGCGGCTGTTTGTGTTCTCGCAGTCTTTATTCTAGTCAGTAATGGCCGAGGTTTCCATTGTAACGGATTTGCCAAGTGATATTGAGACTGAGTCTGAGTACTCCGATGTCGAATGTGAGTATCGTTTTTGCACGTACTTACAAAATTACCGTTAAAATGCCGGATTGGTTCAGGTGTTGATGCGCTCGATCCCACGTCAGTGGAACCCCTTGCAGCTTCATAATAATGATTGGTTATGAACAGCCTTAGCTTGCTCAGCGCAAGCCGCTCGTCGAGACTACATGAAATACAGTTGTATATATAGTATGTAGTGTAATAGCTCGTTTCAGTCATGCATCTTGATAAGTTTGTGCTGTAAGGGGGTTCCGAGAGTTACTGACAGAAATAAAGTGTATCACAGAATTGCCAGGATTCAATGCAGTGTGTCTGGACGTTGACGTATTGGAGATGTCCTACTATGGATATCAACAGGAATATGGCCGCAGAATAATAACATCGAGTTCGATGTATGAATGGGATGAGTCTCTGATCCGGTTGTCAAATACTTTTCTCGCACTAATGCATTTGTTTTCACTTTTCAGAAATTGTGTTCGCTGGGTATGGGGATTCTGTGGCATAAACCAGCGGAAAATCCTGCCTGCGTTGTTACTGCTGTCCGAACAAAATTTACGTCAAATTCTTACAAAGGATTCAAGTTCAGTAACGCCACATTGTGAATGTACAGTTGTATTCCAAATAATAAACGCATGTAACTAATCGACCAAAATGACTACCGTGTCGGGTGTCAGGCAGAAAAGCATATCGGGTTTTATGTCGGGCAATAGCTTCCTCTCTGCTAATTTTGATTACGCTGCTAGTCAGAGGTGGAACGGTCTCAGCACAATCGCTCAACTCAACAGTTTCTGGTCCAGTTCTGATGAGTGCTTGAACTTCTTCGACAAGCTCATTGTAGAAATCTAGAACAGGCATAACAATATGAAGAAATCTTATGCTGCAGTCAGATCAGCGGCAGTTACCAAATTTTGAATTTTCAAGTATCTTGTGGGCCGTACATTCCCCATTTTTGTACTTCCGGTATTTGACCACGGTGCTCCTTCTTTCGACATTTTCTGAGTTTCCGAGAAATTTTCATTGAAATGCAGGATTGCCAACTGCATCCTACAAAATATGCATAATTGATGAGGCTAGTAATTCATTGTAACTTAAATTTAGGCCTATATCTATCATGTATATATGCTGAATGAAGCAGTTTGTTTCTTTTTGATACAGTCAAGTAGGCTTTAAAGGATGTAACGCCATCTACACTACCCGTAAATCAAAATCTGGAGTATGAGCAGTTTGTGCAGTCTTGCTTGATTCTCAGTGTGCCACCTAAATCAGACTCTTGCACGTTCGACTCTGATTGACACATTGGACAATGTTGAAAAATGCTCACCAGATTATTTCTGTCCACAATCACAAACTGGGTCTTGCTATTCTCCAGACATTCCTCTGAATCTGAATGCCTGCAAATCATTATCTTGGTTAAGACTTGGTACAAATATGATTACACTGTTCAAGTACTCACTCTGACTCGCCATCTAACTCTGTGGGGTGGAAGCTCCCAGCAAACACAAAACCGTAAAAGGATCATCCGGGATCATCTCGATTAGGTTCTGATTTTCTAAGTGTCGAGAGAATGTCTAAAATACGTAGTAGGATGGTCTTGTGGTTATATTCAATCAGAATAAATTCATACTCGGTGTTGTTCCATCTCATGCATTAGGCTTCGTTATATCCGGTAGTTAACCTAATAATGCAAATTTTCTATCTCTCGCGGGTACGACTAAAATACGTAGAAAGGATGACTTTGTCGGTACATTCAATCACGATGAATTCTATCCGGTTTTGTTCGATCTCATGCGGTAGCTTCGTTCTATCCATTAGAAAACAATGTTCTCCCTTCGTTTTATTGCGTGAGGATGTCACCGGTGTTGTATATTCGTGTTGTTGCTCTAAGGTCGAATAGTTTTGTTTTCCTCTGATATATATGATCTTCATTATATATATATTCGCTCTTTCGGTAATCTCGCATGTTCAACGAGTATGGTTAATAGTTTTATTCAGAGAATAACTAAATAAGTGATATGTTGTACGTTTAGGAATATGATTATCGATGCGTGACTTCTAGAATATTTCGGCGATTCAAATTTTACGTCATCGCGCCATACAAAGATTTGAAGCGCAACAGGTCGCAGCCAGGCATAGTTCGCTCTTTCTGTATGGTAAATGCCGTAAATATATAGGAATTGTGACTGACTGAGGTAGCGGGTTAAAGGTATATATGCAGTAGCATATAGCTTATGGGGTATTTGGAATTGCCTGTAGTATATGACGCCTCGAGCTGTTTGACTTTCTGCAAAACAGGTGTAGACAACTATAGAAAAGTTTCAGCTTTTCCAGGTTAGAATTAGAGCTAAACCGTTTCTCCGAATTAGATTACAATTATATTGCTGGCATTTCGCTCTAATTTAGTGAAATTAGACCACTATAATTCGCTTCAAACATCTGAATTACCGGTACCTATACCTACGGTATATCATAATATTTATGCTTGAATGTTCTAGGTATATAAGTCATATAGATACATTCCTGTAGAACACTGATTCATGATTTTATAAAAGTTGGTGCAAGAATGGACATTTTCAACTTGATGTTGATTAATGGAGCAAAATTTGATATTTGAGTGCAATTATACCTCGAATCCAGTGACAAGATTATTAATCGTTTAAACCAAACGCAGCTTGATTATGTTGGCCCAGAGAATTTGGCTAGCCAGACCATATTGATGGAATATGGTCACAGTAAGATAATATTTTGGGCTATTTTACATGAACTTTCCAACATTTGATTTGATATGTCCACTAAAACAGTTGTTATTCTGCTTTCGAATAAGACCTTAATTGCTGGTTTCAATGGTAACTGTGTTTGTCAAAGGCTGCAAAGGTAATTTCTTTTCCTTGTTAGATGTTTATTTGTTTGTTTGTGGTGTTCATGGTGGTGGTTCGACTACACTGGTCATTTTACACCAGGCCGGTTCTTATTATTATTATTCCGTATCTGCCCGATTACCAGTGAACTCGGCACTTAGTGAATTCGGCCGCACAAACTCGGCACTTGGTGAATTCGGCCGTGGTAGATCTCGTAGCGGTACCGGTCACCATGATTGGTTACTGGAATGTTTGCCGGTGAACTTGGCACTTTGAGTGGTTGTCAATGTTGTACGGCGGTCAGGGCATGCGTAGATCACAAAGTCACGGCATGCGTAGATCACACAGTCACGGCGTGATTAGATCACAGATTGCGTAATTGCGGGAAATAATGCGACGCTCTTCACTTGGTGAACTCGGCCCTTGGAGGAATTGGCACTAGAACACCTTCGCATTAGAAATGCATTTAGTATGAATGAACAGTATCAAAAAGGAAATTTAAACGTGTCGTGGCTCGTGGTAGATCTCGTAATCTTGGGATCCTTCAACCGTGTTATCGAGACACCCTAATCCCAGAGTGGAATCGTCTCTCCAAAGGCAAAAAATAATTTATTTTGACGTGATCATGCGAAACATTTGTTGATGAGGAACACTGGCTTGTCGTGATCGATAAACGAAGAAGCGCCGCTTGATGTTCCACAGTTTTGATCTCACATACAACGCCAAGATCCATCTTCTCAAAACTTACACGACACAGGCCCGTGACTCACGCCATCGATTCCAAGCAGACCGCGCGTGGTCGGTATATGAGCGCTGTGTTATTTCCCGTGGCTACGCAATCCGTGATCTAATCACGCCGTGACTGCGCGATCTATGGATGCCCTGACCTCCTTACAAGATTGACGAATCACTTGATAATACTATTATTAGTTTGATAATTCATATTAATAGCTGTAAATACACTTCATTTCAAAATTTCCCGAGGGCCGAATTCACCAAGTGCCGAGTTTGTGCGGCCGAATTCACCAAGTGCCGGGTGCATCGGCAACCATCTGCCCACTTACAGCACGGCCCACTCCTAGGCTTTTTAAGACATGGCTATGCGAATCAGATGGCGAGGAGGAGCCTAGATAAACGGCCAACACTTCGGTAGGAATTATGGAGTCGACGTGTCACGCTCGAACCCGCAATTCATTGGTGTTTAGCTATAATGGAACGTACCACTACGTTTCCTCGCCATATTTAACGCAGAGCGAACGTTTGTAGTTGTATAATTGTATATCTGACTCCAAGAAGGTTGCGTTTACAATTCGCTGCGTGTTCTTCTTTCGTTCGACGACCGGCGTACACGCCGTACGACCTTGTTGGCTGACGTACCACGAAGCCTGTCTATTGGACACGTATTCGATGGATCACACTGACGAATATATTTGTTTCTGTCTCCACGACTTGTAACTTTATTGAATTACGTACGACAAAGTAACGGACTTCCGAATCAGCGAAATATCATGAATTGAATGAATGTCTACGCGGTATTACACGCGTATATAAATTATAGCCACGAGAGAATATATTCACAAAACATCGTACGATTTCATATTTCGTTATCTACGTTCACACGACAAACTATACGACTCACAAAGGTATTATCAGGTTTCAGTTCAGGGAATTAAGTCAGTTCACAACACTCCCTATTGCTCAAATCTTAAAATGGCGTGAACAATATAGTTCGTTAAAAGTTCCCCCTTGCTACCAAAAGAACTTGGTGTAAAAAAAACGAATATATTGTTCAAAATGTTCGGTTATAAATTCCCCCCTTTCAGCCAAAGAACTTTGTGTAAAAAAAAACCGAACATACCGTTCAAAACCTTCTATCTAGAGTTATAACTAATCAGGGACTGGAGACAGGTAACAATTTTATATGCAGGGGCAAAAGTAAACAAATAAAACGAAATACCATCCAAGCGTGGCATCGTGGCAAGCGTGACAAGCGTGGTGAGCGTGGCAAGCGTGGCGTGGCGGAAACCCTATTTTACATAACCATCTCGGAATGACACGAAATATCATAGTTCCTTCCTTCCCGGGCACTGAAACTCATATCAACAATAGTGTTCAAACAAAACAAAGAAATAAAATACATAATTTACCCAGCACCAAAAGCGGTACCACCGTGACATCAACGGTCACTACGCATGCAACAACAATATTATATCATCAATACAACAAAATAAACATACTAATTAGCCCCCAAAAGCGATACCATAGAGACATGCACGATCTCATTGCTTGCCATAACATACCATCATTAAACACAAATGTAGAACTAAAATATTAATAGCACAAAAGCGGGACAACGGATACCTTATAGGTCCCTTCGCATGCAAAACACAAATCAATGAAAATTAATAATAAAGATCAACAAAATGAAACACAATACAATGCAATTCATAGACGAAACCAGTCTATATGCACTGACGAATGTCATAATTGTGTATGCAAGGCCATACCATCGACAATCATGCATCAAAACCCACAGAACATGCTATTCACTGTCGTCAATCACTTCTTCCTCTTCTACTTTCTCATTATTACTGTTAACCCGTCCAGCGGGAACAGCAACCATTCCTACCAAATCCATGTTGTCCGATCGCAACAACAGAGGGCTTATGGCAACTCAACGACAATTCTGCCGTGACCATCTCAAATATGACGCACTGTTCCGTGAAGCATAAGCGGGCCTACACGAGCCTAACATTCTGATGTCCGCACATATTACTACAACGCATACTTTAGCAACGAGCTTCGGTGACCCCACCTTACATTCTACAACGGGGAGTCACAACATGATGCAGCAATCCTGCATTTTCATAATATATCAATGCACAAAGCACGCTTTCACTACGCATATCTTTACTT
Source organism: Botryllus schlosseri (assembly GCF_051294905.1). NCBI lineage: Eukaryota > Metazoa > Chordata > Ascidiacea > Stolidobranchia > Styelidae > Botryllus > Botryllus schlosseri. Next base: position 27,118,956 of record NC_137242.1, on the reverse strand, counting down.
TACGCGATTCAACGATCGACGAAGCAGCAATCCTGCCTTTGCGCAGCATATTAATGCACAAGGCACGATTTTCAATCATGCGTATCGATATTCTACGCGATTTACTGCAATACATAATCATTCAAATGTCTTGGTCTAACAATTCGTCTCCCTCTGGACGTATATCTTGGACTTGACTCGTTGAGAGTTCTGCCTTCATTACATGTTTGGGTCTCAGATTTGGGTTCATGCCCATTATTATCGCGATCGACTTCAACAGGTAAGCTATCAGATATTCGCTCTCGAGACGCGTCACTAACACTACCCTGACAGTCGCTACCGCTGTCATCATCACTAGACGACACTACACACGCGTCGCCCGGAGTTACCGCGGAGTTTAGTACCACTTTGTCCGCATCAACGGGCGGAAACTGCCGAACAAAATCATCGAACATGTCGTATCTACATCAAATGACGGAAAAAATAACAACGGTCTATTTATGCAGACTACTGAAATACAAATCAACAACATAAGGCGCTAAAAAAAAACACAAACATCACGTAATACCTCAAAACAGTACATACACGATATTACGGCAACATTAAAGGATACATTACATTGGGCATTCAAAAAAACCGATAATATCACCCGCACACGAACTAATTAGCAAGATACTGTTATGGGTATAAAAAAAAAATCGAATCGAACATTCACCTGCAATCATTTTATTCTAAATCGATATGAAACTTCCTAATTCATATCGCGTAGCATTTAACATTGGTATATACCAACAGAACGAGAGTGTGCCCTATTTAGTGTATTACATGCAAAGCAATGTTTGCAAATATCATGCACTACCGCAGTGCATATTTTCTCAATGATATACTCAACATAAGGGTATCGTCGTATGGCAGAGGCCTAATATCTCTTCATAAGGCTTGCAATATATCATTATTCATCACACATACATATCAAGCTATTCAGCTACTGGATGCGTCATCGCATCGAATAAATAGGGTAGCCTTCTTGCCACGGGTTTACCCGCACACATCTCTTAACAAAACATCATGCTATATAAGCACCTGCGTCATACCGCTGTCAACAGCGCAGGATTTGACCCGCAGGATATGCGACCCCTACCTGGGTAGAGAAACCAATGATTGCAAGTTACTCTACTAAACTATACTTTGTCAATATCCCAATAACAGCAACCAACTAACGTCGTAGTGCAAGAAAATAAAATCGATCTACCTTACATTTTTCTAATCCGTGTGATGCATGCTTGGAGCACCACTGTCCGCAAATCTGCACAACTTCTGCGAATTCCAACCGATTTCTGACACTGCAAACGTTGCTGTCTTCATTATTGTCTTCTCTCTGGAGTATTGATCGTCGAAAGCACAACCCCGCTGCATTTCTTGCTGGCAATAACGTCACGTCGGGGTCACCACTTTAACGCAGAGCGAACGTTTGTAGTTGTATAATTGTATATCTGACTCCAAGAAGGTTGCGTTTACAATTCGCTGCGTGTTCTTCTTTCGTTCGACGACCGGCGTACACGCCGTACGACCTTGTTGGCTGACGTACCACGAAGCCTGTCTATTGGACACGTATTCGATGGATCACACTGACGAATATATTTGTTTCTGTCTCCACGACTTGTAACTTTATTGAATTACGTACGACAAAGTAACGGACTTCCGAATCAGCGAAATATCATGAATTGAATGAATGTCTACGCGGTATTACACGCGTATATAAATTATAGCCACGAGAGAATATATTCACAAAACATCGTACGATTTCATATTTCGTTATCTACGTTCACACGACAAACTATACGACTCACAAAGGTATTATCAGGTTTCAGTTCAGGGAATTAAGTCAGTTCACAACACTCCCTATTGCTCAAATCTTAAAATGGCGTGAACAATATAGTTCGTTAAACCATACCTTGTAAAATGAGACCGTAGCATTTGGCATTCGTGTGGCAATTGACTTTTGTGTGGAAAATTGTGTTCGTTTTAGAACTTATCCGAAACTTTTATTCCGCCATAGATTGTATATGATAAAACAATATCGGAATTGATCCTAGAAGAATTCCAAAGCAACTCACCACAAAGGAGGATTTAAAGAAGTTTGATGGAAAATTGAATGAAAGCAAAAGCCTTTGCAAGAGATGTGGTATGTTGAATCTGTTTTGGTATTTTTAAATAGGCCTACTTTGTTGTGCCGATAGCAGACAGTATATATAAACGTAAGATGTGGAAGCTATCAAGGTGTTTTTAGAAATTCAGTCAGTCAAAGTGGACGATCGTATTGCTTGATTATATTTAGGCTCATTTTAGCATCTTTGAGATGCAACTCTAAACGTGGACGGTCATGAACAGTAGGGCTCTTCAAAAATGACTTTTTTTCTCAAATCGTACTGGCTACTTGATAAAATTGTTAGGTTACCTAATTTAAGCCTACAAACAAAATATGGTTCAAATCCAGCCAGTATCCGCTTTGCTACAAGAGAAGAAAGTTCCTATTTATTATATAAAAATGAATAATAAAAAATTTGAAGATTTTCTGTTAACCCCATGAAAGTGTTAGGCTTTCTATAGAAACGATGCTCACCAAATTTGGTTCAATTCCAACCAGTGGAAGCGGAGTTATTGCTGTCGAAAAATTTGGATTTTAATAAAATAGTACTTACGGTGAGCACAACTTTAATAAGTAAACAAAAAATCGGTCACCGTAAATACTATTTTATTCAAATCCAAATTTTTCGACGGCAATATCTCCGCTTCCACTGGTTGGAATTGAACCAAATTTGGTGAGCATCGTTTCTATAGACAGCCTAACACTTTCATGGGGTGAACAGAAAATTTTCAAATTTTTATTACCTAATTATTTTTATATAATAAATAGAAACTTTCTTCTCCTGTAGCAAAGCGGTTACTGGCTGGAATTGAACCAAATTTTGTGTTTAGGCTTAAATTAGGTAACCTAACAATATTATCAAGTAGCCAGAACGATTTGAGAAAAAAAGTCATATTTTAAGAGCCCTAATGTCCATGTGAGAGAAACGTTTTAGGGTAGGCCTACTCATATGTCTCGCAGCGTTCTCTACATAATTGTCAATTGCGATACAAACTGTTTGAATACAAACTTCGAATTGTAAAATGTTGGGAGTCTTGATATCAAATTTTTGAAAGGTGCACTTTAAGAGGATTTCGGAATCTGTCAAATTATACAAAAATTTAGCAAATTCTTTGACATATTTCATCTATTTGGGACTCGATCAACGTTAAAGAATTGGTAATCATTTTATACAATGTATTGTATTTGTAGTTGAAGTATAGTAATAATTCTTATGGTTACCGCACTTGTAACGATTCACGGCCATAACTGGAATAATTAGAATGATGTAACTTTCAAATTGTCATGCATTTTGCAACAACATTGTTCTCAATTTTCAAGGTGCTGACCATTCGAGGAAGAATCACCCACCGGGAATTCACGATCCGTAAACGCGGCCGACTGTTTCTCTCCTCAAGCGGAAGCGACAGAGAAGAGGAACGAAGAGAAAAAAGGAGCAGAAATAGCAAGAGTGTGACAAGTCGCGTCCGTTCGCTTTAATGCGTATTTCCATCCGCGAAGTAGTAGGTGGGAAAACTAATGGGCGTTTGGTTAGGGCTTATATAAGGTTGACTCCAGCGCTGTATTTGCTAAATGTTGCTATGAAATAGGGGTGGTGTCATTTGGTAACCATTTGTTAGTGGTCATGGATTTGTTCCGCCAATATGCAGTAATTTCTGATGGTCACTTCCCGGGCTTCTGTTCTCTAACCCCTCATGATTGTTATTCTGCTTCTAGTAAGACTGTCGATTCTAATGTTTTATCGTATCATTTGTCGGAGGTTTCGCTCGCTTTATTTACAACGTTTTGCTCTCTGCTAGGTTAATTACTGGCTGAGTATCACTACAGCCTAAGAAACTGCACTAATTCTCATTTTAATGTCTTGCTGTCAATTCTAATAATTTATTAATGTCTATACCAGTGCCGCCACTCAAATGTTTTGTTCTATGTACACAATATTGTTAGGTCTTCAGCTTTCCAGGCAGAGTATCATTCCACTTTCTAGACTTGAGTATATATCTCTCCAACTAGCTGCCAAATAACTGATTCATTTGGATTGTTGAATTGATCATTTTGGACAGAATGTGAAGAAATTTTAGTCAAGAATTCTTTTTGTGTTAGTGGCTGTTTTCAAAGAGTGCTGAAGTAGTCATCGTTGATCTTGATAATCAAGTAGAAGTGACGATTGAAGTCAGTTCTCTAGTCATATAATATTAAAAAATATAATAATAAAACTTGAAAACTTGAGTGGAAATAGTTCAGAATCGAATCCATTTTAGTAAGTATGGGCGAAAAAAATGTAGGAGTCATTCGTTAGTCGCTACCTCTGCCATTTTCGCAGTACGAATGTCTTAGCTATTAATCATCATTTTCATTTTATTTCTGCAGGGTGTTGAAAAAAAAAGGCCGCATGCTGGTTATTTAACTGGCTCATCAGAAGATGAAACCTGATGATAAGGACTGTTTTCACTTTCTTTCTAAAGACATTCGTTCGTTTGTTCGTTTTATTTTTTACAACGGCATTATTGCCAATTCGTTTGAAATTAAATTATCACAAATGTGATTAATATGTAGTAAATAATGTGGTGTGTGTACGCAGCCGTGATCAGGTTAAGCCCATAGTGGTAGAAAACAGGTTATTATATCAGGATCTTCTTCTTCTAACGTAGGATCTACATTCTACTCACCATGTTTAAAGGCTGTAGCATCTGCATAATATTTACATTATTGAAGGACATGGAAAAGACGTTGAATTGAGTCGACACAAAATCCCCCTTTCTACGACCTGCCGAGATCTAATATCTACTATATCGGCTCGGCTTTTCTACATCTTTGGTCTGTACTGTGTTTGCTGGGCTATCGTCACTTGACAGGAATTGGATATCACTTTCACAGTCTTCATAATCCTCTCCGGCAATAGGGTTTGGACAGCGATGAAAAGACACTTTGGGTACGGAATATTGCGTATTTCAGCAACCATACGCGACACAAGATGTACCTCCGTGCCTCATCTTCTTCATACCTTCCATATTCACAATCAAATTCAGTATCAAAATCAATCCCAACACGAATAACTATCTGTTTACCACACTGAGCTATACCAGGACTTTTGCCGTGTCATTCACATGACGTCATTTCATAGCTGAATGATTTCATATCCGTTTTTCCGCTTTTCGACTTATAATTTAAATTACTTGAAAACTATCATGTAATTTCAATTATTATTATTTTATTCATAATCCTAACCACATAACGTACGAAATAAGGCAAAGTCATTTTTTAGATGCAGTTGACCTTTAAGATCAGACACCCACCTGGGCTTAGGCGATGTAAAGAGGAGGCAAGCACACTGAACGATGAAGTGGCAATTAGCTAACCTCCGCGGCATTTCCAGATGTAGTCGATTATCACGTGTACTTTGTGGCGAGTTTACTTATTTTAGTCGTGTATGTATTGCATATATAGTCACCTTACACTCGAAACATAAAGACTTGCGAAAAATTCTTGCGAAAGGCTTGTGAAAAAAGAGGACATTTGGGCGTCCACGGAGGACAATTTAGCTTCATTGAAAAAGAGAACAAATCCTCTTAAAAGAAGACATATCGTATCCCTAACTAATAAGTTAAGACACATATTGTCGAGGTGGAATCAAAGCAGCTTTATGTCCATATTACAAGTTTTGAGAATAGCACGCCTTTATATAAATAAGTCACAAACATAAACAATTATACATGGCAACGATATTGCCGAAAAAAATGGAAATTTGCTAAACTCGATTGAGACGAGATGGACTGGCGACAAACAGACATGGGCTAATCGTGATTAGTAATCGTAATCGATTACAACGATTACAGCATTTTCAAGTAATCGTAATCGCAATCGATTATATTTGAAAAAAATCCAAAGTAATCGTAATCGTAATCATAACTACTTCACATATCTAATGGATTTCATTGTGAAAGAACGATTACTTTTTATTTGTATACATTGCCAATGACATAAACTGAACATTAGTGAACAAGGAAGAGATATACCAGGTTTATTGATAGCACCAAAGTCTGATTTTCAAACGCCACTGCTCAATATTACGTCAGAAGTGCTAGCTTTGCTCGTCATTGCGTAATAAGCATATCCACTATCCATACCAGGGATATCTATCTACGTACACCGGACAAAGATTTGAAATTTTGTACTCGTCAAATAAATGAAACATTACGATTTCCAAAATGAAGTATTAAAATCTATCAGCTGCTGATATATATCATGACCGAGCCGTTCTTGCCTTTTCTCGTAACGGCAGCTTGCAGTATTATTTGTATTAAGTGGAAGGCAGAACTTTGTGTTCACTTCATATTTTTCTCATATGACCTACTTGAAACTGGTGCCAATCGTTATTTCGCAATTCTTTCCTCAACAACTGAAGGATCTGCCGCCATACCCACCAACTTATACACCATGTCCGCATGGGTTGTAGCTAGAAGCAGGACCAAAACAGCAAATTGTCCCCCCACTCCAAACGTTGGCCTTGGGTCCCCACAGGGTGGTCAATTTTCAGGTTGATGACTGAATTTCGTCAGTAATATTGGTAATTGCATTATATTACTAATCATTTTACTCCTCTCTCAGCCCCATATGTTCAGATTTACCGGTAGAGCTCTCGAATCATTGTGTTCAGCTCCAATTATCACTTTCCAACGTACAGTAATGTTGGCAGGAAAGTACTAGCCGGAATGCAATTGGCAAAGAGGAACTGCCAACATCATTAGTTTTACTCTTACGCGGATGATGACATGATGCCCGATCTGAGCAAGCGGTCTACGTCGAGATACAAAACCAAATGGATGGCGACAATTTCGAAAACACGCCCATCATTTGCCAGAACAGTCTTTGCGAAGTGGCGAGATAGCGCAGTGGTATAATCCGCGGCTGCAACACCAATGTGTGAGGGTTCGAGTCCGACCGAGGTCGACTTCCGAATTCCGATACCTAAGTGTTGGAGGTTTACCTAGGCTCCTCCTCGCCACCTCATCCGCGTCAGCGGTGTCTTACAAAAGCCTAGAGGTGGGCCGTGCTATAAGTCGGCATTTACGGAAAAATAAGAAGAATATCGGCCTGGTGTAAAATGACCATAGCAGTCGACAAACACCATGAATACCCCAAAAACAAACAAACAGTCTTTGCAGTACCGAAGGGTACATCAGAGATACGCGTTACCGAAACTCTGTTCCATACAAGCACTACTCCAAGGATTCGTATCCGAGCTTTTGCACAGGAGGCTTTTATTCAATGCCCGCATCGGTGTCAAACGCCATCTGTCAAGTGTCTATAGGTATAATACATATTTTTATAACGATGACGTGTGGGTAACTGCCAGGGCTTTGGAGCCGGAGCCGGAGCCCGGAGCCATGAATTTTTACCGGAGCTGGAGCCGGAGCTGGAGCTCTACATAAAATTCAGTCGGAGCCGGAGCCGGAGCTGGAGCCAGTTACTTGAGGGGTAGCTCCGGCTCCGACGTATTTCATTAGATGCTGTTATATATGCAACAACCATATCTGCTGAGTTCACATAATTCAACAGCAGGCCTTCGCGAAATTAGGAATCTTTTCCTCTTTGGCACTAGCTTTTCCGACGAACCATATTCCTGCGGATTTAACAGCAGAGCAGTCATATGTTTAATGTTCAATTTTCATACATGAGTGCCGACCGTCGGTATGCGAAATATATGCCTGTGAATATTGTGGGTATTCGGCATATACCCGCAATTTCATCATTAGCACAACCTTGTTGGCCAATTGTACGGTTCGAAAAATGATCACTATGTATTATGCCAGTGTCTCCCAGCCGGGGGAGGGGGGGGGGGGGGATTCCCCCCTTACGTGAAACTTTGAAATTTTCAGGGGGGAATCTGGTTTTAGGGTTGTATCGGAAGATACGCTGGGTTCACAAGGTAATATTCGATTTTTATGGTAGAAATGTTAAGTATGAAATTAGTTCTTTACAATTGTATGTTTCTTTGGCGGATTTTAAGCTATACGTGTATGTTTAAATGCCTTCCGCAGATATTACACCCCCTGATAAAATGAAGCTCGCGAGACGATTTCGTTGGGCCTGTGACAGCCTCTCGACCAAATGGCTACTAAGCAGGAAAAAGTCAAGCCGAATTCAGCACAAAGCCGCTGGTGAAAATGTTTACCTTTTTAAGGAACATATGAGCTAACGTGAAAAACATACCAAATTCATCGATTTAACTCAAGTCCATAGCAAGCGGACTTGGTGATTTATTTTCGTCAGCGGCTACCCCACCGGTCAACAAACAGGTTAAATTTAGCTGTACTTTACCAAAGTGTAGTGCGGTCTGCATTCGACATAGTTCGGACATATCTGAATATGTCTGGCCATATATTACTCAGTCAACAAATGGTTGTGCGTTAAAAAGCACCTTTTTGTTGGTCACAGGCAACTATTTCATAGGGGGGAATTTTAGCTCAAATATCGTCCAAGGGGTCCACGAGACGAAAAAAGTTGGGAACCACTGTATTACGCGAAATGGGAGAGAGGATAAAAACGTGATTTCGTTGCACATGTCGATATGACTAGCACGAGCCGAGAAGTTCCATCTCATCGTTGCTATGAATCGAATGAGCAAATACTCGTTCTTTCGTGATAGTTCTTTAATCGGGCCGCGAGATTGGACACTGGACAGTGTTATTGAGTATGCAATTATGCATGTTAATTGGAATTATTTACTGTTCATTATCGTCATTCACTCCAGTAAGGATTTTCGAGCGTCAATAGGGGATGGCAGAAGAGTAGCCCAAAACGCCGTTACACTCAGCAAACAATTGTCGCGGTGCCAGCTACTCAATGCGAGGTCAGGACCCCATGCTATTTCATGTTGCACACAAATTACTGATTCGATTTCCAATTTGTAATCATCGGTTTCGTAAATTCATTCTTGATGTCTGGTATTCCCGGATTATCGCGCACTGTGACTTGTAAATGTGCAATGTGCATACTGCATAGTTCAATTCGTTATGGACATGGCGAAATGTGCATGGCACAGTGTTCAATTCGATTATTCGATTCGTTTCAACGATAAACTTGATTGACACCGGATTGACTGGTAACGAGTGTACCAATATCGAACGTCAAACCATCGGCCATTTGGGACAAATCGAATTTCTATTGATAACGTCGTGATATCCGCCCATATTGCTCTTACTACAGTTACAGTTGAATAATATTCGCACATTTGAAGATTGAATTAAGCTGTATTGCTTAATGTTAACCAGTATAGTGTCAGTGTTAAAACGTCGCATCAGAATTTGAATGCTGTACTCAGCAATGGCACGGAGTAAAGAGCGTTCTAGTGCAACTTATGATGTTATCGACAATTGACAAGTATTGATTATGACGTCACAAGCCGGCACCTATGTCTTCGTTGCTGCATCCGATGTTACTGACGGCTGACAGACTCTAGTACCGTGGTTCCCAACGTGGGCGATTTGGCGGTCTAGGGGGGCGAAAATGACGAATGGGGGCGATAGGGGGGCGAAAATGGACAAAGGGGCGACAGGGGGCGAAAATAGCGAAGGGGGCGATAAGGGGGCGATGACGCGTTAAAGCGGCTATATTGGAGTCAAGACGGAGAAATGACCTTTTTTTTCTTTTTTTTTAGCCAACCCACGAAAAATTGGTTGCAAAAGTGTAAAAGTTGACTTTTTTGTTTTTTTTATTTAGTCAACCCACCGGTGATTACAGTTTGTATGCCCGTTTTTCGGTTCACAAAATTTGGGGGTCGATGATCGGTGTTGAACTTGAAAAGGGGGCGATGGGTCGAAAAAGGTTGGGAACCACTGCCTAGTAGATTACTATAGATAACCAACCTAAATTAGTAACCAACGGCTAAATTAGTAATCTATATAGACCAGGGGTGGCCAACCTTTTAGGCTAAAGCTAGGGCCACATGAAATTGACGAACGAGTGCGCTGCCCACTAGCACCAGGCGCGTAAAATTTTCAAAGTTAATATTATTATTACTTGGGTATATTGCGGGTCGACTGTATACCGCCCACTGGGCTCAGTTTGCAAGGACATGACTATTCGGCATCTGGACACATCGATATCGAAGATTTCCGCTAATATACGACAATCATTTTGTGCCTACATTTCATCGTCGACGATCTTTCTGCGAGCGCAAATGCGAAAAGACTTTCTCTCGTAATTGCGAATATAATTAGACTCAATCGGCTAAATCAGGCGTTTTTTTTCATTTTCAGGTTGGGGTAAGCTACAAAGCAAGAAATCGTGTGGCAATTAAACACTCGAAGCGTGAAGAAAAATTTTACTACTCTTTAGTTTATTGTAATGTACGACGATTTACTATAAATGTGACTGGACCCTGGATCTGCCAATGCGTCGGAACTGATATTTTAGTCATCAACATCCCAAGTGTCGCGGCCATACCAATCATATTTTGGTTGGCCTTGCAAGTTCACAATCTGAGCAATTCAACTTCGATAATATAACAGAATTTCGATAATATAATGGAAAATTAGCTCGCGGGCTACTCGAAACCTTCTCGCGGGTCACATATGACCCGCAGGCCGCGGGTTGCCCACCCCTGATATAGACAGACACCTTCGATAGTTTTCAGAGCCGGAGCCGGAGCCGGAGCCGGAGCAGTGATAATAATGCGGCTCCGGAGCTGGAGCCGGAGCTAATGTATAATAGAAGAAAGCTCCGGAGCCGGAGCTGGAGCAATGCAAATTTACGGCCACAGCTCCACCAACTGAGCTATCGTAGGCAATGTCGAACGCCATATCGTGTAGAATAGATCCATAGTTTACCTGAGTGGAGCTCGGTATGGCACACCTACAGGGAAGTATTGGTTAGAGTTGTTATTTGGTGCTCATATTCACTTGTTCAACAGTGGTGGTCTTAAGATCCCTTGAATACAATTTTCCTGCTAGTCATTAACTGTGCAATGTGCATGCATTACTTACTATACACATTGTACGTATACTGGGCAAAATTGCAATGCCAAACTTGTCGCATTTGCAAACCAGTGACCCAGTTCACTGTAGCGCATGTCGAATGTGACGCAGTTAACTATAGTACGTGTCAAGGGCTACCTATGCTGAGGATGTATATGGAATGTAGCATGACATAATATTATGGTGAAATACATTTGGCTATATTTTCGACCACAAATCTGGAAAAATATCGGCTGACATTAGTAATAAGCCAGCACACCACGTCAAGGTTTCAGCCAGGTGCCGGGACTAGGCCTATGTTCTGCCTTATCAGGGAATAGCACTATTACATTACTCAAGTGAATAAGCTCGAAAATAACAATAAACAGACACTTCATAAGAGTATACTAGGCTGTACTGACTGGAGGTGTATGTAAAATTGAAATATTAGGCTACACATCTGTGCTATCTTAGTTTGCAAAAAGACTGATAAACCGTGCCGATATAATCAGAAAAGGTGTGGTTAAAAGCTATAGACACACGACTTTGAAGCTGCCGGAATTATTCACTGATCTGATTTACGAACTTGCCTGTACAAGAAACTGCATTTTATTGATTTTTGCTTGGCAAACTCGTCAATAAGTAAGTTGTGATCAATGTTATCATTTATTTCTATATACATCACTGCTAAACCATGTAGACGCTCAATTCATGGCTCATTCGAGATTTCATATAGGTCTTCGTTAATTTCAATTTGCAAAATAAACGTTCATCACTTCTCACGGACACATTTGAAACATCGACTCCATATTTCTTTTGAGCTCAGAAAATTTCGTCACCGCCCAGCGGAACACCGGTATCACGATTCACATCAAACGATGGATGCATGTTTTCTAGTTGCTCAGCAACTAAGTTGTCGTTTTTAAATGCGCAACTACAACTACAACTAAAATTACTCATATTTTCAAATCTGCAACCAGAACTAAAACTATTACTGCTCACTTTTTCAATCTGCAACTAGAACTATGAATAGTTTACTTGAAAATAGCAGTCTAACTATATTGATAGTTTGTACAATGCACACATCTGGCTACTACACTTACCTCAGCTGAATTCTGCGGAATATCTCAGAAATCATACGGCAGGCGCATTCGCCATTCGTCTGGCAAGAACATCAACGGCTTCATTACCAGCGATGCCACAATGTGATGGTATCCACACCAAGACCACGTTCACGCTTCTGTCCTGCAGTTGACGAATGGCGTCCATTATGAATGCAATGGTTGCATTCTTGGCATTCTGCGTATAGCTGATGGCCTGGATTGCTCCAATGCAGTCTGAAAAAATCGCATATTTATGATCAGTTCCGTTTCCTAAAATCCATACCAATGCCTGTGATATTGCTTCCACTTCAGCATCCCAACTACCTGCATTATCGAAGCATTTAAACGCGCATTCAACCCCTGCGTCAGGGATAGAGAATGCGCACCCTGTTCCTTTCCTCGTCTTGGATCCATCGGTGTAAACGGCTACATGATCCCTGTATTCTCGTAAGATGTAATCTGAACAAACAGATTTCTTAACCGCTGATGCCTCTGACTTACGAATGCGTCCGTGCACTCTCAAATCTACACGAGCCGGAGCGTATTGCGTATAAGGTGCAGCTTGCGCGCAACGCGGAACCTCTTCTGCTAGCATTCTTCCATTGTATGCACGTGCGTATTCCATTGGGCAATTATACGCAGTCTCCGTGTGGTAATAGGTCGTCCCACCGATTTCGCATGGAAAAATCATGTTCCCTTGCAGTCTAATATACCGTCAGTACTGAAGTCCCTCTTCCAACTGTATTTATACAGACAATGTCTTCTTAGCTCGTTCTTATATACTCTCCTGCTTCCTTGCATCCTGGCTTTCGCATAACAGCATTGTAACAGTACAAAACGAATTATCATTCTTCACATCCTTTTCATACCTGTAAAATTAGTATTGCATTCCGTCTCCTCTGTGATGTCGCAATAACGTTTGATAAGGCCGTTCAGTAATCGTTGACTTTCTGTGATCCGAGTTATTGACAATAAATCTGCGTCAGACTGAATCAGACATATAGTGATAGCACACACTAATTGCTTGTGCACAATTCAGCCACCAAAGAGGAGATCACAAAGGAACCTAATGCGGGAGAATGCTGATCGTCTGAATGAAACCTTTAATCGCGGCGCATAAAGCAGGTTAAAATTTTGCACAAGGATTAATTATCCCGAGTTGTTCGTGAAACCTTTAATCCAGCGACGTAGGTTGCCAAGATTAGCGATTTTGAATTAGACGATTAGCAAGCTCGAGATAATATGAGTTTATGATTTCGGTCCTTAGTGGCTGGAAAGATAAGGGCTCTGTAATCGTTTTTGAAATAGCATATTCATAGATATCCAGATACATCATGTCTAGGTCGGCGGTTCTTAATCTTTATTAATCTGTTCAACATTTACGATAACTTGTAAGCCTTCTCTGAGTCATGAAAAGCTACCGCAATGCACATATTTACACATGTAATACATCAATATTAATTACTGGTAAACAATATGAATTGGGTTACAACAGAGTGTTTCAACAAGAAAGCCAATAAATATAATTGCCACAAGAAATGAAATTGTATTGAATATTTATCTGTGGTGTGCCCCAAGGCTCAGTACTTGGACCGGTCCTCTTCACCTTATATGTCAACGACATTTTTGAAACCTCCTCATTAAACACCACACTGTTCGCTGATGATACTCACCTCCTCTCTTCCGCATCTTCGACGACAGAGCTGGATGCCCTGACTGGTGACCAAATGCCTAAAGTCCATGAGTGGACGGCCCAGAACAACCTTTGCATAAACGCCTCGAAATCCCAATTGCTGACAGTAAATTCAAAAAAATAACCTAACCGTTAATATCGCTGGTCAGCCCGTTTCCAACACACATATTGCCAAATATCTCGGGGTTTTACTGGACTCGAACATGTCCTGGAAGAGTCATATTCAGTCCCTAGAAACCAAATTATCTCCGAAGTGCGGCCTGTTCTACAGCCTTGGGCTCTTCATGCCAGCATGGGTTCTTCTGATACTCTTTAAATCCCTAATCCAATCGAAGTTACATTATGGCATCCTCTGTTGGGGGGCTGCCAGTAAAATTGCACTCAAGCCACTGCAGAAACTACAGCATAAAGTACTCCGAATCATAGCTAGGGCCCCAAAAGGGCCTGGCTGCCCATCCAATAAGTCGCTGCTGAAGAGATTCGGCGTCCTAAACATAGAAGATATGCGGAAACTAGAAATCGCCAAGTTTATGTATCAGTTTCACTGCGGTCGTTGCCCCGGAATATTTCAATGACTTCTTTACCTCTGAATCAAAAGCGCTCAAGTAGCCTACAACACACGCGCGTCCACGTCGTCCAAATATCATATGATCGACCGAAAAGATCATCGCTCTATCAAATATGCCGGACCTGATGTGTGGAACAGTATCCCGCCGGCCATTCGGCAGTCGACGAGCATGTCCACATTCAAGTCGAAATACAAGCAATTACTACTAAATAAATACAGTCCATCCTCAAGATTACCGGACCACGACTGACTTATCGATCTCGCTTCCCATGACATGCCGCCCTATTTCTTGTCGCTTCCTTTTTCTATACTATCTTTCTTACTTTCATTCAGTGTGCATGCCTCCTCTTTACATCGCCTAGGTCAAGATGGGTGTCTGATTCCATAGACAACCTAGTCGCTTCGACATCTTCCTTTCTTTTCATTGTATCGCATTTTTTGTGGTGTATTGAACTGATAAAATTGCTAATAAACCAATGATGATGATGATGAAATAAGTGTTCCCAGTCCCCATTCAGATACCGGAATCGAAAAATGCGAGGCTTCACCTTATGGAATTGTCCTCGTAATTGTTCGAATCTCAACAGCACGATTGATCGCTTAATCGGAAATGAGCTTGTAAATATTGGAGGTAGAATTGGTGTTTCAGAAAAACGGGGTTCTGTTTTCGAACTTCAACATCCCCAGTCGTACGTCACTGCACACTACGTACTACCACAATAGTCACAATTTGATTACTGATCTGGCCTAATTGCCTGCGACCAATGATGGGCAAGATATATGTATGGGTTAAGTCAGGGGTGTCCAACCCGTGCCCCACGGGCCACATATGGCCCGCGAGGTAATTTCCTAAATTAGTTATATTATCGAAAATGAATTGCTTAGATTGTGAATTTTCAAGGCCAACCAAAAATTTGATTAGTCTGGGATGTTGATGACTAAAGTATCAGTTACGACGCAGTGGCAGATTCAGGGTCCAGTCACTCTTTTAGTAAATCATCGTACAATACAATAAACTGAAATAGTAGTAAAATTTTTCTTCACGATTCGCGTGTTTATTTGTCACTCGATTTCTTGCTTGGTAGCCTAAGCCTACCTCCTCCTCAAAAGGAAAAAAACGCCCAATTTACCCGATTGAGTCTATAAGTATATTTGCAATTACGAGAGAAAGTCTTTTCGCGTTTGCGCTGGCATAAAGATCGTTGACGATGAAATGTAGGCACAAAATGATTGTCGCATATTAGCGGAAACCTTCGATATAGATATTTAAAGATGCCGATTAGTCCTGTATACTTGCAAACTGAGCCCAGGGGCGGTATACAGCAGACCCGCGATATACTCAAGTAATAATATGATTAACCTAGTTCATTTCTGAACTTTGAAAATTTCGCACTTCGCGCGGCTAGTGGCCCGCGCACTCGTTCGTCATTTACATGTGGCCCTGTAGCCGGAAAGGTTGGCCACCCCTGTGTTAAGTGTTTGTGTCGACCTCGGGGGACCGCTGACGTTTCCAGGAAACACAAGGGCAACGAACCGCCGATCCAGATAACTCAAATATCCAGATATCTCTGCGCTACTCCTAGTTTTGCAACACTGTCAACACAAGCGAAGTAAAACGATGCTTGAGCATGAGCATAGCAAGAAAACGTACAGACCAATGCAAAATTGCATGTCGACATGTCAGCGTTGTGACGTAAGATTAATGTGTATCGGCCGGGGTACTGCGCCACCATGGTGACGCCATTCGGAATGCTCAGCGGTGCCGCTAGACAACTAGGTATGTCAAAACTTTTCTGATATTTTATGTAGCTTGAACCCGGTGACGTTGCGGTTCGTGATTGAAAAGACAGGCTATACAATGACGTGCGGTGAGGCTCAAAGCTGGTGAGGCACGGACCCCCAACACGTACACATATACACAATCACACACACACACACGAAAACGCTCGTACGTAAAGTACCTGATAAAGAGACCCAAAATGTGAATAGCGACAGCAACGGGTATAGAGAGCATTTCCTTTGGACACTGATAGCCGTTGCAATTCCACATTCTACAATCTACAATACATGTACGACTGGTCGCTATTGTGCTAAATGGGCAAGTTTAGACGGATAATAATTACTATATCTTCAAGTACCGGCATAAATTATTCGAAGCACATGAAAATAGCATCCTAATTTACAAGTATTTTTTAAGTAAAAAAACACTAGATTAGCCGAATTTCGAAGGAGAATACACTAGGACACTAGGTCAAGTCAAAATACACTAGATCTAGTGTAAAAACACAAGGAGTGGCACCACTGACCACAAACAACGACAACGCAGGCTATGTAAGTATAGCTATCACACAACACAATTACGGGTTATAGCCTTATAGGTATTGCAGTCGGACATAGCATAGGCCACAAACAACGACAATGCAGCCTATGTAAGTAGACTAGCTATCACATACCACAATTTAACGTAGCTATGGATGGAAAATACGTAACAGCTATATAAGTAAGGGAATATATTTCCTCCGCATTAGGTATTGGCCGTCGCTACTATATAATTCTTACGAGACTGCTGGATTCCGAAATCGATAGCGCGTATCACTGTGCTGCGATTGTTCAATTGTTAGCCATAGTGCACGAGCCAGATTCGTTTGTGCCCCACCTGGCTATTGTTTTTCTGCGATGGAACGTCTGTAATAAAGCCAAATGTCAACTTCCTTAGCATTTGAATGATACCATTTATTATGACTTCCGAGCTATTTATGATGGATTGCATTGTCTTAGGTGAGGCACGACCCGCCCGTGCCTCACCAGTGCCTCACCTCTCCTTTCGCGCTGTCTTTTTGAAAAATAATTATGCAAATTGATGATGTTGGGTGAAAAAATGTCGAAATTTAGTTATTTATGAACATCGATGTAAAATATCAATAATCATCGACTCATCGCGGGTTTTCATAATTTTCACTTACTCACCCTGACGACAGGTGAGGCACTGCCTCCTCTGCCTCATTGGACCGCACGTCACTGAGGCTATAGTAGCTCCTCTGCGTTACGACGTGAAATTCGACATGAGGTACCTGCAAGCGGTATAACATAAACCCGATACGTTATTGTTGTGATTTTCGTGATACAGTGCAATCTTGGTTGCCCTGGTGCTATGTCTAGAAATATATCGACATTTTCCAACAAAAAGCGACAGTATAGCTTTCTAATAATACCAGTTGCAAGACATATTTTCAGTTTGTGTCGCCGGCTCGTACCAACAAGCCCTCGTTGACTTTTGACTTTGTAAATATTCCAAGAGGCAAGTTGCTATATGCCCCAAGCTCTTGTAAAGTCAGTGCGTCTCCTGCGCGATAAGAAAATGATAGTCCCTAGCAGAGATAATTGACCTAAGACATTTGCACAACCGTGGAAGTTCACAAGTACAGTATAAACCAGGGGTCACCGACCTTTTGCACCCAAGGGCTAGTTCTTGGGTGCTGATGTATCGACGAGCTACCATTCACTCCCGCTGCTTACCCGTACCAGACCGAATTTCCACTTTGATATTCATTGCACTGGGTAGGAATCACATTGCGGCAAGACTTCTAATGTAAAATCAAAACATCTCATTTCAACTAGCTAACCACTAACAATTTCAAAGAAATCATTAATTACTTCACCCCATGTTCAGGTCCGGAACAGTGCTTCGTCAGCCCCCGCATTAAACGTTGGTGTTGGGCTCCCATATGATGATAAACCCCCCTTGCCGATGTTTTCTACTACCAGTAAGGAACGTTTTACTGTCATAGGGGGCCTGTGAAAGATTGTATGTAGGTAGTCGCGCCGAGCGGGAAAAATTTTCATATTCAGGATGGAATTTTATCCATAACATTGGTAATTCCATATAATGCTATTAATTTTTCAACCTCTCTCATACCGCGCGATAACATTTACTGGCAAAGTTGAAGGAGTTGGTGACTTCAGATAGCAAGCGCAGTACTATTCCGCACCTATGGACAATTACCAATTGATGGCTTCGGTCAACATGCGGTGGTCATTCTCGCCCAAGGTTTTGTTTGGTGACACTCTTCGCGAAGTCGCTTGCTGGCCTAACCTTCAGAAGTCTTGGTATGGTCTCGGTAATGAACGTCGCTGAAATGCCAATTTTATATTTAAACATACATAAATGATATGTAATTTGTTTTTCTGAGCGACGAGGGTACCCACATTAAAAAGTGATCATTTAGGTACAGTAAATGACTTGAAGCGCGAAGGCAATTTTGAAGTTGTAGGAAATCTACAAAATATATAATTTATGTTGATTTGCGAAATAATTTTCGGACCCACTAAAGCTCGCCCCTTCTCCAATTGTTTGGGTGCGATAATTACGGCCTTATTTGTATATATATTATGCAACAACAGTCCAACTCAAATTTTCAAATAAATCATGTCACACTTTGGACTGGACATAACGTTATCTGTTTCTATATCAGTCAGTGGGAAGCCTGACATTGCATGCTATCAACCAGTGCGCTGTACTCTTGTATGTAACTTGACCCGTGGTTCTGAAACTGGGGCGTGGAAACATATGAAGAGGGCGAGAAGCGACTGCGAGAACTGATTTTCTTGAACTTGATCTGAGTTTAATATGTGCTGCGATTTCGGTGCCTGATCTTTTCTATTGCTCCACTTGAGCTCAGGTCACACGTAAAGTAATGACCATGACCAATGGCGCAGACCGCGTGCCATTAAAACTTGAAACTTCACGGGACAAACAATTTTTCTCTACGAGTTGCAGGTGTTCGGCAATGTAATAATTCAAATGAGCACTTTATGCCGTCTTAAAGTGCGCTTCTCAAGAGTGGCATTTTACAGAATGTGTCCTAACTGAGTATACTCAGAGCGGCTACTTCGAAGTTGTAAGCCACTTCGATCCAAATCTGTGTGTCTTAAATTCAAAAGTTATATTACACATGGCATATGAAATAAATCTTATTTATCCACACCTATGTGCTGTTCTACGCAGGGCTTTGGAGCCGGAGCCCGGAGCCGTGCATTTTCAGCGGAGCCTGAGCTGGAGCCGTAGGTCTACATAAAATCCAAGAGGAGCTGGAGCCGGTTGTTGAGCGGTAGCTCCGGCTCCGATGTATTTCATAAGATGTCTGTGCTTTTACTAATGGTTCGATGCACAGAATTTTACGATAATCGTTCACAATATTAAGAATTGTTACCTCGTTGGCACCACATTTTCTTAACTAACCAGTGACCCTGTTTATACATAGGCACCAAACCTGGGTGCTTGGATTTGCCGCGCTTACTCCGTAATTAGTTTATTTTGAGTATACCCGCAATGTCGTTTTCAGCACAACGACGATGGCCAATATGTGGTGCGAAAAATAATAAAAACCATGCATGTCGAAAGACGAGATTGATGCTCATGTGAGTTGAACAATTTACCTTATTAGTAATGAGACGGATATATAAGTGACGCCAAAGAATTAAAACGTGACCTTGCTGCACAATGCACATTGCGATTTGGAGGCGGGCATGCCGCACACCAAGACACATCATCTCCATTCTGAATTGGATGAGCAAATGCCCGACCTTGGTTGATAGTAGAGCCCGACCGATATTGGATTTTTGAGCCGATACCGATAAGACCGATATCCAGTACCTCCACCGATAACCCCGATATATTCAGCCGATATTCAAAAGATATGGAATCTAGCTCAAGGCCCAATTTTAACAACTCACGAGCATTTATTTCAACAGCTTTACAGCCATTGATATGCTTGAACATGAAATAAATGATCTAGGGGCTATAAAAATATATCAAAAGCACCAATCCAGCAGTTGCAGATTACAGTTCACGAAGCACAATTTCTCGGCTCTTTCTCCAAGGAATGAACTTCTGTGGTCTTCCATAAATGATGTATATAGTACTAAACATAGTGAGCAGTCTTTCACTTGGTACCATAGTTAGTGGCACAGCAAGAATTGGAAATCTTTCTTCATTTCGGTTCCACCGCTCCCTTGCAGGGGATCTTTCCTTCAATGGTTTCACCAAATATTGATGTTAATATTGATATTCTTCTGGCAGTGCACCTGGAGCCTTCAGCAGACATGGGGTAATCGCGATTAGTAATCGTAATCGATTACGACGATTACAGCATTTTGAAGTAATCGTAATCGCAATCGATTACATTCGAAAAAAATCCGAAGTAATCGTAATCGTAATCGACTACTTCCCATATCTAATCGATTTGTTTGTGAAAGAACGATTACTTTTTGTTTGTACAAGGACTATGACATAAACTGAATATTCGTGAACAAGAATGAGATAATATACCACGTTAGCGTTAGCACAAACGTCTGTTTTCAAACGCCACTGACTCATTATTACGTCAGAAGTATTAGCTCCGCTCGTCATTGCGTAACAAGTATCCACACATAGTAAACAGACATGCGATGGACATTGTAGTGTGATTGTAAGAGCACCTCCCGTGGTGTATATCAGGTTATCAATACACTACGGAAGCCGCTACCTCGCAGCAGGATATTGATCACCACTCTGCCTATAGTTTCAAATAGTAACTTATGTATTAATGTTTGGTTGTGCTTAGTTAAACGCAGTTTACCATTGCTGCTTGGCGAGCAGGAGGCCTACGTACGCACGTGCACCTGACGAAGATTCGGAATTTTGTACTCGTCGAATAAGACATTGCAGTTTCCACAACGAAGCATTACAAATAAACAGCTGCTGATATATATCATAACCGAGCCGTGCTTAGCCGTTTCTCGTAACAGCAGCTCGCTGTATAAGTGTATATGTATTAAGTTGAAGGCAGAATTTTTATGTTAATCATATCTTATTCTCATATAACTACTTGAAACGGGCGTCAATCGTTATTTCACAGTTCGTTACTTAGCATTTGGACCTGCCGCCATAACCATCCGCTTATATAGCCTGACATGTTAGCGTGGGTTGTAGCTAGAATCAGCAATTCAGCCAAAACAGCAATTCCCCAGTCCAACCGTTGGTCAATTTTCAAAAGTGAATTTTGTCAATAATATTGGTAATTGCATTATATTACTATTCATTTATAACCTCTCTGAGCCCCGAGTGTCAGATTTACCTGTAAAGCTGGGGCACGTAATTCATATTCATAGCATCTGGTATGTTGTTATAATTACTGTATGTTGTTAATTCGCGACCTCCAGTCCGTTGTATAATCACAAGATATTGTACTCGCCCAAACGTAGCAGACTAAAAGAATATCTTTTGTGAGACGCACACACAAATTGTCATGGCTTTATTCTTTTGTGGATGCGCCGGGTGACATTTGCATTGTGGGCCCAGATTGGAAGGACAGGAGTTATTAGTCCCGCCCACTCAGCGCGGCTATTGACAATGGACGAATACCCTAAGTTTCGGCCAAGGTATTTCTTTGGTATCACATCCCGTGGAGTTGCGTGTTGGCCGAAACTGCATATGCGTTTTGGTGTGTTGTGGGATCGTGGCGCGGTAATGACCGGCTACGAAATGCCTGTTCCCATAAAATATAGCCTATGTATGTTTTTTCTTGAGGGGAAGAGGTATGCATTTCAAACCCAGCTATGTACTGGAGCAGGGGTCACCAACTGTTTTGAAACAAAAAGCTACTTCTTGTGTAGTGTGTACTGATTATTGCGACGACCGACGGGTTACCTCGTACTCCCGTCGTTTATCCATGTTCAGTTCGATTTCTTCACTTAGAGCAGTGGTTCCCAACGTGGGCGATATCGCCCCCAGGGGGCGATTTGACGGTTTAGGGGGGCGAAAACGGACGAAGGGGGCGATAGGGGGGCGAAAACGGACGAAGGGGGCGATAGGGGGCGAAAACAACGAAGGGAGCGATATGGGTGATGGTGCTTTAAAACGGCTATGTTGGAGTCGGGACCGTAACTATTGCATCCCAAACCCCCAATTTGGGTGGGGAGCCCGAAATCGAAGGAAGCCCAAAATTATTTGGTGAATTAACATGAATGATAGAGTAATTTTTTAGAAATTCATGCGACTTTCTCAAAAATTTTTAGCGCTGCGCGCGATTTAATATTTTCATTTATTTTGATGTTGGGGGCCCCATCACCCAACAAAAATACGTATGATTTAAAATGGGAGACTTCGGCGTCGGTCATTACTGCGCCGCGACGCACCAAGACGTATGAAGTTAGAGGCCATGTAACATGCGACTCCGAGAAGTGTGCCAGAACGATCAGAAGCGAGAAGACCTTGGCCGAAAAGGAATGCCCTTGTGCTGACCGAAAACTTCGATATATATACAATACATATATGTTTAATTGTCCATATAGGCGCCTCAATGGCTGGCGTCGAATGTTCCTGTCCTGGCGACCTTAACGCTACAGGACAAACGCCACCCCGCAAGGAAAAAATTACTTGCCAGTAAAGAAATACCAACATGAAATCCTGTGCGTCGTTTAGTTTGGTACGTTTTGACGGTTTGCATATCTTCTGACATAGCAGATATAGGAGGTCATGAAATAGCATCATGTAAAGAAGTCAATATAACAATGATCCCGCCCGAAGATGTTTAATTATTATTTAGGGGCCCTACCTTCTCCAACATACCACATCCACCATATTTACCGATTCAAACATGAATTATATAAATTTGTCGCACTTCACGCGTTTTGGCGAAATACGGTGACTCACCAAACAGTACAGGGAATAGGGTATAGCTGATATGTAGCGACAAAAAGCCCACTGGCTGAGGGGGGTCAGGGGTCTGGGGCCAAATACCAACGTTTCTTTTTTGGGGAGCTGACGAAGTGCTGTTTTTCGGTTCCCAATATTTGGGGGGCGATGATCGGTGCGGAGCTTCAAAAGGGGGCGATGAGTCGAAAAAGGTTGGGAACCACTGACTGAGAGTAAGACAATCAGAGCACTGGGCCGGGTTTCCGCCCCTTACCAAGAAAAAAAAACGCTCACTCGCAGGGACTCACACCAGCTCCTCCAAGCTCAGTTGCGTTGCTGCAGTGCGCGCAGAAGCGCCGATCTCCGCGTCTAGACTCGGGAATATTAACTATATAGATTCCCGTTGAGCCGCCGCGTGGGCGAAGGCAAGCAATGCCCCGAGCGACTGCGTTCGTATGTTCCTTGGCGTCGGCCGACCCATGTTCAACTGCTGCTCATATGAAACGAGCTTCAACTATCAAATCTCTCATTTGGATATTTGCTACAGCGCAGTGGTGGCCATACGAACGGGGGGGGGGGGGGCTGGACGAGACTTACCGGGGGCCCCCTATAAGTATCTATCCGTAACTTATGGGGGGCTTCGCCCCCCAGACCCCTCTTTCGCATCTGTTATTTTTATCTATCTATCAAGGTTCGGCCAGGTGCTGGATTCGGCCATGTCTATTTTTACATGTGTGCACAGATACACGACATTAAAACTAAGTAATTCTACCGCATGCAGAGACGTGATGATTATCGGGATATGGTACTTTTCTAACAAATGCAGAGATTTCATAATGATTGACACATCTGTACGGAGTCCAATTCTTGCCTTACACGGATTTCCATGTTTATTCGTTATTATCCTTGAAAAAAGCGCATAATCCAAATAGGGGAGCCCTTCGGCCAGCCCCCCTGGCGACCGCCCACCTCGCCCACCGCAAAAGCCGCGGGCGACTCATTTGGTCCGCGTTGGTGACCCCTGTTCTAGATATATTTGAATCGCAAAGCTCGAAAAACATTTACAGGAATTAATTAAATTCTGGAAAATGCTCTATAATATATGCTTGTTTACGAAATACTTTTGGGTCCCCTTCGAGCACGCTCCCCACTCTATTAAGGAATTTGGGGCGCGGCAGGTAAAGACCTGGCAATAATGCAAATCGTTGGATGCGATAAATCATCCACTATAAAGTTGGGCAATCGATATATTATGACGTAATAAGCAAATGACGCATGATGAAGAAAGTTGATATCTCATTAAGCCTTTTCATCGCAATCCTTGTATTTTCTTCCCATATATCATTTAAGATTATAGTCCTAAGCAAAACAAATGTAATCGTGAGTAATCGTGATTACTTTTTCAATGTAATCGTAATCGTAATCGACTACTTCCTGATTTTGCTGTAATCGTAATCGTAGTCGTAATCGCGTGATTCCGAAGTAATCGTAATCGCAATCGATTACATTCATAAAGTAATCACCCCATGTCTGGCCTTCAGCACATCATTAACAAATAGCTGAAGAGAATGTGCAAAACAACTGAAATTGTCCAGTGTCCACGTCTGCAACTGTTCCACCAATCCCCGTTGGGCCTTGACCATGACCAGCATTCAAACAATCAATTGATCAATATTTTACGCTCTTTTGTCAGAATTGGCCTATGTCATCATGGAATTAAAAATTTTCGTATCAATTATTGGCTTTACTCCACGTTTGCTTGATTTTCTTGCCCTCTACGCTCGCATATTTCCTATCATGGTGGCCCCGAAGGCCTCAGTCAGACGACTTCATACATTACTGGTAGCTCTGTTGGTACCGAACCAATAGCACTATCTTCCGAGAAATGTTTCGACGAGACGCTTTTCTCTATCATCACGAGGGTCAGTCCAGCATGATTGATGTTCTCATTTCTCTTACTGATTGAAATCTTCTGCAGACAACTATCCACCCAGCTGCTCTCTGTCTTTGGTGATCGATTACTGCAGGGGGATTCCCACAAAGTCAGTGGGGCATAACGGTGGTTAGTATTCCATATTATTTTTCAGATAGGCACGCCTACTGCCTGTATGGAGTATGCACAATGTGCAGCTTGGCCATTTATTTTTTACAATTTACCGTCCTCACGTCTTCTATCGACTTCTCTGACTCCCTGCCACCATGTTGTGACGTCACCAAAATGGCCGATATTTTTTTACCTTCAACGGCCGATACCGATATTTCACTCCAAGCGTGATATCGACTCGATATTATCGGCCAGCCGATAATCGGTCGGGCTCTAGTTGATAGTTTTTAATCGTGGCGCCAAATTGGGCGGTGTGTTATCGTTTATGCCTGCGAATTAAAATTCATTCCAGCGCATGATTGTTTACTTCAGTAACGATTAGCGAACGTAAATATGGAAATGCAGGGGAGACGGCGACAAAAAATCCCTGAAACAATGACCAGTCTTGTATATCGCAACATACATTATGTGTGTGTGTTGGGCGGATGAAAATATAATCTGTCCATTGAATGATAGATTGATTGATGCAGCAAAGCAGCCCAGATCGCTATTACAGTATGCGCGCTTACCAATTTGTAAACATCAATTTTGTGTATTCATTCTGGTCAGCTTGATACACTCGTATTCTTGAATTGTCTCGCAATGTCACTTATTGCGAGCTTGCAGTTTAATTGGTTACTGACTTGTACAGTGTACGGCTTTGCATTAAGTTCTCGAATAGTGATGCAACACCTCATTCTCAGTGGCACTATTACTGACTTTATTTTATTCGTTTGAAGGGGAACCTATATTCCACTAAACTTGATCGACGACGGACGGACTGGTAACGAGCGCACCAATATCGAATTTCAAACCATTGGATGTATTTAGTAAAAAGTTGATTTCTGCTGATAAGGTCGCGACTAGGGCTGGGCACAATGATTCGAGTACTCGAATCTGAATCGAGTATTATTTTTAATGATTCGAGTCGAGTAGTAAAATACGATTTTTTCGAGTCCTGAAATTATACGCACCTCGCAACTGAAATTTAATTTGTAAACGAGAATTATGGTTTCGATACTAATTTCACTGTGGAAGCCTTGAAACCTTGATTGCTCGTATCGTAGCATACGAAACATATAGTACAAAGCTACGAACGTTACTGTAAATAACACATTTCCGAAGTCATGATCATCCCACAACATTGTCACTAGGTGCAATGCAATCGGTTTGGTCGAAAAATACTAAAATATATTTTATGAGCTGTATAACAGGCATTATATTCTTTGTTGTTACATAAAAGATACATATTTGAACTTTGACATATTACATTCTTTTATGACGTCATAATGACTGATACTCGATTACTCGACTCGACTCGAAGCATATTACGTGATTCAGAATCGAATCACTCAGCTACTCGATTTTGCCCAGCCCTAGTCGCGACATGCGCTCATTTCTGCAGTTACAGTTGAACAAATCGCGCCATTTCAAGATTAAATTAGACTGTGTGGCTTGATATTAACGAGCGCAGAACAGGTATTAAAATGTAACGCTACCATTTAAACGCTGTACAATGTGTACGACGTGCACGTGCAATGGCATGGAGTAAAGTGCGATTTCGTGCGGATATGACGTCATAGACAGACGGAAAGCAGTATTTATCACGTCACAGTACTTTGCATACCCCCACGAAATGAGGGTTCCTTGCGACGGCTGCAACCGAACCATGGTTGCCGGAGCAGAAGCCGGAGCAGTGCTTATCAATGTGCACCGAAGATGCAGCCGGAGCTAATTCAGGATAAAAGAGATCTCCGGAGTTGGATCAGGAGCTGGAGCAGTTCAAAATTTGCAACTGCTCCAAAGCCCTGGTTCTACGTACTGAACACAGATCCTTGACTGACATGCCATAATTGCATCAGCTAACAGTTACCAGTTAATCTTAATTCAGCGACCTTTTCTGGTCGGTGATCGCTACCAATCAAAATCTAGCATCGGTTTTTGGATGGTACGAAGCAATTTTACCATTTAAAATCGTGATATATTCAGGAAAATTGCAGTTGTTGGAAATTCAGTCTGGTACGGGTGACCAGAGGGAGAAAATGGTAACCCGTCGCTTTAATAAGCCAAAAAGAAGATCTTAGTTGTAAAAAGGTTGGTGACCCCTGGATCAGGCGCAGACTTTTATTTTTACATGGGGTATACGGATGAAAAAAGGGAGGGGTTTGAATAAAAAGGGAGGTGTTTGAAATTGTTTCAAATTTACCAAGGTAGCATCAATTTATTACGATTAAGTACATGCATAAATGCACATTGCCCATAATACATGGATAGGACAAGATTCATGTGTGGACTAATTTACGCGTATGAGCGCGCGTAAGCGAGTGACCCAGCGAACTACAGAGGCATCTCCCTGATGCAGACCGCTGCCAAGTTGTTCGACCGAGTATTGCTCCTTCGCATACGTGAGCAACTCTCTACCAAGCTCCTGAATGCTCAGAATGGATTTCGACCATCTCGCGGTACTACAGAGCACATCCTGGCACCGCGCACAATCATTGACACCTGTCGCTCACGCAAAAAGAATGTTGTGGCCGTCTTCGTTGATTTCGCGAAAGCCTTCGACTCGGTCTCGCGCCCAGCCATGGCAGAGATCCTCAGATTCTACGGAATTCCTGAGGTGATAACGTTCGCCATTATGGCCCTCTACACTGACACACGAGCGCGAGTCCGAACAGATGACGGCCAGAGCGGAGATTTCAACACTTCGGCTGGTGTGCTTCAAGGTGACACCCTGGCACCATTCCTGTTCGTGGTCATCCTTGACTTCGTCCTACGAACGGCCTTCCCGGATAATACGAACTTCTTTGAATGGCGGCCACGGCAATGAACACGCACCCGTACGACTCGCGAGGCAATACACGTAGGTATTCTTGCCTACGCAGACGACCTAGCCTTGCTTGCCCCGAACACCGCATCGGCACAGCGCCTCATTAACCAGCTAGAGGCCGCCGCCGCTCTTGTTGGACTCCGGATCAACGCCAAGAAGACCGAGGTCCTGGTCATACCAGCTCTACCGAAGAACGCGACACCGATTCAACTGGGAGAAATCGATCTCAAGTATGTAACGAGTTTTGTGTACCTCGGTATTGACGTCGCCGACTCTGGAAAAGCGCTCAAGTCGAGGCGAGCAAAGGCCTGGGGCGCGGCAAGACGGCTACATAGCCTCTTCCATTCAAGTGCGTCAACCCAGCTCAAGACCCGTATCTTCCGTGCCACTGTCGAGCAGGTTCTTCTATACGGAATAGAGGCACTCACGCTGACAGAGAAGCTGGCTAAGACGCTCAACGCTAACTACGACGCACTCCTCCGCTATGCACTCGGCATTCACCATCCGGAGCATATATCCACGAATGCATTGCGAGAGCTCACAGGAACGGTCCCATGCCGTCTACTGGCAGCTGAACGACGCTTCCGCCTAATCGGGCATCTAGTGCGGCACCAAGACGAGCAACCAGCCGCCGCCATCATCAATCACATTCCGACGGAGCCATGGCGCAGAGGTGGCTGGAATCGGAAAACATGGCGCTCGACAATAGAGACTGACCTAGCGCAACGCGGGCTGTCGCTTGAAGACGCCCACGACCGCCTACGTTGGAGACGCTTAATACGAGCCTAAAACTGATTATCTTGATGTTTTTTTTGTTTCCTGTTTTCTTTTGCCCTTTTCATTTTACTCTAATTGAAAAGTCGATATATATATATATGCTTGCCAGCGAGTCCAGTGGTTAATTAGCGATTCCTCGGTCTCGCTTCAATATCAACTATTCACGAATACGCGCGCGAACAATTGAATACGCAACCTCGGTGACGACGAACTATCTTTTGATAACTCGGCCTTAAAACACAAATCTTCTGATGTTTTAGTATTAGCGGTAATAAATTAGGCCTACGGCCGTTCGAGTACGTTCGTGGCCAATTGCGCAGATTCAAAGTTATTCAATTTCACGCTTTCAGTTTCAAGCCAGTATGACATACCAATCGCACAACTAGAGATAGCAGGCAAATCATGCGAGGCCTGTAGCAGACGCTATAGTTTAGGCCAGCGATGTAATCACATGCGCCTGTCCTGCTGCAGACTCGATAGTTCAGGCAGGAACGATATCAAGCCTAGCCTGATGCACGTGATAGTTCATGCCAGCGATTATAGCGCGACCCCGCCACCCCGTAACTCGTCGCCTATGCCCTGGATTACATATTGGTGTATCATTATTTGTAATTGCGAGGATATTTGATATCATCATTTTAAGTGTTTATATATATGTAATGTCATTTGTTAGTAACATATTAGTGTGATTTATACAAAAATAACTAAATCAATCAATCGATACATATATAAAAGCTCACTGGTCAGTGCTTCTATTCGATTTATATTTAGAACAGACTCGCGGGCTACTCATCCGGTCCTCAAGGGCTACATGGGGCCCGCGCCCCCCGGGCACCGCGTTGGTGACCCATTGTATAAAAGTACACACGTTATAGACGACATAGCAATATTATAATGCCACCAGCACTCACAAATTGATGTATCAGATATTTATGATAACGTATAGACGCAGAGGCAAAGCTCAAGTCGTTTCTGCCACACCCGGTACAGTTACCGCATTTTAAAGCAGGATATTTGTACGTTCAATTTTGGGTGTAAAATATTCAAGATAAGTTATTCCAGAACACCAGTGGACAAACATCGATATGCCTATTATGGTATATCTATAATTTATGGTTTATATTCAACATGTGAACATATTAGGCACTCCATTGCCGCCTCTACTAATCGAACATTGTTGTGCTCACAAAATTCCAGATTATATCAGGTTGATCGTACCGTCCGTATTAGCATTTACTTTCAGCACACTCGGTTATACTAGCGCAGTCGTTCGTGTTGTAGAAATTCAACGCAAAGATTTTATTTCAATGAGGCGTAGGAAAGAACGTAGGATGGTATGTACGTAAGCACGTAGGATTTATGAGCGCGATATAATAATAATAATAATAATAATAATAATGACAATGCACCACATGCATCACCCAAAATCTGATACACAAAGACTGTACATCCCCAGAAAAAAAGGTGGTCGAGGACTACAAGAAATTGAACAAACTTTCAAAACAGAAATCATCGGCTTGTCACAGTACATCAACAACAACGAAAACATTTACTGCATACTCATTGCACAGGAAGACAAACAGCGCAAAACAAAATCTCTGAGCTATCGTCACGACAAGTACGTCAGAGAAGTCAACATGGAAACAGCTAACCTGTACACTGCTGAAAACACTGTTGCCAAACCCACAACAATAGCAAAAGCAGCACGAGTCCAGTACAAAAATGCAATGCTCAAAATGAGAGAAACGATATGGGAATCGATGCCTCTTCATGGACAGCACAAGAAGTTAACTTCACAGCCCCATGTAGACGAGCTTTCATGGACCTGGCTATCCAGCTCTGGCCTGAAACCGGCAAGCGAAGGATTCATTTTCGCAGCACAAGACCAATCGCTTCCTACAAAATACTATCGCAAAAGAATTCTGAAGCAAAACACGGACGGCAAATGCAGAATGTGCCACAACCAAAATGAAACTGTAGCACATCTCATGTCCGGCTGTGGTGCACTTGCAGCTACCGAATACACATGGAGACACAATAGGATTGGTCACTACATTCATCTTGAATTATGCAAACATTTTAACATCACCACTTCGACAAAAAATTGGTATGATTACAGCCCAGCACCAGTGACAGAAAACGAACAAGTAAAAATTCTGTGGGATGTACCAGTTATAACTGACCGCGAAATCAGGAGCAACCGCCCGGATATAATCGTCAAACTAAAAAAGAAAAGAGTATGCTTATTCATTGAACTGGCTGTCCCAGCTGATCACAACCTACTGCAAAAAGAATCAGAAAAATACTCCAAATACGCAGACCTCAAAATGGAATGTGAGAAAATGTGGCGATGCAAAATAAACATTGTACCGATAGTCATTGGTGCTACAGGGGTCGTGAGCAAAAAACTCATGAGGCATATCCAACAAATTCCGGGTAACGTTCGATTCGACATGATCCAGAAAATCACATTATTGGGCACTGTGCACATTCTTCGGAAGGCCTTGAATGCACCACTGGACTAAAATTACACTTGTGAATCACAGCATAATTTCTGTAATTTCGATTCTTCATCTTCAATCATCTCTACCTCTGCTCTGTAACCCTTGCCAATTCTTCATCTGCTGCAATTCTGTAATCTGACTTCTCCGTGTATTGCATAGGAATAACAATTTGAATGTATTTCTGAAATTTTAAAAATTTACTCCAATCCCGCCATTTTCCTTTGGGGGCAGGTTGCTCCCCGGATTATGTGTGTATCTACCAGTTTTACTGTGAATAAAGAATATAATAATACAGCCCCATGTAAACGAGCTTTCATGGACCTGGCTATCCAGCTCTGGTCTGAAACCGGCAAGCGAAGGATTCATTTTCGCAGCACAAGACCAATCGCTTCCTACAAAATACTATCGCAAAAGAATTCTGAAGCAAAACACGGACGGCAAATGCAGAATGTGCCACAACCAAAATGAAACTGTGGCACATCTCATGTCCGGCTGTGGTGCACTTGCAGCTACCGAATACACATGGAGACACACTAGGATTGGTCACTACATTCATCTTGAATTATGCAAACATTTTAACATCACCACTTCGACAAAAAATTGGTACGATTACAGCCCAGCACCAGTGACAGAAAACGACCACGTAAAAATTCTGTGGGATGTACCAGTTATAACTGACCGCGAAATCAGAAGCAACCGCCCGGATATGATCATCAAACTAAAAAAGAAAAGAGGATGCTTGTTCATTGAACTGGCTGTCCCAGCTGATCACAATATACAACAAAAAAAAATCAGAAAAGCAGTCCAAATACGCAGACCTCAAAATGGAATGTGAGAAAATGTGGCGATGCAAAATAAACATTGTACCGATAGTCATTGGCGCTACAGGGGTCGTAAGCAAAAAACTCATGAGACATATCCGACAGATTCCGGGTAACGTTCGATCCGACATGATCCAAAAGATCACGTTATTGGGCACTGTGCATATTCTTCGGAAGGCGTTGAATTATAGATAACTAACCTACGGATAGATGGGCAAGACGAGAGTCACGGTCGAGTGATGCGACAACGGCAGATTTGTTGTCGCTTCATAGCATGAAACGGGAGCGTAATCGCTAATCCCATAGATGAAGACCCGAGCGCTCAAATCAAATAAAGTTGATCTTATTTGAAAGCTACAGTCGCGCTGATTCTGATAATATACATTAAATTTTCATCAAGGCAATGGAACTGTAGTGGTAGCTCTATGGCGCCACTAGGGTGTGACGACATCGCAGGTGCTTCGGTGCTTGGTCGTCACTGAATACATGGCTGCTTGAGGACTCACGTCTCGTATATTAGACAGACCGTCAGTCACGTTACTACATGGTGACAGCGTTGTAAATGCAGCTGATAGCAATTACTTAGCTACTCAGAATTATGGCTAGTGGATATACTGCCTTGCAAGGACTGCACCCGAAGCCATTATCACTGGCTGGAAACAACCCGCCTCAAGCGTGGGTTGATTGGAAGGAAGACTTTGAAACGTATCTCTGTGCTGCAGAATTATCGCAAAAGGATGACTGCGTCAAGGTAGGACACCTACTGAGTCTTATTGGTCCGGAGGGAAAGTCAATTTATAAGAATCTCACGTGGCTTCCTGCTCGACGAGAAAATGATCAAGACATTCCTGCTGAAGATAAAAATGACTACAAACTAGTCATTGACAAATTTGATGCGTGCTTTGAGCTTCGTGATGATCGCTTCAGAATGCGAAGGAAGTTTTGGCTATTCTTGAAACGGGAGGAGGACGAGTCTTTTTTGCAATGGTCACTCCGTGTTCGCGAAGCTGCAGCCAAGTGCTGCTATCATCCGCAGAGGTGTCTTGAGGAAGTTATTATGGATAAACTCCTTCTGTGTTGTACGGACACCGGTACCTTGTCAGAACTCTTCGCCGAGGATCCGGAAACCTTGACACTGAGCAAAGTTGAATCGATCATCGATAAATGCGAATACGTCAAACAGGGTGTCGCGTCCTATAAATCTGCTACGATTGATGCAGTCACAAAGAAACCTCCACTAAAAACAGGATCTACTGCTCGACAGAAGGATGGAAAGGATGCTAAGACGTCGCTGATAAAATGCAAACACTGTGGTAAGAAGCACCAGTTTGGTAGATTTTTCTGTCCTGCTGCCGATTATAATTGCTCGGTGTGTGAGAAAACAGGACATTTCGAAACTGTCTGCCGTGCTTCTGCTCGGACAAATATACGCTCCGTGGAATCCGATACTGTTGGTGAAGACGATGTGGACGGATGCTCAAGTCCCATCGCGCCAGTCTTTGTGGGATCCGTGATTGCTGCTGTAGATTTGGATAGTGCTCCCAATACCGATACAGTTAACATGGAGCCTGTAATCCCACACCAGGGGCTGACCATTAGCACGGTGGAACCAGCGGAAGATATTGGCTGGTTTGTCAAGCTCAAGGTTGCCCTTGACCTGCTTACATGGTGCGTTGATACTGGCGCACAAGTATCAGTCATGCCCTTGCACATATACAAGCGTCAATATGGATCCATCAGACCCTCCGACAAACGGTTGATGACTGCAGGGAATAAGGAACTTTCCACCCTTGGCTATGTCGCTATGACGCTCTGGTTTGAGGATAACTCCGTTGTGGAAAAGGTCTACGTTGTCCGGGATACGCCTAAACTACTCTTGGGTATCCCAGGGCATTCAAAATCGGACTCCTGCAAGATGTGCCGGGTACAGTTAGCATCCGTGCAGTAGACTGTGCAGTAACTCCCTCGCTTCGGTCTAAGGAAGAGGTCATGAAAGCTTACCCTGAACTCTTTCAAGGAGTGGGAAAAATGAAAGGACAGTACTCTATCAAACTGAAGGCGAATGCTAAACCGTTTAGCCTGAAAGTACCTCGCAGAGTTCCCATTCCTTTGCTTGGTAGTTTGACTGCTGAGCTAAATAAATTGCAAAAGGCGGACATAATTGAGCCTGTCAACGAGCCAACAGACTGGTGCGCACCGATCGTTGTGGTACCAAAGAAAACTCTGAAATACGCCTGTGTGTGGATCTAACGAAACTCAATGATTCTGTTGATAGGGAACTCTACCCTATGCCGACAGTTGAGAGCACCCTGGGGAAGATTGCTGAAGGAACTGTTTCCACCAAACTGGATGCGAATAGTGGATTTTATCAAATAGAACTTGAACCTGAGTGTCGTAAGTTAACTACATTCATCACCCCTGATAGGAGGTTCAGATTCAAGAGGCTTCCATACGGCATCGCCAGCGCACCCGAAGTCTACCAACGGAAAATGAATCAGGTGCTTGCTGGCATCCCCAATGTGATATGTCACATGGATGACATCATAATTGCTAGCTCACCACAGGATTACAATACCACCCTCGGACTTGTACTGGATAGACTCCGAGATGAGGGAATTACATTGAATAAAGACAAATGTGTCTTTTCAGCGACTAAACTGGAATACCTTGGACATGTTATTGGCAAGGATGGCATCGGCAAGGATCCTAAAAAGGTTGAGGCGATTGCCAAGTTCTCCGCTCCCTCAGACGTCCCGGAACTGAGAAGGTTTCTGGGAATGACTAATCAACTCATGAAATTCTCACCCAACCTGGCTGAGCTTACAAAGCCTCTGAGGGATCTACTGAAGAAAAACACTTCGTGGCTCTGGGGTGCTGAACAACAGCTGGCCTTCGACCAGGTTAAGGCAGAGCTGTCCTCGGATGTGATTCTTGCTATGTATAGCCCGGATAAGGAAACTGTTGTCTCTGACGACTCCAGCAGTTATGGACTTGGAGCTGTGCTGATGCAACGCCAGGTCGACAACTCTCTACGCCCTGTCGCTTATGCTAGCAGATCGCTGACTGAGACAGAGAGACGATATACGCTCAAATCGAGAAGGAGGCCCTTGCTATAACGTGGTCTATGGAGAGATGGAAGGAACTCTTGATCGGCTTGCATCAACTTCGCGTGGAGACTGATCACCAACCATTAGTTCCACTTTTGTCAACAAAGACTCTTGATGAGCTTCCGCTCAGAGTGCAACGATTCCGAATGCGGCTGATGAAGTTCCACTTCATCATATCTCATGTTCCGGGGAAACTGCTATATACTGCGGACGCATTGTCTCGTTGTCCGTTGCCAACTTTCGAGGACGTTGATGGCCTTCATAATGAGACAGAAGCCTATGTCAATGCCGTCACATCCAGCCTTCCTGCGTCTTGCAAACGGTTGGATGAAATTCGCTCAGAGCTCCAGAAAGATGACGTATTGCGCACAGTGATGCAATATGTATCCTCCGGGTGGCTGAAATGCAAAGAGACGCTGCATGGCCCACTTAGGCCATACTGGAATGATAGAGCCTGTTTATCTACTTATGACGGACTCCTGCTAAAAGGGAATCGCTTGGTGATCCCCTGTACGCTGAGACAAGACGTTTTAAGATACCTTCATGATGCTCACCAAGGGGTGACAGAGTCCCGATTCAATGCATCACAGTCATGCTGGTGGCCTGGAATTTCTAAGGACATTGAAGAAACCGTCAGAAATTGCGAAAAGTGCACGGAGCATCAGCGAGAAAGGGTGGAACCGATGCTGCCAGCATCCTTCCCAGAGAGACCCTGGTCCCGTGTTGGTGCCGACTTCTTTCAATACCAGAATTCCATGTACCTGCTAGCCGTTGACTATTACTCCAGGGACATTGAGATTTGCATTGTCTCCAAAACAGTGAACGCAGCAGAGACGATTCTGAAATTCAAGAAGATTTTCAGTAGGCACGGCATCTGCGAGACTTTGGTCACAGATGGAGCACCTATGTTCTCTTCCCGTGACTTTGCGTCATTTTGCGGAAGCTGGAAAATTGAACATATCATGTCCTCACCTAGATATCCACAGGGGAACTCGGAGGCTGAGCGTGCCGTTCAGACCATCAAAAACCTTCTGCGAAAATGTGACGATGAATATCTGGCGCTACTCACCAGTGATGAGCATCGGAGCGGAGTCGGAGTGGATTCGGAGCGGAGTTTTGCCGAATTTGTGACAGTCGGAGCGGAGTCGGAGTTTACTACAGATATTTTTTCGGAGAATTTCGAAGTATTCTAACTTTTGTCTCCGATGTCCTTGGATAGCTCTGACCGGAATACACTATTGATTATGATTACAAACCAAGACACAGACAGTTAACACCCTGTAAAGTTGTAATATGACGGGTAACATGCAAAAATGATTGCCAAGTGCATAAAAATCAGCCATCTGCACTGCTATTGCGGACTGGAGAGTAGACAATACTGTGAGGCCACCCGTATTATCACATGTACCATGTTGTACCATGTGTACCATGTGCCATGCTTGCCACTGTTTCGGATACTTGACGAGATTCACCGGAGTATCTCGGAGTCTGGGATTAAGCTTTCCGGAGTCGGAGGGAGTTTTCCTCAGACACTAAAGTTGTCGGAGGGATTCGGAGTCTCGAAAAGCACTACCCGCTCATCACTGCTACTCACATACCGCAACACCCCATTGGCTATCGGCTACTCGCCGGCAGAATTGAGCATGGGCCGCAAACTAAGAACAAGAGTACCGTGTCATCCAGACGATCTTCTGCCCAAGTCTGCCGACCGAACCGCCGTGAAGAAAGCCGAAGCAGATTACCGACGCAGAGTTACTCGTGATTACAACAAAAGACACAGAGTAGTACCTGGAGATGAGTTCAAGGTGGGAGATCGCGTCTGGATTCCGGACTGCAAATCGCAAGGTGTTGTGGAAAAACTTGACACTGACACTCAACCCAGATCCTTGGTTATCAGAACTGGGCGTGGCACCTTCAGAAGAAATCGCCGAATGGTGCGAAGATACCAGACGGAGAATGTCCCGCAAGAAGGCGTCGACATTACTGCCAGTGAGGCAGCTGAATTCTTCAAATTTCCCGATCAGGGAGGTGATAGCAGTTCGAGCGCTACTAGTGTCGATCGCGATGACCATCATGAGGCGGCGATAGTCCGACGGTCGGATCGGAACAGAACCGCACCTCGCAGATACATCGAGGAGTACTGATGTAGTTGTAGGAGTAGTGTGTGTAAATATGTTGTGTCTTCATTCACCTCCTGCCTGCCAATTGCTTCATACCTTTGTACCGCTAACTGCCTCAATTCGGATTGTTTATTGTCTTCATTCTGTGCTTGCGTTGTATATGTTTGTGCTGCTAATAAGCTTTTGTGCTTGTCCCGAGAAGGGAGATGTAGTGGTAGCTCTATGGCGCCACTAGGGTGTGACGACATCGCAGGTGCTTCGGTGCTTGGTCGTCACTGAATACATGGCTGCTTGAGGACTCACGTCTCGTATATTAGACAGACCGTCAGTCACGTTACTACAGGAACCACCCCGAAATAGCCTTCAAAATATGAAAATCGGCATTGTTCTAAACAATCGCAACCACGCACGGACCGTTGTTATGGTCATTGTGCTGCGCCGTTGCAATTGTTTTAGAACAATGCCGATTTTCATATTTTGAAGGCTATTTCGGGGTGGTTCCATTGCCTTGATGAAAATTTAATGTATATTATCAGAATCAGCGCGACTGTAGCTTTCAAATAAGATCAACTTTATTTAATTTGAGCGCTCGGGTCGTCATCTATGGGATTAGCGATTACGCTCCCGTTTCATGCTATGAAGCGACAACAAATCTGCCGTTGTCGCATCACTCGACCGTGACCCTCGTCTTGCCCATCTATCCCAAAGTCACTCAACTATGACAAGTCGTCCGACTAATAAGCGCAATGTTACGACGGTACTGGAGCGCAAAATGTTGCTCAAAAGTCCGTCGGCGCTAACCTGCGGTAATGGAAAACCGTGCTCGCCGACCTTATATTTCGACTTTTACCGGTCATTTCTCGAGAATTATCTGGCTGTGTGTGATATAAGGAGTAAAGTATGTAATATAACGACATTAAAACGAAATATGTGTAAATGGATGACCTTCATACGAAATATACCGTATATATATGACGCATTATGAATTTCGGCTTAAACCGAAAATATTACTTGTCGTGATACGGGATTATTGCTGTTCATCGCAAGACCTTCCAATTATAGTGTCCTACCTCAGTCGCACGAATGCGATGTCCTGCTATCATTGGAGCTCGAGCGCTCACTGACTGGAAAAACAGCATACAAGACAACTGGTTTTGTCAGCAGCATTCTGCTTTTCTCTCTGTGATAACTGTTTTCTCTTTAGCAATAATTCACAATTTGACAGCAAATTCACGGATGATTTCTGAGATTGGCTGGTGATATTCTGGCAGCTAAATCTGTCTGATGCACAGACCCTCAAGTACCGTATAAAACTACCACCTGCCATCAAGTTTTGCAAGAAGCATTCCATCCCATCGATAATAATACTTGAATGCCATAACCCTCATGTCAGGACACATGTGGCAGTGACGTTTATTCAACACAACAAAATCAAAGATGTAAAAACCACAAAATTTCTCGCAATAAAAATAAGCTGTTTATTAGGGTTGTTCAAAAATAACTAGATAAATTTTCATTCAACAAATTCAAAATTTTGTAGGTACAACAGTTTTGCTTCTGCAAGCTGGATTTGAACCAAGTCTGGTGTGCAACAGCAGCAAATAGACAGTAAAATTGAAAGAGAAATGTTATTTTTGAACAACCCTACCATGTATTGTCCAGTCATTTGATACACGACCTTGCAGCACACTTACCTGCATACTGTTTCTTCTCTTTGATGGCTAATGTTTTCTCTTTTGCCAGAATTCGCAATCGAATAGTGGCAAATTTACGGGTGATTTCCGAAATCGGTTGGTGGCACGTTAATTGAAATTCTGGTAAGCCAATCTTACCCATGATCATGTCTAGGGGGTTGACCTGATCATGAATTTGCTTTGTGTTTAGTCTAATTAATGCTTCAGTTTCTTGAAAAAAGCGATAGATCCGTTGATTCGGATGGCATAAAAAGTAGGTGGTGGTGCTTTCATTGCCGAGATTGCCATCTGTTCTATAGGAACGAATCTTTGTCAAGGTGGCATCTGGGTTGTCTTGGGCTGCATGACTATCCAACAGTGCACTACGACACAATGAACAATTGTACTTTTTCAGCACTTGATGAATTGCCCATCCTACAAGGTAGTACAATCCATTGGATTCGCAAGCATCCAATGAAAAACTGCCAACTTCCGAGAGCAATTCCATGCAAGTATATTCAGAGTCCTCAAATTGTGGTTGTGGGCTAGCACCAATGTTTTTAATGAAGTTGACCAAATTTGGAACGTCATCAGCATCGCAATTTGAGCCCGAGATCGAAGTCATGAATTGAGCTACAGTGATCAATTTTAACGAAGACATGAATTCCGTTGGTTTAGGATGATTGTTCCCCCTCATGCGCACCTGGAGAAAATATAACATAATTACATTTAATTAAATAACCCAAAATTATTATAGATAGCCTACCAGACTGAATAAATTTTCAAGTGCATCTTGCGTGAACCGCCCAGACAGGACAAAATCAAGGATGCCTCTTGCACACAATCGGTCATGGATTGAAAGTATGCTTGCTGTTGAGAGTCTAATCCCGGTCTGAACTGGTTTCCATGTATCATTGGGAAACTTCATTAATTCGACAAACCTCATCACCTGCAAAATGCTCAAGGTGATGAATAGTATAACGAAGCACAAGATTACTAGCGAAATCACCTCTTTAAGAAAATTAGGCTTTTGGGTTGCATTGGCAAATAATGCCTCGCTGATGCGTCTTGCATTCACCGCATCAAACCAATTGTTAAAATACTGGCAGAAAAATGCGGTGGTCAAGGCTTCTTTTTTCAAATAACCAGCATCTACCATTGTGCGAATACCAGATGATGTTCCATGACTGAGAACCTTTCAAATATCATCAGGTTTCTAATGAGTTAAAGGGTGTACAACTGTGCAACGTAAAAAATGCCTTGCCTGTGCAGCAGTCCTGACACACATCTTCTGGTATTGCGATGGCTGAATATGCTTCCTGGATAAATTAGGAGCAATTTTCAGCTGCTTTCCTTCCTGGAACTTCACTAATTCTTTTACATCTGATGAACATACCTGCTCAATTGAAGAGTAAATACCACAGCAAATACCTGTGTCTCAATGAAGTTACCTTATTTGATTCAAGTTGATACTTTTCCACAGCAAATTGTGGTATTGTAATATTATGCTTCAAAAAGGCCGACCTCAGATTTTTTAGCAGATGTGGTACATCAGCTAGAAAGTTGAGTTTTTCCTCAGAAAAGAAGGGATGCTGTATTTCGCATTTCAGTTCCAATCTACAAATAGAATTAGATGATCCGATTTGGCCATAGCATTTTGCAGAGAATTTGCAGTCTTAATTGACTCTTACCCGTTTGATTTGATTCCAGCTGCTTTCCACATTGCCTGGTTAGAAGAAGCCATATCAGAAACGACAGCAACCACCTTGAACTGTTTTTGAGCTAGTTGGATAACAATCTCACGGGTTATTCTCCAGAGTGTGTCGCCATTGATGGAATTTCCAGTAAAATAATATGCTGCATATGACATAACCAATTAGCAAGATAGGAAGCATATTGTATTAGGGGTCAACAATCAAAGTTTCATGTTTGTTCATCTCATCACTCAAGTAAATTGCAATGTTTATAACAATGATGGGCTTTTCCAAGTCAATATTCAACGACTCACACTTTATTACAGTCTATATGCTATTTGAGCATTCAATTTTTGACACTCACCCACAGTTTGTTTCCATTTTTTGTGATACCTTTCACCATATAGCACAAAGCATGAGATGCAGGCGTGTCTGGCGAGTCGCGTGGCTGTCGTAGTTCAGGGTCAATATACCCAACAAATCTTTTGGTGGATGGATTGAACTCGATGGCTTGGGAAATCTGCATTTCATCGAGCATGAGACTACACATCTTTTCCTCATCGGTGGAGTTTTCCATCGCCTGGCCCATCCATTCAATGATTTCGTGTTGTATCCCCGAATAAAATGGAAGTTTAGTCACTCTTTGACAGAGTACAGACTTGCATGGAAGGGGATAGTCCATTTTCCGCAGAAATTCATAACTGAAACAAATTCTTTTAAATTAGCTTCACTCAATATCAACATGATTATTACCCATGCGAACCAACAGCACATCTAATCTTTAGAGCTTTAGTCACAGTGTCATCACTCCAAGTTAGCCCTTGACCTTTAAATCGGCTTGCCAGTGATTTCAATTGGTCAGGGTTGAGGAATGATGCCATCGAGCCATTGATTTTGGCAATACTTGACTCTAATACTTTTATCTGAATAAAATATACCAGACTAGTAGATCTTTATACATCAATCTATATGGCCTATGGTCACGTACGCTCCGCTCCTTTAAAACTATACCGTACCTTTGATCTCAGTCGGCGGTTTTCTAGAATGAGAGTGTGGCATTTCTCACAGTTTTCTAATTCGTTGTTCACATTGCATTCAGATTCAACGTCTGAATCAGGATTGGTAAATGCCGTTTCGGGAGCAGAGTAAGAGTGCTCTTCAATGATTTCTGAATGAAATATTGTAATTGCTTCCCTTGCATGAATGACAAGCTGAACTTTTTTCACTTTGCGCTACAACTGGCACATTAACTGCGCTATCCCTGGTGAGCACCCTTCTACCACTCTCAACTCGTTTCGGAGGATTGGGTATGTCGAAAATTGTGGGAACTGCAGTTCGTATCAATACTTTCCGGTTGTCTGAATTCTGTTTAAACTGACCTGGCTCGAAGTGTTTCTAAATGCAATAATTCGATTGGAAGCATTGATCCAAACTTTCAAAAAAACCGCTGAATAAAACTCAAGAGTAACACACACTTCACATAATCTAGATGAATCTGTTGGTTGCCACTTGTCTCGTCTCATATTAACTGCCCACTTTTGACGACGTTGAGTATTCTTCGGGAACCGAAAGAGGACAGAACTGGCACCCTCAGACACTTTTCTCTTCTTTCTTGTGCTACTACTACCAGTACTACCTGCTTCGTTTTCCTGACCTATCATATAGAATGAAGCGATTGAAAAAACAAACAAATCGATGATTAAATCCTGCCTCCGCACCGTTCACTGCCTTCCTTTTACTCGTACTAGAGTTACAATTGATAGCAGCACAACCAGCCATGTTTGCGCCGCAAAACCCAACCAATTCCACATACACAGCCGTTGATATCAATGCTGAGCTTACGAGACCAGGCTTCAGTTGTGCAACATTTCTCGCTCCATGAAAATACGGTCGGACGACTTGTCATAGTTGAGTGACTTTGATCTATCCGTAGGTTAGTTATCTATAATTGAATGCACCACTGGACTAAAATTATACTTGTGAACAATGATATATATACACAATGATTGGAAACTCCAGTGAGCTCTGCGTTTGAGCGCGTCGCGAGTCATGCTTCACTACAGGTATGAAATCGATGTAAACAAACGGTTCGCCAGCAATCTTTCTTCAGGAACTGGCGTTAAC
This sequence comes from Botryllus schlosseri, assembly GCF_051294905.1. NCBI lineage: Eukaryota > Metazoa > Chordata > Ascidiacea > Stolidobranchia > Styelidae > Botryllus > Botryllus schlosseri. The sequence continues at coordinate 27,076,103 of NC_137242.1, read as the reverse complement.
GTAGTGAAAAGTTTTTTATCGAGACCTCTTTTCACGTGAAATGTGTGCATACTGTACAGGTTTTGGCCAATACCAGTAGCATGGCTTAATATTCAGACGAAACTGATGTACCAGTGTGCCTACGTGATGAACATTGTGATCGTAGGTGGTCTCGCAGTATCAAATAAAGGTGGATACTTCATAGTACGAGCTAGAGTTGGGATCAGGTCACTATCTTCAAGTCATTGCAAATTTTTAATCAAGTCACGAAGTCATTTGTAAATTTTTCAAGTCAATTCAGGCAGGTTCTAAAACTGACTCTGAAGTCAGGCCTTCTGAAGTTGTGAAAGTAGGCAAAACCTACTTGAGGATATCGCAAAAAGCATCACGTTTTTGAAGTAATAATAGTCATTATTCCTTTGTTACGGAGATTCATCTTGTGATCCGAATGCTCATATATACAATTGAATAAAAATAAAAATATTTTTTATTTGATACATATCAGGAGTAATCGTCAGCAGCTTGTAGATACAGAATACAATTGACTAACAGATGTATACAAAGTAAGTCTAACTCATTTCTTCATACTACTCGAGTACTTTTCAGTCCGTTCATTTTCTGCTTCAACAAGTAGATTTCAATATCCAATTGACTAAAAAACTGCAAAACCTGGTCTTAACCTACTTTTTCAAACTACGGTACTTCATGAGCAATGTTCCCTCTAAGCTGCGCAAGTGCGCAGTGCTGAAGCGGTCCCTGCGCACAGAAATCTAAGTTGCGCACAGAAAATCTGAAGTGATGTTTTTTTGAAGTCGTTGCGCACTGTTGTCCAAGGCACCACGCAGGCGCGCAAACTCGTGAAAAATTAGAGGGAACATTGCCAGGGGCATATAGTGTTATCGCTGAAGTCTTACATCGAGGTACAAGTGCGGCCAGCAAAGGTAAATACTGCACTCCGTGAAGAAATGAGACTTTGCAATCACGAGCGCCTAACGAAAAATCTTTTCTTTTAGTATGGTCTCGTACGCGTGAGCGATACTGATATCATTTCAATAGCGCATTATTTTCCGGGAATGGCGAAATAACATGGTTTAACATAGTTATAAATAACAATGGGCGAGCTCGAAGTTAATCTGCGAGAAACTAGCGCATAGTCTTCTCCGCGTGTTATGAACATTGCGTAAGATTTCCTCAGGACCGTATCTGCCGCACCCAAACCCTCAATTAGGGGGCCGAGATCAGGGTTGTAACCAAGTCACATGGTTCCGAGTCACGAGTCAATCTTACTTTTGTGGTTTTGACTCGAGTCAAGTCGAGTCATTTTCAATTCATCACCGAGTCGAGTCCGAGTCCAAGTCACCGTTTAAAGCAGTGGTTCTCAACCTTTTTCGACACGCGCCCCCCCTGGAGATGGTCAAAAAACTCGCGCCCCCCCTGACCTCCCTTGCATTTATCGTCATGTCAAAAAGAGCACATCATCTAATACAGAGGTGGGTAACGTTTTTGATAATGATGACCGCATTTCGATTGCTTATGTAGCGTAAGGCCGCATTCCAGAGCATAGCCGCAATGAACGATCTGGACGCAAAATTCCTACGGTAAACTGTCCATATCCATTCCCGGTGAACACCGGACTATTCTACTGTTCTCAATGGCCTATTGTACGCACCGAAATCGCGAATGGCAATGTTATGAATAGTTGCCGGGAGGTGCATATTGTCGCGCGGAGCGCGAAAATTTTTCAGGGCCGCGAACGAATTGCTATTTCTTGCCAATTCCCATTCCGGCTCAGATTAAGAAGGGCGCTACTGCATTAAAACAGAAAAATGAAGTCTTGTTGAATTGCGAGGAGGGCGAAGAAAATTTCAAGATTAACTAAAATCTCTCGAAAATGCGGGAGTGAATTCGTAATTGCAATTTGCATGTCTACGGCCGCCAACGCATAGCCTACTAATTGCATTAGGCGTCGACGGCCGCTCAAATTCCCTTCTACGGCTGCAGACTGCCCACCCCTGATCTAATAGTATACATAAGGTATATCTTACACCAATTTTGAATCTGCATTCCAGTTGTTGAGTCTTTTACATTGCTGACAAATTTCTTCAAACTTGTTTGAAAATAACAAAAAACATTGAACAAGACATCCACTAATTAATTTCAATGTAGGTCACCCTGAGACTAATCCTGATGCTGGTAGTGAGTACAGAGAGCAAGGCGTCGTTCTGTCCTGCCAGGCTGAATTTGATCAGTTTTCGAAATGAATTAATTGTGTTGATTTATAGCCTAATTGAGGGCGAAACCGGGCAGCCTATGTTGCATGTAAGTCTGTTTTAGGCAGTGCAGTTCGCAAGCTACTAACAAGAGCTGCCCAGCGCGACCAGCTTTAGGCTGCTGTCAAAGCTATGAAGCAATGAATGACTTACACGTGGGAATTGCTCTCTATATCTCCAAAGAATTTCAAAAATTTGCTCAAATGAAGTTGAAATCGGACTATACTCAGTTGAGCGCTGTTGCTAGAGTTTGTATTTTGCAAGCTTTCTTGAATATGGAATAAATTTCATCTTCATTAATCGTCTTCTCATATTGGATGTGAAACACATGTTCAGACACGTACAATTTATACTGACTTTGTCAATTTCTCGCGCCCCCCCCCTATACTGACTTCGTCAATTTCTTGCGCCCCCCCTGAGAGCCTCCGGCGCCCCCCAAGGGGGGCGCGCCCCCCAGGTTGAGAACCCCTGGTTTAAAGGGTCAAGTCCGAGTCATAGTGTTATGACTCGAGTCCGAGTCCAAGTCACAGCATTGAAGTCGTGTTCAACTCATGTTTTCGATCCTGCTTGGGTGATATCGAATTCCTTGCTTGCCAAACATGCTTATTTTGTCCCTATCAGAGTATTGGCACATGTTTGTTTAGGCAGATAACGGACAGTTATCTGGCCTCATTTACCGATGCTACAGATAGATGAGACCCCCAATATGCTAACTTCACTAATCTTATAACATAAAATCAAATATCTGTCCTGTCAGTCTGATACATCCCAAATACAAGCAGTCAGTTTTTATTACGAGCACATCGACGACGGCTCACAAATAGCTGACGGAGAACCAACGAATTCAGGTCTACGTATCAGCTGATATAGAATGAAAATATGCACGTTTATGTAGAGGTATATTTTCACCAGGCCAGCATGCTGTAAAAGTGTGCATGCAGCTATGTGGCAGTGACAAAAGAACAGATACCTTTTGATATTACTAAAGGTTTTCTCAATTGCATTAAAGACTATATCGCAGTTACATCATTGGAGAAATAATTGTACAATGGGGCTGTTAAAAAACATTTCTTTAAATTTTCTGTCTACTTTTTAAAATTGTTAGATTGCCTAAAAAACTCAAATTTGGCACAATTTCAACCGTTAGAAAGCAATGCTATGAGAGAAAATTTTGGATTAATTACGAATAGAGCGAATTTTACCGGCTACCTCATGATATTGTTAGAGTGCGTGAAAATATGATTCATAGCACATTTGGCTCAATTCCAATTGGAAGAAGCGAAGTTATTAGAGTAGGATATTTTTGATATGAAAAAATAGTCGGCTTAGTACTAGTGTGTAATTATATTATATGAAAGAATTTCTCACTAAAAATACTCTATTAATTTTCAAGTCCAAAGTTTTCTCCTCGCATATCATTGCAAGATACAGTGTTCTTTTATTGCAACGTAACAATTTTATCAAGTAGCCATCCAGTAAAATAAAACAGAAGTTATTTTTGAACAGCCCTATTGTACAAACATCACACAAAATTAGCCATTCATTATTACTCACATGCACAATGCAAATACCTTACAAAACGTGAAATGGACGGAGGGTGTTGTGTGTTTTCACAGACGGCAGATCAAATGAATGATGAGTTACACTTCAAAAATACCAAAGTGGAAAGGAGATCCTCAGATATATTAAATCGGCATGGCCTTAGAATTAATACACATCTACTGAATACACTTTGCCCTGGTGCACTAGGTGAAGGAATTGACAAGCATTTTTGAACCTCATTGAAGAGTATTGGATACTCATTCTTTCTAGTCGCCCTAAAACGCAAAGTATCACCGCCTTCAAATCTACACATGAGCTTATCAGTCTCTTCCAATACTTGACCATCTGAGTCATTGCATTGGCTCTAATTTAACTTTGCATCGATTATTTCCTTGTATAATTGAAAAGTTTTGAGTACTTTGATTGCGGAGGATTTATTATCTCTTTATCACTGGATGATTTTGAACAATGCATTGCTACTATGTACCATTGCCTGTTGTTTTTACGGCGGCATATCTGATATCAGACGAGTGCAACGAAAGCAGTGGTGACAAATAGCGATCTCGGCAGAATTCGTCAGATGCGTTGATCTAGCCATTACGATTCGCAAATTTCTTCGTCTTCAAGTCATATAAAATAAGCCGAGTCAATGACTTGGACCAAGTCATGCGTAATGACTCGAGTACAAGTCGAGTCAATCGAAATATTGACTCGAGTCGAGTCGAGTCATTTTCCCATTTCAAGAAAATGACTCGAGTCAAGTCGAGTCACAAAAAAATCGTGACTCGAGTCTGACTCGAGTCGAGTCATGACTCGAGTCATTACAACCCTGGCCGAGATCGAAAGGAGCCCAAAATTATTTCGTGAATTAACATAAATCATGGTGTATTTTTTGGGAATTTTTCAAAATATTTATCGAGCCGCGCGCGAATTAATTTTGTCAAATGTCTTGGTTATTTGGTACCCGTCCCACAACAAAAAATAGGCGTGATTAAGAGAAATGGGCACTTTGGCGTCGGTCATTACCTTATGCCACGGCGCACCAAGACATATGAAGTTATAGGCTATGTGACATGCGACTCCGAGAAGTGCGCCAAAACGATCAGCAGCGAGAAAAGCTTGGCCGAAAAGGACTGCCCTATATGCTGACCGAAAACTTCGATTCATACATATAAGTTTAATTGTCCATAGGCGCGTAAATGGCTGGCGCTGAATGTTCATGTGCTGGCGATCCGAGTCCCACAACAAGACAAATGCCATGTCGAGGGAACATTATTTGCCAGTTGAGAAATACCAATTTTAAATCGTGTTCGTGTTTTAGTTTAGTACGTTTGAGCGATTTCAATGTCTTTTGACATAGCCGATAGGAGGTCACGAAATAGCATCATATAACGAAGTCATTATACCAACGAGTGCGCGCGAAGATGTTTAATTAATATTTAGAGGACCTACCTTTTCTAACACACCTCACTTGATCAGCTTTACCAGTAAATCTGATTATGTGAGCAGAGAGATGATAAAAATGGATAGCAATAGATATATGCTATGTAATTCCCGATCATATTGACCGATTCAATCATGAATCATATAAAATTTTCGCGCTCCGCGCGTTCAGGCGAGATAGCCACTAAGCCCCCCCCCCGATGTAGATGATATCGGCAAAAAGCGCAGAGCCCGATAGGGGGTCTGGGGGACTTCGCCCCCGATAAGTTCGGTTTATCACCTTATGTGGGGGGCTGGTTGCGCACTATTGTCCAAGGGCCTGCGCAGTGAGTTAACGTGTTTGCGCAGACTCGTGAAAAATTAGAGGGAACATTGTTCATGAGTACAATTTAACATGATATGATGGTATATCTTATAAGTGTATGTGTGCGCAAGAGCGACCCACAATAGGTAGAAAGTTCCTGCCACTGTCCATGTCAGGTTTGATAGACTTGTGCACAGCCAATGATCTATAAATGATTGTTCACAGCATATACTTTGTATGGTCATTAAATTGTAATGTTGTCCATGTCCAGTCCAGTTTGTTAACTCTTACAATCATAGTTGACTTGCAAGATGGTGACTTCGAAGAATGGGATGGAATAGAGACTATCCAACAATCCCCTTCACTCAACAAATCTCCGAACTTACACATCACCATCTATTCCCTCAACGGTCGAGGTGATCATGGAAGAAGTTGGTCGAATCCGAGCATCATAACAATGTGTCATCGCATGGGTATTACAGAAGCAGGATTTTGAACAGCTTAAATACCTCACCTCTTCATGGACTCCTAAATGCTCTGATACTAGTCGTGTCTAAATTTCAATGAGGATACCAACACCATAATATCATTAAGAATTTTATACAGGGTATGGATATTTCATTTACTATAACACTTGAAAACTGCATAAACAACTTTTGTTATCATGTCAGACTTGTTGTCATCTAAATTCAGAATAACAAGAACCAAAATCCTAGACAACGGAAAGCATTTAAGTCAAGTGAATATGTAGCAAAAGAGGATTTTCATGTTTATGCAAATTACAATATCAGATATACCTATGTTTAAGCCATTCGATAAATGTACTGTCTGCATCTATTTTTGTTGTAATTTATGAAACTGTGCTGTGCTATTATGAACAATCGAATAACTATGCCTAGTAGTTGATAACGTCAATGTTTCTTGTCACGTAACAAAAATATATATTCTCAAATGTTATTTTTTCGAGCTTTCTTATCCTCTCTTAATGATAATAACAGGACAGCAGTTGGATGGTAGAGCCGCAATCTCACATGACGTTGAACATCAGAGGGCATTCAAGCATCAAGTACCATGGCATTTGAACACTAGTATGTTTCAAGCCGTTCAGTCAGTTCATAGTCGTTCAGCAAGATTATTTTTCTCTGCATCAATCGATCCAATGAGTATCAATCCAATCCGGCACCATTCGTCAAAGTATTATTCATTTTGACTACAATCTTTGGAAATATCTCAATGTCTGAAGCAAAGTGGAACATGACATGGTTGCTTCTCATGGACGGCCTGGCGTGCCGAAATCCCATAAGATAATGATTTGCACTTTTATTAAGATCCCTGAATCCTTTTGAATTTCCTCGCGGCTGTGGGTTGCTTTGCGGCTGTTTCAATACACGAACAATCTTTTCTTGAAAGTTTGAATGGACTATAATTTATAAAAAATGTTAACGATCCTGTAAAAAATTTATGCATTAGACATTTACAGAATGGGAATTTCTTATGTCACAGTTTTGCCAGTCAACTACAATTGAAATCAAGTTATTTATTCAATCCGTCAAGTATTTTCCGTACTGCCGCATATGCAATATATATGAGCAATATGCATATTCAAGAGAAAGATTTTGCATTGAATGATTGTGGAGTTACATTGCTGGAAAAATAACCTGAGTATTTGAGGCAGCAGCACATACAATGCAAGTTGATGCTCATGCTCAGGTCATAAAGCGTGATGCAAATGGCGAAAAGTTATGAAGGTTATACATAAAAAACCATAGACGTACACACTATACAATGACGAAGGTTACAAAATCATTTCTTAACCTTTCAATGAATAAGACACCATAGAATGTTGCTCGCATATGCATAAATCATCTATTTTGTACAATCCTTCCAGCTATCAATCTTAACGAGTACTCCATGTTAATTTTCAAGGTTTACAGGCAATTCATGGGGAACACTTCACAACGGGTAGTTCATATCAAAGAAGTGCCAAAACGTTTACCGGGTATATTTTGAATAAATGGGCATTGGTAGACGCTTTCGGACACCCCGGTGTGAAAGATTCAACTATTTAGAGTAGTACGACATATCACGTGCACAATACCAACTATGGAGTGATTATCCTCAATGTCATTCTAGTGCATTGTTTTGCCGATGGAATATTGTTTGGAACAATGCCGATTCTCATCATTCATGTGGAATGTGGATTGAACGGCCTGACCCGGTAAAAAAGTTATATCTGTTAGCATTTTACCAATCAGTACAATGTTAGTTTCCGGTTAGTTCCGATTTTATATTATATGATGAAGGTACAATCGCTATGCTGATACTATGGTTGCCAGTGAACTCGGCCCTGCAATATTACAACATATACTATATAAAACAACTTAGTTGCTCACACAATTATCGTAATCAACCCTTCTCTTTTAAAAAATCAGGTGACATAAATGCTGCCAGAATATTTAAAATTCTCTTTTAACAATCCTTCTAGGTTCTGCACATCTATATTGACGCTCACCCACAGTTCCTATTACTTTTTTTGGATGTGTCGTACATGCATGGTTGCAACCGATGCTAAAATGCCTCACAGCTAGTCGGTACTTTGATAAATGTGCATTGTTAAAAGGTATATTAGATCCTAGTATGCAGCACTGCCTCACTATGCTCAAGAATCCAACAAAAACTAAACCAATTGGGGAAAAGCAGTGAATTAGTACCCCAGAAAGGTCGATTGCAGCACTCCCCCACAGTCGACATACGCAATTCCGTACCTCTACTCAAGCATATCCCGCGACGGACTGATTTCGCCGGGAATTTATCTTATAGCGTTAAGGGGCGTGGCAGTTTCCAATCATTGTATATATATCATTGTTGTGAATCACAGCATCATTTCTGTAATTTCGATTCTTCATTTTCAATCATCTCTACCTCTGCTCTGTAACCCTTGCCAATTCTTCATCTACTGCAATTCTGTAATCTGACTTCTCCATGTATTGCATAGGAATAACAATTTGACTGCATTACTGAAATTTTAAAAAATTTACTCCAATCTCGCCATTTTCCTTTGGGTGCAGGTTGCTCCCCGGATTATGTGTGTATTGACCAGTTTCTTACTGTGAATAAAGAATATAATAATAATAAAGAATTAAAGAATTGGTCACCGTAAATACTATTGTATTCATAATCCAAATTTTTTGACGGCAATAACTGCGCTTCCACTGGTTGGAATTGAACCAAATTTGGTGAGCATCGTTTCTATATACAACCCAACATTTTCATGGGGTGAACAGAACATTTTCAAATTTTTTGTTATTTATTTTATATAATAAATAGAAACTTTCTTCTCCTGTAGCAATGCGGCTACTGGTTGGAATTGAACCAAATTTGGTGTGTAGGCTTAAATTAGGTAACCTAACAATTTTATCAAGTAGCCAGTACAATTTGAGAAAAAAAAGTCATTTTTGAAGACCCCCAATGCACAGTACAATGTATAGGCCTATGTACAATGTACATTGTTCAAAATATACTGTGCATGTACAGTTGAACAGTGAATTAACAGATAACATAGAAGAAAAGCGATGAAAATCAAGTCTCATGTGTCGGTAGGCGAAGCATATTTTGTGGATATTAGTCAAATAAATTTGTGTGCAGACTCAATATCGTCAAGAACGCGCTATGTCGACAAGCCGTCAACGTATGCGACCCTACTCGTCCTTGATTTTTTTGCCCTAAGGCACCCAGTATGAGATGGAAGATCGGGTATAACCTACGTGGAGAAACACGATCAAGATCATGTCGTGCTCTAATAACAAATCGAGAGAATACGCAGCGCAGCCAGACTTACACAAACTACCAAACTAGTTAGTTGACGGTATGGAACGTTCGCGCACCCGATAGCCTGCGAGGGTATTCAGCGAGTCCGTGATCTACGAATAGCAGCTTACAATAAGCTTAACTGACAGTATAGCTGAGACGAACGTCCTGACGAGTGAGTCCTTGACTAGCAGTTCAACAGACGACCATTGCCTTCTCCATATATAGTGTACGGATAAATCAAACAGTATGTTTTATCAAACACGTGACTCTCTAGTCAATATACGATATACATTGGGTTAAAAACCATGTACGAATGGTGATCACGTGATGTGTCATTGTTATTCCATAGCGGATAGGAGAGAGGGGAGCAGAGCGTTGTAACGGTTAACTAACTCCTGCGGCGGCTCTCAACCGGCGTGCCATTTGGGCTGCTCAGAGGTGCAGCGAGAGAATGTGGTAAACAAGGTCGGCGTATAGCAAAACTTAGGAATACCAAATTCTGAGTCAGGCTTGGTCGGAGCTCGGAGGCTCTATTATTTTATCGGCTCAAGACGCCCAATGTACGATGTGATGAATAGAGGGGAATGTCGAAACGACCTATTATGGTCTCTCAATCGGGCATCCCCTCAGCCTAATTCCCGATGTAACGGTGTTCGATCTTGATATTTCTTGTTTTATGCCTCCTCGCTCTTTTCATTTTCTTCCTTCAATTCGTCCTTGATTGGGTCTATCTCTGGGGCCTTTGTTGTAAATCTGATGTAAGCCCAGCTACGTCTTCACCCGGTTAATTGGACCGTGATGTTGAGGTCTGGCCGAAGGTGTTGTGTTGACCTTTTTCTAGTCACCAAATCGAACAATTACTTGAAGTAATTAGATTACCCTTTTTCCTTTATTGTCTTTGCCAAATCCTGCACTCATGGTAGCATACCTCCATACGGGGAATTTTGAAATTTGTAGGGAGGGATATTGTGTTATGTTTTACCAACGGGTCCGCCGAAGATGTTTAATTATTATTTCGGGGCTCTACATTTTCCAAGATACCACACTCGTCTCGTTCGGTTTATCACCATATGGAGGGGGGGGGGGGGGGGTAACGTTTTTTTTTTACGAAGTGCTGTTACGGTCCTGGCCGTCCGCATTCGTCATAGTTCGGACATATCTGAATATGTTTGTCCATATATTGCTCAGTCAACAAATGGTTATGAGTTAAAATGCACCTTTTTTAATCACATGCAACTTTTTCATATTTGGGAAGGGGGGGGGTGAGTATTTTAGCTCAAATATCGGCCAAGGGGTCCTCGAGTCGAAAAAGGTTGGGAACCACTTTTTAAAAAGATGAGATTTCGATGCCGAACAACTACAAAACACGTATTATTGTTTGAAGGGAATCTTGATACCGGGTTCCGTCGCGTGACGTTCTCCCAGGCATTACTAGCCCAGAGTCATCACTAAGAACAGTAGCTTAGCCAGGGGTGGGTTTTGGGTGTCGAAACCCACTCCCATTTCAATCTTGTATACTGATGTTCAAGCGGAAAGCCGATTCCGATAAAATAATGATTACTGAGCTGGTTCCAACTTAAATCTAGATAGTTGTGTTTGATTTGGTTGATTGCAGATTTGGAAAGCTCGTTAGTTTTGGTGCTGGTTGCTAGTTTTGAAATGTGATTTGTTCTAGTGATAGTTCATAAGTTTGTACAAGTCTGAGCTCAAACTCATTCTATCGCGTTGACCTCTAGCCTAGTTATGATGCACTCAGTTGGTACGACACGTAGCCTGGTACATAAATGCTTTACACGCGAGCGTGTACTCCTCAAGCGTATGCTGCGCGGTATCTGATTTCATGTGATAATCAGGAACAGGTTGGAAACATAAACGACTGCATCTTTTCAGCATACCAACAGTAGTTTGTATTGTAGCATGAAATGGTCAGTTAAGAGCCTTTTCAAGCGCGGCTGCTTAATTATCGTGGCCGTAACTGTCATCTCGTATTATTTCCTAACGCTCAAATGGAGGAGAACTTACACCGAGTTCACACTTGATTTAGCATCATCTGAAGAGATCAAGGAAAGCCTGTCGACGTGGTCGTGGACCACTTTTGATGCTGAAAAGTCATCACGTGAGAACATAGTAAGTTATTAGATTATCGTATTCGACTTGTCGGCGCTCTGTTAGTCGTTGCAATTGTGCAATAGATATTTCAATTTTTCCTTTACTGAAATATTCACTTTTTTATTGAATATAGCTCAACGAAAAGAAAAACGAAACAAAACTATTTAAGGTCATAGTTTCGGTTTTATATTCTCTATTCTCCTTTGCACGCCCAATCTCCTTTTCTATAAGATGGAAATGGACACTGTATCAGCAAAAATAAATACATCGCTCACTGATGTTAAACTTAAATGGTTGAAAACGTTATTCAGGCTGTGGAAAATAAGGGCTGGATTGATGATTGCCGATGCAAGAAGCCTGAAAGTGGGCTGCGTTAGTCTGCAGATATGGAATCATACTGTAGGATATCGGCCTGGTGTAAATGACCATTGCAGTCGAAAAACATAAATGCCACAAACAACACCAATAACGCAGGCAAACGCAAAGGTAGTCATGAAGTGGTGTTATGGGGTCGCCGAATCGCGTCTATAGATTTTATTCAACAGTTTGGAGAGGGCTGAGATGAGTTGGTTGGCTTGCAAATGTCGTGGTTAAACTGTGTATGAAAAATTCGGTGTGGCAAGCAGACATGGGGTGATTACTTCATGAATGTAATCGATTGCGATTACGATTACTTCTGAATCACGCGATTACGATTACGATTACGATTACAGCAAAATCCGCAAGTAGTCGATTACGATTACGATTACTTTGGAAAAGTAATCACGATTACTCACGATTACATTTATTTTGCTTCTTAGAAGTTATCTTTGGAAGACAACAATGCGATGAAAAGGCCTCATGAGAGAAGGTCTTTCTTTTTAAATGAGATATCATAGCGTCATTTCGTGTATATGACATATTATAGTATCATTGCATGATTTACAGAAATCGTCATTTCGGTGCCGGTTAATACCGCGCCGCGACACACCAAGACATGCTACCTTTGCCGAAACATTGTGTATTTTTCCATTGTCCATAGCCGCGCTGGATGGTCGCGACGAATAGTATTCTCAATCTCAGCACCACAATACAAATGCCACCCGGGCACCCACTGAGGAAAATGATGAACCCCGTGTAGAAATTACAATTCATGGGTGCGACTCACGAAAGTTTCTCGTTTAGTTTTCTTATCGTCTGACACGTTACGGCGACTCCAATATATTTTTACCATATAGCAGAAAGGAGGTCATGAATCAACAACATACAATACAGTTGTGGTTGTAAATTACGTGCCTAAATATTCGTCTTGGCGCGACTTGACAGCAAATACACAGCGATTCCATATCGCATCAAATCGTGTTTTCCAGTTCTTGTGAAAAAGTCCGGTCGTTAAAGGGGGGTCTGGGGAACTTCGCCCGCCATAATTTTTATTGATCGCTTTATGGGGGGCCAAAGATCAACATTTTTGAGAAGGGGGTGACGAAATGCGGTTTCGGTACGGATTCTAGCTGCAGTCCGTGCTAACATGGTGCATAAGCGGATGGCTAGAGTGGCAGATTCAAATGTTAAGTATAAAATTGCGAAATAGAAATTGTTGCCCGTTTCAAGTAGGGCCGGATGAGAATATGGTGAGGTAAACATAGACTTCTGCCTACAATCCACTTAATACAGATATTCCGAGCTGCCGTTATACGAGTAACGGAGAATAACGGCTCGGTTATGATTTTTTATCAGCAGCCGTTGGTTTTTAATGCTTCGATGTAGAAATTGTCATGTTTAATTTGACGAGTAAAAAATTTCAAATCTTTGTCCGGTGTATAAGTAGATAGGCCAATGGTCAGCAATGGTCAAACTGCGTTTACCTAAAAGCATAACAAAACATCAATACATAGTAGCCCTACATACGTTACTATTCGAAACTAGGCAGAGTGGTGATTATTATCCTGCTGCGAGGTAGTGGCGTCTGCAGCGTATTGATAACCTGACATAATGCATAGCGGGTGTTCTTACAATCACAGTACTACATGTACTTCGAATATCTATTTACTATGTGCGGATAACTCGTTACGCAATCAAGAACCAATACTTGTGACGCCATAATTAGCAGAGGCGTTCGACAATCCGTCATTTCTGCTATCCAAAACCTGTTTTGAATCGCACTCTTCATTGCTCAGTGCTCACGAATGTTCACTGTTCAGTTTATGTCATGGGCATTGTACAAATGAAAAGTAATCGTTCTTTCACAAAGAAATCGATTAGATATGCGAAGTAGTCGATTACGATTACGATTACTTCGGATTTTTTTCGAATGTAATCGATTGCGATTACGATTACTTGGAAATGCTGTAATCGTCGTAATCGATTACGATTACTAATCGCGATTACCCCATGTCTGGTGGCAAGGTAGGAATGGCAATTGCATTCTAAGCAGCGCACGCTAACGGAACGTCACCAGTATTAAATAACAGGCGAACGTCCCGATGATACTTATAGATGTATATCTTAAGCCCCGAGGCAAGTAAATATTCCAGCTCTAGTCACAAACTTATGCTATATGGCCTATATGGTCTATATGGGCAGTTTACAAGTTCTAGTGTTGCATATTGATAAAACAAACATCAATGAGCCCGCAAAAAGCTCACGGGGACATGCGATACCATTTCACACAAGCCGCATAAGACTAGCCGTCCGCGAGTTGTTGTTTGTGGTATCCATGGTGTTTGCCAGCTACAATGGATACTTCCACCAGGCCGATTTTCTTTATTTTGATTCCATAGCTGTCGACTTGTAGCTCGGCCCACTTCTAGGGTTTTTAAGACACCGCTTACGCGATGAGATGGCGCGGAGGAGCCTAGATAAACCTCCAACACTAAGGTAGAAATTCTGTAGTCGACCTCGGTCCGACTCAAACCCGCAACCATTGTGGATTATACCACTACGCTACCTCGCCACTGAGCTGTTTGCGAGTAGGCGAGGAATCGATGAAGTTGACGGGCAATCACTAACTAAGGTTCCGGATTGGTTGGAGCCTGTAATTGAAAGTTCCCGATTAGCTGAGAGAGTAATTTTGTTATCATGGTCATTGCCGACAATGATTATAATTTGCTGGTTTGTAGGGACAGTCATTCATGTTGGTAATAGCACTGCGGATATGTTTAATTATTACCATTGTTACTGTTTTTACGGCCCACAGATTTATCTGTCGTTTGTAGACAAGTAGGCCTACTACATATCCGTAGTGTAAATACAGGGCCAACCGGGGGTATAAATAAAAGTGACTACCACAGATTACTCAGTCAAGTTCAAGTACTTGCATACAGGTAAAATTATTATTTATGTTGTTATAAGTCGCGAAGAATCAGTCGGAAAATATATCACTACGACTCCCTCCGTTGCTGCGCATACCAAATTGAATAAAGGACATATATCCTGTTCCGCCACTGATTACATTTTGGCCTGAAGGATAAAATTACTTGCGAATTACTACATTAACGAATATATATCCTGCATTTGCCAGCCTATGCAGCTTATAAGGTAGGCTTACCATATTTTGGAAATCTAAAAAGAGGACACTTTTTCAGAAATTTGCAACTTGCAAATCCGGAGTAGAATTCTTAAAAACCGGTGAATTTTTCCCACTTTGCGAGCGGTTGACTAAAAAAAAAAAAAAAAGGTCATCTTCTCCGCTCTGAGCTCAAAATACCGTTTTTCTCTCCACATTGCCAGGTGGATGACTAAAAAAAAAAAAAAAAAGTCATCTTTTCGCTCAGAGCTAAAATCACCGTTTTTCACTCCGAAATACCCGCCGGAGCGTCACTTCTGTGCTAATTTGCGCCATATCACTCGCAATTTGCTGTAAATCTGACCTAAATTTTCAAAAAAGAGGACAAAAGGGCGTCCTCCGAGGACTTTCAAAAAATGACGTATGGCAAGCCTATTATAAGGTCTTCTTTATAACCATATCTGATACACTTCTCAGGTTACTGATAGAATAGTGCTGCTATCTATTGATAAATAGGCCTACCTACATACATACTGATGACCTCAATTTCCATCAGGATAGCCGATACTACACAGAGGCGGAATTGACACCATGGATAGAAAGACCGACATATTCCGGCGAATATCCCGGGAAGAACGGGGATCCGTACGTGATGAAAAATGTGACCTCCGAGGAACAGCAGCGTATCGACGAAGGATATATGAAATACGAGTTTAACGAACTGGTGTGCTCGGCAATCCCTTTGCACCGATCTATACGAGACGACAGGGAGGAATCGTAAGTGAGATACTTTAGTTGTAATAGGTCACTAACAGACACATCAAACATGAGGTCATTCCATGGATAGCCGAAAGGGAATTCCTATGTAGGTCCGATTCATTCGGTCGGATATTGAACGCGAGTGACCCATGAAGCATTCGTCCAGCAGTTGTACCCAGACACTAGCAAAATCTAGGTGCTATTCGCCCCCGCGCATGTGAGGTATGGGACAGTGAGCAGGCATTTTGATTCCTGATGTCTCATCATTAAATAATCTTAATCAAGATTTTGGTTTACGCACCTCCGTTGTAAGACCGGACTTGGAAAAAAGTACCGATAATCCAATTCCAATCTAATGTGTGAAATATTTCCACGCTCTAAATTTAATTCTAATCTAATTTCGGGTTTTTCTGAAAATGTTACGGGCGACCTGCATCTTGCGAAACGAGCCGATCTTGGCGTACAGACATTTGCCACTCTCGTGCTTGTGGGAATGAAATCTGACTTGATATGAACTGAGCTTGATTTTTGGAGTATGTAATTCTTTCTAATTCACAATTTCATTCAATTTCCAAGTTTTTTGCGAATTCAGTAATCATAATTTAATTCGGAAAAAAATATGTCGCTGCCATCCTAACTCGAATCTAATTTGGAAAAGATGAAAACGTGTGAGAGAATTGAACAATAGCGCACATGATCCCGCCACGAAGCCAGACTTTTATGGGGTGTATTCCGGACTATGATGGGATCCGAGTCTGACATTTTTCATAACTTCCCGTGCCAGTAAGTCGTAACATTATGGGCAGTTTACTTCGATACTTGATGCAGTGAAACCCGACTACAACACTGGTTAAATTCGAAAATAAAACGCCTGCAACCTGTTTAAAAAACTCGACATCAGATCAAACTATATTCCAGACCCGGTTTTCAAAGTATACAGCATCGTAACTGTCGCGCTTCATCTAGATTGCAGATGAATGATATTCAGAAGCGGAGACTTATATCATTTAATAATAGGTGCAAGACGAGAAGATGGAAGAAACCTCTTGGGACGGCGTCCGTCATTATCATCTTTTATAACGAAGCCTGGTGCACATTGATGAGGACGATATTCAGCGTGTTGGAGACTTCTCCAAAAATCCTGCTTAAAGAGATTATTTTAATAGACGACGTTAGCACTTATGGTACGTAAAATCCGAGTAAGATCATGTGCTCAATGGCACACCTTCTGTATATTCTCGATCTTGAACTTAATTCATTAGCACGGATTGTGGTTGCGTTTGTAATTTGTAGTTTATGTCGGCGATGAGGATCTATAAAGCAGTTGTGAGTGGACGCTATGGAATACAACCAATTGAAGATTAGCGATCTTTTCATAGGTATATAATATTTGCTGAATTACTTGCAAAAAATTCTTCGCGTCCTGCGCGATTTTATTTCCGATAGTTTGGTTATGTTCAAGGTCACTGTGTTAAGTAGGCTACTATAGCGATACACCCAGAAAAGTGATTTCAAAACTATAGCTTGTTCACGAAAATGTGCCGACTTTGTATGACACAAATTTGTATGGTGTTGTGATAAGGTTTGTCTGACATTGGCTTCTCTTCGAAGCTCTAACTCCGTAATACTCGGGCAGGGTCGAAGGAGGGTGATATAGCAGGGCTGTATAACTTCCGCATCTCATCTTATTTTCGAATGCGCATAATTTACAGAAATTAATCTGACAGTATTCGCAATTGTGAAAGAACGGTATATTCCAAGTATCGCTTGACACCGTCGGATACAGTTGCGATGCTTTAGTATTGACAGCACAAGTGCGGGTGCGGGACTATCACAGACAGGTATTTCGGGACCAGACCATTTCGCGCCGGGACGCTTGAACACATGAGGGCGTGAACAACATGCGGCTAGGAAAAACTTCGGTGCCAAAAAACATCGGTGGCGATGAAACGGTGCCCCGAAATCACCATCGCTGGTTTAAAACCTTCGATATTTCATGCATGCCCGTGTAAAATGTAGCAACTGAACATGAAAAATCCATTATTTTTATGTGGGAGGCTTGGGTCGCGAGATGCCAATAAAACTCAGATTTGGGTGGCGGTGTAAAAAGTATAAGCCTACGGGAAACTGCTTAGGAAAATCCGTGAATTAATACCTCTCTATGTGCACCAACGTCAAACGTCAAAGTGGACTAGAGTCGTCCCAACACTGGAAAATACGATTAACTAAAGCTGCTAATCTGTATTCTATATAAGAGTAGAACGAGCATTGTTACTAGTAGCGATAGCAGTAAGCTAATAAGTGCTGTTTGCGAACATAATAATTTTGGGAAATAGGCAGTATAATCGACCGACACCGTAGAACAGGGGCGGGCAACTTCTTCAGTCCGCGGGCCTAATAATGGAAAATGAGCACTTGGCGGGCCGTATTCCCGAATCGGTACATTAATCGCGTATTTATCCAGCTATACAAGGAATAAATCGTATTCAATGTAAACTTTAAGCATAAAGCATAGACAATCGAAAAACACTATTTAATGAATTTATTAACGCAATGTACTTCAATAGCTGTTGAAGTGAATGTGAAGTGAAACTGTGGTCGATGAAAGTTGTAAACAAGTTCCTTTAACTCAGGTGGCATGTCGATGTCCGACGTAGAAACCCTTAATAAATACTGCACGTGAACAACGGTTAGATTGGAACGCAGCTTTGTATTGTTATTGCTCATGCTTGAAATTGTTTGCTCGAAAATGCATGTAGACACGAATAGTCTTAGCTTCGCTTTGAATGTTGAAAAGATTTTGTGAGCAAAAGAGCTCTTGCCTTGAAGTCCGGTGTTCAATTCATTATATGTTCAAAGAGATCAACTAAGAACTACAAACAAAGAAACTAAGAACACAAATAAAACAAAGAACTAATGAATAACCTATATGAGTGACTCTAATTTGACATATTAAGCAAGTACTGGTGAATTACGGCAGACTGTGGCTGCATCATGTATGATCGGGAACTGTCGGCGGGCCGCTTAAAATCCTGTCGCGGGCCGTATGTTGACCGCCCCTGCCGTGGAAGTAGCATATATTCATCTCCCAATTGCTGGGCACCAATTTGACCCAATTTGGGTGTCTGATTTCAAAGACTATACACCAATTAATTTCGACGCCTGCCTATCTTTTCATTGTATCGCGATCCTGTGGTGTTTTGCAAAGGATAAATTATTACCAATGTTATAAACAATAAACCCAGAACTTGGCTGCGTCGTAAATCTGTCGGCGTCTGACTTCCTATTGCTAAACAAAATCGCCGTCTACATACATCGTCTATCTCTAGACATCGTCTATCTATTAAAATCCTTGCTTTAGCTACTCCGATTCTCGATATCTCAATCCATCCAATTCTTTGTACCTTAAACGTGTAACTACGGCTGAGCACAATGATTCGAATACTGTAATTGGAATCGGGTATTAATTGTAGCCATTGGAATAGAGCAGAGAGATATGATTTTTCGAGTACAGAAATTATACGCTCCTTGTCACTATAAAGAGTTACTTTCTCAACGGAAATTAGAGTTCCGATACTATTTTACATCGTTGGAGCCTTGAATATCAATTTGTCCTATCACAGTTTACGAAACCTGTATCAAAAAGCTACAAATTGTCCAATTTAGATCCTAGTCACATTCTAACAGTTATAGTTTTGACTCGAGTCAAGTCGAGTCATTTTCAATTCACCACCAAGTCAAGTCAAGGTCTAATGCAGGGAGTCCAAGTCATAGTGTTGAGACTCGAGTCCGAGTCCAAGTGATTGTGCTCACTGTTCAGTTTCGAGTTCAGGTCATGTTCAAACCAATTTTTATAATCAGCTTGGGTAATATCGAACGCCTTGCATTTATAAAATACTAATTTTCTCGACCTTGATAGTTTCTGGCCCTGTTTTCCGACTAGCAGTACAGATAGATAAAATGAGAATAATGCAGTAGCTTTACTTTTTTTCAGAAGTTTCATTGAAATAACTCTCCGGGTCTCAAGTAATGTGACTTGGCCGAGACATGCGCAAAGGTTACAATACAGAAATAGACTCAAGCCGAGTTGAGACATTTCGAGTCACCAATAAATCGCTACTCGAGTCGTGTCCTCGAGTCTTTACAACCCGGAAACTACCTTTATGCTGTACACAATAGGCATTATATCATTTGCGGTCGCATAAAGGGCACATATTTGATCTTTCCATATCATATTGTTATGATTTATTAATGAGTGATAATAGAATGCTAGACTCGACGCCCAATACTCGATTTAGAGTCGAATAACTAATGTACTCCATTTTCCCCAACCTTAGATATAACGTATTTTACGCATACAGATGACCTCAAATCTCCCCTGGACGAAATCGTGAAAACACTGAAGATCGTGCGATTGATCAGATTCCAGGAACGGTCCGGTATCGCACCCGCGCGGATGGCCGGTGCCAGAGCTAGCACCGGGGACGTAATCGTGTTTCTAGATGCTCACTGTCAGTACCTTGATTCGAGATCTTGCTCGTATCTTTATCACATACTGGATCCTTTTCATATATTCTGATAGGTGAATGTGCCAAAGGTTGGTTAGAGCCGCTGATGGAGCGGATAGCCGATGAACCGAAGGCGCTTATATCGCCTGTGATCGAAGATATGCCGTACGATACCTTTAGTGTGAAAATCCGTAAAACAAGGTATGTCCGATTATTTGCGTATTGTCAGTGTTATGTACAGGGTTGTCATCGACAAGGACAATAGAAAAATCTGACTATCATCACCAGAGGTGGTCAGTAACGAAGTACTTCTACTTTTTCGAAGTACTCAAGTAGTTTTCCTCTACTTCTGGTACTTACTCAAGTAGATCTGATTTTCGCTACTTCTACTTCTACTTCGTAATATTTTGTGATCTACTTACTTACTTTTCGCTATTTTCAGTTTGTCAAGTAGAAGTAGTTCAATCTTCCAATCAGGAAGATAGACTGAGGAATTTCGGGGCTGTTTTCACGGAGTATCAACATTTAATTTTCATAAAAGTTGAGTGAAGCCCAGAATTTTCGTCGCGCTTCGCGCGCAGTGGATACGGAGTAACCAGAATGATTTCACGAAAGTATCGATGAATGTAATTTAGGTAGCGGGCTGGCGTGATTCCGTTCACACAGAGATATCTAGAACTAGATATCCCTGCGTTCACACCAGATTGTCGCCCTTCGCCCATATCAAATAATTCATCACAGTATATATCGCTCATCATATCGTTTGAAACTGATGTTTCGCAATCTATCATTTACTTGTCATATCGTAATCTAGCATGTCCATGACACGTCCTAACCCTGGAAAAGTGAACTCTGAATTTTTTGTTAGTTTTAGTGCTGTTTTAGCATACCGCCTTTGAAACTTTCTGGACTGAAGGCACGAAAAACGTATTCCGCTTTTACAAGTAGTATTTATGTTTTATTTTCAATTCCCAATATCATATACTTTGAGTCACAATTAATATCAGTTCTTTTGCCTGGATAAAATACATGTTGAAGTATAAAAGCAAGTGTAGTAATGCCTTTAATTTCCGGAAATAAAGCTACACAATGTGGCATTTTTACGGTCCCCCATATTTTTATTAACGTTTACTAATCGCGCAAAGTGTTTACACAGTATCCTATACAACTTCTCCGTATTGCTCTTCGACTAAACTACGGACCTTATACTATGGGGGATGGCGCCATACCATGCTATTTTCTAAAACGTGCTGTTCGAGAAAACAGAGGATAAGTATCGCATTTCCATAATAATACCATCATTTTCATTCTATGATGTAGACCAGTGGTTTCCAACCTTTTTCAGACCATCGCCCCCTTTTCAAGATCAACACCGATCATCGCCCCCCCTAATTTTGTGTACCGAAAATTGGGCATACAAACTGTAATCACCGGCGGGTTGACTAAAAATAAAAAATAAAAGTCGAATTTTCGACTCGATGTCTAATTTGACACACTTTTGTAACTAAATTTCCGTGGGTTGACTAAAAAAATAAAAAAAATAAAAAAGATCAGTCGTTTTGACGCGTCATCGCCCCCCTATCGCCCTCTTCGCTATTTTCGCCCCCCGTCGCCCCCTTTGTCCATTTTCGCCCCCCTGTCGCCCCCTTCGTCATTTTCGCCCCCCTAGACCGCCAAATCGCCCCCTGGGAGGCGATATCGCCCACGTTGGGAACCACTGATGTAGACGAATGCTTATGCTATCGAAAATTAGATACCTGCTGGTATGCATCAATATGAATCAAGCTAGTCACCTTTCGCATAGCTCAATTTGCACCTTTTTACAATCCATGTGAACGAATTAGGATCATTTTCACAACTACTTACTTACTTGAGTACTTTTGAAGTCAGTAAATTATACTTCTACTTCAAGTAGTTTTAGGTTGCTTATGGAAGAAGTACTTCTACTCGTACTTGAGTAGATTTTTCCGTCGCTACTTCTACTTCTACTTGAGTAGCTCACTTGACTACTTTGACCACCTCTGATCATCACATTGTTCATCGATCATCTTCAAGTAACCACTGGTATGAATCATCCCTCTGTTTTGGGATATCAATGTGATTTTCAATAACGGTCTTTCCTGTGGTAAACAACAGATTAATGTCAGAATTACAGATATCGCAGTTTGCGAAACACTCGCCCTTCAAGCTTCGTTTGATACTTTTGAATTCCCTCTCAATTGGTCACGAAAAACGTTATTTAGGCTTGGTCATTTCATCAGATTTAGCCTTATCAGAAGAAAAAAACCGATATGCGCATTGTACTTCGGATAACTGTACCAATCATTTATGGTTTAGAGCAGTGGCTCCCAACCTTTTCCGACTCATCGCCCCGTTATCAAGCTCGACACAAATTTCCGCCCCCCATATTTACGGATCAGAAAAAGATGACATATAAACGGGAAATTTATTGACCTTACCCTGATCGCTGGTTCATTGACAAAAAGAGGTAATTTTTCCCAGACGGTGCTCGAATAAGCGGTTTCCGAGACTACTTTCCGTTGAGTTGACCTTTTTTGGTCAACTTAAGCGTCATTTGCAGAATAAGCCGCCTTCGCGTGCATTTTTTGTGGTCGTGTTAATTAATTATATCTCACTGAACTTTTCAACATTTTCGCCCGCCTATCGACCCCATTCGCCCCTTTGAATCTAAATATCGTCCTCGTTGGGAACCAATGGTTTAGAGGTTATTCTCGACGGTCGAGCAATTTTGGTTGATCACCTAATAGGGGCCCTAAGAACAACGGGCTTTAGTTTCCACAAAAGTGTTTGTGTATGCTATAGTAATCGCATTTCACGCAACCAGGGTACACGAATAGTAAGTTTTTCCCTCGAGGATAATTAGCCAAGTGCCCGCGTGACAATTAATAATCCCTCTTTTAAAAGTGACTGATTGCTTAAATTATCTCAAGATGATGATCAGTCCAATAAATCAACCGTTTGTTCTTTCGGCACAACAGACAGGTACCGATAGGAGTCACGAATTGGGATCTCGGCTTCGGATGGGGCTTTCAGCGGAAACGACCGGCCGACGAGCCCACGGACGCTGTCATCAAATCCCCGGTGGTCGTTGGCGTGTCCGCAATCAAGAAATCTTACTTTTTCGAACTAGGAGGATTTGACGAGGAACTCAAGATTTGGGGGGCGGAACAACTCGAGATTTCGTTTAAGGTAGGTCGCAACGTGGTAGTACGGGGTGCGGACTTTGACAATTCGAAAAATATAGTTGTATAATTAGAATAATTACAGCGAAATGCCGGCAATCTAATTCCAATACAATTTTCAAAATGTCTGTATGCTTTTTTTAATTAGAATCTAATTTCCGGTTCTAATGAAAATGCTACAGGAAAACTGTACATTTCTAGACGAGACAAACGTACGGACATTTGCTATTCTTGTGCTTATGGATATGAACTCTGAATAGATATGAACTGAAATTGATTATTGTTGTATTTATATTTAATCCGGAATGTGTTTCAATTTCCGCGTTTTTGGAAATTCCTAATAATAATTCTAATCTAATTGGGAAAAACTGAAAAGTTGTCCAACCCCACGTTTAACACATTGTCTTATCTCCTTTTCAACGCAGGTATGGCTGTGCGGGGGCACGCTGGAGATTCATCCCTGTTCACACGTCGGTCACATGCACCGGCGCGGTTTCCAATACAATGACGTGGACAACATAATTACGCGAAATAACAAACGCGTGGTGGAAGTATGGATGGGTGACTACAAGGAACAGTTTTACCGCCGCGCGCCTAAAGCAAGATTTGTAAGAGGATTCTTCCGCGTATATAGGCTATATTAGTGAGATTTGTACAAACTGTCAATCTATTAGTTGACAGTCTTCAACTACTGATCTTTTTTGACTATAGTTCCAGTTCTTACAGCTGCCGATTTTGAAAATTAGTAGTAGTAGTTTTAGTTCTTGATCTAGTTGCGCATTCCAAAATGTAGTTTCCGACCAACTATAGAAATCACTCGTCATTCGAAGTGAATGGTGACACCGTTGTTCAATTTTGTGATGTTCTTGCTGCCATTGCCAACTCAGATTCATCGCTATTAACATGGCGTAGCCAGGGGGTGTTTTTGTGGTAAATAAAACTATAATTTTATACTCGAAACCCAGTTTTGTATTTGGGCTGCATTGAAAGCAAACGGTATTTTAAAACACTTTGTTTAAAACATTTAAACAAATGCCTTTAAAGAAAGAATTGTTTTTTTTTTCAAACGTTGTCTAATTATGCCGTAATTGTGTGAATACGCCCGAAGAACCAGTGGTTCCCAATCTTTTTCCACCCACGTACCATTTCGAGGTTTATGCGGTGCTCGCGTGCCACCTACATAAGTTACGCGCGCCGAAGGCGGTCCAAATGTTTCCACCGTGTTGATCTGCCGAAGGCAGCGAAACAGAAAATAAACCGCCCAGTTTAAGGCGCAGCAAATGATTTCTGTAGTGGTTCTATTTGGAATTATTGTGGTCAAATGTATTAAAACGGAATTTGGTTAGGTAAGAATCCCAATGCTTTACGACATGGGTCACCAACACGCTGCCCGCGGAGTCGTAGTTTGCGACCAGCGGTCAGATTTCAGAATTCGGAAAAACGCTAAGTAAAGCATTTTGAAATGCTGGAATTGATTTCAGTTTCAATTTTTTTTTTGCTTGAAAACAAGCTATTCTCATGTGTCCAACACCCCTATTCATCACTAACTGAAACCGCTTCGGCGATGGCAACAGCACTGGGTTTTAATGACTCAACTCACGATTTCCTAATGACCCGATTCGACTCGATTAATTGCGCATGACTCTAGCCAAGTCACATGACTCGAGACTCAAATGGCCAAGGCCGACATTTCATTGCAAATTCGAACAATAGTAAAGTAATCAAACTATTAGGATTTCGTCCATTGACACCAGTACTTGAAAATGCGACCAGAAACTACTAAAATTGAGGAAAACTTTTATATTTTAAATGGGAACAATTCGATATCACCAAACAAAGTTATAAAATGTGAGTTTAACAAGTCGTTTTCAATTCACCACCGAGTCAAGTCCGAGTCCAAGTCAACGATCAGAGGGTCGGGTCCGAGTCATGGTATTGTGACTCGAGTTCAAGTCATTGTGTTGACTGCTCAGTTTCCAGTTAAAGTCTTGTTAACCCTCTTGTTATAACTCTAATTTGGGATATCGAATGGTTCGCATTTATATTATACTAATTTTCCTCACTTTTCGCAGGTTCTGGTCGCATTTTTAAATACCAGTGCCAATAGACGAAATCCCAATAGTGTGGTAACTTTACTATTCTTCGAAATTACAATGAAATGTCGGTCTTGGCCGTCTGAGTCTCGAGTCATATGACTTGGTTCGAGTCATGCGCAATGACTCGAGTCCAACTCAATACACAGATTGATTCGAGTCGAACCGAGTCATTTCTGAATTTTGCGAAAATGACTCAAGTAAAGTCGGGTCATCAGAAAACGTGACTCGAGTCATTACAACCCTGTTCTTTAATAAAAGATTACTTCTTTTGTGGTAACTTTAACTATGCCCGTCGCCAATGTTGGAGAGCACAGAGCACAGCGTTGTACTGAACTAAAGATTTAAAAACGCGTTTGCTAAAAGGCTGGCCTCTATTTTGTCTCGATATTGCATTCTTGCGGCCCGCGGCCTCTACGAAATTTGGTAAGTGGCCCCGACCCGTTTTGAATTGGCGACCCCTGCTTTACGACTAGATCTCTTCCCCGTAGGCCACCATTGGTGAGATTGCCCCTACCCACGACGGCGACCTTACCACGACGGTGGCGACTCAAAAAACTCAAAATCCACCCCACCGGAACTAATAACTCCCTTCGGTCGACAAAAAGCAGGATCCACTCGCGTACCACCTGGAGGACCTTCACGTACCACTAATGGTAGGCGTACCACAGGTTGGGAACCACTGACCTAGGACGATTTCCACCCATATTTGTCGACGTAGATGCTGTGGGGGGGGGGGGGGGCTGGAACCCTCGAAATCGTCGTCTATTCAACAGTTTTACCATGCAGATATAGATCATTGGTACGGAATGGGTGTTCTGATGGTGATAACCGCCGACCGGGAAATTGCTGCATAACGGTGTATTCCTGGTTAAATATATTTTTGATCTGTTTATGACAGTGGTCGGAAGCCCCTTTCGTTGAAAGAGCCATATTTGTGACGCCATGGCTAAACATACAAACAAACAAAACAGTAAAAAATATGTTTTAAACAAGGGCCTTGTTTTAAAAATGTTTGTTACAAATTGATTTTAGTTTTAAATGCAACCCTACCTGTATTGATGTTCAGGTGGAATGTCGATCCGATTCCGATAAAATATATGTTAGGGAGTCGCTTCGCAATAGAATCTAGTTAGTCGCATTTTAGTAAGTTAGTTAGTTACTGAATTTTAAAAGTCCTTAGTTCTAGTTCTAGTTCTAGTTGAGCATTTTGAAAATACAGTGGTGTGTAAAAGTCTGATATCAATCTATGTGCGTCAAATCATTACAGCGAAGTAAATAAATACAGTTCATCCGACCACAGGTGGTGAAAGTGCTCGAGTGGTCACTAAAGTGGGTTCTCTGCACTGTGAACGGAGATGGTATAGTTCGCCGATTTTCACTCTAGAGTGAGACGGGTAAACGGCACTCCCAGGTGCCAAATGGTGCTTTTTTACCCTTGCCATGGGTGAAAATGAGTTAAAATACACCAGTTTCTGTGGTGAGAAATACCAAGGGTGTAGTAGGGATTCTGTTTCGGAGTACCACCCATAAAATGCCAAAAAAATGGTTCACGTAAGCGGAGCCCATGCAGCACTACAGATGGCCAGTAACGGGGTACTTCTCTTTTTTTGAAGTACTCAAGTAGTTTTCCTGCACTTGCAGTACTTTATCGACTAAATCTCATTTTCCGCTACTTCTACAATTTCGTCCTATTCTGTGACTCGCTTGCTTTTCGTTAATGACAGTTGGTCAAGCAGAAGTATTATGTTCTTTCAATATAACAGAGATAGAGACCAAACTTCCTGGCTTTGACGGACCATGAGAACGCATTTGTTACTTCTATTCAAAACTATTTACGTGTACTTTAGCAGTTTACAAACACGAGTTATTCTACTTTTAGTTGAAGTAGTTTTTGGTTGCTTGGAAAATCACTACTTCTTCTCATGATTGAGTAGAATTACGCTTCGCTGCTTCTATTTCTACTTGATTAGCCTCTTTGACTGCTTTGGCCGCCCCTGGATTATATAAAGATTGGTGTTAATTGACTTCTTTCCATTCAATACAACAGTGGTTCTTAAACTTTGTAGACCGCGACCCAAATCTGAGTTTTAGTGGTATTTCGCGACCCAAACCTCACACGAACGTGATTTCAAATGGGGGGGGGGGGCAGTATTTTCCTCTACGGGTCACATTTGTACTGCATTTGTACTACTGTCTATACTCAGATTGTAAGGACGGAACTATTCGGTGCCGACCATTTCGACGACCAAGAATATTAGCTTTGAACGTTTTGGCCAACCAGCGACGGTAAATTTCTGCCAAGCTTGTAACACCGCCGATCTTTTTGGCGACACACTTTACCCAGCCGTATGTTGGCCAGAACTCCATGTCTTTATGTGCCTCGGCGCGGCATGGGGTTGACCTCCAAATACCTCATATTCCCGCACCAGCTTGTTGCACAACCCTAGACTAAAGCATCCCAGCAGTACCCGATGGTGTTTTCCAGAGAAACTAATTTCGGACAAATCTTAACATGAATTCAAACCCATTTGTGTAATACAAAGGTCGGCATTTTTTGTGGTCAAGCTTTCCTACGTCTCTCGCTTATTGACTATAGTACAAAACGAAGTGACCTAGGATATGCACAAATTATCTACAGGAAATCGCGGAAAGCGCTAAGAAATTTTGTTGTTGCAAGAAATTCAACGCATGACATATACTTAAGATAGCTCTGCTGCAGTCACGACCCATTACTCAAGAACCCCTGCAATAGAATATGCGTGAAAGCACAATTTAGTACCTGAAAGTGCTGATCTCACGCGATTGACCAATTTTATTGTAAAATCCACTTGAAGAGCAACACAAAATTATGTAAGATGATTTATTGCGATGGTTGAGTTTTCTTAACTTTGGAAATCCGCGTCGATATAAGACTTGAGACACCTGGCCAATTAGAGCGAAATATCGGTAATCTACTTCTAATCTAATTTGCGAAATGTTTCTTTGTTCTCATTTTAATTGTAATCTAATTTCTGGTTTTCGTGAAAATGCTACAGGAGGACTATATAATGAAAAACGAGCCAAGCTTGGTGTACAGACATTTGCCATTCTCGGGCTTATGAGGATGAACTTCGATTTGACATTAACTAAACCTCAATTTTGTTGTATTTTTTTTTACTAATCGGCAATTTAATTCAAATTCCAAGTTTTAGTGAAAACAGTAATTCCAATTCTAATGCGATCTTGACTAAACTGTGTAGCTATAATTTTAATTATAATTCAAGAAAGCTTCAGATTTTCTAGTTAACATATTTGCAAAGAAAATCTCAATCGGTCACTTGCTTTGATATATAATCATACCCAGTTGAAGATCACAACAAATTACGTAAGATGATTTATTGTGATGAATATTTGTGGTCTGAATGAGTTGCCCGTCAAATCGCTAGTACCTGGCATGGACTAACACTAACAGAACACTGTCCTATCTTCAGGTCGATGCCGGTGACTTATCAAAACAAATAGCTATACGAGACAAATTGAAATGCAAAGACTTTTCCTGGTTCCTCGAAAATCTTCACCCGGATATGTACGCGGTGCCGGAGGATGATGTTGTCTACTGGGGACAGGTACGAAGCATATACAGACTTGTACGAGCTACCAATCTGTTTATTTGACATTCAACTGTATAACTACTGGTTCGTTGAGCAGTTTTAGTTCTATTTTTTGTAGCGGATTTTGAAAATTAGGTGGATCTAGCTTTAGTTCTTGCAGCGAAATTTGAAAAGTAAGTAGTTCTAGTTCTAGTTGTAGTTGCATATTTTGTAAATCCAGTAGTTTGTATAGGTCTGAGCATGTAGACTACTTTCAAGGCGGATTGCATGTTTATTTTTATCGCGCAGTGGGCGACCGGTAAAGATCCCTCGGCGGTATGTTTCGATTCGGGTTCTGACGTTTTCAAACCCATGGTATTGTTTCCATGTCACGGAGAAACTGGGAACCAGGTATGCCGTTTTCTTCACGTTTTCTATGCCTTTCTGAGCTTTTAAAGCATTCGTCCCGTGCTTGTTACGGTCAGGACTCGTAAGGTGCAATACAATGATACCGATAAATTGTTGGGCCGATCATATTTCAGAAAATCGAGCCGGAGGCAGCCGGTTAGATGACTTATCCTATGGCATTTTACTTATATGGCAAAATTGTTTTCATTCAAAATTATCAACTATCGGTATTGGTATCTTTAGCAGGCTAGGAATAGAATATTGCATATAGCCTATATATATATATATATATATATATTTCGGCTCGTTAAATCTGATCACTCACTTATGTTTTCGGACTTTGAAAATTGACTAGATCTAATTCTAGTAGTAGTTGTGTATTCAATAAAATAGCTCAAGGACAACTAGAAACACGGGTCGCGGTTTGGCGTGGCGTAGCTAAGAATCATTAGTAATAGTCAGGGGTTAGGTTTGGGGGATGGAAATACCTACTATTTCCAAACTCGAAACCTCGTCCTTTTGAAATGCGGATTCTATCCCCAATATTTCGTAGCTTGTCAGTAATTATGTGCTGTATCAGTAAATAAATGATTTGCTGTAAAAGTTCTATCTCCGGTCGCGCATTTTGAAATTCCAGTAATTGGAACAAGTCTATAGCATGGCCCTTGTCAAATTCTTGTCTACATTCCAGCTGCTCATGTACACGCGGCAGGGCGAAATGAGACTGAATGCCGAGCGCGAACGGTGCTTGGTGCCAAGGGGATCTAAGGTGTCTTTTACGTCTTGCGTTTATCCGAAAGCCGAAGTTCCTGAGAATCAGAGGTGGAAATTCGTAGAGGTAAGCTTGCGATGTAGATGGATTTGTCTTCATTTTAGACTTAACATTCACGCAGACTCTTTAGTCGACTATAACAGTGGCTTAGTGCTGAGATTAACAATTCGATGATTCTAGTAAAGTTGTATGAATAGACTAATTAGAGCGATATGTAGGTGATCTAATTCAAATCTAATTTGTTAAAAGTTTCTATGCTCTCATTTTAATGGTAATCTCATGTCTGGTTTTCCTGAAAACAGGGCTGTAATGACTCGAGTCAATTTGTGTATCCACTCGACTTATACTCGAACCATTGCGCGTTACGCATGACTCGACGAAGTCATATGACTCGACACACTCTGTTGGGTTAAAAACTCATGTTTAAAGCGAGAAAATGAGTATATTATGAATCCGAGGCCTTCGATATCACCCGAGGGTTTCACAAAAGTGAGTTGAACCTGACCTGAGCTCAATACTGAACAGTCAACACTGGTATGACTTGGACTCGATAGTCTTAACACTATGACTCGGACTCGACCCCTTGCTCACTGACTTGGACTCGGACTTGAATCGGTGGTAAATTGAAAATTACTCGATTTGACTCAAGTCAATACTGTTAAAGTCAAATTGACTTGTTACTCGGAACAAGGGCTTTGAAGCAGCCGTAAATTTGCATTGCTCCAGCTCCGGCTCCGGAGCTTTCTTCTATCATACATTAGCCCCGGCTCCAGCTCCGGAGCCACATTATTACCACTGCTCCGGCTCCGGCTCTGAAAACTATCGAAGGTGTCTCTCTATATTAGGGATGGGCAACCCGCGGCCAGCGGGCTATATGTGGCCCGCGAGAAGGTTTTGAGTAGCCCGCGAGCTAATTTCCCATTATATTATCGAAATTCTGTAATATTATCGAAATTGAATTGCTCAGATTGTGAACTTGCAAGGCCAACCAAAATATATAATCAGTATGGCCGCGACATTTGGGATGTTGATGACTAAAATGTCAGTTCCTACGCATTGGCAGATCCAGGATCCAGCAGTCACATTTTAAATAAATTTCAATACAACATCCATTGTAGCAGTAAATTCGAGTTTAATAAATTTACTGCTACAATGGATGTTGTATTGAAAGCTATATTCAAGTTCTGTACCACGAACCAGCTATTTTAATAAATTGTCGTACATTACATTAAACTAAGAAAGTAGTAAAATTTTTCTTCGCGCCTCGCGTGTTTAATTGTCACGCGATTTCTTTCTAGAAATTCGATTTGTACCAAATGGCCAATGGTTTGACGTTTGATATTGGTGTACTCGTTACCAGTCCATCCGGTGTCGATTAAGTTTATCCGAACAAAATATTTTCCCGTTGGAACGAATCGTATAATCGAATTAAACACTGTGCCATGCACATTGCGCCATGCCCATAACGAATTAAACTATGCAGTACGGACATTGCACATTTACAAGTTAACGAAACAGATGATTACAAATTGGAAATTGCGTATCAAATCAGTAATTTTCCTCCAACATAAAATACCATGGGGTTTTGGGCTACTCATCTGCCATCCCCTATTCACGCTCGAAAATCCTTACTGGAGTGAATGACGATGATGCGCAGTAATGAATTCCATTTAGCAGGCATAATTGCATATACTCAATAACACTGTCCAATTTCGCAGCCCGATTAAAGAACTATCACGAAAGAACGAGTATTTGCTCGTCCGATTCATAGCAACGGGTGGCGAGATAGCGCAGTGGTATAATCCGCGGCTGCAACACCAATGGGCGCGGGTCCAAATCCGACCGAGGTCGACTTCCGAATTCCGATGCCTAAGTGTTGGAGGTTTACCTAGGCTCCTCCTCGCCACCTCATCCGCGTCAGCGGTGTCTTACAAAAGCCTAGAGGTGGGCCGTTACGGAAAATAAGAAGAATATCGGCCTGGTGTAAATGACCATAGTAGTCGACAAACACCATGAATACCCCAAAAACAAACAAACATTCATAGCAACGATGAGATGGAATTACTCGGTTCGTGCTCGTCATATCGACTTGTGCAACGAAATCACGTTTTTAGCCTCTCTCATTTCGCGTAATACATAGTGATCATTATTTTCGCACCGTATACAATTGGGCAACAAGGTTGTGCTGACGATGAAATTGCGGGTATGCCGAATACCCACAATATGCACAGACATATTTCGCATACCGAGGCTCGGCACTAATGTACGAAAATTGAATATTAAACATACGACTGCTCTGCTGTTAAATCCCCAGGAAGAGGAAAAGATTCTTAATTTCGCGAAGGCCTGCTGTTGAATTATGTGAACTCAGCAGATATGGTTGTTGCATGTATAATAGCATCTTATGAAATTCGCCGGAGCCGGAGCTACCCCTCAAATAACTGGCTCCAGCTCCGGCTCCGGCTCCGGCTGAATTTTATCTAGAGCTCCGGCTCCGGCTCCAGCTTCGGTAAAAATTTACGGCTCCGGGGCTCCGGCTCCGGGCTCCGGCACCGGCTCCAAAGCCCTGCTCGGAACCTTGTAATTTGATTACAATCCTGTCTGGAAATGCTGCAGGATAACTCTACAGTGAGAAACAAGCCAAGCTTGGTGTACAGACACTTACCATTCTCTTGTTTTGGAGAATGAACACAGATTTGACACGAACTCGACTTGATTCTTGTGGTAATCGGAAATTTGACGTTTCCTAGTTACTCAACTCTGGTTTCGTGTAGGTTACTGTTCCAACTGTTCGAACTGTTTTAAATTTATTCGTGACGCTAGTAGTTTTGCATTTAAAACAAAAATCAATTTAAAACAAACATGTTTAAAACATGTTTTGTTTTAACTATGGCGTAACTAATATTCAATTGTGAACCACCAGAAATTGGATCAGAATATAAGTTAGAGCATAGAAACATGTAGTCTGATTAGTCCACGTCTGGTATAAGTGTAAATTCCCTACCTCCAATCTAACCATGGCTTTTCTCTAAACCAGAACCTCTTCCGTGAAGTCACCCTGTTTCCTATTTACGAAGCTGAACGCCTGACCGGACCGGTGAGTGTCTTACAATGTCTACATACACATATATCTTTGCTCTGACATAGGCCTACATTACGATCAAATTAGGATTTAATAAGGGCATGGTATGGTATGGAATGGAATGAGAATCTTCCATACTCCATACCCGCCCAATCGTTCCATACCATACTTGACAATTTTCCATACCATAGCAACATTCCTCCATACCATATTTGATACTTTTTCCATACTTTCGCAACTTGACCAACCTCTTTGGAGATATTCTATTTGTGACGTGCGGAAATATTCCAGTGTATATATTCTAATTATTTTGGATGAGATTATCCATTTACACTGCCCCGATGCACCAATGATATCCCCATTTTCTTAATATCATATGTCGACAGCGGTGTAGGAACGTATATAGGCCTATACACACGGGATTATTTGGAAATCACAACGGAATCTCACGACAGGAAAATCTGGTGTGGTAACGTACTGCTAGCAGTAACCTCATGTACAGAATTTCATAACACAAGGTATTGTCAAATTATAAGATAGGTTCCCAACCTTTATAAACTTTAGAATTGCTCCTCCAATAAAATTTGATAAAACTTTCTTTTGTAAAGACTTGTTATTGGCGAAAGTGAAAACCATCAGAATGGAATAGCACGCAATAAAATTAATGAGCAGTGAACTGGTAACCGCACACGCAATGTTGCGCCTCCGTAAAATGGATATGTGAGGTAAGCTGACAGAAAAATAGGAAGGGTTTGAAATTTTTTCAAATGTACCGAGGTAGCATCAATTTACCTGTGTAAATGCCGAATATATTGCATGGGCCAGATAAACTTCCTGGTGTTGACGAACTTTTATGCGTATGGTAGATATAAGCCACCATAATCTGCCCTGTCGCACGCTACTATAACACGAGCAGTAAGAAATATGTCATTTCATCAGTAACGAGTCCGGCTATGCTATCAGTTAGCGATTCCACGATCTCCCATGAGTGCATATTCATATACAAATGAAATTTTATTTTAACGAATCAGGTGCTTTCAATCACACCATTTCGCATACGAATGAATAAGAACCTATATGAGGGAGATCGCGTGCCGCTGTCCAATCGATTCTCGCTAATTGGAGGCAGTGATAATACGAATTGCTGAATTGCAAATGAGCGAGGAGCTATTAGAGATATATACGATCGGCATTTCATACAGACGTTTAATAAACGAAGTTAATAATGTAAAGAATATGTTTTCCAAGTGAGTCTATTCCCAACCAGAAGGCCCTAAATTCCCCACTATTGGGGTATTCCCCACCGGTTGCAAACAACTGCATTAGAATATATCGTTAAATATAATTTTACACCACCATATTCATTTTGCGATAGCTAATCAAATGTCTATTTTCTCCGCCAATCTGTGGGTCACACTCGTTAGCTTCATTAGCCATATCAAGGTGTCCGCTGGCCATTATATCAGAAATAACAAGATTTCAGGAAGTTACAATGCGTGTTGTAGGCCGGCATATCGTAACGTCGCTCCAAGACAAGCTACATATTTTTGAATCACAATGATGGTTATGTCAAATAGATGTTGCGTGATGACCATCCTCCCCAAGCGCAGAAAATTATTTCCAAGTTCAACAAATTGATAAAAATATTCATGTAACATACTCAGAGTCTACGATTTTAAAACTACTTTGGTTATTTACGTAGTGGGAGTTACGATAAGCGAAATGCAATTGTAACGTGATAGCGGTCGAATATCATTCATTTTTATGATATTTAAATCGGAATAATTATCATTAATATCATTTTCATTCATATGTGCGTCGCGAAACTTTGTTGTCTTCAAATAAATGTTGACCGGGATGGGTGAATCATGAATCACAATTTGAGATATGAACAATGAACAGAACATAGACAGTGAGCTATTTTCTGTGGTATGCAGTCAATTTGACAAATCGAAAGTAGGATTATTGTCATGGTTCTGGCAAAACTGTCAAAGTATGGCAAAAGTATGGAAGTATGGAAAACACGTTCCATACCATACTTAGGAAATTTCCATGCCATACCATACTTGCACTCTTCGATATTCCATACCGATATTTCGTTCCATGCCATACCCTACTTCCATACCATACCATACCATACCATACCATACCATATCATACCATACCATACCATACCATACCATGCCCTGGATTTAATAACATATTGATATTGATATAAACCTGAATATTTTCGTTTGACACT
Source organism: Botryllus schlosseri (assembly GCF_051294905.1). Taxonomy (NCBI): domain Eukaryota; kingdom Metazoa; phylum Chordata; class Ascidiacea; order Stolidobranchia; family Styelidae; genus Botryllus; species Botryllus schlosseri. Next base: position 27,040,523 of record NC_137242.1, on the reverse strand, counting down.
CGTCAGGTGTGATCGTCAGCAACTAGCAGTGAATTCAAAAGAGAACAATATATATGTCTACATAACTACATGTACCCTTTCATTAAGTGCCTTGGAGTCAATCTCCATCAAAATCCCGCAACCTATTTGCGCTTACGGCAGGATTTCGTATATTATAATCGTATGTTGAGGTTATAAGTCTCTTTGCCTCGAATATTCAGAATTTCATATGGGAGACGACATATTTGGTGATACGATTGTTGATAAACAGTACAATGTTATCTTCAATTCTTTGCCATGTTACTGACGATTACCCCTAACGAGTTTCAGCCGAAAATATGTTTTTCAATAATATATTGAACTTCTCCAAGAGTCTCATCACATTAGGAATGCTTAGGCTGTGAACAGCTGAACGCAGAACATAGCTTGGGAAATTCTACCTTGTGCTGGTCCAGCATTCTTGGCGCAAAGGGTAGAGAAGAAAGTTTTTGATTTATTATATAAAAATAAATGTATAAAAATTCAAAGTTTTCTGTTCACCCCATGTAATTGTTAGGTTGTGCATAAAAACGATGCTCGCCAAAGTTGGCTCAACTCTAACCGGGTGAAGCGGAGTTATTGTGATGAAAAATTTGGATTTGAATAATTTAGTATTTACGGCGGCTATTCCTTTAATTATTACTAGGGTAAGTTTTTGTTGCACAAATATCGCGAGAAAGTTGCACTTAATTTAGACATTTATAATTTTAGTTGAAATAAAAGAGTATGAGATACTCGAAAGGCTCCGTTGTACAACCTAGTCTCTGCAGAGCTGTCAAATATATTATTTTGCCATTTCACGGACATCTGACAAGCCAAAAATTCTGCCGATACCGCAAAAAATTACATTATATCTCGGTATGCAGCAAGAAAATCACGCAACGCGGGAATAATTTCCCCAAAAAAAGTCAAACAGCATCGCGATAACCCTCCCTCTAAAACAAGTAAAATAAAAGACCCCAAACCTCCTAGGCCTGCAAACTTGATACAAGGCGTTGCAGAAGAACTCACTCTTGGCGACTTTAACAAAGTCAATAGCCTGAATAAGGTGACCCAGTGAAATTGTTATTTTCGGCGGTCTGCCTGGGCATTCGTGAAATAGGAAACTCAAATTTAAACGAAAGATTAATAAAGCGATCTATTTACACATTGTTCGGACACGGTCGTGCTTGGCATGTGTAGTTGAACTTCTTGCTTGCAAGCCATTATGTCATAGATAACGGTGAGATGCAGCTAACCCATCATATAGCTCAGGGGTCACCAACACGCGGCCCGCGGGCCGCATGCGGCCCACGAGGTCATATTTTGCGACCCGCGACTTGATTTGAGATTTCGGAAGAAAGCTAAGAAAGCATTTTGCAAATGCTGAAATTGACCTGCAATGGCCGAAATACTGCCAATACCGAGACGTTTAGAAAACGGCTTAGGGCAGTGGTTCTGAAACTGTCGGGCGCGTCCCCTTGTGGGAGCGTGAAAGCATCTGAAGCGGGCGCGGAGCTGCAGTCAACTGAAAAATTTTTCGCGCTACGCGCGATTTACCTCGAGTTCATTCTTATGGTTATTGCTCTGTGTACGGTCCCGAATTCATATTATAGAATTCTCTCATCAACATTCATAACCATCCATGCCATTAAACTATCCGTTCGGATTGCTAGCTTTATGGATGCATTTTGTGATGTGACAATAAGGGGGGACGACAATTTTCAGTATCATAAAGCGGGGCATGTCAATAAAGGTTTGAAAACCACTGGCTTAGGGCTTCTTCACAAGATCAAGCTTTACGTGGAGATGGTCTTCCATCTAGTAACGTATCTCGCTAGCCCCAAAAAGCGTTTCAAGGTATCGTGCACAGCTCAAGGTTCAAAATAAAATGAAATTGATGACGGTGATATTCTGTTCTATTTTTATTCCTTTAATAAAATGTTAATTCTTTTGTGATCACTATGCCCATCGCCTATGTTAGGTAGCACTGCGTTGTACTGACATAGAGTTTTAAAACGTGGTTGCCTACTTTATATCGATATTGAATTCATGCGGCCCGCGGCCGCTACGAACTTTGAAAAGTCGCCCGCGACCCGTTTTGAGTTGGCGACCCCTGATATAGCTCTTTGTCATGGCAATCAAAGAGAAAAGAACCATACTAGAAATAGTTTATAGCATGTTTTTAAATCACTCGTTAACATCTTTGCGCAATATTTGATCAAGGCTACAGTAAAAATTGGTATGAAAAATAGAGAAAAGTTGCAAAAAGTTGCACCATAAAATCCCTTTAAACATCCTGAAACATTATAGTACATATAATGTGGGTATCTAGTAAGCTGTCGGAAGCTGTAAAAAAAGTTGCAAGAGTTGGAAAAACTGGCCCTAACTATTACTATTTTATTCAAATCCAAATTTTTGGACGGCAATAACTCCGCTTCTACTGGTTGGAATTGAGTCAAATTTGGTAAACATCGTCTATAAAGACAACCTAACACTTTCATGGGGTGAGCAAAAAATTTTGAATTTTTTTTATTTATCCATTTTTAAATAATAAATGTATACTTTCTTCTGTAGCAATGCGGCTACTGGTTGGAATTGAACCAAATTTGGTGTGTAGGCTTAAATTAGGTGACCCAACAATTTTATCAAGTAGCCAATACAATTTGAGAAAAAAGGTCATTCTTGAACACCCCTACTATACACATTCTCTTCGCTAAGTGTAAGAGTGTATATACGCTATGGTGTTAATTCCATTATCCATTCATGCGTATAAATTCGCAGAAAATGAAAATACGAGCGACAAATAAGTATAGGCTTACCAATTTTCAATTTTTTGTGCTGACGAGCGAAACGAAAAGAGAACTGATACGATTGCGTTTGAGGTTCTATATTTCATTGGTAGCTTCAGGTAATAGTTACAAAAAAAAACACGCAAAAGTTACAAGAACACTCACATAAAATACAAATCGAATTTTTGTATCAGATTGTGATAATAAATGATTTGCGGTTCCATTCGCTCTTGCCAATAAGGAACGATCATTTCTAACGATTGCGTGAAATTGTTCACAGGAAATATCAATGAAATATAACATACAGCTGTCAAGATGCTCGGAATTGATGTAACTAACAAATCTAAGTTCAAACTTGCGCCGTAAAAATCTCGATAGATCCTCGCATGTGAAAAGGCCTGGATGTTAGAGAGAACGTCGAGCAATGTTTGCAATAACAACACGAAGGTAGCGCTGGTACGGCAATCTGTTGGAAGACCATTTTTAAAACAGCATGTCCGCATGTGTCATGACTACAGTCATTTTTTATAAATAAATACAACGTCTGGCATAAAATGATTGTTGAAAGTATAAGCAACCAACTCCAAATGCGAAAAAGAGGACGTTTAAGCATTTTTTAGCGTCCTTCGAGGACCTATCACTTTTCGTGAGAAAAGAGGGTAGAACCCCTTAAAAGAGTACGTGTGATAATCCTAAACAACTGAGGCTCTGAGCCTCTGTCGTAAGTCGCAAAATATTCATAGACAACTGTGGACTATGAGCTAGCCCCTGGACGACCTCCATCTGCGTCGTACGTTATCACTACGATAGTGATCTTGTTTTCGATGGTTAGCGAACTATTGTGGTCTGGTCGCGCAAAGGGCGAACAAATATCAACGTCATGGTTGAAGTCGGTCAATGAAATTGGAATTGTATATATCACTGTCAAATTTTAACTACTGGCCAACGTGCTCAATTTACCGTTAGTACTGACAGAATTGGTGTCTTTGAAAATTTAGGACCCGTAATTATTACTTATACATCTGCGGCCGGGCTCAATATTATCAATTACTTTGTTGTGTGTTGCTATTTGGTGACCTCCCGTCTGTTATATGGTCACAAGATTTCGGAATCGCTGAAACGTATCAGACCTGAGGAACTTGTTCCGTGGGAGGAAAAGTGGCATTTCTTCTCAAGGCGCTTAATTTTTCTCTACGGGGGTAGCCTATTTGTAATGTGTGGCTCAGAAAGTCAGGACAAGAATATTAGGCGCCATCCATTTAAGGGCCTATGGAAAAGGGGTAATTCGACATATATAAATTGGTTTCGGCCAATATGAGGCGGTCTTTTGGGGGTGAAGGGTTTCTAGACGGGAGCTTTTTGGCACCACACTTCGCAGTCTAGTTAGCGAAATCGTCATTATATCGACGTCTTGGTGTGTCGTGACGCAGTTAGGATCAACGCCGAAATGACTATCTTTACAAATTATGCGTTTTTTTGGAGGGGGAAGGTACCGATATTAATATTAAGACAGCCGACGACGATAAATCGCGCTAAGAAAATTTACAGAAAGTCTATAAATATCTCAAAAAACTCTATAATTCATGTTAATTTACGAAATAATCCCCCCCCCCCTCGAGCTCACCCCCACCGCCCCAATTAGGTATTTTGGGTATGGGAGTTACAGCTCTGTCTAACCCGCAACGTGTTGTTTCCAGGAAGGTCATATCCAACATAGCACCGGGCAGTGTCTGCAAAACGTCGACAACAAGGAAGTGTGGTTGAAGCCTTGCGCCAACACACGGTCGCAGATCTGGCACTACCGTAATATGCCCGAAGAGCCGGGTTACGACGTTCAAAAGAGCATTGTGACGCCTATACTTGGATTCTTTTGATGCAGAAAAATCAGCCAGTATTCTAGTTTGTGCCATCCATTTCGCTCGATCGCTCTAAATGCGGATTCTGCTAATCGACTACGCTCTTGCACTAATATAATTTGTATCTCAATTCCAAAAATACAAGAAATTGGTTGCTTGTCCATTAAAAATAGGGACAAAAACATCACATTTCAAATTTATTTAGAAGCGTGAAACTTATTTTTACATGGTGTCACAATAGACCAGTGTTTCATAACCTGGTCGCCGGCACCCCTCACTCCCATAGGGGCTATTTGGATTTGGAAGGAAGCGGAAACGATCAGGAGGCGATAAGCGGGGATGCTGTGCTTAGGAGGCGGTATGGGGGAAGCTGAAGAAAAATGGCGTCGCAGTAGAGGGTGCAGTAGGAGCATATGATTAAATCCAAGAGTTCTTATTGCAAATTAACATTCGACAAATTCTGTCAAATCTCGAAATTTTTCGTCGCGCAATATACGCGCGAAATGTATGCCGAAAGTGTTTGCAACATGCTTCCATGAATGCAGTGTTTTACTATAAATCATATAAAATTAATTGCGCGTATTTTCAGATAGCCAATGTCCCGTTAAAATACTACTGTTACACTAGCTTGAATTAATTTCCGCAAAATGTTTCAAACTAGGTATTTTATTCCGCAGCGCACAGCGTGTCGAAATCGATGAAAGAGGCAGTGTACCACTTTTGAGAGTGAGTGCGCGTGATTTGAACCATGATTTTACCCAAAATATAGCACATACCACTATATTGTAGCGTTAATTAGTCGATTGGTCCTCGGGCTGGATTCAAGCTAGTTCCATTTAATTCGTAACCCGAAAAGACTGACCGGACTTCAAAATCTTACTTCTTGTTTTTACTACGGCCATTAAAATATGGGGGGGGGGGGCAGACCTAGGCAATTTTTGAACAGAGGCGCTGCAGGAAAAAGGTAAAGAACCAGTGCAATATACAGTTCATGGTCTACTTTAGGCGTTCGTCACAATGGTACACAAAGTGTTATAAGAAACTGTCAAAAAGTAGCCTGCAACTACTCTCGGATAACTTATATGTGAAAGCTACAGATACTTTTCAAGAAACTTCAATTAAGCAACCCTTGACAATATAATAGTGCCTATTGCAACGTCACATATCTTTCAAAGGACACCGAACAATCACAATCAAGTTAGTGGTCTTTAACAGGACTTCGCGGACGTCGCCTTGCAGAAACTTCTGTACAACCACGTAGAAATAGCTAGTATAAAAAAGGTATCATTAAATGGAGTTTCCAATATTGCATTACAGTTGTCGTAATTATAGGCTATATAGGGTGAATTTTAGTGTTTGAAGGTTCGCCGGTCCGCAAAACGGTGTTGTGACCAAGTCACAAGGCTCCGAGTCAGAAGTCAATCTCACTTTTATAGTTTTGACTCGATTCAAGTCGAGTCAGTTTCAATTCACCTCCGAGTCAATTCCGAGTCCAATTCAGTGAGTAGAGGGTCGAGACCTATACACTGGCGTAGCCAGAGAGGGGCGAAAGGGGCGATCGCCCCCCCCCCCCCCAAATTTTCGGAAAATTTTCGTGAAATCAATAAATATATTAGAGTATTTTGGGCAGATGAATGCAACCTAAAATTTTTCTTCGCGCTTCGCGCGATTTAGTGTCCGTACATGTCTTGATTTCGTTATCGTTATCCCGAAAGAAATTTCTTCTGCAAATACCAAATACCTATAATTAGATTTAGCTGCATCTTCAATTATGAGAATACAACAGTACAAGCAGATACACTAGAGTAGCCAGAGGTCGTTGGGTTGATTGAGTCCAGGGTAGTCAGTTCAGTATGGGAGTTGGGGAATGTTAGTTCCGGCAATTTCCGTTCCGGGACACACGAAGACATATAAAGTAGGCCACACGCGCTTCCGCAAAGTGACGGTCATAAAACCGACGCATGTATTCAGAAACCCAAGATATATATTTTCGGGTGCTTAAATGGCTCGCGCCTAATCATCCTGTCCCTGCAATTAGACTCCTCCGACATTAATGCGACTGGCACAGGAAAATGTCATCACCCCGTTAAAAAGTGCTAATTTGAAATCGCACGAGTCTGATCAAAGGAGTTTTTTTAATTGGTCTGGTATGTATCAGCGATTCCAATCTTGCAACTAGCGCCAATCTTTACAAGAGGTTACTAAATAACCGTGCTTCAACGAATTAAAGTAATAACAATGGACGCCACTTGCTCATATACACGCTCCAATATTATTGATCAAATTCTTCCATTTATTCAAAAAAATTTCCGCTCCGCGCGACTAGGCCCGAAATTCACACTGATTGTTCGTCGCCTAATGTCAGCGATTTGGGGTCGTCCGTGAAACGATCGCCCAATAAGCTATAGTTGGCAACAGGGAGCTTCCATAGGGTATGTGTGTGTGTGTGTGTGTGCGTCTAAGAATCGTATGTATAAAGGGTAGTGATGAAATTACCCATGGAAGGATATACAGTTCTGCGAGGTGTTCCCATAGGGGAACTTCGCTAAATTGCCCCCCTCCAAAAAAAATGTTTTTTTCTGGCTACAACCTTGCATGTGAGCGATCTTTTGAGTGATGACTGCTTTCTCCGTAAGTCATGAAGTAACAGCAATAAATGAAAATAAAATGAATGAAGGGGGGCACGAAGCTTCGGTCAACTGATAAAAAATTTCGCGCTCGGCGCGATTTATCTCCGATTCGTGGTTATTGCTATGAGTATAGTCCGAATTTCAAATTTGTGAATTCTCTCATCAACAGTCATATAACCTTCCATGCCATCAAACAATCCGTTGGGATTGCTCGCATTCTTGTTGCATTTTGTGATATGACGATAAGGGGGACGCGAAATTTTCCACTGTCATAAAGGGGGGCGTGTCGAAAAAAGAAACTCATAAATAGTCTTGCCGTGTGGTATGAACATAGTTCAAGATGTCTATAATTAAGTGACCTCTGAATGTTCGATGACACCACTTCTATTAGCCATACCGGTAAATCTGAAAATGAAAACGTATTTGCAATATGCAAGTAACAATATAATGAACCAATTTCATTCACTAACCATGAAAAATTTTCGCGCTTCGCGCGAAAGTGTTGACGCCTGAGTTTTACACAATCACTATATTATTACAGCACTTTATGTCTGTGAGTGGAATATATGTGTAACGATCGCCCCAGATGGTGTGTTAATCATCCAATAAGGGCCCTAAGACCATCGTCTTGACGTATTTTCTCCTTACCTTTAGGGGAGGGGCTCATTTACGTCATCGAATTTTTCGCCCCCCCCCCAAATATTTTTTCTGGCTACGCCCTTGGACCTATAGTCATAGTGTTGTGACCCGAGTCCGAGTCCAAGTTATTGTGCTCACTAGCTGTTCGGTTGTGAGTTCAATCCGGTTCAATCCACTTTTTTCAACTCTGCTCGAGTGATATAGAATGGCTCCCATTCATCATATCGTAATTTTCCTTCGACCAAACAGTTTCTGGCCCTATCTTCAAGTATCAGGACTGATAGACGAAATACCAATAATGTGGTGACTTTACTATTCTTCGAAGTTACAATGTCTTGGCCGTCCTAGACTCCAGTCATATGACTTGGTTCGAGTCATGCATAATGACTTGAGTACGAGTCGAGTCAATGCACAAATTGACTTGAGTCGAGTCGATTGATTTTACGCATTTGAATAAATAACTCGAGACTTGTCGAGTCACAAAAAAATCGTGACTCGAGCCATTACAACCCTGCCGCAAAATATGTTTTGAAGTTTTACAGGTCCGCTATAAAAAAAAGCTTGACAACCACTGGTTTGGACTATTTCAAACTTGACAAGAAAAACTAGACTTACGTTGTTTGAAAAGCTTCTTGGAGGTACAGAACATCAATAAACAATTAAATAATATATGCATATTGAAATAAACCCGAGTATTTTCGGCTGACACTCGTCATAGGGGAAATCGTCAGCAACAAGTCTTCAACGTATGCGACCCACTCCTTCGTTATTTGCCTGAAGGCATCCGATATGAGAGAGAAGATCGAGTCTACGTGGAGAAACACGATCAAGATCATGTAGTCCTCTAATATCAAATCGAGAGCGGGCGAAGCGAAGTCAGACTTATACCAACTATCATCCGAGTTATAGTTGAAGGTCTTCTAAATACTGTTCATTTTACTAGTTCTGCTTCTAATTAAGGATTTTGTAGTTTTAGTTCTAGTTCGTTATAAGATTAAGTTATGATATTTACGAACCATTGCGTGGGTCACTTCAATGTTGATAACCTTTTTTTTTAGTCTTCCGGTAGGAGCGAACCGGAATAGGTAAGGATGAAGACAATGCACTGTAATGATACGCATCAAAACCAATACCAATTATGACATAAAGACTCGGAGTGCAACGACTACATACAGCGGCACGCAGCGCGAAATTTTGCCAAAGTTAATGAATGAATTTGGACAATAATAATGTTAATTGCATACATTGCGGGTCGCCTCAGCATACCGCTGAGCTCATTTGGCAAGGACAGGATTATTCAGCACTTGGACTTATAAATATCGAAGATTTCGGCTAATACGCCAAATATTGTACTTTATTGTCGTATACGACGACCTGCGAAAAATTTGGCTGGCCCCTGGCTACGCCGATGCGTCGGAACTGATATATTTTAGTCGTCAAAATCCCAAATTTCACGGACCGGCTAATCAAATTTTGGTTATCTTGTTATGGTAATTTATTTTCTGATAATATACCTAGTTTCGAGAATTACCCCGCTAGACACTCAAGACATTATCGCGGGCCACGGATTGGCCGCCTCTGCACTAGGTCGATACGATGCGTAGCCTTGTACGTATCTGCTCTATCCGCTAGCGCGTAGTCAAGAGTCGGCCCGTTATCTGACTTGATGTGATAATCTGGAACAGGCCAGCAACATAAACCACTGCATCTCTCAGTATACATATACAGTGGTTTGTTGTGTAGTATGAAATGGTCGGTCAAGAGCCTTTTCAAGCGCGGCTGCTTCGTTGTCACGGCCGTGACTGTCGCGTCGTATTACTTCCTAACGCTCAAATGGAGGAGAACTTACTTAGAATTCAGACTGGATTTATCATCATCCGAAGAGTTCATGGAAAGTCAGTCGTCCTGGTCGTGGACTACATTTGACGCGGTAAAGGCATCACACGATAACACAGTAAGTTACCTATGCTAATATTTAGATTATAGTAGAAATGTTTGATACTGAACATATACATATAACTCTATCACGAGTATACGTTTTCAAGCCAACCTTACACCTATACCGATAAACGCTCGACAGTCGCTTCTGGTCGTAGTGGTATGAGTGGGCCCATCAGTTTCATAATTTCAAAACACCACAAGACTGCGATACAATGGAAAGATATTATAGGAAGGTTTCGAAACGACTTGTAGTAGTCTTTGAAATGGTCATATTCGGTTCAGGTCTAATCACAAATGGTTGTTATCGTGGGCCGCCCTATTTCAATAGGAATACGCAAGCATATTCATGTAGTGTTTTTTCGTCAGATCGACAAATCGCGTCTGCAGATTTTCGTCAGTCTGGCGATGTCTGAAACGAGTTGGTTAGCTTGTAAATATCGTGGTTAAACGGTGCAATGATAAATCAGTCTTCCAACGTAGAAATGGAAATTGCTGCCTATAAGCAGTGACCGCTTACGGAACGCTACCAGTATCGAATAGCAGCCAAGCGGCTAGACGATACTTATAGATGTCTGTTGATACTTATCGTAAGCCCCGAGGCAAAATTATATTCTATAGCTATAGTTATAGCTATACGCAAACTCTAGTCAAACATAAATGTACTATGGAATGTCAGATATTTTGAGTATTTAACAAGTCCTGCTATGTAACATCTAATTCTGCTGCATACGGATAAAACAAACATCAATGAGCCTGCAAGAAGCTCGCAGGAATTTCGTTTACATGTCGCACAAACCGTTTGAGTCAGTTGTTCTCAAACATTTTTAGACACGCCCCCTTGGTCACAATGGAAAATTTCGCGCGCCCCTCATCGCCATATGAAAAAAAACTATTTAAAAGAGCAACAAGAATGTTTGCAATCGCAACACTTAGTTTGTTGACATTTAAGGTTATGACTGCTGTGAGACCTCTCGAATATGAAATTCGGACTATGCATAGAGCAATAACTATCAGCTGGAGGTAAATGGCGCGCAGAGAAAATAATTTTTCAGCTGAATGATTTGTCAAAAATAATAATATGCAATGTTACGGCACGTAGCATATACATATTTTGTCGATTTTAGTGTATAATACCTTCTATTACCTGACTGGTCTTGGCTCAAGTGAACCCGACGATAAGCTTAATCAAAGACCGATGATACGGTGCCGTTCTAAGCCATTTCGATTTAAATCCCCATTTATAATATCCAAAAGGCAGGTTACATATGGTATATGGCAGTGGTTCTCAACCTTTTTGGCATCGCGGACCCCTTTTCAACGTGACGGACCTTCGCGGACCCCCTAAAGTTTTAGTTCAAATTTGGCACAATTATGGTGCGACCGTCATCTATGTCTTGTGCAAATATGAACTGTAGGCTTGTGATCAACAGCAACTAAATGACTTTTCTTGAAAATAACACCATACTACTAATGTAGAAATTGGGTAGACTTTTATTATTTTTTTAGCTAATTTTGCAGCGATATTTCTTGAAGTAAGTGGTGATATGAACGAGTGCCGAGAATCCCTTTCCACAAAGATGGATGGAGGCTAATGTAGTATTAACGAGTAACGCTTCAGACGATACTTTTGGTGTGCTTGCAACATTTATATCGCACCATGATGAAGAAACATATTCTCATACTCATTTTAATCTAGCATATCATCTCGAAGTTATTCTGGAACAGTGGTTATGTTAGTATATTATTATTATTCCAACACACGACGTTGGTGCTTATAGCCTATTTTAGGGCTTTGTGCTCCACGACAGGATATATTTCACGCATATGTATTTTTTCATGGTCAAATTCTCTTGCACTCTCAAAGTCTATTTATCTTCCAGGCTTTCATAGGTTCTTTTGCCGTAAAATCTCAGCTCGACCCACTGTCATTTCTGGGCTTTTTAAGTCACTGCAAGTGGTTATGTATATCACAGGATGAATGGATTTCGTGGCGAGGTTTCAATCTATTTTTTGGAGAAAAATAGGAAAACTACTTCAAGAGTTTTTATTTCATACTACTGCTCACTAATTTGATGACACCGACAACTTTAAATCAAAAATAATTCTCAAACATTTACAAAGTCAACCTGGTTGACATTACTATCTCCATATTTTTATTTTTTTCCACAAAGACCAACAAAACATCTCTAAACAGCAATATGTTTGTATCAGTAGGTTATTGGCGATTTGGCAATAAAAATGAATGTTCATAGTGAGATATTTCATGTCAGAAGATTATTCTGATGATGCGAGTAATGAGGTTTTACCAATTGTGGAGGAAAACTGCCTCAAGCGTTCTCTAATTTAAAAACAAAGTAAAAACTAGGTTATCAATCCTTTTGTATATTTAGAGGTCTCGCGGACCCCCTGAAATTGCTTCGCGGACCCCCAGGGGTTCGCGGACCCCCGGTTGAGAACCACTGGTATATGGCATGACCTTACAAATAAATATTTTATTTCTCCATAAAGTTGCGTCCTACTGCGCGCTCTGTGCTGCAGATGCTTGACAGCCAGAACGTTACAGCATCAGCTAACACCGACATGCATTCACCAGTTCATCCTAATTCAGGGACATATTGGTAAATATCAGTCACAATCTAGCGTCGGTATTTGGATGGTATGACGCAACTATGATATGTAAAGTCGTAGTACAAGCCGGGTTATTGTAGTTATTTAAAGTTGGAAGTTTCAGCACATATTGAACTCATTCCGAGTTCAAGTAACTCAATTTATCTCATGCGGATTCGCCCCCCCCCCTTGATGTGCTTTTTCGACCCCCTCCCCAGTTTGAGCACCAATGGCCCAGCACCATTGGCGATAGGCGGGGAATCGGTGCTATAGTGACGGGCAATCCCAGATCAAGGATCCTGGTCAGTTGCAGTCTGTAATAAAAATATCGTGATATGAGACTGATTATGTGATCATGATCATCGCCAGCAATGATTTTTTCTGTCGGTTTACGGGTGCAGCCGTTAATTTTGGCAGCACTGCAGATTTGCTGAGTTACCATTGTTAAAGCATCTAGAAAATGTCTGCGTTGTTTATATAAAAGTAGCAGCATACTACAGTCTAAGGAACGGGAAACTCATGGCATATTAATGATAGTGACGAATATGCAATGCAATTCTCGTGGCTCAAGTTGCGAAAAATCAGTCGGCAAATAAAACACTCCGACTCCCTCCTTTTATACGCATTACAAACTGCATAAAGAACATTATCCTATTCCGTTCCTTTTTCAGATTCTCGCCTGAAAGGTAGAATTCCTGACGTAGTACTGTAGTAACGGGGCATTATCCTGTATTTTTAAGACTGCAACACTCGATGTAGCCCATTAAATCTTATTTATCACCTGTTGTAGTTGATATTTATACGTAAGGTTGCATTTAAAACAAAAATTAATTTGAAACAAACATGTATAAACAAGTTTTTTTAATTGTTTTTGTTCCTTTTTAGCCATGACATCACGTATCTTTAGTTGTGACGTCTGAGTGGATTGACATTGACAATTGAAAATATTGGGCAACTATGGCTTCTTTGACGAGAAAGGCTTCCGACCTCATGTCATAAACGCAAAAAAAATATCTTTAACCAGGACACGCATCGTTCTGAAGCATTTTACTGTTTACGGTCATCATCATTACAACACCCATTCCATACCAATGATATCTCTACTTGGTATATTATGTATATACGTTTAACTATCGGGTGCAAATCGTCCGTATGCTCATTGCTCATATTATATGTTTTGTCGAAAGTATTTACGCAATTATGGCGTAATTGTACAACTTTGAATAAAATAATTTTAAGCCATTCAAAAAAAAACTGTTTCACACACCATTTGTGTTAAATACACATACCCACTGTTAGTGTTACTGATAGAACAATGCTGTCACGCTATATTGGATACACATGTACTGATGTCCCGTATTTCCATCAGGATAGCCGATACTATACGAAGGAAAAATTGGCACCCTGGATAGAAAGGCCTACGAATTCAAACGAATATCCGGGGAAGAACGGGGATCCGTATGTGATGAAGAATGTGACTGCTGGGGAACAGCAGCGTCTCGACGAAGGGTGGAACAAATACAGGTTTAACGAACTGGTGTGCTCGAAAATCCCTTTTCATCGAACCATACGAGACGACAGAGAGATATCGTGAGTGTTATACTTAACTAGCAATTAGGTCTCGGTACGATTATCCGAGTACTGACTCTGAATGTTATCAATTCTAAGGATTCGAGTCGAATTCTCGACTACTGAAATAGCACACTCATCGCCAATAAGAGAAATATAGGTTTGGATACATACTTTCTTACCGTGGAATGTCGTAAACCTTGATTGGTATTATCGCAGCATGCGAGTCATGTACAGTAGCCTACAAAGCTAATACACGTTGGTGGAAATGAAGTATCTGTGAAGTCGTGATGAAGTCATAGCATTGCCACAACCTGTCATGAAATAGATTTATTCGAAAAAATACCCAATCATATTTTATATGATGTAGAACTAGTGTTATATTTTTCTTGGCTGACTCCGGCTCGGGTTAAATTTGCAAATGACACGCTGGCTACCACATTTTAAAAAAGCGAATTCAGGTCAAACTAGGGTTGCATTTAAAACAAATGGTGCTTTAAAACACTTTATTTGAAACTTGTTTTAAACAGTGTTTTTTTAAATGCCCTTTTTAAAAAACGAAATTTGTTTTTTCGAACGTTGTATAATATGCCATGATTGTGTACATGCTTTCGAAAAAATGTGTAGTATGGGCCTACGGACGATTTACACCCGATATTGTCAGCGTATACGATGGGATGGTTGCAACCCTCGCAATCGTCGTTGGTTCAACAGTTATAGCACATAAATATAAATCATTGGTTCTGATGATGATGATCGCCAACCGTAAAAAATGCTGCATAACGATGTTTAGTCCTGCAGAGATCGTTTTAGTCCGTTTATGACAGGGTCAAAAGCTTTTTTCGTCAAACGGAGCCATATTTTTACCCTATATTTTCAATTGTCAATGTCAATCCACTGTAACGTCGCAGTTAAAGATTGGTGACGGCGTGGCCAAAAATAGAAATAAAAAACCTATTTTAAACAAGGGCCATGTTTTAAACATGTTTGTTTTAAATTGGTTTTTGTTTTAAATGCACCATGGATCCAACTATACCTGACCCTGATTTCCAAATCCACTACTTCATGACCGCCACGCTTTATCTTGATTGCAGATTAGTGATATTCAATAGCAGCTACTTTGTGATTCGATTGATAGGTGCAAAACGCGAAGATGGAAGAAGCCTCTAGGGACGGCGTCCGTCATCATCATCTTTTATAACGAAGCCTGGTGCACGTTGATCAGGACGATATTCAGCGTGTTGGAGACTTCTCCCAAAATGCTTCTTAAAGAGATAATATTAATAGATGACGTTAGCACTTATGGTATGTAAAATTCTAGTATGATCTTCTAACTATAGCCGCACACTGTTTCCAGAGAGTCTATATTTTATCGATATTGAAATTATTTCATCAGCGCAGATTATGGCTGTGTTTGTAATCGAGCTCTTAACGACGCAGTTGTGAATGAATGTTACGGAATATACACAAGTAAATACTTTGTTACTGTTGATAATCACCCAGGCACTTATTTGGTGTTTTTTACAGAATAACTGTGTAAAATTGTTCTGCTTCTATAGGGAATTATGTGGTTGTCCGCGCCTTACTGGAAATGTTAGGAAATATTTGTCCAACGCCTCGCATACAACAACTGTGGTTATACGCTTACCAAAAGCTTCTAACCTATATTTTGTAAGAGTACACAACTGGCATTGGTACTATTACTGGTTGTAGTAAGCTTGTAACTGCTGTTTGGGAACAAGACCATTTTGAGAAATATGCAGTAGAATCAACCGACACTAAAGAAGTAGCCTATTTATCACCCAATTATTGTGCATCAAACCCAATTTGGGTGTCTGATTTCAAAGACCGCTCAAATACATTTCCACGCCTTCCTATCACTGGGTCGCAATCTTATGATGATTTTAAAGGATAAAATTATGAACAATAATATCAATAATAAACCCAGTACTTCAGAACTTGGCGGAGCTATAAATATCCCGAAAACAATACTGGCTATTACTAAACACAATCGGCATCTCTATATCTATAGTAGGGGAGATGTGGTACCGATGAGACACTGGACCGAAAATACTTAAAAATTCTGTGTTAATCTCATGATTACAGTACGCGACTTTGTCTACAATGGCATGCTGGCAGGATCTTTCCTGACATGCAAAAAACTTCGACCTACGTGAGTTATGGAGTCTGTGACAAATGATTTACGTTTTAAGGGGTGTAAAATAAATTTTGATCGACATATACATTTTTCTATATCACCCTCCACTGTAACAAACCAGCCATAATTTTAATGGGAAGTGTAGGGCTTGTATCAGAGTATATAATGGCACATATGTTTTAAACAAAACCCTCCTCGAGGGGACTATTTTCAATTGAATTACAATATTTATTGGGTGGGGGACCTATGGTACTATAGCCAAATTAAGCAAAACAGTGAGGCCAACTAATCACTTAACAACAGAAACACGCCTACATATGGAGGCAGTAAATCATAGTTACTTGTGGTGTTTTATCGCTATTACGAGGTAGGCCTATATGAAAGTCAAAATGTCCATTTGCAGGTAATGTGTATGTAGCATTAATTTTGTAAGTTTCGGCGGAAATCAAAACGTGATTTTATCCCAACATTTGAGTTGATATAATCTATTTTATTCTTTAAGGTGGTGACGAAATATTCTTCATTGGCTTGCTGTAGCTTAGCTTAGATTAAAGAACACAGCAAAACGAGTTAAAATTGGACCCACCGGGTGGGGACCGACGATACGTTCGAGCAACAAATTCTAAACGTTATAAATACTTTTTTAAGGCGGATATCCATGTAAATGTCCGCGATAGGTAGATAGGTTTACCGAAGTGTTGAGACAACAAAATATCTGCTATTCTCGGCGGAAGATTTGAGGGCCAGAGTTCATCCATCGGTACCACATCTCCCCTATATCCAGATATTGTCTATTCATATTCTCCAATTTAGCTTGTCGAATTGTCCATCTCTCCCATTCATCGCACTTCAAAATTGTACTCCATATCACCAATGCTGCGCATACAGATGACCTCAAATCTCCTCTGGAGGAATTTGTGAAAAATCTAAAGATCGTGCGATTGATCAGACTTAAGGAACGGTCCGGAATCGCACCAGCGCGCATGGCCGGCGCCAGAGCCAGCACCGGAGACGTCATCGTGTTTCTAGATGCTCACTGTCAGTACCATGATTTGAGATCTTGCTCCTACCGTTATCGCAAACTGTACGCTTATGTTATATTCTGATAGGTGAATGTGCCAATGGCTGGTTAGAACCGCTGATGGAGCGGATAGCTGAAGAACCGATGGCGCTTATATCTCCTGTGATCGAAGACATGTCGTATGACACCTTTAGTATGAAAATTCGTAAAACAAGGTAAGTACGCGATGGTTATTGCATGTGCTATTTACAGGGATACCATCAACAAGGATCCAAAACATAGGGCAACCGAAAGATTAATTAGCATCAAATTATTCCTTGACCGTCTTGAACTAAGATCAGCGTTTCGGGGCTGACGAAGTGTAATTTCGGTCCTGCTGCTGTTGGGAAAGATAATCTATGCTTATCTGCAATAATTATATTTCAAACCTCGAAGGATCGGGGGCGGATCGATCGCTCATCCGTATTGACTATAGTTTCCACAATTCCAAAAGTTCGCTAAAAAATTGCATTTCACACGACGCGAGTACACCAATTATACCCCGTGGATAGCGAAGTGCCTCTGATATACCCACCTTTAAATTGACCGATTGACTGTTTATGTTCTTTCGCGCTAATAAACACTCCAGTAAAACAAACCTTTAATTACCGCTACACGACAGAGACGTACCAATAGGCGTCACGAATTGGGACCTCGGTTTCGGATGGGGCTATCAGCGGAAACGATCGGCCGACGAACCCACGGACGCTGTCATCAAATCCCCGGTTGTCGTAGGAGTGTCTGCTATAAGGAAGTCGTACTTTTTCGAACTCGGTGGATTTGACGAGGAACTCAAGTTTTGGGGGGCGGAACAACTCGAGATTTCTTTCAAGGTAGGTCGCGACGCGGTGGTAAGTCAGGCAGACTTGCACAATTTGATAATTTTAGTTGTCTAGTTATATTAATTATAGGGAAATGCCCGTAATCTGATTCTAATTTAATATTTTTTGAAATGTTTCTATGCTCTAATTTTGATTGTAATCTAATTTCTGGTTTTCCAAAAATGCTACAGGAGACTTGTGTAGTGTGAAACGAGCCATAAGCTGGTTGTACATAGTACATACATTTGCCATTCTCGTGCTTATGACAATGAACACTGACTTGATGTGAAGTGAACTTGATTTTGTTATGT
Organism: Botryllus schlosseri; assembly: GCF_051294905.1. Lineage (NCBI taxonomy): Eukaryota > Metazoa > Chordata > Ascidiacea > Stolidobranchia > Styelidae > Botryllus > Botryllus schlosseri. The sequence continues at coordinate 27,022,142 of NC_137242.1, read as the reverse complement.
TTCCTTCTAATACATAAAGTAATTCAATGTCGAAGATTTTCCAAATGCAGTAATTCCAATTCTAGTCTAATGTGAAAAAGCTACAACTTCACTAGTTGTCCTACTCTCTGTGTGAATAAACAGCAGCGATTTCTATGGCCAACTGTGCGTTTAACACATAGACTATTACTCTTTTCCTACACAGGTATGGCTGTGTGGGGGCACTCTGGAGATTCATCCGTGCTCACACGTCGGTCATATGCACAGGCGCGGTTTCCAGTACGATGACTTGGCCGACGAGATCGCGCGAAATAGCAAACGTGTGGCGGAAGTATGGATGGGCGACTACAAAGAACAGTTTTACCGCCGTTGGCCAAGAGCCAGATTTGTAAGATGATTCGTCCCAGTGCATATCGACCAAAACTTCCGATCCGGTTAGTTGACGGTCAACAACTATGCCGGTTTTCTCAGTAGGTCTAGTTCAAGTTCTAGTTTCCGATATAAAAAGTGAGTAGTTTTGTTTTTTAACAACATTAACAACAACTTAAACAACCATAAGGATTGGTGTATTTGACTCATTTTCCTCCACTGGATGGGGCGTAAAAGCATAATTTAGTACCTTAAAATACCGATCTCAATCGACCAGCACATTTGGTGATAAAACCCACTTTCATGGAGGAGATCATAAAGTTAGCTGATCCGGGAGAACGCTAATCGCGTGATTGGGAACTGGTAATTGTGGCGCATTTCAAGCGTAGATCGTAAAGTTAACTGATCCACGAGAATGCTAACCGCGTGATTAAAAGCTGTTAATCGGGGAACATAAAGTCTAATAGTGTTACGATGATTACCCCGACGCATCCCGAGTTCACAATCAAGTGGTTTGCGCAATGTTACCTGTTGCATCATGGTGGGAAAACGCGTTATTGGCTGTCAGTTTTCACTTGCCAGGTTGCTGGATGGTTGTTGCTGGTCAGGTTGTTGCTGATAAAGACGCTGCGATTGTAGCAGGTAGAATTATCATCATCGCGAAATGAAAGTCGTGTCCAATTAATACGGTGCATAATTCGCTGATCGTCCGATTGTTGAGTTATCAAACATTCAATAGTTGAGTGAAGCCATTATCTATAAAGCAATCGTCCAATCATGACGGAAAATATTTCTGTGTAGGAATTTTACGCAGTGAGTATACAATACAAGTAGTCAAGTACACACTGTTCATTTTGTCAAGGTTTGCCAAATCATGAGATTAAAAATGTAACTCGAGCAACTTTATGCGCAGCGATCAACCGGGTTCCTTAATCCTGGGCTGCGATAATCGACACTTTTTAAGACTGTATGATCTCGGACCTAAAGAGTGCAGTTCAATTTCCTAGTTTTTGCTAATTCAATAATTCTAATCTGATTTTGAATCAAATGAGTGTAAATGATCTCAATGGGTTTCGCAAGCTTTGAATATCGGTGTTGCTAGGCATGTCAAATAGATACTTCCAGCATCAATGGGCTGAAGAATTAACTCTATCATTTCTTCAGATCGATGCCGGTGACTTGTCGAAGCAAATAGCTCTACGAGACAAACTAAAATGCAAAGACTTTTCCTGGTTCCTCGAAAATCTTCATTCGGACATGTACGCCGTGCCGGAGGATGATGTTGTCTACTGGGGACAGGTACCAATACAGAATTGTACATACCATACAAATCTACGTAGTTGACGGTCAACTAATCACTGGTTTTTAGTAGTTCTAGTTTTCTGTTATTTATTTTGAAAAGTGAGAAGATCTAGTTCTTTAGTTGCATCCGTTTAGCGTTAATAGTGATACCGGTGTTCTGCTGTACGATGTTCTTGCAGCCATTGTCAGCTCAGAGTCATCACTACCAACTGTGGCGTAGCCAGGAGTGGGTTTTAGGGGTTGAAAACCCTCACATTTCAAACTCGAAAACCAGTCCCTTTGCAATGCCGATTCTATCTTCCATGTTTCGTAGCGCATTTGCATTTTCGGAATATAATTTAAGTGGGTTTTAGATTGTTAAGTCCGAATTGTTAATGTTGTAATGTTGTAGATACGAGTTTTAAAGTGTGAGTAGCTCTAGTTATAGTTCTAGTTCGTAAAAGTCTGAGCATAAAGGATACTTTCGGGGTGATTTGCCTGTTTACTTTAATCGCGCAGTGGGCGACTGGTACGAATGGTTCGGCGGTGTGTTTCGATTCGGGTTCTGACGTTTTCAAAGCAATGATATTGTATCCATGCCACGGGGAAACCGGGAACCAGGTATGCCGTTTTCTTCGGGTTTCTTATGCCTTTCCACGTCATTAGAGTATTCGCTGCTTTACTTGATACGGGTAGTGCACGAAATTCGCAATCCCAATGATACGAAGATTCTTGTTTTCGAACCACTTTAAAGCGTTGGCAAACAGTTTCATGACTTGTCCTATGGCATGTGGCAGATGCGACCTTATTGTATTCATTCATAGTGATCTAAATCTTCGGTAAAGCTATGGACACCATACCTCCTCGTTTAGAAGGATTTGTCCTCTTTCACGGCCAAATGCTATTCTTTTTGGCAATTCGTCTTCTTTTATTGCTTTGAGGGCCAGGCGATTGTACACTAGGGTTGTCCATAATTTGGAAAATCTTACAAATCCTCGGTTGTAATGTCTTATTCGATAGATTATTGATAAAAAAAACGACACTGAGCCTGAAAGAAGCTCACAGAAAGGCCGTTAAGATTTCGTGCAAAGCGTTTGAAAGTAGCTGCCGAAGAATGGGCGTGCCACCGACCATAGAACGGCGAGAAGACTAGTAATCAAGAAACCACGGCTCTTGATTGGATAATCGGCTATGCTTCAATGACCACGTCAGCAGCAGCTTGCTGATAAGGTGAACAAGGAGTCTGCTACTGGCGGCGATTCTGAAAGCGCATCGTATGTAGGTTGACGGATAATGATTTAGGATTGATTCAAGGTATCTTGAGGTACGAAATACATGATGTACAAACAACAGCTGCTTCACAAAAACGTCTAAAGCATGACCGCTTCATTGTGCAGGAAACCGCTGTAGCCTATATGCCTTGTTTTCAACGAGGGAAAGCATAGGCGCTTATGCAAGTGGCAACGGATTCCTAGTTTCAGAAATAATATATCATTATTGAATACAAAGATAAAGCTTAACAATGACACTATAAGTTAGGTGATATTATTGGGCTCAGGTTCCAGTACATAGTTAAAGTTTTGATTGCTCTAGCGATCGGCTGAATCAGACGGTTTGGCTTAGCACTCATCAGACGTTTGCAGCAAATTGAATTCACTTGTAAATGTTTTCAAAGTCCCTACTGATGTCGCAGAAACGAGGTTTAAATGCAAGCACAGGCCCTGCTTGATATGATATGCAAACTATGCCGGATACTATTCACTATGCAGCATTGTCTGTGTTTACCTTTACACCCCTTTTCTGCGCGATTATTAAGGAATTTGACATATCATATCCAGCATATTATGTGCTTACTTTTACGTCTCTTTTCTGCGTCATCATCAAGGACTCTGACAACACTTGCAAGTGAATACAGTTTGATGTAAGCATCTGACAAGTGCCAAGCGTGACCCGCTGATTCAGCCGACCCTTAGAGCTTTCAAAACTTCAACTATGTACTACAACCTGAGCCCAATGAGATCACACAAACTATAGTGTCATTGTTAAGCTTTTTATCTTTGTATTCAATAATTATATATTATTTCTGAAACTAGGAATCCGTCGCCACTTGCATAAGCGCCTATGCTTTCCCTCGTTGAAAACAAGGCATACAGGCTGCGGCGGTTTCTTTCACAATAAAGCAGTCATGCTTTAGACGTTTTTGTGAAGCAGCTGTTGTTTGTTCATTATGTATTTCGTACCTCAACATACCCTTAATCAATCCTAAATCATTATCTGTCAACCTACATACAATGCGCTTTCAGAATCGCCGCCAGTAGCAGACTCCTTGTTCACCTAATCAGCAAGCTGCTGCTGACGTGGTCATTGAAGCATAGCCGATTATCCAATCAAGAGCCGTGGTTTCTTGATTACTAGTCTTCTCGCCGTTCTATGGTCGGTGGCACGCCCATTCTTCGGCAGCTACTTTCAAACGCTTTGCACGAAATGTTAACGGCCTTTCTGTGAGCTTCTTTCAGGCTCAGTGTCGTTTTTTATCAATAATCTATCGAATAAGACATTACAACCGAGGATTTGTAAGATTTTCCAAATTATGGACAACCCTATTGTACACGGACAAATAAAATTCCTATAAATGACGCCTCGACGGCAGAGACAGCCAAGGTTGATTTAAAAAAAGGGTATACCCACCCTACGAGCGCCTCTTTCGGGAGTCGAGTTGAAAAAAATGACCTTTTGTTAGTCAACCCAATCATTATATTTGTTCATTTTTTGAATGACCCGTTTTCTCGTCCGCTAATACATCTTTTGTAACTTGAAAAAAGTGCCTCTTTTCGGATAGGATAGGTAAATTTATCTTACATAGGCGATGACTGGTGTACACTGTACATATATTGGGTTCATGACATGTGATCACTCGCATTTTCTTTTAAATGGTGGATTATGTGAGTTTCTGTAAAAACAAGGGCCCGTTTTCAATTTGCTAATAATAATAACATTATTTAAATATAATATAAAACCCCACGTCACACACCAACCATTTATAGTTGATGGTCAACTAACCACAGTTTTTTTTAGTAGTTTCAGTGGATTTTAACAGTGATTAGTTCTATAGTTCGAGCTGTATATTTAAAAAATAGTTTACGAACAACTAGAAAACAAGTGTCGTCGTTTGTCGTGGATCGTGATACCGTTGATCTGTTGTGTGGTGTTCTTGATCCATTGATGGTTCAGAGTCATCACAACTAACAGACTCGAAGCCAGTGGGTGGATTTTGAGGGGCGAAACCCCTCCCATTTCAAACCCGAAACCAGATTTTTTTGGAGTGCCGATTCTATCCCTAATTTTTCTTAGCTCATTTGCAATCCAGCGTCAGTGAATTAATGAGTTGCTACGTGTTTTAGTTAGTTATAGTCAAGGATTTAAAGGTGGTCAGCTCTAGTTCGAGTTGCGCATTTTGAAAATCCGCCAGTTTGTACAAGTCTGGCATGGCCCTTGTTGAATTCCTGTCTGCATTCCAGCTTCTGATGTACACGCGGCAGGGCGAAATGAGACTGAACGCAGAGCACGAATGGTGCATGGTGCAAATGGGATCAAAGGTAACTTTTACTTCGTGCGTTTATCCCGAAGGCGAAGTTCCTGAGAAGCAGAGGTGGAAATTCATAGAGGTAAGCTTGCGATGTAGATAGGTTTGTTTTTATTCTTGATTACGCATTCACGGAGACTCTTTCATTGAATTGGACAAGTAGATATTGTGCAACATTGTAGCTTTTTTCACATTGGACCGAATACGAAGTACGGAATTGGCAGAAACTTGGAAATTAAGTAAAATTTCGATTTAGAAATATACATCAAAAACAAGTTCACTGATATCATCAAACTTCATTTCCATATGCATATTCTTGAAAACCATATAATAAATTATATCATTAAAACGAGAGCAATTAGATTATTTAGATTGTTCTGTAATTACTCTGATTAGTTCAAGTCTGATATAAATGTAAATTCCCTACCTCCAATATAACCATAGCTTTTCTCTAAACCAGAACCTCTTCCGTGAAATCCACCTGTTTCCTATTTTTCAACGTGAAAAGTGAAGACCTGGCCGGACCGGTGAGTGCTTTACAATGTTCACACGCACATTTCACATACACCCTTGCTCTGACCTAAATCATACACACGTGGTACATGAAACCAGAACCTACCTCAGACTTATACCGCGTTATAAATCGAGTAGCCTACAACAGTTTAATTTTAACCACCAAGTGACCCACTGGGTCTCCGTATAAAGTCACGTAATACATATGGTTTGTTTGTTTGTGGTGTTCAGGGTGTTTTATCTACTATGGTCATTTACACCGGGCAAGTTTCTTCTTTATTTCGTAGCTGCCGGCTTGTAGCACGCCCCAGTTCCAGGCTTTTGTAAAGCACCGCTTACACGGATGAGACGGCGAGGAGGTTCCTTGATAAACCTCCAACACGTTGGTAGGAATTGCCTATTTGGTCGGACTCAAACCCGCAACCCATTGGTGTTGCAGCTGCGGATTATACCACTACTCTAACTCATACATATGGTTAACTGTGCTCTATAACAGTGGTTCTCAACATTTAGGGGAGTCCGCGAAACTTCCAAATTTGCAAAATTATTGATAATCAGTTGTAATTTCTTTTATAATTAGAAAATCACGAGGCAGTTTCGTTCCATAGCTGCTACAACTTCGGCACCCACATAAACCATATATCAGATGAAATATTGTACTATGCAAACTCATTGTGATTGCCAATAGCCCAAACATATTGCTGTTTAGAGATGATTTGTTTGGGTTTTGGAAACATTTGTTTGCAAACACCATATTCTTGGGTGATATAAATAACTGCTATTCCAGAATAACTTCAAGATGAGCTGCTAGATAGAAATGACTAGACTGGACGGTATATGTTTCTCAATTTTGGAGCCATATATGCTGCCATTTGCGAACATACGCTAAGGTGTCGTCGGTAGGGCTGGGCACAATGATTCGAGTACTCGAATCTGAATCGAGTATTAATATTAATGATTCGAGTCGAGTAGTAAAAGACGATTTTTTCGAGTACTGAAATTATACGCTCCACACCACTGAAAGTTAAATTATCAACGAGAATTATAGTTTCGATATTAATTTTCACTGTTAAAGCCTTGAAACCTTGATTGGCGGTATCGTAGCATACGAAACATATAGTACAAAGCTACCAAGGTTACTGGACGTAGCACATTTCTGAAGTCATGATTATTCCACAACATTGTCACCAAGTGGAATGCAATCGGTACGGTCGAAAAATGCCCCAATATCTTTTATGTGATGGATGACAGACATTTTATTCTTTGTGGTGGCTTATACGGTACATATTTGAACTTTGACTTCTTACATTATGTTATGACGTCATAATGAGTGATATACTCGGTTACTCGACTCGACTCGAAGCATATTACGTGATTCAGAATCGAATCACTCAGGTACTCGATTTTGCCCAGCCCTAGTCGTCGGACACGTTACGCGTTATTACTACATATTCGCCACTATCTTTGTGGAAATGGATTTTCGGCACTCGTTCATACCAAATACACGGCGCGGATTCTAATGAATCGACTGCGTATTTCAAGAAATGCAGCTACGGAATTTGCTTTGAAATAACACAAGTCTTCCCAATTTCTACATAAATAGTTATGATGTAATTTCCAAGACAAATCATTTTATTGCTCTTTATCACTACCCTACCAGTTAATATTTGCACAATGCAGATGACGGTTGCACGATAATTGAGCTAAATGTGTACTAAAAGTTCGGGGGTCCGCGAGGGTCCGTGACGGTGAAAAAGAGGTCCGCGACGACAAAAAGGCTGGGAACCACTGATCTATATGTTATAATTCACAAAGTTCTACTTTCAGAGAGGTCAAATCCAGCATAGCAGCGGGAAGTGTCTGCAAAACATAGACGACAAGGCGGTGTGGTTGAAACCTTGCACCAACACGCGGTCGCAGATCTGGTACTACCGAAATATGCCCAACGAGCCGGGTTACCAACACTGAAAAAGGCATTGCAATGCCTGTACTTCGATTCGATTCTTTCAATGCAGACAAATCCGCCGATCTTGCCGTCGTCGAATCTGCGCCATCTATTTCGCTCGATCGCTTCAAATGCGGATTCTGCATGACTGCACTCCTACATTACCGAAGCTATACCTCTTATATAATTTTACGAGTGCCCATATTGCTCATAAGACTGCAGCACCAAATATTTCATACGCAATCTGGAAGCTTTTTACATGTAATGTCGAGTAGACTTCAGTAAGTTGCATTCGTGATCATAACGATACTTATATGTGCGTCGTTTTCTTCGTAGAAACGTATTTTGTGTGTTTCAAATTGCACATGCTGCTTCTATTTGGGTCAAATACGAGTATGCCTACACATTTCTTCGACTAGGGCTGGACAAAATGATTGGAGTTAGGGTTGCATTTAAAACAAACGGTGTTTTAAATTTTTTTGTGTGTGTTTTTCAAGTTGAAAAATTATGCCATAATCGTGTAAATACTTCCCAAAAACATATTTTATGAGCCTGCGGACAATTACCACCAGATTTAGCCGACGCATATCGATGTGGGATGGTTGGAACCTTCAAAATAGTCGGTTCAACAGTTTTAGTACAGATATATTGTCAAATGAGCTATATTAACCCTATATTTTCAATTGTCAATGTCAATCCATTATGACGTCTCAATTGAATATTCGTGACCTCATGGCTTAAAAAACAAAACAAAAACAAATAAAAAACATGTTTTAAATTAGGGCCTGGTTTTAAACATGTTTGTTTTTAATGGATTTTGTTTCAAATGCGACCCTACTTGGAGTACTCAAATGTGAATCGAGTACTAATTCTAATTGTTCGAGTTGAGTGTTTCGAGTACTGAATTATATGATCTTTGCGACTAACTGTTCATTTATGAACGCAAGTTATTAAAGTTTCAATACTGTTTTCCACTGTGGAAGTTTGTAGACCTCGTTTGATCGTGTCGTAGCATACGAGACATGCAACTCATATACACGTACGTTGTTGCATATGATATTGCTGTAAAGTCGAGATCAACCCGATAAATTTGGTATGACCCAAAAAAGAACACAAAAGAACACAAACGAGTAATTCTGCGATACTCGACTCGACTCGACTCATAGCCTATATAGCTAAGACTCGATTCAGCATCGAATCATTGAGGTACTCGATTTCATCAAGCCTTATTTATTGCTGCCAAATGTCTTCAAATGAAACCGGATTAGTATATGTTTTACTTCAGCTCGATATAGTCGAAATATCCCGTCATGCAGTTTGGGGCTATTTTATGGAGTCACAAGTTTTCGACAAGGTTGTAGAAAATAAATCCCTTCAAGTTGATACTGTCGTTGTGGTAATTGTACGAGATTTCGAGCATGCCTTGCAATTTTATTACCTTTTCATTGTTCACAAATTCCTTGTTAAAATACTCGAAGGCAGACATAGGTTTTATATCAAACTAGCGAGAGACCGCTGCCTTGCTATTACCGTGGAGAAAGAGTAGCGATAGCTAGTTTTTTTAGTTGTGTCGTAATAATCGCCTGGCTATCATAGCTATTAAGAAGGTCGAATTGCCAAAAATTACGACATATGACCGTCCTTGGTGGAAATTTTCGATTTCTTGAAAAGGAGGAAGTATGGTAACCAGGGTTGCATTTATAACAAAAGGTGTTTTAAACAGTGTTTTAAACAAACTCCTGTTTAAAAAATACAAAATTGTGTTTTTCTAAGTTATAAATTATGCCATAATTGTGTAAATTCTTTCCGAAAAACATGTTGTATGAGCCTACGGACAATTTCCACCCGATATAGCCGACGTATATCGATATGGAATGGTTGGAACCCTCAAAATAGTCAGTTCAACTGAAATAGTACAGATATTTCGTCAAAGGAGCTATCTTTACCCTTTATTTTCAATTGTCAATGTCAATCCACTATGACGTCATAATTGAATATTCGTGACGTCATGGCTTTAAAAACAAAAAAAAAAACAAAAAAAAAACAAACAATAAAAAACATGTTTTAAACAAGCGCCTGCATCCTTAATGGTAACCCGGTAGTTAGTAATTGGAACAGCTGATACTGAACCATGTGAGGGGGGTCACACTAATTGTGTTACGCGAAATGCTAATTCGTATCCTTTTTCACTGCAAACGTAAAATTCTGAGTAGCCTATGCCAAAAATTAACTTTTCAAAATCGTGGATTTTTATGGAAATTTTTTATTAAAACGATCAACAAGAATTGAAAGAGTTTGTATGGGGAAAAAAGAAGTGCATAAAGTAAAACTCACACACTGGAGTCTGTGAACTCTTTTATGGTTCGCGGATTGGATTCGTGAGGTCCGTGAAAGGCGATCTAAAACGTTATGATAAAAGCCAAAAGTAAGGTTATTATTTATAGATTTACGGCCAATCTGTGGATTGATAAATCCATCAATTAGGACGAAGATGATCCTTGCCCCAAAAAGTAGCGAATCGACTAAACAGCTTTTTACACAACTAAACTAATACGCGCGTTTGAAATAACTTTGGGAGTTATGCGACGTGATTCTAAAAATTGTCATATAACCCACGGGAACATAGAGAAAACAAAGTTTCAGAAAGATTTATTACTCTAAATCCCATGATTTGGCCAATATCTCTTGAACGCATTTTGACACAACTAAGCTACGCGCGTTTGATGTAACGTGATATTTAAAACTTGTCATATAATCCATGGAAGCATGGCGAAAACCTGGTTTCAAAATTCATTTATACCCACAATTGCTGGATTTCTGTAGTGCAGAAGCAGTCGGTTTGGCATTTGGTGAATTCGCCCTCCAACATCTTTGTCGATTTGGGTTTTCTCCTTGTTATTTGTTGGCACTGAGTGGATATTACACATTTTGTGACTTCCGTTTGGTGAGAAGGACCAGACTAAAACGTCTCGTATGGTTCATTTGAGTCTAAAAATATTGCTTCACGGCGATGTCAAAGTTGCCAAAAATAAAAGAACAAAAATGCCCAAAAGAAGCTATTTGCGGTGTCTCCGTTGACATAGGCGCTCGTGAATTTTGATTGCCCACGAAACAACTTTAAGTTCAAGTCATATTTTGATGGTACTCAGTCACCAATCTCTGCATACGATGGTGAAAACAGGCACGCAGTCACAGGCGGGAGCTATAGATACTGTTTGGTATTGTATTTCAAAAATGCGACATTATCAGTTACTTAGCCAAAGCTAACTTGGACATTGTGACGTCAGAGCATTTTGAAAACATGTAGGCTCCTTTTCTTGAGTACAGTTTATTATTGTTGATATTGCTGTCCTTTCAAAACACCACAGTCATGCGATGCAATGAAAAGATAGGCCGGGGTCGAAACGACTTGTAGTGGAATAGTCTTTTGATATCAGACACCCGGCCCGGGCCTAGGTGATGTGAAGAAGACGCATGCGCACTGAATGAAGAGTGATACAAGTTAACATAAAAGGTCAAGCGGCAAAATGATGTTTGATGTAAAGGAGGGGGAGGTTGATATATATCAGGTCGTGGCCCGGTAATCTCGAGCGATGAATAGTATATATTCAGCAGAGTTTGCTTGTATTTTGATTCTAGTTACGCCTGTGAGCAGAGCAAAATATCCAAATGCAGATCGATGCATGGAAGGAGTCAAAATACATTTTTAAGGTACAACAAAGGCTTATCTATACGTCAATGACAGCATCAGGATCTGTGTCTACTGTCTACGCGGCAAGTGATTTGCGTCTTTAGTCGGGATGGGCATATTCAAGTACCTCAGTGATTCGATTCTGGATCTAACGTGACTGAATGACGTGGAAAGTTCAAATACGCATCTTTTACACGACCAAGGCACGAAGAACATAATCCAGGTTCTGCTTCACGCTAAAGATGATTGGATATTTCCCCAGCAGATCTATTTCGCATTGCACTTTGTGACAATGCTGCGGGTTGACCAAGGCTTCACAGTGTCATTTCCACTAACGTTGGTTGCTGTTATGATACATGTTTCGTATGATGCGATACGACCAAAGGAAAATGAAGTATCTATAGCAGGGGTCACCAACATGCGGTCTGCGGGCCGCATGCGGCCCGCGAGGTCATATTTTGCGGCCCGCGACTTGATTTGAGATTTCGGAAGAAGGCTAAGAAAAGGATCTTGAAATGCTGAAATTGATTACAGTGTCAACATATTGTTGTTGTATCAAAATAAACTGTTGTACTGAGCTCAACATAACTATTGCTCACTAACTAAAACGGCTTTGGCGAGGGCAACAGCATTTCATCGAGGGAAAATCAGCTGATAAGAATGCGCATGCGCATGTTGCCTTTACGTGCAATGGCCAAAACGCTTCCAAGACCTATAGACGCTTAGAAAACGGCTTATATGGCTTTGCCATGAAATCAAGCTCGACGTGGAGATAGTCGTTCAGCTAGTTACGTCTCTGGGTATTCTCAGATTAAATGAAATTGATTATCGTGATTTTTTTGGTATTTGTATTCGTTTGATATAATATTACTTCTTTTATGGTAAATATGCCCATTGCCTAAGTTAAATAGCACACCGTGGTACTGGCATGAAGTCTTAAAACATGGTTGTTAAGCTCTGTGGCCTATGTCATATCGACATTGAATTCATGCGGCCCGCGGCCGCTACGAAATTTGAAAAGTGGCCCGCGACCCGTTCTGAGTTGGCGACCCCTGATCTATAGTGAGCTCTCATAGTGACAAGTAGCGTATAATTTCAGTACTCGAACAAATCATTGCTCAATACTCGAATTTATTCGAATTAATATTCGATTCAGATTGTTGCTGTTTTATGGCGTTTATGGTGTTTTTCGACTATACATTGGTCAATTTTCTGCAGTTTTTTCCGTAGATGGCGACACGTAGCACGACCCACTTCTAGGTTATTTATAAGACGCCGCTTGCACGGATGAGATGGCGAGGAGGAGCCTAGATAGACCTCCAAGACTTAGTTAGGAATTCTGGAGTCGACCTCGGTCGGAGTCGAACCCGCAATTCATTAGTGTAGCATCTGTCGATTATACCATGTGCTATCTCGCCACCGCATAGCCGTAGTCTTCATCTATAGTAAGCGCCGTAATAATCCACAATTTAAACCGCCATCGAGGTTACCCGATACGCAGCCAGCCCTTCATTAAAACCTAGTCATTACATCGTATTCTTTCTCGAGTAGCGCATTGTACATTGTGCGTTTTGAACGGATTAAAATAATAGAACCGCCAATTATACCGATTACAGACCACACAAAATTCCCTGCTCTTAATCACAAGTCTGCGGTACAGCCTCAGTGTCAATCTCAGTTTATTACTAACTTTATAATTTTAAAACATCAAAAGACCGCCATACAATGAAAAGATACGAAGGTGTCGAAACGAATTGGAATGTTATTTGAAATCAGACACTCACATGGGTCTATAGGCGATGTAAATAAGAGGCATTCTCATTGGGTGGAACGAAATAAGAGATCACATAAAATGACGATGTCCGGTAATCTTGAGGGTTGACTAGCATCGCTTCCCGGTAGTTGGCGCTGCAACTCACAGTGAGCACAGGACAACTATCGACAATTTTCAGTTTTTTCAAAATAGAATTAATGATAGCTACACAGTTACGTCATATTCGATTATAATTAGAATTAAAATCTGCAAAAAAACGGAGAAATTGAATTAAATTCCGAAATAGAGACATAACAAAAATCAAGTTCAGTTCATATGAAATCAGAGCTCATTTTCGTACTGATAAGCACAAGAATGACAAATGTCTGTACACCAACCAAGCTTGGATCGTTTCGCACTATACAGTACTCTCAGTGACGTGCGGTGAAGTTCATGTCTGGTGAGGCACAGACCCCCCCCCACACACACACACAAACACACACGTACGTAAAGTAGCCTACATGATAAAGAGATCCAAAATGTGAATAACAACAACAGCGGGTATGGAGAGCATTTTCTTTGCACACTGATAGCCGTTGCAATTCCACATTATACAATACATGTAGGACTGGTCGCTATTGTGCTAGATGGGCAAGTTTAGACGGATAATAATTACTATCTCTTCAAGTACCGGTATAAATTATTCGAAGCATAAAGCAACGACAATGCAGCCTATGCAAGTAGGTATCACATACCATAATTTAACGGAAAATAAATAACAGCTACAAAAGTAAGGTAATGTATTTGCTCCGCATTACGTATTGGCCGTCGCTACTATACAACAACTACTATACCTACAAGACTGTTGTATTCCGAAATCGATAGCGCGTTTCACTGTGCTGCGATTGTCCAATTGTTTGCGAATAGTGCATGAGGCAAATTCGTTTGTGCCTCACCTGGCTATTGTTTCTCTGCGATGGCATTGTTTGTAATAAAGTCGAATGTCACCTTCCTTGGCGATTTTAAGGGGGTTCCGGTGGTCTGACACTGTTAATATTTGGATTTTCGGAATCAGTGTGACGATAGCATTTGATTGATACCAGTTGTTATGAATTCCGAGCTATTTATGATGAATTGCATTGTAGCAGGTGAGGCACGACCCGCCCATGCCTCACCTGCGCCGCAACTCTCCTTTCGCGCTGTATATTTTTGAATAATAATTATGCAACTTGATGATGTTGTGTGAAAAAATGTTCAAATTGGTTATTTATGAACATTGAACAGCGATGTAAAATATCAATAATCATGGACTCGTGGAGGGTTTTCACAATTTTCACTTATTCGCCCTGACGACAGGTGAGGCACTGCCGCACCTGCCTCATTGGACCGCACGTCACTGAGTACTCTGTAGCATTTTACCGAAAATGATAAATTAGAGACCTTGGAAAGATTTCACAAATATGATTAGAATTATATTAACAGCATTTGGCTCTAATAATAATCTAATTACATAACTAGATATATCTAGCTTTCCATGTCTGAACGTGAACGTGAATACTTATACCGAATCACCAAATAACAACAACTTAATCGATTCCCTGTATACGTTGCGGGTAGTGTGTTGTCGTGTAGATGAGCCTTGAGGCATGGGAAACTTACTGTAAACAACTAATTTTCGAAAGTCGGTCTCCCAACAACTCGTCTCGTGTTCTCGCCAGTGCGTATTGGAGCGTCACCGCGGTATTTAAAATCCGAACGCATACATTTCTCTCGCGTGACTACGACCTGACTTCACGTGAGTCAAAGATAAGACCCGTGTCTTTCAGTTTGCCAGCAGTAGCTGGTGATTTAGTATGAAATGGTCGGTTAGGAACCTTTGCAAGCGTGGCTGCGTACTAATCGTGGCCGTGACTGTAGTATCATATTATATCATAACGTTGAAATCGAGGAAGACTTACGTCGAGTTCAAAAGGGATTTACTATCGCCTGAAGAGCTCGAGGAAATCCACTCAACGTGGTCGTGGACTACTTTCGACACGGAAAAGGCATCCCTTGAGAACAAGGTAAGTTTAGTATAAAGTTACATCTGTCATCATCGCCTGTGGATGGAATTATACATCACAGTATTGAGAAATTAAACCTGCCTTGTAAACGAATGTGTTGGTAATCCAACCATTCGTGATACCGATACACCGCGATGAAATTATATTGATAAACTGATACTGATAATGCTACATTCGTCGGTACGGTTGTCCGCATAACTTATACACATTACTAAAAGCTTGTGAATTCATAGATATATTAGTCCCTTTTGGTCGTAGTGGTGTTTTCGCATTGGGCATATTCAGCCGTGTCCTGATCACAAGTGATCGTTATGATTTGTGCGCAAATGTAACCATGTGCATAGTTCGACAACTATGGTAAATTTTCAGTATATTCAGTATTCACGTTAGATTAGAATTAGAATTATAGCTAGATATTTATCCCTGCTTAGACTGAAATTAGAATTACTGAATTCGCAAAAACTCGTAACTTCACTGAAATCTCGGATTGGGAAGCAATACAACAAAACTTAAGTTCACTTCATATCAAACAAAAGTTCATTCTCGTAAGCATGAGAATTGAAAATGTCTGCACACCGAGCAATGCTCGTTTCACACAATACAGTTCTCCTGTAGCATTTTCAGGAAAGCCAGAAATTAAATTAAAATTGTAATTAGAGCATAGAAACATTGCACAAATTTGATTAGCTGCATATCGCTCTGATTAGTCGAATCCACGGATTTCTAGCCGGTGGGCAATGACCCACTGGTGGGCCACAGGAGCATTTTAAGGTGGGCCGCAGAGCTATTTGGAACATTGTGGAGTTGGTGAAAGTTCAGTTCTATTTGTCGTAATATTCCCGCAATACATATATTCGTATTATCGAATTAGGTTGCAATCTAGGATTTCTCAGTTGACTCCGATATATATATGAGGCGTATTGACACGCGTGGCGTCACAATGATCAAGTCGGTAATGAGAGGGTGATGACGAAGGTAATGCAGCAGAAACGAAGTATTCCGCCAGCGTTACAAGCCATGTGCCTTTCGAAAGAGTATCCAGCAAAGTCGGACTAAAATGTATTGGATGTATAGGTAATACGGTACTGCGGTATACGCCATAATAATGAAGCATAAAATAACGCTAATGGCAATTAATGATGATAAAATATTATTGACTTCCGATGAAAATATACCGCACTACCACAACGAATTACAAATTTACCGGCAGCATTAATCTCCATTCCAAGTATTTCTACAATAATGTAAGAGCCGCATGAATTGATTGTATCACCGGAATGAATGTTCTGGCATAGCAACCTCAGTAGTCACAAACCACGAAGCATGCACACTGCATTGCACAGCTTGGAATCAAAACCATTTTTCCACTTCTCCTCCGTATCCCATTTACCAAAATCTCGTTTGGAATAGTTTGAAGCTGCCCCGTTTCGCTATCACAACTCTATGCTTCCCACCATATTGGACCTAAAACCCAGGTAATGCGGACGGGGTCAGAGGATTCAGGTATTAAATTGGTGTGCTCCGCGACTTGATAGTTGATAGGTACATCGTACGGTCATTATAAAACTAGCGAATTGCAATCAAATTGTATTGGATTGTAGTATGCAGTTATGCACTATGCAATGCAACCTCATGCAACCATGAACTACCTCATTCTTTCGACATGCGATATGAATGAAGAGTCGGTTCCGAAACTGCTGATAAATCTATCACTATCAAATTACATTTTGCAATAATATATCGCCATGTATCAAAGTATAACAAAGCCAGGTAAAGTCAATATGAAAGCCATCCGTTCCAATTTATTTTCGTCCCAGTTTGCTGGCAATTGTCAGAAGCATGATAACTTGCAACTATATTACCAGTTTAGTATATTGAGCTGAATCAAAACTCAAGAAGTGGGCCACAGAACCTTTTCACACCGTAGAATGGACCGCGATCGAACAAAGGTTGAAATCCTTGGTCAGGTTTAGTTAGTTTCTTAGGTCTGATCATATTGTGGTTGTGTGTTGTGGTAGCCGAATCACGCTTGTATATTTTCATCTGTCTAGTAACGCATGACATGAGTTATCATCTTTACACAAACGCAAATCAATCATACGGCGGTGTATTGAGATTTGAGAATCACGTAGGCAGATATCATTATGTCTGGGACGTCTGCCATGAGTTGGCAAGCTCGTAAACAACATGGTTAAACTGTGCATAAATAAGTCAGCATCTCAACGTACCATAATGGCAATGATATTATAAGCATATAATTGATCATTTTCGGCTGGCACTCGTCAGGGCTAATCGTCAGTTATTAGTAGAGAATTGAAAAGAACGGTGTATAAGTGTATGTATATCAACAATCGTCTATTAGCATTGCACGCTTACGAAGCGCTACCACTATCCGACATCAGGCGAATTAATTTACTACCAAGTACGCGGCAGGGGCCCGAGGCACAAACATGCCTATAAGTTGAAGCGTATACGAGCTTGGATATTTCAAGAGCTTCTTGGAGGTACAGAACTTCCATATACAATTGTAGAGTATATTGATATGGAAATAAACCCCCGAATATTTTCGGCTAACACTCTTCCATACTAGTTGCTGACGATTACCTCTGACGAGAGTCAGCCGAAAATATTCGGGTTCATTTCAATATGAATATACTATTCAATTGAACTTGGATATGTATGAACTCGGCATAAACTGCCAAATAAGATTATAAATAAGCGGCGTGCAGCGTAATAGTTCACTCATTTCTAATTTCCAGGGATTACGCGCGATACACAAGCCATTCAGAACTACAGTGTACGATCTACTTGATTTTCAAAATGCGCAACTAAAACTAGATTTAGCCTACTCACTTGCAACTATTGAACTGTTGACATTTTAAAATCCGCATTTAACTCACTAAAACACAACTTACTAGATTCAATTCAAATGAGCAAAGACGTATTGAAGATAGAATCGGCATTTCAGATGGACGGGATTTCGAGTTTGAGATGGGAGGTCGCGAACCCCAACACAACATCCACCCAGGGCTATGCCACTTTTAGTAGCTATGACTCTGTGATAGTAACGGCCGCAAGAACATCACCCAATAGAACACCGGTATCACGATTCAGGCCAAACGAAGACGCGTGTATTCTAGTTGTTCAGAAACTGTGCAAACTGTTCAGGTAGAACCAGAACTATAACTAGTCACTTTTCAAAATCCGCAACTATAAGTTGAACTACTCAAAAAACAGTAGTTGCTGACAGTCAGCTAACTGAACTGGTAGTTTGTGCGTTGTACAAAGTCTATTTGATATGCACCCAGTCTAGTTGTTCGGAAACTAATATCTTAAAATGTGCCACGAGAACGAGAACTACTCACAAATCCATGCAGTAGTTACATGACCGTCGTCGAACTACGTTGGTAGTTTGTACAAGTCTTGATATGCACATTATTGTTCATTAAAATTGCGTGGGGATGACGATCTGTAGCGATAGTTCACAACATATTAGAGCAATTCTAATAAGTGAACATGGTATTTTGAATTAGTAACTGTGTCGTGTAGATAAAGAAGTATAGTAGTCTCAAAACTATGCAATTCAAGGAAAATAGTGGTAACGCAATAGATTACTAGGGTTTGGATCCGTGTTAGGGTTAGGGCTGGGCAAAATCCAGTACCTGAGTGATTCGATTCTAAATTATGTATTATGCTTCGAATCGAGTCGATTATTCGAGTATCGCTCATAATGACGTCATAACAGAATGTAATATGTCAAATTTCAATTATGTACCTTTTATGCTATCACAAAGAATATAATGCCTGTTCTACATCACATTCAAGATAACTTGGTATTTTTTCGACCATTCCGATTTCATTGCACTTTGTGACAATGTTGTGGGATGATCATGACTTCGGATATCTGATATTTCGAGTAACGTTTGTGGCCTTGTTCTATGTTTCGTATGCTACGATTTGGCCAGTAAAGGCTTCAAGGCTTCAACAGTGGAAAATAGTATCGAATATAATTCTCGTTGATAAATTAACTTTCAGTGGCGAGGAGCAAATGATTTCACTACTCGAAAAATTCGTATTTTACCACTCGACTCGAATCATTAAATCAATACTGGATGCAGATTAGAGTACTCGAATCATTGTGCCCAGCCCTATTTAGGGTTAGAGCTGTAACGCCTTACAATTTAGTAGCGAAGTCAGCAAATATAACACTCAGTTTACCATTTACTACGCACTGCAAACTATATAAATAAAGAGCATTGTCCTGTACAGTTCTTTGTTTGATTTTCGTCTGAACGGCAACATATTCCTCAGAAAGTTCTATAGCAACGAAAAGATATCTTGCATTTCCCAACTAGATACACCCAATCTTATTCATCGGCGGGTACCTGTGATTGTAAGCTGCTAAAGCTACTTATAGAAACATGCCGCCGCTCTCTATGCGGATCAATTGTTCTTAACAGAGTGTCTAATGTACAAAAACTATTAAAGTATGATTTTCACACAAAAGGAATAATTATAACAAATAGTGAGACTTTTGCTATTTCCTTTCAGGTACAATACTCTTACCGAAGAAAGTGCGTATTCACACCCAACAGTTGGTACACGACAACAGAACCTAACTCAGAATTCTATTGGGGGGTTATAAATTCTACACGCCTACCCTACGTTCGCCCTTACATACAAGCATCCTTTGGATTACAATGTTGTGCTTGATACATAACGTGGTGTCAGTCTGAGATAGGTACTGGATCTGTACCACGTATATCACGGGTGCATGGTACACGGGTGCGGGACGTATCATCACGAATCATACATATGAGTAGAGTGTGTGCCTTAACCTCCAGCAAATCCTTGGATTCATGTGATCCCCGGTTAATAATCACTCATATACCTACGTACAATCGTACATAGATACTTATGACCGCGATTTCCTCAAGGATGGCCAATACTATACGGAGAAGGAATTTATATCATGGATACAAAGGCCTACGTATCCAGGCGAATATCCCGGCAAGTACGGGGATCCGTATGTTATGAAAAATATGACCTCTGAGGAACAGCGACGTCTCGACGAAGGATGGAAGAAATACGAGTTTAACGAACTGGTGTGCTCGAAAATTCCTTTGCACCGATCCATACGAGACGACAGAGAGGAATCGTGAGTGTTATACTTGAATCGCAACTAGGACTGGGCAAAATAGAGTATCTGGCCTGGGGTTAACTCGAGTATTCATATAGCACCCATTATAGATGATTTGTTATTTTATCAACCATATCTATTTCATTGCTCTTGTGACAATGCTGTGTGTTGATCACGACTACCTAGATATGTCATTTCCACTAACATACGCCTCTCTGTTGCGAGATAGCGTAGTGGTATAATCCACTGCTACAACACCAATGGGTTGCGGGCTCGAGTCCGACCGAGGTTGACTCCAGAATTCCTACCCAAAGGTTGGGGGGTTTACCTAGGCTCCCCCTCGCCGTATCATCCGTGTAAGCGATGTCTCATAAAAAGCCTAGAAATGGGCCGTGCTACAATTCGGCAGCTACGTTATAGAAATGAAGAAAATTGGCATGGTGTAAATGACCTTAATAGCGTACAAACACCATGAATACCACAAACAAATAAACCTATCGAAATTACGAGGCTTTCCGGATGGGAAAGAATCTAAACTAACTAGATTTCCCGGTGATAATGCAACTCTTTTCTGGATATGGACGTGTACTTTCAGTATTCGAATAAATCTTCCCATATTACTTGATTTGAATAATGACAAATAAGACTCGATTCGGATTATCAAGTAGTCTACTCGAATCATTGTGCACAGCCGTAGTCACAATCTAGGTCACTAACAGAACGCACTCTGAAAGGTCATTCCGTTGATATGTAAAATGAAATTCCAAATTTCATTCGGTCGGATATCGAACGCATATCAGCAATGTCGCGATTGTACACTATGAGCCACGTCCCAAAGGTTGGGAACCGCTGCCGTATAGTCTTCTTCGGATTGCGATTAACATCAATCAATCAATCAAATAATTATTAGCAATTTCATCATTTTGATACACCACAATACTGCGATTCAATATAAAGATAGGAAGGTGACGAAGCGACTTGGAGTAGTCTTTGAATATCATACTTCGTCAAGACTTCAGATAGTGATATTCAGAAACAGCGACTTATGCGATCCATTGATAGGTGCAAGACGCGAAGATGGAAGAAACCTCTAGGGAAGGCGTCCGTCATTATCATCTTTTATAACGAAGCCTGGTGCACCTTGATGAGGACGATATTCAGCGTGTTGGAGACTTCTCCCAAAATCCTACTCAAAGAGATCATACTGATAGATGACGTTAGCACTTATGGTACGTAAAATAGACCATGTAGCCAGCAGAACATGTTGGTTCAAGTCAGGGTTGTAACAATTCGAGTCGTAAGTTTTTGTTGATACGACTTGACCAGACTCAAGTCAATTCGTGTTTTGACTCGAGTTGTACTCGGGTCATTGCGCATGACTCGACGCATTCTATATATGACTTGTGTTTCACGATCGATCATTGAAATATAGGATCACAAAGTCTCTTTTAGCAGTTTAAATAAACATGTGGAGAGTCAGAAAATTGAGTATATCATGAATCCGAGGCCTCGATACACCCCCAATAGTTTTCCAGAAGTGAGTTGAACCCGACTTCGACTCGATGCTGAACAGTAAACAATATCACTTGAACTCGGATTAGAGTCTTAACACTATGACTCATACTAGGCCCGACTTGGACTTAGTCTTGAATCAGTGTTGCATTGAAAATGACTCGACTAAACTTGAGTCATTAAATTGACTTGTGACTTGGAACCTTGTGACTTGGCCACAGCCCTGGTTAAAGTCGGCGCTGAGGTTGGTAAATAAGTTTTTAATGACCGTTATTGGAAGTACACATGATAATACAGTGCTAATTCTGTGTTACATTGAGCCACTTATGTAGCAGTTTGACAGAATAAGCAGAGTAAAGTCGCTCCATCAATATAGTCTATCTAACTATACAAATGTTCTGAAGTGTTAGGAAGATATTGTTTGGCAATTGTTTCTCTGCCTCTCGTAAAACATTGATGACGCTTACTAATAGCTGTTAACCTATTTTCTGAAAGAGTAGAATGAACATTCGTACTGCTTGTAGTAGGTAATTGTACACCGTAATTGCTGTCTAGGAACAGAATCATACGGGTAAATATTACGTAGAGGTAGAATCAACCGACATTGTAGAATTAGACTATAGTTGACTACGGACCGAATCATGTTCACGCGAATGAACTGTGATTTGAGTTACATGAACTGGACCTTATTTTTATTGCATATATCCAAAATTCACAATTTAATTTAATTTCCAGGTTTTTGCAAATTCAATAATACCGATTGTAATCTAATTAAAAAGAAACGATGTAACTTTTCAGAATCGTAATCTAATTTGGCTAAGCTGCAAATTTTTTAATTAACCAACCATGCCTCGAAAATGTGCCCCACAAAATTACTAATGCCACGCATTTTGCGCGTACAGATGACCTCAAATCTCCTCTGGACGAATTCGTGAAAAATCTGAAGATCGTGCGATTGATCAGATTCAAGGAACGGTCCGGAATCGCACCCGCGCGCATGGCCGGAGCCAAAGCTAGCACCGGAGACGTACTCGTGTTTCTAGATGCTCACTGTAAGTATCCTGATTCGTGATCCTGCTCGTACCCTCTGTCTCAAACTGGATCCTTGCGATATATTCTGATAGGTGAATGTACCAAAGGTTGGTTAGAGCCGCTGATGGAGCGGATAGCCGAAGAACCGAAGGCGCTTATATCTCCTGTGATCGAGGATATGCCGTACGATACCTTCAGTATGAAAATCCGTAAAACAATGTAGGTACCAGTACAATTAAAAGCTTAATGCCCCCGGAATGTTGATGTCGCAATATCAATTGATTCCCACGCAGGCTTAAGTAGGCCTTGGTTATGTTTATATTTATCTTAATGCCCATTGTCACATGTAAGTTTAGCTCATCTTATTTTAAACAGAAATAAGCGCACTGCCCAATATTTCAACCTGAGTTAAATGACGAAATAACGTAACAATCGGACCGTGACTCTATTTCATTAATATCAGCTGCATCCTTTCCTACCCGACTTTGTTGTCTGGCAATTAATTCCGAGTATTGTTCGAAACGCGTGTTTGCGGGCGGGCATCGAAACGTGTCGACGTTGGCAGTTACCAATTTCCCTTTCGTACTTGAAATTGCAATTCTATTCTATAGAACGACTCAGCAACCTTAAATGCGGTGCGGTAAAATATATAAATCAATATATTTCGATCGATTATGGCATTGCAATTAGCAAGAGATAGTGTTTGCGTTACAAATTATCGAATTTCACTCAACTGAAATTCATCTGAACAAGAATGGGTCTATAAGGTACTACTATAGATAAATAGACAGTGGTAATTACGGCGCTTATCACGTCGAGGCGCTATTTACGCCATGGCCAGAGATAAGATAACACTGGATGACATTCGTAATATGTCACGTAAATAACCTAATACACAGTACGCATGTGCTCATAAAGAGTATGTATAGGTTTTAAAAACTTCTTACCGCCTATCAAACATATTCAACCATCGCATCAAGAGGAATTTAACGCAAAAAAAACAGACAGTACGGAACCGAACAACCAAAGATGTCTACATCCAACATCCAGTTATCATGGATAGGTCCTATTCCCACCCACTTTGAAAAACAAATGATTTTTGCGGTCAAAGTGTTACTACACAGGGAATATCAACGTGATTTTTACGACAATCCAACTGCAGAACTGCTCCCTGCAAAACGTAAAGACGTTCTTCCTTCTTATCAAAGTAATGTGGTATGTGGTCTATGAATATAAGTGCCACAGTGATTGTTGCTACGTGGGAAAAACGACACCACGTTTGCAGGACCGCATAAGACAGCATGCCCCAGGATTTATTACAACACGCGTTTCACGCTAGGAGAAAAGCTCACCCTTGACTTATTCCCTGAAGCCTGATCCAGAACAGGCAAATGCAATGAATTCTGCCATTGGCAAACATTTGTTGGATATTCTGTTTATCGAAGCGACAGATTTCGCGTCGTCGGAAGAGGCCGTTAACACTTTATTTATGGCCATTGGAGTCGACCTAGTCTTTCCCAATGGAAGGAGTTCATGTACCGCCCAATATAGTACATTGAGTTTGAGCTCTCTCTTCGCCGATGGCGATAGCATTCTTGATATACAATATTCATTCCAATTCTCTACTAGTGGTTGACGATTACCCCTGACGAGTGTCGGCTGAAAATATATGGGTTTCTATTAATATGAAGAATATACTATTCAATTGTCTATATCCAAGAAGCTCTTCAACTACATGTTACAATATTTGTGGATCGGTAAATTCGCCTCTGCATGATGTCGGAAGCACTCTGTAATGATGGTTTTTATGCAATTCGTCAGATAGAGCTCTATGGTTCCATCTAGGGTTGCATTTAAAGCAAAAATCAATTGAAAACAAACAGGTTTAAAACAAGGCCTAAATTTAAAACATGTTTTTTTAAAGATATGACGTCACGAATATTCAATTGTGACGTCATCATGGATTGACATTGACAAGTGAAAATATAGGTAAATACAGCTCTATTGACGAAATATCTGTACTATAACTGTTGTACCGACTATTTTGAGGGTTCCAACTTCCAACCAACCCATATCAATATACGTCGGCTAAATCGGGTGTTAATTGTCCGTAGGCTCATACAACATGTTTTCGGGAAGTATTTACACAATTATGGCATAATTTGACAACTTAAAAAAAACACCGTTTGTTTTAAATTCAACCCTAGTTTCATCACTACTGCATACTTAGCATAGTTGTGAGTCGCTGCATCCGATCTTGTTCGGATGGTAATTTAGTCTGCAATGGATTGACTAAAGTGTCCGCAATTGCTCGTGTTCGCTGTGAATCGCAATTCACACGACCCGAGTACATGAATAGTAATCATTCTCCACGTGGATAATTAGCGAAGTGCCCCCAAGACAGTGATTATATCCATCTGTAAATGCGATTGTGATTACTTGATAGTCTTCCACGCTCATTAACACCACTGTAAAACAGCTATTATTTCCCTCTTCACGACAGAGACGTGCCAATAGGGGTCACGAACTGGGATCTCGGCTTCGGATGGGGTGGTCAGCGGAACCGACCGGTAGACGAACCCACGGACGCCGTAATCAAATCCCCGGTGGTCGTAGGAGTGTCTGCTATTAAGAAGTCGTACTTTTTCGAACTCGGAGGATTTGACGAGGAACTCAAGTTTTGGGGGGCGGAACAGTTGGAGATTTCATTCAAGGTATGATATGTTCGGTCCCGTTATAATGCGCACTGCTTGGTGAGGTATTTTGAACTCAAACTTATGCCTAAACATCGGTTCAAGAGGCAGTTCTTTACCCGTGGTAGAGACATATCTTGCTTCAAGTTTACACGACTCTACGATGCTGTTTGAAGGAATTATTCTGAGATCCGTTGCTATCCGTCGTTTATACGTATGCATCAATTCTTATGGAGATGTATCACTGGGATGTAGTGACTTCTGTCTAGGCGCACCAAATTTTTGGGATTTCTACGGGTGGCCATTGTATATGTCTCCAAAAGCATTAGTATATGTGGCTCAATTTCTTCCTTTGAACGGTGCGTAAGCACAATTTGATACCTGACACTGTAGTTTACAATGACTTCAACACTAACTTCTTTTATCAGCTCTGAATTCACAGCATAGTCCATTTCTCATCTTTACCCAGGTATGGCTGTGCGGGGGCACTCTGGAGATTCATCCGTGCTCACACGTCGGTCATATGCACAGGCGCGGTTTCCAGTACAATGATTTTGGCGACGCTATCGCGCGCAATAACAAACGTGTGGTGGAAGTATGGATGGGCGACTACAAGGAACAGTTTTACCGCCGCGCGCCGAGAGCGAAATTTGTAAGATGATTCGCACGAGTGTATTAGTGCGGAGCATGGTCCGGGGCCAGATTGGATGTATGGCCGGATCGGAGCCGGATCAGTGCTTTTTTGATCCTGCTAGAATCTTTATTGATAAGTGTGACTTTTGTAACTAATAAATAACTACCAACCAACCAACCAACCAACCAACCAACCAACCAACCAACCAACTAACCACACGCAAGTAACCGCCAAGCCAGTGCGAGAATAAACGAGCCATATGTATAAATTCACGGAACCACCGTACCGTATAGAGCGGAGCATGGGCCGGAGACTAGAGAATTTGTCGATCCGCTCCGCACTAGAGGGTATGATAGGACTGTTCAAACGTGACTTATAAATAAATATACTGGCTACTCGATAAAATTGTTAGGTTGCCCAAAAACGTTGCACGCCAAATTTCACTCACTTCCAACCAGTAGATGCATTGCTGCGAAAGAATAAAATTTTTCCTTTTATTGAACAAAGATTAAAAAAATTTCTGCCGGATACCCAAAGAATTCTTCAGGTAATCTTAAAAAACGATGCTTACCAAATCTGCCTCAATTCCAACCCATAGAAGCTATGTTATTAAAGTTCACAGTTGAAAACTTTGGCTTTGAATAAAATTGTATGGGAAATTCGTTCATTATTATAGATCAATGGTTCCCACACTTTTTCGGCATGTGGCACCAGGGTTGTAATGACTCGAGTCATGACTCGACTCGAGTCAGACTCGAGTCACGATTTTTTTGTGACTCGACTTGACTCAAGTCATTTTCTTGAAATGGGAAAATGACTCGACTCGACTCGAGTCAATATTTGGATTGACTCGACTTGTACTCGAGTCATTACGCATGACTCGACTCAAGTCATTGACTCGGCTCATTTTATATGACTTGAAGGTGAAGAAATTTGCGAACCACAATGGTTAGATCAACGCATGTGACGAATTCGGTCGACATCGCTATTTGTCACCACTGCTTTCGTTGCACTCGTCTGATATCAGATATGCCGCCGTGAAAACAAAAGACAATGGTACATAGTAGCAAAGAGCAATGCATTGTACAAAATCATCCAGTGATGAAGAGGTAATAAATCCTCCGCCATCAAAGTACTCAATAATTTTAAATTATACAAGCAAACAATCAAAGCAAAGTCCAATTAGAGCCAATGAAATGACTCAGATGGTCAAGTAGCCTACTTGGAAGAGACTGATAAGATCATATGTAGATCTGAAGGCGATGATTCTTTGCATTTTTTGGCGACTAGAATGGATGAGTATCTAATGCTCTTCAGTGTGGTTTAAAATTCCTGCATCTAATGCACCAGTGGAACGCGTATCCAGTGGATGTGGATTATTCATAAGGCCACCCCGCCTCAACATATATGAGAATCTCCTTTCCACTTTAGTATTTTTCAAGTGTAACTCATTGATTTTATCTGCTGTCTATCAAAACACACAATACCCTCCGTCCATTTGACGTTTTGTTAGGTATGTGCATTGTGCACGTCAGTAATAATGAATGGCTAATGTTGTGTGATGTTTGTACAATAGGGCCGATCAAAAATAACTTTTTTTTTTTATTATACTGGGTGGCTACTTGATAAAATTGTTACGTTGCATAAAAAGAAAACTGAATCTGGCGTGATTTCAAAAAGTGGAATCAATGATATGAGAGGAGAAAATTTTGGATTTGGAAATACATGGAGTATTTTTAGTGAGAAATGATTTCATACAATATAATTACATAATAGTTGTAAGTCGACTATTTTTTCATATCCAAAATATTCCACTCTAATAACTTCGCTTCTTCCAGTTGGAATTGAGCCAAATTTGATATGAATCATATTTTTACACAATCTAACAATATCATGAGGAAGCCGGTAAAATCCGAAAGTCTCTATTTGTAATTAATCCAAAATATTTTCTCTTAGCATTGCTTTTTACTGGTTGGAATTGAGCCAAATTTAAGTTCTTTTAGATCATCTAATAATTTTAAGAAGTAGCCTCCTTTTTGAGATTCTGTCCTCATTTTTGAGAATTTTTTTGGTAAATGTAGGGCAAATTCGACTAAGATAACAGTAAATCAGCACTAAAGTAACGCTCCGGCGACTTTTTCGTGAGCTGAGCAGGAAAGTTGACCTTTTTCTGGTCAACCACCTGATATAATGTGAAAGCAAAACTGTACCTCTACATAAACGTTTATCTGTTGATTCTTTACCAGCTTGTATCTAGCTAGACGTGAATTCGTAAGTTCTCTATCAGATAGTATGTAGACGTGAATTCGTTAATTCTCTATAAGCTATTTGTGAGCGGTCGTCGATGTGCTCGTAATAAAAACTGAATGCTTGTATTTGTGATATATCAGACTGACAAGACAGATATTTGATTTAAAGTTCTAAAATTAGTAAAGTTATCGTATTGGCGGCCTGTCTCGTCTATCTATAGCATCGGTAAATGAGGCCAGGAACTGTATGTTATCTGCCTAAATAAACATGTGTCAAGACTATGATAGGGACAAAATAAGCATGTTTGGCAAGCAAGGAGTTCGATATCACCCAAGCAGGATTGAAAACATATGTTGAACATGACTTCAATACTGTGACTTGGACTCGACTCGAGTCAAAACACTATGACTCGGACTTGACCCTTAAAACGGTGACTTGGACTCGGACTCGAGTCGGTGATAAATTGAAAATGACTCGACTCGACTCGAGTCAAAACCACAAAAGTCAGATTGACTCGTGACTCGGAACCATGTGACTTGGTTACAACCCTGTGTGGCACACTATAAAAATTATAAAATGCTCGCAGCACACTTACAAGAAACTTGCGATTGCGATGACCATGTTTGTTTATAAAACATATATTAGACTGAAACGATGCTTAATTGTTGACACACATACGCACGTCGTCGTTTTCAAGGCAGTGTCTCTCGGTTACGGCGTTTAATTTCAGCAAAAACGAAAAAAACACCAAGGTGCAAATTATAATAAAATGTTTGTTTACAGAACATCCAGAGAAGTTTTGTTGATGCGAGTTGAATTCCAGACAATGTTCCCACGATTTGAGGCACGATTCCTTGTTTATGAGTTGATATGAGACGAATCAACGTATTTTATCCAGACTCAACAGCCAAATTGTGATGTACACATTACTCTATTCATCGGCAATGTAATGATTGGTCTCATGGACATGGTCACATGTGCTTATTTATCAGCTGCTGAATGTTAGACCGCTTTTAATTTGCATCTTGTGTGTTTTCAAAAAATTCTAGAAAAACACACAGTTTGGGAATCACTGTTTTTAATTAATTAATTTAAAAAAATTGTTCACCGATTTTATTGGTTATTGATTGATTCTAGAGAAAGTTTGTGACTAGACTAATTAGAGAGTAATTCCAGTAAGCTAATTCTAATCTGATTGAACAGGTTTTGTTGTTTTTCTTTGTCATTTAATTTTCAAGTTTTTTCGGAAACCGTAATTCTAATCTAAATAGGAAATGAAACTGTGTAGTTTACTTCTAATTCTGATCTAATGTGAAAAGGCGGAAAGTTTTATATTTGCACAACTCTGAACACTATCGGTTCTGCAGATCGACGCCGGTGACTTGTCGAAACAAATCGCTCTACGAGACAATCTAAAATGCAAAGACTTTTCCTGGTTCCTCGAAAATCTTCACCCAGACATGTACGCGGTGCCGGACGACGATGTTGTCTACTGGGGACAGGTACGAAGCGAAGGCTGCTTTCGAAGTGTATTCAAAATATTTTGCGTGTTTTCTAATCTCGCACAGTGGGCGACTAGTAAAGATCGCTCGGCGGTATGCTTCGATTCGGGTTTTGACGTTTTCAAACCGATGATATTGTATCCATGCCACGGAAAAAGCGGGCATCAGGTATGTGATTTTATACGTGTTTCCCACCTGTTCACGTCCTCACATAATGTATTCTATGGCATATGACCCGTGCGACATTATCGCTTCGACTCACTATGACATCGGTATAGGCCAAACTCGGACAACTATAGAAAATTCTCAGCTTTCTCAAACTTGGATTAGAATGAGAATTATAGATACGCACACCTACGCAGTTTTATTTCCAAATTAGATCAGAACTACTGAATTCGCGAAAACTTGGCTATTGAATCAATTTCAGTGTAATCTAATCATAGTTGATCCTCACGAACACGAGCTTGGGTCGTTTGTCAATATGCAGTTTACCTGTAGCATGTTCAGGAAAACCAGAAACTAGATTACAATTAAATTAGAGCATATAGCAACATTTCAAAAATTAGATTAGAATTACATGACCGAAATTCCGTCCTAGTTAGTCCGATTTGACAACTGTAATTATCTAATTGTCCAAGGCTGGTATAGGCATCTTTAGCAAGCACTGCATGCGATATATATAATACGATTGATAAAACGTTGACGTGATAAGAAAAATTCATGTCGCGCGCGGTTTTTAAAAGTGAGATAACACGTAATTACTCTTCCTCTGTTCCACTATGGGCAATTACATCACTATCCGAGAAAACAGGAAAGTCTTTTTTTTCTGTTTGCTAATAATAATAATGTAATAGTATTCAAATATTATATAAAATATAAAGCATAGACAGAAACACTTCATGCTGTACAGAGCTTATTACTGTTCGGTATATACATTGGACTGAACCCGAATATTTTGGCTGGCACTCATCAGGGGTCAGGCGCTGAATCCCGCCCCGATTATTCGATATTTCATGCAGATGACGTCATTTTTGGTTATACGATTGTTGATATATCATGTTCTTTCCAATTATCCACCACTTGCTGACGATTACCCCCAATCGAAAATGTTCGGGTTCATTTCAATTGTACATTACAAGTTCCGTAAGTTCAAGAACTTCTTCAAGAATTTAGTATATGTTTTACTAATATGATCATAAACGAAATATATGTACACCCTAAGGATGATGTATTCCAAATTTCTGGCTACATTCCAGCTTCTGATGTACACGCGGCAGGGCGAACTGAGACTGAACGCCGAGCGCGAATGGTGCATGGTGCCTACGGGATCTAACGTGACTTTTGCTTCCTGCGTTTATCCGAAAGGCGAGGCTCCTGTCGAGCAGAGATGGCAGTACATAGAGGTGAGCCCGCGGAAGTATAGTTGTTTTTGTATTATTTCTCGATGTTTACGGTATTTCCTACTATAGCTGTGGTTTAGCGATGGATTGCCGCGACTCTAACTGATATTTTTACTCCATCTATGACTCTTGTACCCTATTTGATGGTTACCAATTGCATAAGCTTGAAAATTCGTTGAAGATATATTAGATCGCCACGCTTGCTGCCAGAGTTGGATAACTCGAAAATATTCATCTGTCCAAATTAGATTAGAAGTGGATTTACTAAATTTACTAAAACTTGGAAATTGTATTCAATTCTCAATTACAAACAAAGCTGACAAAAGTCAAGTACAGTTCGTATCAAATCAGAGTTCATTGTCGTCACCATGAAAATGGCAAATGTCTTTACGCCAAGCTTGGTTCGTTTCGCGCGATACACTTCTCCTGTAGCAATTTCAGAAAAAACTGAAATTAGTTTAGAATTGAAATCATAGCATTGAAACATTTCACAAATTAAAGTAGAATTAGATTACCGGTATTTCGGCCTATTTACTCTAATTAGCCGACTAGAATCACCTACCCCTACTCTGGTTACAGGTTCTTAACGCCAATAAATTGTCTGCGAAAATCCAGAATTTCCGCATTAGCAAATTGTTGAAGCTGCGTAAATCATTTGTAAAAGGATCTTTTTTATGTGCGTTTTCTATATTTTCGCCTCAATGTGGAAGCTCTGTGGCGTGGCAGTTGTCACCCTGCGTCTGTGATTTTCCCTGTCAAGTTTTCAGAATATCATATATCGTACCTATATGTCGTGTTGCGGATAGTGAGGAATGTCGCATATATACGTTGACGTATGATATACAATAATCTCTTGTTATTTCAGGTGTCCAATACACTGTCCACGCAAAGTGACATCGGACCGGTGAGTGCTTAACATTATACCAGACAACTACGGCTTTGTCTTTACCTAAGTTACGATCAAATTCGGAATTAATAGTCTGTGAACAACGTCCGACGGAACATAGCTTGAGAATTCCACTTTGTAATCCTGGAGCAGTCCCCCAAGTTGGGACCAGACCAGACCCTCTCGCATATCCAATACCTAGTCCGGACTTCGCCAGGTAGGTGACATCGACTCTGATCGAGCGACGATATTCTACGGGGCACGTGTTTGTGACGGTTTGTGACCTCTGCTCTACCTACAAGAAGCCCGTTTAAGACTATAGTTATATTATATTTGAATCTCTGAAGACTTCGTTAATTTTCGGCAGTGGTATTATAATAGCGGGTAGCAAGCAACAATCACATTTCTTTCAAAGAATCTGAACAATCAAAATCAAGTCAGCGATTTTTAAAATGTCTTCGTCTTTCTTCAATAGAGCCACGTCAAACGCGTCTAATTTCAAAAAGGCAGCATTAAATTATATCTTCAATATTTACGTTAGAGTTGCGTACATTTCTCGTAATCGCATATTCAAGTGTCTAAGTTTTGCCGGTCCGCAAGGTCAACAAGGTTGATAGCTCCGAATCTAACCCACAACGTATTTACAGAGAGGACAGATCCGACATAACAGCGGTCAGTGTCTGCAAAACATCGACAACTCGGCAGTGCAGCTGAAGCCTTGCAACGATGCGCAGTCGCAGATCTGGTACTACCGAAACATGCCCGAAGAGCCGGGTTACGAACCTTGACAATGAAATCATGATCCTACTTCAAGACTTACCACTAACACTTCCGCCGATATTGCAATGATCGGAATAATGTCTTCCATTACTGCCGCAGTCGATTCCCAGATTCCAAGCGACACTCCATCGCTCTAAATTCTGGAAATAGACTACCTTCTTGCGCTATCCAAGATAGTTTTATTTATTTGTACACAAACACGCAAACTGTTACGCGCATTGCTCATAAAACTGCTGTATCAAATATTTCATATGCAATATGAATGCTTTTCAGATTCGATGTCGCGTAGACTTGAGTAGCCTGCGTTGCTTTGAATAAGCATCATTCACTGACTTTATGTAGCGTAGGGGAGACCGGGGACAATTGTAACACTTTTAGGATTTTCCAACATTACGTGTTGTTCTCATGGAAATTTCATTTCCAAAGTTTAATATAAAGAAGCCAACAACTCGATAGTTTATATAAAAACTGAAATGGAACTCAATCAACACTCAATCATGGAAATTTTGGGTCGCGAAAATCGCCGCTCAAATGTTACAATCGGCCCGTACCCAGGAGCAATTGTACCACCCATGCGGGGCAATTATAACAGTGTTATTTATAAATAAAAACAAACGAAATGAACAACTAAAACGCGACCACAACTTGTATTATTGCATTAAACTAAAGAAATAGAAGTTTGAACGCTTCCAGGCTACGCCTCATAGCATTTTGGCATTTGAATACAATATCAATCACCCTTCGTGCCTTCTTCATGAGCTCAAAGTCTACAAGAATCACATTCATTCCATCATCTCCCTACACATATTAGGCCTCTTCTACTAAGGTGCTGTTGTTCAACGTGCACAATGGGTTGGACTTTGGATCACCTGCGAAGGTGCGAAACCGACCTGGCTAAAATATTTTTGTTGAATGGGTCGATGATAGTGTAGCAAAATGAGGACACAACATTCTGTGGAGTCAAAGCTAATGGCATTATCCTGTTCTGTACAAAATTAAAATAAATTCTTCACAACAAATGACAAAATGTAGTTGGGCCATGCTGAGAGTCAGGGGATGAGGATTCAGTCATGGACAAGTTCTTAAGTGACCACTGAAGGTTGGCACTCCAAGAGTCGATCAACATGAGAAAGGGTGGTAGAATCACGGAAATAACCGAACCGTAAGATTCACATCACCTCTGCTGTATGACCGTTCCGACAGATAATCATGTTAGAATTGGTATGGCAAGGTATTATCTGTTCTGGTATTGAACTTCTGGCTGTTTCAAGATTCATCTGCAGTAGATAAATGGTTATACCAACATATGAACAAAGATATTCAGCATTGAACAGATATTTTAACGGGGCAAAAGTAACAGAGTGTTACGTTTGCCCCTGACACGCTCGACCATGATTAGTGTCTCAGTATGGTACCTTTCCGGCGATGCAAGTCCTAGTTTTTCTATCATCACGGTAGACTGAGGTAACATTGTTCCAGCTACATATATTACGTTGTAACCACTTGAGGTATTATTCGTCTGAACAAATTATTCCAGATCAGAAAATATTTACTCACAAGTGTGCAAAATTCCGTTTTTTTCAAATTATTTCAGAGTGTCGCGTCGTATCTCAACGTAACTTCAGACATGTTAGGAGAGATAACAACCACATGCTCACACAAAATATCAAGGCGATTTAACCCCCCTACTAGCGGTGAGGTCGATTGTTACATTTGCCCCTAGTTACACTTGTCCCCGGACTCCCCTGTCTTGCTCTTAATGTTGCGTGATTGCGGGTCCATTCAACAGCAGAGAGTCACTATAAATATTCACAAACGGCAAGCTAGATATTTCTAGCAAACGTTTGTAACAAAGCAAGTAACAGTATCTGAGATTGACAAGACGCATGCAGTGGTGGCTCTTGGGGTGGGCGAGGTGGGCGGTTGACCATTTTTTTGGCGTCCTCCGAGGACACTTTTAAAAAAGTCAAAGAAGAGGACAAGTCCTCTTAAAAGAGGACGTATGGTAACGCTATGTTATAATGACGTGAAAATTGATACAGTAAACATATGAAATCGAGATGGACATCGTACGCTTGCTAGATTATTTCCATCAGACAGCGATATCAATTTTATTAATTGGTTGAATAAGTATATCAGTCGTTGACTAGGTAGCGTATTTCGCTCTTGATGTTGTTTCATTACGGGTCAAGCTCACATCAGAGAGACACTAAATATTCACAAAAAGAAAACTGGATATTTCGAACAAACTTTTGTAACAAAAGCAAGTAAATTTTTTGAGATTGTGAAGGTGCATGCTCGTTTAGTATTGATTTCTGATGCTACAAGCGCCATGCATAGAGTGACCTGCGGTTGAAACGCAGTAAATGTCAACCAAAGATATTATAATGACGTGCAAATTGTAATATATGAAAAAGGTTTACAGTGCAGAACCTACCAAGGTTCGTTTGTGAACGTGAACCTCTAAATTTCTGAGATTCACACATAGAACGCGAACGTGAACCTCACGTTCACACCATCCCTAGTTGTTTCCTTCCAGATACCAGTCCAGAACTGTGAGGCTTCGCCTTAGAAATTGAAGTGTTCGGTCGGAACGCAATGGCTTAAAATCCCAATTGCGTGATTACAAATGAGCTGAGAAATGTTGGAGATAGATAGATAGATTTCAGAATTTCAAACTCTCCCGCGGACGCCACTGCACCTGACCTACCATCACGACAGTGACAATTCGACTGTAGGCTGCTGATCGTGCACCATTTCCTGCAGCCAATGATGGTCATGGTCAAGACGGGCGTATCATCGTGAATTATATTTACAGGTTGAGTGTGAGTCGTTACCTCCAGACCTCAGGGAACCCATAGTGTTTCATGGAACACGGTTCAAATTTAATGTTCCCATAATTGCTACAGGAAAACTGTATGATGTGAAATGATTCAAGCTCGTTATACAGATATTTGCCTTTTGCCACAGGTTAAGATCCAGGCCAGGTGTGGTAACCCATGGTCAGCGACAAGGTTCTGAGCGACCCCGCGATAATTTTCGAAATTTTTCGCCATAATCAGATTATTCAGTTTTATCGAACTGTATTGGCAATTGTAACAAGACGGAATATTCGCAGTATGACCTGATGCCATTCGGTAGAGTTACCATATGTCCTCTTTCAAGAGGATTTGTCCTCTTTTTTGACTTTTTCGAAAGTGTTCTCGGAGGACGCCCAAATGCCCTCTTTTTTTGACAATTTTGGTTAATAATGGGGCCAAATTCGACTGAGATACAATAAGTCAGCACTGTAGAAAGGCTCCGGTGGCCGGAAAGTCGACCTTTATTTTTAGTCAGCCACCTGATAATGTCAAATAAAATACTGTCTTTTCTGTAGTTGACCTGTTTTTTTACTCAACCGACCACGAAGTGGGAAAAATTTACCATTTTCTCAGGATTTTCCTCCGGTTTTGCAAGTTTGAAAATATTGAAAAAGTGTCTTTTCAGATTGCAAAAATATGGTAACCCTACCATTGAGGAGCTCTGAGTATAGCAGTGTGCCACCCACGGGTGCCGGACTATTACGCTCCGGCATTTCGGCACCAGCCATCTCTTCGCAAGGACACACCAAGACATGTGTAGTACTATAAATTTATGACCCAAATGCAACTATCTACTCAGTGCGCTCCAGAAAGATTTAAAAGACTACTTCAAGTATTTTCAATACCCTCCCATCTCTTCTTTGTATCGCAATCTTGTGGTGATTTGAAAGGATAAACTCACGCCAACTCTGCTGTAGCTTCAGCACGCAACTGCATAAAAATGCGCACACTTAACTATAGCAGACCACGACCAAGCACATGATAGTAGCTTTATGTATTAAGTCTATGTCTATGTAAACGGAACATATGTGTTGACAAGAATCCGTTACATGTGAAGCGGAGAGCACCAGGCGTGAAATAACATCCACTGGTTTGTGTCATACTGCGGAATTGGGTATATTAGATATATCACACGTAGAAAAAAATCACCTTCACAAGTGCGTGACTCGCACATAAATGCCAGGATCACGGTCAAAGACACAACTAGCAGCAGAGCATTTTGAAATTACGAGACGCAAAATTGACAGGAATCGCAGTCACAAAGTCAAAACGATATCTACACCTCTACAAGGAGCAAAAACATCACAAGATTTCAGGTGGTACCGTGATCGAACACAAGTTAAAGACAATACTGTACAATCGTAGTGAAAAGCCAGTCAATGATATATCAAACAATTACCGCCATGCACATCCAAATCACCAGTGTAATTAACATTCCAGGGTTATTAACCGGGCTAAGCACAATGAATCGAGCGTTCGAATCTGAGTGGAGTATTAAGTATAATGATTAGAGTCAGTGGTAGAGATATATTTATGAAGTACTGAAATTGCACGCTCGTTGCTGCTAGAGTTCATGTATGAGCAATGAAATAGGTATGATAACAAATCATCCTCAATTTGATGTAGAAATGGCATTATATTCTTAGAGGTCGAGTCATATATATCAATACAGCACTGCACTTTGATTACTGCAATGAAATAGGAATGTATGCGTCCAATCTACGATTCAAGAAGGTAACATATCAGTAATATCGGCGCTACAAATACCACAGACGCTATATAAGTATATATATATAATCAGACACTACGAGCCTGTTCTGACACTACAAACATATCATGCCTACGACGAGTACGTTTCGGGTAGCACATAACTGATATCGTCCCACGGATGACGATAGAGGCCTTGTTTCAATCTGCGTTGGTCCAGGTAGTGACCTATGAACCCCATGGACCGGCCTAGCACGAATACTCCGTTGAGAGCGCCGATTTCGATGTATTCCGCGGCTTCCTCGGCCGTGAAACACTCGCAGTTTCGCAGCAGGTCAACGAACGCGACACCGATGAAGCCGTCTACGTTTAGGATGAGGTTTGGTTTCTGCAAACAAACGCAAAGAGAGTGATAGAACCTTTAATATAACCCCAGACGTCGTGTAATGCTACATCAAGTGCATACTGTACAAACTATCAATCTACCTAGTTGACAGCCAACTAAGTACTGGTTCTAGTTGTAGTACTAGTTGCAAATTTTGAACGGGAGTAGTTTTAAAAAAATTAGTTGGCGAACAGCTAGAAAACATGTGTCGTAGTTTGGCCTGAATTGTGATGTCGGTGTTCTGTTGTGTTCATTGCTAGCTCAGTGTCATCACCACTAACAGTGGCGTAGCCAGGAAGTGGGTTTTGGGGGTCGGAATCGTTACCACTTCAAACTAACAACTCTGTCCTTTTGAAATGCCGATTCAATATTTCTCAGCTCGTTAAATCGAATGTAGTTAGTTGCGTATCTTCAAAGTTCTAGTTCTAGCTCTGGTGGCGAGTTTTGATAAGTGAGTAGTTGTAGATATAGCTGCCCATTTTCAAAATCCAGTAGTTTGTAGTTACATTAATAGACTAGTTCCAGTTCTACTTAAACAACGGATTCCCAATCTACTTTACACCGTGGGCTCCCTTTGAAAATTCTAAAAACGGCCCCTGTTTTTTTCATCTCTCGGAAGAAAAGTAAGAAACGTCATTTTCATGGAAAAAAATGTTCTGTGCAGTTATACAAGAGTGGATTTAGAGATGATAAATTCAAAAAAACGTAGTTTTCAAATTTTTCATGGCTTTCTGAAAAGGGCTCATGGCAGGGTTGTAATGACCGAGTCACGATTTATTGGTGATTCGACTTCACTTGAGTCATTTCAAATGAGTAAAATGACTCGACTCGAGTGAATACAGAGATTGTGCATGACT
Organism: Botryllus schlosseri; assembly: GCF_051294905.1. Taxonomy (NCBI): domain Eukaryota; kingdom Metazoa; phylum Chordata; class Ascidiacea; order Stolidobranchia; family Styelidae; genus Botryllus; species Botryllus schlosseri. The sequence goes on along the minus strand of NC_137242.1, from coordinate 26,983,326 downwards.
TGAACCAAGGCATATGACTCGAGACTAGGACGGCCAAGACAGACATTTCATAGCAACTTCGAAGAATAGTAAAGTCACCACCTTATTGATATTTCGTCTATCAGTCCTGATACATGGGAAATAGGGCCAGAAACTGTTGGGTCTGAGGAAAATTGCGATATTATGAATACGAGCCATTCTATATCACTCGAGCAGAGTTGAAAAAAGTGTAATGAACCGGATTGAGCTCAAAACTTAACAGTGAACACAATCACTTGGACTCGGACTCGACCCTCTACTCACTGACTTGGATCCGGTGGTGAATTGAAAACTTGACTCGAGTCAAAACTATAAAGGGAGATTGACTTGTGACTCGGGACCTTGTGACGTCGTTACAACCCTGGCTCATGGGCCTTCGATTTCGAAAAGTATTTTTGTAAAAACTAGTTACTTTTACACTTTGGATTTTGTAAAGTGAAAGGTTGTTTTTTTGATGCCTGCGTCACGTTGCTAATAAACTGTCATGACAACCGTGCGAAATAGCACCCAAATCCCGCTAACTATCTGACTATCTATTTTCGAAAATTGCAAATATCTGTAGTGATTCTAGTTGAAAGCTTAGTCAAGTATTTGAATACCACCATCATCTACTTCCGCTTGAAGCTCTTGCAAGGCAATAGTTTCGAAGTGTCCTGGAAACTGCTACTTCTAATTCTATTTGAGTGGAAATTAAGGGGTACAGAATGTGCATATACATTTCAATAATATATTCATTATGTCAATATATTATAACCTGAAGCTTTTCGCGCTGGCAACACTATTCATGGCAATCGTCAAGAAGAGAAGAGTTTCAAAAACTTCCATTGAACTACATATCATGCATCTAGTTATGACGATATTAAATCCGAAATTGGAGTATTGGACGGTAAAACTTCAAAATGTTCTGGTCAACATATCACTTTCGAACGCAACAAATCGACAGTAAACGAGACTCCCGTACCTTGGCAGTGGTGACTTTCTCTACTTCGCGGGCGTAGTCCAACAGTGGCGTGCACGGAAAGTTTGCCTTCACAAATTCTTGCAAAATAACCACGCGCTGGTCTGGGTTGTTGATCTGGAACGGAGGTTGAGTATTGGAGCTGTGTGACAATCCTTCTAATCCAATTTGGAATAAACTGTCTACCTATCATTCTAATTCGAATTTAATTTGAAAAAGCTGCAGATTTCTAGCAGAGTTGTAATGCCTCGAGTTATGACTCGACTAGAGTCACGATTTTCTGACTACTCGACTTGACTCGAGTCATTTACTCAAAATACAGATATGACTCGACTCAAGTCGATCTGCGTATTGACTCGACTTGGACTCGAGTCATTGCGCATGACTCGAGACTCAGACAGCCAAGACCGACATTTCATTGTAATTTTGAACAATAGTAAAGTAACCACACTATTGCGATTTCTTCCATTAGTACTGGTACTTGAAAATGCGACCAGAAACTGCTAAAAGTGAGGAAAATTAGTATATTATACATGCAAATCATTCGATATCACCAAACAGAGTTATAAAAAGTGGGTTTACGAGACTTCAACTGGAAACTGAGCAGTCAGCACAGTGAATTGGACTCGGAGTCGAGTCATAATACCATGAATCGGACTCGAACCTCTGCTCGATGACTTGGACTCGGACTTGACTCAGTGGTGAATTGAAAATGACTCGACTTGACTCGAGTCAAAACTATAAAAGTGAGATTGACTTGTGACTTGGTTCCAACCCTGATTTCTAGTTTATCATCTACTAACTGAGCATTACCGATTTCACGCGATGCCCGATTCCCATGATGAGCTTATGTTTCTTCCTCATATCGTTGACAAACTCCACGGGCAACAGACCCTTGTCGTAGGCTTCGCTGAACTGCTTAGCCGCCCCGTCTAGCGCGCCTCCAAATCTGTCTCCCTGTAAATGATGCAGATTTAAAAACGGGCCGATGACAAAAAACGGATCGCGGCCATACAATGGTGAGAAGTCCAGACGTTAGCGATGAGATCAAGTCTTTTCCCGCTCTGGCGCAGACGATCGTGTTGTGCGCACCTGCGAGATAGTTCAAAATTACGGGACTTGGTGAGGCTATATTCAGGGCTGGGAGAAAATCATGTGCCTTAGTGATTCGATTATGAGTCGAATAGTAGAGTTCAGAGTAACACTCATTACGATGTCAAACAGTATGGACAATGTGGATACAGTAAAGCAGATAGTATTTTTGGTTTATGTTTTCATCACCCTTAATAGAAATTGTCACACTAGGATTCCCCAATCAGATTGTTAGGTGGCCTTGAAAATGCTGCACACCTAATTTGGCTCGATTGCAACCCAATTTAGTATAAAAGAAATAAAAAAAAATTTGAAATTTCACTGTCAACCTCAATAAGTTGTTGAGTTGTTTGCAAAACGAATTTGACGCAATTCCAACCTTTAAAAGCAAACTTATTAAAGTGTTTCAATAATATGTCTTGGATTAACCCTTTGTAACCGGCCGGCCTACTGACCAAGATTTTACTGCATCCACAAAAAAAAACGATAAAATGTCATCCATATGGCTTGAATCGACGCCCAATATATTGCCGTAAACCTGAAGTAGCCGCCTAGCGGTCTGAGATACTCTCACGGCTCACACGCCAGAGGGAATAGCGTTATGCGAGAAAATGTTCTCGATTTCTTGAAAATAAAATACAATTTTGTTCTTCTATATCTCCTGACGTCATACCTAGGTCCTCTCTTGGTATATGACCACCTGATTGCCTTCCGCATGAATCTATGCGTTCCAACGAGACATTACACGCTACTTTAGCGTTTCATAGCCCAGCGCTACGAACTGGCAAAGGTAGAGATGGTAAGCACAATCACGCGGCCGCTGCCGATGAGTAATCGATTACGTTATCTCGTATTCTCGCTGAAGGCAACGCGCGTCCAGCCCTACATAACATAGTAACTGCCTTGGCAATTTTGCCTGTCGTATATATCTTCATGCTATTGAAGTGTTATCAACCCCAGTTGCTTGTTATATGTAACTTGCAACTGCAAAGGATCCGTAAGTATACACATATTGCCTTATTCGACACTGCCCAGTGCCCATATACGCTCGAGAAGTCATTTCATGTGATACATTATTGCTTTATTTCACATCAATTTGAACTGTATTCTACACGGCTAATGTTCCATGTATGATCAACAGTGGTCATAGAAGCCAACAGTAACTTCGTGTGCCATCTAAAACAGATATATAACTGCCTCTACATGATGTTGTTATTACAGGCTCGGGTACCAAAATAGCCTAACTCGCACGCTTATTTGTTGCAGTGCTGGTGTTGGCTTTCTTATACAAAACTAAGCTCCATGATAGGGATATTGATGAATATGCCAGGTTAATGGCTATCCATATGTACAATTTGCTATTGCCTGAAGCAATTATACATCTGTTTGAAACCGCAACGAGTCAGGTGATCTTACGCAGCCATGATTTTCACGTAATAAAGGTATGCTTCTTTCACGTCAATTCGAAACATCTTTTACGTGCTAATCTTCGATACAAGGACTTTCATAGAATAGTATGACCAACAACAAGTCATAGAAGATAACTGTAATTGGTTATATGACGTCTAGAACGGAAGATACAATGGTTTATATTTCAGGCGGTCATTCACGCGAACATCATTACAAATTCAATTTTGCGGGAAACATTTTTGCGTGTTCAATCTGCATTTCAAGCAGGATATACATTGCAACAATAGGTTATACATGGTCTGATGTATGCGTATTTATAAGAGCTATCCATACAAACCGATTGCAATAGTTTATGACCAATACAGGTATAGCTATCTAGGATTAAAGACCGACTCCTCTGTGTTAAACAGTCGCGGTCTAGTATACTAGACCGCCGGTCGCAAAGGGTTAACTACCATCAATGCTGTTTTTGCAGATCCAAAACTTCTAACTGCAATAACTTCGCTTCTACAGGTAGAACGTGAGAAAAAAATGTTGTGCATCGTTTTTTCAGGCAACTTAACAATTTCATGGGATGGACAGCAAAATTTCTAATTTTCTGCAAATTTGTTTCTAATAAATTGAAAAAATTTGAATGGGTCTGCGTCGGCTTCTACTGGTTGGGTTCGAGCCAAATTTGTTGTGAAGCGTTTTCAGGCAAACTAACAGTCAGTAAATCACCGAATCCGGAAGAAATGTCATTGCGATGTCACACTGACAACTCGGCAAAATTGCCCCTGTATTTAGGGTGAACAGGATTTATCTTCGAAAATTACACCCATTTACAGTTTCATAAATTACACTGGTCAACACATTTTTTTAGGCAGACAAAGTAAGAGTGGTTTTGGGAGTTCTGAAGGGCACTGATTCCGATTATGACCTTGGTTTTTTCAAATTGGCTCTTGTTGTGGAGATAACCCATGGGGCTATTTTGACCATGAAATCTTCCATTTTCGCGATAATGACTAGATAGAAAATCGGCTCAGTCGTACTATGAGGTTTAGAAAATCAATCTACTTGTTATTTTTACACACAGAAGACTCTTTTAAATCAAAATACAGCAACAGGACTATATTTAGGGGTAATAGCTTTATCATAGTTACAGATTTTCACGGATATCATGTACAAATTGTACATAAATAAACTCCAGTCATGTACATAAGTATTTACCTTGATACTCAAATAACGTGGCATTAATTCAATCAGTTTTACGTCAACCAGCTATCGTAAAGTTGAAATAATCAGTTGGAACACAATATTATTGATATATTTTAAATCACAATTGTTTTTTGTAAGATTTTCGCCTGTCAGCTATTTAGTGCAGTTTCTTGAAAGTTTGCGGCAATGGTCTGACATAATATGTTCAATTGTTCATCTCATCTGCCCTGATATCTTTCTTTTGTTGTTCTAATGTCTTTTTGAATTCGAATTCGAATTTTCGGACCAACTGCTTGTGGTTGGGTGCTTTATGATCATTTAAAAAGTTTTATTTACTACATCTTAGGAGAAATTACATGCAGTGAACTCCTGCTTAATGTGAAATTGGAATCTTTCATCGGTATTCGAATATACCAGATACCAGATTTAAGCTTCTCGTTTTATAGGGTTACTTGATATACCCACTTTTGTTGACTCAGCGGAAAATTATCCATTTACCAGTCGAAAGAAAGGAGACGCATATGAGTATTGTAGTTGAGCCTTCCCAGAGCAAATTTTATAGTTTTATACTCATCTTTAATCTTGGTAGAATGACCAATTGATACGGGAGAATATGTATTTCTGTTGTGCAAAAGTACAAATTTTAGGCTTGACAAACTGCTTTTTCTACAAACAAATATTTCGCATCATGTCATGTTAATATTGATAAAATGACTTGAAATGACATGAGGGTTCTTCATAGTCAATAATCTATTTATGCGCAGTATAAAATTAGAAAAAACTACGATTTTCTTCCTACCAAGTGAAATATTTAGGGGCAAACACAGTAAATTTTGGGCTTTTTTAGAGGTGTAAATATCTCCTGACAAAGAGCCAATCTGACAAAACTAATGTGATATTCGTAATCAGCAACCTCGAAAATCCCAGAAACAGCTCTCAGATGTTCTGCCTAAAAACATTTTTTTCATTTTGTTGACCAGTATTATCGGTGCTCATTTCACGTTAGTCGCCAAGATGGACACTGAAACCAGACCATTATTTCAAATGCATTCGATGTAACTTTGACACGCCTTGGCAGGGTTGTGACGACTCGACTCGAGTCACGATTTTCTGATGACACGACTTGACTTGAGTCATTTTCTCATTTCATTTCATTGTAACTTCGAAGAATAGTAAAGTACCCACCCTATTGGGATTTCGTCCATTGGTACTGGTAATTGAAAATGAGACCAGAAAGTGCTAAATGTGAGGAAAATTAGTATATTATAAATGCGAACCATTCGATATCAACAAACAGAGTTATAAAAAGTGGGTTTAACAAGATTTCAACTGGAAACTGAGCAGTCAGCATAATGACTTGGACTGGGACTCGAGTCCTAATACCATGACTCGGACTCGACCCTCTGCTCAATGACTTGGACTCGGACTTGACTCGGCGGTGAATTGAAAATGACTTGACTTGAATCGAGTCAAAACTATAAAAGCGAATTTGACTTGTGACTCAGAGCCTTGTGACTTGGTTACAACCCTGCGTCTTGGATATCAATGTTACTAACGTACAAGTTGACGACGGTACTTCTACTTCCACTTCAACCGCTTTTAGCAATTGGACAATCGAAGCAGCCGTCCCGCAAAACCTGAGTAATCGCACAAACCTGAAACCGCGGGCCCGTGGTCGGCAGTCACCATCAGACAGTGCTCCAGGAACTTACAAGCGTACGGCGGCAACCTGCGATGAAGGGTTTAGTTAATGTTATGCTACAGGGTTGTGATGACTCGAGTCCGATTCAAGTCGCGATATTTTGATGACTCGACTTGACTAGAGTCATTTTTTCTAACGCGTAAAATGACAAGACTCTCTTCTACAGTGGTTTTGAAACTGGGGGGGGCGTGAGAGCATTTGAAAGTGGGTACGGAGTCATAAGTAACTGAAATTTTTTCGCGCTTGGCGCGGTTTACCTTCACCTCATAGTTATTACTTAGTCTATTGTCCGAATTTCATGTTTTAGAATTCTCTCATCCTTTGTGATTGCTAGCATTCCGATTGCTCTCTTTGATATTTTGTAATACAACAATAAGAGGGGCGCGAAATTTTTCACTATCACAAAAGGGGGCGTGTCTGAATGTTCGAGAACTACTGCTCGACTAGCTGACTCGGACTCGGGGGGGAATCAAAAATGACTCAACTCGAGTCAAAACTATAATAAAAGCGAGATCGACTAGTGACTCGGAACCTTGTGACTTGGTTACCATCCTGTTATGTTCGCACATTTGCGTCGGTATCGTTAGACTCTTCGCTGCATTTTCAAAATGCGCAGCTAGAACTAACAAACTTTAAGAATACAGAACTAAGTAGATTAAATTCGGGGCAAAGACGTAGGCCAGTCTCCGCCAATTGGAGATGTAATCGGGATATCAAAAGGGAAAATAATATATTCTAAATGCGCAACTAGAACTGCAACTACTCACTTTTCAAAATACTAGAACTAGAACCAATCAAAAAAACAGTAGTTGAACGTAAACAAACTAAGTTTGTAGTTTGTGCCAAGTCTCACAGGACTAGTAATTAAACAGTGCCTGTGTCATAGTAATAATGCTATTCAAGATTGAGCATACTGGATTCTTATTGGAATTCCGTCGTGAACTGTTACTGTTTTACAAAGAACCTAAAATGCAAAGGTTATTCTCCCAAAAACTACCTTTTCTGAAACCACAACAGTCCCAGAACACCGCCGATACCCAGATCGTCCTTGAACACTTTTGAAATGGGCATGCCGGCGTACAACAGCTCCTGCCCGCGTTCGTCCGAGATACTCGTCATGAAAGAGGCGGGCTTTCTGATCAGGCCAAGTTCCTAAAGTGACACACACCGTGTGTGGAAGTTATTGCCTGCACTACATAGCGAAGCACTCAAACTCACCCTAGCCCAAGAGTAGTCCATGGGAACAGTGGGTGGCGGTACTTCTTCGGCCGGCACAATCACACCTTTCTTTACCAGATTGTCATAAACTTCCCTGTCAAAAGTCGAAATAGAATTGTCAAAAAATTGATTCTTCACAGTTATTTTGGCCGGATTTGTATCATATTTGCCAGTGAATTCGGCAGTTCTCGAACTTGGCATAATAATTGCAACAACTCATATTCATATTAAAAGGGTGCATCGATATAACATTAATAGGTTAGTAAATAAGTGAATTTTGTTATATGACGTGAATTCGGTAATCGGTAGCCTATGTATGTGTCAATGCATTCGGGCTGTGGGTTAGGGGTTATAGGTTAAACTATGGGTAATATTTGGGGCCGGAAAGTATAAAATTGACCGGTAACCAGACGAGTTTACACAGTTTTCTAGCCGTTTCTGTACTTGGGCATACAATTTTCCAATTTCAATCGACTTTTGAGCAAATGTCGTTTAGTATCAGGTTTGGAGATGGACCCGTCCGACTGAGAATTTTGGCTACTAAGGAAAAATGTGCGAAAAATCGAGATGACTTGTGACTCGAAGGCACCGACTCGTATGTTCCCAGCACAAACAAACCAAAAAGATCATTGCCATTCGCCTACTTGATCAGGATATTCAATTCGTCGAAGCTTCTCGGTACAAAAGCGCCAGCTTCCGATAAAGCTTTGTTCTTTGCGACTGCTGTTTCGTTCTCCTGCCCTGCGCAAGCGCCCGCGTGTCCGAACTGCACTTCCGACGTGAACATGGTGGCGCACGTGCCTGTTCGTAAAGATATCAACTGGATTGACAGCAGGTATTGCTACTTTTTAGAGTTGCAATGACTCGATTTGCGATTTTTGGTCACTCGACTTGAGTCATTTTTTCAAACGCATAAAATGACTCAACTCGAGTCAATTTTTGTACTGAATCGACTTGTACTAGAGTCATTGTGCATGACTCGGACCAAGTCATATGACTCGAGACTAGGACGGCCAAGACAGATATTTCATTGTAACTTCTAAGAATAGTAAAGTCACCACATGATTGGTATTTCGTCTGTCAGTCCTGATACTTGGAAAATAAGGTCAGAAACTGTCAAGACTGAGGAAAATTACGATATGATGACTGCGAGCCATTCGATATCACTCGAGCAGAGTTGAAAAAAGTGGGTTGAAACAAATCAGGAACTCGAAACTGAACAGTAAACATGGACTTGACTTCGACTTGGACTCGACCTCGAGTCAAAATACTAGGACTCGACCCTCTATACACTAACTTGGGCTCGACTCGGTGGTGAATTGGAAATGACTAAACTTGACTCGAGACAAAACTATAAAAGCGAGATTGACTTGTGACTCGGAACCTTGCGACTTGGTTACAGCCCTGCCACTACTAATAAATACTGTTGATGTCATAGTAATCTCAGCGTTAGTGGACTATTGTCCCATTTACTGCTATTAATCCGTTCAAAAATTACTTTTTTGAAATTTTACATGATGCTTGATCAAATTGTTAGGATGCCTAAAAAACACAAGTATTATCAAAAAATTATTGTTGACAATATTTGCTTTCGAATCGCCTGCATTTGTCGGTAGGCCAACATATAATTATTTTGAGATAAATTTGATCTTTTTAGGTTCACCATACACTAATCACCAAGCTAAAAGGCTGAGATCAACTGACGCAGACTAATTCAAAGAAAAAAATACGCCGAACCAAGCCAAAAAAACCAGCAGCCTTACCGGTGCACCAAGCCACTATCGGCTTTGAGATTTTTCCAGACTTGATAGCGTCGCAGATTTTGTATTCTTCGGTTCCGCCAACCTTTAATAAACGAACTTCATTTTACCACTTTGACAACGCAAATCACAAAGTCGATATCACCTCGCCGAGAAGCACCAACATTTTGACGTCCGGATTTCGCTCGTATCGCATGATGTGTTCGATGAATGTCGTGCCTGGGTATCTGCGGGAAAGTTTCACGACAATATAGTTACTAGGGCTGTACAGAATGATTCAGGTAATGATTCCAGTGATTCAAGCCGAGTAGTAAAATATGAGTTTTTCGAGTACTGAAATTTTATGACCCCAGACATTTTTTTCCAATTTCCAATCCAACCCTCCGCAATAAAATTTGGCAAGGCTTCTCCAAGTAGGGAATTTCTATTGGTGCAAAATAAAACGCACCACGTTCGGTAGCGAAGACTCGTGTTAAGAAAACTAATGGTTGTAGAGGATGCTCATCATTTTTCTGGACAGACTTGAATCCAAGGTTGAGTTAAATAGTTAAATATGTTTGTATACTCTTTTAACTTTAACAGTCATTGCGTGTTTTCAAATGTTAAGATCACCAGAGCGATATGCCGTATTAACGGACAAGTAATTTGTTTCTTTTGGTGCACCCAATATCCCCGGGATGTCTGACGGTAGACATAAAAAATAGTCTCTTACTTCCACCCCCAATCTTGGTTATCCAGAATTCAGAATAAGTTTTTTCCGTATCACCCTAATACTTTACTGTCGATTTTCGTAGTGCCACATGCTTAAATGCCGGGCAAACTTACTGTCACTGACCACCTCTGCCAATGAATGACGCAATTATGCCTGCAAGAGTGCCAGCATACTCAATAAAACATTACCGGGAACATACTTATCGCCTCCGATAGCAACTCCCTCATGTACGCCATCCGTGTTTCGCGATATGATATTGTTCAATTCGTTGGACATGCCTCCGCTTCGAGACACATACGCCACACTGCCAGGTCTGTACAACTTGGACGCCAGAATGTTGTCCATCATGCCGCCGGTGTTGCCGATTTTGAAGCAGCCGGGCTTGACTCCGCCCACCTAAAAAGAGTGCATGGTATCGGCACTGACCACGGTCTATTTCAGGCGTTCCCAACCTGGAGCCTTCAGGGGGTCATGAAAAAATTTGAAAAAAGTTATCATCTCTATTTCGTATAAATATATTCGGCCCGTGAAGCAATTCTGAGAACATTGAAAAATGCTTATATTATCCGGCACATACGTAACAAATCTTGAGATATTTTTGTAGGAGATGCTTCCATTAAATAATCCCCAAGACAGAAAATGTTGTGAATGTTCGTAAGCCACATTATAACCACCCGGCTGGCGTGTTGTGATTTAACTCCAGATACCATTAAAAACAAGTCGGTGGAATTGACGGCCAATTTCGAGAAAACTGTAAAGTGCACAATGAGTTCATAGTTTTACGGGAAAATGGACCAAAAAGTAGTTATTCACAGATGCGAAAACGGCAATTTGGAACTGCTACCGTAATTTTCCGAATATATTAGGCCGCCATGTATAATACGCACCCTCAAAATGACGTGTAAATTCTGTACCCATGTACCGTACGCTGTACGCACCCTGCATTCGCAGCACATGAATAGTTATGTTTTAGTATTTGATGTCATTCTGTTTTGCGATGTCACTGTTGAACAATCATGACATAACGATCGCTAATCATTATACACTTAACGGCATTGTCTGTAAACGATAGTAGATAGCAGCGAAAGCCTGCGAGGCCCGTGTCGCGATAGTTCAGGCCAGCAAATCTTGCGCACGAAGGCCTATTAAAGATGCGATTGCTTAGGCCAACGGTTATGTCGTGCGCACCAGGCTTGTTGGAGACGCAACTGTAGTGTTTAGGCCAGCGATTACTTCTTGCGAACATTGCCTGTTGTATATGCGATTGTTCAGGCCTGCCGTTGACGCGATGAATTAGAGAGGATTGCCGCGGGCGCCTGCAGCAGTCAATGACCCAATTCCGCTGGAGTGCAAACAGCATGAGACATGGAAAATTACGGTATATGCATGAAGAACACATTAGTTTTATAAAAAAAATACATTGTCCTACTGCTGTACAACTTCCGACTGAGAAGGTCCCTGGCCTTCACAAAAACCCGAATCACGATCTTCCAATAATAAAACAAATTCCAACGTCCAAGATTACAGTTAAATCTATTACAGTCCTCTCAAGTCATACGCAGGGCCAACACCGCATCACGACTAAAACAAAGGGAGCATAGAAATATGCCAGCTTATATTGTCGTTGGAGCCACTGTTTTGGTGGTTCATAACTGTATTCAATCTGACAATTTTGCCGATGCGATTGTTGGCGAATAAATGTGGTCAGAATATAACCCTATGATCCGTGATATGCCGGTAAGGTTATATCATAATATGTAAATTGCACATGTACATTGTACATACGCTAGATAATAAGTCAAGTGTTCAAACGAAAAACGAGGGAACATTTTGGAATCATTTGATTGGTCCGAACCTGGTAACTGCGTAGCAATCTACTAAGTAAAGCCTGTTCAACTCACTGTGGCAGGGCCGATGATTGAAACCCCTTTCTCCTTGGCCATCTTGATCAGCTTTTTGGTGCCTGCTTCCGGAATTCCTAGACAGATCAAATATTGTGTAAGCACACAAATCGAGGTACCGTACGATTTTATGCAAAGTTCAGTCCGAGTGTCATAGGCAGGGCAAATGTAAACATGTAACTAATACCTCAATAAGAACTCAGAAACCATTAGTTGCCATTTCATGTAGGGTAGTAACAGTTTAATGGATGGCAGACTTTTAATGATGAGAACAACACTGATTCCAAAAATTGATATTACTCATTGTAATCATACTTTTGAGTCAGGATTTTGCATAAAACATGACTTGATTTATCACATTTTGACTGATCCAGATAAAAGACTGTCAAACCATCATTTATTGTCTCACGGTGACAATTTTTCACAAACCAATATAATTCAAAACCTGTGTCGTGTCAAACTGCAGTTACAGATATATCAAATATATTCACAATTCACAAATATCTACATCGAATTTAAAAATAATTATTTCACATCTGCTATACGGTAAGTACCTTACGAAATGATACTTAAACATGAAACTTATATGAGAAAACACTCGGTCTGCCACACGGACGTGACTGGTCACAAGGGGGGTTTCTTCAGCCTATTATTAAACCATTTGTTAATTAGTAGCCTACACAATATTTGATATTGCCTTTGAAAGATATCTTCCACATTTGTGCTGTTTACAAAATTGACGGTACCGTACACCAAATACCAACTTCAATATCTACTGTTGGTAAAGATTACATAGCTCTAGTTCAACCGAGTCTCAATTCGCATCTCTAGATTTCCAAGAGTAACAACGGGGCCTCAACCCCTGGTGTGGTTCAAGGATACCCAGAAACTTTATGGGTTCAAAGAATTACTTCTCAGTCACCAAACTGTTGTAAAATAATTGGTATAGTATCAGACAGAACCGAATACCATACAGTCAATGACATACAAATAATTGACTCCGTCATTCAAATATTCTCGTAAAAATCCGGACGCACACTGCGAACACACTCTTGACTGTCAACTATTTCTTGTAATGATTAATCTCGTGTGTGTTTGATTGGGATTGTACCGTAATTTACAAGTCATGGCAGAGGCTGGGCACAATGATAGGTCAAATCTGAATTGAGTGTTAGGCCTAGTGAGCGATGGCTTTTCAAATACTGAACTTATATATGCAATGAAATAGGCATGCGCCCCTAAACGGTTGGTACCGGCTGGTTTTTCCGAAAAAATTTGCATCACTTTTCAAAACCGAAAAACACGACCTTAATGGGATGTGAACCCAGTAAGTAATATACAGTTGGATTCAGAATTTCAACGCCTAACCAACTAGGCCACGAAACTAGTCGAGAGCAAGCCACACTGCGGGTCAGACTGCGTGTTTATGGTGAAGCGCTCTACCATGTTTTGATAGTATCAATGGAATTAGTTCAGCAAAAGCGGTCACTTGTTCGAAAGAAGATATCGCTGTCGCCATGAATAGCGCATACTTATTCGCAATAGGTATACGTTGTGGACTCCAGAAGTAACTAACAAAAACTTGTCTCTTTCTACAAGGTTAACTAGTCCTTTTGATTACATACAGGATACACGCATGGTTGCCTTGCTCTCATCCAGCTTCGTGGCGTGGTTGGTCAGGAGTTGAAATTCTGAATCTAACGGTATATTACTTATTGGTTTCACATCTCATTAAGGTCCTGTTTTTCAGTTTTGAAAAGTGAAGCAATGTTGTTTGGAAAAAGCAGCCTGTACCAACCGGTTAATGTGATGTAGGCACTCAAATCATTAACATAATTTGAATTGATCAAGACTACACATTAAGATTACAGGAGCAACATATAATATAACATTTAACCATATCACTGTTTTAAGATTATGTTGATGCCCAGGATAATTATGTTGATACGATGCTCCGAGTTATATACAGCAGGAAATGACCATTATCACGCTGGATAGCGTCACTATTCCCAGGATTGGAGTAATCAAGCTACTTTCACTGTGCGTCAGTGGCAAGGATATGGATTTCAATGACCCACACGAGCCTTGATTTCGGATGCAGTGTGTGACAGTTAACTAATATTGAATAATTCATTGAAAACCAGTCTCAAACTCTGTCAATATTGCACAATTGCTCCAAAACTTTTGTGGTGTCGTACAAATTTTGTTGCGATTTGTTGCCATCTAGTGCGCATTCAGTATCAGTTACCTAGTTGCAGTTGCTCTATTGAAAATCCAGTAGTTTGTACAGGTGTGGTATACGCATTGGTATTAATAAGTGAAACACACAGAAGCTTTATATTCACAGAGTCTCCATTGGACATACACCAGCAACTCATAACCCGAAGACATATTCATGACACGTCATGGAAAAGCGTCGCTCAAAATATCTTAGGATACCGAACATTCCAATAAGTAGATCGAAACCAAACTAACCAGTTTGGCAGCATTGGCCTACAGGATATAGGCTTATGCTGAAGACATATTCTATGACGTTAAACAGATCTTGTGGTTATTAAAACAGATTTAGACTAGCTTCCAGACTTGGACATCAATATAATTTTGAGCTTTTTAAAATAAGACCAGAATCAGAATAATAGCTACACCATTATTCACATTACATTACAATTAGAATTACAGCTACAGATTTTTCCCAAATTAGATTAGGATTATAGCTACAGTTTTTCCCAAATTACATTAATATAAGAATTATAGCCACAAATTTTTACAAATTATATTAGAATTAGAATTACAACATCATTTTTTTCCGAATTAGATTGAATTAGAATTGTAGCTATAAAGCCTTTTCCACATTATATTAGAATTGTAATTATGAAACATATTTTTTTTCCAAATTAGATTTGAATCAGAATTGTAGCTACGTATAAAGTTTTTTCCAAATTAGATTAGAATAGCTGCAGGATTTTTCCACAATATATTAGAATTACAATTATAAAGCACATTTCTTCCCAAATTAAATTAGAATTAATAATCTCACACACAGTTAGTTCCAAATTAGCTTCAAATTATAATTGTGGCTGCAAGGTTTTTCTACATTATATTAGAATTACAATTATATCACACAAGTTATTTGCAAACTAGATCCGAATTAGAACTATATTACAAAATTTTTCCAAAATTAGATTAGAATTACTAAATCCGCGTAAACTTGGACATTGAACAAAGTTTAATTCGTATCAAATCAAAGGTCATTATCATAATTCACAAGCATGAGATTCACAAGCAAGAGCAGCTGGTTAGTTTATCAAACAGATTCAGATTACCTTCAGCCAACATCAAACCGTTTGGCAAAATTGCAATAATTACAGTGAAATACCGATAACCGTATTCTATAGCCTACCTAATTTGTGGAAAGTTTTTTTGATCTAATGCAAATTATAATCGTATTTCTGGTGAGATTAACACAATCAAATTCGGCGTTTATTACAATTTCCAAGTTTTTGCAAATTCAGTAATTATAATTCAAATCTAATTTGGAACGAACTGTGTGTTGTAATTTTAATTCGGACCACATTTCGAAAAAAAAACTTTGTAGCTATAATTCTAATTTGGATTGAATTCGAAAAAGAAATGTGCGTTATAATTGCAATTCTAGATAATGTGGAAAATGCTTTGTCGCAACAATTCTAATTGGAATCTAATTTGAAAAAAATGCTGTTATAATTCTACTATAGTTTGGAAAAAAACTTCGTAGCTATAATTCTAATTTCAATCTAATTTTAGAAAGCTGAAAATTCACTATTTCACCAACACTACGTCTGGGGAGTGGGGAGGACAACCTTAACATCAGACAGATATCATCTTTACAGAACAGATTTAGCTTTACCTTCAGCTATGATCGCGATGGTCCGAATCTGCTTGAACTGCAAGGCTTCCACTGTGCTTTCTTCCGCGGAACGTAACGAAGCGAAACTGATGAGCGTGTCTGCGTCGCTGTGTCTGTCCATGGCGTCGTTCATGTGCTTGTAGACGGGTATCAGAATCTCTTTGTGCCCCCAGTAGAATTTCAGCTTGTGATCACCGCTGCAGTAATGGGGGAAAGGTATTTGTCATCATGCATAACGTGTAGGCCTACTTAAAAAAGTCAGCTCTTACTACTAGACTCATACTATTATCAATTCAGATTTCAGTGCTGGAATCATTGTGCCCAGCCCTACTTATCAATGAAGTTGCACTTAATTATATCAATCCATCAAGAATATTGACACAGCAACAGTCAAATATAAATCAGCAAAACGCCGCAACAAATTTACTCGATAAACGGTCCCAAATAAACTATTCAATTGGAGATTCAAAGTTCTAAACTATCAGCGTAGTTTTTGAGAACACTGCTACACTTTATGTACATTATCTCCATCTATTGATAGGCCTAAAGTAAATGCATTTTTTCTAGGGTCACCATATTTTGAAATGGGGAAAGGAGGACAATTTTATGAGATCATAAAATTCAGTTAACCAAAATTGAGAACAGCTCATTCTGTAATATTTACTGGAAATCTTGTTGTGTTGACCAAAAAAATAAGAGAAGGACTTATGGTAACCCTAATTTTTCAGAATAGAAAATCTTACTTGAGCACCTAATGGATATTACAACATGGTGTACATTCACAGCATTACAACAACGGAATACGATTCCTCACTTAAAATCATATGCTCTCTCAAAACACAGCAATAAAATTAAATAATAACGCAGATCACACGCCAGAGCAATGCCAATGCAGCCAGATAAGTTAAAAATATGTCTCGCGCTGTCACAAATCAAAATTCACAGATTCTTAAGCTGTTTTCATATGACTACAGACAGTGACCTATATTGTGAGGCTGTCAAGATGTGCACTACTGACACAGATCCAGGCATAAATTCATATTATTATCACAGGGGTTTCACACCATAGGAATTGTTTTTTTTTAAAGTGGGCCAAATTTCAGGTTGACTATTCATAATTATGATCAAGGAATTCATAGATTCTTTGATACTCCTTTGAGGTTACCAGACTTGTTGATCTGTCCTATTTCAGAAGATAGTCACCCTCTTGAGATAAAATTTGAAAATGCTCCCAGAAGGGACGGATTCTAGGCAACGAAAGGACAGAGATTTCGTTTTGGTCTCATTTGGTCTCACAAGAAATGATTAAGTAGCTATAGTTTCAAAACAACCGAAGATATTTGGGACTTCACCGCTTGGCATATTTAATTCGGACAACACTATTCAGATTAATATTACGGACAAGATTACAGGTTTAATATTAAAAAGGGCCCTTACGTGAAGGGATACACCATGGCGGCCACCGAAGGAGTCTTTCTCGAGCAAACGAAATCAAAATCAAGCATGCTCTGCACGGCCCGCGACTGCAAACCCCACACAATGGACCGCGTCTTCGCTGTAAAACGCAACCAAAAATAACGCCACGACAAGTCCGTCGACAAATCGACAGTAGAGTTGTTCAACATAACTTTTTCATTCAATTTTACCGACAATGCAATAAAATTGTTAGGTAGGCTAAAAAGATACACACCAAATTTGGCTCAAGTTGAACCTGTAGAAAAAAAGTTATTGTCAAGTCAAATTTTAATTCATCAAAGAAAATCTTTTCCAAATGCTGCTGGCATCCACACGAAATTGTCAATTTGTGGGAAAAACGATGCATAACGAATTTGGCTCGAGGCAGACCAGAAAAAATGACGGTATTGCAGTACAAATGTTTTGATTTGAAAAAAATAGTAATTGCGGTAGGAAATTATTTGTAAATCATTACAGAACTTACCACTGAAACTATTTCATATCCACATCTTTGCTTCTACCAATTGGAAATGATATAAATTTTCTATACATCATTTTTTTCAAGACAGCTTGACAATATCATAGTGTGGCCAGAAAAATTTGAATTTTTATTTTTAAATAAATTTAAAAAGCTTCGCTTCTACAGGTCCGAATTGAGCCAAATTTGGTGTGCAGTGTTTTTTCAGCCAACCCAACAATTTAATCGCATAGCCATTGAAATCTGAAGAAAAAAGTTATTTTTCACAACGCTAATCAACAGCTCTGCTTACACGAGAACATTGGTTTTTCGATCGCATTTCTCACCACAGCTTGCTTCAACGTCTGTTGTGATATGTCTCCATTTTCTTTATGGGCCGAGTTTGGCTCGCGGAATGAGCTGGCTCGACTTGTTCGGGGCGTGCTGTTCTGTTATAGAATAAGAAGAGTTTCTTGGAGGTACAGTACTTGAATATACAATTGCATAGTATATTCATATTGAAATGAACCCGAAAGTTTTCGGCTGACACTCTTTGTCAGGGGTATTGTCAGCAACTGGTAGGAAATTGAAAAGAACATTGTATGTCAACAATCATATCACCATATAAGACGTCACAGTTCGTAAAAAATTCGAATAATCAAGACACATAGATGGCTTGGGGCTTGATATACTATTTTTAGACTGTAGTCTACATAAATTCCTGTTGGCAGAAACTAGGTTGATGTAATTCTGATAGAAGATGACTCAAAGGCACATAAGCAAAACAATGAACAACCGATCCTATTGTCTGTTGATATAGCCGACATTGTTCTTCTGAAATCTCTACTAGTTGCTGACGATTACTCCTGATGAGAGTCAGCTCAAAACATTCAGGCCTATTTCAATATCAATATACCATTCAATTGAATCATTGATCTTCACGAACGTATCATCAAGATAGAATGTAACAGACATGCCAGTCTAGGGGTGTCAAACTTAACTTGCATCGCGGGCCGGATTCAAACCTTCAGATTCCTCGCGGGCCGCACTAGTCAAATGATTCCAAAATATGACCTTGAAATCTCGTGCCCTTGAATACTTTATTATCAAGCCAATGCATATAATAGTATACCGTATTACATTATGTTACGGATCATAGGTGTTCTATTCTAGCTACACCGTTATTCGCAAACAATGGAATTATGGCAATATTACGATGACTGGGCGGTTGGATGTCGTTATAAACGGCTAAAACAGAGGCTCTCACGATCATATGAGTTGTCATATTTCTATGCACCCTTTGTTTTAGTCGTGTACTGGCGTCAGACGAACTCTGCATCCACTTTTTTGCCTTCTCGAAATGGGGTGTCCACGTGAACGACTTGTTCCCAATGGCGACTAAAGTTAAATCACATGTCGGATATGGTTATGGCCTGGACATACTCTACATTTGATGTCAAGAGGGATAACTTAATGGAAGTATACCGACATTTGCTGTTGGAAATATGCTCGATAATACATGTATTTTTCAATCAACTGAAAATTGGTTTGTGGGCTGGATAAAACCGTCTGGCGGCCCGTATGGTTGACACCCCTGTGCTAGGCCAATCACCCAAAACGTTTGGTAAAAATAATAAATATAGCACTCTTCCAATCACAGCATTATTTAGTTCATCGATTTCAAAATGGTGTAGAAATTGAGAAAAAGACTTCAATATACCAGTCATTGGCAATTACCCTTGACGTGTTTATTTCAATATGAATTACTCAATTCTATATTGAATTAAAGAGCACAACTAATTAGATTGGAATGTCAACAAAAGCTTCAAATCAAACTTGGTAAATATCATCACATCATTACAGCATCCAAAACAAAATGTGTTCGATTCACACCATTAAACTTGTACGAAATGAATCTTCATTCCATGACAGAGTGAGCCAGTATGATACAGGCAACCCTCAAGAGTATAAAGAATCAATAACGTAATCGAATACGACATAACTTGGAAGCCACAGTTGAAAAATTACGGATCGATAAATCAAGTTTCTTAGAGTAGGCTCGCAAGCAGAATTGACGGAGAACGATATGAAAAATCACGCGTCCAAAAATTACATCGAACTGCTATTCGGGACAACGGCACGCGTTACCTGTGATCCTTCCTTGAAAAAATATAGAAGGTTACAGATAACTATATGCAGAAGAGACTTGTGGCCGTACAGAGAACCAATATACATTTGAATAGAATAAAAGCTTTTGAATAGTATATCCATATTGAAATGAACCCGAATATTTTCGGCTGACACTCGTCAGGGGTAAATGTCAGCAACTAGTAGAGAATTGGAAAGAACATCGTATATCGAAAATAGTATCACAAAATATGACGATCGTTGATATACAATGTTCGTAGATTACCCCTGACGAGTGTCAGCCGAAAATATTCGGGTTCATTTCAATATTGATAAGCTATTCAATTGTAGATTGAAGTTTAGGCTACCTCCAAGAAGCTCTTCAAATAAAAGCTTTGTATTACGGTACTGTACACGTTCCGTATGCTGCAATGCGACCAATTGAGGTAGAAAATGTAATTTTTGTTGATTGGGAAGGAATAAAAAATATCAGTAGCCTACTCAAAAAACTAGTTCTCACTACTCGAATTTGTTTCAATTGATCAGATTCAAGTGCGGAACTAGAACCGTTATGCCCAGCGTTAGTTACGAAGACAACTTCCTCGCTCCAATAAATAACCTTCCAACATCCAATTAATATATTCAACACCTTTCAAGACATCAGCTCGCAAAATTTCATAAAAGCAATCGATAACACTCACCGAATACTGAGAAGTAGCTCCTAGTAGGAAATTGGCAGTGTGTCCCGGGTCACTGGGTTGCTTGTCTGGTATCGGCGACGTTCCAAGCGCCATGCCGACAATAGCCGTCATATGCGTTTCGGTGCCGAAAACGTGGACAGGCACTCCGAGACCTTGACCTGAGGAATACATCGGTGCCGTTCAGACTAAAACAGCTATATAGGCTACAATTAGAATACAATTGGAATTATAGCTACACAGTTTATTTCAGTTCGGTTCGTATCAAATCAAAGCTCATTTTTAGAAGCATGAGGATTGCAAATGTCTGTACACCAAGCTTGGCTCCCGTAGCATTTTGAGGAAAACCGAAAAGTGGATTAGAATTAACATGATAGCTACTAGGGATGGTGTGAACTTGAGGTTCACGTTCGCATTCTGTGTGTGAACCTCGGAAATTTAGAGGTTCGCGTTCACAACAGAACCTTGGTAGGTTCTGCACTGTGAACCTTTTTCATATATAACAATTTTCACTTCATTATGACATTTTTGGTTCGAATTTATTGCATTTCAACTGCGGGCCACTCTATGCATGACGCTGGCAGCATGAAAAACACAAAACGAGGATGCACCTTGACAGTCTCAGAGATTCTAGTTGCTTTATTAAAAAAGTTTGCTCGAAATATCCAGCCTTCCGTTTGTTAATATTTAGTGAGTCTCTGCTGTGAGCTTGAACCGCAATCACACAACAGCACAAGCGACATGCAGTACACGTAGAGAGCGAATGATGCTTATTCACCAATCAATGAGATTGATATCGTTTTTTGAAGTAACAAATCTAGCAGGCGTACGGGGTCAATCTTGACTTCATAAGTTTACTGTATCATTAAAACCAAATCCGTGCGATTGAGGTGCTGGCTACAGCTGTATAACTTGTGACGTAGCCTAACATCGGTAGCAAGTATAGAAACCTGTTTTACACTCTGCCCAATATCAATGTAGCAATACTCAGATGCCGAATACACTGTCCGGTCTGGCCAAGACCGTTGCGGCGTAAGCTTATATTCCCTGGCAACTCCTCGTCGAAATTGTTGGTAAAGCGACGGATGATATCGATTTTATGGGAGTATTATATCATTTGATTGCCTCAGTTGATACATTGAGCGACGTATCACACGCCAATATGTACTTCAGCATTGTGTCAATATGTGGCCCGGGTCGTCGCTAGGTATCGAGTACATTAATATAGGCTATCACTTCATTGAAATGTAGGGTTGTAATTAGCAATATGACGTCACGTGACGTCATGAGGTTCACGTTCGCGTTCACACAAACCTGAACCTTTCAGAGGTTCACACCATCCCTAATAGCTACACAGTTTGACAAATTGTAACAATTATACTGAATTTGAAAATCTTCGAAATTTAATTTAACTTGGAAAGAAATACAGCAAATATCGAACTCAGTTCATATCGAATCAGATATCATTTTCATAAGCGTGAGAATAGCAAATGTGTGTACGCGGAGCTTGGCCTGTTTCTCGCTATACAGTTCTCCCTTAGCATTTTCAAGAAAAACCAAAAATTAGATTGAAAACAAAATCAGAGTATAAAAACGTTTCACATATTACATTACAGTTAGCCTACATCACCGACATTTCAATCTCATGACATGGCCAGAATTATCTAGTCTGGTGCGTGGTGCCAGTACGCCACATAGGAAATATCTACCGCTTGCATATAAATTGTATGGGATTGACTAATACCGGATATTTACGTGACGTAAACAGCTTCCTGCCGGAGGAGCGAGGGCATGGTGTCAGGAATGGGTCACACATATTTAAAACTATATTATAGGCCTACAAACAGTGCTTGCTTCAAAAGAGTTTTACGCCACATGGGCTACATATCGTACGGATAACTGCACAAGAGATTCTGTCATTGAAAAATTTACAATTTACAATTCAAAGCAGATTGCGAACCAATTTTCCTTCACTACACTTACTACACTTATCACAAGACCACTGTAAGTTAATTAACCTTTAGGGCGGAGATAATAAAGTTCGCTGATCCGGGGAAATGCTAATCATGTGATTAAAAACTGCGAATCGGGACGAATTTTGGGTGGGGATAATAAAGTTAGCTGATCCGGAAGAATGCTAATCGTGTGATTAAATACTGCTAATCGCAACGGATAAAGTTGGAAAACGTTAAGCGCGATGGTTAGTAGAGGTGTCCCGAGTTTTCAATCAAGTGGCGTTATCTGTTGCATCATAATGCAAAAACGCGTTATACGCTGCCAGTTGTCAATTTGTTGAATGAAACAGCAGCCTGCTGATAACGATAATACTGTCACTGCAATGGACCGAATAATTATCATCGCGAAATGAAAGTCTTGTCCAATTTGTAACGTACAGCAGAGCCGCAGCCGCTCTGCAATGACGGGTACATAATTCGTTGATTGTTTAGTGAAGCTATTTACTGGGTGACAGTTATCATTATCGGAAATATTTGTGCGTAGGAATGGTATACGCAGTTTTTGTGGATAACTAGTTATCTATGGTTTGTTCCGGTTTGGTAAATCATGAGATTAACATTAAATTTATGCGCTGAGATCAACCGGTTTCCTTAATCCTGGGTTGATAAATCCTAACGAATGCGATAATCGACTTTATTACTAATCCAACTTTATTATCTCCGTCCTTAAAAAATACAAACGGACAGCAAGAAGACTTGTAGAAACCATTGGATTTTCAGAATGCACAAAAGCACGACTAGAACTAGAAATAGCGTATTCACTTTTCAAAACTTGCCATCAGAACTAGAACTTAAAATTCACAACTAACCAACTAAAACACCACTAACTAAATCAAACTCAGTGATGAGAATTACTGGCTTGCAAATAAGCTGAGTAATTATTGGAGATAGCATCCGCATTTCAAAAGGACGGAGTTTGAAGTTGGAAATGACAGGGGTCCGACTCCCAAGCCCACCCCCGTCTACGCCGCTGTTAGTAGTTATGATTCTGATCTAGCAATGGCTGAATTAAGATCACACAACAGAACACCGGTACCATGATTCACGCCAAACGATGACACCTGTTGCCTAGTTGTTCTCCAACTAATTTTTTTTTTAATCCACAACTAGAACAGAAAAACTTACCAACTTCGCGCATGACCCGCAGACCTTCCTGATAATTGGGACCACCCCGCCGAACAAAAATCGACACCTCAGTCTCGCGTAGTTGGGTCTGATACTCTTTCAACGCGCGGACTATGCCCTGCGAAAAGAAAACGGTAGAGTTGGTCATCTAGAAAATTTTCAGGTTTTCTAAATTAGATTAGAATCAGAACGATAGTTACACAGTGGCTATTCCAAATTACAAAGAAATACAACAAAAAGCAAGCTCCCTTCTGTAGCATGGTCCGACAAACGAGACATTACATAAAAATTAGAGTTATAGCTACGATCATTTGTCGTAACTTGACTCTTATTACAATTACCAACACGGAATTCTCGAAAAAAAAATGGAAATTCTATACAATTTCGAACAAGAAAGATATACCACAAAGACGAGTTCACTTCGTATCAATCAGAGATTTCTTTCTCATAAGGAAACCGCAAATGTCAATGTACTAAGCTTGGCTTGTTTCGCATCATACAGGTCACCTGTGGGATTTTCAGGACATCCGGGAATTAGATAAAATTAAAATGAGAACACCGAAGCAGTTCACAAATCATATTCCAATTAGATTTCCCGAATTTGACTCTAATAAGTGTGATTAGACAATTGGTATTATCCGGTCTTCCAAGTTTGAAGAGAGAGATGTCATGTTAGAAGAACCACAACTACGCACCTTGAACGTGGCCGCCACGTTTGTGAAATTTGCGATGCCACCGCCGATGATGAGAACTTTACCGCCGGTACGTTTTTCCCTCGTCATCAAAGACAGAATGGTGCGCGCGTAATCGTACGTTTGTTGTTCGCTGGGAGCGCCGCTATACTCTCCGTAATTGGCCAGTTCCAAAGCGCCGCCGAGGTCACAAATAGTGTCGCTGTACAAAAATTCAAATCAGGAAGATTTGTACTCGAGTACTCAAATCTGAATCGAGTATTAATTCCATACATTCGAGTCGACTAGTGGGAGATGATTTGTTCGAGTACCGCACCAAAATTGTATGCTCCTAACCCAGGGTTGTAATGACTCGAGTCATGACTCGACAGTCGATTTTTTGGTGACTCGTCTTGACTCGAGACTATTTTTGTATTGACTCGACTTGTACTCGAGTCATTGTGCACGACTCGAGACTAGGACGGCCAAGACAGGCATTTCAACTTCAAAGAATAGTAAAGTCGCCACATTATCGGTATTTCGTCTATCAGTCCTGATACTGGGAAAATAGGGCCAGAAACTGTTAAGACTGAGGAAAATTACTATATTATGAATGAGAGCCATTCTATTACACTCGGGCAGAGTTGAAAAAGGTGGGTTGAACCGGATTGAACTGAAAACTGATCAGTAGGGCTCTTCAAAAATAACTTTTTTTTCCCGATTCAAGCCGGTCACCTCTTAAATCGTCAGGTTACCCTAAAAAACGCTGCACACCAAATTTGGTTCAATTCTAACAAGTATAGGGCTCCGCGGATCCAATTGAATTTTTTAATTTAAACAGGAAAATTATTTAAAAAAAATTTCCAAATTTTTTTGCCAACCCCATGAAATTGTAGAGCTGTCTTCAAAGACGTTGCAAAACAAATTTGAGTCAATTCCGACCAGTAGAAGCGGAGTTATGTGAGTTTTTCGTTGATAAATCGTGGATTATCCACCAATCAAGGATAATCCGAGAAATATCAACGAAAAACTCCAATAACTCCGCTTCTACTAGTTGGAATTGAGTCAAATTTGTCTTGCATGGTCTCTGAAGACAGCTCAACAATTTCATGGGGTTGACAGAAAAAATTGAAAAATTTTTTTTTTAATTTTCCTATTTAAATTAAAAAATTCAATTGGATCTGCGGAGCCCTATACTTGTTAGAATTGAACCAAATTTGGTGTGCAGCGTTTTTTAGGGTAACCTGACGATTTAAGAGGTGACCGGCTTGAATCGGGAAAAATAAAGTTATTTTTGAACAGCCCTACTGATCAGTGAGCTTGACTCAGACTCAAATCAAAACACTGACTCGGACTCGGCCCTCTACTAGCAAACTTGGACTCGGACTTGACTCGGTGGTGCATTGAAAATGTGTCGACTTAACTCGAGTCAAAACTATAAAAGTTTTGACTTGTGACTCGGAACCTTGTGACTTGGTTACAACCTTGTCCTAGCCATTAGGAGTCAATTTATCAACGAGAATTATAGTTTCGATACTATTTAATAAAGTGGAAGCATTGTAACAGCATATTGGTTTTATCACAGCATACCTGATTGGAAACTTCAGAATTTGGATTGGTACAAGAATAAAAATTTCTGAATGCCTTTGTGAGAAGTCGACCCACATATGGCTGCAGTGTATGGTCTCTTTCGGAAAATCAAAAGAACGTCCTGGATGTCTGGTACAGATAATTTTTGCGAAAAATAGTACCGGTACATTTAGGCTACACTCGAACGCCTTCAAAATTAGCAATCAGAATCTTCAGAGAATCTGTCGCACTAAAGATCTCTCATCATTCATTGATCACCAACAAGCTAAATTTCTTGCACACATAATTCGAAAACCTAATGACAGTGTCGTCAAGTCGAAAACGTTTGAGATGAGATGAAAGGAGAACGGAAAAAGGAAGACCCTCTGCAACGCTGATGAACAATGCCCTCAATCAGAATGACACCGACATCGTGACCAACTCACAGCATTGGCACAAAGTGCCATGAATCGGTATGGTCAAGAATACCAAAGAAACTTTATTGTGATGCAAAATTAACATTGCATTACTTGTGGTCACATTAGTGTTATTCAAAAATAAATATTTTTCTTCAAATTTTACTGGCTATTCGATAAAATTGTTAGGTTGGCTAAATAAATAACACCGCATACCAAATCTGGCTGAATTCCAACCTGTTGATGCAAAACTAACAAATTTTCTATTTAAAAAGATTCTAATTTGACTGGCAGTCTCCCATGAAATTGTTGAGTTGTCTAGAAGAACAATGCAAAGTATATTTGGTTCAATTCCAACTGGTGGAAGTGAAGTAGTTGGTGTTCAAAATTTTGGATTTGAAATAATAGTATTTATGATGGGTAGTTCGATAATTACTTATTAAAGAAATTGCCAAAAATTTGTTTGAACTACCTTAAGGTACAGAAAGTATTATCAATTTACGAACCATTCCATACTGTCCATCGTAATACTCGAATATTCAACACAAGATCTAACACTTGAATAAAATCACTGGGGCACTCGGTTTTTCAAAGGTCTAATTTAGAGTCGAGAGTATTTTTTGCATGCCATGGTGTGTCCATGTGATATTTTGTTGTTTTTTTTACAAAGAGACAAACCACAGAACACGACGTGAACCTGAAAGACTCAAAACAGACATACGCAGAATATTCTCGTAAAAAGAAACACATTCACATCAGAACAACTGTAATATCCGATACGTTTCCTTTATAAGCATAATAATGTTGGTAATTCAGAGAATCTTCGAAATTAATATCCTGCGATTTACTGCAGTTCGACGAATTGCATACTACGCGTGAGGAGTAAGTAATCATAACACGACAGTGACATACCAAAATCGTCGGAAGCATTGTGCATTGCGTGCTACCTCGTGAACCGGAAGTGTGCTTGAAATTGGACAATGATTTGTCAATGCGCATAGCCTTCAAAGACATCTTGGATTGGGATTACAAAACTGAAAACGACGCACAGCCTACAACGAATTCCAGACAGCAAACAGCAAGCAGGGTTGTAATGACTAGAGTCAAGATTTTCTGACTCGACTCGACTTGACTCAAGTTATTTTTTCAAAATGCGGAAATGAATCGAAGCAAGTCATACGACTCGAGACTCAGACGGCCAAGACCGACATTTCATTGTAATTTCGAAGAATAGTAAAGTAACCATACTATTGGGATTTCGTCTATTGGTACTGGTACCGGTACTTGAAAATGCGACCAGAAACTGCTAAAAGTGACAAAAATTATTAATTATAAATGCGAACCATTCGATATCACCAAACATAGTTATAAAAAGTGGGTTTAACGAGACTTTAACTGGAAACTGGGCATTCAACGCAATGACTTGTACTCGGACTCGAGTCATAACACCATGACTCGGACTCGACCCTCTGCTGGCTGACTTGGACTCGGTGATAAATCTAAAATGACTCGACTTGACTCCAGTCAGAACTATAAACGTGAGCTTGACTTCTGACTCTGACTGCATTTTGGCTTGGTTACTACCCTGACAGACATATTCATCATTAACTGCAGTGCAAAATAGCTAGTTTTTGGCATTTTTCAGAATTTATTTGACATTTTCATTTGCCTTTCATGGAATACATTTTATAAAAAAAAATGAAATTCTTCAGTTGAAACGCGCTCTTTACAATTCCTGTCGATGTGTGTATTTAAAACCAACACAAAAATTTGTTACCTCAAATGCCATAAATAATCATGACTGGCCAGTGATCATGACCTAAGAAAAGGACAGAGGCAGCCTACAGCAACAATACAATTAGTGTCCATACCTGTAGACAACTGAGGCACCACCCCCAGCCACCATCGTCCAAATACGCCCGCTGGGGTTGAGAATAGTCAATTTCAACGATGCCCCGCTCTTAGCGTCGAGATCGGCGATGTACGCCTCTTCTCGGTAAGCCTCTCTTCCAAAAGGAGGCGGGAATTCGATTTCGCCCCACTGCCTGGCGCACAAGTACTCGGCACACTGACGAAAAACCGTACGTTGGAAATTTGCCTCATATAGATACACGTGTTTCAGTAGCAGGGAAGGTGCCAGGAGGTGAGTGATGATGGTTGTTATATTCAAAACACGTTAAATATTTTAGCAACCTAGCGCTGCCGTAGTTAGCGATTTATGCCAAGAACTTCTTAGGTAATTGTAACCTATTGCTGTTGATATACCAAATCAGTGGTCACCAACACGCGGCGGTCATATTTTACAGCCCAAATCCTGATTTTAGGTTTCGGAATAACACTTAGAAAAGTCTTTTCAAATGCTGAAATTGAATTCATATCGAAAATATTGGTGTTGTTGTTCAAACTAAGCTATTGTCCTGTGTTCAACATCACTATTCCTCACTAGCTGATACGGCTACGACGATGGTAATAGCATTCCATGGGAGGGGAATTTGCGGATATGAATGGACATATTGCCTTGACGTATGCAATTGCCCAGACACTGCCAAGACCAAGACGCTTAGGAAACGAGTTGGGGGCTTCACAAATTATTTCATTGTAATCGGGAGGCAATATCGTGAGATTTGTGACCGTCTTGTCTTTATTATTCAATTTTTGCGTTTGTGACTAGCTGGTGACTAAAACCTGGGATCGCAGTTTAGCGGTAGGCCTACGGTTCGCCAGGTTAGCAACGATTAAGGTAGGAAATACAAATCAAGTTCAACACTATCGAAATGTAATTGTGTTGACATGTAATTGCATTACATGATCCGTGCCGCAGTCACTTCATGATTAGAGGGATTATCAAGGACCAGTCAAGGTACTGATAACTGAATATTTCACAAAAGTAAACTAACTCCTTACTGTTACAAAACTACCTCCTAAAACCGTTTTGCTTCCAATTTACTAATACTTTCAGTACATTCTTCAATTCTATATTAAGGAAATATTATATCCTTACTCAATTCTACAAAAGATCCACGGAAATAAGTAAAAGGTAAATTTCAATAAACACAATTTCCAAAATTCAAATTAATTTTTCAAAATATAAAACTTAGCCAGTGCTGACCTGATCCAGTTTTCCCGCCACGTCCAGTACGAAGATATCGGACCCGCACACAACTAGAAAAACACAACATGCATTCAAAAAACCATATTTAACGAGCCCATAAATTTGCGACATACCCAGAGGATTAATTTCCAGATAGGTGAAGTGAAGGTTGCGATACATTTCAAAAAGATCGCAAATGAAGCCTTTCAGCACACTGAAAGATAAAAGAATGACTCAATTATTACAGTTGGGAATAGTTTTATTCCCCATGGCATTGCAAGTAGGTCTAGGCTACATTTCATTAAAAACTGTTGGAGATATAGAACTTCAAAATAGAATTACCTGTACTATATATCAAATATTTAGTGATACGATTGTTGATATACAATGTTCTTTCCAATCCTCTGCTAGTTGCAGATGGTTACCCCTGACGAGTGTCAGCCGAAAATATTCAGGAATATTCCAATAACAATATAAAATTAAACTGTTCATTAAAGCGAAAACCTACAGTGCTAGCTATCAAGATAAGTCTCCAAGGCATAGACCCAGTATTAGCCTATATCCCAAAGCAGTCATTGATATTACTGAAGTCAGTGTCACAGCCCAAATCAATACAAATCCCTGGAGAATCTTCCTCAGTAGTAGAGAGTTAATTTGAAATGAACCTGATTTTTCAACTCACCTTTGAGCCTCCGCCCCAACGCTGCCAAGCAGTTGCGTGCACACAGATTCTGGATCGCACTTTTCGTCAATGTCAATCTAAGAAGCATTCGGATAGTTCGACTCATCTACGCATACACTCGGCTTGTTCAAAACTACGAATTTTTTATCCAAATTTTGCTTGGTTAAGTGAATAAATTGTCAGATTGCCGAAAAAATCTCTACACACCAAATTTAAGTCCATTCCGACCAGTGGAAACCATGCAATCTAAAATCGAAATTTTGATCAATTTTTGAAATAATAATATTCATGCTGGCAAATTTCGACACTTCGATATGACCAAACATCCTGTTCCAGATATCCCTGAAAGGTGAGTGATGTTTTTTCAGGCATTTACATCGTTATAACTGTGATAGAGTTTGGATAGTGACATTGGGAATTAATGTAAAATAGATTGGAAACGGCACTTCTGCTTGTAATTAGGTAGAACCTGCAGTGTGGAGCAGTATCGTGTCGGCTATCAGACAGTCATTGAGTAGGCCTATGTAAGCATTCAAGTCCTAATACAAACAATTTTTACTGAACCAAAACTAGTCGGCCATCTAGTTTACCGGACCACGACCTCACATATCGACCTCGGATTCCGAAAGATGCCATCACTTTTTGTCGCCTGTCCTTTTATATTATCTTCTTTTACTTCTCATTTACTGTAGATGCCTCCTTTTTAACGCCATCTAGGTCAGGTGGGTGACTCGAAGACTACTCCAAGTTGTTTCGACACCTTCCTATCTTTCATTGTATCGCAGTCTTGTGATGTTTTGAAACAATGAAATTGTTAGCAATAAATTGAATTGAATAGTTCTACTTGCGTATCAACGCTGAATACTTTGAATTTCTCCGTTTCAGAAAGACAATCCAACTCAGCTTTTCCACAGGATAGATATTTTAGAATTGAGAACAGAAGGGATTGTTCGTACACCTCATTTTCAAAGCAAAATTCATCGATTCACTAAATGAGATACCTGATACTGTGTTGTAATATGATTCAACCAATATAAAAATAGCATTAACGTTACCTCGATTTTATTAGCTTTTGAATCCACATCCCCAATATCAACACCGCCTTCGTGGTAGAAAAGAATAGCATCTCCTTCCCGTGTGCCGTGAATACACACGTAGAACTCTTCATTCTGCACAAGTAATGACACAAATGTTAGATATGTTATAGCCTACTTATAAATTAAAATAGATTACAAAGTTAATGTGGCATTGGCTTCAAAATTGCTAGGTTATCCTGTTCTAGAAAAATGATATGAGTTGGTCTGAACAACACATAGCATTCTTCATTTGACACAAAATTATAATGCCAGCACCCAGCAATCGTAGCAGAGGCTTCAAAATTACTAGGCTATCCCTGAATTCGCCAGGACCAGTTAGCCTCCGACTGAGCACAATGAATCGAGTATTAATTCTGATGATTTGAGTGCAGTAGCGAGAGATTATTTTTTCGAGTACTGAAAATATATGCTCCTTGTTACTAAGAGTTGATTTATCAAGAGGAATTATAGGTTTGATAGTTTTTCCACGGTGGAAGGCTGTAAACCTTGATTGGTACCGTCGCAGTATATGAACATGTAGTACAAAGCAAATCACGTCTGTGGAAATGACATATCTGCATATTCCAGCATTGTGATAAAGTGCAATGAAATGGGCATGGTCGAAAAAATACCGTCATTTTTAATGTGGTGTGGAAAAGGCATTATTTACCTTGCGGTAGCATAAAAGGGTCATATTTCATCTATCCACATCATGTTGTGTTGTGACGTCCTCACGATAGTAGACATGAAGCGTAAAGTAATTAAAGCATTTCAATTATTTCTAGCATTAGATCGCAACAAATTATCAACAGAATGAACGAAATTAGCAGAGACATTGCCTGCCAATCAAGAAAACGTAACGCTTCACCGTTAACTTAACCAGCTTTTAATTTAAAGCGCCATTGATCAATGTCAATTCATCCCATGCTTTGTCATATTGTACAGAGCCCGATATTGAATGATACTTCGCACACTCCCAAGAGGAAAGAACAGGAATCCGGTGATTTCATAAAATCAATAGCATCGTACTGCAGCAATACCAATAAATCATCATATTATACAGTCGATCCCTTAAAAGTCTAAAACACTTGACACAAAAGTGATACTTTAAGAAGTCCCATTAACGTCTTATAGATAACATGCATGCGACTAACAATACAATACACCCAAGCTAAATACAATGGACTTGACAAAATGGTGATTACGATAGTAGCGGAGTTTCTAAATTGGTAGGATTGAAATAAAAAATTAACCCCTCTTTCAAAGCTGTGTGATCATTCATTACTAGTGCTGGGCACAATGATTTGAGTGATCGAGTATTAAATCTAATGGTTCGAGTCAAGCAGTAAGAGATAGGCCTACTTTCACGAGTACTGAAATGATACGCTCCTTGTCAATTTCTGACAATATCGGTTGTCTGTACAATATTATCAAGCATAAATATAATTTGAATGGTACTTCGAATAGCAAATAGCAAAAACTGAAATACCTGCTGATGGGGAACAAACGATTCCACTATAAAGTTTTTCAACGGTCCTGTAGAATTGCCGACGGTAATGTCTTTATCCACTCTGTCGCTGATCCATTTCTTGGCACCATCCACATCTACGTTTAATTCGACCAAGCCAAGTTTTCCGCGTCTTTTTATGAGCTGGTCCGGTTTCGCAATGAGTTTCTGGAGGGAAATGCGAAAGGAATTAAATTATGCGAGTAATGCAACACCGTGCACTGATATCAGACCTGTGCGAATTACTGGATTTTCAAAATGCGCAATTAAAACTAGAACTATTGAATTTTGAGAGCTCGCAACTAGAACTACAGTACCTAATTTTGAAAATGTGCCACTAGAACTAGAACTAGTTATACTTGATTTTCGAAGTACGCAACTAGAACTACTTGAATGTGAAAATGAGCAGCTAGAACTAGAACTACTTCTTTTTAAAATGGCGCAGCAAGAATTAGAACTACCGTAATTTTCCGAATATAGTGCGCCCCCATGTATAATACGCACCCTTAAAATGACGTGTATATTCTGGGAAAAAGCCTGTACCCATGTATAGTACGCACCCTGCATTCGCAGTAAATGAGTACATGAATAGTTGCGGTTTAGTATTCGATGTTGTTGTTTTGCGATGTCACTGTCGAACAATCATGACATAATGATCGCGCACGCTTGTAGCAATCAGCGACCTAATTTCGCTCGCGTACATACGGCAAACCAACTCAGTAAGAGATCGCGTGCTTTGCAGACGACTCTCGTTAATTAGAAACACGCTTTTCGTTAATTGGCTACACGCTTCTCTATTTGGCAGCGCGTTACACTCTATAATACGAATTACGGGGCCCAATCGCTAGAGGTGATGCGCGATTTAAACAAACATGAAGAAAGGTGTGATTTCAAGTTTTTGTTCGAGGGATTTTTTTAAGGCTTGCTGTACCCATGTATAATACGCACGCCCCTATTTTAGGGCAAAGAATCGGTAAAATTTTGCGCATTATACATGGAAAATTACGGTACTCACTTTTCAAGACCAACAACTAGACCTAACGACATATAAAAATCAGCAACTAACTAAAACACAATTCCGAAACAAATAATTTTTATTTTAATGGAATCGGATTGGCTTTCCACATCAACATCAGTACAAGTTCGAAATGGGAGGGGTTTCGACCCCCAAACCCATCCCTGGCTATGCCAGTGTTAGTAAAGTATAGATGTCTCTGAGCTATCAATGGCTTCAACACTGGTATCACGATTCACACCAAACTATGACACATATTTTGTGGTTGTTCAGCAACTATTTTTTTTAATGCACAAGCACAACTAGAACTAGAACTAACCACTTTTCAAAATACGCAACTCGAACAAGAACTATGCAAAAAATACAGTACGGTTAGTTGACCGTCAACCAGCTAGATTGGCAAGTTTGGCCGAAATTCACCAACCTCATTTGACAGCCAAAGGTTCGATTGGATTATTTGAGCCCAGTCGGAGGTTCCTTTTACGGAGACAAATTTGAAGCGATTCTTCAACTGAGGCGTCTTCAAATGCTTGGAAAGGAGGTTCTTTGCAGTGGCTTCTGTGACTGCCTTGGCTGACATGGTTGCTGACTCTAATCACGGCACAGCATGGAATAACAGATATCGAACCAAGCAGTATAATTACGTGTTCAACTGAGAGGCACAAAATTATGTCATTAAATAAAATTCCATAAAATTCAATTCTATCAGAGCCTCACATGTTCATTAGATTTGGTGAAGCAAAATGCCTTCAATCTTCAACCCGATTTGTGAGTTGTTTCTATGCTCCAATTCCCATTCTAATCTATAATTTCTAATTTTTCTGTTCAGTGCGGGATGAGCCAAGCAGTGTATACAGACATTCGCCATTCTCATGCTTAATTGCTTATGAGAATCAACTGATTTGATATGAACTGAACTCGGTTTTTTCATGTATTTCTTCCTTATTTGGAATAGAATTCAATTCTCAAGTTTCCAGTAATTCTAATTCTTAATTTTATGCGACCCCAACCTAACCCTAATTTTATGACACCTCAGCATCTCTTTGCCTAGTTTGTGTTCCTGTAGCCAGTGCCATTGTGTGCCAGTGCCATCTCGTCCATTCTCTAGGTTACCTACTGTGAATGATTCTGCTCAGTTTTTCATCTGTATCGCGAACATGTTATATTTTTTGCTTTGCCAACGTGCTATATTCTGTTATAAGTTTCATATTACAACGATCCTTTCAGGCTGTAGCTGACTTGATAATCTCCCAATCCCTTCGCTACAGCCTGGTTCTGAATTGAATTATATATACTTTGCTTTGTATTTATCTATATATTATCACAGCTTCTTTGAGGTACAGAACTTCAATATACAATTGGATAGTATATTCATATTGAAATGAACCCGAATATTTTCGGCTGACACATTTCAATATGAATATACTATTCAATTATATATTATCAATGTACATTGAACCGAATAAATTCTCTCTCTCTCAACCTAATCATAAACCGATTGTAAATGCCATAAATATTGACCTGTTCATGGGGAAAACTGAATCGTGATATCCTTGTGAGTTGTGGATAAGAAAGTAAAGTAGACTAGACCCAGCATAGTTATAATTAGAAAATTCTAATCTAATTTCGGAAAATCTTTCAGTTGTTATATTATAATTATACCATGCTACTTCAAATAGGTGCACGTCAACAATTACCATGCCACATCGGCCTGGGCCTGATATATCAGGTGAGCAGCGATGATTTTCCAAGTTAAAGTAACTTGATAAAAAATAATTGAAAAAATAAAACATAGTGAGCACAGGACACCGATTCCATACAGGCACATGGGTATCAACGGTTCCCAATGTATTGGTGTTCACACTGACCTTGTTTACATAGTCAATCTGAATATAAATATCAACACACGAATTTTACCATTGAATGGTGCCGTAGCCTGCTTTTCTTGATCTTGAGCACCTCAACTAAACATTTTCTGAGGGCATGCGTCATGCTAACATCTCATAGACCGTTCTTTGGTACATTTTATGCGGTCAACTGCACACGACGACGTTATTTAGTAAGCCAACTTCACAACATACGGTAACATCATTTGAAGCAAACACGAAATGCTGATACTAATACTATATTTAAAAACGCAGATCTTCGAGATAAGCAGTACTAAATCTAGCAAATAAATGAGAAGCGCAAATTCGCGTGGATGTGTGCCATCACCGTCGTCATAGCATGCACGATTTCCTTCAACAATGTCGCCACTTGCAGATGATGCATGCCGCGAATGCCGGCAAATCCTCTTGCATGGGATTTAAAAACCGAATGAACCGGTTCGGATTCCGGATTTCCGGGTTCTTTCAATCGACGTCTCATATTCAGTGAGCCGAATCGAGAGATAGAGAGAGAAAGAGAGGTACGCGAGAAGATTCTGTTTTTTTTTCGACCGAAGGGAGTTATTAGTTCGGGTGAGGTTGCTTTTGAGTTTTTTGAAGCCGTCGTAATCGTGGTAAGGTACTACTTTTTTTTCACCACTGTGGAGTAGAGGACATTTTGGATTCCCTGAAAAACGAGGACATATATGGTAACCACACTGAACAGCGAATATTCATCGGAAATATTGTGTGTGTGTGTGTGTGTGTGAGAGAGAGAGAGAGAGTCTTTATTTTCATCCAACCAAAATACATAACACACGGCAGTGGTGGTGGTACAGAAAAATGCTCGCACAGTAAAAACTCTTAACTCTTAAAAGTTGAAGATATCCACTTATATGAAATAGGTAAGCTCATGCATGGCTACTACAATGAGAGCCTACCAGAAATCTTCCTAGACTATTTCACTCATCTCACCAGTCACCATTCACACAATACCCGAGGCTCTTCTATGAATCTATTCTTACCCCGAGAACATCCTAAGACTATCAGTTTCCAAGGTCCTCGTATATGGAACTCCATTCCACCCCATATTAAAGATAAACCACTCCATATCTTTAAACAAATGTTTCACGAATATCTTGTAGGAAAATATGAACATTCTTTATAAATGTGTCAATCAGCATCTCTTTGCCTAGTTTGTGTTCCTGTAGCCAGTGCAATTGTATTATCTCGCCTATTCAGGTTACCTACTGTGATCCCACTTAGTTTTTCATCTGTTTCTGATACATTGCGAATATGTTATATTTTTTGCTTGCAAATGTAGTATATTATGTGATAAGTTTCATATTACAACCATCCTTTCAGGCTGTAGCTGACTTGATGATCTCCCGATCCCTTCGCTACAGCCTGGTTCTGAATTATATATACTTTGCTTTGTATTTATGTAACTGTGTATTATCAATGTTCATGGACCGAATAAATTCTCTCTCTCAGTATTCGGTATTAGATATAGGAATGATCGATAAGACCGTGAAGGTCATCTAGTCTGATCACACCAGCATCAAACAGGTACACTTGACTCTAAACAGTCTTGCTGTAGCCTATCCGTCGAAACTTTCTTAACACCGTTGCAATTCATCTTTAATCATTCCTAAAACTCAATATTAGGGACTGGCAAACGAATCACTGATTCCAAATCAAAATTAAACGTTTTTCATGCAGTAACAGATTAAATCAACAGGAATAAGCATATATTGGTGGCAAAACAATAACCCAATAACAGTTTATAACTGATAACACTGTGCTGAGTTTGAAAATTAATTTTCAAAGGTCAAAGATGTTTTCACTGTTGTGGGACCAATTTTTGTGCTGAACTCAAAAATGCAACCTGCAGTTTTTCTCAATCAGATCAAGTTTTTTCTCCACGGTATATTGAGAATTTGTTTGTTTGTATTGTAACTTTTGTCTCCGATATCTTTGGATAGCTCTGACCAGAATACACTCTTGATTATGATTACAAACCAAAGCACAGACAGTTGACACCTTGTAAAGTTGTAATATGACAGGTAACATGCAAAAATGATTGCCAAGTGCATAAAAATCAGCCATTTGCACTTCAATTGGGGACTGGAAGGTACACAATACTATGAGGCCAACCATATTATCACATTTATTTAGTAAAACACATTACCAAGTGTACCATGCTTGCCACTGTTTCGGATACTTGACGAGATTCATCGGACTATCTCGGAGTCTGGGCTTGAGCTCTTCGGAGTCGGGGGGAGTTTTCCTCGGACATTAAAGTTGTCGGAGGGATTCGGAGTCTTGAAAAGCACTATCCCCTCATCACTGCAATGAACCACAGTAAAAAGTGAACATAATATTTTTGGTTCGTGTGAAAATCCTTGTCTAATCAAAATGCTCTTGTTCTAAGAATAAATGTTGCTGTTACACAGCTGATTTTGTGTACTAGTATTTCAAAGTAATGTAGTAGATGTGAAATCCAGGTTAACAAATTTTGAAAATCTGAAAAAGGGACACTTTTTTTAAATTTTCAGGCTTGCAATACCGGTGAAAATCCTTAAAAAATGGTAAATTTTTGCCACTTCGTGTTCGTGGTCTGTTGACTAAAAAATTAAATAGGTCGACTCGCCGGTTCAATCACCGCCGAATTGGACTTTTTCACATTATCCGTTCGTTGACAAAAAAGAGGTCAGCTTTCTGGCTCAGCTCCCGAAATAGACGGTGGAGCGTTACTGTATCTCAGTCGAATTTCGCTCTATATTTAACCAGAATTCTCAAAAAGAGAACAAAATCTAATGTATAGAGGACGTTTGGGCGTCCTCCGAGGACACTTTCAAAAAATGTCTAAAAAGAGGACAAATTTTCTTGAAAGAGGACGTATGGTAACCCTAATTTACATCCTTGATGACTATTAAGTCGAAGAAACGAAACCAACTTGTTGCACCCATGCATGACTTTCGATGGGCTGTGAGCAAACGTAGATGCCACGTATCGACCAGCTAGTGGAAAATAAACAAATACAGATGGCTGATTTTTATGCAGTTGGCAATCATTTTTGCATGTTACCGGTCTTATTACAACTTTACAAGGTGTCAACTCTCTGTGTTTTGGTTTGTAATCATAATCAATAGTGTATTCTGGTCAGAGCTATCTAAAGATATCGGAGACAAAAGTTACAATACTGCGAAATTCTCCGAAAAAATATCTGTAGTAAACTCCGACTCCGCTCCGACTGTCACAAAATCGGCAAAACTCCGCTCCGAAACCACTCCGACTCCGCCCCGATGCTCATCACTGCTTAGCAACAGTGAGTACACGCTATTAGCACGCTAGTCTATCGCGCATCTGCTTCAGTGCTAAATATCGCATACGCACTGTAGTCCTATACCAGGGGTTCTCAAAGGGTGGGTCATGGCCCACTGGTGGGCCACAAGAGCATTTGAGGTGGGCCATAGGGCTATTCGGAAAATTTTAGAAATAGTATAAGTTTAGTTTGTTTGTTTTATTACATCATTGGCGCTTATCGCTATTATAGTCATTTGCGCCCAGTACATGAATTTCATAAATGTCAGATGTCTTTGTGCTTTTTGCTCCTGGAACGCGATCTTTAACTGCCATCTTTCAAGAGTTCGTCTCTCTAT
The DNA here is from genome assembly GCF_051294905.1 of Botryllus schlosseri. Lineage (NCBI taxonomy): Eukaryota > Metazoa > Chordata > Ascidiacea > Stolidobranchia > Styelidae > Botryllus > Botryllus schlosseri. The sequence goes on along the minus strand of NC_137242.1, from coordinate 26,944,038 downwards.
TCGTCTGGGCTTTTCAATGCGCTGTGTTACAGCGGGATCGGCGATGAGGAGCCCAGATAAACCTCCGACAGATAGCAACATGGCAGAGCCGTGACTCGAACCACCAACTATTGGCGTCGTGACTGCAGTGTTTGACCAACTGCGCCACTCGCCACATGACTGCTCTTAATGTGAACATAATCGAACCAACCCTCCTCATTTATTTCGGGCGACGTCGAAAAGTGCAATGAGCCGAGTCGATATCAATGATCCGGTGACCGACGCCGAAGGGAATCTGAAGGAAATAGTTTGTAAGGTAGGAAATTCTATATAGTATTAGGCCTACCATATTTTCATCACCCAATAAGAGCACATATTTTTCAACAATTAAAACGAAAAGTCGCCTGATTTTGATGATGTTGGTAAAAGTTATCATCACCATCATCATTGGTTAATTGGCAATTTTTATCAGTTCAATACACCACAAAAATGCGATACAAGGAAAATATAGGAAGGTGTCGAAGCGACTTGGAGTAGTCTATGGAATCAGACACGCTACCTTGACCTAGGCGAAGTAAAGAGGAGGCATGCACAATTGCACACTGAATGAAAAGTAGAAGAAAAAAGTATAGAAAAAACCAAGCGACAAAAATGGGGTGCATGTCATGAAAGGCGAGATCAATGGGTCAGGTCGTAATCCGATAATCTCGAGGATGGACTAGTATTTATTTAGTAGCAATGTGATTGTGACTAACGCAATGATCATATGCGTGCTCCCGCCGCTTCGGTCACGCGATCGACAGAACGGGCTCGAAGGCGAGATGACTGGTTGTGCGTTTTTACTGGAATGTTTTTAAAATGCATGGGGCTATATTACAAGCTGTCGCGGCACAATGGCCAATATGAAGTTAACTGATATTTTGAGGAGTTATGTAGACTATCCAACATCTGGTGATTTTGCGAATTGGGTTGAGAAATTGGAACTGGTCGCCAAGCTGAAAGAACTGAGGGACAAACTGCCTACTATTTTTTCATTGCTTTTGGAGGGCTCTGCATTTGCAGTGTTCAAGCAGTTGCCAGGAGGGGACAGGAAGGATTGCAAGAAGTCGAAGCAAGCTATTTTGAACGCGTTTGGAGTAAATTGCTATGACGCGTATAGCGAATTCCAGCGAAGAATACTGCTGGATGATGAGCCTGTCGATGTGTACCTTTCCGACCTAAAAAGGCTTGCGCTATTGATTGGGATGAGAGTGGATGCATCCGAGATGTTAATTCGGTGCACGTTTGTAAATGGTTATAGCTAGTATCAGTTTATTAATATTTTTTTCATCATTTCAAAACACCACGAAACTGCGACACAATGAAAAGATAGGAAGGTGTCGAAACGACTTATTGGAGCAGTCTTTGATATCAGACACCCACCTTGGCCTAGGCCAGTGGTTCCCAACCTTTTTTCCACCCACGTACCATTTCAAGGTTTTATGCAATGCTCGCGTACCACCTATATAGGCAGGGTTGCCATACCGTCCTTATTTCTAAGATTTGTCCTTATTTTGAAGGTCCACGTCTTAGAAAACTCAACTGTCCTTATTTCTAAGAAATGTCCTTATTTTCGACTTGCGTCCTTATTTTGTCTTATTTTCAACCACTACAGAACTTCGATCGTTTTCCACTGGTATTTGTGTTGCATAATATTCATAAATTATGCTTTTGTGTCGAGATTTTATGACATCATAAAGGAAAGGAACTCTCGTGAGGTACACACCATAAGATTAGACTTCTAAGTGGCGAGATAGCTCGGGCCGCGGGTGGTTTGGTCTGTACCAAGTTACCACGGCGGACGTCATTTTAGCAGTAAACAGCAGTGCCAGGTTCCTGCTGTTTGGTCTACAGCAGACTAAGCTAAAGCTGTGGGGAAGGCAGCATTTCTTGCGTAGTGAAAAAAGGCGCAGTGCAGTCGACACATTGGTTAAAAAGTAGTAAAGCTATTATTTATTGATAAATTTTACACTTGCGCACATAGTTTTAGCTACTAATAAGGCTAAATCAATCTGATTAGTAAAAATGAGCAGGCGTAAAACGTTTTTCGTGACGATTATGAAAGAGAATTCAAAGGGTGAGTGTTTCGCACATAGCAATATCTGCAATTTTGACATCGACCTTGAGGCCATAGGAAAGACCGCTATTTCAACTCCCATTGATACCCAAAAACACAAGAAGTGCGTCATAATGATTAATTTGAGCCAGTCGATGAATAATTTTTCCACAAGTCGATCAGCACCAACGACCACAGACGACAAGGCAGCTGCTGCAGCGGGTACCTGGGCTTTCCATACTGTCAAACTCCAGCAATCATTCCTCACCAACGATTGCACATCGCAATTGCTCAAAACAATATTCCCCGATTCCAACATCGCAAATAAGTTTTATTCGGCCAGGCCCAAGACTACAAGCATTGTTACTCGAGTTCTTGCTCCATACGCTCAAAATGATTTTGTCTAAACATGGTGCAGGCCTACGGCCTTTTTCCATCTTGGTTGACGCCTCTAATCATAACGAGGCGATGAATTTTGGTTTATCACCCTATGGGGGGGGGGGGGGGTCAAGACCAATGTTTTTTGTGGGGGGGGGGGTGACGAAGTGCTGGTTAGGCCCTGAGTAAAGGTAAACCTAGATCTGAGCTTTCGTGAGCACCATGAAGCACTTTCTAATAACAAACAGTTACTTGAGCAGATTGTTTCTGGTGAAAAGTATGGAATGTGATATGCCACGGCTCGTATAAATACAAAGTATGTTCAAAAACGTTTTTTCATGCTAATCTAATTTTTCGACTGTCCTTATTTTTGGGTCCATGTCGCTGGCAACCCTGTATATAGGCCTAAGTTACGCGCGCCAAAGGCGGTCAAGAAGTTTTCCACCGTGTTGAGCTGTCGCAGGCGGCGAAGCAGACAATAAACTGCCATTTTATGGCGCAGTGTATGATTTCTGTAGCGGATCCATTTAGAATACTTGTGGTCAAATATATTAAATCGGAATTTGGTTAAGAATCCCAATGCTTTACGTCCAGATCTCTTCTCCGTAGGCCGTCATTGGTGGGATTGCCCCTACCAACGATGACGACGGCTTCAAAAAACTCAAAATCAACCTCACCTGAACTAAAAACTCAGTTCGGTCGTAAAAAACAGCAGAATCTACTCGTGTACCACCTGGAATACCTTCGCGTACCACAGGTTGGGAACCACTGGCCTAGGTGAAGTAGAGAAGAGGCATGTAGCCTACTGTACACGTACGTACAGTGCATGCTGAATGAAGAATCAGAGGATATAAAAGGCAAGCGACAAAATTCACAGCTTTCTCTCAAATGATAGAAGAGATAATTATAAGCTATGACAATGGATGAATATAGTACGACATGTCACGCATATATATTATACTTTTATCGCCTGCTGTTTTTAACTGAATGAACATGACTATGGTCAAATAATGGAAATAATTCAAAATGTGGACTTGGTACAGTGACATATGAAAACATCTTAGAGACAGTCATCATTGCTACTCAAGTATAGATAAAAGTAGCGTCGTAAATTTCTACTCAAATATAGGAGCATACGTAGCGATATCCAAGTAAGCAAAAAAGCAAATATCATATGCCTAGAATTGCCTAAAAACTGAACTGAAAACTGTCAAGTAGAAGTAGAAGCAGTCTATAATTCTTGCCAATGTGAGCGAGTAGGCAAAACCTACTTTGAAAATTTTTTGACTAGCCTACTTCCTTACCAGCATACTGTAAAACATATTCTCAGAATCGAAGCGCAAATGGTGATTTCAACGTTACCTCTGCAGTATTAAGATATGGTGACATCATATGTTGAGATCTGAGAACAGTAACTGCGTGGCCTGTCAATCATTTACGGTCGAATAACAATCAGTAGATATAGGCCTAACAATCAATCAACCCAGAATGTTTTGGTGGTTTGCTGTGATGCTACGGCTTACGTAACATCCATAGATCGGGTTAAGTAAGTGTCATTATTATCGTTATCGTGACTAGTCTAAATGAATTGTCATGTAGTTATAATGACTGTACGTTGCTATCAAGTTGAACATCGATTCCAGTGTCCTTTGTAGTTTTTAATATGCTATAGTGCGGTACGAAGTGTAGTATTTAGGCTGCAATGCTACATGTTTGAATTGCATCGTAAATTGTATAGTAATTGGTTATCCCACCAGCTTATACAAACTCCGATCAACCGGTGTTTAATTATGTCGCTAGCATCTAGATTCTAGACCAAGAGTACCCAAACTTTTTACAGTCGCGACCCGACCTCTCAATTTGGCGTGCTGGTTACTAAAAAAGGCCAGTGAAGCTGGCGACTATATTACATGCGCAGTAGCTCGTCAACCCCCTACCTTAGATAAAAAAAAATCAATCAGGAATGTAGAAACATATATTAGTATTTTTAAGCGATTTCTATCTATATCCAACCGAAGTAGGAAAGAAGGAAAGGACGTACTTTATTTTTGTCCTTGATGTATTTGCGGCATATACACCGACTCATGATACACATACACACGATCTGCACATATGCATACCATGAGTGCGTGATGTGCAAATGCCGCTGGACAAGGAAGTGCAGATATAGACTTTACGGCTTCCTAAGTCATGCACCACCCCTCCATGCAATCCCAGTAATGCATGAGCGCCAAGCAGGGAAGCCATGGATACCAGTGTTACTAATCAGGTCTTTGGTCTGACCCGGCCGGGAATCGAACCCACGAAGATGAAGCCGGACGCTTAACCATTACGCTATCTTGTCGACGTAGCTCAAGTTAAATAGATAGAAATACACATAACGATCTATAAGTTATTATTCGACTGCGCCGAGCCTGCAATTGTGTATTATACTGTTAGCGCATCTGCATAGCGCTACCGGCACTTACTTCTTATTGAACGTCATATTGATTTTTATTATTCTCTCGACACTTTGAAGTTTCTAATATTCTCTCATATTTTTTCAGATTAACACATTCTATCTGCCCTATTGACTGTCTCCCTGCGCATCTAATGATTGTTATCAGTTTTCGCACGGACATTAAGGAACGTTATAAACACTGAAATCCGAGATATTGTTGACTGCTATTGATATGTTTGTAAGCCTCTTATTTCTCATCTATTCAATAAATAAACTACTCTCAAGTGCATTGTGCAGGATTGTAAATTGACGAATTAAGAGGAATCTTGTCAATTAATCAACAACTTGCTAGATGCCTGCCAGTTCTATCCGGGGCACAGCTGGATAGATGAAGACGTAGATACCTAAGTATAAACACGGTTAATATGAAAGACAGCCACGACCCTTCATATCCAGCAAATGGGTTGGGTGTCAGTGACAGTTTCAGGTTTTTCAACATCAGACATAGTAATATCCTCGTCCATCAGTGCACGGTCTGTGACGTTCTGTTATGACTTGTCGATATTGGACATTTTCATCTGCATCTGAAAAATAAATCCTGATGATCACAAACAAGGTAGGGATAAGAGTAAGTGATGAGATATTGTCAGCCTGGGTGGAATGGTTTCAGACGGTAGGTGAACCGTCATTAGTTCTTGGCAGGGCTGTAATGTCAGATTCGAGTGGCCATTTTTTGGTGACTCGAGTCATTTTCTGAAAAACGAAAAATTACTCGACTTATTGCACTCGAGTCATTGCGCATGACTCGGACCAAGTCATATGACTCGAAGTTGGGTCTGCTAAGATGGACAATGAAAAATGCCTTTATCATGCTTTTAATATTTCGTCTATCAGTACTGGTACTTGAAAATGCTACCAGAAACTGTCGAAAGTTAGGAAAGTTAGTATATTATGAATGCAAAGCATTCAATAACACTGGGCGGAGTTGTGTAAAAAGCAGAGGTGGTCAGTTACGAAGTACTTCTACTTTTTGAAGTACTTGAAGTAGATTTTGCCTACTCACACTACTTTTTAAGTAGTTATGATTTTAGACTACTTCTACTTCTACTTGACAGTTTTCAGTTTTGCAGGCAAAAATAGGCGTAGAATACCTACTGACTTACTTACTTGTGAACCACCACTCCTACTTCTACTTGAGTAGAAATTTCGGCGTTACTTCTGCTTCTACTTGAGTAGCGACGATGACTACTATGACCACCTCTGGTAAAAAGTGGGTTTTGCGTGACATTAACTGGGAGTCGAACAGTCCACACAATGACTCGGAATCGAGTCTAAACACTATGACTCGCACTCGACACTCCACTCCGTGAATTGGATTTGACTCGGTGGTGAATTTAAAATGAATTGAGTCAAAACTATAAAAGTGAAATTGACTTGTGACTCGGAATCTTCTGACTGGGTTACAACTAGGGATGGTGTGAACGTGAGGTTCACGTTCGTGTTCTGTGTGTGAACCTCAGAAATTTAGAGGTTCACGTTCACAAATGAACCTTGGTAGGTTCTGCACTGTGAACCTTTTTCATATATTATAATTTTCATTTCATTGTAACATCTTTGGGTGAAATTTATTGCATTTCAACTGCGGGCCACTGTATGCACGGCACTGACAGCATAAAAATCCACCACTAAACGAACATGCACCTTGACAATCTCAAAAATTTTATTAGCTTTGCTACGAAAGTTTGCTCGAAATATCCAGCTTTCCGTTTGTGAATATTTAGTGACTCTTTGCTGTGAGCTTGACCCCCAATCACACAACATCAAGAGCGAAATACACTGCATGTATGTAGTTAGCGAATGATGCTTCTTCAACCAATCAATGAAATTAATATCGCTGTCCGATGCAAAAAATCTAGCAGACGTACGGGGTCAATCTTGACTTCATGTGTTTATTATATCATAAAAATCCGTACGATTGGGGTGTTATATACTGCTGTATAATTTTGTTAACGTGGTAATATCGGTAGCAAGTATAGAAACCCGTTTTACACTCTGCTCAATATTAACGTAGCAATACTCAGACGCCGAATATCCTACATTGTGCGGTCTGGCTTAGACCCTTTAGGCGTAAGCTTATACTCTTCTGCAAGTACTCGTCGAAATTGTTGGCAAAGCGACGGAAGATAGTGATTTTATGGGCCCATGTTGATACATTTAGCTTCAGCATTGAGGCAATATGTGGCCCGAGTCGTCGCTGGGTATCGTGTACATTAATATAGGCTATCACTTCACGGGTATGTAAGGTTGGAATTAACAAAATAACGTCACATGACGTCATGAGGTTCACGCTCGCGTTCACACAGAACCTTTCAAAAAGGTTCGCGTTCACACGAACCTGAACCTTTCAGAGGTTCACACCATCCCTAGTAACAACCCTGTTTCCTGGCATGAGTAACACAAATGTTAGCACCACCACTGCATCAGATTTGAACAACTAGGAAAATTTTCAGCTTTTCCAAATTATATCAGAATTAGAGCGACAGGCCTACACTTTTTACAAATTAGACTAGAATTTGAATTAGGAGTACGCAGTTTTTTTTTTCAAACCGCATCAGAATTATAGCTACACAGTACACAGTATTTCAAGATTGATTAGATTAGACAGAATTAGATGACATGCTTTTAGGTCTAATAAGTCTAGGTAAGCAACTAGTTTCCCCTGTATACAGATCACAAGAAAGCCTCATAGTAATCGGGTTACCATACGTCCTCTTTTAAGAGGATTTGTCCTCTTTTTTGACTTTTTTAAAAGTGTCCTCGGAGGACGCCACTTTGTCCTCTTTTTTAAATATTTAGGTCATATTTAGAGCAAAATGCGAGTGATATGCCGTAAATTAGCACAGAAGTAACGCTCCGGCTAGGCGAAAAGTTGACCTTTTTTTTAGTCAACCGATCACAAAGTGGGAAAAATTCACCGATTTTGAGAATTCTTCTCCGGTTTTGCAAGTCTCAAATTTCTAAAAAAGTGTCCTCTTTTTAGATTTCCAAAATATGGTAACCCTACATAACAAATCAGCACAGACCGATTCAAAACTTGGATTAATACCAGTGCTGACATAATCAGTCAGCACTGCAGTAACGCTCCGGCGGCTATTTCGAGAGCTGGGCCGGAAAGTTGACCTTTGCTTTGGGAATCACCTGATAATGTGAAAGAAAAACAGAGTGACGGGAAAGCGCGAGAGGCCTGAGTTTGCAGTATTGGGACATTACTGTATCAAGGAGTTTACAAGTCATTCACTACATAACGTTATCAAGGCACATGCCAGATCCTGTTAATGATTACATTCAGAGTAATTTAGATAAGAAAAGTCACGTACAATAATAATAATAGCACTTACTTGACCTGTTGTACGCCGTTACGTAAGCCGGAGAATAACAGCAAACGATCGAAACATTGTGGCTCTACTGATTGGTATTCAACCGTGAATGATTGACAGGCCACGCAGTTACCGTTCTATCCCATTCAGTTTCCATGGCCTAACTAGGGCCCTTTTCATACCGGGGTTCCGGGAATAACATTTCCCGAAAAGGTTTACCGGAACCCCTCTATGTGAACATAACACTGGTTTTCTGGGGCGGTGTGAACGCGCTTATTTTCGGAGATTTTTACGGGACCGACTGAGTATGAACACGAAAGGCGCAGCTGGGTTCCCGGAACGCTGTCAATCAAACTTTTAGTTACGGTAACGCGCTGTTCATTCAGGCGGCTTGTGTTTCGAGGTCAGCTACCCTGCGGCATTTTGATCCTTTTTTGTAATGGTGTTGGGAATGCATTATTCTTGGATTTATATTCTGTATGCTCACAATATGTAGTCACTGACTACTAGTTAGCTTCTTTTCTCTGTGGTAGCAGAAACAGAGCACGGCCAGAAAGGTAGAACACCATCTCCAAATGATGCAGCATTGGGTGAGTTGCCTGAAAACTTTAGGACTGCAACACTAATTTGGTAGGTGATCTTAACCGTTACCAAATTTGTTACATCAAAGGCAAGTCTCTAACCGCGGATATGCTGTGCGTAGGTTACAGAGGTGGTCAAAGTAGTCAAGAAGGCTACTCAAGTAGAAGTAGAAGTAGCGACGAAAAAATCTACTCAAGTACGAGTAGAAGTACTTCTTCCCTAAGCCATCTAAAACTACTTGAAGTAGAAGTAGAATTGACTGACTTTAAATCTACTCAAGTAAATAAGTAGTTTTGAAAACAGTCTTGATTCGTTCGCATGGACTGTCAAAAGCTGCAAATTGAGCTATGCGGAAGGTGCAGACAACAAAAGAACTGAAGGTAATAAGAACTCAAAATATGATGCTCGGAATTGAAAGTGAAATAAAAATACCACTACTAAAAAGCAAAAAACATATTTCATGTCTTTCGTCCATAAAGCTTCAAAGGTGATCTGCCAAAACAGGTGTAACGTTAAAAAAAAAAACAGAGTTTTCAGATTAGCAGGACATGTCATGGGCTGCTAGATTACGAAATGATAGCTAATTGCTAGATTGCGAAACGGTAGTTTCAAACGTCATGGTGGTCCATATTTACTGGGATGAAATATTTGATACGGGCGACAACGCATTGTGAGCGTAACCAAGCAATCCGGTACCTAAATTATATTCACTGATACTTTCATATTTGTGACTCCATAACTACTGTGCGCGAAGCGCAACAAAATTTCTAAGCTTTAGTTGACTTTTATGAATATTAAATGTTGGTAAGCCGTGAAAACAGCCCGAAATTGCTCAGGCTATCTTTCGTATTGGGGGATCAACTACTTCTACTTGACAAACTGAAAATAGCGAAAAGTAAGTAAGTAGATCACAAAATATTACGAAGTAGAAGTAGAGAAAATCAGATCCACTTGAGTAAGTACCAGAAGTAGAGGAAAACTACTTGAGTACTTCCAAAAAGTAGAAGTACTTCGTTACTGACCACCTCTGGTAGGTTAGTCACCGTCATATACGCCTACTGAAAAGGGGATTTAGTAACATCTGCTTTGATAGTGGCAGCACAGCAGAGAATGATGTCCTTAGCTCTGAATCACTAACCAAAATTGAAATAGTACCAACGGACTGGTAAACCATCGTACCATCATCCAAGCCATAGTTTGGTTTTCACCTGTGCCTTCATTTTCTTGTTACAAGCAAGTCATTCCTTTGTTATGCAATGTTAGGCAAGTGTAATTTAATCTGATCTTTTCGCAGGTCTAGATTGAGGATACTGATGAAAAAGGTGGAACTGTGCATTGTGCAAGTGTGCATTAAGTTATAATTTCTCTCATGAATAAAATGAAACGGCACAATCTGGTTAAGCAAGAGCATTGTTTATTGAGAAAGTCACACAGGGCATTTCCGACGTCTGGGCCAGCGATACTTGGATCACCACCAGGTCTTGTCTTCATTGCGTATACCATCCTCTGTATCATTCTGGCCTTGGCGGATTGCAGTTTCTGAGCAAAGCTGAACACCGCGCCTTCAGTCGACCAAAATCTTCTAACCTTCATGTGTGCTTTGCTAAGTTTCTGAAAAAGCAATTGTGAATTTTAAGGGCAGCAGAAAGGAAATTTATATTACATATTTGAAATTAGCTTTAGTTTATGCTCTGTTTGTGTTTCAGGGAAAAGGCTTCATGAGTCGGGGCTGAAAGGGATAGGCTGCGTCATCAGTTATGTAGACTAGTACGGGAACCCTCTGGCTCCCAATCATGAAGTCATCCTGAAAAACTTGAATGCAGCAAATGCATGTTTGGTACAAATGTTGCTGTGGTAATTTTTTATCCACCCGCAACACTCAGACTCGTACAGAGTACTGTAATTTCAAAATGCGCGACTTTAACTAGAACCGTCAAATCGCCACATTCGATTGACAGACTATTCTGGGGGCCACCAGCCGCGCGAAACGCGAAAAATTTTTGAAGTTGATAAATTAATAATATTGTCACTTGACTATATTGCAAGCCTGCTGTATATCGCTGGGCTCGGTTCGCAAGGACTGGACTATTCGGCACCTGGACATATCGATATCGAAAGCTTCGTCCAACATGTGGCAATCATTTTGTGCGTAGGTTTCATAGTCGACGGTCTTTCTGCGAGCGCAAACTGGAGGTCGCGAATATATATAGTTAGTCTCAATCTGATACATTAGGCATTCTTTCATTTTCACAAATATTAAAAGCCAGAAATCAAGGGACAAGATGTTGCGCTATAAGCGTTTTCATCAATTTCGGTCTTACTTTTGAGACAGAAAGTAGCCTACTTGGCAAGAACAATTGGTCTTTCAGACTTCTTTTTCTAACATAATGATTCAAGACCAAATTTGTCTGACCTTTTTGTAGTGGTATGCTACGCAGAAACTGGCTGACATTCCGCCATGACAAATATAGAAATATTACTATATGCACTGAGGGCTGGGCAAAATCGAGTAGGCTACCTGAGTGACTCGATTCGGAATCACTTCTTACGCTTCGAGTCGAGTATCATCATGATGACATCACAACACAATGTACTATGCCAAAATTCAAATGTGTAGGCTACCTTTTATGCCACCATAAAGAACATAACGCATAGTGTCCGTCACATTAAAGATACTTTGGTGTTTTTTCGACCATACCGTTTTCATTGCACTGCTTGACAGTGTTATGGGATGGTCATAACTTAGGAAATGTGTTATTTTCAGCAAATTTCGTAGCTTTGTACTATATCTCGTATGTTGCGACACGGCCAATCAAGGTTTCAAGGCTTACTCAGTGGAAAATAGTATTAAAACTGCGGTATAATTCTCGTTAGTAAATCAACTTTCAGTGTAATTTCAGGGCTCGAAAAATAGTATTTTACTACTCGACTCGAATCATTAAAGTTGAAACTCGATTCAGATTCGAGTACTCGAATCAATGTGGCTAGCCCTACTAGGCAGTCCAGACATGGGGTGATTACTGATTACTTCGTGAATGTAATCGATTGCGATTACGATTACTTCTGAATGACGCGATTACGATTACGATTACGATTACAGCAAAATCAGCAAGTAGTCGATTACGATTACGATTACATTGGGAAAGTAATCACGATTACTCACGATTACAGTTATTTTGCATCTTAAAAGTTATATTGGAAGACAATATATGGATTGCGCTGAAAGGCCTAATGAGAGAACAACTTTCTTTAAAGAAAGATGCGACATTTGTTTGCTACGTCATAAAGTACCCCTTGCCCATTTTATAGAGGACGATTTATCGCACCCAACGATTTGCATTCTTGCTATGTCCACAACTGCCGCACCCAAAATTTACTAATATGGTGGGGAGCGAGCTCGAAGGGGACTCAAAAGTATTTCGTAAACCAACACAAATTATGAACTATTTTCGAGAGATTTCATGAGCTTGAAAATTGTCTACGAGCATCGCGATTCAAATGTCTCTATATAGCTTGATTTTGAAATACATACGTCTCCTTTTCAAGAAAAAAAGCATGCATAATTTATAGTAACAGGCATTTAGGTGCCAGTCAATACCGCGCCACGACACACCAAAAGACATGCAGTTTCGGCCAACATGCGAATCCACGAAGTGTGCTACTAATGAAAGACATTGACTGAAACTTGAGGTATAGGCTACTATGTGTCCATTGTCAAAAGCCGCGCTGGGTGGGCGTGACTAATAGTCCGGTCCTTCCAATTTGAGCCCACAATGCAAATACCACCCTGGCACCCATAGAGCATTAAATACATGGCAATTTGTGTGTGCGTCTCATGCAAGTATTTCTTTTAGTCGGCTACGTTTGGGCCACTACAATATCTTTTTATTATATAACAGACCGGAGGTCACGAATTAACAACATGCCATAATGTAATTATTACAAGATACCAGATGTGATAATTATGAATTACATGCCCCCAGCTTTTCAAGTAAATCTGACCATGGGGGGCGGAGAGAGGATTAGAAATGAATAGTAATATAATGCAATTACCAATATTATTGACGAAATTAAATCTTCAACTTGAAAATTTACTACCCAATGGGCGCCCAAGGCCAACGTTTAGAGTGGGGGACGATTTGCTGTTTTGGCCCTGATTCTAGCTACAAGCCACGCTAACACTGTGTACAATCGGATGGCTATGGCGGCAGGTCCAAATGTTGAGTTGTGAAATAACGATTGGCGCCCGTTTCAAGTAGAATCATATGAGAATAAGAGAAAGTAAACATAAAATTCTGCCTCCAACTTAACTCTTTCGACGCCGAGCTAAATTTGACGATTGTCTTCAAAACGCCGCGATTTTCACCAAATAACCCCAATTTCAACCGATCGTAACTTCGTCGCTACCTTAGCTACCGAGACGTACCTACGTCCGTATTGTAGCCGCGAACGATATCTATCTAATGATGCGTAACGTGCCTTGATTGATCCTGTCGTGTTGCTAGGACAGGCTTCGGTACGAACTGAAGTTTGGCTGATTTCAGGCGCGCTGCTGCCAAGGTATGGATTTTGTTGGTGTTTCTATGGTACTTATAGATTAGCTGTGACGTTGTAAATTTCACAGAATATTCTTATTATATTATATATTGATACTATATTATCCTTAAATCGTAAATTCCTTTTCAATGGCAATGCGGAGGTTCAGAACCGTCGTGAAATACTGCTGCCGACATGATCTTCGGCCGTCGATGCTTCAAGGTTATCATTGTGACGTCAAATCCGCAATAATGGCTCGAAAATTTGACTTCTGCTAGTACCGGTACTCAAGTTTGTTTTTCAGGCGCAGTAACATACCGACGGAGCCCATTTGTGTACGATTACAAGCAACGATCCGCACAAAAACATCATTATTTGTCTCCGTTGAGTCCTCGTCATCTCCCGATGCAATTTTACGTTTGAAAAACTTGAATAAATACGTATATATTGGTGTGAAGTCTGTGTTGTCGCAGTACATGTACTGACTTTGTGGCTTCAGTAGATCCGTATATTAACGTAACGCGCGATGTGTCGCTAAAGATTGGTGATAATGATGTAAAATGTCTTTAGGTATTGGCATCTGTTGAAAATCATTACCGTCGTGGAAATATATATCAAATAAAGTTACTATTCCGTACAGGTAATCCAGCAAAATTGTTTCTTAGTAGCAAGTCTTGAATTTTGAATTCATTACCGCACAATGCCCCGACTGCCATGGACGCAAAACGGCATGTCAGATTTTCGAGACAAACATACGCTCTCTCGATTTAGCGAACATATGGGGATACGCGGCGTTTTGAAGACAATCTCTAGCGAACATATGGGGATACGCGGCGTCGAAAGAGTTTTAATACAGATAATGTAATGCAAGCGGCCATCACGAGAAACGACTCGCTTATCAGCAGCTGTCGATTTTTAATGCTTCCTCGTGGAAATCGTAAGGTTTTATTTTCCTAGTTCGCCTACGAAATTTCAAACCTTTGTCCGGTGTACTTTCGTACTACATCGGCCTACTGCTCGCCAAGCAGCTACGGCCAAACTGCGTTTAACTAAGCATAACCAAACATCAATACAAAAGTTACTATTTTAAACTAGGCAGAGTGGTGATTAATTATCCTACTGCGAGGTAGTGGCGTCTGGAATGTATTGATAACCTGATATACAGCATGGGGAGTACTCTTGCAATCACACTAATGTAGGGGAGATGTGGTACCGATGGATCAAAAATTGGAAAATGATCGCTGGCCCCAAAATGTTCAGCCGAAAACAGCAGGTCTTTTGCTGGCTCAGCACTTTGATACAAGCTCTACATATCGCGCACATATACATGAATATCCGTCTTTTCAAAAAATATTTATGAACGTTCAAAATTTGTTGCTCGAACGTGTCATCGGTCCCCACCCGGTGGGCCCAATGGCACACGACCCGGGGACCTATGACACATATACCCTAAATACCTCAGATGTGACAATTTTTCTTGCTCAGTATTATAATCTAGGCTACAGTAAGCCAAAGAAGAATGTTTGATCGCAACCGTCAAGATATAGAATAAATATTAACTCAAATGTTGTCATAAAATCACGTTTCGATTTAGGCTTGGACTTATAAATTTGAGGGTACATACATAGGGGAGATGTGGTACCGATGGATCAAAAATTGCAAAATGATCTCTGGCCCTCAAATCTTCAGCCGAGAATAGCAGATCTTTTGCTGTCTCGACACTTCGATACAAGCTCTACCTATCGCGGACATTTCCATGAATATCCGCCTTTTCAAAAAAAATTTATAAACGTTTGAAATTTGTTGCTCGAACGTGTCATCGGTCCCCACCCGGTGGGTCCAAAGGCACACGACCATGGGACCTATGAGACATACGCTCAAAATCTCGAATTTATTAACTTGTTTTGTTGTGTACTGTAATTTAAGCTACAGCAAGCCAATGAAGAATGTTTCTTCGCGACCTTCAAGAATAAAATAGATTATAACAACTCAAATGTTGGCATAAAATCATGCTTTGATTTACGCCTAAATTTACAAAATTAATGCCACATACATATTACCCGCAAATCGCCATTTTGACTTTCAAATACCTCGTAATAGCGATAAAACACCACAGGTAACTATAATTTACAGCCTATATATATATGCAGGCGAGTTTATGTTGCTAAGTGATTAGTTGGTCCATCTATTTTGCTTGATTTGGCTATGGTACCATAGGTCCAACACCCCATAAACATTGTAATTGACTTGAAAATAGTCCACTCGAGGATGGTATTGATTCAAAAACTATGTGCCATTATATACCCTGATACAAGCCCTATACTTCACATCAAAAATTGTGGTGGGTTTGTTAGTCTGAAAGGTGATATAGAAAAATGAAAATGTTGATCCAAACTTACTTTACACCCCCTAAAACGTAAATCATTCATCACAAACCCCATAACTCACGAAGGTCGAATTTTTTTGCATGTGAGGAAAGATTCTGTCAGCATGTATTTGTAGACAATTTCCCGGAGTGTAATCATGGAATTATCATGGAGAATTTTTCAAGTATTTTCGGTCCCAGTGATCCATCGGTACCACATCTCCCCTATTGCCCGAAAATCGACAGTGTGATTACCAAACACCTCGTTATAGCGATAAAACATCATATACAATTATTACATAAAGATTTTCTGTACGTAGGATGTTTCATTTGTTTTATGATTAGTATGCTGGATTATTTTGCTTGATTTGGCTATTGTATCATCGGTCCCCACCCCACGAATTTTATACATGAATCGAAAAAAATTCCACTCAAGGAAAGTACTGAAAAAAATAATAGGCGCCATTATATAGCCTGATACAAGACCTGCACTTCACAATAAAAATGATTGCTGGTTTGTTCGTGTTGAAGGTTACAAAGAAACATGTACATGTCGATTAGGGTTGTCCAAAATTTGAAAAATTTCGAAAATGCTGCGTTGTAATGTCTTATTCTATAGATTATTGATTAAAAACATCAACAAGCCTGAAAGAAGCTCTCAGGAACGTCGTTAAGATTTCTTACAAAGCGTTTGAAAGTAGCCGTCTGCATGTGGGCGGGGAATCGATGAAGTGGGCGGGCAATCACGAACCTAGAATTTTGATTGGTTGGAACCTGTAATAATAAGCTACTGATTGGCTGAAATACTGATTTTGTGATCATTGCTGGTCACGATTTCGTTCTACTCTGTTGTGTTGGTTTGCAGCCATTTCTGTTCGTGGCATTGGCGATATGGTAAATTGACGTTGTTAATGCTGCCATCGACAACAGCATAACGATCCAGTAATATATTTTCTACCTGAACACTGTGTATAACAGTTTTGTTACTTCTTGCACAGGAGCTTGGCCAATTAAGATAAGAATGAACTAGATGCATGCATCGTGCTACCTTCGAGCCTTCTAAAACATACCAGTTGACAACGACTGTAACTCATAAATTGCAAACCAGTAGTCAATTTCTCCTTATGGCTTGTTATGGTAAGTCGACGTCTCTCTCTAAAACGAACGCATATTACACTTTTTATTCAAGATTTAACAAAGGCAAAAATGCTATTTACAAAAGGCATCATTAAAAAGTATATCGCAGGGTCAGTGTTGCAGATCACTGGCCTTTGATAAGAGTAGACTTCCTGCTGTCTCCAAAAATCTTCCTATGCTGTTCCACAGCTTGAAGCAAACTGTCTCTTTGCTGTTCATTGTCAGTCAAGATTGCAGCATAGTCTGTGCTTAGCTTGACACCTCTTTCTGCGGCATCATTAACGACTTTGACAGAACTAACGTAGCAATTCATTTTATTGAATGAATCTGAAAAGTGCCAATCATCAACCGGTTGACGCAGCCAATCCCCAGAGCATTCAAAAACTTCAAATATGTACCACGACTGGGGCCCAATAAGGTCAGACAACGTACTGTCCTTGTTGATCTGTATAGTTGCATTCAACGAGGGTGGGCCCCTTCTGAAACTGGAAGTTCGCTCTACTTGCAGGAGCGCCTTTGCCATATTTTCCCGGGTTTCCTTGCTTTCCGTCGGTGAAAACAAGGCGTATACAGCGGTTTCCTCAACAATATACCAGTCGTGCTTCAAAAGCTTTCGTGAAGCAGCTGTGGAAACTTGCTCATCATATTCCTTATAACTCAACATGTGCTGAACGAATCTCAAGTCATTACCAGCTGCATCACGACCAATGCTTGAATCCACCCACGCAGGGATATAAAAGAGAACCAAAAATAAATTGAAGCGGCGCAGCAGTTCAACTTCTTCAGATTTGTAATCTAATTGGTCGGCCCACATGAACATCTTTTGAGCATACAGAATTGTACCCATCCATCTCGCATGGTGTGCTGCACCAGGTTTGTGATGACGTATATCTTCATCTGCACCGAGAAGAGCAAGAGCATTAGTCACACATTGCTTGTAGTCATCCCGTGTGAAAAAATCTTTTCTGTTCAACAGTAGCTTGAACTTATCAACTATCATTGCAGCTCGTTCAGCAAAACATAGAGGAATAGTCAGAGTCTTGAATTGCTGTTCCCTGTCAAGACTGCTCCAGTTCCTTTTAAGGTGGGCAAACCATGCATTCTCTGGTCCAGTTGTGGCCTTTCCAAATAAAGATTTCCAAACGTCTTTCACTACCAGCTCATACACATGGTGCCGACATGCATGGTAGAACACCTTCCTTCCTAGAAGGTCTTCAAGAATCTTTGCTGCACCCTTCTTCCAGCCGCTGTTGCTTGCTGTAGTGTCAAAAACCAAAGCTGTTACAGCATCTTTTATATTCCAACTTTCAATTATGTTGAAAGTGGTTTCTGCTTGCGTCTGACCTGCAGCATTTTGCATCTTTTGAATGCCAAGTAGTTTTCCTTCTGAGTATTGAGGATGACAAGATAGGACAATTGACAGAGCCTCATACCGATTTCCTAATCTATCCTCTGTGAGCTTTCCATCCCAATGAATAGCAACATGTTGAGGTTTATTTTCTGCAAATTTTTCTGAAATATCCTTGGAAATTTCAAGACGATTTGTTTCCCTGGCTCTCTTTGTCGAAGATCTTGACAGAGAGAACATTGCTATGTCACCGCCACAAGCCGTAATAAATGCTCCGATCAGCATTGTTGCCTTGTTGTCTGTTAGTTGCAATCGATCCAGAGCTTGGGACACATGGGTATTATTCATAATATTTTTAGGTGCCATCAGCTTAATGGCTGTCGAGGTGCCAAGACCAACATCAGCATCATAATCAGAACTTGAACTCAAACTATCACCCTCTTTTGAAGATGAAGAAGATGCTAAAACAACATAGTCATCACTATTGAGTCATGTTGAATGTTTTTAACAGTTCTATCCGCCATGGCTGCTGTTTTCTTTTCGATGTCTTTAGCGAGAATCTTGTCTCTTCCCAACATTATGCATTTGCGAGATTGCTGTTGATCTTCATAGAATGCAATGTCTTCGAGCTTTCTATCATGTGATAGATAAATGTCATTTTGTATTATTGCTATCGCATCTGTACTTCCAATATCCCACAACTTGTCCAAATCTTCCGTGAATTTTTTCCTCTTACCCTTGGGATCACTTTCTCGTTTCATGGTCGCCTTCAGAAAAATATATTGTTTGTTCAGTTTTTCAAGTAATTTCACCGCATTTCCTTTAAGTATTGTGGCAATTCTCGCCATTTGCCACACTGTCATGACATCATGAACCACCACATTACATAGCTCACGAGTAGGGGTTGACTGAGGGCAATGGTCTTTCAGATGCAGAAAGTAACTCATTACTTCTCGCAAGATTGGTAATCTCGAGCCACAGATGTAATCGCAAGCATATCCGACCAAGTAATGCTCAGATCGAGATCTTGTTCTTCTCTGTGGCAAGTGCACAGTCTTCCGCCGTTTTGCTTCTGCCATGACAGTAATATTTTTGCCTTCTATCATAAATTACAGCTACGCCTAAAACATTTAAGTAACAAGTGTTACATTACGACTATTAACTCACCAACCCACAATGCCCTTGTACATAACCACAACCACTACTAACAAAATCGACCGCATCAGAACAGAAAATGCTGCTGCAACTAAAACATTGAGCAAGGAACAAGTGTTGCATTACAACTATTGATGCATCAACCCACAATGCGCTTTACAAATTCCCGTCTCTACTAACAGACTCGACCTCCGCAAAACAGAAACTACTGCTACAACTGATACATTCGAAGAACCACTGTTACATTACTACTATTGACTCATCAAACCACAACACGCTTTTACAGTATTACAGCCGTCACCAACAGACTCAGCAGCAGCAAAACCTACTCCTTCTGTCAAACACGGTGAAGCACCCAAATCAGAGCTGACAGCCGCCGTCATCATTGAAGCATAACCGATTACCCAATCAAGAATCGTGGTTTCGTCATTGCCAGCCTAGTTGCAATTTCGCCGTCGGTGGCCCGCCCACTCTTTGGCAGCTACTTTCAAACGCTTTGTAAGAAATCTTAACGACGTTCCTGAGAGCTTCTTTCAGGCTTGTTGATGTTTTTAATCAATAATCTATAGAATAAGACATTACAACGCA
Source organism: Botryllus schlosseri (assembly GCF_051294905.1). Classification (NCBI taxonomy): domain Eukaryota; kingdom Metazoa; phylum Chordata; class Ascidiacea; order Stolidobranchia; family Styelidae; genus Botryllus; species Botryllus schlosseri. Next base: position 26,924,058 of record NC_137242.1, on the reverse strand, counting down.
GCATTTTCGAAATTTTTCAAATTTTGGACAACCCTAATGTCGATATAAATTTACTTTACACCCCACAAAACAAAAAACATCTGTGAGAGACCCCATTGCTCGCGCACGTCGAATTTTTTTGTATGTGAGGATAGATTTTGCCAGCAAGCAATTGTAGACAAGTTCACGGAGTGTAATCATGGAATTAACGTAGAGAATTTTCAAAGTATTTTCGGTCCCAGTGATCCATCGGTACCACATCTCCCCTACATCGAATATCTATTCACTATGTGTGGATGGAATATATTGATAACCTGATACACAGCACGGTGAGTGTTCTTACAATCACACTAATGTACATCGAATATCTATTCACTATGTGTGGATAGCTGGATACTTCTTACTTACGTAATGACGAGCAAAGCTAATAGGCCACTTCTCACGTAATAAGCAGCAGTGGCATTTGAAAATCTGACGTTTGCGCTATCACTAACTGGTATAGGCCTAATCCTTTTTTACGAATGTTCACTATTGTTCAGTTTATGTCATTGTCCTGTACAAAAAAGTAATCGTTCTTTCACAAAGTAATCGATTAAATATGGGAAGTAGTCGATTACGATTACGATTACTTCCGAATTTTTTCGAATGTAATCGATTGCGATTACGATTACTTGAAAATGCTGTAATCGTCGTAATCGATTACGATTACTAATCGCGATTACCCCATGTCTGCTAGGCACTAGCAAGTATTTTTATTAAAATCAACTTGTGACAGCTACTTGCCTTCTTAAAATACATCTGATGTTTACCTGGATCTATAAACGATTGGCTTCATTGGCTAGCCTCCAAAGAGCGACAGCTATACTCAGCTGCTGAGGTACATGTCTGCACAAGAGACCAATATGCGATAATAAATAATTTATTATTTCAGTCAATAAACAACAATAACAAATTGTGTCTGAAGACTTCGTCATTACAGAATTTAGTTCAAACAAGCATAATGCCGGCTCATTTTCTCTTCGATCATCTTCGATTCACCACATAATAGTCAGTGATGATAGTAAAACTATACTATACGGTAAATGTACGATTGTACGTGGCGCGGGCCCGGCGTATCGAACAGTATTTTGCGAGATATCGGAGGTAGGAGCGTTGCAGTTGACACTGATCGCTCAACTTTGTCTGTATTCAAAACATAGATATAGATATACTATCATACTTACGGACATCATACTTATCGTAGCCATATCTAATCACATTTTTGCATAATTGCCCCATGCGTAGTTTGTTCACTTGGTGCGCAATGTCATGTTACGGTGTGCGCAGTGTCATGTTACGGTATCGTATGATATGTTCCGTAATCTGAATAGAACCGAAAAGAAACTTTAGAATCCGTCTCCCAAACCTTTGATTTGAAAATGAGAGTGGTAATTCTTTCCGGCAAATTTCAATCACGCGGATGAATTGTCGTCACGCGGAGAAAATTTTGCAGTCACGCGAGAAATCCGTGTGTCACGCGCAACATGTTGTCGAAAACAACCACCGATTCCAGTCTGGCTCAGCAAGCAAGAGAAATTGAGTTCGTATAATTTGCTGGCTGCTTTTCGTTATGGTCTCGAAGCTCGTCGCAGAGTATACCAAATGTTTCTCTCACGGATTTCTCGAATTCCCTGGTTTCTCTGTACAATGTACATGATTAGATTTACCCAAACCATTATGCAGCAATCATAAAGATAGACTGACTTTGTCGTACGCAGATGTGATCGGTGGTTCTTTTAATTCCAGGACTCTATCCTCTTTGCTGGCTTTCAGTTTCTGCTCTCAGCTTCGGTTGATAATATACAAGCCAGGAACATGCTCGGGCTCTATTACTGATACAGGTATATTGAGTATATAGCCCCATACACATCGAGAAGGCATATCCGCGACATCCCATAGCTAAAAGTTGGAGCCATCCGCATCTCACGAATATGCCTCTCTCACATCGTTTTCCACAAGCATATTGCAACTGAAACACCCGACAGACATGGTTTCGTAACTATCAACACTTACGGAGAATCGCATTCATACTCATTGGCCATAATTTCCCGCGAATTTACCGAAAAAACGACCTGTATGAACATAAGTTCGCGGTAACTCTAAATAGGTATGAACGCGCTCTTTTCTCGGAAATGTTTCGGTAATTTTTTCTCTATGTGAACATCGCCTGTTTCGGAATCATTTATTCTATATCGGTCAACCGAGACTGTGAATTGTTTCTCCCTTGATCGACTACTATTTTACCATACCAATACGAAAAAATTCTGAATAAATAGGGAAGTAGTGGTGCAATTTATATTTAAATCTTGTTCAATTCATGCTCAATTTCACGATCCCTAGACTACCCCATTTATTCGGAACATTATCGTAATGGCATGGTAAAATAATAGTCGATCAAGGGAGTTACAATTCACAGTCTCGGTTGACCGATATAGAGTAAATGATTACCTGAAGGGGATTTTGAATACGTTCAGAAATATGTGGCTAGTAGTATATATAGCTAGGGTAAACCGGTTTACCTTAGTTATCTATGGTAGTAGCGTCCGCTGATTCTGTTAACAATGACCGAATAGGCTCAGATTAGGTTTAGGCTAAAATTGAAGAACCGGGCCTGAGCGTGGGTTAGGAATTGGTTTATGTTCGGTTAGGTTATGGAATTTATAGTTTAGGATAAATTTGTTTCCTATAGGCTATGACATGCTTTCACTATATTCGTCCCTCGAATAATGTGTACAGTGTACACTATATAGTAGGCCTACCGCCTACCTATCGCCGTAGTAATTTATTGCTACATATCCCTATCTCAACTGGGCAGATAGGCATACATGAACCCGCGGAAACATTTGTCGGCATTGGCATGTTACATTATTATTATCATTTAGATTCCATAATGTTATATTTTATCGTACGATATCCAGAGTTAAGGGTAGATAGGGCGGAGATCAAAAGCATATCCTATCTCCGAGAATACTAGTTATCGTACCATGACCGAATAACACCAAGAAGCATTCCGGTACGAGTCCGTGGAAAATGAAGAAAGACGCAGTGCGTCGACTACATTCCGTAGCCTACTTATGAGTCAAGCTGAGATCCAAGTAACTTCGCGGATTGTATAGTCTAGGTCAGTGGTTCCAAACCTTTTTATCTTAATTCCCTATTTCCGAATTATTCCTAGCCTTCATTCCCCACCTAAAATCTCTATATCCACCCTTTCCAATAAAATTTTGCAAGACTTTGCTTAGTATATACGTCAGGGCTCTACAAAAATGCTCTTCAAAAACGTTCATGCGGTGACAGAAAATTTTGAAATTTTTTATAATTCATTTTTATATAATATACAGAAACTTTCTTCTCCTGTAGCAAAGCGGTTACTGGCTGGAATTGAACCAAATTTTGTGTGTAGGCTTAAATTAGGTAACCTAACAATTTTATCAAGTAGCCAGTACGATTTAAGAAAAATAGTCATTTTTGAAGAGCCTTAATATACGTGCTATTGGTGATTATTACGATCCCCGGAATTGATCAGCACACAATAAAATTAACACAGCAGTGAACTGGTAAGCGTAAACGCACTCCGTAAATATATGTATACCCCGACTCGCAGCCAACAGAAAAATAGGATGGGTTTGAAAATGTTCCCAATGTCGCGGAGTAGCAGCAATATATACGTAAATACCGAATAATACATGGGTCAGATAAACTTCCTGATGTTGACGAATATATATAAGTTACTGTAAACTACACTTTCACACGCTACTAAAAGAACTTGAAATTAAATAAATATGTAATTTCATTTGCAACGAGTCCGGATGTGCCGTCAATTAGCGCGTCCACGATCTTCCTTGCATACATGTTCAGCAATGTGAGCTCTTATTACAACGAAACAGGATATTTCTATTACGACGTTCCGTGACCGATAATGGTGCACACATGAATAAAGACATTTGCTGGAGATCTCAGGCGCTTCTCGCTGATTGGAGGCACTGATAATATGAATCGCTGAATTGCAAATGAGCTATGAAATATTAGAAATACGATCGGCATTTCAAAACGACATTTATTAAAGGAGAATATTACTGTTAAGATTTTTTCAAAAGTGAGTCTACTCCCCACCAGAGATGACGAAATTATCCATCAGTGGGGAAATCCCCACCGGTTGGGAACCACTGGTCTAGGGTTACCAACCATATTTTGGAATCGGGAAAGCGGGACACTTTTACCAAATCAGAAAAGTTAGTTGATCAAGGCGGAAAACAGAAGATTTTGCCATTTTTGCAGGAAAATTTGTGGAGTTGACTAAAAAACCGAATGACCCGCTCGAACGTCCGTATTAGCTATTTAGCGTCATTTATGCCGATTTCCACTTGAACCTGTCCATTATACTACCTGTAGAAGCCGCAAAAGAGGACGAGTTGCCAAAAAGGGGGACATTTAATTAGGCGTCCTCGGAGGACATTTTCAAAAATCTGAAAAAGGATGACAAAGCCTACTAAAGGAGGACGTATGGTAACCCTAATCAGAGATGGGGTGATTACTTCATGAATGTAATCGATTGTGATTACGATTACTTCTGAATCACGCGATTACGATTACGATTACGATTACAGCAAAATCAGGAAGTAGTCGATTACGATTACGATTACATTGGAAAAGTAATCACGATTACTCACGATTACATTTATTTTGCATCGTAGTAGTTATATTGGAAGGCAATACACGGATTGCGCTGAAAAGGCCCACTGATATAAAAACTGCATTTAAAAAAAGATGGGACATTTCCTTGCTGCGTCATAATGTACCAATTGCCCATTTTATTCAGGACGGTTTATCGCACCCAATGATTTGCATTCTTGCCAGGTCCCTAACTGCCGCACCCCAAATTCCCCAATAGGGTGGGGAGCGTGGTTGGAGGGGACTCAGACGTATTTCGTAAACCAACATAAATTATAGAGTATTTTCGAGAGATTTCATTAACTTGGAAATTCTCTTTGAGCTTTGCGATTTAAATGTCTCTAGATAGCTTGATTTCGAAATGCATACGGGGAACGAACTCAAGAAATAAAGCATGCATAATTCATAGCAATAGGCATTTAGGTGCCAGTCAATACCGCTCGTCCTCGACACATCAAAAGACATATGCAGTTTCGGCCAACATGAGACTCCACGAACTGTGATACTAAAGAAAGTCATTGGCCAAAACTTAGGGTATATGTGTCCATTGTCAATAGCCGCGCTGGGTGGGCGTGACTAACAGTCCATTCCTTCCAATCTGAGCCCACGATGCAAATGCCACCCGGGCACCCACAGAGCATTAGACATGACAATTTGTGTGTGCGTCCCACGCAAGTTTTTCTTTTAGTCTGCTATGTTTGGGCCACTACAATCAATATCTTTTGGCTGTATAACAGACAGGAGGAGGTCACGAATTAACAACATACAATAAAGTAATTATTGCAACATACCAGATGTTATAATTATGAAATACGCGCCCCCCGCTCTTCAGGTAAATCGGACCATCGGGTGCCGAGATAGGATTAAAAATGCAATATAATGCAATTACCAATATTATTGACGAAACTAAATCTTCAACTTCGAAATTGACTACCCTATGGCGGCCCAAGACCAAAGTTTGGTTGGGGGACGCTTTTGATGTCTTGATCCTGATTCTAGCTACAACTCACGCTAACATGGCATACAAGCCGTTGGCTATGGCGGCAGGTCCAAATGTTCAGTAAAAAATTGTGAAATAGCGATTGGCGCCCGTTTTGAGTAGAATAATATGATAATAAGAGAAAGTGAACATAAAATTCTGCCTTCAACTTAATGCAGATAATGTAATACAAGCTGCCGTTTCGAAAAACGGCAAAACAACGGCCCCGTTATGATATATATCAGCAGCTGTTGATTTTAATGCTTCGTTGTGGAAACCATAATGTTTTATTTTACGAGTACAAAATTTTAACGCTTTGTCTGGTGTACGTTCGTACCATATAGGCCATATCGCCAAGCAGCAACGGTGAAACGGCATTTAACTAAAGAATTAGAACTATTACATTCTATAGTGTACTTCTAACTAAGCATAACCAAACATCAATACAAAAGTTGCTATTTTAACTTAGGCAGAGAGGTGATTTGATTAATTATCCTGCTGCGAGGTAGTGGCGTCTGAAATGTATTGATAAACCAATATTCAGCACGGTGGGTTTTCTTACAGTCACACTAATGTACATCGAAAATATCGAATATCTATTTCATATGTTTGAACACAATATACGCAAAGACAAGCAAAGCTAATAGGCCACCTCTGACGTAATAATGAGCAGTGGTATTTGAAAATCAGATGATTGTGCTCTCAATAACTGGTATAATATCTCTTCCTTGTTCACGAGTATTCAGTTTATGTCACAGTCCTTGTACAAATTAAAAGTAATCGTTCTTTCACAAAGAAATCGATTAAATTTGGGAAGTAGTCGATTACGATTACGATTACTTCGGGATTTTTTCGAATGTAATCGATTGCGATTACGATTACTTGAAAATGCTGTAATCGTCGTAATCGATTACGATTACTAATCGCGATTACCCCATGTCTGACCCTAATATAACCTATTCCGCGAAATGTAATCTCTCCTAAACCGGGAGACAAAGCGAAGTCTTCGGCTCCACAGATGTTTATTTCCGCTAACGTACGTAGCTTTGTACTACTTGTTTCGTAATCGTACAACCGATGGAGGTTTAGATCGTTACACGGCGGGAAATATAATATAGAAACTATCGCTTAACTCTTAGTGGCAAGGACCTTATGATTTTAGTACTCGAAAACATCATCTCTCTCGACTCCTAAACCTTAGAATTGATGCTCTATTATTCAGATTCAAGTCACGATTCATTGTGCCCAGCCACATTCCTTGTATATTCGTAATTTCTACTCATGACACTCGCTGCCGAAGTAGTTTGCGTTCTGAGCTGGATTCACCTGTAATACGAAGGTGTTCTTTTTTTCAAATTAATTCCTTCTGTGTCCCACCTTGAGTGTCCAATGTTATGATGCACAATGAAACACATAGTATAATATCTAATCAGAAGCAGTGTTGGGATCAAGTCACTGCCTTCGAGTCACGAGTCATTTCGGATCATTGCCCATTTTGACTCGAGTCAAGTCAAGTCAATCGATTCTCGAAGGTGACTCGAGTCAAGTCAAGTCACTCGATTTTTGGAGGTGACTCGAGTCAAGTCAAGTCAAGTCACGAGTCAAGTCACAATTCAATTCAAGTTGCCTTTTCGAAGTATGAGGCATGCTTACGTAATTGCATTTTGCTAGCTGTCTGAAAAACAGATTGAGTGGTAATTGATTCAGAACCTATGAACGAATATAGAGTTAAATGTACAGTTGTACACGTAAGAAGGCGCTATATCGCTCACATATACGTAGAAATGCTAAACTACGTAAGTAGTTGCAGAGCCTCAGTTTACCGTTACCAGCCAAAATGGAGAATAGAGAAACGAATTGATAATATGCAATACATTACCCATTTATCAATTGGTATGGTACAATTCGAGCCTGAGCCAATTGTGGAGAACTATATAAACTATATTAGAATTCAATTTCAATAAAACAAGAGGTAATGGTAAGAACAGAGAACAGAAATGGACATTTTACTATTAAATTACTTTACTATAATAGTTTACAACAGCGTTAGCTGTGAGCTTCAATCATTTCGTTTGCGGTCAATTTATTTGTGAGAGAACAATGGAAGTTCAGTAAAATGATTGGTCGCTCTCATGGGTTACACCTGCGGTTCGCGAACAATCCGACCATATGCAAGATAGAGTGATTTTTATCGACATCGATTGCTTGATGACTTGAAATTGACTCGTGCATTTTGCTCCGAGTCACGAGTCAATCCAGATTTCTGATACGCCGAGTCAAGTCAAGTTATTTTAGCAAATTGACTCGAGTCAAGTCAAGCCATACGAAAAAGGTGACTTGAGTCTGACTCGAGTCATCACAACACTGTCAGAATGTATCAACGAAATAGTCTTCCAGTGAAGAGATGGCGGGCAAACTGCAATAACAATTGATATGATCCAGGTAATAAGTCTACTAATATGTCTACTAATATGTCAACCAAAGCGAATTCAATTTGGTATTTTGAGGCAGTGGTCTGTGTATAGAGTAGAAGAAACATTTATTAACTAATTTTCCGGATGTTCAAGCAACGACTAGTTATTATAAAGAAATTACGTGAACGGAGGTTATGCATGTAATCATTGCGAGCTCGCGAACGAAGCCGAAGCCATCACGTTTCGAATCCATCGCAAACTTAACCAACTTTGATATTCGTTATACAGGGACAGGACATTGATCGAAATTATACTGTAGACATATACTCAAATAGAATGTTCTTTGCTGATATGCTGACGGAAGTAACAGATGATACCCTCTATAAGCTGAGACTGAAGCCATGGTGGGAAACTTGGAGAGAATATTGTTACAAAGCAAGTCTTGCTTTAGTGTTCGTGGCAGCATTTTTCCCCCCATTAGAATTCGACTGTTTGCCTACCAGTGATGTGCGGAATGAACCACTTGTTTTGGAAGCGTCTCAATTCAACACTGTTAACTCTTATTGCAACTACAAGAACATTCCTTTGCATATTAGATACGGTGATTTCATTGCCTTAACAGCGTCCATTATTACGTTTATATTTACCAATTTCTGGATACATCTGGCTGGTGTGAAGGAGCAGCTCGCCGATGTTTCGGAAATTGGACGAAGTATCCTGGAATTGAACATGACCGCTGCAGAGATGCGAAATTCGTGTATATCCCTGATAACAGCAATTTCCGGTGCCAAACATGGCACTATTCGAAGAATTATAGAAATAATTTTCAGACGTTTCCTAAAATCATCTCCGAAAGCAAGTAAGAGCACCAACATTTGGAATCAATACACTAGGCGATGCATCATTGTTTTCGGCTTTACAATGCCGTGCGCCGCGATAGCTCTCTATTTATCGATAAATGGAGCGGTGTCTGAAAACGTGATTGTAACATGTGAAATTACCAATGATATTCTTCAGCTAGAGACGGGCAATTCGTCCGTCACACTCACGTGCGTAGACAAGACTTCGAATGTTATCAGTTTACTTCAGCTGGGATTTGGTGTCTTTGTTGGAATGCAGTTTATGACGATGATTGCAGCATTGGTCCATCTAGGATATTCTATTACGTACGACCCAATCTTACGGAATTGTGACGGTAAGGTTGATGGTAAATGTGACCATAACCACGATAACTTGATTAGGTCCGTCATGTTTCTTATCGCGATGATAGGGATAGATGAAGGCCAGGCACAAAATATATATTCGTTTTGCCGTTTCGTCACTACAAGCAAACACTTTGTAGATAGAATGACGGAACGTGCCGGTGAAGCCATTGTAGCAAACATGGAATATTTTAGAATCTTGAAATACCGGATTGATGATCGGGAGAAGTTCTTGAATGTATTGATTTCAGCGTGTAATATTATGTTATGCGATGGAGATAACAATGGGGCTAAGGATGATGCTGAACCGACGGATGCAGACTATAGCGTACATAACTGTCTTTATATCATATGCGGACTAAATATTGATCGTAATCAAACTTCAATAACCGTAGACGATAATCTCTGGATAGATGGTAACAGCACACTAGGAAAAAATTTAATTAAATGCAGATCGTGGCATTTACTATCTTGTTTTATCAAAAACGAATACGTTGGTTTACAATCAATTTCGCTCAACCAACTGGACATTGAAGGGAGAACTATCATTTACTACATGCTGAGGAAATCAACAATGAATCGAGTTCTGGAAAGATTTTGTACATTCAACAACTTTCTGAAAAGGCGAAGAAATCATGATCGATTGCTCGTTCATTTCGATGGCAAAAGTATCTTCGCCGAATCATTTTTTTTACTCCGAACACCCGAATAAATTCAGAGGATCACTGCCAAACTTTCGAGTAACTGAGGTGGAAAATGAGATAGATGACTGTAAGGCAGAGCTATCGGCTACACGCGAATTGTACGCATCTAATATAAACGTGGGAAAGTGTGTGTCTGAACTCAACGCACTGAAACTGAGAACGATACATGGGTCGTCAGATGCAATATGGATCGTCGATAAGGCAGTGGCAAATGGCGATTGGGAGATCATAGTCGCTTTGCTCAACACATATATAGTCGTGCAGTCGAATGGAGCGAGACCAACGGACCACGAACTCATTGGAAACGACTATTTTAAACTCCGCAGATCCGGTAAACTTCCACAGATTTTCAGAGAGGCGCTCAAACGTCCAAGGGATAAGGTTTACTACGTTATGACTGCCGCAGAACATATTCTGTCTGTAATGGATGGTGATGAGCTTAGCTCCGTCGAAGGATACATTGACGAAGTGGCATTGCCGGATGAGACGAAGGATTATCTTCGGGATTTTGCACGGAAGCGCCGCGAGGCTTGGGTTTAACGCAATGAACACTTGATTGCAACGACTGTGCTTTTCCGATTTACAATGTGGCTAGAGCAGGGGTTCTCAACCTGGGGGCGTGAAACATCTGAAGGGGGGCGCGAAGAAGCAGTCACCTGACAAAAAATTTTCGCGCTCGGCGCGATTTACCTCCAATACACGCGTGTTTCTCTCTATATAGACCCGATTTCATATTTGTTATTCTCTCATCAACATTCATAACCGACCATACCACCAAACAATCTGTTGGGGTTGCTAGCATCCCAGTTGGATTTTGTGATATGACGATAAGGATGGCGCGAAATTTTTCATTATCAAAAAGGGGGGCGTGTCTAAAAGAAGGTTGAGAACCACTGGGCTAGAGTGATACCGTCCAACGGATTCAAAGATTTTCTATAGAAACGCAATTATAATTGAAGGTGTTTCATATACTCTATTGTTGTTACCGTCTGCGTGAAAAACAACTATTCGTCTCAATTCGCAGACATTGTTTAGTTATCTACGCGATATGATGCGTGAAGAGATGAAACGTAACTTTTATGTTTCGAGATTATTATACGTTCCATATAGCAGACATGTGAGTTTACAATAGAATGGTTCACATATTAGAATTATATCTCATGCATTCCTATGCTATCAGCTGCATTTGGAAGCTCTCGCTTTGAAGAGTAGTTGTTTTGAGATATTCGATGTCACGTTCGATTGATTTGCTATTCAACTCGTGATAATACAGTTTTGGCCGTTAATTCGCATGCACAAATATCTACCTACTTATGAAAATAACAATGTTAAGGGGAATATACGTCTTGAATTAGCGTCTCAGTGGTATTTCATCACGCATTGAAAGTATCTATCATTTCTCTTTCCGAAGCGTATTGAATCATCAACTCAGGAGCGTCAGTAATCCACGATAAGATAACTCACAGGCGAATCCGTATCTGTACCACAGAGTCACCAGGCGACCTTGCTCGCTGATCAAATTATCGCCGATTAAGGCAATCGATGATTACTTTTCAATCGGTATCTGTGCAATCCACCCTGTATCGTCATATGCGTATTCAGTGTGGCGGTCACGGGTCAGCATGTCTTAGAATTTAGATGAATGCTTGGGTTGATTGTCGCTTGGCTTTGAAGTCATAGCGTGTGGGGAAAAGTACCAGGTGCACAAGGATTTACCGCGTACCGGGTGATTTATTTTAAACGTGAAGACGAGGCTCCCAGAAATCGAACATGACTTTAGATGACAACATGTTTTTAATTGTTGCTACATTCGCAGTATATTGTTCGTACGGGTCGATGTTCATTGTTCACTGTCGTAGGTATGAGTATTGTTCACTCAACTGCAATTTCCACAGAGTCACCCTTCACATGTCTTCATGATGCGTAAAATAAAAGTGTGATATCTTCAATGACTATATATGAAAGGAAAGGACGTAGTTTATTTTTGTCCTTGATGTTTTTGCGGCATATACACCGACTCATGATATACATACACACGATCTGCGCATATGCATACCATGAGTGCATGATGTGCATATGCCGCTGGACAAGGAAGTGCAGATATAGCCTTTACGGCTTTCTAAGTCATGCACCACCCCTCCATGCTATACCAGTAATGCGTGAGCGCCAAGCAGGGAAGCCATGGATACCGGTGTTACTAATCAGGTCTTTGGTCTGACCCGGCCGGGAATCGAACCCACGACCTACCGATCAAGAAGCCGGGCGCTTAACCATTACGCTATCTTGTCGGATAACACAGGCCTGGGCAAAGTGCGGCCCGCGAAACTATTCCGTGCGGCCAGCAAAAGGTTGCTTGGAATTCAAAACATAAAACTTGCTTTTCGAATGACTAAACCCATAGGCCGTATCAACCGAACAGGAAATTCGTTTACTATGAAGCCTGTTCATTAATATACCACGATTACGCTGTCTACATACCTTGCATGCGTAATCCAGACTCGAAATAAAGGCAATGTGGCAATGTATTTGTATAGCAAATAAAGTCACAAGAAATCACTCTTTCCATATAGTTCAGTTCAAACTTTCTTTGTTTTCATTGTCACATTACGCATTATACGGTATTGTGGCGACTTACGCATTCACGAAACCTTCGGAGCCTTGATCAACACGGCAACAGCGGCACCTTTGCGCGATTTCCGAATATACCACTGATGTCCAACATAGCAAAGGGGAAAAAGTAACACGGTACCGGACGCACTTTCGAGACCAACGATCGCTACTACCGGCCAACAGCCGACGGTTTTAGACCTAAAACTCGGAAACTTACCTAAACCCCAAGAAACCGACGATGTACTGGCTGATCGCACTGCGGTTACAAACCTACGGTTCGTTGACATTCATATCGGAAACTCGGCAGTCACGCTGCTATGCGATATCTCCTGCGGACAACCTCGTCCCGTGGTTCTCAAAGCTTAGAGAAGGAAAGTTTTCGAAACAATTCACGGTTTGTCCTACCCGTCCATTCGCATAACGAAAAAAAGTCGTGAGCTCGAAGCTCGTTTGGCACGGTATGCAGGAAGAAGTGGGGTTGTGGGCCAAGCAATGCCCGGCGTACCAGCGTTCACAAATACATCAGCATGTCTCTTCGCCGGTTCAAGACTACCCGACACCCATGGTGCGCTTCAGCCATATAAACATTGATCTGCTGGACCCTTTGCCTCAATGCCAAGGCATCACCTACTTACTCGCAATAGTCGACCGATACACGCGTTGGCCAGAAGCGATCCCAATTGAAAACTCCGCAACTATCACGTGTGCCAATGCGTTTATATTTCATTGGATTTCTAGGTTTGGTGTTCCCTACCATCTGTCGTCCGATAAATATGTATGGGCAGCGTCTGCAGATAGTACTGACACTCACCCAATAATGCGTTCAGATCAAGTTTAGGCTAAAGTTGGAGGGAAGATAGGTAAAGGATTTGGTATATTGTTCGATTTGATTATATTCCAGTTCAGGATTTAAATGTGTTAGATTTGTTTCATGAGTGAGATTCCACCACTATATTTGTCGTTCGAATGATGTGTACGCGGCAGAACGTATCGATGTACTAATTTTAAATGGATTTTTCGTTACATCCACAGCTCAAATGACGTGAATTTGAACTGAACGGATACATGAACCCGTGGAAATGTATGTGGCCATTGGCATGTTGTGTGATTATGTTGATTCCAGAATATTATATTTGATCGTATCATAGCCAGGTTTAAGGCCAGTTTGTGTCCGCCGATAATTGAGCACTAAGACCTTTCATGTCCTGACCGTAAACGCAAAATAGGTTGTGTGACAGAATACGACAGAACGCCTGATCCTCGAGTTGCCCGAACAACTAGAAAGCACGTGTCGTTCGGCGCGAAACCGGCCTTGTGGTGTGCTCTTGCAGTCATTGCTAGCTCACAGTCATCACTACTTATAACAAAGCGTAGCCAGGGGTTGGTTTTGGAGGTCGAAAGCCCTCGCATTTCAAACCCGATTCCAATAAAATTAAAATAATTGAATTGCATCGGATTCGAATCTAGCTAGTTGTATTTTCGCTAGTTAGTTGCGAAATTTTATTGGACAATACTTTTGTATATCCCCGATAACAGTAGCTTCCGAGGACAAACATCGCACGCTTCGAAAAAATATAGAGATAATTTTCAGACGTTTCCTAAACTCATCTCCAAAAGCACACAAGAGCACCAACATTTGGAATCTATACCTTGGTCTATGCAGCCTTGTTCTCTTCTGGACAACTGCATGCGCCGCGATAGCACTCTTTTTATCGATAAATGGGCTGGTATCTGAAAACGTGATTGTAGAATGTGAAATTCCCAACGGTCCTCTTCAACTAGAGGCATGGCATTTCGTCCATCACCCTCACGTGCGTGGACAAAACATCGAATGTTATCAATTTATTTCAGCTGGGATTCGGTCTCTTTGTACTTATGCAGGCCGTAACAATGACTTTAGCATTGGGTTTTCTATGCCCATCTCGAAGACATTACTAGAAAATCTTAACGCTTATTAGGGATCCTATATGAACAATGACAATGTCAAGGACTCGATTTCTTATGTCCTATTCCTTATACTGATGATGGGAATGGATAAAGAACAGGCAATAAAAATATCTTCATTTTGCGGTTTCGTCATTACAAACGAGCTCTTTGTAGATCGGATGATGGAACGTACCCATGAAGCGGTTTTAGCAAACGATATGGAATATTTAGGAATCTTGAAATAGCAGATTTCCAATAAGTTATTCCTCGAAACATTGCTTTCAGCATGTGATGTGATTCTACGTTATGGAGTGAACAATAAGGCAAAGGTTGATACTGAACCGTCGGATGCAGACTTCACCGTATACAACTGTCCTCACACCATATTCTGACAAAATATAGATCCCGAAATTTCGATACTCGTAAACGACATCTTCGGCGGGCTAGATATCGGAGCACTTGGAAATAATTTAATTAATACGAGAAAGTGTCATTTATTGTTTTGTAATCCCGAATTCTATTTCGAGGATTTTGCGCGTATATCGCTCAATCAACTGGACAATGAAGGTCGAAATGTTCTCTACTACATGCTGCGGAAATCAACAATTAATCAATATTTTAGCAGGTTCGTTATATACCACAACTTCATGAAAAACCAAATAAGCATAATTGATTGCTCGTTCATTTCGATGGCAAAAGTATCTTGGCCGGAACATTTTTTTACTCCGAATACCACGATAATTTCAGAGGCTCACTGTCAAACTTTGGAGTAAGTGAGATGGAAAATGACATAGATGACTGTGAAGGAGAGTCATCGACACGTGATCCGGACGCATCCAATTATAACGCGGACGAGTGTGTGTCTAAACTCAACGCACTGAAACTGAAATCGATATGCCAGTTGGCAGATGCAAGTTCGATCGCCGAAAAGGCAGCGTCAAATGAACATTGGGAGGGGATGGTCGCTTTGCTCAACACATATATAGTCGTACAGTCGATTGGAGCGAGACCAACTGACCACGAACTCATAGGAATGGATTATTTTATCCTCCGCATTGATAGTATCTTTCATTCCACTTTCCAATACGTATTATGATCAACTCATGAGCGCCAATACGTATTCCGTGTGGCGGTCATGGGCAGACTTGTATACTAGATAATTCTACTTTCTAATTCTAATTTCACTAAATTAGAGCAAAATTCCAGTAATCTAATTCTAATCTAATTTGTAAAATGTTTCCATGCTATATTTCTATAATTCAAGTCTAATTTGTCAAATTTTTCTACACTCGAATTTAAATTCTACTTGTTTCCTGAAAATGCCTCGTTATCCGCGAGCGAGCTAACAAGCATATCCCTCGAGCATGGAAATCCAGTGTCAAGCCGCCACCGCATTACACTTGTACCGTACACGTACAGCATACAGTCATAGTAGTTAGTGTGACGAATAATAGCCATGCTGGCATAGTAGCTTGTAGTCAGCGAACAACCTCTTCTAGTTCCGATCACAAACCTAACAGAAGCAGAAAAAAGAGTTTGCAGTTTGTTCACTTTAATGGCCTCTATGATTACTTCAGATCTAACTAAAGAAAACATATTAGAGGGTGAAGTGAAGGAATATTTCGCAGCAGAGCGTGAGAGCATGGACTGTGATGTTTTGATTTACGGGAAAAGAGAAAATCGTGTTCCTCGTCTCAAGGCTGCTGCACGAGCCCTCGTAGGCATGGCTGCAACATCAGCTCTACCGGAAAGTGTTTTCAGCCATGCAGGAGAACTGTAGGCCTATAGTGCAGGGGTCGCCAACTGAAAAAGGGCCGCGGGCCACTTTCCAAATTTCGTTGAGGCCGCGGGCGGCAATAATGCAATATCGAGACAAAATAGACCACACATTTGAGCAACTACGTTTTTAAAACGCCACGTTGGTACAACGCCGTGCTCACTAACAAGGGCGATGGGCGTAGTTACCACAAAAGAAGTAAGATTTTATTAAAGAAGTACAAATACAAAAAATATCATGATCATAAACTTGATTTTATTTTTAATCATGAGCTGCGCACGATATCAGACAACGCTTTTCAGCGATATCGATATTAGGGCTAGTCAGACATGTTAGGCCTACTATAGTTGAAAGACTATCTCATCCTAAAAATTGATCTTATGGGTAAGGCTTAGGTCGTTTTCTCATTGTCTCGGTCTTGGCAGTGTCTGGGCCATTGTACGTCAAGGCAATATGGTCATTCATATCCGCTGACTCTCCATCAATAAAGTGCTGTTGCCATCAGGGCTGAGTCGGAGTCGGTGGAGTCGGAGTTGGAGTTTGGCTGACTTTCGCTTGATGGAGTCGGAGTCGTGAAAACTGTAGTGGCTGGAGTCGGAGTCGTGGAAAAAATACTGACCGGAGTCGGAGTCGGAGTTTGTGAAAATGACCCTGACTTCGACCCCGACTCCGACTTCTTTATCATGAAAATAATAGCTGTCAAAGGCATCTTTAAATTACTAATAATAACAACAACAACTGAAATAGGATTTTTATAGACCATCAATCACTGTTATTAGTAACGATACAGATCAGGGTCGCCCAAACCGCGTCCCGCAGGCCAAGTGTGGCCCGGGAGAAGGTTTTGTGTGGCTTGCGAGGTAGTTACCGAAATTAGATGTAACATCAGGTAAAATGGCAAGGCGAACCAAAATTTGTTTAGCCTGACCGCGAAATTTGATGATGACTAAAACATCAGTTTCGACGCATTGGCGTAACCGGGGTCAGCCACATTCATCGCAGATCTTCGTATATGACCATAAAGCACAATATTCCGTAGCAGATTTATTTGACTTGAAATATTTCTTAGCACTTCACATGATTTTTTGTCACATTTCTTGCATTTAGTATTCGAACTTCTCCTGGAAATTATAAATACTCATAATTTACAAAATTGAGTCCAACTATACTCGCAATTAGGAGATAACGGCCAGAGTTAGACCTTATGTATATAAATTAGGTTGGTTCCGACATAATGTTAGAATTGTACGTCTTATCGTCATTTCTGGTTGGAACTTGCTGTCCTTACGAAGTAGATTCGCCTGAAAAAGCTTCTTTGACTTAAAAATTGACATATTTTTATATTATTTTGACCAATTCTGGACCTAAGAAGAATTCACGTAGTTATACATCACGCCAGTTTTTATACAAAACTACGCCTAGAATACTTGCATACTTTCAACTAGCTACAAGACCGATGGGTTGTGGGTTCGAGTCCGACGAGGCCGACTCCAGATTTCCTACCTAATTGTTGGAGGTTTATCTAGGCTCCTCCTCGCCATCTCGTCCGCGTAAGCGGTGTTTTTCTAGAAGCCTGAAAGTGGGCCGTGCTACTAATCGGCAGATGCGGAACCTAAAATAAGGAAAATTGGCCTGGTGTAAGTGACCATAGTAGTCGACAAACGTCATGAATGCAACAACAACAACAACTCCCGTAATCTCGAACATGCAAATTACAGGCATATATATGTAATGCCATGCCTTTCGACGTCTTTCGGAAAACCTATTACGAACTAAGGAATAGGTGTCAAAATATTACAATGCAGTATACAATTCCATTTACTTGCCAAGGAATAAAGAGTCGGTTCCGAAACTTCCAGATTGCTAATAAATCTATAATATCAAACTACAATTTGTAATAATTGATTGCTATGTATATAAAACTATAACAAACCCAAGTTCCTATATAATTATGCTAACGCCGAAAACCATCCGTTCCAATTCAACCTTGTCCTAATCAACGGGAAATCTTCAGATGCATGATAGCTTGCGACTATTAGATTACAAGTTCAGAATTACTGTTCTATTTTGAGCATGGCTCTAGTAAACGGGCGGGCAACTTCTCCAGTCGCCTGATATAGAAAAACGAGGCAATTAGCAGGCCCGATTCCTGAATGGTATTTATCCACAAATACAAGGAATTGTCGTATTTTATGTAAAGTTTAAGAAATCAAAGAACCAAATTTTTAACTAAGAAACACTATTAGTTGTGTCCGTTCTGCTTTTAACGATTACACTTTCGAAAAGCCCGCTATGACGGAACATAACATGCTTGTCAAATGACTAAAAACCGAAAACTAAGAATCAAAGAAAACAAAGACCTAAGGAATTACCCACAATCGCGATGATTTGACATTTCGAGTTGAAGAAATCCGATCAATAATATTTTACCCTTTGTTGATTGCAAAATAATCCTGGTCATTAAATAGCGTAAAGTTTCACAATGCATCTCATAACCCCACTTTGGTGTTTCGTATCCGTAAGGGGTTAATGGACGCCTGGGGTTGAACCGTTGCTCTAGTATAGGGTCACCGTATTTCTGCGACCCAAATTCCGGACACTCTTCAGCGCCCACTAGTGGATTTGAAAATCAGTTGTGACGTCACACTAGAAAAGCTTTGCTCATAGACCAGAGGTGGTCACGATCCGGTTCAGGAGTATGTGGCTGTATGTTGGGTAACCGATCCAGTGGTTTCCAACCTTTTATGGTCGCGATTCCATCTCCAATTTGAAAATGTTCCGTGGCCCAGATCAAAATTTGACGAGCTGATTACCAAAAGAAGTCAGCACCTTTTCCCAGACTTACTCACGGGCTATTTTGGAACCTGATTACGTTCAACATATTCGCAAACCCCAGAATAAAGCCAAACGACCCACACGTTTGGAACCACTATCTTTGAATAAAGTATTTAAACTGCCCTAACGATCTCTAGGAATTATACGAGTAAATGAAGGTTGTATTTATTTATATTTTATTGCCGCTTTTGTGAGGGTGGTAATCTCCATATTAAAATCAATAAATGTTATAGTAAGTCGAGCGCAGCGCGAAGAAAAATATCATGCCTCAGCATGAATAGTCCCACAAATAATGTTTTTATGTTGATTTACGAAAAAAATATGAGCCTACGTCAAGTCTTCAAAATTCCGGACATTTGGCATATTTTAGAAATTCCTCCCGGACGCTAGCTTGAACAGTGAAATTCCGGACATGTCCGGGAAATTCCGGACGTATGGCAACCCTACTAGCATAATCTGAGATTCATAGGGAATATGATAGATAAAAAAAACTTACGAGGGTAGTGCAGTGGTTCTCAACCTTTTTGTCTTCGCGGACCCCTTTTGGATCGACCCGGACGCCCGCGGACCCCCCGAAGTACTACTTCAAATTTAACTCAATTATCGTGCAATCGTCATCTGTCTGGTGCGAATATCAACTGTAGGCTAATGATAAACAGCAGCAAAATGTCCTTTCTTGAAAATAGCATCATAATATTTATGCTTTATTAGGCTTTCTTCCGAAATCTCAACTCACGTCGCGGGCCGCGTGTTGGATACCCCTGGTGTTAACAGTATGTGCAGTCACGACCTAAACCTGATTTACACTCCAACCTGTAAGATTGCAGACAGTCGAGTAAAGCAGATCTACGTTCTGTCACCGAAATGCAGTAGCCTATACCACATCATAGTGTCTTTTAGTGGTGTAGAGGAAAGCACAACCAAATACAACTGCTCACGGCGTTTGGGTCACGGCTCAGTGGTTGTTAACCATTTCCCCCGCTTCCCATTTTCAAAAATGTTCATGGTCTGGCTCCCCCTATATTATAAAGATTGTACTGAAGCTGATGGGGTAGAGACCAATGTCTGTTAGGTAGGGTTGCATTTAAAACAAACGGTGTTTTAAAACACTTTTTTAAAACATGTTTTAAACAGTGTTTTAAAAAAGGGCGTTTTTAGAAAAATCGTTTTTAAGTTGTGAAATTATGCCATAATTGTGTAAATACTTTCTAAAAAACATGTTGTATGAGTCTACGTACAATTATCACCCGATATTGCCGAAGTATATCAATATGGGATGGTTGGAACTCTCAAAATAGTCAACATTATTGGTGCAGATATTTCGTCAAAGGACGAGCTATATTTTCAATTGTCAATGCCAATCCACTATGACATTACACTTGAAATTCGTGACGACTTTAAAAAAACAACAATAAAAACAATAAAAAACATGTTTTAAATTAGGGCCTTGTTTTAAACATGTTTGTTTTAAATTTATTTTTGTTTAAAATGCAACCCTACTGGTAGTTCTTTATGGGTTTGGAGAGAGAGAGAGAGAGTCTTTATTTTCATCGAACCAAAATACATAACAAACGGCAGTGATGGTGGTACAGAAAATATGCGTGCACAGTATTTGGTAATAGATAGGAATGATCGATAAGACCGTGAAGGTCATCTAGTCTGATCACACCAGCATCAAACAGGTACACTTGACTCAGAACAGTCTGGCTGTAAAAAAATGTTTAGTTACGAAAGGAAAATAGAAAAAAAATTAAACAATGGTAGCAAATGATCAATGAAGCAATGTCTGGGCGAGGTAGGGCAACAGTGTTAGTGTAACGACAAGAGGTGATCAAGTAGGGCTTTTTTGAATCTATTATAAGGCAATTCACGGATATGTGATGGTAATGCATTCCAGATGATAGGTCCCGAGTAGTCGATAGATCTCTTAGTTAGTTGGTCTTTATTATTGGAAATGTTTCGAGCTTGAATCGCCTCCGCTCGACCATAGTCCACGAAATAACCATGTGATCAATAATAATTAATATCGTTGTAACTGTACGTACTATATTCGAGATTATATCTATGGTAGAAACCGTCGAATAGGGCTCATACCAATATTTAGAGCCCACTGAACGTATCCTAATTCCACCTCTGCGATTAGCGATACGACGAAGTAATATCGGGTTTCGATTAATTGCTTTGCTCTACCAGGAAATCAACTGTAAATCTGGTACATACCTATGGTCACATTGAATTAGGCTCGATAAAATGGATGTCATACTGCACTAAGTTCGTGACTTTACCATGCATGCATCCCGAATAAAGCAACCCGATAGCTCGACAGCTTATGCATGTTGATGTTACGTTTTGGAGTCCAGCCTCTATTTTGGTACTCTCTAGACCAGGGGTCACCTACCCGGTGCCCGCGGGCACCAGGTAGCCCGCGAGGACTAGATGAGTAGCCCGCGAGTCCATTCTAAAAAATAGGTGGAATAGCAGCATTTACCAATATTCGTCAGATTATTACCAGTCGAGCTTTTAAATATATAGATTGATTGATTCAGCTATTCTTGTTTAAAACACACTAACATGTGGATAAACACTTGAAAATATCTTCAATTACAATTAGTAATATAGATGTAAATGACGGAATGCCTTCCACGGTCTCCTTGAAATGGTGGGGGTTCCGTTACGATAGCTCGACGACCAGGACCATGCCAAAGTAGTAAAGAATATTACTATTCGGACTCAGATAGCCGTGAAATACTAGCAGATTTTCAGTAACTGTATACCCATTATGTATTGCATCTTTTGGCACAGCTTGTTTCTGTTACACTAAACGCAGTTTAATATACCATGTTTTTAACTTTCTGTAATCGTTGCTGCTGTCTAGTATAATGAAATCTTGTCATTTCTGGATGCTGAACAGTACGAGATTGAAATTGTAACACTGCAAAATGACCCCCACCTCACTGTGCAGAAAATGTTTGGTGCATTGTTGATACGGAAAACTACAGTGGTGTATGCGCATTGCGCAGCAACTATGAAGGTTGCAAGCGTCTATTGTTCGACTTATCGTTGTGAATCAGCCTTTTCGGACATGAACTTCATCAAAAGCAAACACAAAACACGCTTAATTATTGCACATCTGAAACACTAACTTAGAATTGCAGTGTCAAGTTAAATACCGGTGTACAACGCACTAGTTGAAATCATACAATGCCAGGCTTCCCACTGACTGCTATAGAAACAGATAACATGATGTCCAGTCCTGCCCAAAGCGGAAATTCAGTGTGACACGGGTAAACGGCGGGAGTAAATAGTAGCCCGCCGCTTCAATCATTACGCAAAGGTAGCCCTCGGTTGCAAAAAGGTTGGTGACCCCTGCTCTATACATCCCAATATCCAGTATATACCATGTTCACAGATTGGCTTCTTTCACTATTTTATTTGAAATGTGTTTGCTATCAACGAAATATCCACAAACATAACAAAATAAGTCTGGTGAAATCTGCCTCGTCTACAACTAATTGTGACCTCTATACAGGGAGAAAACGATATATCAATTTTGCAATGACAAGTCATCACACTAAAAGAGAAGTAATACTGTTATGATAGCATCTACCGATGTATTAATACTGCAGCAGTTGACTGTTTAATGTCTCAGGTGATCTGTATAAAAGTATAGCTAACCAATCGCCTAGGTGCTCGGCTATACAATACTTATCTGGAGATGTAGCCTGTTGCTCTTGCGTGAAGTACTTCGTAACAGATATATACTCAATACAATGGTTTATTCAAACGTTATACAGTAGCAGTGTTGGGATCAAGTCACTACCTTCGAGTTACGAGTCATCTCGAGTCATTGCAGATTTTGACTCGAGTGAAGTCGAGTCAAGTCAAGTCAAGTCACGATTCAAGTCACGATTCAAGTCAAATTGAATTTTCGAAATATGAGAGAAGATTCAAAGTCGTTACATTTTTGTAACTGTGTGAAAGACAGATTAATTGATCATTTATCTTGAATCAAATAACGAATATTTAGTTGAATATACATGCAGAAAGACGTTGTATCGTCCCTCACACACACGTAGAACTATACTAATATCATACGTGCGGAACTGTGCACGTGTGCAGCTACATGCTACAGTCAGTTATTATCAGCAAAAATATAGGTCCTAATACGAAGCTTGGTGAAGTTGAAACAAATTGATATGGCAAAATAGCCTACGCTAAACATCTACATATCCATGAGAATATAAACGCACAAACTCTATTATTTTGTCCGATTTAAGTCATACAGGATGGTTGGTAAAGGTGAGCACTGCGTAACGTAAGCATTGAGAGCCATTTAAGAAACAGAGACACATTGCTATTTAGATTAATCTTCTATTACTACTACAACAACGCAAGCTGTGATTGTTTAGTTTGCGGTCAATTTATTTGTGATCTAACAATCGAGGATCCGTGTATCGTACATTCAGTGAATGACTGTCTGCTCTCACAAGTGACACCGGCGTATCTCGAACAATCCGAGCATACACAAGATTCAGTGATTTATTCGACACCGTTTACTTGATGACTTGAAATTAACTCGTAAATTTTGCTCTGAGTCACGAGTCAATGCACATTTTTGAATCTTCGAGTGAAGTCAAGTCAAGTCATTTTTCCAAAGTGACTCGATTAAAGTCAAGTCATACGAAAATGTTGACTTGAGTTATCCCAACACTGTACAGTAGTAGTGTATAGAGTCTCATAATCAAAAGTACTCTCTAACACGTGTTACCTACACTTATGTGGAATTCTCGACCCTCGAGTAATCACAACGAGAAGTAGTTTCTTATCCGAGACATAGCGAAATATCATGGGCGAGTGATCACAGCGGGATAGCTGCATTATCTCTTCTTGAAAAGGGAATTAATTAGGAATAATTAGGGGAAAAGCCAATTAGATTATGCGACCATGAATGACAAAATCGATTTACTATGTCGAATACAAATTTGGTACAGAAAGGTCACCCCGTCTCCAATTAAAAGGAGATCGGTTAGGAACAATTACGAGTGAAGACTTTTAATTTCTGCGACCATTTAAGTAATTACATGAAGTGTTATCAAACAAACTACAATGAATTAGGCCTATTCAGTTTTAGCTTCAGTATGAGAAGTTGCAAGAGTAAGGTTTTATACTGTTTTTCTAATATACAATTATTCTAAATGGAATAACCCAAAACAATTTAACCTAAGAAAAAGTAACAAACAAATTTACAATTTCATCCACGTGACAGCCCAAACATCATGAGTGGTACCGTCGCTGTTCACGTGAAGGCAAAATTAAATCCAGTGTGTGGCCAGTATATATACAATAGTGGCCAGTTCAACATTGCAATATCTCGGTCGATATTGTACTGTGACTTAGGGCAACCGACATACCCTCAAGTCCGCGTAAACTTCAGTTTGGTCATGGCCAGTTTCAATCGTACAAAATCTCGATCAATAATGTACCATAGAGATATCAACATATCTCGGTGTTTCCGGCGTACAACTGCTACTCAACTCATGTGTCCATGCACTGGCGTGCACGTGCAGGTTTCATGTGGGGACTGGCATCGTCTCGGGTTGTAAGAAGTGCGTAATTCTCGTCTGCGATTCATGGTTTGTCTGATTGCCTTCAGCTCACTTGGACGCTGTGCTGGGTCGAAGATTCGACGTGGCTACGTAGTACGTACGCGTGTTGGCGCTGTCGGGTCGGCTGATAGGGGGAATATCGTCGGTCGGTCGATCATCGTCAGCGGATGTTGGTGTAGTTTCGTCGGTGGGATAGCGGCCAACTGTCGCTGACTCGCTGTCGACTGTTGCAGTGCGACGGCACGTGGTGTCAGAATCGTCCCGAAGTATATTGCCAGATCGTTGTTTTTGAGTTTGTCGAAATCGTTTCAATGAATTCGCACACATGAGTAGAAGCTTGGTACGCCCGATCGCGGTGACGACGGAAACGTATATTCTGTAAAAACCTCACGACAGCATGACGACGAAAGGGAATATACTAGCACGATTACAACTAGCACCAAATAACAATACAAGCACGAAATAAAACACAAAGCCTATCAATAAGTAACCAGTCTGAGAAGGCACCGAATTATGAAGGTGCTGACAATATCCGACACATAGCGAAATATAATGGGCGAGTGATCACAGCTGGATAGCTGCAATACCTAGAACGGAAAAAGGAATAGTTTGCAAGTGGCGATACAAGACAAAACACTGTATATTGATGCGGAGTAAAACAACATTATAGCATATATGAGTTGAGTGAGCTTTTAACTTTTTTCACTTCCCTAAATCGTGACAATGAGCTGAACAATTCATTTTAGAAATACCAGGTGACAGCCGCACGGACCACGCATCGCGATTAAATGACGCCCATGAGTTGATGCTACGTTTCGGAAGGAGAACAAAAGAATACTTTCAATACGTGATAAAAGAACATTGAGGTGCTATTTTATGAGGTATATTACCATCAATATTGCTATTTGCATACGCATTCGAATTAACGATTCAAGCCGAAAAATGTCGAATCACATATTGAATAGCAAATCAGTGGAGCGTGCGATCGAACATCTCAAAGCAACTACTCTTCCTAGCGATAACTTCGAATACAGTTATAGAATGCACGAGGAAGGATATATATGATATGTGAACGATTTTGTACACACTCACGAATATGCTACATTGAACGAAATAATCTCACTAACTAGAAGTAAATTTTTATCTGCTTACGGATCATTTCGTGTAGATAAACTAAACAATGTCATTGTATCGAGACGAATAGTTCTTTGCGCAAAAACTGACAGACAAAATATATAGGTGGTGTATAGGTGGTTGACGTAAAACAAATTGAATTAATGCCACGTTATTTGAGTATCTAGGTAAATACTTATGTACATGACTGGAGTTTATTTATGTACATGATATCCATGAAAATCTGTAACTATGATAAATCTATTACCCCTAAATATAGTGCCGTTGCTATATTTTGATTTAAGAGTCTTCTGTGTGTAGAAATAACAAGTAGATTGATTTTCTAAACTTTAAAGTACTATTGAGCCGATTTTATATCCAGACATTACCGCGAAAATGGGAGATTTTGGTCAAAATAGCCTCATGGGTTATCTCCACAACAAGAGCCAAATTGAAAAAAGTAAGGTCATATTCGGAATCAGTGCCTTTCAGAACCCCCAAAACCACTCTTACTTTGTCTGCCTAAAAATATGCGTTGACCAGTGTAATTGCATTTCTATAGGCACGCTACGAATCCAGTATACAATGTTATTCTATCCATGTTGTAAATCAGAAAGGAATAGCCGTTGCTATCAAGGGTTCACTTTATTAACGTTACTGCAGTCTGCGTTCGTTCAGGTACCGTGCAAAATCTCTAAGATGATCCTTTGTCGCATCCGGCAATGTCATTTCGTCAACGTATCCAACGACAGAACGAAGCTCATTTCCATCCATTATAGACATGATATGTTCTGCAGCAGTCACAACATAGAAAGTCTTCTCCCTTGGACGTTTAAGCGCCTCTCTGAAAATCTGTGACAGTTTACCGGAACTGCGAAGATTGAACCAATCGGTTCCGATTAGTTCATGGTCCTTTGGTCTCGCTTTATTCGAGTGCACAACTATATATGTGTTAAGCAAGGCGACTATCACCTCCCAATGGTCATTTGATACCGCCTTTTTGATGATCAAGAGGGCATCAGCTGAATGACATATCGATTTCAGTTTCAGTCCGTTGAGTATGGACGACAGATACTTTTTCTCCTCATTATTGAATGGACTGGATATATCCGATAGTTCCCCAATGCAGTCGTCTATCTCATTTTCTATCTCACCTACTCGAAAGTCCGGCAGTGTCCCTCTGAAACCACCGGGGTATTCCAATTGAAAAAACGATTCGGCCAAGATACTTTTGCCATCGAAATGAACTAGTAATCGATCATTGGTTTTTCGTTTCTTCAGGAAGTTGTTGAATGTAATATACCTGCCCAAAAGCCGATTCATTGTGGATTTTCGGAGCATGTAGTAAAGAATATTTCGGCCTTCCATGTCTAGTTCGTTGATTGAAATGCGTTGAAAACCATCGTAATCGGTATCGGGATAACAAGAGAACAAATGCCAGTGTCTGCGATCAATAAGATTTTTTCCAAAATCTCTAAATTTCTCGAAAATATGATCGGTCGGTTCGTATAACGTGCAAAGACAGTTATGTACCGTAAAGTCTGCATCCAACGGTTCACCATCGGTCTCGGGCTTATTGTTTTCTCCGTCCAATAAGACATTATTACACGCTAATATCAAGTGATTCCAGAACTCATCATCAGGAATCCGGTATTTCAAGATTCTGAAATATTCCATATCGTTTGCTACAATGGCCTCATCGGTACGTTCCATCATTCTATCTACAAAGTCTTTGCTTGTACTGACGAAACTGCAAAATGAAACTATGTTTTTTGCCTGTCCTTCATCTATTCCCATCATCTCGATAAGAAATATGGCTGACCGAATCAAGTTATTGTAGTCATGCTTTTGATTATTGTAGTCATGATTTTGATCGCTCATAGGCTGAGAGATTGGTCTGTACCTTCTGAGGGATGCTACTACAAAATACAGTGCAGCAATCATCGCCATGGATTGCAATGCTACAAAGACACCAAATCCCAGCTGAAGAAAACTTATGAAACTCGATGTTTTGTCTACGCACGTGAGGATATTGGACGAATTACCTGTCTTTAGTTGAAGAAGATCATTGGGAATTTCACAAGTTACAATCAGGTTTCCAGATGCCGCTTGATTTATTGATGCGTAGAGAACCAAGGAGCTGCATATCGCTGTCCAGCCCAGAACAAAGACACATCGGTGAATATACACCTTCCTAATGTTAGTGATCTTATGCTCATGTGTAGGTGAGTTATGGAAACGTCTGAAAAGCATCAGTATATTTCTTCGTAGAATGCGATGTTTGTCCTCGGAATCAGCCGTAATCGGGAATATACACGAATTTTTCATTTCTGCAGCGGTTATGTTCAATTCCAAGATACTTCGTCCTATCACCGACATATCTGTCAGCTTTTTCTTCGCACCAGTCCAATGTACCCAGTAATTGGTCAATATAAACGTGAAAATGGACGCCCCTAGCGCAAGGAAATCGCCGAATCTAATATGCCAAGGGATGCTCTTGTGGTTGCAGTAAGAGTTAACAGTGGTAAATTGAGAATCTTCCAAAACCAGGGGTTCATTCCGCACATCACTGGTGGGCAAACAGTTGAATTCTAAAGGAGGGAAAAATGATGCCACGAACACTACAGCAAGACTTGCTTTGAAACAGTAATCTCTCCAAGTTTCCCACCATGGCTTAAGTTTCAGATTTGCGAGTGTATCTTCTGTACTCAGCAGACCAGCAAAAGACATTTTATTTGAATATCTACAATATAATTGCGTTCAATGGCCTGTCCCTGTATAAGGAATATTAAAGCTGGTGAAGTTTTCAAAAGATTCGAAACGTGGTTGTTTTCTGGCGCAGTTCCAGAGTTCACAACAATTATTATAAATGCATGCTCTTCATTCACGCAATTACTGTATCAAATGAGTGGTGCCCGAACACCCGAAACCTAGGTCATCTTGGTTTTAGAATAAATTATACTAACACAATGTCTCAATAGAAAACACTGCAAACTATCCGTATAATATGAATGACCAGATTATGTAGCCTAGGTATAATTACTATGTATTGCGATTTGAAAAATTATATATGCAGGAGTCGGGAAGCGAGTGGCGGAGTTGGTTAAGCACCAGCGTCACGACGCCAATGGCAGTGGTTCGAATCACGGTTCGGACCAACTTCTATGTGTCGGAGGTTATATGGGCTCCTCATCGGCGACCTCACTGCAGTTGCAGTGGCTTAAAAAGCCCAGAAATTACAGTGAGCTGACCTACAAGTCGGCAGCAAAAGACCCGATGAATCGCGAGCGAGATTGCATGTGAGAGTGGAAAGAATGAGAAGAAATGCATTGATTTGTTCAAATAATGTCATGTCGTGAAGCACAAGCCTTCAACAGGCGAAAAGCTCCACTGTTGTGTACAATAATAATAATATTAGGCAAAAAACTCATGAGACATATCCAACAGATTCCGGGTAACGTACGATTCGACATGATCCAAAAGATCACGTTATTGAGCACTGCATATTCTTCGAAAGGCCTTGAATGCACCACTGGACTAAAATTACACTTGTGAATCACAGCATAATTTCTGTAATTTCGATTCTTCATTTTCAATCATCTCTACCCCTGCTCTGTAAACCTTGCCAATTCTTCATCTACTGCAATTCTGTAATCTGACTTCTCCGTGTATTGCATAGGAACATCAATTTGACTGTATTACTGAAATTCTGAAAATTTACTCAAATCTCTCCATTTTCCTTCGGGGGCAGGTTGCTCCCCGGATTATGTGTGTATTTAACAGTTTTACTGTGAATAAAGAATATAATGATAATATGCAGGAGTTCAATGAAAACTTTCTCCGGGGATTAGTTTCGTAACACCTTCAAAAACATTGTACATTTAGCAATGTTATCACACTAAATATATTCTTCAGATAGAAGCAAAATATCCAGCAAAGATTAAGATGTTCATCTAATAAGCGCTACATGTTAGAATCATATCGTTGATGTCGTTTGGGATATTCTTCGCCTACGTTTCAGATGTAGGCGTACGCGTGTGTGAAGTTATTGTTGAAGAGGCTCCTTACGTGTGATAATTGCAAATTTTATGCGGTAGCTCGGTTCAAGTTGTAGCCTAATTGTGAGGTAAAGACACTGAAGCTGTGAACAAAACGCCTTTACCGGACACTTTTTCTTTTTGATTGGAGCAACGTGCTGCGCTCGATTGAGCTCTCCTAATTATATCGTTTGGCTGCAAAAGATATGGATCGGAGATTTGTGACTGATACGCACCGTACCGGTGATGGGTTGACTACACATCACTAAAACCTTCACACATCCTTAGCTTCGCTTGCACAGCTGACATATCAAAATCCAACAAAGTGAACCGAGGTGGATGGTGAATTGAGAAATCGTACTTTATATTTGCGACATTCCGTTGTCTGCTCATTACATTATATTGACTTTTGCGCATCGCATTGTACGTTGTACGTACCGGACGAAATGATGAAACCACAGTTAATGATGATTATGAGTATAATAACACATTGAAATCCAAAATAAAATCGCTGCCTGGGCCTGAATCTTGATATTATATGCCGATATAGCGGCATAGCCTACACATGGATGACTTGCGTGCTATGATCAGATGTGGTTACTGGTCAGTAAGGAAGTACTTCTACTTTCTTTTCGAAGTCCCTTAAGTAGATTTTACCTACTCGCACTGCTTTCTCAAGTAGTCATGAATTTAGACTACTTCTACTTCTAACTAACAGTTTTCAGAATTTTTGGCAAAAATATTTACTTACTTATTTACTTGTTTACTTATTTACTTTTACTTTTACTTGATTATCGACGGTGACTACTTTGACCACCTCTGGCAATGATCTAATGTTGGACCTAATCCAGGGTTGAAATGACGCGAGTCGCGAATTTACGTAAAATGACTCGACTCGAGTCAATTTTTGCATTGACTCGACTTGTACCCGAGTCATTGTGCATGACTCGAACCAAGTCATTGACTCGAGACTAGGACGGTCAAGACAGACATTTGATTGTAACTTCGAAGTATAGTAAAGTTACCACATTATTGGTAATTCGTTTATCAGTCCTGATCCTTGGAAAATAGGCAATAAACTATCAAGACTGAGGAAAATTACGATATTATGAATTCGAGCCATTCTATATCACCCGAGTAGAGGTGAAAATAGTGGATTGAACCGGATTGAACAGAAACTGAAAAGTGAACACAATGACTTGGACTCGGACTTGACACGGTGATGAATTGAAAACGACTCGGCTTGACACGAGTCAAAACTAAAAAAGTGAAATTGACTTGTGACTCGTAACCTTTTGACTTGGTTACAATCCTGACCTAATAATGCAAAGCAGTGGTTCCCAACCTTTTTGGATGTTGGAGCCGGATTTCAAACTTCAGAGTACGTATGGACCCCCATGAAAACACTCGAGTAGGCTATTTATAGCGAAAAGTTAGAGGTAGTTTATAGCCTACCAGTGTATCTCACCATCCAGCTAATTCCAAAGTATGCACGTTGACTTCTATAGATTCTATATCGGCTATTTAAGCATTCGTAGACGTAGACTGCCGAGTGCAATATTTGAAATAAACTAAAAATGCATATCATTGCTTCAACATACTATTATGTCGTTATGTGATAGCTGTTCAATGTTCATACATTCCATGAACAAATTGGCGGCGGATTATACGCTGGACTTATTACAATTTATGCTAGACTTTGAGCCGTAATTTTGATGTTAGTAAAATTGTGCCGAAATTTGCTCTTCACAAAGACGATTTATATGGTCTGTGACCAGCAGAACTCAAAATACATCCTTGTCTGACGAGTATTCATTCATGCGTTTGACGCTAGTCTGCAAGAATTATCTTTCCCGGTTTTCAGAAGCGGCCTTGCCCCAATTATCGTGCAACCATCATCTGTCTTGTGCAAATATCAGTTCAAGGCTAGTGATAAATAGCAAAAAAATTAGCGTTCTTGAAAATAATATCATACCAGATGTAGAAATATGGGTAGACTTTTATTATTTTGAAGGGACTTCTGCAGCTGAATTTCTTATTTCGTGAAATATGTGGTCGTGTCTAGAAGTCGCATGCCTTCGATTTGATATGAGCGAGTGCCGAAAGTCTATTTCGATAAGGGTAGGTGGCGGCGCGGGCTTGAGGGCCTGACGCTTCTGACGACCCGTTTGAGCACGATCGCAACATATGTGGCACCAAAATCGAGAAACATACTTTTCAATGAAGTTATAACGTCCAGACTAGTCATTTCTATATAGCAGCTCATATTCAAGATATTCTGGAATAATGGTTATGCATATCACAGGAGAACTTGGATTCTGGGATGAGGTTTCAATCCCTTTTTTGAGACAGACTAGAAAAAAATATTTTCAACAAACCTCAACAAAACATTTTGAAACAGCAATATTTTTTTTTATCAGTAGGCTATTGGCAATTTGGCAGTAAAATGGGTTTACACAGTAGTATATCTAATCTCATACGGCCATTCTGTTGATGTGCTTGCTGAAGCAATAGCTAGTTAAATGAGAAACAGCTTCGATGTTTTTCTAATTTAAAAAAGTTACAAATGGTTTACCAGTCATATTGCAAATTTATAGGTTTCGCGGACCCCCTGAAAATGCTTCGCGGACCGCCGGTTGAGAACCACTGGGTGTCAAACATACGGATGGTGGGCCGGGGTGAATTGTAGATACGTTAGTAAGAGCCCAGAATTATTTCACACACCAGCATATGTCTGGAAAGATTTATCCAACTCGGAAGACTCTCTTCGCGCAGGACGCGATTTCATGCCGGAAGATTTTTCATTTTTTATAGGAGTTTCACCCCCAAATAAATGTAAATATATTGATAATAATCAAGTGCCAGAACGCCTTCGTAATAGAGACACGACGCAATAGTTATAGAGCAGGGGTCGGAAACCAAAAATATCAAAAAATGTCAAAATATTACCAACTGGCGAGCCAACCATTTTTGATGTGGTCGTATTTAGCGTTTCAAGCGAGGTTATGCCATTGATTCTCACAGCAGGCCTATTTGTCGCGAAGGTTATAAAATTGTGGTTGCTACCGGACTCGACCTATCGTGCATCATTTAATTTTAGTCGCGTAGTAATGATAGATCTTCTGTGGTTGCATTGGTCGTTGCCAAGTCCACTGTGTTCGGTACCAATATAGATAAATAACCAACGTGAATCCTGCCACAGGAGACACCAAGACGTATCAAGTTTCGGCCCTAAGCGAGTCCGTGTAATGCGCTGTCAACGAAGTCGTCTCCCAAGCCTTCGATAGTGATATCTGCATTTATCGGCGAAATGCTAGAGCCTAACAGTCCTTACCCCGCAATCTGAGTTCCGTGATATAAGTGCGGTCATCGTTTGGTGAGGATCGTGTGAGAGATTCCACATATCATTTGAGTAGCCACAATTTTTCCCGAAGTTCATAAATTACCAACATACTGCAAACTAAGTCATCAATAACAATGGGCCCATCCGAAGCTGACCAGTGCCAAACTCATGAATTGTTCTAACTGCGTGGCCCCGGAGAATTGAATGCATCGAGGTTGACAATGTCGTGTCCTAAATTCTTGAAGTCATCGACTCCATTGACTCTACCATAAAATCTGATCACGTGGACTGCGAGAGGAAAAACGAACAGCAATATATGCAATTGACAAAACTCATTCACTAACTTCAAACAAATTCCACGCTTCGCGCGAGTAAGACAACAAATGGGTGGTAGGGCGACAGAAATAAATAGGTACGTCTTGCGTTCCTAAATTGCTTAAACCCGGGTTTTAATAGCTATGGAACGACTGTGTTTGTTTTTGAATTGTGGGTGTAGGAGCAGCAATGAAATGGACCGGATCAGAAGCCGTGATGGAAACCATGTATGAAGTTTCAATACTTTCATTTTGTGGTGGCCGGAGATAAGTGCTGTTCTGGTGATGGATATGGGGTATGAAAAATATTAATGAAAGCTCACGGCGTTCGAGCGCTAAAAAAGGTTTATAAACACTGGTCTATTTCGTTAACACTTTGGCTGCCAACAATCCTAAATTTAGAATTTTACTCAATCCCATAAACTGCCAGCGATCCTATACTTCGGATATTTTTCAAATGCGTACAGTGATGTCCGGAATAGGTTCTATCATCAGATCATGGGTGTATTCGAGGCTACTCAATAGGCTTGTTGTCAGCAAAAATCAAATAATCACATCTATGTACAATGTCAATAGGTCAACCTTTTTTGGGTTGACCACCAGGTGGCTTTTCATAAAATGAGCACTAAAAATTACAATATTTTAATAATTCCTTGATATTGAAAAAAACATGCACAAAGTTTACACTTATCAGCACGCCCGATTTCAGCTAAATATCCAACTCATTGAAAATTCATTGTTTGCTGGAGCTTACTGGTAATTTCCATAATAGGCCTGGGCAGCTAAAGTGTTTAACAAATGATTTTTTCTGTTCAAAGTATGTTATTGGCAGTAAATAAACCCTTCGCGCCTTCCAAGCTCTTTTGTGTGATTGTGACAGTTTAATAACGTATTTTGTTGCCGTTACACAACATTCTATTCTTCTATACCCGGATGTTGAGTGATTCATAATTAACCAAATTGAAAGAGTCCGCATTTTTTAATATAACCGTTTATACTCCCGACAACTCCTGCGCGCGACTAAAGCCGAATCACGACTAAAACAAGGTTAGAGCTACTGTTTTATTGGTTTACAAATTTTTGCGAATCAATGTACTGCAAGAATAGATCTCCTAAGATGGAGTCTCACGTACCATATATAGGCTTGAATATGTAGCATTCGACTTGACGAACAATCCTTGACGTCATTTGATCATAAAGTTTGCATCCGACCCGCGGCCCAAATTGAGCTGGGCATTCCTGATTACATCGGGGTTTTACTTAGAAAATCTCACGGCATCCCGTGCGAAAATATTTTTTATCAGAAATTTCCCTGTACCAAAATGATTTTTCCGACTCGTTTAAAAATTTGAAATCAAATCAGGAACATACAGTTTATCCCAAACTTTTCGTCAACGGAATCTGCCAATCTAAAGCAACATCATCCATATATTCCATACTTCATAGCCATTTGATAATTTCAGTCGCGAAACATAGGCGTACTCACTCGAGCCTCGAAGAATACATTAATGATCATTATTTCACTTTCATGGAAGCTATATAGCCTAAAGAAAACTATACACTTTTTTCTCAATCAGGTTACGCATGACTTTTATGTGTGCTCTCGATTGGTATCATGGCAACAGTAGTACCAGCCGTTGCGGGGTCAGGTAAAGCTGGGAGGACGATTCAGCAATCCGAGATTTGTACAACGCTGAAGCCAGATCAGTGAACACCAATGATATCTGTCGCCTGATAAATATCGTGAAGTACTGACTGAGGGTCATAGCTGGGGTTGCATTTAAAACAAACGGAGTTTTAAACAAAGGCTTTAAAAAAATTGTGTTTTTTTAAGTTGTAAAATTATGCCATAATTGTGTAAATACTTTCCAAAAACATGTTCAGGAGCCTACGGACAATTACCACCCGATATAGCCGACCCATATCGATATGGGATGGCTGTAGCCCTACAAATAGCCGATTTAACAGCAATAGTACAGATATTTCGTCAAAGGTGCTATATTTACCCTATATTTTCAATCGTCAATTTCAATCAACTATGGCTTCACAATTGAATATTCATGACGTCATGGGTTATAAGACAAACAAATAAAACAACAAAAAAACATGTTTTAATCAAGGGCCTTGTTTTAAACATTTTTGTTCTAAATGCAACCCTAGTCATAGGACCAGGGTTATATTTAAAAGAGTGCGACCAGACTCGCGAATATTTGATGAATCGAATTAACTCGAGTCATTTCCCTAATACATGCAAAATTATTCGACCTGACTTCAGTCATTTTGTGTATTGACTCAAGTCATTGTGCATGACTCGGCCATGTCATATGACCCGTGACTCGAACGGCCAGGACAGGCATTTCATTGTAACCTCGAAGAATAGTAGAGTTACCACATTATTGATATTTCGTTTATCAGTACTGTTACTTACAAAATAGGGCCTGAAACTGTTGAGCGTGAGGAAATGGTATCTTATGAATGCGAGCATTCGATATCACTCAAACATAGTTGTCAAACAGTGAGATGGATATTACTTGAACTCTAAACTGAAGAGTGGACGCAATGACTTGGACTCGGACTCGAGTCTTCACTCTGTGACTCCAACTCAACCCTCGGCTTCCCGACTTGGGCGCGGACGTGACTCGGTAATGAATTGGAAATGACTCGACTGAAATCGAGTCAAAACTATAAAAGTGAGATTGACTTGTGACTCCGAACCTTTTTATTGTGGTTGGTTACTGCCCTCATAACACCAACAAACGCTACCGCTACACACGCATGCATTGATTAGGATATGTAAAGTGATGCAATTCCTGTAATATGAAATGTCTTATTGCAAATTAAAGGTTGATTTCAGGCAGGTGGAGCCCATCAATTTAGTGGCTTGCGCTCACAATAGAATGTCGCGTGGCTAATCACTCGATAATATTTGATAAATCACGCTTAGTTTTCAGTCTGGGAAGGGTACCCAATGGTTAAAACACGTAGCAACATTAAATCGAGCGCAGCGCGAAAAAATAGAGTAAAGTTGCATAAATTCTCCCAAATATACTGCTTTATTTATGTTTATTCACCGAAACAATTTTGGGCCCCGCTTCGAGCTTCGAGGGGGATTTGGGTTGCGGCAGTTTCTGTCCTGGGTGTGAGGGCTAGAATAGAGGAGTCCATTCGATCCGCAATATTGTTATAAGCCTGATGATATTGCAATCCAGTAAAAAAAACTATGAATTTGGAGCTAGCATGTAGGAATCAAACCGGTCAGGCCCGCAAGCGTTTGAGATCCCTCTTTAAAAAACAAATTTGGCGGCTAATCGCGACACTGCATGTTTACCTCGATTGGGAACTGTAACACTTAACATAACAAAAATCATCGAGCTGTTCTCACGCCGATATACGTTTCCTTTTGTGGAAATGATTTGTATGGCTCCGTTAGCATTGCTTTGACCAAGTAGCTTTTAATGGCTTCTTAGCACAACCAAACAAATATAATTTGATGTTTAATGGCACAATCCGATGAATGGTAAATTCCGTTCGTCCCTTTTTGCGTTAGGCAACAGCTCCATTTACATTGTGAGTGTGAAAGAAACAACCCGAACCGCGAACAAAGGCACTCACATCCTGTACCAAGATTGTGGGGAGATTTGCTTAGGTTTGGAATTTCACCGAGTAAGCCGTCGAGATAATGAAATTTCCATTTCGAGTGTCGATATGCAAATCGAATCCTAATGGTGTCTGACATAATGTTACGATGTCTTAAATTCGGTCGACCGGTCTACAGGCTCAATTATTCGTTGTTACCAAGACAGCGTCTCGGAGATCTTTTCAACATATACAATATTCTGTAACCAAACACGGGAATGCCTTGTGATTTGAGACTGTGTGAAGCAGTCAAAATATGATTTTTAGTCATCAGTTTGATGTGTTCCTTTTGCACAGTTTGACAATTATATGTGGCACGAAAAAATATGTTGTACACTCAATGACTGTATTTAGTATTGATTATTATTGATTATTATTAAGCTCATTCGTTTCTCCGATTGGACCGCTCAAAATTTTTGCAGCAATTCAGCACTGGTGATTTTCATATAGATACAAAATTAAGCCGCGATACTCAGATACCGGTGTGATCGAAGTTGACAACATGCAGGAACTCCCATGGATATCGTGGCAGCATTGAATATTGTGGGGGATGTAGGAGCTCGAAATTGAATAATATTTCAGCTTGAATTGGGTCCAACGTCCAATCAGCCGTCACTTAGATTTTTTAACCGGTGTGTATTGCTTAATTGACTCGCATATTGTCATTATTAACCTTATTATGGACGTAAAAATCGCTTTATTATGCGGCTGTTGTTTTTGTAATTGCTATGGTGTCGACTTGTCTGGTCAAGGGATGTCGGCTTCAAGTCATCCACAGCGAGTCATTCTGTATTTTGCCTTTCAGTCGCAGGATGTAGCGACTATAGTGGACGAGCGAAAGTTTGAAGATTAACTTGTTCGCAAATAAAACGAAATGCGCAATCTTCATGCAGGAACCGTCGCGACTTCACAAATCATATACAACTTGAAAGCTTTTTCTTCATGTTAAGTGTTTCCGATTACTTGTATATTCTGTTGATGTTGAGATGACGCCCTGATTGACCAATGACGTGGATGACAAATGTCGTTGGGGTACTGGGTTTGAATTTGTGAAAAGGCGAGTCCAGCTCCATTATGACAGTCGGACTCAAGGCGGCTTCACACCCTATTTACACGACACGAATTGATGTCTAAAATATAGCTTTGGAAATATTTCAGATATGCAATTTTATTGGTCCTTATCATACGAATTCGTATTAAAGTTGCTTCCATCTTATTGAATCCAAATTACTTATTATAATATTAAATTAAGTACAATTTGCATGAATTAGGGGTAGCCAACCCGTCACATTACCACCAAAATCAGAGAAGGATAATACGTGCACAGTCAATTCGGAGTTTTCTGCCAAAATATACCACGAATCAGTTGATCACAGGGATGTGTACGTCAATGCCAGAATATTATGCGAATGCTTAACTTACGGCTTAAAAGGTCACCGTCTCCCATAGAAATTCGAATAGGGATTTAAAAATCATGACCAAAATTCCAATGTCCGCGTTTATAGTTTAATCTTCTCACAACGCAAATGAAGGGCCAACACCGCATCACGACTAAACTAGAGAGAGTATAGAAATATGACAACATATATCGTCGTTGGAGTCAGTGCGGTATAGACTATAGTAGGGTATGATTGTATTCAATCGGTAAATCCTTGTATTTTTGCCAATTCCATTTTGTGCAAGTTAGGGCGTTGCTAGTATAGAACCCCCGATCCGTAATATTATGTGGACCTATGGATTAAAAGGCACCATTATGGAATCATTCAACTGATCCAGCCCACAAGCGATCAAAAATTTATAATCTGACTTTCAACACGAGTTGAGATTGAAACCCTGTTCTGCAAGAACAAAGCTGGCGGCGGAACGCGACGCTGCTTTGTTCATCTCAATGTGGGAACTGTAACATTCAGCATAACAAAATTCATCCAGCTGCCCTCCCACCGATATCAGTTTCCTTTCGTAGATATAACTTGTATACTCTGGAGCCAGCACTATTTTAACCACACCCTGTACCACGATTTGGTGTAGGCTATGTGTTATTCTACGTTTAGAATTTCACTGAATGAGAAATCGAGATAATCCATCCGCGTCTCAACACGCCAATCGAATTCTAATGGTATATGATGTTACGGTATCTTTATTTCAGTTTAGAAGTCGGCGACCCAATGATACGTTGTTGGCGAGACAGCTTCTTGAAAATCACTCTAATGAAAAATAATGTTCTGGAAACAAACACGGGGATGCCATGTGATTTTAGATGACAGCTTTGTGTAAGGCAGGCAAAATAATTCCTTTCCATCATGAGTGTGACGTTTTCTTTCAAGAGTTTCAAAATTGTATGTGCCATGAAACTTATGTCATACTCTCTATGGCAGGAGTGGTCGAAGTTTTTTGCTCGCGTGCCGCATTCAACATGCTAATCCATTCGTGGGCCGCACTATATAAAATTGGGATTGTATAACAAAACGCCCTATTGGTATTTAATTATATAGTTGTGGGGATATGGAAATAATATATAGACCTATGCTTATTTAAAACAAACCAACCATCGATTTGTTGATATCGTACACCAGAGGTCGACCGATATTGATTTTTGCAAGCCGATACCGACACCGATTATCAACACACTTACAAGGTCGATAACCGATATCATAGGCCGATATTAATATGGAAGGAGCAGAGAACTATTTCGCCAAAAATATTATATATTAGGCTAGATGACCCTTGTACAAGCGACAGAAAGCTGAACGACAAAAGGGAAAACTGAAATTAAAAAGAATTATTTCTTAATTGTGCACATTAATTGTACTTTGGGATATCCCAAAAAGCAAAACGCGATGCAGAATTGAAGATCAGTCCAGTAGAGGCAGATTGTAATACAGGAAACAATTAGTTTCTCTGCATCACCCAATCAAGTAAAATGACGGCTGTAACGATGTTCAAATAAATGCTCTGAAGCTTTGAAACTGTTCTTATCTATATCTTACTTCCTTTGCATATCTGCTGAATGTATTGGGGTTATCGGTCAATGTGTGAGATATCGGTTTCATCGGTATCGACCCAAAATTTTATTTCTAAATTACATTGTTAATAACTGCTACTCAGTGCTCAGTGAATATGTTGATATTAGGTAATGAGAAAGAGACGGTTAATTAAAAAATATCTGTTAGCTGTCATGATTCGAAACAATGTTAAACATGATACATTTTAGCTCTCTTTAAACCCCTATCCACGTTCCTCTATCAAGACTCTAAAACAGTGGCTCCCAAATTTTTTTAGGCTCGTGTCCCTTTATGATAGTGAGCAATTTAGCGCCTACTTATCATGATATCACAAAATATCAAACAGTGCAACCAGAATGCTAGCAATTCCAACGGATAGTTTGATGGCATGGAAAATTATGGTTGTTGATGAGAGAATTGTGAAATATCAAAGTCGGACAACACACAGAGTAACAACCATAAACTTGGGTCGCTGCCTTCCGAGCAGTGTGCAGGTTAAATAGCCTTTATGTTGAGCGAAGCTAGCAGTTTTTCTGAATTTCGCCCTCCCTTGACTGAGTGTTTCGTGCTTTTGTCATAAGACCGTCTTTAATTAAAATCCCTAATCTCGGCGACATGATCGGCAGAAACTGAAAGGATGAGTTTACCCCTGACTCCAGTATGCGAATATTCAGTGCTGTAAGTTCTAGACCTAAACCTTCTTGGACTTCTTTCAGTTTTCGGCTTTGTTTGGCATGCCCGGTAATCCTTTATGGGTGATAGATAGGGCAGTTCAGATCAGAGTTGGATCAATTACATTATTTTATTTCAATTACAATTACAATTACAATTACTTCCTTGCATGTTTCCATTACATTACAATTACAATTACTCAATGCTAAAAATATCAAATTACAATTACAATTACAATTACTTCTAAACATGTCATTAATTACAATTATAATTACAATTACAATTACTTTAAAACAGGTAATTGATTCAGTAAAGAGGTGTTGTTTTACAACCGTAGCGACGTTATTAGCAACAATCTCAAGCTATTCATGTTTCATTCCTGATATGTAGAATATCCTTTATTCAAAAAATAGTCGAAGGTATTCGAACTATTCCTAATCATGAGTACTGAAAACTACAAGCACTGAAAAATGTTTCAAGCGACTGTTACCAACCAAAGGTTTGACCGACTAACCTCGAATAGGCTACAGGACAGTCAATGCAATGTAATCAAACGATCAGGCTACTCAGAGCTGAGTCAGGATAATGAAATGCAATTGGTAAGGCGTCAGCGATAAGGATGATACCGATAAGGCGCGTAAAATTAAAATAAATGCAAAAGCAAAGAACCTCCTAATAACTAAGAATTACAATATTTTGGTTTGCATTTATATTTTCACTTGCTCGGAAACTGTTAGATTGCATTTGATGAACATTCGGGTGCGAAAAGTTACTGGCTCCAGTAAATTTGGTCAAGATTGCAGGTAAGATTCGGATAACATATCTACAAATGCGTGATCAAGTTTGATGAAGCCTTGGTTGGAAACTTGAATTTTTTTTTTGCTATTGTTGCAACAAGCCTCGGTACTGGTCAAAGATTAAAAAACTTTGACCGTGGTGTAGGAAATGGTTCAGCACAGGTTTCAGAAGAGTTTATTTGCTGTTCATCCATTTTTGAAATATTTAGATTTAGTTTAGCCCACTGGTTCTCTAACTTTTTTAGTCACGCCCCCTTTATGACAGTCGTGCCCCCCTTATCGTCATGGCACACAGTGAAACCAGAAAGTTAGCAATCCTTACATATAGTTCGATGGTATGGAAGGTTATGACTGTTGATGAGAGAATTCTCCAATACGATATTCAGACTATACACCGAGCAATAACCATAAAACGGAGGTGAATCGGGCGAAGCGCGGAAAAGATTTCAATTCACTGGAGCGTCGCGCCCCGTTCAGATGCTTTCACGCCGCCCAAGGGGCACACCCCCAGTTTTAGAACCACTGGTTTAGCCTATATTGTAATTCACAAAGTTTTCTGTTGCTACTGAAGTATGGCAAACAGTTTAGTGTGACTTAATTATCTAGTTATAACGCAGCACGCCTAGAACACCGATGTGAATAGGCTAATTATTATTACATGTGGTGACTGTTTACTAAGGCCTTAAGGCCCCTCGTCATCATCCTGGTTCGTACCGGATTTTCACTGGTGCGACGAATAAATGATTGATTAAATGATTATTTTATGTTGTAATTGTCAGGTTTCCATGAAAATGTAATTGAGATTGTAATTGGGCAAAATTTTGATCAAATTACAATTACAATTACAATTACACAAAATAGAAATGCTTCAATTACAATTACAATTACAATTACAATTACATGAGAAAATGTAATTTATTACATTCAGCTCAATTACAAATTACAATTGATCCAACTCTGGTGTACATTTACCATACATTTGCCATTCTCTAGTCTACGAGAAATAACTCTGATTTGATATGAGAACTTGATTCAATATACACGGGT
The DNA here is from genome assembly GCF_051294905.1 of Botryllus schlosseri. Classification (NCBI taxonomy): domain Eukaryota; kingdom Metazoa; phylum Chordata; class Ascidiacea; order Stolidobranchia; family Styelidae; genus Botryllus; species Botryllus schlosseri. The sequence continues at coordinate 26,881,355 of NC_137242.1, read as the reverse complement.
TTGCGAATTCAATAAGTGTAGTTCTAATCTAATTTGGAGCAAGCTATTTAGCTATAATTATAATTCAAGTGTTATTTTAAATAACTTGTGTGAGCCTATAGATATGATTCTAATTGTAATCTAATTTGGAAAAGCTGAAAATTCTGGGTTTGTCCAAGTATGGCCTATTCACATAAAAATCGAGGTGAATATAATTATACAGTGAGTTCTGTATATCATATTTAATTGGTTCAAAACACCACAAGCTTTCAATACCATGAAAAGATATGAAGCATCCGAAGAAAGATTCCCTTTGTCTTGCAGTCTCTGTTGATGTCAACTAATAAACTATGAAAAAGGACCGAATATTACGGAATATGGACTTGAAATCAGTGATATCTATTTTTGGATAAAGTGATATAGTTGGAATCATAAGCGCAACTTCAATGTTTAATGGAGTACGAGATGCTATTTAATTACCTGCAAATCAACAGAAAGTGGGATACCATGGGTCAGATTTCTTCAACTCGAAAATTTTCTTCGCGCTTCGCGCCATTCCATCTCAAGAGCTTCGTTGCTTGAAATTTGGATATGCCATTCTCGCCGAAAAAGTAATAGTAGGCACAATAAAGGATACAACATTTCTTACAGAAATGAGTATAGACTTTTTAGCAATTCTGAGAGAATGGTGCCTTTAGGCCAGGGGTCGGCAACCTTTTGGTAGTCACGGGCCAAATTTCGACTGTACAACTTTTTCGCGGGCCGGAATTTTTCATAATACTATATTTTATGCTCGCTTCGGTATATTATCATACATTGCTGCAATCTCAATCATACCATTACCAAAACACATTTATTTACACTTCAACAACGCAGAATAAATGTGACAATTGACGCAGCTTGCTTTGTGAAAGGTTTTCAACTTCTGGTAACAAGTCAGATGAAGCAAGAATCTGATCATATTTTAAATGGGCGTCCGAAATAGTGATCTTAGCTTGCTCTTCGTGAATTTCATTGTTGAAAACTATTGTTTACATGCGTACGTGCTACCAAATATCGATGCAATTTCTTTTGCATTGATGGTCAAGCTGGGATAAAGACCAATTTCAAGAAGGTAAAGTCATGCAGCGGTATGCTCTTTGTGTGAAATTTGTCATTCAATTCAACTGCATCGCATTTCAAAACGGCCCATTGGAAATTTTCAGGCAATGGTATTGGCGTTCACATTAAACGGAGTACTGAATAGTCGGAATTTATTTTGTAGAGAAGGAATTTAGTAAAAGCGGGAAATATTCAGTAATTAAATTTCGTATCACAGTTACAAATGTAGTGTTGGTACTAGGCTTCTCTCCTCCAGTATAGGAACGTGAGCATAATTTCTTTGTATTGTTGACATTCCCAGGGTCGCAGATTTGTTTCGAATGCGCCTCAACATCTCATGTATTCAGCTGTTTTCCCCCGAAGTTGCAAATTCAATTTGTTCAGATGTGACGTTAAATGTATAGAAAGAAAGCAAGATTAGATAACCATTTTCGATTACAAGATTATGAGTCGGCGATATTTATATTTTCGAGGAGAGTTGCTAACTCATTTCTCGGTTCGTACACTCGTGCAAGCATAGCTGCTCGACTTAATGCGCCAACATAGCAGATATACAGGACATCGCCATATTAATTCTCTGCTTCTAATATTATCTGGCGTAAATGTTGGTGATTCAGTTTGTGAGACGAAATCATATAATCAGTTTTCATCATTGTGGCCAAAACACTATTCAGGTTTGTTGTCTTGGCGCACAATGCCTTCTGGTGAATTTAACTATAAATAACTAACCTGCGGAGGCTAGTTATCTATAATTAAACAGTACAAGTTTGAGATTTTGTCACTGCGTCTGAGATGTTCCAAGCGTTTTTGGCGGAGGGCATAGCGTATAGTGGTGACGATAAACGCCTACCAATCTGGCGGCCCGGCTCGATTCCCGTCGGAGGTTTATCTGGGCTCCTCTTCCCCCGCCGTCGTCGTTCTTATTACGACAAAAAAAAACAGAAAAAGACCCGAGAGAAGAAAGAAAGCACTCACTAGGTATGGAAAGAACTAGTAGAAACGGAGGCGGCTTCAAGAAGATCAACATCGAAAAGAACTGTGATATCGGGCACTCTAGGCCGAGGTGGATGTTAGAATGATAGGATCGCAACTGCGTGTCGTTCGACATCCTCCTATCTGTTCATGACATCGCATTGTGTCTTATCGTATTACACATTGTGTATGACTTGTTCAGATGAAAAATATAACTCAACGATTGATTGATTGATTCCAGCAAGCAGACGATAAGGACACCTTTGTTGCCACACCCCATCAGAGTGGTAAACCATTTAAAAAGTACGGAACACCTTCGGTTGCGAGATACACCCGATTGATAAGTAGCCTACTGATGTAGTCTACTCTACAGACAATCTCCATCTCCTACTTCAACCACCTTCGTTTTATGGCGCAACAATAGACTAATACCATGTAGGCTACTTATATCGTAGCAATGCCGCATTCTTTCCAAGCAGTGCTGCACTGCAGATTGAAACTCATTATGAAACGGCGGGTCGTATTCTTGTGATAACTAATTATGATTTCGCTTGGCGGGCCGTAGGTTGCCGACCCTTGCTTTAGGCCATGGACGGGCAACATACGGCCCGCGACGTGATTTTAAGCGGCCCGCGGACAGTTTCCGGTCGTTCATGATAATGTGGCACGCGGCCACAGTCTGCTGCAATCCCTTACTATATACTTGCTTACTATACATCAAATGTTAGTGACTATAGGTTATACTTTAGCATGCCAGTGTGTATAGAGTGCGAGAGTGGATCTTACAAGTAGTCGTCAACATAAGAAAGCCTGCATTACCGGTATTTACGCATGAAGTCATCCAGACTGAATTGATACCTTGGTAAGTTTAAAAAAATCTAAACCCCCAGTTCATATACAATACATATTTTACCAGAGGCTGGCAACGTACGGTCCGCAAAGGGATTTTGAGTGGCCATCGCAGACAGTTTTTGACTTGTGCACAACTTTGATCGACCACAGAGGCACATATGTCTCATTGACTTCAACAGCTATTGAAGTAGCCTACATACATTCATTGAATACTGTTTTGGTCTCTGCTTCAAACTTACAGTTAACATTAAATACGAATAATCACATAGGTGGATAAATCCGCGTTTGATGTATCGATTTAGGCGTCTGACCCGCCAAATATACAATATTTTTTATATATCCGGTCCGGCGACTGCAGACGTTGCCCTCCCCTGCTTTAGGCCATTAAGCTGATTTAATTCAGGACGGTAAAACCCACACTGTAAATCCGCAAGGTCGTATTGAACACTTCATAACACTTTTTTCTGCGTACAGACACACTTTTTGGGCATATAAACGCATTGGGCCATTATCGTCGCAACGCTTCTGCGTATTTCTCCGTTTACTTGTAACACTTCGTCACTGCGGCTTATTTTCAATAAAATTTATACTTGGTAATTTATCATCAATTTTGCATTCATAAACCATCGCTACGTTTGGAGATCACATTAAATCACGGTATATGTAAAATAATATTACTCACTTGACCCAACACTAAATTTAAGGGTAATATTTCAATGAAATATACATATTTCCCTGTGACGCAGAGGGGTCACAACCTTCGTCGCGGTAGAGCGCGCTCGATTTCAGTTTGGATTTGAATTGGTGGTTCGTCAGGCTTCAGGCAGAGAGTAAGGCACACGAAAAAACTTGGCGAAATGGATATATTGAAGCAGTTTCTGCTACCTGATGGCGTAAAGGATCATAAATTCCATGTACTGTAAGGTATGGAGATGCGGTAAATGTTATTGAATGTATGTAATGTGAGAATAGTCATAAAATTAACTCGTTTTGACATTGCAGTAACGTCGTTTGTTTTAGATGTTTTAGCAGGCTACTCATATCCCTTATTCATATGAATGTTCTTTAGATGTTTTGTAGTATATGATTCGTCTGATCTTATTGCTGGATGATCGAGCTTCGAATCTGATAATATACCAGGCTGCGACCAGGTCCAGTACTACGGTACTGATGGGAAGCTGCTATAAAATTAACTTTTTTGACATATGGATAAAGGGATGTTCTCTCTATCCACACTGAAATATCACTATGTAGGCGATATCGTGGTCCATTGTGGACAAGTACTGCAATGTCAGCAATTGAATGCCGGTATGACAGTCATGCAACGGTTTTGATTGTTTTTCAACTGCAACACGTTTTACACTGTAGGCCTACTGTTTATTCCAAGTGGTAAGGTGTTAACTAAAGCGATTTTTGAAATGTCAAAATAGGTCAGAATTTTGTCAAAATTGTACCGTTAGGTCAAAAATTGCCAAAATTCTTTACAAAATCAAAATTTTGTTGGCAACTTGCATTTCGTTTGTATCATAGATGATTGCACTGTCGGTGAACTTATCATTTTACAATTTACATCTTGTAGCCTACTTTATAGTCCTACCGTTGTAGACGGACCATCGTCTGCTCATTGTGAATCATAAACTGTCAAATGAAACAAATACTCAACGTAGCCTATTGCACTATCCTAACTGAAGCAAGACTGCGTGGGCATTGGTTCTTCGATTAAAAACCGTATGATGAATACTTGCAATGTAGACAACTTTGTCATAATGAGAGAGAGAGTGCAGTGTACGCACAACTTCAGTGTTGCCGGCCAACAACTGCAGCTGGTGAACGTTCTTTCTTCATTCTTGCCAAGCTACTTAGTTAGGACAGACACTTTCTACCCGAAAATGTAGGAAAGTATCTTTCGTTGTACTACAACAAATTTTTAATTATTTCTACCATAATACGAGATGTAACTAATACTAGAATTATTCATGGGTCCAGATTTCGATAAAATAAGTTCTTTTTCATGTAAAAATTTGTCAATTTTCATGCTAAAAGATTTTTTCAGATCAAATTACTTCGGAAGAACAGAGAGCTCCAGCCAGAAATAAAGATAAGTTCTGGTAATACAATTCTAACACTATGTGAGAAAAACCTAATTTAAGTACATGGGGTCAAAATTAAGTTTTTCATCATCAAAATATGTGTGAATTTGAATTTTTTAGTCAAAATCTTACCTTTTTAGGTCCAAAAAATCGCCCCAATAATAGCACAGCCAAACAAACAATCTTTTCAACAAACCATGGATCACAAGGGGTAGTATTTGTTTTGCCCAATCCCCAAATTTGACTTTTCTGAGTTTATTGTGATACGGTAACTGAACTAAACTCTATTTTGCAGGTAGTATATATTGAACTTGGCACCTTTTTGAAATGCATTTGCTGTATGGAATACTGGTAAGCATCACGTTGTTTTGTAAGTGAACTGGTATATCCTTAGAGAATGAATTTGATTCTGTTGCAATCGGTTATCTTTGTGATAAAGATTTTTATGAAAGTTTACTGGTAAAATTTCACAAAAATTGTTAACAATCCAGGAAGTATACTAACTGCGCCAGAGTAAAATTGGTGGTAACGTCATGTGCAACTTTCCATTCCATTACTCAATTATTCTATGAAATACACCCTTCTGTCACGCACAACTTATTGCAGAAAAAAAAAACTGTATCCAGTATGATATCTGCGTGATTACTGAGCAGTTCAATTGAATTGCGAAATTTTGCAACAAATATTTTCTTTTCAATAGTCTTGGATTGATCCTCAAATTCGTTCAACTGATGTCCACTCTTTAAAAAGAGCCCCCTGGGTCTACCGTGCCTGCGCTATCAGACAATGTTGACAGTGACGTGAGGAGTCGTTCGTAACGGGTTTTGTGCCGGCACAGTCATCTTATGTGATACAGACCTTTGTCTCAAGAGCCCATGGATACATGTGATTATGTAAGCCTATTTTTTCATTTTATATATCACCATTGATTATGTAATTTGCTGGTTTTTGGAGTCCTACTTTTCTCACGAACTATCTCGCAGAGTAGCTTACGGGCTATTCGATATGAGCTGAAAAAGGCTTCATCTGTGTACACTAGGGCTGTTCAAAAATAACTTTTTTTCCTGAATCTTGCGGGTTACGTGATTAAATCGTTAGGTTGCCTTAAAAAACGACGCACACCAAATTTGAATTCATTCCAACCAATATTCGCGGATTTCGTAGAGTTTGAAACTTTCGAATTTGCCTATGAATGCAAAAAAAAAATTTTTTCAAATTTTTCTTCCAACCCCATAAAATTGTTGCGCTGTCTTCAATAACCATGCAAAACAAATTTGACTCAATTCCAAGCCGTAGAAGCGGAGTTATTTGAGTTTTTCGATGACAATTCTGGGATTATCCCCCAATCAAGGATTAAAAAATTAAGAATTAAAAATATTTGTAGTGTAGCTTAGCTGTTTGGGTCGAACAAATGATTAAGAAAGACTGCAAGTCCCAATCCTTGAATACTTGATTAAGTACATGCAGACTAGACATAGGCTATGGTCTTTGACTACTTAACTAAATTCCATTTCTGACCAATGTCTATTGTTAGCAGTAAGACTGTATGTGCTTGTAATCAGGATAGTGTGCAATGACAAAATTAGTAAGTTCAATTTCTTTATTAGTTGCTGAGTCATACGTAAGAGCTACACTTGGATTTTTTATCTACATTTTTATTAAACAGGATTGGATATCTGCCATATTTGAGTGATTCATACATTTCAGGATATTAGAGAGTCCATGTTATAAAAACTTGAATAAGGAAGGATATTTAGCAAATCTTTATTTCATGTTAATTGCAAGTGGATAATTCGAGTTGTGCCACAATGAAACAATTTAGCATGCCACAGTTAATCATATGTTTGCATATGTTTAATGGTTGTATGATAGTCATTCAACCGACAATGTGGCATATGATTTTCGAAGTAAATTGGTAATAATGCTGGAGTTGGAGTCGGTACGTTTAAAGACCCAGGAGTCGGAGTCGGTACGTTTAAGAACTCAGGAGTCGGAGTCGGTATATTGAAAATGTGTGGAGTCGGAGCCGGAGCCGGTGGTAAAATTTACCGACTCCACAGCCCTGAACAGAGGTGTTGTTGAATGTAAAGAGCTGGGGTAACTTGTATTTAAACTACTGCTTACTGATCTATACTTGGAACATCAAATTGAGATCATTTCCCATTTCGTGCTAATTCCAAATAATTTCGTTAATTAAATTTAATCTGGAAGGAAGTATTTTGAAAGATTGAGAACAATTACAATTACTGCAATGAAGGAAAAGTATTCAACACCTTCGATAAGATGTCACAAAGTTTTTTGTACTAAAGACAATCAATGTGTCCTTTGTCTGGTCAATTATTGTAATGGAAATCCAAACCCATAGAAATAACGATTATACTATATTTATTTTCGGATCTTGTTTGCAATCAATTACATTTTCAGCAAAACGAGGTTGATGAAGTCAACTGTCTTCTTCTCCAAGCCAAATTGAGAGACAAGCAAATACAATCCAAGACCCAAGCGCATGTCTTATTGAAACAGGTATCGTAATCTTCCTGTTTTGTGGACCATACAAATATACATAGACCGTTCATAGACGTACATAGACGTTGTGCTATAAATTTCATCCTGAGTTACAGTTCTGCATTCTCACTGTGGCCTGTGCGTCTGAATGTCAATGTAAATGTCAAAATGGCCGAATTGAAAAAAGCCCGGACCTAATTCAAGATATTTTTATTAGTCGTTATGCGAATTTTAGTCCTTCTCAGTGATAGGATTTCACATGTACCCGAGCGCCTTTCCTGCGCTTGGGTAACCTGAATGTGTGAAATATTTATATTTATTTCTGCATAAAATTTAGAATTTTCATTGACATATTCAAAACTTTGGAATTTAATCACATTTTCAAGGAGCACAACTTGGAGTCGACCAGTAGAAAAGAAGCAAACATCATGGCACGCCACGAATCAGAGATTGACCGATCCTGGATTGTAGCTGATGCCAAGAATATAAAACTGCTTCAGTGAAAATGAAGTATTCAGAAACATTGTTGACGTTTTGAGCTACTATGCATTGGATTGTCATACCCTGAAGGAGTGGTTCTCAAACAGGAGAAAGCATTTGAAGGGGCGTGAACCCGCTGTCAACTAAAATCTTTTTCGCACATGGCAGCTTCTACTTATTTCTCTGTGTATGGTCAGAATTTAATATTTGAATATTCTCTCATCAACAACTATTACCGTCACTGCCATCCAACTATCAGTTGGGATTTTTAGCGTTCTGGTTGCTTTTTTTAATTTCATGATACGACGATAAGGGGTGTGTGAATTTTTTTTGCTATCATAACGGGGCGTGTCCAAATATGTTCATGAACCAGTGCCCTAATGACTTCCAGATTTCATATTTTGCAGCAGACTGGCAAATAACAACAAAATCTTTTCTGTAAATCTGCAAAATTTGTATGGACTGAAAGAAACGATTTCTTTGTTATTTAAACAAAAGTGATTGGCATTAACCTGATATAAATCCTTGTAATGCAAGCCCAAGAATATTTTTGATGCATGGTTAGCAGGCCCAATTTCATTAAGAGTAAAAAAATACTTTGGTACTTGTTTATCGTGGTAGTGGTAGTGAAACTGATATATTCATTGTTTGTTTTTTTACAATAAAATTAGAAATTTACAAGCCATAATTTGATCAATTATAAATATGTTTTAATGATTTGTGTTGATCATGTTTTCCGTTAACGAACGTAACCAATGAATTTGATTCCATGCCATTGTCACGAAAGTTAAAGATACTAAATGATATTTTGTTATCACTATCCCTAATTCCCTATGCATTCATTTTCATGATTGAACGAGTTGCATGATATTTGTAGTGAGTTTGCTCTTGATCATTTGTGATGTTCGTGATTTCATGGACTATTCCGGAAACGGTTTCAACTGCTGATCTGAATTTATGAAACCCTGTCACAGCAGCTATTGGAAATTTCAATGTTTGCACGTATTTAATCACCCAGGTTGGGTATTATAAGCGTCATCTATTCATGAATCAATAAAATCTGATTTTATTTTGAGCCCTGCGTTCCGGTGACTAGTCAACCAGCCACTTTGAGGCTGAACACTTTTTAGGTAAACACTTTTAATTTAAACACTTCGCAACACTTCTAGGCGTTCAATTTTTCGATCACGTTTCGTGTTCAATTTTCCGTGTTGAGCAACACTTCAGAATTTACAGTGCAGTGTTGGGATCAAGTCACTACCTTCGAGTCACGAGTCATTTCGAGTCATTGCACATTTTGACTCGAGTCAAGTCAAGTCAATCGATTTTCGAAGATGACTCGAGTCAAGTCAAGTCAGTCGATTTTTGGAGGTGACTCGAGTCAAGTCGAGTCAAGTCAAGTCAAGTCACGAGTCAAGTCACAATTCAAGTCAAATTGCATTTTCGAGGTATCAGGAGTGATTACGTCATTGTATTTTGCTAGCTGTCTGAAATACAGATTGAGTAGTCATTGATTTTGAACAGAAGAAGGAATGTAGAGTTAAATATACACGCAAGTAAGGCGCTGTATCGCTCACATACAAGTAGAACTAATAAACTACGTAAGTAATTTCACAGCCTCAGCTTATAGTTACCAGCCAAAATAGAGAATAGAGAAACGAATTGATAAGATGCAATACATTACCCTTTTGCAAATTGATATGATACAATTCGAGCCTGTCCCAATGGTTGAGGACTATATAAACTATTTTCGAATTCAATTTCAATAAAACAAGAGGTTAAGTTAAGTTAAGAACACAGAACAGAAATAGAAATTCTGCTATTAAATTACTTTACTATACTATAGTTTAAGACAACGTAAGCTGTAAGCTTCGATCACTTCGTTTGTGATCAATATATTTGTGAGAGAACAATCGAGGCTCAGTAGAACGCACGATCATTGAATGATTGGTCGCTCTCACGGGTTACACCAGCGTTGCGCGAACAATCCGAACATATGCAAGATACAGTGATTTTTATCGACACTGATTACTTGATGACTTGAAATTGACTCGTGAATTTTGCTCCAAGTCACGAGTCAATCCACATTTCTGATACGCCGAGTCAAGTCAAGTCAAGTCATTTTAGCAAAGTGACTCGAGTCAAGTCAAGTCATACGAAAAAGTGACTCGAGTCTGACTCGAGTCAAGTCATGACTCGAGTCATCCCAACACTGATTGCAACCCAGTAAAAAACTATGGATTTGGAGCTAGCATGTAGGAATCAAACCGGTCAGGCCCGCAAGCGTTTGAGATCCCTCTTTAAAAAACAAATTTGGCGGCTAATCGCGACACTGCATGTTTACCTCGATTGGGAACTGTAACACTTAACATAACAAAAATCATCGAGCTGTTCTCACGCCGATATACGTTTCCTTTTGTGGAAATGATTTGTATGGCTCCGTTAGCATTGCTTTGACCAAGTAGCTTTTAATGGCTTCTTAGCACAACCAAACAAATATAATTTGAGGTTTAATGGCACAATCCGATGAATGGTAAATTCCGTTCGTCCCTTTTTGCGTTAGGCAACAGCTCCATTTACATTGTGAGTGTGAAAGAAACAATCCGAACCGCGAACAAAGGCACTCACATCCTGTACCAAGATTGTGGGGAGATTTGCTTAGGTTTGGAATTTCACCGAGTAAGCCGTCGAGATAATGAGTTTTCCATTTCGAGTGTCGATATGCAAATCGAATCCTAATGGTGTCTGACATAATGTTACGATGTCTTAATTTCGGTTTACCGGTCTACAGGCTCAATTATTCGTTGTTACCAAGACAGCGTCTTGGAGATCTTTTCAACATAAACAATATTCTGTAACCAAACACGGGAATGCCTTGTGATTTGAGACTGTGTAAAGCAGTCAAAATATGATTTTTAGTCATCAGTGTGATGTGTTTTTTTTTGCACAGTTTGACAATTATAAGTGGCACGAAAAAATATGTTGTTCACTCAATGACTGTATTTAATATTGATTATTATTGATTAATATTAAGCTTATTCGTTTCTCCGATTGGACCGTTCAAAATTTTTGCAGCAATTCAGCACTGGTGATTTTCATATAGATACAAAATTAAGCCGCGATACTCAGATACCGGTGTGATTGAAGTTGACAACATGCAGGAACTCCCCTTTAAGTGGCCATGGATTTCGTGGCAGCATTGAATATTGTGGTGGGATGTAGGAGCTCGAAATTGAATAATTTTTCAGCTTGAATTGGGTCCAACGTCCAATCAGCCGTCACTTAAATTTTTTAACCGGTGTGTATTGCTTAATTGACTCGCATATCGTCATTATTAACGTTATTATGGACGTAAAAATCGCTTTATTATGCGGCTGTTGTTTTTGTAATTGCTATGGTGTCGACTTGTCTGGTCAAGGGATGTCGGCTTCAAGTCATCCACAGCAAGTCATTCTGTATTTTGCCTTTCAGTCGCAGGATGTAGCGACTATAGTGGACGAGCGAAAGTTTGAAGATTAACATGTTCGCAAATAAAACGAAATGCGCAATCTTCATGCAGGAACCGTCGCGACTTCACAAATCATATACAACTTGAAAGCTTTTTCTTCATGTTAAGTGTTTCCGATTACTTGTATATTCTGTTGATGTTGAGATGACGCCCTGATTGACCAATGACGTGGATGACAAATGTCGTTGGGGTACTGGGTTTGAATTTGTGAAAAGGCGAGTCCAGGTCCATTATGACAGTCGGACTCAAGGCGGCTTCACACCCTATTTACACGACACGAATTGATGTCTAAAATATAGCTTTGGAAATATTTCAGATATGCAATTTTATTGGTCCTTATCATACGAATTCGTATTAAGATTGCTTCCATCTTATTGAATCCAAATTACTTATTATAATATTAAATTAAGTACAATTTGCATGAATTATAGGGGTAGCCAACCCGTCACATTACCACCAAAATCAGAGAAGGCTAATACGTGCACAGTCAATTCGGAGTTTTCTGCAAAAATATACCACGAATCAGTTGATCACAGGGCTGTGTACGTCAATGCCAGAATACTATGCGAATGCTTAACTTACGGCTTAAAAGGTCACCGTCTCCCATAGAAATTCGAATAGGGATTTAAAAATCTTTACCAAAATTCCAATGTCCGCGTTTATAGTTTAATCTCCTGTAATCCTCACAACGCAAATGAAGGGCCAACACCGCATCACGACTAAACTAGAGAGAGTATAGAAATATAACAACATATATCGTCGTTGGAGTCACTGCGGTATAGACTATAGTAGGGTATGATTGTATTCAATCGGTAAATCCTTGTATTTTTGCCAATTCCATTTTGTGCAAGGTAGGGCGTTGCTAGTATAGAACCCCCGATCCGTAATATTATGTGGACCTATGGATTAAAAGGCACCATTATGGAATCATTCAACTGATCCAGCCCACAAGCGATCAAAAATTTATAATCTGACTTTCAACACGAGTTGAGATTGAAACCCTGTTCTGCAAGAACAAAGCTGGCGGCGGAACGCGACGCTGCTTTGTTCAGCTCAATGTGGGAACTGTAACATTCAGCATAACAAAATTCATCCAGCTGCCCTCCCACCGATATCAGTTTCCTTTCGTAGATATAACTTGTATACTCTGGAGCCAGCACTATTTTAACCACACCCTGTACCACGATTTGGTGTAGGCTATGTGTTATTCTACGTTTAGAATTTCACTGAATGAGAAATCGAGATAATCCATCCGCGTCTCAACACGCCAATCGAATTCTAATGGTATATGATGTTACGGTATCTTTATTTCAGTTTAGAAGTCGGCGACCCAATGATACGTTGTTGGCGAGACAACTTCTTGAAAATCACTCTAATGAAAAATAATGTTCTGGAAACAAACACGGGGATGCCATGTGATTTTAGATGACAGCTTTGTGTAAGGCAGGCAAAATAATTCCTTTCCATCATGAGTGTGACGTTTTCTTTCAAGAGTTTCAAAATTGTATGTGCCATGAAACTTATGTCATACTCTCTATGGCAGGAGTGGTCGAAGTTTTTTGCTCGCGTGCCGCATTCAACATGCTAATCCATTCGTGGGCCGCACTATATAAAATTGGGATTGTATAACAAAACGCCCTATTGGTATTTAATTATATAGTTGTGGGGATATGGAAATAATATATAGGCCTATGCTTATTTAAAAGCAACCAACCATCGATTTGTTGATATCGTACACCAGAGGTCGACCGATATTGATTTTTGCAAGCCGATACCGACACCGATTATCAACACACTTACAAGGTCGATAACCGATATCATAGGCCGATATTAATATGGAAGGAGCAGAGAACTATTTCGCCAAAAATATTATATATTAGGCTAGATGACACTTGTACAAGCGACAGAAAGCTGAACGACAAAAGGGAAAACTGGAATTAAAAAGAATTATTTCCTAATTTTGCACATTAATTGTACTTTGGGATATCCCAAAAAGCAAAACGCGATGCAGAATTGAAGATCAGTCCAGTAGAGGCAGATTGTAATACAGGAAACATTTAGTTTCTCTGCATCACCCAATCAAGTAAAATGACGGCTGTAACGATGTTCAAATAAATGCTCTGAAGCTTTGAAACTGTGCTTATCTACATCTTACTTCCTTTGCATATCTGCTGAATGTATTGGGGTTATCGGTCAATGTGTGAGATATCGGTTTCATCGGTATCGACCCAAAATTTTATTTCTAAATTACATTGTTAATAACTGCTACTCAGTGCTCAGTGAATATGTTGATATTAGGTAATGAGAAAGAGACGGTTAATTAAAAAATATCTGTTAGCTGTCATGATTCGAAACAATGTTAAACATGATACATTTTAGCTCTCTTTAAACCCCTATCCACGTTCCTCTATCAAGACTCTAAAACAGTGGCTCCCAAATTTTTTTAGGCTCGTGTCCCTTTATGATAGTGAGCAATTTAGCGCCTACTTATCATGATATCACAAAATATCAAACAGTGCAACCAGAATGCTAGCAATTCCAACGGATAGTTTGATGGCATGGAAAATTATGGTTGTTGATGAGAGAATTGTGAAATATCAAAGTCAGACAACACACAGAGTAACAACCATAAACTTGGGTCGCTGCCTTCCGAGCAGTGTGCAGGTTAAATAGCCTTTATGTTGAGCGAAGCTAGCAGTTTTTCTGAATTTCGCCCTCCCTTGACTGAGTGTTTCGTGCTTTTGTCATAAGACCGTCTTTAATTAAAATCCCTAATCTCGGCGACATGATCGGCAGAAACTGAAAGGATGAGTTTACCCCTGACTCCAGTATGCGAATATTCAGTGCTGTAAGTTCTAGACCTAAACCTTCTTGGACTTCTTTCAGTTTTCGGCTTTGTTTGGCATGCCCGGTAATCCTTTATGGGTGATAGATAGGGCAGTTCAGATCAGAGTTGGATCAATTACATTATTTTATTTCAATTACAATTACAATTACAATTACTTCCTTGCATGTTTCCATTACATTACAATTACAATTACTCAATGCTAAAAATATCAAATTACAATTACAATTACAATTACTTCTAAACATGTCATTAATTACAATTATAATTACAATTACAATTACTTTAAAACAGGTAATTGATTCAGTAAAGAGGTGTTGTTTTACAACCGTAGCGACGTTATTAGCAACAATCTCAAGCTATTCATGTTTCATTCCTGATATGTAGAATATCCTTTATTCAAAAAATAGTCGAAGGTATTCGAACTATTCCTAATCATGAGTACTGAAAACTACAAGCACTGAAAAATGTTTCAAGCGACTGTTACCAACCAAAGGTTTGACCGACTAACCTCGAATAGGCTACAGGACAGTCAATGCAATGTAATCAAACGATCAGGCTACTCAGAGCTGAGTCAGGATAATGAAATGCAATTGGTAAGGCGTCAGCGATAAGGATGATACCGATAAGGCGCGTAAAATTAAAATAAATGCAAAAGCAAAGAACCTCCTAATAACTAAGAATTACAATATTTTGGTTTGCATTTATATTTTCACTTGCTCGGAAACTGTTAGATTGCATTTGATGAACATTCGGGTGCGAAAAGTTACTGGCTCCAGTAAATTTGGTCAAGATTGCAGGTAAGATTCGGATAACATATCTACAAATGCGTGATCAAGTTTGATGAAGCCTTGGTTGGAAACTTGAATTTTTTTTTTGCTATTGTTGCAACAAGCCTCGGTACTGTTCAAAGATTAAAAAACTTTGACCGTGGTGTAGGAAATGGTTCAGCACAGGTTTCAGAAGAGTTTATTTGCTGTTCATCCATTTTTGAAATATTTAGATTTAGTTTAGCCCACTGGTTCTCTAACTTTTTTAGTCACGCCCCCTTTATGACAGTCGTGCCCCCCTTATCGTCATGGCACACAGTGAAACCAGAAAGTTAGCAATCCTTACATATAGTTCGATGGTATGGAAGGTTATGACTGTTGATGAGAGAATTCTCCAATACGATATTCAGACTATACACCGAGCAATAACCATAAAACGGAGGTGAATCGGGCGAAGCGCGGAAAAGACTTCAATTCACTGGAGCGTCGCGCCCCGTTCAGATGCTTTCACGCCGCCCAAGGGGGCACACCCCCAGTTTTAGAACCACTGGTTTAGCCTATATTGTAATTCACAAAGTTTTCTGTTGCTACTGAAGTATGGCAAACAGTTTAGTGTGACTTAATTATCTAGTTATAACGCAGCACGCCTAGAACACCGATGTGAATAGGCTAATTATTACATGTGGTGACTGTTTACTAAGGCCTTAAGGCCCCCCGTCGTCATCCTGGTTCGTACCGGATTTTCACTGGTGCGACGAATAAATGATTGATTAAATGATTATTTTATGTTGTAATTGTCAGGTTTCCATGAAAATGTAATTGAGATTGTAATTGAGCAAAATTTTCATCAAATTACAATTACAATTACAATTACACAAAATAGAAATGCTTCAATTACAATTACAATTACAATTACATGAGAAAATGTAATTAATTACATTCAGCTCAATTACAAATTACAATTGATCCAACTATGGTGTACATTTACCATACATTTGCCATTCTCTAGTCAACGAGAAATAACTCTGATTTGATACGAGAACTTGATTCAATATACACGGGTTTGCGAACTCAATAAGTCTAGTTCTAATCTAATTTGGAGCAAGCTGTTTAGCTATAATTATAATTCAAGTGTTATTTGAAATAACCTGTGTGAGCCTATAGATATGATTCTAATCGTAATCTAATTTGGAAAAGCTTAAAATTCTGGGTTTGTCCAATTATGGTCTATTCACATGAAAATCGAGGTGAATATAATTATACAGTGAGTTCTGTATATCATATTTAATTGGTTCAAAACACCACAAGCTTTCAATACCATGAAAAGATATGAAGCATCCGAAGAAAGATTCCCTTTGTCTTGCAGTCTCTGTTGATGTCAACTAATAAACTATGAAAAAGGACCGAATATTACGGAATATGGACTTGAAATCATTGAAATCTATTTTTGGATAAAGTGATATAGTTGGAATCATAAGCGCAACTTCAATGTTTAATGGAGTACGAGATGCTATTTAATTACCTCGTTATTACTTGTGCAAATTAACAGAAAGTGGGATACCATGGGTCAGATTTCTTCAACTCGAAAATTTTCTTCGCGCTTCGCGCCATTCCATCTCAAGAGCTTCGTTGCTTGAAATTTGGATATGCCATTCTCGCCGAAAAAGTAATAGTAGGCACAATAAAGGATACAACATTTCTTACAGAAATGAGTATAGACTTTTTAGCAATTCTGAGAGAATGGTGCCTTTAGGCCAGGGGTCGGCAACCTTTTGGTAGTCACGGGCCAAATTTCGAGTGTACAACTTTTTCACGGGCCGGAATTTTTCATAATACTATATTTTATGCTCACTTCGGTATATTAACATACATTGCTGCAATCTCAATCATACCATTACCAAAACACATTTATTTACACTTCAACAACGCAGAATAAATGTGACAATTGACGCAGCTTGCTTTGTGAAAGGTTTTCAACTTCTGGTAACAAGTCAGATGAAGCAAGAATCTGAGCATATTTTAAATGGGCGTCCGAAATAGTGATCTTAGCTTGCTCTTCGTGAATTTCATTGTTGAAAACTATTGTTTACATGCGTACGTGCTACCAAATATCGATGCAATTTCTTTTGCATTGTTGGTCAAGCTGGGATAAAGACCAATTTCAAGAAGGTACTCTTTGTAAAGTCATGCAGCGATATGCTCTTTGTGTGAAATTTGTCATTCAATTCAACTGCATCGCATTTCAAAACGGCCCATTGGAAATTTTCAGGCAATGGTATTGGCGTTCACATTAAACGGAGTACTGAATAGTCGGAATTTATTTTGTAGAGAAGGAATTTAGTAAAAGCGGGAAGTATTCAGTAATTAAATTTCGTATCACAGTTACAAATGTAGTGTTGGTACTAGGTTTTCTCTCCTCCAGTATAGGAACGTGAGCCTAATTTCTTTGTATTGTTGACATTCCCAGGGTCGCAGATTTGTTTCGAATGCGCCTCAACATCTCATGTATTCAGCTGTTTTCCCCCGAAGTTGCAAATTCAATTTGTTCAGATGTGACGTTAAATGTATAGAAAGAAAGCAAGATTAGATAACCATTTTCGATTACAAGATTATGAGTCGGCGATATTTATATTTTCGAGGAGAGTTACTAATTCATTTCTCGGTTCGTACACTCGTGTAAGCATAGCTGCTCGACTCAATGCGCCAACATAGCAGATATACAGGACATCGCCACATTAATTCTCTGCTTCTAATATTATCTGGCGTAAATGTTGGTGATTCAGTTTGTGAGACGAAATCATATAATCAGTTTTCATCATTGTGGCCAAAACACTATTCAGGTTTGTTGTCTTGGCGCACAATGCCTTCTGGTGAATTTAACTATAAATAGCTAACCTGCGGAGGCTAGTTATCTATAATTAAACAGTATAAGTTTGAGATTTTGTCACTGCGTCTGAGATGTTCCAAGCGTTTTTGGCGGAGGGCATAGCGTATAGTGGTGACGATAAACGCCTACCAATCTGGCGGCCCGGCTCGATTCCCGTCGGAGGTTTATCTGGGCTCCTCTTCCCCCGCCGTCGTCGTTCTTATTACGACAAAAAAATCAGAAAAAGACCCGAGAGAAGAAAGAAAGCATTCACTAGGTATGGAAAGAACTAGTAGAAACGGAGGCGGCTTCAAGAAGATCAACATCGAAAAGAACTGTGACATCGGGCACTCTAGGCCGAGGTGGATGTTAGAATCGCAACTGCGTGTCGTTCGACATCCTCCTATCTGTTCATGACATCGCATTGTGTCTTATCGTATTGCACATCGTGTATGACTTGATCATATGAAAAATATAACTCAACGATTGATTGATTGATTCCAGCAAGCAGACGATAAGGACACCTTTGTTGCCACACCCCATCAGAGTGGTAAACCATTTAAAAAGTACGGTACACCTTCGGTTGCGAGATAGGCTACACCCGATTGATAAGTAGCCTACTGATGTAGTCTACTCTACAGACAATCTCCATCTCCTACTTCAACCACCTTCGTTTTATGGCGTAACAATAGACTAATACCATGTAGGCTACTTATATCGTAGCAATGCCGCATTCTTTCTAAGCAGTGCTGTACTGCAGATTGAAACTCATTATGAAACGGCGGGTCGTATTCTTGTGATAACTATAATTACGATGTCGCGGGCCGGACGATTTCGCTTGGCGGGCCGTAGGTTGCCGACCCTTGCTTTAGGCCAGACCTGGGCAAAGTGCGGCCCGCGAAGCTATTCTGTGCGGCCCGCGAAAGGTTTCTTCGAATTCAGAACATAAAACTTGCTTTTTGAATGACCAAAACCGTAGACTGTATCAAATGAACAGGAAATTCGTTTACTTTGAAGCCTGTTCAGTAATAAGCCACGATTACGCTGCCTACGCACCTGGCATGCGTAATCCAGATTCAAAATAAAGGCAATGTGGCAAAGTATGAGTAGCAATTGAAGTCACAAAACATTACTCTTTCCATATAGTTTAGTTCAAACCTTCCTCGTTGCCATTGTCACATTACGCGTTATAGGGTATGTGTTTCAATTTGTTACGAATTCTCGTAAGACAAGTCGATTAGTGCTCGCGATTACTATGACTCTGTCATATCTATCACACATAAAAGATTAACGGGCATGCCAAAAAAGAAAGTCGAAAACTGAAATTCAAAGAAGGTTTAGAATTTAGAGCACTAAATATTCGCATACTGGAGTCAGGGGTAAACCCATCCTTTCCGTTTTCGCCGAGCATGTCGCCGAGATTATAAATTTTAATTAAAGTCGTTCTTTTGACGAAAACACGAAACACTCGGTCAAGAGAGGGCAAAGCTCCGAAAAACTGCAAGCTTCTCACAACATGAAAGCTATTTATGCGGCACACTGCTCGGATGGCAGCGACCAAGAAAATACAAGCTTTTTACCATTGCATATTCATTTCAGTGCAGTGGTTCTCGAACTGGGAGACGTGAAAACATCAGAAGGGTGGCGCGATGCCCGAATTTATCGAAAAAATTTTTCGCGCTCCGCGCGATATACTATAGCTTGTAGCTGTTGCTCTGTGTATTGTCCGACTTTGATATTTCATAATTCGCTCACCAACAGCCATAATATCCAATGCCATCAAACTATCCGTTGGGAATGCTAGCATTCTGGTTGCATTTTGTCATGTCATATGATAAGGGGGCTCAAATTTGTTCACTATCATAAAGGGAGACGTGCCGAAAAAAGTTTGAGAACCACTGCGTTAGAGTCTTAATAGAAGAACGTGAATAGGGGTCTGAAGAGAACTAAAATGTAGCACGTTTAACATTGTTTCGAATCATGACAGCAAATAGATATTTTTTTAATTAACCGTCACTTTCTCATTCCCTAATATCAACACATTCAAAGAGCACCATTCATTAACAATGTGATTTAGAAATAAAATTAATATACGCTGGAGAATTTAGCTAAAAATGTTCCCTCGGCCCGCCAACGTATTTATTTTTCTCATTTGGCCCGCGGAGGAAAATAATTGCCCACCCCTGCTTTAGGCCATGGACGGGCAACATACGGCCCGCGACGTGATTTTAAGTTTCCGGTCGTTCATGATAATGTGGCACGCGGCCACAGTCTGCTGCAATCCCTTACTACTTGCTTACTATACATCAAATGTTAGTGACTATAGGTTATACTTTAGCATGCCAGTGTGTATAGAGTGCGGGAGTGGATCTTACAAGTAGTCGTCAACATAAGAAAGCCTGCATTACCGGTATTTACGCATGAAGTCATCCAGACTGAATTGATACCTTGGTAAATTTAAAAAAATCTAAACCCCCAGTTCATATATACAATACATATTTTACCAGAGGCTGGCAACGTACGGTCCGCAAAGGGATTTTGAGTGGCCCTTGCTGACAGTTTTTGACTTGTGCACAACTTTGTTCGACCACAGAGGCACATATGTCTCATTGACTTCAACAGCTATTGAAGTAGCCTACATACATTCATTGAATACTGTTTTGGTCTCTGCTTCAAACTTAAAGTTAACATTAAATACGAATAATCACATAGGTGGATAAATCCGCGTTTGATGTATCGATTTAGGCGTCTGACCCGCCAAATATACATTATTTTTTATATATCCGGTCCGGCGACTGCAGACGTTGCCCTCCCCTGCTTTAGGCCATTAGGCTGCTTTAGTTCAGGACGGTAAAACCTGCTGGGGCAGGACTACCACACTCGGACATTTCGGAGCTGACCGTAATTACCGTTCCAGAGCACGCCAAGACCTGTAACATATCTGTGCACTGGCGGCGGCGATTAACATTTTGACCTTAAAATATCGCACTGCATCGGCACAACCGTCGATATTAATATCTCCAGTCGCTGAAATGTCTCCTGTCCCTGAAATCCCGATGACTTTTGTTAAAAACCCTATGGGGCCCAAAACCAGCCTTTGAAGGGGGCTTGACAAAGTGCTGTTTCGATCCTGAATAAATACAAAAATAACTTAATTTGGTGATATCTAGAAAACTGGAGCCAATTTGCAGAAACTATTGCCATTTTCGAGCTCAGCGCCCCTGATGTACCCGTAAAATCGTTCTCACTGTTCATGTTGAAATGATTTTGTTGGTCAGTGTAATAATAAGTTGATAAACCAACCGAGGGTTCATCATGCAATGAGATACTATCGAAGTACGAAGTCAGTTACCGTGATTTCGACCGATCACGTGGTAGGCTGTCACTGCGAAAGTGTTATATTTCATTTGTACCAGCTACATCCCGTTGCGCGGATCCAATGGACCGCCACAATGTGGATAAGATCTTATCGAAATGGTGAGACACTTTATTCAAAACTGATCTCGACTCAACGTCGTTATTTATGATACCAATCCTCGAAAAACCATGTTTATTCAAGTTTACAACTCTCACAGATAAATTGCTATCTATGGAATCGAATTGAACGCTGCGATGACATGATATATTAAAAAAACATGCAATTCGTGTGACGTGTGTAGTCTTCCGCGTCTGGTTTTCCTCACGACCTTGCTTTATCCTTTAAAACATGAACAGGTTATTAGGATCTATCATAATAATGTTGAACAAGAAGACATGTTAGTTTCTTGGCAATAACAGGCTGCCATGTGCGGAAGCCACATTCTAGTCTGTACTGCTCCCTGTGACAGTTATAGTATAGTGGCGTCTCTTATATATATCTGCCTCTTTTGTATCCATTCGCTTTGGCGGAAGGACGCACATTAGAGTATCTGTAGCAGTTGTTGCGTCGTGAGTGATCAACTACAGACGTAGGTCTTTTACACTTTGTATAATATCATACGCCAACAATTTCTTTCAAAACGCACGACATGTTAGATCGATCCAAGAGGAAATCAGGGGTGCTAAGTCCGAAAATGCCATAATTTTTGTTGAATTAGTTCTGATTTCTGAGATATTGCTTCTTAATACATATTGCAAGAAAAATTGCAAGCCAGTGAGTAACATAGATTATTTCTCGCTTGGGGGTAAATAAGGCATTGATATCATCTTCCACCCAGCACTAACATAAACAATTTCGTGCTCTGATAAGGAAATAGGTAATGTTGTCCTGTAATGTATCAGTTTGAGGCTAATATGTTGCCCTGACAGTTTACGCTAACTAATCACCAAATTTAAGCTCCAGAAAGAGTCGAATGACAATATCTCATCTCGGAGGATTAGTGGGCTCAAAGGTAGTAGCCTTTTAAAACTCAGATAGTGTCCCTTGCTAATATGTTCAGAAATTTTACTTCATGGGTGTTTAAGGTATATGTTATGAAATGAGGGATAGGCTACGGCAATACAGAGAAATTGTTGCAATGACCGATATTTTGACAAATCTATGCCATTCAGAATCCTTGCGGTTTGGCGCGAGTCAAAGAATCACCAGGATGATAGTTATATTTTCCATGACCGACATGTCGGGTTGGAACCGAAAGATGATGTTATGGTACTATACCCTAACATTGACTGTGCTTTACAACCAGTTGCACGATCCCCTGAAATTCATGTTGTTGTTTTCGCGTCCCTGCAAGATCTAATTTCGGATCATGCTGCAATGTTAGATATAGTGGAAGATGTGGATGACAATAGTAGCTGCTGTAGCAACTACGGTGACATAGACTCAACTCAACATCTTCGCGAATGACGGGTAAACGGAAACATTTTACTTGAGTTCAGCCAAACGGCCCAATCATGGAGTAGGTTTCATCTAAAATGGGTCTACCGTGGCTATTTCTCGCCTCATTGATCATGTATTCTGATTCGGCAACAAGAATAAAGTTCTTCCGGTATAGGTTAGGAATGATCATGTTTTTCCATCACATATGACTGAAGTTGATAAGGCAGCCCAGCACTCATTTATCAGGGCTGTGAAGTGAGTTCCTTTTACCACCAACTCTGACTCCGACCCCAGACGTTTTGAATATACCGACTCCTACTTTGAATCCGACTCCAGGAATATCAAATTCACCGACTCCGACTCCGGGAATTTCAAATTCACCGACTCTGACTCCAACTCCGACTCCGACATTCCTGTAAATCTACATGGAAAATTATACCGCTGTTACATTTTTTTACGTGGGATATGGTTCACAGAAATTATGACATCTGTAGTCACAGAAAGAAATTAACTTTGTGATGGTGTGAAAACGTAAAAACTTGATGACATCTATAACTGCAACAACACTTTTCGGTAACATTTGGTTCGATTTTAAAGTACCTGGAGTCGAAGGTAGAGCATTTTAACAAATTTCGACTTCGACTCCAGCCAGCAAGTGGTTCTCAAACTCCAACTACGACTCAGACTACAAGGAGTGCTACAGAATTTCTATGACTCCAACTCCAACAAGAGAATATTTAACGACACTCTGACTCCGACTCTACAGCACTGCTTTTGACGCAGTTATATAATGATTGATTGGAATCACAGAAGCAAGCAACTATCTATTCAAGGGCTGGCCAACCTTTTCAGCCAAAGGGCCACATTCGATTGACGAACTGTTGCGCGGACCACTATCCGCGCGAAGCGCGAAAATTTTTGGAAGTTCACAGGTCAATTATATTGTCACCTGACTATATTGCGGGCCTGCTGTATATCGCTGGGCTCAGTTTGCAAGGACTGGGCGATTGGCGTCTGGGCATATCGATATCGAAAGTTTCGACCAACATGCGTCAATAATTTTGTGCCTAGGTTTCATAGTCGACGGTCTTTCTGCGAGTGAAAACGCAAAGTCGCATATGTTGAACGACACTCTGTCTCGTAATCGCGAATATAGTTAGATTCAATCTGATACATTAGGCGTTCTTTCATTTTCACAAAGGGGCAACAATATTAAAAGCAAGAAATCTAGTGACAACATGTTGCGCGAAACGTGTAGAAAATTTTTACTTTTGATAAATCTATCACAAATTATTCTGCTTTATTGTAGTGTACGAAGATCTATCAATATGTGACTGGCTCATGGATCTGCGAATGCGTCGGAACTGATATTTTAGTCATCACATCTCAAGTGTTGCGGCCAGACTAATCAAATTTTTGGTTGGCCTCACAAGTTCGCAATCTGTGTAATCCATTTTTGATAACATTAGAAATTTCGGAAATTACCTCGCGGGCCACTCAAAACCTTCTCGCGGGCCACATGTGGCCCGCGGGCCACGGGTTGGCTGGCCCTGATCTATTCCATATCGACCAGATGTGATGCTTACGAATTTTCAAGCTCTTGGATCCAGGACGAGCATGAAAACCCACTATCAATTCAGTCGCGTATATCACTTCCCTGAAAACCTCGGAAATATGAGTGAGGAACAAGGTTAGATGCTTTGACAATATATCAAATAAATAGATGATAATATGACAAAAATGCTTGCTACTTGATTTCGTCTGTGCTTACAAATTGCATTCTTTCTTTTGTAGGCTTGGGCATACCGGATTTGTTATTACTACGGCACTTTCTTTTACATAAACACGGAAGATTCTGACTAAAAATTCAATATGTTGTCACTTCGTTACCTTAAAAAACTTCATTTTTCCCAAATTTTGACCTCATGTATGACTATTAGCTGTTGTCCATCATAATGTTAGAATTGTACTACTTATCTTCACTTTTGGTTGGAACTGTCTGTCATTACGAAGTAGCTTGGCCTGAAAAAACCTTTTTGACTAAAAAACTGACAAATCGAAATCTGGACCTATGAAGAATTACAATAGGCTAGTTACATCACGCATTACGGTAGGAATAATCAAAATTTGTAGTAGTACAACGACATATACTTTCCTACAATCTCGAGTAGAAAGTGTCTGTCCGTAGATTGTCAAGAATTAAGAAATAACGTTCAACATCAGCGGTTGTTGGCTGGCAACACTGAAGGTTTGCTTGCACCGCTGGTGACATACCGTGCTGCTTCATTCTGACAATGTCTTCTACATCACAATTTTTCATCCTGCGCTTCTCGATTTAAGAATCAATGCCCACGCAGTCTTGCTTCAGTTAGGATATTGCTAGGGCCATTTAAAGTCATTAAAGTCATATTTTTTTTCTATGCAGCAGTAAATCGTGAAATAAATTCAAACGTAAAATCCGCATCCCTATGAGGTATATTAAGAAAGTTATAAAGTCATATAATGTCATATTTTCCTGGTTCGGTCATAAATCGGCTTTTTAAGTTATATAGTCACATTTCTGAGTTATAAAGTCATATCGTTGTATACTTTGAATAAAAAATACCAATTTAAGCGGCGAAGCACTTGAGCACTAGGAAAGTAAGGCAGTTACTAGTTGGGGTAGCTGGTTGAATGCTGCTCAATATGATGCCGAGAGACCTCCACAAGGCAATGAAATACTCAGTGCGTAGGAAGGTGAAAGAATTATTGTAAAGAGCGTCAAAAATTCAAACAACGATCCAAAGTTTACTATAGTTAGTTAACATAAATATGCCTCCACTATACCAAGATTTCAAACTCAATATTCGAAATGGAAAGTTGTACGTACACCGTCAAATAGGCCCATGCTGATCTAAATGCAGATGTGGTCAAAGTAGTCAAGAAAGCTACTCAAGTAGAAGTAGAAGTAGCGACGCAGAAATCTACTCAAGTACAAGTAGAAGTACTTCTTCCCTAAGCAACCTAAAACTACTTGAAGTAGAAGTAGAATTTGCCGGCTTTAAATCTACTCAAGTAAGTAAGTAGTTTTGAAAACGGTCATATAATACGTTCGCATGGACTTTCAAAAGCTGCAAATTGAGATATATGCGGAAGGTGCAGAGAGCTTCATGAACAATGTATATTGATGCATCCCAGAAGGTATAAATTTCCGACAGCATGAGCATTCGACCGAATCATGAGATGCAAATGATAGTTTTTCTATGGAAATTAGACACTAATCTTTTGTTTACTCGAACATTCCGTTTTAGAAAATGTCATGACATGTTCTCTCCCCAACATATTAAGGCCTTTAGTGTAGTCGAAGAGCAGTACGGAAGAGTTGTATGAACACGATGTTAACACTTTGCGCGATTCATATTCGATGATTAAAAATATGGCGTAACGTAAAAATGCCATATTGTGTAATTGTAATTTAGGATAATAGACGGCGATGCTACACTTGCTTTTAAACTTAAACATGTATGTTCTCAAGACAAAAGAACTGAAACTAATTAGAACTCCAAATAATGATACTATGAATTTAACGAGAACTACAAATACTACATCAGAAAAGCGGAAATGTATTTTATGTCTTTTGTCGAGACAGTTTTAACGGTGGTCTGCTAAAACAGATCTAACGCTCAAGAAGTCAGAGCCCACTTTCCCAGATTAGGACACACCATTGGCTGCTAGATTACGATATGATCGGTAAATGCTTGAATGCGGAACGCTAGTTTCAAACGTTATGATGGGTCATATTTACCGTGATGAAATATGTCATAGGGTCGCCAATGCGGTGCAATGCAACCTGCAACCTAAATAATATTCACTTTCGTGAAAACATATTTGTAACTCTATTATCTACTTCATGTGAAGCGCGACGGAAATTCCGTGTTTGACTCAATTTCTCCTGAAATTGAAAGTTAGAAATCAGTGAAAACAACCCGAGAATTCCCCAGTTTCTCTTTCTAATTGGTGGGTTATACTACTTCTACTTGACAAACTGAAAATAGCGAAAAGTAAGTAAGTAGATCACTAAATATTACGAACTAGAAGTAGCGGAGATTATATCTACTTGAGTAAGTACCAGAAGTAGAGGAAAACTACTTGAGTAGTTCGAAAAAGTAGAAGTACTTCGTTACTGACCACCTCTGTCTAAATGCCATTGATTTCGAAACAGATCCGTTTGAGCTCAGAAATTACATTAAGAAGCGATTGGACAAAACGATGTGAAACAAATTATGGAGCTACAAACACAAGACATTTTACCAGCGCTTTATGCAAAACTGCAGAAGTGTCAACCCACATCAGCGTCTGTAGAGCACTCATTTTCCTCACTAAAGTCATTTTACGTCCAAATTGTAACTTCGAAGACTCTAAAACTCCACACTACATGGTTTAAAATAAAAATGGACGTGTATTACTGTTGTGTTGCGTATGTTTTACTCTTTGGTTCCGTGAGTGACGTTGTTCGCATGTGAAAATACACTATCTTCACATAAAGTCATATAAAGTCATATTATTGATTTTTAAGGTCATATAAAAATGGCCCTAGATATTGCGGTACGTTTAGCAGATCACCATGTCAACCTCTTTGTTTCTTTTGACCGTTTATGATTCACAATGAGTAGACAATGGGCCGTATGCAACGGTAGACCTACAAAGTAGGCTACAAGCTGCAAAATGTCAAATGATAAGTTCACCGACAGTGCAAACATCTACGATACAAACGAAATGCAGGTTGCAAAAAATGTGGATTTTGTAAACAATTTTGACAATGTTTTGCCGTAACGCTACAATTTTGGCAGAATTTATTTTGACGCGTCAAAAAATCGCGCTCGATATTACCTAACTACTGATATTAATTGTTCACTTCGAGCCGTTTTTATGTGGTATATGAAGCTTAGTCTCACACATTAGAATATGTTAGGAGAATGATCTGATGGAAATACGAATATATGGGGCATTTGTGGTGTTAAATCAGGGGTCATCAACACGCGGCCCGCGAGGTCATATTTTGTGGCCCGCGACATGATTTAAGACTTCGGAAGTAAGTCAAGAAATCCATTTTGAAATGCTGAAATTGGCTACAGTATCAACATTTTGTTGTTGTTCTTTCAAAACAAGCTATTCTCTTGTGCCCAACATCACTATTCGTCACTATAGTTAAAACGGCTTTGGCGATGGCAACAGCATTCCATCGAGGGAGAATAATCAGCTGATATGAATGGGCATATTGCCTTGGTGTACAATGACCAAAACACTGCCAAGACCGAGACGCTTAGTAAACGACATAGGGCATTGGTTCTCAAAATGAGGGCGCGCACTTGTTGTGGGGGCGTGAAAGCATCTGAAGGAGGCGCGGAGCTGCGATGAACTGAGAATTTTTCCGCGCTCCGCGAGATTTACATCGAATTCAAATTTTGTGTATAGTCCGGCATTCGTATTATTGAATTCTCTCGGCAACAGTCTTAACCTTCCATGCTTTCAAACTATCCGTTAGGATTACTAGCATTCTGGTTAGATTTTGTGATATGACGATAAGGGGGACCGAAATTTTTCAGTATCATAAAGGGGGCATGTCTAAAAAAGTTTGAGAACCACTGGCCACCAATAACGATTCCTTCGTCGCTGAAAAGCGTTTCCTGGTATCGTCCACAGCTCAGAGTTCAAAATGAAATGAAATTGACGATAATTTTTTTTTGTTGCATTTGTATTCCTTTATTAAAATATTACTTCTTTTTTGGTCAAGTTGCCAATCGCCTATATTAGGTAGCATGGTGTTGTACTGACGTGGAGTTTTATAACGTGGTTGCCTAGTTTATAACGATAATGAACTTATGCGGCCCGCGGCTGCTACGAAAGTTGAAAAGTGGCCCGCGACCCATTTTGAGTTGGCGACCCCTGTGTTAAATATATGGAAAAAATAGATTTATACAGCAGAGCACCGTAAAGCTGATTTCATTGGCCTTTATATTTTACGAATTCTTGGTAATTTAGTGCAGTTATACTTGGCAAAACATTTAATATGGGCTGTTCGGACAAAATTAAACCTGGCTTCAAACAAATAAAAAATATTTAAAAAAATATCAAAATTATTCGATATCTTGGAAACTAGAGCCAATTTGCCAAAGCAAATGGAATTTCCGAGTTCAGCATCCCTGAAAATCGTTCTTATTTTCCATGCCAATTTGTTTGTTTGTTGACCTTTGATGCGTCGTCAGCTTAATTAGGAGTTCCATACTAACCTGTAGAACGAGATTGGCCGAGAGTATCGTCAGTTTGTCTGATGATTGACAAAGGAATTGCGCTTTCATTCGCAACAGTCGCATCTAAAATGGAATGCTCGACATTACATATGCGACAAACGAGTCCGCCTGGTGTAGACCTACCGCATAATTCATTTTCTCGGACAACCATACGCGGGCCCAAGGTCCAAGTCAGGCCAAAATGAGGGTCAAATTTTAGATGAGTTCAAGGCAATGTTCCCTCTGAATTTTCATGAGGCTGCGCGCACTCACCAACTCACTGCGCGGTCCCTTGGACAACAGTGCCTAATATAACGACTAAAAAGGTAATCATTTCGGCTTTTTTTGTGCGCAGAGACCGTGTCATCAATGCGCAATTGCGCACGTGCGCGGCTTAGAGGGAACATTGGTATTGGTAATATGTGTTTGTGTAATTAAAAGCCCGTTATTGTCGACTGAATATTATTTGAAGAGCTTCTTGGAGGTACAGAACTACAGAATATTATTTGCGAATGAATTTCCAATGAAACGTATCGAAAGAGGTATACTCACCCAGAGAAGACATGTTTCTGTTATAGGAGAATGTGTTGCTAATCCGTCTCAGAGAAGTTCTCGTCTTCCTGCATATTATGTCCGGTATCGCGGAATAGAGAAATGGATTCAATGCGCTGTTGATCGGAATGATGATCAGACCGATTGGCAAGTATGAGTCGCGTGGCACGTCCAGTCCTGGCAATACAATTTTCGGATGGCTTTTTATCGTCCATATATATATATATACATGAGCAATAAGCATAGCCGAAAAGCAGAAAAGACATTTTAGGCTATTAAATTGCATTTGTATTCGGTGTTGGTCTACATGTACTGTCATAGTTGGAAAAGTAATAATCTGCAGCTTTTCTAAATTAGAATAGAATTAGAATAACTGAATTCGCAAAAACTTGGAAATTGAATGAACTTCCAAAGTAGAAAGAAATACAAAAAAATCAAAGTTCATATCAAATCAGAATTCGTTCTCAAAAGCATGATAATGACGAAATTCTGTTCAGCAAGCTTCATTCGTTTTGTTCTATACAACTGTCCGGTATCATATTCAGAAGAAACAAACAGAAAATATATTATGATTAAAATTAGAGCATAGAAACATCTTACAACTTAGACGAGAACGACAATAACGATATTTCGCTTTAAATATTCTAATTGGACACCTAAAACTATACAGGTGTCAAGTCTGCTTGGTATACAAAACAGGCTGCACCGCTGCAACTGCAACTGAATATCACGCCTCACCGGCAAGTTGCAAAAAAGCCATCGCGCAAACTGGCATCCAGCAACAGAAATCAGAGGCGACGATGCGGATGAGTTTCCTATGCATTCGCGCGTCCTGCTCTCTCCTGTGCTTCTGTATATTCACGGACATATGCTTCGGTACCATTACCGCTCTACAACGTCACAGAGATATGGTCGATGGTAGGCCAAATATAATGTAACGAAAGTTTACAATAAATATGCAAAAACGCTCTCGGCGTAATAAAGTACTTCAGAATTACACGTAACAAAAACAAACATTTATGTCAACAGAGGTGGTCAGTAACGAAGTACATACACATTTTAATGTACTCCAAGTATAGGTTTTTCCAACTTTCGCTACTTATACGATTGAATAGTATATTCATATTGAAATGCACCCGAATATTGTTGGCTGTCACTCATAAGGGGTAATCGTCAGCAACTAGTAGAGAATTGGACAAAACATTGTATATCAACAATCGTGTGGTATAAAATGTTCTTTCCAATTCTCTAAGAGTTGCTGACGCTTTCAATATGAACATACTATTCAATTGTATGTTGAAGTTCTGCACTTTCAAGAAGCTTTTCAATATACTTATTCGGTGTATTCTCTAAGGCAGTGGTTCTCAACCTTTTTGTCTTCGCGGACCCCTTTTAGACCTTCACGGACCCCCGCGTACCCCCTCAAGTTTGAGTTGAAATTTAGCTCAATTAACACGTAACCGTCATCTGTCTTGTGCAAATATTATTTATATATGCTAGTGATAAACAGCAACAAGATTGCTTTTCGTGGAAATAACATCATACTATGTGTAAAAACTCGGTATGTACGCACTGCGCAGACGTGTCTTGGAAATCCTAAACGATTGCCGAAATCTATTTCCACAAAGATAGGTGATGGCGAATGCAATATTAACGCGTAACGCTTCCAACGACACCTTTGGGTATGATCACAACATATATAGCACCAAAATTGAGAAACAGATTTTTTAATGCTGATTTGTTTATGTTATTCCTTGTGTTTGTCGACTACAATGGTCATTTAAACCAGGCCAATATTTTTCATTTTGCTCCGTAACAGCCGGCTTGCAGCACCACCCACTTCTAATAAGCTTTTTGACACAGCTTATGCGGATCGCGTGACGAGGAGGAGCCTAGATAAACCTCCAACACATAGCTAGCAATTCTAGACTCAACCTCGGTCGGACTCGAACCCACAGCCCATTGGTGTCGCAGCCGTGGATTTTACTACTACGCTGTCTCGCCTCTTCGTTTCCATGTATCAGCTCACCTTCAATTTATTCTGGAATTGCGTTAATGTACATCAGCCTACAGATGAAAATGGATTCCGTCGCGAGGTTTTGATCCCGTTACTGGGCCATATCAGGAATAGAAACTTCAGGAAGTTCTATTTCAAACTACTGTTCACTAATTTGCTGACACTTGAAATCCAAGTTGAAGACCTCTCGAAGTCACCCTGATTGACTTTACTACTGCAACTTGCTATTTTTTTCCACAAACTTCATCAAAACACCTATCAACGCCAATATGTTTGTATCATTAGGCTATTGGGACTTTGGGTTCGACTATGCATTTGTATGGTAGGATGTTTCATCTCAGACAACCATGCTGTTAATGTGAGTCCTGAAGTTTTAGCGGAAATTAAATGAAACTGCATCGTGATCTTCCTATAATTTAAAATCAGGTTATTAATCATTTTTCAAATTTAGAGGCTTCGCGGACCCCCTGAAAAAGATTCACGGACCCCCGGTTGAGAACCACTGCTCTAAGGCAATTGTTCTCGACCTTATTGGACATGCGCCCCCCTTGGCGATGGTCAAAAAAATTGCGCCCCTGACCCCCCTGCACCCATCGTCATGTCAAAAAGAGCACATAATCTAATACAGAGGTGGGCAACATTTTGCTAATCACGGCGGCATTTCAATTACTTATGTAGCCTAAGGCCGCATTCCTGGGAAAAGCCGTAATGAGCTAACTGGACGCGAAATACATATGTTAAACTGTCCATTTTCATTCCCGGTGAACTCCGGACTATTCCACTTTTCACAACGACCTATTGTACGCACCGAAACCGTGAGTGGCAATGTTATGAATGGTTGCTGCCATAGCATATCGTCGCGCAGAGAGCGAAAATTTTTCAGATTCACGAATGAATTCCGTAATTAATAGTAGCACTATCACATATTACCATCAAATATTTACCCTTTCTCAGCTCATGTAATCAGATTCACCGGTACAGTTGATGGAGGGAGTGCGTTCGAAAATTTAGGGCAAGTTATAAATGATAATGCATTTTTGGCTGGGCGAAATGCGACAATAGTATTACCAAATATGATATACAATGTTCTTTTGTATTATAGACCACTTGTTAATGACTACGCCTGCCGAATGCTAACCGACTATTCGGGTTTAATTCAATGTCAATATACTATTGTATATTGAAGTTCTGTATATAGAAGCGTCTCTTCATTTGCCAATATATAGGCTACACGTTCAAAACAATACCAGTCTCTTTTGTCTTTCTACCTGCATACTAGTCCGTATCCGATCGCTATGAAGAAAAACGCGACGCAGTTGATAACGATAATCATGGCCGAATAACCCCAAGAAGTATTAAGCTCTGGGTCCGGGAAGAAGGTCGGAAGACAGACTGTGTGCGTCGAGTACATTCCGTACTTATGGGTCAAGCCGAGACTACCATCAATTTCACGGATAGCATTTTCCAACGATTGCCACGAAGTGTAATCTCTGTGAAATCAGGAGACAAAGTATAGTCGGTAAGAAGTTTGATTACATGATGATCTCGTTGGTGTAGGGTCGTAATGTACATCAGTGGCTTACTCTTACATATTCAGTCCTACTTAGGACCGGCAAAATCAAGTATGTAAATGATTCGTTTCTGATGTGATTTTATTATAATTTCAGTCGAGTCCAGTATTCGATCGTCACTCATTATGAATTCGCGAGAGTATGAATGATGTGGAAAGTTCAAATATCTAGCTTTAATGCTATCAAAAATAATATAATGTCTGTTCTGCACCGTATAACAAAGACAATTTGGTATTTTTTATCTTATTTATTTCATATCACTATATGTGTCATAAAGGTATGAGTTTATCACGTTTTCTCAGATCTTTCATTTTAGCTTTGTACTACATGTTTAGTAAGCTGCAAGACGACCAATCAAGGTTTATAGCCTACCACAGCGGAAAATAGTATTGACCCTATAATTCTCATTGATCAATTATAATTAGAATTAGAATTATCTCTTAGTGGCAAGGAGTTTATAATTTCAGTTCTCGAAAAATTCATATCTTACTACTCCACTTGAATCATTAGGTTTAACACTCGATTCAGATTCTTATAATTCCATAGCTTTCCTTTTTTCAAGTTACGTCCTCTATTGAGCAACCTTGAATGCACTAGCCTCGATATATACTTCTACTTGCAAAGTATGCGATATAATCTGGCTAATACTTATGTTGATACCTTTAAGTTAGGGTTACCATACGTCGTCCTTTAGGAGAATTTGTCCTCCCTTTTCAAGAAATCGAAAATGTCCTTCTTTTTGGCAATCGGTCCTCTTTTATAGCTTTGCCAGGCAGGAGAATGCACAGACACAGCTGAAGACGCACTAAATGGCACGAAAACTGGATGTCGATGGCAACGATGGTAAGGAAGACAAAAACACGACGTTAGAGCGGGTATAGAGGGAGTCGATTTTGATAAATGACCTTTTTTAGTAAATATATCCTAATTAATATTAAATTTTATAAGTTTTGTGATTTGTAAAAAGTGTCCCCTTCTCTGGATCTCAAAATATTATAATCCTATTTACGTAGCACCAATAATCGCCTGGGATCGTGTACTCTCGAGCATTGTAATCCTACTCTATGACGAATAAAAACAATGTATCTCCAACTGTCGAAAATCTATTTACGTTTGCCCGACCTACCCATTTGGTACTGAATGATTCATGTAGAATGCAATCCACGAAACAAGCTTTCCCACGTCTCGTTTCCGTACCGTGGTAAATATCGGACTGCCAGCGATCCTGAATTTGAGAGGTTCTAGTATTGTGATATCAGATTTGGGCAACTAGAACAATTTCAGCTTGTCTATATTAGGTTAGGATGAGAATTATAGCTACAGATTTATTTTCGAATTAGGTTGGAATTCGAATTATTGTGTGCGCAAAAACTTGGAAATTAGATTAAATTCCGAATAAGAAAGAAATACCATAAAAATCAAGTTCATTTGATTTCAAATCAGAGTTCATTCTTATGATAATTAGAATTGCAAATGTGTGCACGCCAACTTGGCTCGTTTCGCGCTATCCACTCTTGGCGAAAAGGACGTGAATCCACACCCAAAGGGTGGTACATGATAGCAGTGTCTAACTCAGACCTGGGCAAAGTTCGGCCCGCGACGCGATTTTGAGCAGCCCACGAAAAGTTACCTTGAATTCAGAACATAAAACCTACTTTAGAATGTTAATTCGTGGACTAACATAATGGGCCGTATAAACTGAAACGGACATTCGTTCACTATGAAGTATGTCAACTTATGTGCCGCAATTACGTTGCAGACGTATAACGTCATACGAGCAGTCCAGATTCAAAATAAAACCAATGTAGCAAAGTGTGCCGTAACAATTAAAGTCACAAAAAAGTCACTCTTTCCATATAGTTTTGTTCAAACCTTCTTAGTTGCCATTGTCACATTAATTACACACTCCGTGCTTCGAATTGTTACGTGCTACGTTTCCACATCTCTAATTTGTAAAACAAGTCGATCAGTGCTCGTGATTAAACGATGAACGGGCGGGCATGTCAAAACAGGAAGGGCGAGGGCCGACGGCCGAAATTCCGAAAAGATTAGGAGCACTCAATATTTGTTTACTTGAGTCAGGGGTGGACCCATCCTTTTAGTTTGTGGCGAGCAGGTCGCCTTGGAGTTCAATTTAAGTCGCGTTATTATGGCAAAAACACGAATACAGACACTCGGCGAATTTAGGAAGCACTGATAGTTTCCATCAACAACAAAGGCTATTTCACCAAGCTGTACACTGCTCGGGAGGCAGCGACCAAGACAAGCTATAATGCTTGTAGTAGCCTATCCTGAATATATTTTAATGTCTTATTAAAAAACGTGTCCGTAACATAAAAATGAGCTTATAATGTATCATGTTTACTATTGTTTTGAATTACGGCGGCGATTAAATATTATCTTTTTAGTAATTAATCGTAACTTTCTCAGTGCCTAATATCAATACATGCACTGAGCAGCATGTATTAACAATGTAATTCACTGCTTTCAAGTTAGAAATACAATTATTACACTGTAGAACAGGGGCGGGCAACTTCTCCAGTCGGCGGGCCAGTGGCCAGATATAGGAAAATTAAGTACTTGGCGGGCCGGATTGCTGAATCGATACATTATTCGCCCTTTTATCCGCATATACAAGGAATAAATCGTATATAATGAATGTAATTTAGCGACAGCAATGTAACTTCGAAGCTATTTCTCGTCGATAATGACGAAGACAATGTGGATTTGAGAACAGCATTGTCATACAGGCGCCGCCATGTCTACTTCTCTCTGATCAATTAACACGGTCCAATCCCTAATTATAAGATTTCAAGGCGTTCGATAAGCCCAGTACCCAAACTTTACCAATATATCAATTCATTAGGGTTGAGTACATGGTAAATGTCGATAAAGCAAGTCTTCTCGTTTCGACGCATTTACGCGCAAGCTCTACTCTCGCACGCTGCGCACACACGTATATAATTAATAACATACAGTCACTAAAATTTGGCGTTTAAGCAAGTATAGTCGGGAATATAGGCAGACTGGGGCCGCGGGCCACATCATCATGTAATTCGGGAAACTGTCCTCGGGCCGGACAAAATCCCGTCGCGGGCCGTATGTTGCCCGCCCCAGCTGTAGAATAAAGTTAAAATTTGTGACTCGGCCCGCCAACCTATATTCTGCTTTTCATTCGGCCCGGTGGGAAAAATAATTGCCCACCCCTGAACTCATAATTATATCGTGGTTACAAATCCTATAGTCAGTGCATACATGCATACCGTCCTACCTCCCTATGTACAGTCACCATTTGTGTGAAAATGTTGCGTTTAATTAATGCATTGGAGTTCTGGTTTCAAGAACCACGGGTTTATAATTCACACCCGTATATCACGGGGGGTACACGGCTGTGAATTCACACTTTTTCGCCTAGAGTGTACAGCAGGGGTCACCAACACGCGGCCCTGTTACTGTATCTCTATTCCTTTAATAAAATATTACTTCTATTGTGGTCACTATGCCCATCGCCTATGCTAGGTAGCACAGCATTGTGCTGACGTACAGTTTGAAAACGTGGTTGCCTATTTAATATCGATATAGAACTCTAGCGGCACTCGGCCGCTACGAAATTTGAAAAGTGGCCCGCGACCCGTAATGAGTTGGCGACCCCTGGTCTACAGCTCTCTCAGTAACTAGATTACTGGCATTTCGCTCTTATTAGTGTAATTATATAATAACAATTATCTAGTTGTCCAAGTCTGTATAAGATAACTTTAACTCTACAGTCTAATACAGGCCATAAATGTCGTATAAGCGGCGTCTTAAAAAGCCCAGGACTCATGTGGCCCTTGCTACACTTCGGTAGCTGACGAATCATAAAAAAATCGGCCGGGTATAAACTAGCGTTGGGACCCCGGGAAATCCCGATCCCGGGATCCCGGGATTTGAAGCAATCCCGATCCCGGGATTGGTCCCGATGAAATCCCGGGATTTGTGAACAGCATCTACCAAGGCTTATGTAGCGCCATATCTCTTATTTTGGTAATAAAGCAGTGTCACAAACTCGGCTGATTGTCTAGAACAGTGGCCTCAAACACGCGGCCTGCCAGAACTGTTTTTGCGGCCCACGTCGGCGTTTTGACTTTTCAAGCATTCGACAATATTAAACTCGAAAATTTCAGATTTCGGATTTGAGAACTTGAAATTTCATTCTGAAACCACTCCAAAAACCTGAATCGCTATCACACATCAAACGTCCACTAGCTGCTAAATTATAATGCGACAGCTTTTACAATGACACGATGCATTTGTCGTCTCGCATGGTTTCTAACTGTCTATATAACTCCTTATGTCACCAAATTATGCCAAGCACAACAATATTTTTAAATGATATTGAGAAATATGACTTTTTCGTGGCAACCGTGAATATTACAATAGTGTATTACATTTTCACAATGTGTATGGAATGCCAATCTGCAAGGTCCGACAAAAAAGGCGTACTGGGAAATACATATTATACCCCTATTTGATGCTGCTGCCCGCCGCGTCATCAAAAACTACGAAATTGGCCCGCGATAAAATTGGAGTTTGGAACCTCTGATCCAATCGATGATACTCTTGATGCTCTTATGTTTTGCGTCAATTCAATATCACAAGGACTAAATGTTATTTGTGTAACCTGTATGTCTATTTTACTATTTTTCTAATCCCGGGGAATCCCGGGATTGAGGAGCGAAAATCCCGGGAAATCCCGATCCCGGGATTTCAAATTTGATCCCGAAGTCCCAACCCTAGTATAAACTGACCTTTGATGTCGAAACACCATGAATATCAGATAGCGACCACAATGACGCACATCACATAATATCTCACCAGACTGTATCAGCGAAATAGTCTTCCAATGAAGAGATGACGGGACAAACTGCGATGGCGGTTGATATGATCCAGGTAATTGCCAATGTCGCCCAAAGCCAGTTCAAGTTGATATTTCGAAGCAGTGGCCTGTTCAGAGCGGACGAAGCAATAATTTAATGTGTGAGACTTGCACATCAACAATTTCTTCGTTAATTTTAAAATCGATATCGCATGACTTATCAGCTTATTATTACTATTGAAATTAGTGGCTTGACACCACTACGTGATGATCACGAGATATGTTGTTCCGCTCATCCACCAATTTCACGCAAACGATAGGCTGCGATCGAATGAGTGCTAATTTAGGTTCGACTTCGAGTGACAAATATCAGATAACCTGTGGGTTTTCATTGCGTTG
This sequence comes from Botryllus schlosseri, assembly GCF_051294905.1. NCBI lineage: Eukaryota > Metazoa > Chordata > Ascidiacea > Stolidobranchia > Styelidae > Botryllus > Botryllus schlosseri. The sequence continues at coordinate 26,842,926 of NC_137242.1, read as the reverse complement.
ATGAATATATCGGGCAAAGTGCGCCGAGTCAGTTGGGAATGACCCGGCGGGTTCAAATTAGGGTGAGGCAAAGGTGAACGAATAAGAGGTTAGGGATATAATGTTAGGTTCGGTAGGAATATGGATTTGGTTATTGATTTTACTCCAGTTCAGATTTGTGATATTGTTTCTCGTGTAACATTTAATCTTGCACTTATTTATTGCTCGGATGATGTATACACTGTGCAGTAGTAGCCTACACAGTAAACCAGGGACGGAGAGCTTTTTCAATCGGCGGGCCTGATATGGGGAAATGTTCTTGGCGGGCCGGATTCCTGAATCGATACATTGATCGCGTATATATCAACCAATACATTCAATGTGAACTTTGTGTTTAAAGCATTGAGACCAAAACAGTATTTAATGAATTATTCAACGTCATGTACCTCAATAGCTGTCGAAGTCAATGAGACATCTGTGGTTGATCAAAGATGTACTTGGTATTAGGTAACAATGAGTTCCTAATATGATGCGTAATTAAACTGAGCCGTGACAGGAAACCGCGAAAACATATATAAGTAGGTATTCCGTAATAATTGCGTTTATAGGGTCCTTAGTATAAAATATTATCGCGTTATATAGTTAGGATCTAAGACAATTCTTTTAAGCATACAATAGATGAGCAAAGGGATATGTCATGTCCGGACCATGATTGCAAGTATTTTGCATGGTAGAATGCGACAGAACAAGTCCATTTGGCATGATAATTCTCTTATTCACGAGTCGCATCGCTCTTACGCTCACCTGAAAATAGCTTTCATCCTGATCAGCGTGATCAAAATCATCGTCAACACAGACTCTTCCGAACCGATCACTAATAAAGCGCCAAGTGCCGCGCAAGCTCCACTACTTCTCCAAGCTCTATCTACCAGGCAGTATTCACCTTCTACTTGTAAAGTTTTCCCGCAAATAGATATAATGTAGATCTGAAAGGCATAAAAATCTCAATCGTTCATAATAAATCTTCGGAATCGATGGCATATCCAGGGACGAACAGAGTAATCACTGATGATATTACAAATAGAAGTGGCGACCTTCAAGACAAATTAAAACTATACTTCAAGTGGAAGTAAAAAAGTTATGAAAATTTATAAGAATAGTTTTAAGCAATAAGCTGGAATAACTTGGTGTCACAACTATAAAACTATTGTATTCTGTTACCGCCATGTAGGCGCTAGATCACCCAGTTTAACGATAAAATCGAAGCAAATTTACCACCACACTACATTCTATAGATTCTACCTGACAATATCTAAAATTGAAAGGTAGGTAGTTCGACTGCAAATACTGCTGAGGTGGAAATGGAGGAGACCATGTAGTAAATGACACAAGTATAGGCAAATATAGGTTGGTACTCCGAAAAATTAGATTATTACCTCATATATAACTGTTCACTTGGGCCGGGCAAGAACGAGTGCCCGGATATTACTATTATTATTATTATTAAAGGATTTCAGTGGCACTTTATCACCTGTTAAGGTCTTGAGTTTCACGGACGCAAATAACGTCAGGAAAATTCAAGGAAAAGTGGTTCGGTTCATAATCGAGTATAGCTCACAATGACGTCATAACCGCACGAATCTTGTGCAGCAGCACATTGAAGGTAGTTTGGTGATTTTTCGACCATGCCTATTTCATTGTACTTTGTGCCAATGGCGGGTTGATCATGACTTCACCGATATGTCTTTCCACCAACGTGCGTAGCTTTGTAACTACATGTTTCGTATGCTGCGATACAGCCAATCGAGGTATCAAGGCACACCGTGGAAATAGTATCGAAACTATAATTCTCGTTGATAAATTTACACTCAGCGGCAAGGAGCGTATCATTTCAGTACTCAAATAACCACTATTCGACTGGAACCACTGGAATTACTACTCGATTCAGATCCGAGCACTCGAATCATAATACCCAGTGACCAGAATCATAGTGAAATAAATCCTGAGATGTATGGAACTGTAAATATCCCGGGATGAACTCCACAGCAGAAAGTATCGAATGAATGCCGCAGTGTTCAACGTATATATAACAAATACACCCACCACAACTTACCCCAACGAGCAGGTCGGACAGCGATAGATTCAATATTAAGATGGTATGTATCGTTTCAATAGGAGGGCTTAACTTCGACTTGAGTTTGAGTAGATTTAGCGCAGTCACAACGACGACAGCCATGTTTCCCGTTATGGCGATTATACCTACAACATGTAATGTGTCTTGTACACAACCGATTAACCCCATACTACCTTTACTCTACCCAATAACCGAACCGCAGACCGAATCACTTTGCTTTTAATCATCGATTTTTCGTCGGAGAACACGCTCTCGATGCACTGCGGCTGGCATTCATCAAGCCCGTCTTTGCAATCTTGGTTGCCGTCGCAGACCTAATTTAAATAACATGATCAAAATGCACTCACATTCAAACATGGATGAATTGATAATTCTAGTTATCAATTACACCAATTAGAACGAAATGCCGGTGATATAATGCCTACTGTAATTTGTGAAATGCATAGATGGTCGGTACTGCAGTAGAAGTAGAAGTAACACCGTAAATCTCAATTAGACTTTAAAGTTGCCGTTAACAAGTAAGTAATAAAAGGTAAGTATTATGTGCCTAGTTTTCCCTAAAAACTTACAATTGTCAAGTAGAAGTAGAATTAGTCTAATATCGTAACCACTTGATGAAATAGTGCGAGTAGGAAAAGGGGATTTGGAATACTTGGAAAAGTACATGTGTTTCGTTACTGATCACATCTGGTGAAATGTTTCTATGCTATATTTTTACTTCTAATAATTCAGTAATTGTAATAGTTATCTAATTTAAAAACAAAAACTATGTAACTATAATCCTAATTTAATTTTGAAAAGCTTAAGCTATTCTATTTGTTTAACTCGGATCACATTGCTGATATTGGAATGCGTGAAGTTGAATCTGCAAGCCGCATCGCTGTTATACAAATGCATTGGAGTGGGATGTCCTGTATCCGAGTCCAGACGCTGATGCAATGTATTTACGAACGTGTGATTTATCAAAGCTAAAATCCTGACAATTTTCGGGAGATAGGTTGATAGCGAATTTATAATGCTTATCCCATATCGTAACGACGTTACTCTTATCTATAGTGCAGCAATCAACAAGAATAACACAGGGAATAAACGGTGACGGTACCTTATGCATGTCCAGGTATTTATTGCTTCCCCCATCTTCACAATAAAAGTGCGGGCAGTTGGTCTCGTCAGATCCATTTTCGCAGTCCTGTTTCTCAATATAGCTTAGGTTAAGTCCACATCGATCAGGGTTGTAATGACTCGAGTCGCAATTTTTCATTGACTAGACTAGACTCAAGTAAATTTGTGTATTGATCGACTCGTACTAGAGTCATTGCGCATGACTCGGGACAAGTCATATGACTCGATAAATTCCATATGATTTATTCAATTCTCGTATATCATACGGTTACCATACGTCCTCTTTTAAGAGGGCTTGTCCTATTTTTTTCGACGTTTTTGAAACTGTCTTCGGAGGACGCCCAAATGTCCGCTTGTTTGAGAATTTGTCCTCTTTGAGAATTTTGGTCAAATATAGGGTAAAATTTAACTGAGATACAGTAAATCTTCACTGAAGAAGCGATTTTTTTTAGTCAACCAACGGAGAATTCAAGAAAAGCGTCAATTTCTGGTGCCAATCCGGAAAAATTACTATTTTTTAGTCAACATACCACAAAGTCGGGAAAAATTTACCATTTTTCCGGATTTCACTCCAGTATTGTAAGTCTGAAAATTTTGAAAAGGTGTCCTCTTTTCAGATTTCCAAATTAGGCCCAGAAACTATCTTTCATCTGCACTCGATACTGAACAGTAAACACTATGACTTGGACTAGGAATCGAGTCTTAGTAGTATGACTCGGATTCGACCCGTTCCTCCATGACTTGGGCACGGACTTGACTCGGTGGTGAATTGAAAATGACCCGACTGGACTGAAGTCAAAACTATAAAAGTGAGATTGTGACCTGGTTGCAACCCTGATCTTGATTATACTGGCATGTTTCGATAACATACTCCGGTAACTTCATGAACATTTTTTATTGGAATAAATGTCAAATTTCATTCGATGAACTCGCTCTGTAGCCTATATACGATACGTGGGAATAATGACAATTTGTTATAACATAACAAGGAGAGTTGTACAGACTACCAATCTAATGTTCGTTGGCCGATAGTCCTATAGTAGCGAGGTTTAAAAAGTGAGTAGTTCTAGGTCTAGTTCTTGTTGCGCATTATCAAAAGCGAGTGGGTCTAGCTCTAGTTGTAATTGTGAATTTTGGAAGGTGAATGGTTCTCTTTCTAATTGCGCATTTTGAAAATACAGTATAGTCTGTACCAGTCTGTTGAAAATGCATGCTGATCCAATTTGATCTGTTGACTGCATTCAAATTCATCATAGAAACTGTGCAATGTGCATTTTTATGATACATGGATGTATTATAGTAGGATATTCCGTATATTATGTGAAACCGATCAGATCGCACCACAAGCCATGAACACGCGGGCTATTTGGATGAGATTAGGTGTGATAATAAGGGTTTATATATATGTGTAAAAATAAACTTTAAACACATCCTCAAAATATGCATGCTAATCAGCAAAGAAATATTTTATTATAGAATTTTGAACACGCCGCAGTATTTGAAATTGCCGCAATTACCATACCGTAGTAGGCCTACTGCTTACCTCATGCTTGTCGCATCGTTGATCCAAGGCTATGTTCGGCAATGATGTATTTCCACAATAAAATCTAGAAAGCAAAACAATCATCTGCTGGAAATTGTACCTATTATGATCTGCGTCAACGGTATTTTCTTCATCACAGGATTTTGATTTAGCACATAGCTACTGGTGTATTTGATTTGCGATTATATCGTTCTAACCTAGAATTACACTTATCCCATTCTATTTCTGAATTTTTCATGCCTATTCAAATCTCATTTATAATATTAAGCCAAGACTTGGGAAATGGGTCCTCAATACTAGCAACATGGTTGGATGTGATCAAATGTGGTCAGTAACGAAGCACGTACACTTCTCGAAAGACTCCGAGTAGGTTTCAACTACTTGCACTACTCACTGAACGAGTTATAATTTGAGAATACTTCTACTTAGCAGTGTTCATTTTTTTACAAAACCAGAGGTCTCAAACTTTTGCACTTACTTGACCACTTACTTTGACAACCTTTGGACGGGATTGGAAGGTGAACCGTCTATTATACTCTTTGATCCAAACTTATCATTACATTCATCATTTTCAAAGGCACATTTAACCACAACGATCAACTGAAAAGGGTGTAACCGACCTTCTACTGCAGTTCCTTTCGTCTTCATGACCCGCACAGTTAGCGATTCCATCACAAATTTGAAAACCTTCTAACGACCCATCGTCAAATTCTATGCGTAGGGAGCTGCTCTCACACCTGTAAGGGTAACTTGTGATCTATTATCAAAATATGTTTTCCATCGATTCCATGTCGCATGACGATATAGACTACCAAGCAGGGGATTCCTAATAGAATTGGACATCTAGATAACTATGGTTGTATAATTCAGGAGTGACCAACGTGCTGCCCGCGTTCACCAGGTCGCCTGTAAAGGTCAGATGAATGGCACGTGGTGATAAATATGGTAGCAAATATTCAAATGAGAGCTTTGAAAGTCGAAGAGTGGAAAGGTTCCATGTGAACAGCAGTTCATCTTGGTCAGTCGACGCTAAGGAACATAGGAACGCAGTTTTCGATCGACGAGTGTTCGTCTTCACCCCCGCGGATTCCGAAAAGGAAACTGATTAATATCCCCGAGCCTCGACGCGGAGATTGGCGTATGGCAGTGCGGCAGCTCAATCGAACTCGAAAACACTTGAGTCAGTCCCGGGGAGTGTTTATTTTACTCACTAAATACCGGATAACCTGCTTAAGGCCCTGAAAGTCAAAGTGAAAAATTTAGTGAATCGCGGCTAAATGGCAGGAGTACCAGGTAGCCCTTCGCATCCAAAGTAGCCTACCCCAGAAATAGCCCTTGGCTTCAAAAAGGCTGGTGACCACTGATCTAATTGGAGTGGAATGCCGGTAATCTAATCCTAAGGTAATCTTTGAAATGTTTGTTTGCAATCTATAATTTTTGGCATTCCTGAAAATGCTGCAGGAGAACTGCATAGCGATGTGAAACGAGATAATCGTGGTGTGCAGATATAGGCCTAGAATTATCATTAGGGTTGCATTTAAAAAAAAATCAATTTGAAACAAACATGTTTAAAACATGGCCCTTGTTTAAAACATGTTTAATATTCTTTTATTTTTATTAGATATGACGTCACGACACCCTAAAAGTGACGTCACAGTGTGATGGCATTGAAAACTGAAATTTAGGGTGAATATGGATCCTTTGTCGAAAAAGGCTTCCGACCCCTGTCTTAAACAGAGTAAATATCTTTGACCAGGTCTACCTTGCAATGCAACATTTTTACGGTCGGCGGTCATCATCATCAGAACGTCCATTCCGTATACCGATGATCGATAAGTACGTGCTATAACTATTGAACCGACGACGATTTCGAGGGTTCCAACCATTCCATATCGTGTACGTCGACTATCGGTTGCAAATCGTCGGTAGGCTCATACTACATGTTTTTTTTTTAGAAAGTGCTTTCACAACTGCGGCATAATTATAAAACTTTTGAAAATAAAACGCGATTTTGTTATTTTTTAAATAGCAATTGTTTAAATTTACAACACAGTCTAAAACAGGGTCGCCAACTCAAAACGGGTCACGGTCCACCTTTCAAAATTCGTAGAGGCCGCGATCCGCATGACTTCAATGCCTAGATTAAATATAGCAAACGGATGATTTACGAGCCACGTTTTGATAACTCTACGTCACTACAACGCTGTTCTCTCTAACATGGGCGACGGGGATAGTTACCGCAAAGGAAATAACATATTATTGAAGAAATATAAATAGCCTACAACGAAAAATATCATGATTATCACTTTCATTCTATTTCGAACTATGAGCTGCGCACGATACCTGACATCATTCTTCAGCAACTAAAGCATATGTGCCAACCTTTTTGCTATATTCACGGCCGCATTTCGATTACTTATGCTGGCTATGGCCGCATTCTAGTGCATAGTGGTAATGAAGTAACTGGAGGCCAAATACCCACGTTAAACTGTCCAATGTCCATGCACATTGCCGGTGACCTCTGGACTAATCTATTTCCTGATATCGGCTTACTATGCGCACCGAAATCGTGAGTAGTCATATTATGATTAAGCACATGTATTCGTTGTTTAGTCGAGCGAAGCGCGAAATTTTTTTCATTTTCTTGAGAGAATTTCGTCATTAATACAAGTATGGATTCACATATTACTATCAAATATTTATCCTTTGTCAGCCCATGTGATCAAATTCACCGGTAGAATTGATGCAGAGAGAGTCTTCGAATATTTAGTTCAAGTTTTTAATGCAGAGCTGAATCTTTGGGTGGGCCAATTGTTATTAGTCCGCTTTGTTGCATGCTATTATTTCTTGACATCCCATCAGGATTGTCAGTATAGTGGAAAGATGTTGGGTTCACACAAACGTAGGCCTACCAGATACAAAATTCCTTCGTGATGAGGAGAACACGATTACGCCACCGCATCCGCGTAAGCGATGTCTAACAAAAAGCCTAGAGGTGGGTCTTGCTATAAGTCGGCAGTTACGGAAAATATTGAACAATATCGGCCTGGTGTAAATGAACATAGTAGTCGACAAACACCATGAATACCACAAACGAACAAACACGATTACAAATTGATATTTCTTTATGGGGCGCATCAATTTCTCCTGCTGTTCGCATCTGTACTGTAGGGATCAGATTACAAAGGACACTACTATATTAAAATCGAAAATCAACTCGCATTGAACCGCGACCAGCACGAAGTAAATTTCAAGAATAATGCAAACCTCTCATTAATTAGATTGGTAAATTCAATTCACATATTGACGGCCGCAAACACATCCTGATCGAAATAAGTGTCGACGGCCGCATAATTTTCCTTCAACTGCCGCGGATTGGCCACCCTTGCACTAAGGAATCTATATTGGGGTTAGCTAGACACGGTATACTTGCTGGAAAACAATCTCCTCATAAAGCTCAGTCTTTTGGGGAGCCCGAATTCGTTTTCTAAGCGTCTCGGTATTGGCAGTGGGGGGCCATTGCACGCCAAGGCAATATGCCAATTCATATTGGCAAATTCTTCCTCCATGGGATGATGTTACCTTCGCCGAAGACGCATCAGCTAGTGAGGAATAGTAATATTGGGCACGGTAGAGTGGCTTATGTCGAACAACAGCAGCAAAACGTTTCAATTGAAATCAATTTCGGCATTCCAAAATGCTTTACTAAGCGTTCTTCTGAAATTACAAAATCAGGTCGCGGGCCGCATGCGGTCCGCGTGATTCGTGTTGGTGACCCTTGGTCTAAAGCAGAGGTCTCAAACACGCGGCCCGCGACGACATTTTAGATTTTTATTAATTTGACAATATATAAGCGTCACATATATCTTTTCAGGTTATAAAGTGAAAATTCCCTCTTAAACTGCTCCGAAAGCCTGAAACTATTCATCAAACTTCACTATCACATCAATTGCAAACGCTACCATACAGTGGACGATTCACTATTTCGCCACATTTCCACATCATGATGACAAAACCTGACCCTTAGACGATTCGTGTCTAATATTTGTGAGTTGGACTTGGACGCGATCTTTCTTAGAATTACTCAGACTCGCGCTAACTCGATTGCAAAATGAAAATGACTCGAGTGGACTCGGAGTGACTCGGAATACCGTGAATTTGTTAGAACCACGAACGCAACAAACTAAACGCGTATCAGGCGAATAGTAATAGATCAGAAAGTCGCAGCTTGGTATTTTGCTAACTAAGCAAGTAGTTATGACAACCATTGGTAATCTGTTAGTTACATCTTTGGTCGCTAAGCCATGTTATTAAAGCCACTTAATAGTACCGAGTACCGTAGTGGTACGCACCAACGATGTAACAACAATGGGCCGTTCGGCGTTCCGACAATTCAATCCCTAGGACACATTCATTAATATATTTATATTATATTTATATTTTTTCTGCTCCTATTTGAAGATATTTGGCCATGAGATTAATAGCCTACTTATCAGAAGCATACCCGAATCCTGGATTGGATTTACAATGCTCAACTTAAAAATGTTTTGATATCAGATCAGTCTCTATAATCAATCTGTTAAATTCAAAATATTCATAGTAGCTGAAAAATTATAACCCGATAGCTTTTATGATGACATCATACATTTGTCCGCCCATATGGTGTCTATTTCTAATAATTAATATGTATCAAGTACAAAAACAATTCTGTTCAAATAGTTAGGCCTATAAATGCGATGATTCTTTTCGTGCCAGGCCTAAATTGATACAAGAGTAAATCAAATTTTGACGATGTGTGTTTACTGTCAGTCTTCAGGATCGGCTCACTTTCAATAGAACAATTCACTCCCGCCAAATAAGGCCTACTTGGAAAGACATAGAATACCCCTATAAATGCTGCGGCCCGCGTCGTCGTCAAAACTGGAAAAATGGCCCACGAGCACATTTGAGTTTGAGACCTCTGGTCTAAAGCATGTTTTAAACAAAGTGTTTTATAACAGCGTATGTTTTAAATGCCACACTTATTGTCATGCTTCTGTGTAAAACTTCTGAATTTATATGATCTGAACTTGTTGTTATTGTTGTTTTGCGGTGTACATGGTGTTTGTCGACTACAATGGTCATTTACACCAGGCCGATAGTCCGTAGTTTTGATTCCTTAAATGCCGACTTGTAGCACGGTGCACTTCTAGACTTTTTGTATAAGATACCGGCTACGCGGATAAGATGGCGAGGAGGAGCCTAGATAAACCTCCAACACTTAAGTAGGAGTTCTGGAGTCGACCTCGGTCGGACTCTAACCCACAACCCATTGGCGTCGTAGCTGTGGATTATACCACTGCGCTATCTCGCCACATGAACTGAACTTAATTTTTGTTGTATATCGTTCTAATTTGGAATTTAATGCAATTTCCAAGCTTTTACTAATTCACCAATTCAAACATAGTCCGTGAGAAACGGTGTAGCTATCAATATAATTTGGCAAATCTGAACATTGTCTAGTTCTCCAACTCTGGTGCCTAACGGGTACGACTTTACAATGTACAATTGTGTGCAGTCTGTGCGATGGCCAGGAATATCTTAAAGTTCCTGTACTTACTGGAACATTGTCGCGTTATCTTCGTTGGTGGTTGGTTTGAAATACTTGCAAAAGGTGTATCCCTCGATGCAGTCTGTACACTCCTCTTCATAAGCCCGGTACTCGCATTCCGGGTTCCCGTCACACCGAGTCGCAAAATCTTCGATATGGAAATATTAGTAAATTAGATAGTTAGTGGTGTGGTGGGTTAGGGATAAGTGTTCGAACTACAATCTTTTAGGCACCTCAAAAGTGGTAGTTTTTCGGCAAGTAAAGCGAAAGTAGAATTGTTACGTTTCGGTTTGAAGATGTTATCCATTTCCTTGATATAGTTTTAGACAAATGTTACAAAAACAGACACACACAAAAATCAAATTTATATTTCAGATTCAACCCATTAATATTCTGCGTTTCCATGAACTTTTGCTAATAATCAAAATCATTTTTAACGCGTTCATGAAATTATTTTCACGAAAAATCAACGAAATCATTTACAACCATCAGGATGCTCGTAATTGATTTAACTAATACGGTGGTTCTCAACCTTTTTGTCTTCGCGGACCCCTTTTGTATCGTCACGGACCCCCGCGGAACCCCTCAAGTTTTTCGTTTGAAATTCGCTCAATTATCGCGCAACCATGATCTGTCTTGTACAAGTATTAATTGTAGGCAAGTGATAAACAACCACAAAATGAGTTTCATTGAAAATAACATCACACTATATATGTAGAAATTGGGTACACTTTTATTTTTGCGAAGCGGATTTGCAGCTGCATTTATTGTCTTGAAAATCAGCGTCTTCGATTTTATATGAACGAGTGCCGAGTGACGAACGCTTCCGACGACAGCTTTTGGTGTGAGATTTTAATGAACATATCACATCCAGCCTATAGTCATTTCTATCTAGCAATGTTTGCTATTGGCCATTTTACAATTAAAATGAGTTTGCAAAGTCGGATATTTCATCTCAGACGACAATTTTAATGCTGTGAGTCCTACTAAAGTTTTAGCGATTATGAAGCGAAACTGTCTAATGCTTTTCCTAATTTAAAAATATTAAAATTAGCCTAACAATCATTTTACAAGTTTCAAGGTTTCGCAGACCCCATGAAAATGCTTCGCGGACCGCGATTGAGAACACGGAACTAATAGGTCTGTTAGGAACTAACTTGCGCCTGAAAAATTGCGACAGATACCCCTCGCATGTAGAAAGGCCCGGAGGGCCCTGCAATGACTAGAACTAATAAATCAGCTTTCAATTAGTGATTTTAGGATCGATTTACAAACCTTTTATCGACCTACGAATTCACACCAGCTTGTTAGTGGCGAGATAGCGCAGTGGTATAATCCGCGGCTGCAACACCAATGGGTGCGGGTTCGAGTCCGACCGAGGTCGACTTCCGAATTCCGACACCTAAGTGTTGGAGGTTTACCTAGGCTCCTCCTCGCCACCTCATCCGCGTCAGTGGTGTCTTACAAAAAGCCTAGAGGTGGGCCGTGCTATAAGTCGGCAGTTACGGAAAATAAGAAGAATATCGGCCTGGTGTAAATGACCATAGTAGTCGACAAACACCATGAATACCCCAAAACAAACAAACAAACACCAGCTTGTTTTGCGCTTCAATTTCATTTTTGCGCTAAAACTGAGGTGTTTCGCTTCGGATGGTACGCATTTATCTCAGAGCAGTATAAAGCAGTAACCGCTAAATGATACTTACACTCACGACTTTGCTCACTGTCACAGCTGAAACCATCTTCAGGTCTTTTTTCTGATGTAATTGAAGAGTTACAGCAGTATAGCATGCATATAGGCAACGTGTAGGTTTATCGTAAAAGTTCACATCAAAACCATAACTGAGTACATATCTATGCATCTGCAGACACTCTTAATTTAAACATCTCAATCATGTTATTGATAGGTTCAAATTATTCTACTCACTTGCCGCCTTCTCATTGATCAACATCGCTGAGCAATAGTGTGTAGCATTTGCATTTTTACAATCGTATCTATAATATAATCAAGTTTTAATACTTATAGAAGTGACGAAACTCAAAAATTAATTCATTATTTTCTGCTTCTAATGATAAAACGTAATGGCGATATAATTCGTCGTGCAATATATATAAATGTGTTCGGAAATCTTGAACACCAAAGAATTGGTATGCTGTACCTCATATCGCACAAAGAGTCTACTCGCAGAACTACGGACCCAGTAGCAGTATCGCAAATGAAACTAGGTTTCAAGCTTTTATCTGAAATATATCATAAATATCGATAAAAACGAGACTTGCGTATTTGCTGTCAGAGAGGGTTAAGCATTTTACTGCCGTTGCATTCAAATTAGCACACGCATGTCAGGCTGGCTGTTATACACATCGTGCAGGGCTTATTGTTAAACGATTATTTTCTATACCCCCGTCCGAGAAGTGAAGATGAAATCGTAACCAGGTCTAGGCAACATCGGCTGCCTCAGTGACTCCATTCTGAATCGATTATGGCGCTTCGAGTTGAGTGTTCCAGCAACAATCATTGTGACATTATAACAGCATTTATCATTATTATTATATGTAATATCATTAACAACAAGGCAGTGGTGCTTATCGCCTATTTCAGGCTTTGTGCACCACGACACGATTTTTATAAATGTTAATAGCGTCATTGACTTTCGCACATTTGAGGACGACGTTCATTCTTTCTCTCAGTCAATCGTCAGTCTCTCTCTCGCACCCAGCATGCTTCCCTATCGTGGTCTCTGCTGCCTACAATTGTAGCACGGCTCACTTTCAGTCTGGGCTTTTCAATGCACTACGGCAGCAGAGCCGCCCGACGAGGAGCCCAGGGAAACCTTCGACACGTCGAAGATGGTCAAACCGGAATTCGAGCCCACTTCCATTGGTGTCGTGTCTATGTAACCAACTGCGTCACTAGCTTCCCCCGTCATAACAGTACGAATGATGTGGAAAGTTCAAATATGCACCGTTTATGCTAGTATATACAGAATTCAATGCCCGTTTTACATCAGACTAAACATTATTTGGTATTTTGCGACCATACCTATTTCATTGGACTTTGTGTCAATGATGTGGTTTGATCACGATTTCAGGGATGTGTCAATTCGACTAACATGCGTAGCTTTGCGCTACATATTTCGTATGCTGCGACACGACCAATCGAGGTGTCAAGGCTACCACGGTGGTACAGACGATCAAAAGTAAAATTTCCGTTCACTAACGGTTAGTGGCAAAGAGCACATAATTGTAGTGCTCGGAAAATATCGTCTCTCACTACCTGACCAGAATCATTCTAATTAATACCCGATTCAGATTCGAGTACTCAATTCGTTGTACCCAGACCTGCTCTTAAGCTTCTGCGATTATAAACCTATATCGAATAGCTTGTGTATAGCAAAGCAGAAGAGTAGCAAATCAAGGACGCCGAAACGCCAGGGACACTTTCAGGCAGGCGCGTAGGCCGAATATTGGGAAAATACCTTTAGCAAAGCTACAGATATATTTTCGCTAATATCTGTGGTTGCGACGCGTAGCGTAAGAAGTTGTAGGACACCGCCCATTAACGGTACTCTAAATCGGTGCTCTGCAAACCCCATGAAATTGTTAAGCTGTCCTTACATTTTTAATCGAGAGGGTTGCATCACTAGCGATAACTTGACCACAGGGCCAGGGCAGTAAGGTGAACTGACCATTTTTTTAGTCATCAGCACACGTCGAATATGTAACTTAGCGGGCCCACGCTGATAATCGTACATGAGTCCGTCACAACAATGTTCCTAACATAACACAAAAGCGAAATATTACTGCCCTAGTTCAATATATTCTTTTGAATGGTGATGATGTAATGTGTCTTCTTTGCAACTCACCCCATGTTACATCTTTGCATATTGAGATACTTTTGCTGCAAAGGCATTCATCCGACGCGTCCGCACAATCAACACGTCCATCGCAGAGTTGCCCAGCTGATATCACGAAATTCTTGTCCGTTAAACAACCGAAACAGTTCTCATCCACATACACTGGATTAGAAGTACCAGCAACAAAATTAAATTGAAAATATCGTTTCGCTGTTTGCTCAATGCTCACCAGAATCGGAACAGAGGCATTTGTCAATTCCTGAAACGTAAAGTTATTTATCACAAAATAATGAGTTCCAAACGGATGTCGCTTAAATATAATGGACTGAGAGGAGGTCAGTGAGCAAGTACTCCCACTTTCTCGAAGTACTCAATCAGATTATGCATTTACATGTAGGCCTACTTGCAGTACTTACTCGATTTTTTTTTATTTCTTAGACAGCTCCCACTTCAACTTGAACAGTGATTAGGCAAAACTATATTCGATTTTTACACTCTGGATTTTTAAAAAGTTGAAAGTACTTTTTGTATAAATCTGTATTACTCTCTGTGTCGTCACAACGCCATAACCACGTGCATCACAGTAACTTTTGACTGTATTTTCGAGTATAGTACAAATTTAATTCAATTTTCAAGTTTTTGTGAATTCAATATTTCCAATTCTATTCTATAATTGGGAAGAGGTGAAAGTTTTCAAGGTGTTCAACCTTGCTCCTGTAGAGCTCATACCGTGATAATAGACTCACCATTATGGTAGTCCAAGTATAACTTTCTTTCAGACTTTTTCGGCCATTTGCTAAAATTGTTGGCTGAAAGAACGACTAGTAGAAGCCAAGCTATCGGAGTTGGAAAATTTTGCATTTATTAAAAAAAAATGATTTTCCAAATTTACTGCATACCTCGTGTAATTGCCAAGTAGTCGAATAAAACGATACACGGCAAATTTGGCTCAATTCCAGCTAATAGAAGCAAAGTTATCGGAGTTGCAAAATCTTGGATTTGAAATAGTATTTACTATGGGTAATCCACGAATTATTATTATTACAAAAATTCGAATAACTTAACGTCTACTGACTGGCATTGATTCAAATTTGCTTGGAATAGTTTTTGTAGACAAATTTACAATTTCATGGATTAGCCCATTGGTTCTCAACCGTTTTGACCTCGCGGCAACCTTTGGAAATGCATAATTATTCGCCGCACACCTGTACAGTAGTTGTTAAATTTTTTGGCTCACGGCACCTGTAAACTACCAGACAGAATACTTAGCAGTACCCACTTCAGTAGTAACGCTGAATATTGTGACCACCTCTGCTATCAATCCAAAATGTTTCCGTATTAAATTAAACAGTTCTACCGAAAACAAAACAATTTATTTAATTTCATCACGAACAAAGTGAGAGCGAAATTTGCGCTTGACTTCTAGCGCATATCCTTTCAATGTCTCGATGCACATATGATAATGCTACTATCACTCTCATCTCTTCTTCAATAGCAAGAAATCCAAAATTCGTCGACAGACATCTCATTGTACTGAAGCGAGAGCTCCGTTATTGCGAGCGAAAAGAGAAACTGACGCGTGAACGCATCGACATGCATGCATTAGAAAGGGACGCGGAAGCATTCACAAATTGCTAATCAAATAATCAACACGATCGATGAGCGCGCCTTGTAGAGCCGCTACAGTACAATATCTTCAAACTTCCGTCATTACGGATGTCAATCAGCTCTATGCCTACTCTTTGAGATTTAAAGTATCACAAAATGCAACCAGAATGATGCTAGCAATCCTAATTAAAGTGAATCACGCGGGGCGCGAATTTTGTTTCTGGTAGACCGCAACTTCGCGCCTCCAAAGAGGCCGTGCCCCCAGTTTGTGAACCGCTATCAAAGGGAGGTCATTTCTCGCTGGTGATTGATGAGACAATGATGATTAGAAAACTGCATTGTCATACAGGCCCCGCCATGTCTGCTCTTGTTTTCGATCAAACAACGTATCGTGCAACACTGAATTCAGCCTTCCAGACACGCGATATGTCGGGAGAAGCAAATTCGCGAGGGATATTTAATACAGGCATGATATCAATTTAGATTTGTCTAATGTACAAACTACATAACAAGCTCGATTTAGATTATTGATCGTCTACCATATACTAGAATTATTTTGCGCATAGTTTCAAAATTTTTCTTATGATAAATTCAAAATTTTCCAACTGTAATAACGTCACTTCTACTCGTTGGAATTGAGCAAAATATGTTGTGCAGCGTTTTTTTTTAGCCAAACTAACAAATTTAGCCGCAAAAATTTGAAAAAAGTTAGTTTTGAACAACCCTTCTCACCATCTTTGCATATTTCGTCTCCCGAACCGCAGATATACGTTTTCGGCAGCGGACATCTGCGCTTGGAACGGTGTCGATCGAACGCGTCGCACATTCTGCTGTCTGGATGTGGACGCGTTGGCTCGTCGCTGTCGTCCCTGGCGATGACATACAGGTCCGAATATAGAACATAGTAAAATTGCAGTCTATTTGCGAAAACGAATATACGGGCATAAACCATTGGTCAGGGCTTGAGATTCAGAATCGGTTTTTCGTTCGATTATTTTCATTGATGGAGTCGGAGTCGCAAAAATTTTGTAACATCCGTTGAAATCTGAGTTTGTTAGAGTCGGCACGGGCAGTAATGACTAGAGTCATGACTCGACTCTAGTTCGACTTGAGTCAATACTTTTTGTTGACTCGATTTGACTCATGGCATTTTCTTGAAATGGAAAATAACTCTACTCGACTTAAGTCAATTTATATATGATTCGAGACATTCTTCGAGTATTCGAGTACCGTTTATATCAGTGCCGACGATAGCAAATTAGGCCCAGGTATAATGACTTATCTGTTTCAACAAACATGTTAAGAATGGAACAAGTATTTAATGAATGAGAAGTCTTCGATGCCTCTCAAATGTTAGTCGGACCTGCCTTGAGCTCGATAATGGACTGTGAACGCTATCACTTGAACTCGGACTCGAGTCTCCACTCTCTGACTCGGACTCGACCCGTTGTTCCCCGTATTGGAATTGACTCAGTGGTAAATTGAAAATGACTCGATTAGACTCGAGTCAAAGCTATAAAAGTAAAATTGATTTGTCACTCGGAACCTTGTGCTAGGTCACAACCCTGGGCGAGGGCATGGAAAGGAATTGCTATAAGTCCGAGAATCGAAATAAGATCCGTACCCACAATTGTCTTCGCCGTCGCAAAACCACGCCATGCTGACACACTTTCCTCTATGGGCACATTGAAAGTAATCTTTTCCGCATTGCAGATTTACTTATGACAAAACGGCTGTAATTTTGTAACCAG
This sequence comes from Botryllus schlosseri, assembly GCF_051294905.1. Taxonomy (NCBI): domain Eukaryota; kingdom Metazoa; phylum Chordata; class Ascidiacea; order Stolidobranchia; family Styelidae; genus Botryllus; species Botryllus schlosseri. The sequence goes on along the minus strand of NC_137242.1, from coordinate 26,825,342 downwards.
GCTGGGACAACTATAGGCAAATATAGTTGTCAAAATAGAGCGAAATGCCGGTAATTTATTTCTAATTTAATTTTTGAAATGTTTCCATGTTCTCGTTCCACTTATAATATAATTTCCGGGTTTACCGAAAATGCTACAGGAGAACTGTGCGAAACGAGTCATATACTCTGCCTGTCTGATTGCAATTCTCGCGCTTATGAAAATGGTCTCTAACTTGATGTGAACTGATGTTGATTTCTGTTGCATTTCTAACCAATTCGGAATTTTATTCAATTTTCAAGTTTTTACTGGTTTAGTAATGCCAATTCTAATCTAATTTGGAAAGAATGCGTAGTACGGTTGTTCAAAAATTTTGCGGATTCCTAGCATTGACTGATATTGTTAGGATGCCTAAAAGAACGCTTCACACTGAATTTGGCTCGATGGTAGATATGGACGCACAGGACTTTGAAAATTTTGAATTTAATATGAAAAAATTGAAAATTCCTTTTTCGAATTTTACTGCCAACCCCATGAAATTGTTGAGTTGTCTACAAAAACGATGCAAAACAAATTTGATGCAATTCCAACCTGTAGAAGCTAAGATATGGGATTACCCACCGTCCAGTATCTTTTGACGAATTCAAAATTTTTCAACTATAATAACTTCGCTTTCACTGGTTGAAAGTTAGCGAACATTGTTAAGGGGCGTATTTTTTTAAAATATTGAAACAATTTCATGGGGTTGACAGTGATAGTTGAAAATGTAATTTAACATATAATAAATACAAAATTTTCAAACTCATATGAGTTGACATTTACCAGTTGGAATCGAGCCAAATTTGGTGTGCACCGATTTTTAGGCAACCCAACAATTTAATCAGTGAATCCCCGGAATCCGAAAAAAGGTATTTTTGAACAACCATACTGTGTAGCTATCATTCTAATCTCAATTGGAAAAGCAGGAAATCTTCTAGTTTTCCTCCTTTGTTCTCAACAGCATTCCCCGCATAATACCTGCCTCGCAGCACTTTCCCTTGTACAGCTGCGATGGCGCGGGCAGCTCGCAAATATATTCCACGTGATCTTTGCCTTGTTTCCGGCAGAACGAAACTTCCAACGAATAGTCTTTCGAAAAGCTGCGATACAATTCGTCGGACCCGTCTCTGAAAAATGACAACATCCACAGTACAAATTATGTACGAAGTCACGAAGTCGTGTTTACGCCGGATGTATTTCATGAAAATGATCATGCATATTTGTAAGATGATGCGACCGCATATGCGCATACAGTGCTTTAGCACTTTCCCTTGATGTCAAGCAATGAAAACTCATCCTACCCGCAGTCGACTTCGCCGTCACAATATTCGCTCATCGATATATTTTCTCCATTTGAACATTGGAATGGGACGTCCGTACAGTTGTAGTTTTCTTCGTCGCCCGCATAACCTATACGTTTGGTAAAATAAGTGTCAAGTACATATGTTACCCCCCCCCCGTCTTCCAGAAAAATTAAACTTACACAGAAATCTGTCAAAATGTCTACAGACAGTAAATACTTCATTTCATCAGAATGCGACGAATTAAGGATACCCCAGGTTGACACGTGCTGCTGTGATATTGTTTTCTCTATTGCTCATTTCGCCACATAAAAAGCCTTGCAGTACACGAGGCGCATTTCTAAAGTGACCCAATGACAGTCGCCTGCTTTGTTATGTTGCTGTTATATTGTTTGATTTATTCTTTATCCGTATTAGAATAGTAACAGTGAATTTTCAACGGTTTAGGTAAATATCAAGAAATAGGCTACTACCATTTGGGCGTCTCAATATACCCGTTGCGAAGGGATATTCATACTTCAGAGCCAATTTATCAATTAGCCTACTTCAGTATTCGTTTTCGGACGCGACAGCATGTGAACCATAGACCTTGTCATCAAAATATCTAGAGTCACATCGTAAATTCTTGTTAAAATAATTCACCCGAGATACAATTCGCACAAATCGTCATCATGAAGATGGAGATTATCGGTGAGGGAAATGCCACCGAGTGTCCAACCATACTCATCTCTTTAATTATCGGTTAGTGATGTTCGTACCATAAATAGGTACCTGGAAGTTTTTGGCAAATTAGTAAAGGCATCAATTTATCGAGACCTTCATTGACCCTAGTATCTTAAACTGCAGCGGCCCGTGGGTGTATAAGCATGCGTGGAGCAGGTTAAGCGGGGTCTGGGTCTAGTACTTGGGATATAAATATTTTAGGCATAATGACCGTTGTGGGGTTTAATATTCACGTATTAAAATGTCACATTATCAAATTCCAGGCAACAATAAGTCAATTCTTGAGATATGAAATACAACCAAAAAGTGTGAGCTAAGACGCTGAGTCCGAGCCTACTATTATTTTCAGTAACACGGGGACCTTCGACCTATGCGCCACGCGGGTGTAATGTGGCAACATGGAAATATGCGGCCTGGGAGGATATGAAGAAAAGGCGTCTAATGAAATCAGTTTTCAATCCCGTTTAGTCTGACGTGTGTGTAATTCCAATATTTGATGATTGGAAAAACCTCTGCGGTTTTTCAATTGATTTTCCTCTGCCTGTGAGGCGACAAAATTCCCCAAGCACAGAGCTCAGCTGACCAGTGATATTCCAAATATATACCGAAAGGCTCGCGACGATAGACTCCGAATGCTTATACCTAGCAAATCGACGTCAATTATCCAAATACGTAATAGCATTTTGCTTGGTTCATCTTATTTATGCCACTTCATATTTATGGGGCATTAAGTAGGGAAATCAAATTATTCTTTTCAAATCATCAATACTTTCAAAGTTATCAGGTTATCACCTCTCATTTTTCTGGAGTAGTAATGAAAACGCCTACTTTCAAAGGTGTTTGGGAAAAGTAATTTAGATAAACTAGGAATCAAATAATAACGACTAAAATATGTGTGGTAGGTCCCTCATTAACTCAACGTTAATTCGTATGATACGTTTCTTTCCAATTTTCGAGTAAATAAAATTGACTAATTTGAATTTGATTAATTTTCGAGAATTAAAATTGACGATTTTATAGACTATTGTAACATTTCTCATTGGCAGGACTGTCTTCCCCAACGACACATCCATTGTCGCGAACAAACCCGATTACTTAGGCCAGTAGGCTAATTGTTATAAAGATACTGCAATCAGAAGCCTAATTCACATGCCCCGATATAGTTTCGGGTGCTGTAAGCCAACAACAATTCAGTTCAGTACCAAGTGGGCCGCGAACTATTTTTCATTTTCAAGGGTGCCGCGAGGTCAAAAAGGTTGAGAACCACTGCTTTAAGCCATGCATCAATCAGCACCGTCTCTCCCGCGCAATAGCCAAAAGAACTAAACTATAGGGTTTGAATATATACACATACAGAGAAAGGAAAACGCCGATTGATAATGGTCATTCGCTAAATTTGGTTCTAAATTTAAACACAGAAATAGGGAAATGCTGTTCAGTCGCTGAACAACGCGGTGGAATATTCGATCGACGTCCCTATAGAACTCGTTTCGGAATTCTGAGGTCGGTTCTATTGTCTTGTACCACATTTTGGATGTTAATACACACTCTTCCATGCAATAAGTTTATATGACATACAAGACACGCCGTCCCCATTATGTGATACGATTGTTGATATACAATGTTCTTTCAAATTCTCTACTAGTTGCTGACGACTACCCCTGACGAGCGTCGGCCGACAAAATTCGCGTTCATTTCAATATGAATATACTATTCAATTGTATATTGTAGTTCTGTACCTCCAAGAAGCTCTTTAAAAGTACTGGACCTATAATATGTACATTATTATAGTATAGTCTATAAGCAGGGTTGTAGCCATATCACTAGGTTCCGAGTCACAAGTCAATCGAACTTTTATAGTTTTGACATGAGTAAAGTCGAGTCATCTTCAATTCACTTCCGAGTCAAAGTTCGAGCCCGAGTCTTTGAGCAGAGGGTCGAGTACGAGTCATCGTGTTGAGACTTGAGTAAGAGTCTAGCGTACAGTTCATATTGTTCACCGTTCATTATGAGGTTGAAGTCGAGTTAAACTCACTTTTTTGAAACTATCGGGTGACATCGAAGGTTTCTCATTCAAACTAATAATTTTTTACTCTTAACGTGTTTTTTTCAAACAAATAATGGACAGTAGCTGACACTATTCTTAAAGTATCGGTCTTGATACACGAGACTTGAATCAAGTGACAGAAAATGTCTTGAGTCATATGTCGGGGCATAGTAATGCCCAATAACTCGAGTCCAAATCCTGTCAACACACGAAGTGACTGAACTCGAGTGAACGAAACATTGCGACTCGAGTCATTACACTGCCTATGTCCTGTCCACTAATTGGAATGAAGGACTACTTATGAATCTCTTCATAGACGAATATGTTGAAATTTCTATATTTCCAGCGTGGGTAAAAACAATATGCCGGTGTGACAGCAACGAGCCTCTACTCTTGTCTGAATGCGTTACTTAGCTATGACTCGTGGCAGACGGGGTATAACTTCCACCGGCGCCGCGTTGCTTAGCTAGATTAAAACTGGCATTTCCGGCTTCAACTTGCACTAGGATGTGAGTTTCAAACACACGCTAAGTAAAACGTATGTAGCAGTCAGATATATACAATGTTGGTGAATGTTAGTCTGAATCGATATACCACTTTTTCAAATTGTTAAAATAATATACGCATAGAGAAATATTTCTAGTTGTTTTTCAGTTTCACTCTTTTATCAATTCTGAAGAGCTTATTTCAATATGAATAAATTAGTCAGTTGTACATTCTGTATAATTTCATTGGATACATATCAAACCATCCCAGGTATCAAAACCGTCAAACCATCACTCGAACCCCAACCTCCCACGCGTATACCCCACTGCACATGAGGTGTCACCGCAACAGTGAAAATTCGACTGCCGAACGGGCCTAATTGCCTGCAGCCAATGATGGCCAAGCCTGGCGTGTCATCATAAATCGTATGTATACTTCGAGTGTGTGTCTTGATCCCTAGTGAAACCCTGAGTCATGACTTGACTCGAGTCAGACTTCAGTCACCCTTTTCGTATGACTTGACTTGACTTGAGTCACTTTGCAAAAATGACTTGACTTGCCTTGACTCGGCGTATCAGAAATGTGGATTGACTCGTGACTAGGAGCAAAATTCTCGAGTCAATTTCAAGTCATCAAGTAATCGGTGTCGATAAAAATCACTCTATCTTGCATATGTTCGGATTGTTCGTGAAATGCTGGTGTAACCCATGAGAGCGACTAATCATTCAATGACCGTGCGTTTCACCGAGCCTCGATTGTTCTCTCACAATATTGACCGCAAACGAAGTGATCTGAGTTTAAAGCTTACGTTGTCCTAACTCTAGTGGTAAAGTAATAGAATAGCAAAATGTCTATTTCTGTTCTCTGTTCTTACCTTAACCAAACTGATTGTTTTATTGAAATTGAAGTCAAATATAGTTTATATTGTCCTCAACCATTGGCGCAGGCTTGAATGGAATCATATCGATTTATAAATGGGTAATGTATTGCCTCTTATCAATTCGTTTCTTTATTCTTTATTTTGGCTGGTAACTAAAAACTAAGGCTATGCAATTACGTAGTTTAACAGCTCGACGTATATGTGAGCGATACAGCGCCTTCTTTCGTGTATCTTTACCTCTATATCCGTTCATCGGTTCGGAATAGGGATGGTGTGAACGTGAGGTTCACGTTCGCGTTCTGTGTGTGAACCTCGGATATTTAGAGGTTCACGTTCACAAACGAACCTTGGTAGGTTCTGCACTGTGAACCTTTTTCATATATTATAATTTTCACGTCATTATAACATCTTTGGTTGAAATTTATTGTATTTCAACTGCGGGCCACTCTATGCATGGGCGCTGGTAGCATAAAAAATCAACACTAAACGAACATGCATCTTGCCAATCTCAGAGAATTTACCAGCTTTGTTCCTAAAGTTTGCTCGAAATATCCAGCTTTCTGTTTGTTAATATTTAGTGACTCTCTGCTGTGAGCTTGACTCGCAATCACACAACATCAAGAGCGAATTACTCTACAAGAGAGAGAGAGAGAGAGAGTCTTTATTTTCATCGAACCAAAATACATAACAAACGGCAGTGATGGTGGTACAGAAAATATGCGTGCACAGTATTCGGTATTATATAGGAATGATCGATAAGACCGTGAAGGTCATCTAGTCTGATCACACCAGCATCAAACAGGTACACTTGACTCAGAACAGTCTGGCTGTAAAAAAATGTTTAGTTACGAAAGGAAAATAGAAAAAAAATTAAACAATGGTAGCAAATGATCAATGAAGCAATGTCTGGGCGAGGTAGGGCAACAGTGTTAGTGTAACGACAAGAGGTGATCAAGTAGGGCTTTTTTGAATCTATTATAAGGCAATTCACGGATATGTGATGGTAATGCATTCCAGATGATAGGTCCCGAGTAGTCGATAGATCTCTTAGTTAGGTTGCTATTGGGTTGGGGTAAGTAGACAAGTGTAGGTAGTCAGCGAGTGGTGCTTATTCAACTAATCAATGGAATTGATATCGTTGTCTGATGTAAACAATCTAAAAAGCGTGCGAGGTTCATCTCGATTTCATATGTTTATTATATCATAAAAACTGAATCAGTGTCATTGAGGTGTTGGCTACTGCTGTGTAACTTGTTAATGGGGTAAAACCCGTTATACACTCTGCTCAATAACAACGTAGCAACACTCAGATGCCGAATACATTGTCCGGTCTGCCCTAGACCGTTAAGGCGAAACCTTATATTCCCTTGCAAGTCCTCGTTGAAATTGTTGGCAAATCGACGGCAGATATTGATTTTATGGGATTATTTTATCATTTGATTGCTTCAGTTGAAACATTTGGCGACGTTTGAGACGTCAACATGTACTTCAGTATTGTGGCATTATGTGGCCCGAGCCGTCGCTAGGTATCGTGTACATATCACTTCATTGAAATGTAGGGTTGGAATTGGTAATATGACGTCGCGTGACGTCATGAGGTTCACGTTCGCGTTCACACAGAACCTTTCAAAAAGGTTCGCGTTCACACGAACCTGAACCTTTCAGAGGTTCACACCATCCCTAGTTCGGAATCAATACCGTTTGATTTTTGCTGCTAAGCAATTAGAGCCGGACTGGTCGCAAAGAATCGGCTACGCCCGTCACATTGATACCATACCACATGGGGTATAGGCCACCGTTCGTATGCAGCGTGCCAAAAAAAGTCAATGGTAAAATATTACCACCTGGCATGGCAAACATTTTTTAATTTTGTCATATTTATCGTTTCAAGCAAGGAATCCCCTCCACTGCTTATCTTAAGCCGACAATGGCATCTGTTACGCCAGTGGTTCTCAAAGTAGGGATCTCGATGATCAATGCGTTATAGCGGCTTTGGTCGTTTCCAAGTCCACTGTGTTTGGTACTATAGCCAATTGTTGACACGTGCACCAAAGTTGTCACGACGTTATTGCTTGATCACTTGATCAAATGTGCCCACCCCTGTATCATAGATCTCGGTTTGCTGTCACACCAAGGTTGATCCGACACTAGGTTTGTCTGCAAAGCACCAGGGATCGCGTAACTATTTTCGTGGCTCCGATTACATTGGAATCATCTTATTTGTGTGTTGCGGGTCAGTGTGCAGCTACAGAGATATTCAGCACCGGTCATTTGACGCCAGTACATATCGCTATCTAACGTTTTGGCCAACATGCGACGAATATTTTATTTCAAGGTTTTATCACCGCCACGTTGAAATCGAGAAATCCGGATCCACTAAATCACGCAAAGCGCTGAGAACATATTCAAGATAAATAAAAAATACCTAGAAGACTTTACTTCAGGGGTGGGCAACTTCTCGACTCCGCTGGCGGATATGGGAAAATGAAGCACTTGGCGGGCCGGATTCCTGAATCGATACTTTATTCGCGTATTATCCACCATTACAATGAATAACTCGTATTGGATGTGAACTTTAAGTTTAAAGCATAGAGACTAAAATCAGCATTTCATGAGTTTATCAACGTAATGTACTTTAATATCTGTCGAAGTCAATGAGACATCTGTGGTCGATCAAAGTTGTCAACAAGCTCTTTGCACTCTGGCGGTATGTCAGATGTAGAAACCCGTATAGTAAAGACTGCACGTAAACGTCAGTTATATTGGAAATCAGCTTTGTTTTGTTCATGGTCGAAAACGTTTGCTCGAAAATGAATGTAGACCCCCGGGCCACATTATCATCTATAAGAAATGAAACATGTCTGCAGGTCGCTCAAAATCTCATCGTGGGCCAGATCCGGCCCGCGGGCAATATGTTGCTCGCTTCATGAATCCTTTTTGGTCACCTTCGATTTTCTTTTCATTTTGAAAACACTTGTTTCACTTTTACAACAAATATGCTACTAACATTTCGTGTGCGTCAATACATTTGGCGTGCCAGGAAAAATGATCTCGCTTGTCAGTTGTGGCACGCGTGCCAGGGGTTTCCGACTACTGCCATACTCTGTTGCTTTGTGTTTTTTTTTAATGTGCCGTGGGTTATTTGAAAAATTCCAGGATACCGTCGAGGGATATTGGTTGTAAGTTTGAGAACAACTATGTCGCAAGTGCTGATTAGTATTTAGCATTCCCTATACCTATCGGCCTTGCTCATTGCTCATCCTTATTTCGATTAGACTTACTACGGACTCGGTGTATTATGTGGACCGTGGTGTAGGAGTTTTGAGTGAAAGTTCATATAGGCCCCATCATAACTGCTCGACTACGGCGCTGTGGTTTCACTCTAGTTATCACTAGTGACAAGTCGGTGAACTTGACATCCGATTTTCAGAAGGGAAAAAGTGAAAACTATGTTAGGAGTTTCATACAAATTTAGACCAAAACGTAATTATTCACAGAAGCGAAAACGCCAATGTGGAACCGTTATATGCAGTTTACATGGAAAATATGTTAGTTCCACAAATATATAATTAAATAAATATTAAAAAAATTTAAACGCCCGCGTTTCGAATTAAATATCTTGTATTCCTCACAACGCATATGCAGAGCTAACGCCAAATTACAACTAAATCAAAGGGAGCATAGAATATGCCAACTTACATCGCCGTTACCGCCACTGTTTTGACAGTTCTTGACTGTATACAACCAGACAATCATCGCATTTTGCCGATCCCATTGTTCGCGAAAAAAGGTGTTGCGACTTCGAAATCCCTATTATCTATATATGCTTTCAAGGTATTCAAGTCGAAAGCAAGAGTACGAGGTAACATTTTGGAATCAGTTGAATGGTCCGGCCCGCGAGCGATTGGAAGGCTTGAATCCGGCCCGCGACGCTATTTGAGTTTGAGATCCCCGTTCTAGAGTGAATAGAGTTACTCGTTTTGGGACCGAGATGTACCGGATTCAAATCCCGGGTGCACCAACTGTTTGTTCACGATTTGTCATGGACAATGTGAAAAGCACATGTCCATACAATATTAGTCGTGGGGCCGTTTTCATGTGTTTGGGTGGAGGTCAGTTGCTTTGTATGTGTGTCCGGCTTCGCGAATGGTTTCTGCTGATCGCTGATTTAGTTTATGTCCTGCAAAGCTCTCGTTAGGCTCTTCGCGGTCTTGAGAACTCGCGCGGTGTGCCGGTTTGGGTTGCATCGCCGGACGCATTCCTATCTGTGACGCTGTCGCCAGAGTCGTAAAATTTATTCAATTCATTCAAATTGTCTCTATCATAGATTCAATCAAATCTGATAATAAGTCATTTGGATTCAATAAAAGTGGAGAAGTCTTAACACCAAACCGCCTGAGTAGCGCACGCTTGAGAGTCTAATTGATTGTTTGAAATATATACATAGCTATATTTCAGATTTGGATTCGGGCCGTGTAGACAGTGCCTGAACCCGACCCGGATAGGATTGTGGGATTCGCTCTGCTTCTAAGCGCGATTCATTTATTCAAGACATACGTAATTATCTTGAACCCGACTTCTCATAAATTCAAACCGAGTGCTCTAACGACATTGGTGATTCACGTCTGTGAATAATCCCGTAATTGTCTGAACTTTACCATAATCTAATTAAAACTCAACATTGAAATTCTTTAAGATGTATAGAATTATGAAGCCTCCACGGTTTCACCAGATTGGACTCGAAAAAGTGATAACCAAGGATTATACAATGCAAGTTTATTGGGACGAATAGCTATCAAACTGCTGTGCAAATGAAACATCTCACACTGGTGATTCAAATAAAGTTTTGCAGTATCAAATCATAGACAAAAAGACGAACCGAAGTAACGATGAGTTATTCCTGTTCTTATGACACTTAGAAGCCCTATTACCAGAGGGGAGTGCCTACAGATGGGTGATCTGTAGTCACAACTATCCCCACGGGGAAAGGTTGGCTGTGGCCCCTCCACAGACCCCTAAAAAAGTGTAAATGACCAATTTAGTACCCAAGAGGTGTGATGACTAAAAACACGCCCTCCACTAGGGTGTGAATTGCGAAAACACACCATTTTCATTTACAGTGCATGGCATTTCCGTGTGTTTTTCAAGAGCATTCTTTGTCGTTGAAATGATTTTCAAGAAGTTGACTTTTCAAGAAGGAATCGTCGACCCGGTTGACCTCTGAATTTCAATTAGGACATGCCATCATGATATCATACACGATAAAGATTAGATTTGCATATCGAGACTACGAATGGAACTGTGATCATCTCATTTAAATTGTAAACGTAGAAAAACGCAACATGGTGCAGGATGTGGATAGAGGCTCACGATTCATTTTTGGTTTTCCACAATCACATTGTATAGGCTACTTAGCTATTTCACAATGAATGTATCATTCAACAAATTGTGTAATTTAACACGGAATTGTTTTTGTTTCGTTATGCTTAGGGAGTCACTCAAAGTCATTCGGTCAGGTTGCGGTTAAAAGAATGCTATAGCTTTGCCATACAACTGATTTTGACAAAAGGAAACTGATATCCGACGGCGACAAGATTGATGACCTTTATTATGTTTAATATTACAGTTTCCACATCGTGCTAAACAAAGCAGTGTCGCGATCGGGCGGTGTCAAATTTAACTCGAGTCGAGAGACGGATTCAAATCTTTTGATCACTTGTTGGCATGACCCGTTAAATCATATCAAAATATTACCTCCAGATTATATTTTAATCCGATGAGGACGCACACAAGGTACAATGCGATACACAATACACAATGCAATGTAATGAACAGTTATAGGCGGGTGCAGAGTGGACCAGTTGCGGTCTCTTAATCTGGCATCTACCCAAGGGCGTAACCATAATTTTTTAGTTGGTTGGGGGGGGAGGTAAAATTTTTATTAGGTAATATACCCCATCCCATAGATACTCAAATGGCAAGGACAGAATCATCCGGCGAGATCTATGACCAATGTTCTATCATCGGGGATGATTATGGCATCGCCCTTTGTGCCGGCTAAAACGTTATCTGCGTTGGTGCGTATTTTGGCGTAGAAAAGCTTGTGCCTTATAGTCCCACAGCCGCAGGCAGAACACGCGAAAACCATTAGATCCAAGTCTGTAGGCTACATCATACGTATTTTTATTCGGGCTTGATTTTCAATTTTACCTATCAGGAGGTAGTTACTGATCAATTGTAAAATCTACGGACAATCTATATATCGTGTAACGCGAAGAAAAAATTTCAGGTTTAATACAACCGCTAAAAATCCTCCACTTTATGCTCATTTTCGAAATCATATTGGGAGGACGTCGCCCTTTGGCCCCCGTGGCTACGCTGACGCATCCACGTCGGCCTAATACCTGGTGTCACAGGTTTTTCGCCGTTATTCTTTATTCTCCGGTCGTTTTGCACCAGTGGTTCTCAAGCGGGGGTGCGCGAAGCCTTTAAATTTACAATATAGTTGATAACGTAATTTGTATTTTTTGTAATTAGGAGCATCACTAGGCAGTTTCGGTTCATTACTAATGTAACATTCCAAACCTCACATTAACAGAATACCGTCTGAGATGAAATATTCTGCTATACAGATTCATTTTTATTGCTAAATTGCCAATAGCCCCCTGATACAAATATTTTGCTGGTTAGAGATGTTTTGTTGGGGATTGTGGAAACAGAAAAAGCTGAATTAGCAGGGTCAATCACGGTGACTTCGAAATTTTTACAAAAATCCATTTTATCCTGTGATATACATAATCTTTTTTCCACAATAACTTCAGGATGAGCCGCTAGATAGAAATGATCCAGTTACCAGTCTTGACGTTATACCTACACTATGATCATTAAAAATATTTGTTTGGCAATTTTGGTGCCATATTTGTTGCAATCATAACCAAATCTGTCGTCGGAAGCGTTGCACGATGTTATTATATTAGCCACCACCTATCTTTGTGGAAATGTATTTTCGACAATATATTTTCATATCAAATCGCGGGCGGATATTTTAAAGACATGACCACGTATTTTAAGAAATGCAGTTGCAGAATTCGCTTCTAAATAATAGAAGTCATCATAATTTCTACATAAATAGTATGATGTAACTTTCAGGAAAAGTTATGTTGTTGCTGTTTATCACTAGCCTACAGTTATTATTGGCATAGGACGGATGACGATTGCACGATAATTGAGCTAAATTTTACCTAAAACTTCCGGGGGTCCGCGGGGTCCGTGACAGTCCAATAGGGGTCCGCGAACACAAAAATGGTTGAGAACCACTGTTTTAGACGCTGCATTATCGCTCTTTCCATACACTTTCTTTATGAGTATACGTTCTGCGGTCTTTCTCTTGTCCACGGGGAAAAGGTAGGGAAGACCGGGGACAAATGTTACTCGGGGCAATTGTAACAATCGACCTCACCGCTAGTAGGGTGGAGAAATCGCCTTCCTATTTTGGGTGCGCATGCGGTAGTCATCTCTCCTAAGATACCTGAATAATTTGAAAAAGTATTGGACATTTGAGTAAATATTCTCTGGCGTGGAATAATTTGTTACTTGATCACCTCTTGTCGTTACACTAACACTGTTGCCCTACCTCGCCCAGACATTGCTTCATTGATCATTTGCTACCATTGTTTAATTTTTTTCTATTTTCCTTTCGTAACTAAACATTTTTTTACAGCCAGACTGTTCTGAGTCAAGTGTACCTGTTTGATGCTGGTGTGATCAGACTAGATGACCTTCACGGTCTTATCGATCATTCCTATCTAATACCGAATACTGTGCACGCATATTTTCTGTACCACCATCACTGCCGTTTGTTATGTATTTTGGTTCGATGAAAATAAAGACTCTCTCTCTCTCTCTCTCATCAGTTGGAACGGCCACCCTTTCTCATGTTGATCGACTTTTGGTGTATCGACTTCAATGATCATTTAAGAACTTGCCTATGACGGAATCCTTATCCTCTAACTCTGAGCATGGCCCACATATATTTTGTCATTTGGTGTGAATAATTTATTTTAATTTTGTACAGAACAGAAAAATGTCATTATAGCTTTGACGCCACAGAATGTTGTGTCCTCGTTTTGCTACACCATCATCGGCCTATTCAGCCAGGATATTTTAGTCAGATCGGTTTCTTACCTTCGCAGGTGACCGTATGCCGAACTCATTATGCACGCTAAACAACAGCACCTTGGTAGAAGAGTCCGAATATGTGTAGGGAGATGGTGGAATGAATGTTTTTCTTGTACACTTTGGGCTCATGAAGAAGGCTGTATTCAGATGCCAAAAATGCGATGGGGCGTAGCCTGGAAGCGTTCAAAGTTCTCTTACTCTAGTCTAATGCAATAATACAATTTATGCTTCCGTTTTCGTTGTTAATTGCGTTTGTGCTTAGTGATAAATAACACTGGCATAATTGCCCCGCATTTAGCGACCCCAAATTTCCATGATTTATTGTTGATTGAGTTCCATTGTAGTTTTTATATTAAATGTCGAGTTGTTGGCTTCTTTATATAAAACTTTGGAATTGACATTTCATGAATAAAACACATAATGTTAGAAAATACAAAAGTATTACAATTGTCCCCGGTCCCCCCTAGCCCAGAAAACCATCGACGCTGAGAGTCGAGTCCGGGCTGTCGGCGTAAATGGCGTTGAAGCTCACAACTGCGCTATCACCCCTTTTACAATACCTTGCGTTATTCGCTGGAATAGGTTATTATCAGGCTTATACATAATATCACTGATAGGAGGATCTATATTCTAGCAGCACCATAATTCGCATACTAACGAAATTGGCAAAGATAAGTAGATTGGCCGATTGAATACATTTATAAACTACTAACACAAAACTGTAACGACGATATAAGTTGGCATACTTCTATGCCATTTTTGTGTTAGTCGTTGACCCTGCGTATGCGTTGTGAGGAATACAAGATATTTAATTGTACACACGGACATTGTAATTTGCGTCATTTTGTATAAATCATCATTCGGGATTCTTTGAGTGCCGGGTACCTTTTTGATCCAGAAGTTTTGCAACGGTGCGACCACAGATATTTTCATCATATATTTTTGTGAGTAATATATTCACCATATAGCTTACACACAACGGTTTCGCATTGGCGTTTTCAGCTAAGTGAATAAGTAATTTAAGGTCCATTTTGTCCGGAAACTCTGAACTGATGTAGGATTATTACAATTAGGGTTTCATTTAAAACAAATGTTTGTTTAAAACACTTTGTATGAAACATGTTTTAAACAGTGTTTTAAACAAAGGCCTTCAATTTTTTTTTTCAGGTTGTATAATTATGCCATAATTGTGTAAATCCTTTCCGAAAAATATGCTGTATGAGCCTACGGACGATTACCACCCGATATAGCCGACGTATACGATATGGGACGGTTGGAAACCTAAAAATAGTCGGATCAAAAGCTATAGTACGTAGATATTTCATCAAAGGATCTATATTTACTATGGATGAAGTCACTTGAAGTGAACGTGAGGTTCACGTTCGCGTTCTGTGTGTGAACCTCTGAAATTTAGAGGTTCGCGTTCACAAACGAACCTTGGTAGGTCTGCACTGTGCACCTTTTTCATATATTACAATTTTCACTTCATTATACCATCTTTGGTTGAAATTTATTGTATTTGAACTGCGGGCCACTATATGTATACATGGTGCTAGCAACAGAAAATATAATATATTACAATTTTCACTTCATTATACCATCTTTGGTTGAAATTTATTGTATTTGAACTGCGGGCCACTATATGTATACATGGCGCTAGCAACAGAAAATATCAACTCTAAACCAGCATGCACCTTGACATTCTCAAAATTTGTTACTTGCTTTATTGTTACAAAAGATTTAGTGACCCTCTGCAGTGAGCTTGACCCGCAATCACACAACATCAAATGCGAAATGCACTACTAGTCAGCGAATGATGCTTATTCAACCGCTCAATGAAGTTGAAATCGTTGTCTGATATAATAAATCTAGCAGGCGTACGGGGTCAATATTGATTTTATATGTCAGCCACCCGACAATGTGTAGGAAAAAACTGTATTTTGGGCGCTGAGCGAGAAAGCTGACCTTTTTTTTAGTCAACCACCTGACAATGTGTAGGAAACAACTGCATTTTTCGCGCTGAGCGAGAAAGTTACCATTTTTTGAGAATTGTCCTCCGGTTTTGCAAGTCTGAAAATTCTGAAAAAGTGTCCTCGTTTCAGATTTCCAAAATATGGTAGCCCTACATTATGTGACCCTAGTCGTCGCTAGGTATCGTGTACAATAATATAGGCTATCACTTCCCTGAAATGTAGGGTTGAAATTAGCAATATAACGTCACGTGACGTCATGAGCTTCACGTTCGCGTTCACACAGAACATTTCAAAAAGGTTCGCGTTCACATGAACCTGACCCTTTAAGAGGTTCACACCATCCCTAATATTTACCCTATATTTTCAATTGTCAATGTAAATCCATTATGACGTCACAATTGAATATTCGTGACGCCATGGCTTAACAACAAACAAACAAAAAACAATAAAAAACATGTTTTAAACAAGCGCCACGTTTGAAACATGTTTGTTTTAAATAGATTTTTCTTTTAAATGCAACCCTAATTACAATGTAGCGTATCAACTGAACATGTATGGCATTTGCTGTCATGAGGGATAAGTGAAATACGTGAAAGAATTTCTCCCTATAAAGTGTTAACTTTAGTTAGAATTGTGCTACATAATACAAGAGTTTTTCAATTTACTCATAATTGCTTCGAGGCCCGATGAAATCGTCTGCTTGTGTGTGGCGGGTGGCATTTGCTGGTGTTATGACCCTAGGATGACCTATGTAAGCTACTTCACCATATTTATCAAGCGACAGATATCATTTTCCAGATAAAACAAGTCATTGGTTTTCAATGACTTCTCTTCAAGATCGTCCTCCCAGATTTATCCGAACCACGCGGCGTCTCGTATTACTGTTGCCATGTTACCAATCGAGTGAACAAAAGAAAGTTATAAGTCGCCTGATTGAAACAATGCATAGATTTTTTAATATAGCTTTCATGAAATTGTATTCAATATGTCAAATGTGTTCGTCGAGGTTCGAGTGAGTATGCCTATGTTTAGCGACAGGAATTAACAAATTCCTATAAAGTAGCCTTCATATATATAACGATAATATTTCCTTAGTTTTGTAGATGCGGTGAACGAGAAGTTTGGAAATGAACTATATGTTCTTGAAAGTTGTTAATTTGATTTTAAATTCTAAAGAGGCTCGTGGTTTTGTGTTCGTATAAGGAAGCTTCTGCTCTAAATGATTATCGCGAAAGATGCCCGCAAGTTTGAATGTAGAAATCCAATATCAAAGATTCCAGTGCGTGACCATTACTTTACATCAGGAGTGTCCTACTCAATTCGGGCAGCGGGTCGGATTCACACTGTTTGATCAAATGATGTCAGACTTATATCGCAATATACATAGAATTTTTTCTAAGTTCAGTGCTTCATTTTCAGGCCTATACATGATATTGGGGACTCTATCGCCGGGCCTATGTTCCAGCAACATTTTTATTCGCAAACATTTTTACACTATTGTAACAGTGACGCTAACCGGCGCACCACGGCGATATAATAGAGCACATTTTCATGCTCCGTTGTTTTAGACGTGATGCGGCGTTTGCCCTGGTCGTTTGTTGTGAGAATGAGGTCCCTAAGTTGCATGTTTGACGGCCCGGCTTTACAAGATTAAGTTGGGACAAGTTAGGACATATCACGCAAGTCATTCATCTAAATCAGAATAAAGTATCATGATTCATGTTTGGAAAAAGATTATATTTTGGTATTCATGGTGCCATCATGCTCGCAATCAGCATTAACAATGCTTTCATCATTTAATCCGCTCCGAACGTATTGTGAAATACGATGCACAATATACCAGTGTGCTCAAACGAACATGCAATGTCGAAATGATTGAGTACGGTGTCTTAATTCATCATCGACATCGGCCTAACGTGTTCGATTTTGACACATCGACTGTGTTTTGTTATCGACGTCTCTCCTAGCTCAATTTCATTCCCTTTACATTCGTTGGTCTTCCCTGGGCCTTTGTGCGAGCTCGAGGGCCCAAAATTATTTTGTAAATAAACTGAAGTTATCAAGTAATATTGCTGGTAGAATTATCAAACTTGTAAACTTTTTTCGCGCCTTGTGCGATTTAATTTCGCTATATGCCTTGATTTCAATATGAATCCCCCATCCCCCAAAGAAAATAGAATTAAATTTTATTTAACACTAGAACGCCCGGAACTTCGAACTACCTAGAACTATCAAGTGGCTTTTTTATCGCATGTTGAATTTTTTCTGATTAAATGCATTCAAGGGAGCTAAATATCAGCACAAAGATCAACAAACGACATCAGAAACCATTGTTTATTTCGCTTACAGCTACTTGTAATATTTTAGACATAATTTAGTGGAGCACGTATAGCAAATCGCCGTTTTTTTGGTGTAACATATCAGTGTTGTTCTGGTGCGCATTTGGTATTTGAGCACGTTTTTTAAAAATTTGGAGTAGGTTCCACATCCGCTTTAGTCACATCACCATTCTTGTTTCTTGCTGACATATCACAAAGCTAATCAGCTAAGATTTGCATAAAGCAATCTAGCGACTAATCCTCGATTTGCATATTTTACAGTATTGGCCTTTTGGCAAGTAGTAGATCGATCATATTCTAAGAAAACATGCATGGACCATCGTTTACTTGCTGGTACCCTTATAGAATACTGCCTTACAACCTGGTCAATAATATCCCCCTGTTTTTTTTCGTTATAACATTTACCCGTCACTTGCTTGTGTTGTTTCTGAAGGAAACAGTTTCCTCCGCTTGAAGTGGGCTCAATATATATGTGTATTGTGTACTTGTACAACTTCGATCTCGATACTGACATCTCGCCGTTACGCTTATCGACGAGATGATAGTCTTGAAAAGTATGTCTTCGTGAAGCAGCTTCTTTCGTTCTGGGCCTGTGTAGCTTCAAGCAACTTTTGACAATAGGGTCAACTAGGAATTCTTTTTCTTCACCAGACGTATACAGCCACATTCATGTAACATTGTTTCAAGATGGATCAGACTTCATCAGACTCTTTACATTACTATACCTGGCAATTGTATAGATTGTAGAAGAGGTGTCCTGCCTTATCCTTGCCTAAATAGGAGACGCCTTTGTACAAATACTTGGTATAGTACCAGCATCCACCATCTGACATTTTACACTAATTATTTTCTGGCATTTTAAACATATATTAAATGAAAACCAAACTATCATTATTGAGTCTACACCCTTTTTACTCTTTATGTCAAATAAAAGTTGCACTCATGCACTCATTCCTCATATGCATTCATTTTACCAGATTCAGCCCCCCCTCCCCGAAGATCCATCTCGTAGACTAGAGCAAAGGCCCTTCGCCCTAGTACCACCCTAGCATATTACTATGGCCAATACAGATGGCGGCTTGGTCTAGTGGTACATTTCAATTGTAATGTCCTGTAACACGCTGAGCTTCAGAAATATAATATTACATAGACTTGATGACTCGGAAAGAGGAAGATACACTGCGTTCTATTACAATGGATGTTGTTGCTAACACAGTTAGACCAAGTCGATATTAACAAAGCTCTGTTGTTACGAACGACTGTTCTGCGTTTGGCAGATACATAGCCAGTGTCAAGAATACAGAGGTGGTCAGTAACGAAGTACTTCTACTTTTTGGAAGTACTCGAGTAGTTTTCGTCTACTTCTGGTACTTACTCAAGTAGATCTGATTTTCTCTACTTCTACTTCTACTTCGTAATATTTTGTGATCTACTTACTTACTTTTCGCTATTTTCAGTTTGTCAAGTAGAAGTAGTTTAATACCCCAATACGAAAGATAGCCTGAGGAATTTCGGGGCTGTTTTCGCGAAGTACCAGCATTTAATATTCATAAAAGTCAAGTAAAGCCCAGAAATGTTGTTGCGCTTTGCGCACAGTAGTTATGGAGTGACAAATATGGTTTCACGAAAGTATCAGTGAATATAATTTAGGTACCGGATTGCTTGGTTCCGCTCATACCGCATTGTCGCCCAAATCAAATATTTCATCACAGTAAATATGGCCCACCATGACGTTTGAAACTACCGTTTCGCAATCTAGCAATTACATATCATTTTCAATTCCGAGTATCATACTTCAAGTTCTAATTACTTTCAGTTCAGTTCCCTGCAGAACATAGATGCTGAAGCATAAAAGAAAGTGTAGTGATGCCTCTATTTTCCGAAAATAAAGCTACATCAAACATAAATTTGACGATCCACAATATTTGCTATTAAAGTATACTAATCGCGCAAAGTGTTGAAACCGCATCCGATCCAATTTCTCCGTATTGCTCTTCGCCTAAACTTGGGACCTTATAATATGGGGTAGGTCGCCATGCCATGATATTCTCTAAAACGGGGTCTTCTAGTAAACAAAGGGTTAGTATCGCATTTTCAGATCAATACTATAATTTGCATCTCATGATGCGAAATAATGCTTATTCTGTCAAAACTTGACACCTCCTGATATGCATCAATACGATTCAAGCTCTACGTACTATCAGCATAGCTCAATTTTCATCTTTTAACAGCCCAAGCTAACGAATTACGACTGTTTTCAAAACTACTTACTTACTTGAGTAGATTTTAAGTCGGTCAATTCTACTTCTACTTCAAGTAGTTTGAGGTTACTTATGGAAAAAGTACTTCTACTCGTACTTGAGTAGATTTTTTCGTCGCTACTTCTACTTCAACTTGAGTAGCTTTCTTGGCTACTTTGACCATCTCTGCAAGAATATGAAACTGCGATGCCTTGCGGTAGAAAAACTGTAATGCGTCAAAAAAGTCACTCGGTAGTTCTAGGTCAGTGGTTCTTAACCTTGCCCCCAGCGCCCCCCAGGGGGCGCTGGCGATTTTGAAGGGGGGCGGAAACGCTCAGGGGGCGATATGAGGGGCGCTGGGCTCAGGGGGGCGGTATGGGGGGCGCTGGAGTAAAATGGCTTCGCAGTAGATGATATGGTGATAGGACATAACCTTAATGAGTATTCAGAGCAAATTAACACCGAAAACTTCGTTACATATAGCCATATATGCATATAATTGTCCATGGGCGCCTAAATGACTGACACCGAATGTTCCTGTCTTGGCAATCTGAACCCCAGAAGACGTATGTCTGTGAAGAAATACCTATCTGAAATCGTGTGCGTCTTTTAGTTTAGTACGATTGGGCGACAGGGATATTCCTGTTGGGCGATATCCCCGTTGAGCGATTCTATATTTTTTGATATTGCAGACAGGGGGTCACGAAATAACATCATGCAACGAAGTCATACCAACGGGTTCGCCCGCCCGAATATGTTTAATTATTAGTAACGGGCCCTACAGTTTCCTAAAAACCTCACAATGTTCGCTTTAAGTTTTGATGAGTCTGCGCACACTCAACAACTCACTGCGCTGACCCCTGGACAACAGTGCGTATCTACTAAAAAAAGGTCATAACTTCGGATTTGTTGTGCGCAACGTAGATTTTCTGTGCGCGGAGACCGTGTCAGCACTGCGCACGTGCGCAGCTTAGAGGGAACATTGCACCTCACTCAGCTCTACCGGTAAATGTGTTTACGTGAGCAGAGAGAGGATAAAAATTAATCTCAATTTACATGCAATTCCCGATGATATTGACCAATTCAATCATTAATTAGTGAAATTTTTCGCGCTTCGCGCGACTAGGCGAGAATAGCTGCCTCAGTATATGGACGGTTGGACAGGACACCCAATGTAGATACCTAATAGACTTTCAGCAAATAGAGGACAGCTTAATGGGGGTCTGGGAGTGAAGTCCCCCGGAAGCTTGGTTTATCACCCGATGGGGGCCCAGGACCAACGTTTTTTGTTTGGGGGGGGGGGGGGGCTGACGAAGTGCTGTTACGGCCCTGGTAACGAATAATTGTACTTGCGGGCACGCCCGGATATGTTTAATTATTAATTACGTGCCCTTTATCTTCCTATACAACAGCTCACTCAGTTTATCGCGACTTATATATGTAATTACCACCTATTCATCCATGCATTATAGAAAATTTTGGTACCTAGGGCGACCAGGCCACACAAACTTTGCTGACCATCGAAATCACGATAGGGGGTTCGTGGGGGCGAATCCCTCAGAAGTTCGGTTTATCACGCTATGGGTGCGCAAGGCAATCGTTTTTAGGGGGTTGACGAAGTGCTGTTACGGCCCTCCCTCTTACTCATTGTCTTTATTACATTCCTTACATTATGAAGTTGGGGGGGGGGGCGCTGGAGCACGATAATTTTTTAAAGGGGGCGCTGGAGGAAAAAAGGTTAAGAACCACTGTTCTAGGTAGTTCTGTGTATAACTTTTTTATTTGTATTAGACGAGTGTTGAAAATCATAGGTAATGTGGCCTACATAAAATGATAAAGGTCAAGAAGTTTCAGCCGAACAGCGCAGGATTTGACTGAATGCCAGCTCTTCAAAAATAAAAATGCCTCAAAAAAGCCACTTGTTCGTTCTAGTGTTAAAGAAATAGGCATTTCGGGACGTAAAGGAAAGGACGTAGTCTATTTTTGTCCTTGATGTTTTTTGCGGCATATACACCGACTCATACTACACATACACACGATCTGTGCATATGCATACCATGAGTGCATGATGTGCATATGCCGCTGGACAAGAAAGTGCAGATATAGCCTTTACGGCTTTCTATGTCATGCACCACCCCTCCATGCTATCCCAGTAATGCATGAGCGCCAAGCAGGGAAGTCATGGATATCAGTGTTATTAATCAGGTCTTTGGTGTGACCCGGCTGGGGATCGAACCCACGACCTGCCGATCAATAAGCAGGACGCTTCACCATTACGCTATCTTGTCGGCAATCGGCCGACCTCTATCAGCGCCACGACGCTCCAAGACTTTGCCCAACATGCCAAAACATCGTAGGCGAGAAATGCCTGGCCGAAAATGACTGTTGCATGCTGGCCTAGACCTTGATGTATGTATACTATAGATATGTTCAATCATTATCAAGTGTTCATATAAGCGCAAAAATGGCAATCTGAGAAAATTATGATGCAAGATATGTCAATCTTTGCATCTCACGACAAAGGTTTTTCTTTTAGTCATTATCGGACGATTCCATTATTTTCTGACTGTGCAGCAGGCGGAGGGTCACGACATATCAACATTCGACGAAGTAATTAATAAGAACGGAGTCCCGGGGATATGTATTGTATATTAATAAATGATCACACATCATTAACGTGGTCTAAGATTTCCTTCAGATGTACCGGTTATTCTGATCACGTGGAATGAGAAAAGACCCAAAAGATATGCAATTACTGATACTAGTGACAAAATTCAATCATTAATTTAAAAATTTTTCGCGCTTTGCGTGACCGTTAAATGCACGCGACACCGTCCTATAACGACTTATTGCGGATGTCGAGTAGTCGAGGTGGTCTTGGGGCGAAGCGAAGTTTCATCACCCAATAGGGGGAGGCAAGAACAACGTTTTGGGGGGCTGACGAATTGTTATTTCGGTCCTGTGTCCAGATATTCCACCGAGCTGCTGACGATACTCGTCAGGGGTTTGGGACGTGGATGGCGGTGTGTATGTACCAACTTCGCCATCTCTCATGAGCTTTTCTCATGATTGTGTTTTTAGGCGTTTTGCATATAATGCGCGAGTTGATTGATCTTACAAAATCGTGCGATCTGGTGCGGCATTTGTTAAATTTTTATTGAGATGTGAACTGTTTTTATTCATGCATATTGCGACATTTCGATTGAATGTGAACTATGTGTATGAACAAAACATTAGGCAACCTTTATCGCGGTTCACTCTAATTTTACTATAAAAAGCCCCATAAACAAACTTGATGTACTTTGAATATGAACCCTGTCCAACCCATCTATACTACGTTGTATTCTTCTTCGCTGGTTTGGACGAAAAAAAAAACAAAGGGTTTTATTTTGAATTTCATTTCAATGTTGCTGAAAAGTCGCTGTGATATGGATGTGCAAGTAATGGATTTGAGAACCGAATTCGTGCTACTACAAAGGCAAGTCGTTGTACTTCAATTAAATAAAGTCAGTACTGTGTAGTTTAGCAAGTATCCTGTGCGAGAACTAGAACCTTCAAACTGTTAAGATTCAGCAGCCAAGAACTTGAAACTTCGGTTGGAAATTTCTATACGGCGATACAGATACCGTACCCCAATTATTGTGTACAAAGGAATGGCCACTTAACGGTGTTGGTTTCCGGGTTGATCAAATATTATCGTGATGTTATGCTTATGGAGCATCGGTAGCCCACCTGTTTTTTCTTTCCTCCATTTGCCCATTTTCAACCATTCATTCAACCCCATGTTACTAAAAACAAAAAAGGAATTCATAAATTTGAAAAACCCTAACAATTATTTAAAATGGATTTTGTATAATTTTGCGAATTGTAGTAGAAACCATAATATCACTGGTCCACAAGACTCCTTTCTCATTCTGATCAGAAGTAAATACGGAATTGGTGACCGCACAATTGGCGTTCTAAAGTATCATCGGCTATGCCAGTATATAGTTTGGTTGCTCGACACCATTATTTGAGTCGTAGTCGCAATTTGTCAACTTAAAATATTCCACGTCACAGGTGGAATCTCCCATTGACTCCTAATCTAGCGCAAGCGGGACGCGGATGTGTGACGTTTTTGAAGGTGGGTATTCAGCCCACCACCCACTTCGGTGGGTATCAGTCGCAAATTTCCGATCCATATTTTTGGAGCCTATAAAAAGTATAGCTCAATTGGGCGCACCTGCTGTGTCAATGCTCCGAAAAAGTAACTTTTTAAATTTCGTAGAGGCCGCGGCGCGCATGGATTCAATATCGAGCAATCAAGTTTCTAAAACTCTACGTCAGTACAGCGTTGTGCCTTCGAACGGGGAGGGGGACATTGTTACCAAAAAGAAATATTATTATGTATAAAAATATCATGATCATCAATTTCATTCTATTTCGAACTATGAGCTGAACACGATACCTGACAATATTTTTCAGCGTCTAAAGCAGTGTTTACCAAACTTTTTGGTGCTACCGTCCTCTGGACAACGAAAAGAGCACCAGCGCCCCCCCCCCTTCCCCACGAAAGTGTTTGTGCATTTCATACAGCTAATATTGAGACGGATGAATCTGGTGTATTATTTTCATCATCATCTTCATCATATTGAGTTTGAGTTTTTATAAGAATAATCTCATTCCAGTACTGTCAAGTCTGTTTCCGCTGTGAGTCAGAAACTTTGTCACGGCACTGAAAACACGTTCCCGCACATAAGCGGGGAAAGCCAACGACGAAAAAGTCAAACCGACTCCAGTGAGACTGTGAGAGTATTTCTAATTGATTTAATTGTGTATCCAGAACGATAGATTGGAGATCTTGAACTTTGGGTCGAACTCAAAATCGTTCTACACTACAGTCTACAATGTAATCAGCTCAGGAACGTAATAGCCCTTCGTCAGCCCAGGCCCCCCATAGGATGATAAAGCCTCCCATACCCCCTCAGCCTGCACGCTTTTGGTCGCAACATAGCAGTTAAATTTGATATACTGCTTAGTGAGTGACTTTATTTCTGCTAAACGCGCAATGCGCGAAAAATTTCAATAATTCATGTTTGAATCGGTCAATATGATCGGGAATTGCGTTTATAATGCTATCATTTTTTATCCTCTCTCTGCTAACGTAATAAGGTTTACCCGTAGAGCTGAGTGAAGTGTGTTGGAAAAGGTAGGTCCCCTAAATAATAATTAAACATCTTCGAGCGGACCTGTTGGTATATTGACTTCGTTACATGATGCTATTTCGTGACCTCCTATATCTGCTATGTCAAAAATATGGAAATCGTATACACGTAGGCTACTAAACTAAAAGACGCACACGATTTTAAATTGGTATTTCCTCGCTGATGCCAAATAATTTTCCGTGCGGAATTCCATTTGTCCTGTGGGGTTCAGATCGTCAGGACAGGAACATTCGGCGCCAGCCATTTCGGCGCCTATGGACAATTAAACATATATGTAGATACATCGAAGTTTTCGGTCAGCACAAGGGCATTCCTTTTCCAAGGTCATTCCGCCAAGGTCTTCTCGCTGCTGATCGTTTTGGCACACTTTTCGGAGTTGCATGTTACATGGCATATAACTTCATATGTTATAGTGCATCGTGGCGCAGTAATGGCCGACGCCGAAATGCCCATTTCTATAGATCATGCGTATTTTTGTTTGGGGAAGGATACCCAATAATCAAGCGCGAATTTTTTTTTAAAAGGTTCATAAATTTCTAAAAAAATACTCCATAATTTATGCTAATTCACCAAAAATTTTCGGCCCCCTTCGAGCTCGCCCCCCCCCAAATGGGGGTTCGAGGAAGGCAGTTATGGTCCTGAATCAGCTCATCTGCCATTTAATGCTCGGAAACTTTACAGAATGGATTGATTATCTGGTAGGGAGTTTCTAGTTAAAATATATCCTGGAATCAAATCACCATATCCTGGTGCAGTTCTCTGAGATGATTGATTTATGTTTCTGTATCAAAATCAGGTATTCGATCTGGACCGGTAGCTCATGCAAGCTTGAGAATTGGAACAGTTAACGTGTCGCAAAATGTCGGTGAAATATCACTGGCTTATCACCGAATCCAGACAGGCCATTTTCACCTTTATCAGATTTCATCATCACTAAGAATGGATATATTCTATTCATAAATTATGGCAAATAACTTATGCCCGTCAAGTAGAAGCGATATCGTTTCTCGCAACCGGAACGCCGTGTCGAAGGCCATGGTCCTACTGTGGAAAATCCAGGATCGTTTGGAACAGGGATTAAAATCACATAAGACAGTTTCTCTAAAAATGCCATCACACCGAGCAGTGAGCAATACCTGCTCAAATATTTCGTAGTTCTCACCGCACAAGGAACCACGTTTTCTATGGATTCTGTCGATTGCTAATTTAGTCCTTTGATGGGCAGGATCAACTTTCTCAAGTAACAATGGACTTTTCCGGTACAGCTGGTTAAATAGACGGACGACCCTGAATTGCCCTGACTATGAATCGATTTTACATTTTACTGCGTATTTAGCTGCTTTATTTATCAGTCGTTTCGACACTACGCCGCAGTTACCTTATAAACCTACACCGCCCCCTGCCGCACAACTTTATAGCCAGCGCTCCCCTCCCCCCCAATCGCCCATTTTATGGCCAGCGACCCCTTCACGCTCGCGAACGCCC
Source organism: Botryllus schlosseri (assembly GCF_051294905.1). Taxonomy (NCBI): domain Eukaryota; kingdom Metazoa; phylum Chordata; class Ascidiacea; order Stolidobranchia; family Styelidae; genus Botryllus; species Botryllus schlosseri. The sequence goes on along the minus strand of NC_137242.1, from coordinate 26,798,468 downwards.
CCAGCGACGCTCGCGCTCACTTTGGAAACCACTGGTCTAATGGTTAGTTACCTAGACACGGTATTTGCTGGAAAAATATCGCTCCTCGTAAAGCTTGATCTTACGGGAAGCATTAAGTCATTTTCTAAGCTTATTGCTCTTAATAGCAGTTTCTGGGCTATTGCACGTCAAGGCAATATGCCCAATTGCCCATTCATATCTGCTAATTATTTCTCCATGAAACGCTATTATTATCGCCGAAACAGTATCAGTTAGGAAGGAATATAGTGACGTTGGGCACAGAGAGTAGCTTATTTTGAACAGCAACTGCAATATTTTCGAACTGAAATCAAGTTTGGCATTTTAAGATAAATGCCTTACCAAGCGTTCTTCCAAAATCTCAAATCAGGTCGAGGGCCGCAGAACATGACCTCACGGGCCGTGTGTTGATGACCCCTTGTGTATAGCCTAACTGGAAAGGCCAACGAGTTCAGACACATAGGCAATTAATATCTCATAGATTGGGCATGTCACATTGAATCCAACACACCATTTCGAATGATCTTTGAAGAATTAAGACGATAGCAGCCTCGGAGATTCTGTCTCGGAACAACATAGGAGCAATTTTTCGTCTAATATTTCACGAGTCTGCATAACAGTGCGCAACGACTAAAAAGGGTCATCACTAGGGCAAGTTTTTGTTGCACTAAAATATGGAGAAAGTTGCATTTAATTTTGACAAAAGTTGTGGTAAAATGTTGCATTCATAATTTTCGTTGAATTAGTAGGATGTGATATAGCCTACACGAAAGGATCTGTTGTATAACCTAGTTCCTGCAGAGCTGTCAAATTTGTTTCTTTGTCATTTCTTGGACATTCTGGCGAGACCGCCAAGAATTATATTTTTTTCACGGTACACAGCAAGAAAATTACGCAATGCAGGAATAATTTCACCCCAAAAAGCCAAAAGTATAGCGATAACCCCGCCCTAAAACAAGTCAAGTAACTCACCCCACACCCCCTAGGTCTGCAAACTTGACCCAAGGTGGTGCAGATTAATCATTCTTGGCGACTTCAACAAAATGAATAGCCAGAATAAGGTGACTCAGTGAAAATGTAATTTTCGGCGGTCTCGCCTGGTTGTCCATGAAATGGTTAACTATCTCAAATTTAAACTACAGAATTACTAAAGCGATCTATTTACAAATTAATCGGACACGGTCTTGCTTGGCAGGGGTAGTTGAAGTTCATAGATAACACAGTGAGATGCAGCTACTCCATCATATAGCAAATCAAAGAGAATATAACCATACTAGAACTAGTTTATAGCATTTTTTAAATCACTCATTTACATTTTGATGCAATATTCGAGAAAAGTGGCAGTAAAAATTGGTTTGAAAAATAGAGAAAAGTTGCAAAATGGTTGCACAATAAAATCCCTTCAAACAGCTTAAAACATAATTTTACATAGATTCTGAGTACCTAGGAATCTGTTGGAAGCTGTAAAAAAGTTGCAAAAACTTGCCCTCGTTATCACTTCGGCTTTTCCGTGCGCAACTTGGACGGTTTCAGCACTGTGCAATTCCGCGCGCGCGCAGCTTAGAGGGAACAGTGTATAGAAGATTTTGGCTTTGAAACTGGAGACCGTGACACAGCACATACGGCTTTACTGTCCATAAGTCTGTTGCGAAATCGACATTGGCAAAAATATCACCGAAGAAATGCGTAGATGACTAGATTTTGACTGATACCGGACATAGCACCAATCAGAAGATGTCCATGAATTTAGAGCAACTGGTGAATGCACTTAATTAGCTAATTCTTTTATCGACCGTCTGTCAAGCAACTGTGTAGAGTGCGTAAGAGTAGATATTTATATTTTTTTTTAAGGTCAGGTCATATGCCATGTATAATATCGAAGATCGAAGTGGCGCACAACGTCGAAGTAACTACTACGAGTATACACAATTAGGACACATTTTATAGAATGCCACTTTTAAGACGCGTTTTCTATGGCCACCCAAAAGTACTCAATTTAATTATTCTCTTGCCGAATACCTGCGACATGTAGAGAAAAATGGTCCCGTTTGTCCTGTGAAGAAGTGCCAAATTTGAATGCTGTACGGCAGTGGTTCTTAACCTTTTTTCCTCCAGCGCCCCCTTTCAAAAATCATCGTGCTCCAGCGCCCCCCAACCTCATATTGTAAGGAATGTAATAAAGACAATAAGTAAGAGGCAGGGCCGTAACAGCCCTTCGCCAAACCCCCTAAAAACGATTGCCTTGCGCACCCATAGCGTGATAAACCAAACTTCTGAGGGCTTCGCCCCCAAGATACCCGTAGCGTGATTTCGATGGTCAGCAAAGTTTGTGTGGCCTGGTTGCCTTAGGTACCAAAATTTTCTATAATGCATGAATGAATAGGTGGTAAATACATATATAAGATAAACCAAACTTCCGGGGGGCTTCGCCCCCAGACCCCCCTTCAGCTATCCGCTATTTGCTGATACTAGTCATCTACATTGGGTGTCCACTGTCCATTTACTGAGCTAGCTATTCTGGCCTAGACGCGCGAAGCGCGAAAAATTCCAATAATTAATGATTGAATTGATCAATATGATCGGGAATTGAATGTATATTGATATCAATTTTTATCCTCTCTCTGCTCACGTAAACATATTTACCGGTAGAGCTGAGTGATGTGTGATTGAAAAGGTAGGACCCCTCAATAATAATTATACATCTTCGGACGTATACCCGTTGGCAGGAATGAAACGGCACTTCGTCAGGCCCCCCGAAAAAACTTGGGTCTTGAGCTCCCATAGGGTGATAAACCGACCGCCCCCCATCACGTTGTTCGCTTTTGCCACGAAATCAGCTGTACTGTTTAGCGAGCCAGTGCGAACCGCGAAAACTTTCGATAATTCATGATAAAATCGGTCATGAGATCGTGAATTGCATATATATTGCTATCAATTTCTTGTCCTCTCTGCTCACATTACCAGATTTACTGGTAGAGCTGAGTGAGGTGCAATGTTCCTTCTATGCTGCGTAAGTGCGCTGTGCTGAAACGGTCTCTGCGCACAAAAAATCTACGTTGCGCACAACAAATCCGAAGTTATGACCTTTTTTTAGTCGTTACGCACTGTTGTCCTAGGGTCTGCGCAGTGAGTTGTTGAGTGTGCGCAGACTCATCAAAATGTAGAGCGAACATTGTGAGGTGTCTTGGAAACTGTAGGGCCCGTAACCAATGTTCCCTCTAATTTTAGACGAGTCTGCGCACACTCACCAGCTCACTGCGCAGACCCTTGGAAAACAGTGCGTAACGACTAAAAGAACGGTTATCACTTTGAATTTTTTGTGCGCAACTTGGATTTTCTGTGCGCAGAGACCATGAAAGCACTGCGCATTTGCGCACATGCGCAGCTTATAGGGAACATTGCCCGTAACTAATATTTAAACATATTCGGGCGGGCGAACCCGTTGGTATCACTTCGTTGCATGATGTTATTTAGTGACCTCCTGTCTGCTATATCAAAAAAATATACAAGTGATTTGTGGTACAGAACTTCAGAATAACGCGAAACAATAACTTCATATTGTTAATTTATTCGCTAAAAGCGAAAAATATAGAAATATAGAATAGCCCAACATGAATATCTAGTTTTAGATATCCCTGTCGCCCAATCGTACTAAACTAAAAGACGCACACGATTTCAAATTGGTATTTCTTCACTGGCATATAATTTTTCCCTGCCAGATGGAATTCGTCTTCTGGGGTTCAGATTGCCAAGACAGGAACATTCGGCGCCAGTCATTTAGGCGCCCATGGACAATTAAACCTATATGTCTTTTGTAGTCTATATATAACGACGTTTTCGGTGTTAATTTGCTCTGAATACTCATTAGGGATATGTCCTACCACCACATCATCTACTGCGAAGCCATTTTTCTCCAGCGCCCCCATACCGTCCCCCTGAGCCCAGCGCCCCCCATATCGCCCCCTGAGCGTTTCCGCCCCTTTTAAAATCGCCAGCGCCCCTTGGGGGGCGCTGGAGGCAAGGTTAAGAACCAATGCTGTACGGGGTACGGAACACACCGTTGGTTTTTAAACTAGCTTGTGCTAACGTACGTTTCAGCTAAGCTCAAGTGGGGTAATATAGAAGGGATTTGACACCAAAATGTATATGTGCTTCGTGTAATCATTGCACATGAGTGTTTTAGCAAATTTTCCAAATGAATTTTTTTTCGCGCTTTTCGCCATTTACTTACAACTCGTACTTATTGATCTCTATGTAGTTCGAATTTGACGTCTGAAAAGTCTCTCAATAGTCATAATCTTCTATGCCAGGACAGGCAACATACGGTCCGCGACGGGATTTTGAGCGGCCCAAAGAGAGTTTCTACCGTGAAAGTGAATATGAACATTAGCAAGACAAGGCTGCGCTCCGATATAACTAATGTTCACATGCAGTCTTCGCTAAAGATTTTCATGTCCGACATGCAGACAGAGTTCAGAGAACTTGTTGACAACTTTGATCGACCACAGATCTCTGATTGACTTGAACAGCCGTTGAAGTAGGCTACATTACGTTAATAAATTCATTTAATATTGCTTTTCGTCTATATGCTTTAAACTTAAAGATTGCATTAAATACCATTTATTCCTTTTATAGGTGGATAAATAGGCGATTAATGGATCGATTCTGTAATCCAATATCAGGCCCGCCGACCGGAGAGTTGCCCGCCCCTGTTCTATACGATCTAACTACGCGGTGGATTTGCAAACATTCTGATTGCTCTTCCAAATATTTTTTGATATGGCGATAAGGGTGCGCGAATTTTTACGGTATCATCAAGGGTGGCGTATCTAATAGATTTGAGAACCACTACCATGGAGGAACGTTTTTCTGAAATTTCTCCCTATATAATTTCCCACGTCGCAATTAATAATGATTATACCAACTGTACATAATGCTCTGGTAATTCATATTATACAGATAGTTTATGTTGTCTCAAAGTAGGATTATTTGTGTTTTTTTTAAAATACGGGTAACAATGTTAGTTGATACAAAGTAATTGCGTGAATTACTAAATTGCATTAAATTGTTGCGAACTACGGAACTACTCAAGGACCCATCAAGTGTCAAATCATTTGAAAACTTCACCAACTATATTTTCAATATACAGAGACAAGTCATTGGCCGAAATTATGCCGTAGATATTAAAAGAAAATGTCATTTTCTGATCTGCTGAGCGTAGAAGATACACTCTATACTCTGAAACTGAAGCCATGGTGGGAAACATGGCGAGACTATTGCTTCAAAGGGAGTCTTGCTGTAGTGTTCGTGGCAGCATTTTTCCCTCCATTGGAATTCAACTGTTTGCCTGCGAGTGATGTGCGGAATGAACCACTTATTTTGGAACAGTCTCAGTTCGACACTGTTAACTCTTATTGCAACTACACGAGCATCCCTTGGCACATAAGATACGGTGATTTCCTCGCGTTAGGGGCGTCCATCATTACGTTTATACTGACGAATTACTGGATACATGCGACTGGTGTTAAGAAGGGGCTAACAGACGTTTCGGAAATTGGATTGAGTATCGTGGAATTGAACATTACCTCTGTAGAGATGCGAAATTCGTGTATTTTACCCATAACGGCTGCTTCCGAGGACAAACATCACATCCTTCGAAGAAATATACAGATACTTTTTAGACGTTTCCTAAACACACAGTTCAAAGAAAATAAGAGCACTAACATCTGGAAGGAGTATATTAGGCGATGCATCTTTGTTCTCGTCTGGACAACAATATGCTGTTCGTTAGTTCTCTACTCATCAATAAATCAAGCAACATCTGAAAACCTGATTGTAGCGTGTGAGATTCCAAATGATCTTCTTCAAATACGGGCGAGCAATTCGTCCAACACCTTCACGTGCGTTGATAAAACATCGAATTTCATCAGTTTACTTCAGCTGGGATTTGGTATCTTTGTAGCAACGCAGTCAATAACGATGATTGTAGCATTGTATTCTCTAGTTCCATATTTTAGAAGGTATGAACCAATCTTTCGGTATTTTGACGGTAAAGGTGACGACAACGGTGACGACAACGGTGACAATAACAGTGACGACAATGATGACAATAACAGTGACGATGGCACTAAAGATAACGGTGACGACAACCAAGACAACTTAATTAGGTCTGTTATATTCCTTATCGTGATGATGGGAATAGATGAAGGACAGGCAAAAAACATAGCTTCATTTTGCGGTTTCGTCACTACAAGCCCACACTTTGTAAGTCGAATGACGGAATTTACCGATGAGGCCATTTTAGCAAACGATATGGAAAATCTTAGAATCTTGAAATATCGGATTAAAGAAGATCTGTTGTTCTGGAATGCATTCGTTTCATCGTGTGATCATGTTTTGTGGGATGGAGAGAACAATAAGCTTAAGGACGACGCTGAACCGACGGATGCAGACTATAGCGTACATACCTGTCTTTGCACTCTAGACGGACAAGATATAGATCTTGAAGAAACTCGAATAATACTCGGAGACGATACTTTCGGGAGAATAGATATCGGAGCATTAGGAGAAATTTTAATTAATCATAGAAACTGGCATTTATTGTCTTGTATTCAAGACTCCGATTTCGATGGTTTTGAACGCATTCCGTTCAACCAACTGGACGTTGAAGGGCGAAATATTCTTTACTACATGCTGCGGAAATCCACAATGAATCGATGTTTGGGCAGATTCATTATATTCAACAATTTACTGAAAAGTAGAAAAGCCCATGATCGATTACTCGTTCATTTCGATGGCAAAAGTATTTTGGCTGAGTCTTTTTTTCACTCGGAATACCCTGGTGGGTTCAGAGGCACACTGCCAAACTTTCGAGTAAGTGAGGTGGAAAATGAGATAGACGACTGTAGGGCAGAACTATCTGCTATATCCTGTTCATACGTTACAGAGAAACCATGCTCATTTACTAATGAGGAGGAAGATTGTGTGTCCCGACTCAACACACTGAAACTGAAATCGATATGTCGGTCAGAGGATGCAAGGTCGATCGCCGAACAGGCAGCATCAAATGGCCATTGGGAGTTGATAGTCGCTTTGCTCAACACATATATAGTCGTGCAGTCGTATGGAAAGAGACCAACTGACCACGAACTCATTGGAAACGACTGTTTTGAACTCCGCAGTTCCGGTAAACTTCCACAGATTTTCAGAGAGGCGCTCAAACGTCCGAGGGATAAGGTTTATTACGTCATAACTGCCGCAGAACATATCCTGTCTATAATGGATGGTGATGAGCTTAGCTCCATCGAAGGATACATTGACGAAGTGGCATTGCCGGATGAGACGAAGGATTATCTTCGGGATTCTGTACGGAAGAGGAACGAAAGCGAACCCCAGTTGGTTCAACAAAATGAACTTGAGGTACAGCAGGGGTGTCAAACATACGGCCCGCGGGTCGCATTCGGCCCGCCAGACCATTCCATCCGGCCCGCGAAGCTATTTTGAAAAATGGCTGTATTATTCAGCACATTTCTTACAAATGTTGAGCTTTGTCATCAAATAATCCCTCAAGATAGAAAATGTCGAGTATGTTCATTGTTCACTGTTTCACTTCAATTGTACATAGGCAACATTATAACCATCGGACAGTGGCGTTGTGGTTTCACTATCAGCAAGGGAGAGCCGTCATTTACGTTCAATTCCGAGAAGGCAAAAAATGCACACTCAATTCCGAGTTTTACCGAAAAATGGGCCAAAAAGTAGTTATTCAGAGAAGTGAAACTGCCATAGTGAGAAACCGGTATATGCAAATTACATGGAGAATATAACTGATACACATAAATATAATTCAAATATCGGTGGACGCATTCCCAATTTCGCTTGTGACTTAGCAGAGCCTCTGCGTACGGAGAAACTCGAATCGCGATATAATAGTAATGAACCAGCTTTGATTCCTCATATTCCTCATAAGTCATAACGCATATAGATTCGGTATATCGTCCTTGAAGCTACTCTTTTAGCAGTTTACATTACCGTATTTAACCAGCCATAATCTTAATTTTGCTAAGTCCATTGTTCGCTAATAAAGGTGTTGCTTGAGTAGAACCCTATGATACGTTATAATGTAAGACATTATTGTGTAGGCTTAATAATTGAGTATTCGAGCAAAAAAAGGGTAGCCTATGGAATTTCAATCATTTCAATGGTCCGGCCCGCGAGCGATCAGATGGTTTGAACCCGGCCCGCGAGGTAATTTGAGTTTGACACCCCTGATGTGCAGGCTATAGGGGAGATGTGGTACCGATGGATCAAAAATTTCCAAATCATCTCTAGCCCTTCAATTTTCTGGCGAGAATAGCAGATCTTTTGTTGTCCCAACACTTCGATACAAGCTTAACCTATCGCGGACATTTACATAAACGTCCGCCTTTTCAACAAATATTTATAAACGTTCAAAATTTGTTGCTTGAACGTATCATCGGTCCCCACCGGTGGGTCCAAAGGCACACGGCCATGGGACCTATGAGACATACGCTTACAAACTCAAATTTCTCAACTTGTTTTGTTGTTTACTATAATCTAAGCTACAGCAAGTCAATGAAGAATGTTTCGTCGCCACCTTCAAGAACAAAATAGATTATATCAACTCAACTGCTGGCATAAAATCACGTTTTGATTTACGCCGGTCCGTGTCTATGGAAACACAGTTATATTTGACGGTGTAATTTCAAATGTTTTATTGTTTGTATTTTGTCATATATATATATTGTCTGTTAGGTTACTTGCTATACAAAGAAATTTTCGTCTCGATGCACCAACGTTGTGTAACTCAGTGGACGGCTTCCGCGGGCCCGCGAACCTGTGCATTTCAAAGTTACACATTTGCGTTTTTTAATATCGGTCCGGTAAAAAAAAATCTGTTTTGAACAGGTCCATATTGCAAAAAAAAGTCGCGGACTCCTGTTTAGTTATTTTTATGTTTCGAGATTATTTCGTTCCATGTAGCAGATAAGTGAGTTTACAATAAAATCGTTCATATATTAGAATTACCCATCCTCGTTTATATTGCTTACCATCAACTACATTGGATATTTTCTAGCTTGGCACAACTGTATTTAGTTTTGAAGTTTGATGCCACGCTCCAACGAGATGCTTTTCAACACATGATAAGACTGTTTTACGTTTGAATTTGAATTGGTGATTCACAGACATAAATATATACCTACTTATGTAAATAATAGTATTAAGATAAACATACATCTTGAAATGGTGTCTGAATGGTATTTTATAACGCAGTGATAGGATCTTTTATTTCTCATCCCGAAACGTAATATATGAATAATTCGTGAGCGCCATTAATTCGCCATACGTATTCCGCCTTTCTGAAATGAAATGGTCAGCTCATTGTCACGATTTAGGGACGTGAAGGAAGCTGAAAGCTCACTTAACTCATAAATATTGTAATGTTGTTGTGATCTGTATCAAAATCGAGGGTTTGGGCTCGTACAGGAATAATCTATTTGTAAACGATTCCTTACCTCGTTCTAGGATTTACTTCATTGGTAGATGTTATCATAGTAGTGTTAATACTATTTTAGTGTTATATCTTGTCATTGGTGCGAAATTGAATAACCGTTTTTCCGCATGTAGAATTCGCAATTGGTAGTAGAAAATGCGAAGTTCTACATATTTATTACATTATGTTTGTGGGTATTTCGTTGGTAGTAAACAAAGTTCAGATAAAATAGTGAAAGAAGCCAAGTCGTGGAAAGGTTATAGACTCAATAGTGCGATGTCTAGGCCGGACTCAAAACGTAACATGAGGTAGCTGTCGATCTCATTTTAATGAGCGGCTGAGGGGTTCCGGCAGGGAGGATTATGTCACTTATATTGCCAAGAGCTTGGAGGGAGAAAAACAACCAGTATGGCGACTGTTATCACTTCGAGCTGATAAACATAGCATATTATCGAAAGATCAAGGAAAGACCAAGTAATAATGACTAATCCAACTATATCATCGTCCTTTGCAATGAAAAATTGTGGGTTGCAGGGCTGTGAGCAGAGTAAAATTCATGCTTTCGTCATTACTGCGGTATAGCTATGGATTGATACCAGCTTTATCAAATTTCGCGCTCGTCCAGCCAGATTGAGTATTGCCGTGAATTGTTTTCGGTCAAACAGAGAGAATGACGTAGGCTATTCCAGTGGTCTTCGGCCAAAAATGAATAAAAAAATCGGTCTGGAAAGCCAGTCCATTCGTCCATGCCCTACTCTAAAGCATAGGTGTGAGACCATAACCGATGGTTGTTAACAACCTTGGTTTGATCCCGAATATAGTTCAGCAATAATAAATTATTATTAGTAGTAGTTTTTATAGCGGAGTGGTCGAGTAAACGCGATTCAAGCGCGAAATATATCCAATAGTGAAGTCTAAACCCGTAAAGACCGACCAGACTTCTACCACATCGTATTTAATCAGGGTTACCATATCATGAGATCAGAAAATGATGACACATTTTAAAAGTCACAGAAGATGAAGTAGCATTCATTAAAATAGGGAATTTGTAACATTTATTGCTAATATTGATGGGTTGACTAAGACAAAGGGTCTATTTTCCGAGTTGACTCCCGAAAGACACGTCCCCACCTATAATTATAATCGGTTAGAGTTAACTATTTTTTAGTAAACTTGTGAGCCGTTCGATGTGGCTGTGTGCGCCTCTACATCACAATAGGACACTATGATATAAGACTGCATTTTGACGACTGAACGCAGATCTGCTTTACTAAACTGTCTTGAGTGTAAATCGGGATTAGGTAGCGCTCCCAATGCACACTCAGTTTACAACTTACCATATACTGTTCGTAAGACCTTATAGTAGCTTTCACACTCTATTTAACGTCCACTTGCGAATGAATATAACTTTATTAGTTACACGAGCTTTCGGAGCGCTGCTCCTTCATCAGGTGTCAAAGCGAAAGTAACGCAAAAAGAGCAACGCAAAAATATTTTCAATTTGAACATATGCATATTATGACATCATAGGGAATGAGAAATTCTAGATACTAAAGTCGCGTACTCTATGACGTCATAGACACAAATATCAAGTTTTGATTTGAAATGCAAATAGTGAGTTGTGTGCCTAAAATCGGATTGGATAAGGTGTTTATATGCTAATTTGAAAAGAACAAAAAGTGCTAAGTCAAGCATTCATGGTGTAGTGAGACATACATCCTCTATCTATATTTAGCCCTTGTCGGAAAGTATCAAATTTGTCGATATATTTTTGTTCTGTAGCCTTGCGGAGAGTAGCGTCTTCCATGTTCCCGACCAATACATTGATAGTCATGTCGCTCCGAGTGCCCAGCGGAAGAAAAATGATCACCGACAGGCTTCGATTTGTTACCTTTCGAGATATCATGTCGGTGACCATTCACTCTCTTGTTGAGAGGTTGACTGGTTTCTCCTACGTACCATGCAGTCGTACATCCTTTTCGACAGCGAATCAAATATACGACATTATTTGATTTACAAGTAAAATGGCCTTTGATGTTGTGCCGGGCGGGTCCTTTTGTAATCACGGTGCTGTGATTGAGAATAGCACACGTCTTGCATGATGGCTGTCCGCAATTTTTCACGCCATTTTCTCGTCTTAACCGAGGTAGTCTACTATTTACCAAAATGTTACGCAAGTTGCGTGGTTGCCGGATGGCTAAAATAGGTCTTCTCTTACTTCATTGCATTTCGGATCGTTGATTAGTATTCGCTGATGTTTTCGTAAAATCTTACGGATCTTTTCTGCTCCCGGGAAATATGTAGTGACCAGCGGCACTCTGCGATCTTGTGTTTCCTCATTGTGATTTCGACTGCAATCAAGGAGCTTCTCTCGTGGTACATTGAGGGCCCTTTTTATTTGATTCCTTATCAGCTGTTGATCGTAGCCAGATTTGATTAGTTCGTGTTTCAAAACTTCCAAATGTTCATTTTTGTCCTCTTTCTTCGAGCAAATTTTATGAATTCGAAGGGCTTTGCTGTAGACTATTCCTTTTTTACAGTGTACTGGATGGAAACTGTGGTAGTTTAAAATCTTACCAGAGTCCGTTGGTTTACGGTAGAGTGACGTGAAAATGCGACCTTCTTCGATGTTGACAAGCGTGTCGAGGAATGAAACTGCAGTCATCGAGCTCTCCATGGTCAGACGAATGTTAGGGTGAAAGTCGTTTATTGAATCATGAAACTTTTTCAGTGACTGTTCTCCATGGATCCATATCATGAAAATGTCGTCGATGTATCTCGTATAAAATATTGGCCGCAATGTTTGTGTCTCCATGAAATCCTCCTCAAAATGATGCATGAAAAGATTTGCGTATTGCGGAGCAAATTTCGTGCCCATGGCCGTTCCTTGAAGCTGTAGAAAGATCTCTTCGTTGAATTCGAACGTGTTGTGAGTTAACGTGAAGCCGATAAGTTCCATGATGCTTTTCTTTGAAGGATGTCCAATTTCTGCAAGAGATCTCTCCACAGCCTCCATGCCATCCTTATGAGGAATACTTGTATACAGGGATGATACGTCCATGGTGACTAATATCGTTCCTGATACTATGTGATTGACATTCATGAGTTTGTTCAAAAAGTCCGTGGTGTCACGACAAAAACTTGGTGTGCTTTTCACCAACGGTTTAAGGTGTTTTTCCACGTATCCAGATATGTCTTCCGTTATAGTTTTGTTGCATGACACGATGGGGCGTCCAGGAATATTCTCTTTGTGCAACTTCGGTAGAAGATAGAAGCGGCCAAGAGAGGGATCAGACGGGATATTGATCTTTGATTTCTCGTCTTCTTCCATATCCAAGGATTTTATAATTTTCTTTAATCGTTTCGTGTATTCTTTCGTTGGGTCACAATATAGTTTCTGATACGACACGGAGTCGTTCAACTGTCTGTAGCCTTCTTCTAAATAGTCTTTCAGGTCCATGACGACTACTTTTCCTCCTTTATCAGCAGGCTTGATTACGATGCTCTCTTCCTGTTTGAGTTCTGTGATTGCCTTTTTCTGCTCCTTCGTAAGATTTTCGTTGTAGTTTCTGTTGAGGAGCTCCACCACCAGACTCCCTTGCTGCCTGCTTTGTTGAAGTTTCCGTTCAGGTTGCTGCCGCCGCATGTGGCGTACCTCCTTCGAAGAGAAGCGCGCAATCTGATGACGAACCATCATCGTGCTTCGTTGTGAATTGGCGATTGTCGTTGCGTGCGAGACCATTGTAGGCATTCCCGTTCCTGTTCGTGAGGGCAATTTATGTGAAAATATCCGGCTACCATGCATGTACGTTGTACGTACACGTTAATAGGGGAATCAATTTTTTCAGTGAAAGCTTGTACTGGGATCCAAAATCGAAAGTATTATTGTTATGAAAAATCAGAGTGCAGTTCCTGCAAATAGCCAGTTAATTTTATAGGTAATTAATAATAAAGCAATTATATTGGTACTTCCATATATAACTAGAAATATTATGAATATATTCTCTGCTGAACTAGATTTACGATGCATTATTTTCTGATGTGAAAATTAATTTAAATGTCTTATTTTTGCGAATTAGGCAATTATAAGCCAGGAAGCTTCACCAATCGACTAGTTTCGATATGTCGTCCATATCCCGCCGATTAAATGGTTCATATCCGAATGAGTAACGCTACATCAATAGCTGAATCGACGGAAACTTTTCTCTTTATCAGTTGTTCGTGGTGTGTGGACCAAACTTGGACTACTAGATAATTCTTGTTGTCTAATTGGATTAATTATAGAGTGAAATGCAGGTGACCTAATTTAAATTTAATTTGGGGAAATGTTTTTAGGATCTGAATTCAATTCTAATCTAATTTCAGGTTTTCCTGAAAATGATACAGGAGAACTATACAGAGGTGGAAAAAGTAGTCAAGAAAGCTACTCAAGTAGAAGTAGAAGTAGCGACGAAAAAATTTACTCAAGCACGAGAAGAAGTACTTCTTCCAAGAGCAACCTAAACTACTTGAAGTAGAAGTAGAAGTAGAATTGACTAAATTTAAAAGTACTCAAGTAAGTAAGTAGTTATGAAAACGATCCTAATTCGTTCACAGGGATTGTAAAAAGGTGCACATTGAGCTATGCGATAGGTGACGAGCTTGATTCATATTGATGCAAACCAGCAGGTATCCAATTGTCGATAGCATAAGTATTCGTCCACATCATGGGATGGAAATGATAGTATTGATATGGAAATGTGATGCTAATCCTCTATTTTCTCGAGCAGCACGTTTTAGAAAATAGCCTGGTATGGCGCCATTCCCTATATTATAAGGCCCGTAGTTTAGTCGAAGAGCAATACGGAGGTGGTGTGTTGGATACGGTGTAAACACTTTGCGCTATTTGTAAACGTTAATAAAAAATATGGTGGACCGTAAAAATGCCATATTGTGGAGCTTTATTTCCAGAAATTGAAGGCATTACTTGGGCTTACCATATTTTGGAAATCTAAAAAGAGGACACTTTTTCAGAAATTTGCAACTTGCAAAACCGGAGTAGAATTCTCAAAAACTGTTGAATTTTTCCCACTTTGTGATCGGTTGACTAAAAAAAAAAGGTCATCTTTTCCGCTCAGAGCTAAGATTACCGTTTTTAACTCCGAAATACCCGCCGGAGCTTCACTTCTGTGCTAATTTGCGACATATCACTCGCAATTTGGTCTAAATCCGACCAAGAATTTCAAAAAAGAGGACAAAATCTCAAAAAAGAGGACAAAAGGGCGTCCACCGAGGACACTTTCAAAAAAGTCTAAAACAAGGACAAATCCTCTTAAAAGAGGACGTATGGTAAGCCTACATTACTGCACTTGCTTTTATACTTGTATGTTATTCAGACAAAAGAACTGACAATAATTATAACTAAAACTATATGATACTGGGAATTGAAAGTGAAATATAAATACTACTTCTAAAAGCAGAACATGTATTTCATGTTTTTGTCCATGAAGTTTCAAAGGTGGTATGCTAAAACAGCTTTGGAACTGACAAAGTCAGAGTCCACTTTTCCAGATTTGGACACGCCATGGACATGCTAGATTACGATATGACAAGTAAATGTTAGATTACGAAACATCAGTTTCAAACGTTATAATGAGCCATATATACTGTGATGAATTATTTGATATGAACGAAGGGCGACAATGTGGTGTGAAAGGAACCACGTCAACCCTCCACCTAAATTATATCAACCGATGCTTTCGTGAAATCATACTGGAGACTCCGTATTCAGCACTGCGCGCGAGGCGCGACGAAAATTCTGGGCTTTACTAAACTTTTATGAAAATTAAATGTTGATACTCCGTGAAACAGCCCCAAAACTCCTCAGGCTATCTTCCTGATTGGAAGATTGAACTACTTCAACTTGACAAAATGAAAATAGCGAAAAGTAAGTAAGTAGATCACAAAATATTTCCAAGTAGAAGTAGCGAAAATCAGATCTACTTGATTAAGTACCAGAAGTAGAGGAAAACTACTTGAGTACTTCGAAAAAGTAGAAGTACTTCGTTACTGACCACCTCTGGAACTATATAATGCAAAACAAGCCAAACTTGGGGTGAAAACATTGCCATTCTCATGCTTATGCTCATGAGAAAAAACTCTGATTTGATATGAATTGAACTTGATTTAGTTACATTTCTTTTTAATTTTTGCAAATGCATTAACCTTATATGGAATGTGTGGCGATAATTCTATTTTGGTCTTATTTGAAAAAGCTGAACAACAACTCTGATCCGGACATTCAAAACATTTATCCCTGGATGATATCTTGATGCAATTTGACCTGCCTATACTTGGAAGATATCTGTCCACCTCACATATGCATTTTGTGAGCCACTGCAAAGAAATGCCAGGCGATGAAATCATTTTCTATTGAATCAAATATAGTTTAATTGGGAATTTATTGAATCAAAACCACAAGTTGACGATATTTATGATATCTATGAAATTTAACGGATAAGTCATTTCTGCTTTAGCGCCTCAATCTCCGACTCCACATTGTCGCCAGCTTCCAATTTCTTCTCCATTGAAATCAAGTATTCGACTCCGTCGATGACGGTCTGAACTAGTTCCGTTTCGGAATATCCCAACCCACCTGCGTTGTAAACACTAATCGGGCTTCCTTCTTTTTCGTCTGTGGAATGCATATGAGATTTCGATTATATATCTAAGAGAATGGATGGGGATCGTACACAGCAGGATTATCAATTAACGCAAGATGTTTAAAACCCTTGAAGACCTTGAAAAAATAAATTTCCTCCGTGTTTTTGAAAGTTGTGAAAATTAGGAAATGTTATTTTAGCTGAAAAATGGTTTATTCACTAACCGGTATTTACAAAGACAAAGATACACTGAACATGAGATTACATTAATTAGTACATATCCGGTTAATATGACAGATAAGGTTGATTTTGCCTTGACAGTGTCTAACGTTTCGTTTGGTGGTGGAGGGAACAAAATAAACTTAATATCATGAAGGAGCTTATTGCTGTACTGGCATTTTTATTAAATGTTAATTTATTTCTTTTGCTTTAGGTGAGTGGACAAAGTTTGTCATGCTCCCCCTAAAATGGCCGATGACTCCAGATTGGAAACCGCTTGCATTAATCATAGTTTTCCTCAACCGTTAAAATATCAATAATATAGATATATCATCAACATATATACGCCTGACCGCGATTCTGCCAACCCTACCATATAAGCTCGAGCCTATTTAATCACTATAGTATAAGAAGACGCAGGGAGCTTCTATCCCAGTAATTTGCACTTGCCTGTTGCGCCACTCTGGAGTCTTAATTTCTTCAGCAGCATCTCAAATCTGGGCTGTCGCGAAAGCAATGGTAGTTTCATGCCCATTTCTACACGCAATGCTGTTCCCAAGTTACTCGGGCACGACACGATGTATCCTAGATGTTCGTTCCAGATGAATTCCCATCCGTCGGATTTGATGTGATTTTCAATCTGTAAAATACATAAGATCACTCTTCTTGTGCCATATAAAACGTTGCCGACTGACCATACACAATCGCATGCACCATATACACCCACATAAGTTAATTCAAAGGGCTTCTTGGGGGTACAGAACTTCAAAATACAATTTAATAGTAGGCCTATATTAATTTCAATTGTATAAGTCAATTCATAGGATTTCTTTCATTTACGTTATTGAAAGTAATAATTCTGCTTGATATGTGAGAAGTATAAGAAATTCCCAATGATCAAAATGATTCGAGTACTCCATTCTGAATAGAGCAGTGGTTCTCAACCTTTTTTCAGTCACGCCCCCCTTTATGATATTGAAAAATTTCGCGCCCCCCTTATCGTCGTATCACGACATCCAACGGGGATGCTAGCAACCTCGACAGATTGTTTGATGGCATGGAAGGTTATGACTGTTGATGAGAGAATTCAAAAATTTGAAAATAGGTCTATATGTAGAGAAACACGCGTGAATTGGAGGTAAATCGCGCAGAGCGCGAAAAATGTTTGTAGTTGACCGCTTCGTCGGCCCCCTTCAGAAGCTCTCACGCCCCCCCCCCCCCCCCCAAGGGGGGCGCGCCCCCCAGGTTGAGAACCACTGGAATAGAGTATTATTTCTAATGATTCGAGTCGAGTAGTGAGACATCACATTCTCGGCTCTTTGCCAACAAGTCCTAATTTCGGTTTTATTAGCAATTTTTATCGGCTCAGATTTGCGATACAATGAAAATATAGGAAGGTGTCCAGACGACTTGGAGTAGTCTTTGAAATCATACACCCACCTGGGCCAACGCGATGTAAAGAGGAGGCATGCATACTGAATGAAATGTAAAAAAAAAGGATAATATAGAAAGCAAGCGACAAAATGAGGTTGCATGTCACGGAAGGCGAGATCGATATGTCATATCGTGCTGGTCGGGTAATCTCGACGGCGGATTACTATTCATTTAGTACAAATTGCCTGTATTCCGAATTGAATGTGGGCATGCTCGTCGACAGCGGGATAGCCGGCGAGATACTGTTCCACACGTCAGGTTCGCAATATTTGACATAGCGATGATCTTTTACGTCGACCATAAGATAATTGTACGACGTGGATGCGCGTGTTTCGTACTTATGAGCTTTGATTCCGAGGTAAAGAAGTCATTGGAAAATTCGTGGCAATGACCGCAGTGGAACTGATACATAAACTTGGCGATTCCTAGTTTTCGCATATCTATTATGTTTAGGAAAACGAATCTCTTTAATTTATCGATGAAAATAACAGTTTCCATAATATTGAAAACTGGATTGGTAGTATTGCAGCACACGAAACATGTGTTACAAAGCTTCTGTGAAGTCGTGATCTACCCAAAACAATGTCACTGAGCAGAATGAAATAGGTATGGTCATGTGATTCAAAACTGGCATTATAAAATGTACATATTTCCACTCTGCACATCTTTCAAGACGTCATAATGATACCCGGAGCCTCATAATACTCGGCTGTGAATCGAAACACTCAGGTACTCGATTTTCCCATCGCTGCTCGTAACTATAGGGAGTGATCGCTACTCAAGTAGATATCGAAGCAACGTGTATATTTTACTCAATTACGACTGGAATTACGTTTTTCCGAGACACAGGTGCACTAGGTAAAATTAAAAAACGATAACCTGAAAATAACTCAAGTTGTTTAAGAAGTAGATTTGGTCGATGGGTCGCATACATTTAGCAGTAAACTCGGGTGGTCACTTTAAAAAGGGCAGGATGGATATTTGGAACTAATACAAAATGACCGCCTAGTCTACAAATAGGTATTATTTTATTCGTGACAGAGGGACGGAGGGACTGTTTCGCCGGGTTGCCATGACGATGTCAGTCATAAAAGTAAATCAACAGCATTCCAGATCCACTTACTACTTTACAAAATAAGTATTTCCGCCTAACAATGTCAAGTACAGATGGAAGTAGGCCTAGTCTAAAACATAAACAATTGCTGCAGTAAGCAAAATCTACTTGATTGTTCGCAAAAACTGGAAATATACTTTGTTACCGACCACCTCTTACTATAAGACGCATAAGATCATTCTAGTATAAGTAGACGATGTAATAGGGGGACACAGTGCTATGAGTTTGCAATCATGGTAAAATCGTTATTGTAACCTCCGTCATCCCTTCACACCATCGACAAAAGGCTTCTTTCACGTTCCCGTCATTTTGTTTCGAGGTCACTTGAAGGTGGTCTTCTTCGTTGACCCACGCAAAAAAGTTTTTCTTCTCGTTATACCTAAATTGGACAAAGGTTTACGAAATAACTGTTCTTCCCATGAAAATTAAAACGAGTGATATTGCCGCAATCATATATATACAGAGGAACCGCGCACTCATGACGAGATCGCGTACTGGTATGATCCATGGCTGCAACACCAGCGGGTTGTGGACTCCAGTCCGACCGATGTCGACTCCAGAATTCCTATCTAAGTTTAAGGTTTAACTAGGCTCCTCCTTGATAAGTGATCCGCGTAAGTGGCGTCTTATAAAAGCCTAGAGGTCTGCCGTGCTAGAAGTCGATAACTACGGAATCAAAAATAAAGAATATCGGCCTGGTGTTAATTGACCAATGTGATTGAAACACCATGAATATCGAACAACACACACACACACATATCGCGCACTCGAGACTTAATTCCGCATACCATTTCCTCTGTTGTCTATGGCTGTTGTCATGAAACACCATGCCATTGTGCAGGTTTAGGCTATTGACTAGAGACATGACTCAACCCGAGTCGCGAAATTTTTAGTGACTCGACTTGACTCGGTTCATTTTTATAAAATACGCCAAATGACGCAATTACAGCACTTCAGTTATTCTGTGGATTGACTCGACTTGTACTCGAGTCATTGCGCATGACTCGGACCAAGTCATATGACTTGAGAACAAGAAGACAAAGACATCGTATTTTCTAAGCATAGTAAACGTCCGATACTGTTGACATTTCGTTTATTAGTACTGGTACTTGAAAATGCGACCAGAAACTGTTAAAAGTGAGGAAATTAGTATACTATGAATGCGAATCTGTCGATATCAGTCACCAAGTAGAGTTGTAAAATGTGAGTTTAACTAGACTTCAACTCGAAACTGAACAGTCACCACAATGACTTGACTATGTGTCTATGTCTCGGACTCGACCCTCTGATTGTTCACTTGGAATCGGACATCACGCTCGGTGGTTAACTGAAAATGACGCGACTTGACTCGAGTCAAAACAATAGAAGCGAGATTGACTTGTGACTCGGACCTAGTGACTTGATTACAACAAGCCATTGTGTCGATTGGATATAATTGTAGCAGATATATTAGCGCCTTTTGCCTGGGTATAAGTCGGTGTCAGAATCAGGTTGTATCGAGTTGAAAAGAACGATTGTTCATGCATACAATTTTCTTTCCTATTCTGTACTAGTTGCTGACGATTACCCACAACGAGAGTCAACTAAAAACTATCAGGCTTATTTCAATATGGATACTAACCAATTGAATACCAAGATTTTACAGCACGGGTGGGACACCATCGTTTACAACTTTCACCACATTAAATCTATTTCTATAACGATAAACCTACCAAATTCCTCTCGCGTCCGGCCAGTCGCGTGTTATATTGCTGGATGACATGACAGAAGATGTCGGTTTAGGAAATAAAAGCTTTTCTTGGAGAAGCTTCGCTTGTTCCACACTCGAAAGCTCCCGCAACGACATGTACTTGCCGCGCAGTTGTCCGTCCACCTTTGCTAATGCTAGAACACAATGAGTAAATGTTGCAAAGATCAGGATGCTAAGTTCAAGTCAGCTAGATAGTGCCCGAAGAACAATAAAATCTGAAACGCATGCTACAAAATATAAACGTTATCGTGACGTAAAAGATTTTATATACTTTACTTTACATAAATATTCTAAACAAAATTACACAACACCTTCAACAAATATGTCGCACGTTTCGTGATTTACCTTCACGTATTCACGATATAGACTTTATTATCTCACCGTCAACGTTACGCAATCTTAATGAGAGGTTGTACATTAAACTACTTGCAGGGTGGGTCAGTAAAAAAGAGCCTCTACGTTTGCCCAGTATTCAAGTAGTTTTTTTCTACATGGACTCAGTGGTCCCTTACGTTGATTTGCATTCCTTTGACGAACTCTAAATTATCGCTGAGTCACGAAAGAGAAATCTACCACAAGACTGATTGTTCGCGTTCAGGACGGGGTAAATACGAGAAACGCGGTCGAAACGCAACAGTCTGATGCCACTCGCCTAATTGAAAAAGAGCTAATAAATATTGGAGGCAGAATCAGCATTTCAGAAGGAGAGGGTTTCTTTTCCGAGGCCTAACCCCCCTCCCACGCGTACGCCTCTACACACGAGGTACCAACGCAACTGTCGAAATTCGACTAACGATAGAGCATGCAGTTAATGTTGGCTGAGACGGGTGTGTCATCACTACTATCATTATAATGAATCGACTGGAGAAGTGAGACATTACGTGTTGGAGTACTGAAATTATAAGTTACTTACCACTAAAAATTAATTCAACAATCAAGTCGAGTTTCGATACTATTGTACATGGTGAAAAGCAGTAGGCTAATCCACAATTGAGGGTATCGCAGCACACAGTAACATCCAGTCAGGGCTGTAACCAAGTCAAGGCTCCGAGTCACAAGTCAATCACACTTTTATAATTTTGACCCGAGTCAAGTCGAGTCATTTCTAATTCATCAACCAGTCGCCAAGTCCAAGTCCAAGTCAGCGAGCAGAGAGTCGAGTCCGAGTCCAAGTCATTGCGTTGATGGCTCAGTTTCGAGTTAAAGTCTTGTTAGAACCACTTATATACCTCTATTTAGAGATATTGAATGTTTCACATTTAAAATATAAAATTTTCCTCAGTTTTAACAGTTTTAACAATTTTTAACAGTGGCCGAATTTTTAAGTACCAGTACCAATAGGCAAAATACCAACAGTGTTTCAACTTTACTATTCTTCGAAATTACATTGAAATGTCGGTCGTGGCCGTCTGAGACTCGAGTCAAATGACTTGGTCCGAGTCATGCGCAACGACTCGAGTCCAAGTCGAGTCAATACACAGATTGCCTCGAGTCGATTTGAGTCATTTCAGTACTCTGAGAAAATGACTCGAGTCAAGTCGAGTCATCAGAAAATCTCGGGTCGGACTCGAGTCGAGTCATGACTCGAGTCATTACAACCCTGCATGTACAAAGCTACAGGCGTTAATGGATAAGAGATATATGTGATGTCGTGATCAACTAAACGCATTGTAATAGCGTGCAATGGAATAAGTGTGGTCGAAAATATATCAAATCAAGCTTAACGCGTTGTAGAACCGGCAATATATTCTTTGTGGTAAGACAAAAGGTACCTATTTCAAATTTCCCTACCTTTAATACTGTTATGGCGTCATAATAAGTGATAATATTCGAATACTGGGCTCGACGCCTAAAATTCGATTCAGAATCGAACCACTCTGGTACTCGGCTTTGTCAAGTCTCAAACTGATATCGTCATTAGATCATATACAATATATATCTTAAAAACTTCACTAAAACTGTTGGGGTGGTCCTAATACATCCTCTGTCGTTAGACCTCATACATTTGAAGAACAAGTAACTTCGTGATTGAGTAGGTCCGGACACCGAGTTGAACCGGAGTAACCGGTTGGGAGAATAGCAATCCGAAATACCTTCGCGAACGATTTCTTCAGTTTTTCGTCGTTCCGCACGGGAACAGTGTGGGGGAAGACAGAGTCCTCGTATGCTTCGACTGCATTTTACGAGAGAAGACACAACGTACTTTTCGTCCATGTTCTCTCCGCCCTTCGTGATAAAATGCCAAATTATTTACGGAACAAAGTAGAGCGGAGAAGATAGCTTAGTGGCGGCGATAAGCGCCTACCGCGCGCAGCGGCGCAGGTTCCATTCCGTGTCGAAGATTATTCTGGGTTTCTCATTCCCCACGTACCCGTTCTTATGGCCAGGAAAAGCTCAGAGAAGGCTTTTTTTCGGATTCCAGGCATTCACTGATTAAATTGTTCGGTTGCCTAAAAACCTCAACACACCAAGTTTAGTTCACATTTACCCGTTGAAATCGAGCCAAATATTGTGTGCAGCGTTTTTTACCCAACCTACGCAGTAGGAATGGTGTTAGAGTTGCATTTAAAACCAACGGTGTTTTGAAACACTTTGCTTAAAACATGTTTTACTTTGCAACCCTTTTGGGAAGAAATCCGCAACCCTCTTGGGGAGAAATCCATGTCTTTCTACTAAGTGTTTCCGGCGCATTTCCGGCCATGTACATCGCATTTCAAGTCATCTCTAGTCTCCTCTGAACTGCCAGCTTCCACTTTACACAGCAAGTATAAGAATAGATATGCCCATTACGTAGCAAATATAGATTATCGTCACTAGATTAAACTATTCTAACTCGTTCAACTCGTAAGTTTTAAATATAACTATAATGGGGAATTGGCAGAGGTGGTAAGTATAACGAAATCCTTCTATTTTTTAGAGGACCCAAGTATGTTAGTATGCTTCGCATACCCGTACTAATTGCTCACGGGCTGTGTTCCAGACTGCCTCCGATTCTACTTGAAACATTTTAGGCGGAAATGCCACTTCCTTTTTATATTGTTGACTCCGCAAAGTGGAAAGTAGTAGTGATAAGTTTCCATCACTTCCATTCCACTCATTCGAGTAGTTTTAATACTCTCTTTATCTACTTCCACTTGAGGTAGCTCTGCTACTTCTACTTGTAATTGAGTATACATTGACAGCATTATCTGAGCACTGTGAGCAGCTACGCTTACTAGTTTGATCATCTCTCGCATTAGATATGCCGTTAACAAAACAGCGCTGGGGAAAAGGTAGCCGTGCTCAAATCTAATTCTCAATATAATAAGGTACCGTCAAGTTATCCGGATTGCAGTCAGTCTTGTGCTTGTCAGTCTTCTTAAATCCATTATGTCTAGCTTCTATTACTTGATCGAATAATTCGGCAAACACGTCATAAGATTCCTCATCGCCAGCCACACATCCGTCATCAATGAAGGGGTAGCCTTCAAAATAGAATTGAGTGTTATTCAACACTCAAAACACAACGAGTCGTATAATTATTATTACAGTCGGCACCGCTCAATTCCGACACATGATAACACTGAGAACCGATTCATTCGACCAAAATGCTCAGGAACGGCAAATTCAGGATATTCTTCGCTTAATTCCTCTATAAGCTCGTAATTCCTGACGGCCATGGCAGTACTCTCACAAGGACGTGCCAACTTCATAGTCTCTTTTATTTAACTGCAATTGGGTGCATCGTGCAGAAAAAATAAAATCGCTCTCAAAATTAAACAAAACAAAATAAAGTAAAGATGATTCCTTCAAAGTTCGGCGGTTAGTGACGTTGGTATAGAGATATCAAAAAGTACTATTTGAATGCTATATACCTGTGTTACACAGAAATAAAGTTCATGGTGTGGTGATAAAACGAACTTGAAGATAATGAGCGTTATATATGATCCATGCCTATTACTGCAGTATAGCGCAGTGGCAATTAATGTATTACGCAACAGCGCCGTATTTTGAATGCGTTGTGTGCCTTTACCCACGACCATGAAGCGAACAATTGATTCTCCACTCAGTGACGCCAAAAGTGAGCATAAACTGTATATTGCATCATTTCACAAGTTTGTGAATTGTATACCTTGATTATCGACTCCTGTTTGAATGCAGTCGTCGATTGAGAATCCACTCGGTGTTGTCCTTGCTCTTAACCGTTTGTACATATCTTCCGTGAGGCAATGAGCCATATGATTGTTGTTGTTTTCCAAATACGGATATTCCTCACGGCTAGTATACCTCGCCGTATTTAAGTTAGGCATTCTTACTGGCTCTGCTGTGACAGTATTCAATATCAACTACACCTCCTGGTAACTACGACTGCGCGTTGTGGGGAAGTTAACGCATTTATCAAGCGCCAGTTGTCACTTGCGAAGTGATTACGACTCTGGCTTTTGTCAAAACCCTGATTATCACCTCGCTATCATTATGGTAAATGATCGTGTGGGATTACGAATCGGAATGGCTTTTTAAGCCTCTGAACATACATTTTGCCTTTCAAGATCGCATATTTTTGACGGAAACAATAAGACGGGATGTAATCGAGTTCATCGCCGATAGGTCAGAGTAGTTGAACTTGTGTGAACTTTGATGTGGTGTCTATCATGGCAAGTCGAATAACTAGGGCTGGGCAAAATCGAGTACCTGAGTGATTCGATTCTGAATCACGTAATATGCTTCGAGTCGAGTCGAGTAATCGAGTATCACTCATTATGACGTCACAACAGGATGTACTATGTCGAAGTCCAAATATGAACCTTTTATGCCACCACAAAGAACGTAATGCCTGTTATCCATCACATTAAAGATACTTTGGTATTTTTTCGATCATACCGATTTCATTGCACTTCTTAACAATTTTGTTGGATGATAATGACTTCGGAAATGTGTTATTTCCAGTAACGTTCGTAGCTTTAAACTGTGTTAGGTGTGCTCAAACACGGCCAATCAAGGTTTCACGGCTTCCTCAGTGGATAATAGTATCAAAACTATAATTCACGTCAGTAAATTTACTTTCAGTTGAGAGGACCGTAAAATTTCAGTACTCGAAAAAATCGTCTTTTACTACTCGACTCGAATCATTAAAATTACTACTCGATTCAGATTCGAGTACTCGAATCATTTTGCCCAGCCCTACGAATAACAAAGGCATGGTTCAGGGCTGATTTGGATAACTAGTTAATTCGGTTTCTCTAATTCTGGCTAATAAGAGCCAAATGATCCAATAATCTAATTCGTATCTAATGTTTCGTTTCTACACTCGCCGTTTCATTGTAAACTCATTTCTGCTTTTCCTCAAAATGCTACAAGACAACTATAGTGTGAAACGAGCCAAGCTCAGTATGTAGTGACATGCCGTTATCATGCCTAAAGGGGCACTGCACTCTAAAAATGATTTGGTCTCAAATTGAAGGGCAAAACGAAATGAAATTTTGGCCGCAGTCGTTTTCTTCAGAACGCCACCGTAATGGAGCTGCAATTTATTGAAATATCGATAGCAACTTCGCGCTCCAGCAGTCACGCAGAGATCAAACTTTATATGGTTGTCAGCCGATGCTATGAAGAAAATATGTCGTACACGCCAAGGCGGTTTTAATACCGCGTTCAACGGAAGATGTTCAGTCAGGAGATTTATGTCAATATCGGGCCTTGTGTATTCTATTTCTTTAGTACATATGGCGTGTATGACATATTTCCTTCATATCATCGGCTGACAACTATATAAAGTTCGATCTCTGCGTGACTGCTGGAGCGTGAAGTTGCTATCGAAAATTCAATAAAATGCAGCTCCATTACTGTGGCGTTCTGAAGAAAACGGCTGCGGCCAAAATTTTTATTTCGTTTTGCCCTTCTATTTGAGACCATATCTTAGGTTTTGTTGTATTTCCGTTTAATTAAATAGCACGAGTTAGTAAACACATATATAATTAATATAGTGTATCAAAATTAGTCATGGAGTATTTTAGATTTGACTTTACAATTGCATCCATAATATCTTCGTACGAGGTGAAAATTGAACGATCAGTATGTAGTTATGTTGTGCATTTGATGAACAATCTTCCTCTTGAATGGCTGCAATAACCCTTACCAGCAAATGACAATTCCGTGCTCTGGCTTAAGTAGATAGTGACACCTATATTGATGCAGCGTAACCATATGCGATATTCAGAATTATTACTCGCGTGGAACGTGGTTTGAGATTATTATTGTTGAGTTATTGCACTGTTTTACAAAGTCTAGGATTTGAGGATTTGCAGAAAGTCTTTCGATTGCTTGACCAGTCCAAACTCAATCCAACCGAACTCCACGCAGGGAAACACTGTATTTAGCGAGATAAAGCGAGGACAAACGCAATATCATCTTCAGAGACAAATCAATTCGCAATAACAATAGCTATATTGAAAGGAACTTGGCTCTCGTGCAAAGTATGGGAAATTGTACCAATCATAATGTACCATATCTATCCATACAACTACACAGAATTTATGTTCCCACTGTGACGCTGGTACGAGCGTCTCAAGTATCCTGTGCACAACCAAATAGAGAAGATAATAGCGCCGCAAACAACAACGGTTCCTAGCATGCAAAGCCAATATTTCGGACTATCATAGTAATAAGCGGAAACATAAGCTAACGCAAACACCGTCAACACAACTGCAATAGTCATAATGACACATACCATATATGTTAGCAACATATAATTGTTGTAGGTTTGCCGCAGACGTCTCTCTAAAAATAAATAATTGGCATGGTTGTAATGACTCGAGTGGCGAATTTTTTTTTGACTCGACGTAACTCTAGTCATTTCATTAGGTACGGTAGATGACTCAACTCGACCTAAGTCATTTTGTATTCGACTTGTAGGCTACTTGACTCATTATGCACGACTCAACCAAGTTATACGGCTCTAGACAAAGACGCCCAGGCGAGGCATTCCATTGTAACTGAGGAATAATAAAGTTACCACATTATTGGTATTCCGTGTGTCAGGGCTGGTTCTTGAAAAATAGTGCCGGAAACAGTCCAGACTGAGGAAAATTAGCACGCTATGGATGCGACCTATTCGATATCAACGGTTCAACAAAGTTTGAACAAACTCACCTCTTTTTAATTCGTCTGGACTGAAGAAGTCAGTCGGAGGCGCTCTTGATCTCGAGACGATGTTATCCAAAGATGCAGATCGTGGAGTGCCTGGTTCGTCCTCTCGCCACAGACCTGCAAGATTGTGAACAACCCAAGTTCGCCTATCACTTCTAGACATCATTACACTACAAGAATATACTCAATTTATATGATATTGGTTACAAGGGCTGGAATCTTGTGTACTCAACAGAGGTGGTCAAAGTAGTCAAGAAAGCTACTCAAGTAGAAGTAGAAGTAGCGTTGAAAAAATCTACTCAAGTACGAGTAGAAGTACTTCTTCCATAAGCAACGTAAAACTACCTGAAGTAGAAGTAGAATTTACAGACTTTAAATCTACTCAAGTAAGTAAGTAGTTGTGAAAAAGATCGCGATTCTTTTACAGTGATTGTCAAAAGCTGCAAATTGAGCTACGCGAAAGGTGCAGAGCTTGATTTATATTGATGCATACCAGGAGGTATCCAATTTTCGACAGCAGAAGCATTTGTCCGCTTCATGGAATGAAAATGATAGTATTGATATGGAAATGCGCTACTAATCCTCTGTTTACTCGAACAGCCCGTTTTAGAAAATGTCATGATATAGATATGGCGCCCTCCCCTATATTATAAGGCCCGTAGTTTAGTAGAAGAGCAATACAGAAAAGTTGTATCGGATACGGTGCAAACACTTTACGCGATTAGTAAACGTTGATAAAAAATATGCTAGATCAGTGCTCTTCAACCTTTTTCGACGTGGTACACCCTTTTAACGTTTGCTCAAAACTCGTACACCCCTGTTCATTAGGGGTCTTCAAAAATGACTTTTTTCCTCAAATCGTACTGGTTTCTTGATAAAATTGTTAGGTTACCTAACTTAGCCTAAACACCAAATTTGGTTCAATTCCAACCAGTAGCTGCATGGCTACGGAAGAAGAACGTTTCTATTTATAATATAAAAATATATAACGAAAACTGTGAAATTTTCTGTTCACCCCATGAAAGTATTAGGTTGTCTATAAAAATGATGTTCTTCAAATTTGGTTCAATTCAAACCAGTAGAAAAATTGTAGCAAAACAGTATTTGGTCACAGAGTCTATTCGCAGCCAGTTAGGCCGCCCGCCACGCAAATTGGAATTCATTTCGTGTCAGCCCCAAAACAGCATGAGATTACGAACGATAATCAACCTAAACAGTATTGGGGAGAGAGTAGGCAAAACTACTGCTGCAGAAGCGGTCATTCAGATCAGCGATGATAGCAGGCGCACCAGCCTACTGCGTATCAGGCCTGCCCCACACCACACACCGTCGATAGTAGCACATGGGCTGCAAGAGATGTCAGTAACCTCAGATCGTATGCCGCTATACACAGTCTATTGTCGCTAATTTGCATCACTAATAACAAAAAACTAAATTGCAAATGTATGGTGAAATATTTGACATAAAATCGGCATTTTAAAACAAAAGGGTTTCGATTTCAACTTGGAAGCTGTTCTGACCCTGGCTGGCTACGTCACTTCATTTATGAGCATTGCGGTATTTATTAACGTCGGGTAGTACTGATTCAAGAAGTCTGAGCTATCGTGGCGCTTTCCTCAAAAAATCACTAAAAGACAAATGACTAGCTGAACACCTGTTTGTTAACTGCATACTTTCCAACACCAAACGGAACCATTGTTCTATTGCCGACGGCTAAATGAATAGGAGAAATATTTGCTTATGACATCACAATCAAGCGGTGTACAGTATTACACTTGAGATAACATCGTACCATATTGCTCATTAACCTGTGCGTCAACCTGTACTGACCTATAAACCTGTCTTTGTGATAGCTAGCCATCAGCTCATTGTAATTCGGATCTGGTACACCCCTGTACACCCAATCCGAGTGGTACACCCTTTGTAAATTCTGGTACACCCTAGGGTGTACGACAACCCCGGTTGAAGAGCACGGTACTAGATCATAAAAATGCCATATTGTGTAGCTTTATTTCCGGAAATTAAAAGCATTGCTATACACTTGCTTGTATCCTTCAACATCTATGTTATCCAGACAAAAGAACTGATACTAATTAGAACTCAAAGTATGATACTGGGAATTGAAAGTGAAATATAAATACTACTTCTAAAAGCGGAAAATGTATTTAATGGCTTTAGTCCAGAAAGTTTCAAAGGTGGTATGCTAAAACAGGTATAAAGCTGAAAAAGTTAGAGTCCACTTTTCCAGATTAGGACACGCCATGGACTGCTACATAACGATATGATAAGTAAATGCTAGATTGCGAAACATCAGTTTCACTCATGATTGGCCATATCTACTGTGATGAACTATTTCATATGGGCGACAATGCGGTGGGAACGGAACCACGCAACCCGCCACCTAAGTTATATTCACCGATACTTTCGTGAAAACATATTTGTCATTCCGAAACTACTGTGCGCTAAGCGCAACGAAAGTTCTGGGATTTATTCGACTTATATGAAAATTAAATTTTGGTACTTTGTGAAACAGTCCCGAAATTCTTCAGGCTATTCCTGTTATTGGGGGGTTAAACTACTTCTACTTGACAAACTGAAAATAGCGCAAAGTGAGTAAGTAGATCACAACATATTGCGAAGTAGAAGTAGAAGTAGCAAAAATCAGATCAACTTGAGTAAGTACCAAAAGTAGAGGAAAACTACTTGAGTACTTCGAAAAAGTAGAAGTACTTCGTTACTGACCACCTCTGGTACTCAATAATGCGATCATGGCATGACATAGCTAGTTAAGAGGGTCACCGGTAAGGAGCACATGTGACAGAATGGGATTCGAGCTGGAGCGATAGTTATGTATGCACGACATCTGGTAAATCGCCATATTTTGAATGTAATAAACGGCTGTTACTCACACGACTGCATCCTTAGCAAGTGAGCAAGGATAGAACATGGAAAACTCAGAATTTTCCAGCTTTTCCAAGTTAAATTAGCACTAGAGTCGGTAAATTCGCATAAACTCGGAAATCGAATGAAATTCTTAGTTAGAAATACAAGAAAATCAAGCTTAGTTCACATCAAATCAGAATTTCAGTGGGTGGAAGCGTCTGGGCCCATCAAAGCTGCAATTTGTTATATCGATGTCCAACAAAACATAATATTTCACCTAGAACCTAGATGAAATGATTTATACTGAATGCGCTATCTTTGTTCGCGTATCAAGTGGATGTCAGCGTCAGGTCAAGTCGATGTAGGCATGGGCAACTAGATTATAAAGTTGTGCGTATTTAAACTAATTAAAGCGAAATGACCGCAACCTAAATCTAATCTAACTTTGGAAATGTTGCAATGTTTTCATTCCAATTCCAATGTATTTACTGCTTTACCTGAAAAAGCTGAGGGATGAACCAATGTATTATCTTTTTGTATTAATCTATATCAAAGAGAGTATACAATTTCAGTAATTTTCAGAGACGGTTTCCAATTATAGGGTACTTATTTATGTTCTTGAACAATATTGAATTTATTTTTCAGATTGAAATCGTGTATACCTGTCGGTTCCTCGGAGGACCGGTCACTTTTCTCGACAAAAGAAAAGACAAATCACCCTAAAGAGATTATATGGTCAGCCTACAAAACAGCATTGCTATATCAAAGGTTCGCACAATTCCCGAAGACTATTCCGCGGGAGGTTTTGAACTTACGACTTTCTGACAGTTCAATTGAAACAGCGTCTGAGTGTCGCCGTTGATCATCTGATGTGCCAGCTGTGTCTCGCGCAGGCCCAGAAAACCCTTCCAGCAAGCGTCTGTATCCATGTCTCAATACAGACGGACGGTGAATACGTCTTGGCGAGTTAGGTCCTTCAGAATGCGCCATTTTACAGAAAATAATATCGTTAGTATTCTAAGCCAATACATCAAACTGCAATTGATCTCCATATCAATGAATACAATTGTTTAGGAATGGATACCTCTTACGATCCTCTCTATCCTTTGAGAGTTGTTCACCCGTCTCGGTGTGAATACCAAACTCGTCGCGACTTAACGCTTGGATATCACTGATAACCTAATGGCACAGTCGCATTTACCATCTTTGTCTCAATTATTACTGATTAATTACTATGTCTCTGTCACTGTCTCGCCGAGATTAGCGGTTCCCAATGTATTCGTCGGTAGCAGGAACGAGATGATGGTAGAATAATTTTAATCTGATTTGTGAAATGTTGCAATGCTGCAATTTTAGTTATAATCGAATTCCTGCTTTCCCTTAAAATGCTACAGAAAAACGGTATATCAGTGGTTCTCAACCTTTTTGTCTTCGCGGGACCCGCTTGGACCGCCACGGACCCCCGAGGACCCCCTCAAGTTTTCATTGAAAATTAGCCTAATTAACGTGAAACCGTCCACTGTTTCGTACAAATATTGATTGTAAGCTAGTAATAAACAGCCACAAAATGACTTTTCTTGAAAATAATATCACCCTATACTTCGAAATTGGGTAGACATTTATTATTTCGAAACGAATTTTGTAGCCGTATTTATTGTCTTGAAAATCCGCTTCTTCGATTGGGGATCCCTGTTATCGTCCAGCCATGAAATGTGTATATCTCGTAACCGAGAGACATCCCGTTCTAGAGTAATTTGCCTCTAGTATAAAACTACTGATTCGAGAGAATCAGTAGACTCATTTGCTAAACCTACTTGTAACAACGTCTGAAATATATTCGTATGTCTTGTGTAATATTGACGTCTTAAGAAGATCTCACCAGGATACAGGATTCCAGGTTAAGTAGTCAGCCAGCTAAACCTATAATACTTTAGTTAGCTATACTTCTACTACCACGAACAATACCTTATAACGTTGCAATATCCAATAGTGCTGAAAATCCATTTCCACCAAGATATTTGTGGCGAATGTAATATTAACGCGTAACGCTTCCGGCAACAGCTTTTGGTATGTGTTTTCTATTGGAAATATCACGTCCAGCCTATAGTCATTTCTATCTAGCATCTCATCTTTAAGTTATTTAGTGGTTATATCACAGGAGAAAAGGGCAAGGTTTCAATTCCTTCATCAGGACAAATTGGAAAAAAACTTCCAGAATTTCTATGTCAAATGACTGTTTACAACTTTGCTGAGGCTGACTCCAAACTCCAAATCCAACATGCTATCTCCAACGTTTCACTTTTCCACAAACCCCCAAAATACATCAATAAACAGCAATGGTAATTTTACAATTAAAATGAGTTCGCACAGACGCCCATTTTAATGATGTGACTCCTAAAGTTTTAGCAATTATGAAGCGAAACTTCCTCATGTTTCTCCTAATTGAAATAAAAGCTTAAATTGTAAGATTAAAAGATAAATTAGGTTATCAATCACTTTACAAATTTAGAGGTTACACGGATCCCCTGAAAAGGCTTCGCGGACCCCCGGTTGAGAACCACTGCTATATATAGTGGAAAACGAGCCTAGCGTGCTGTACATACATTTGCCATTCCCTTGCTTTATGACGATAAATTCTGAAAAGATACGGACTGACCTTGATTCAATTTTCAAGTTTTCCGGAATTCATTGATTCGAATAGTCTTGGAAAAAACCGAGTAGTTATCATTCTAAATTTAATCTAATTTTAAAAAGCTGAAAATATTCTAGTTATTAAGCTCTGTCTCGGTGATTAGATTCTGACTATTGTAGCGTCCCTGATACAGCGCGTCAAATTCAACAGGAACTTTATCGTGTTCGTGGGCTCGGGACCTCGCCTTTCCGCGGTCGCACGCACCGGTAACACAAATCCACATTGCTTTGTACGCATATATTCACATGACGACATGACATCGCAAAACATACACATTGGCACAAAACCCAACCTACTAGGTTACACTACACACAAAAATCACTGCAAAAACCCCATAGTAGCCTTGTCAACCCGAGACACTTCCTACTGTACTACCCCACTTGAACTACTATTTCAACTTCAAAACCAACATACTCGCTCACAAGCAGCACCGCCAGCCACTCTCCCCGACAGACCAAGAACTCTTCTCCTTCTCCCAGACTATCACGTGCAACATTCATACCGAATATTATGGAAAACAGCTAAATGCCAACACAATGTGATTACCAGGGCGTCACACTGTAATTACAGTTCATCATTGACGATAATTTGATATTTTTTCGATCATGCGTATTTCGTGTAATTTTGTGACAATGCTGTTGATTGATCATGACTTAACAGAAATGTCATTTCCACTAAGGTGCGTAGCCTTTACTACCATTTTCGTTTTTACCATGTATTGAGATCCGAAAAAAATACGCTTTTTAAAAACTCACTAAGCTGTAATACCGGAAAAGAAAACGGTTAATTTTAAAAGCTTTCGACCGATAGTACGTGTGCGGACTAAAAATGGTCGTCCCTTTTTTTACGGTACGTTAGTGGTGTTGATTGAAGAGTAGGTCATCTCTTCGACTCGCCAGTAGTATAGTAGATCGGTCGTGATGCGCCATAGGGTTCTTATGGGCGGGGTCGCATGCTAACGCGAAACCGGGGGTGGCATGCTAACGTTTTCGTCTTATGGCGGGGGTGGCATGCTAACGTTTTCGTCTTATGGCGGGGGTGGCATGCTAACGTTTTCGTCTTATGGCGGGGGTGTCATGCTAACGTTTTCGTCTTATGGGTGCGGTCGCATGATAACGCGAAACTCGTGGTGGCATGCTAACGTTTTCGGATATAGGCGGTGGTCCCATGCTAACGTGAAAACTCGTGGTGACATGCTAATGTTTTTGGTATACGTGCGGTGACATGCTAACGACGATAAATGTGTCTGTCGTGTATTCTTACGGGATCTGTCGTGATTCGCCATGTGTTCTTATGGGTGCGGTCGTGATTCGTACTTTCAGGCGTCTCTCGCGTGGTGTTGAATAGTCACCAACAATAATCGCACAAACGGAAACGTGGCTTGCAAGAGGATTAAGCAGTGCGACCTATATTTCGAATGACCTGCGCGCTGAATTGTTTCACAGCCAACCGCGGTGGTCGTGACTCGCCTTTTTTACTATAGGTGGTGACGGTGATTCGCCTGTCGTGTATTCTTACGGGGTCTGTGGTGACTCGCCATGTGTTCTTATGGGTGCGGTCGCATGCGGCTATTGCGTCTTATGGCGGGGGTGGTGAGCGGCTATTGATGCTAACACGAAACCCGGGGTGGCGAGCGGCACTTATTTCTTATGGCGGCGGGTCTTATTTCTTATGGGTGCGGTCGTGATTCGTACTTTCGGTATAGACTGCGGGCGGCATGTCGTACTTTCAGCAAAAAAGGTGTGAAATAGTTTGCCAAGTCTAGGAATCACTTGCAAGGTAATATTTTGGTATTTAGTTTACCACAGAGCCGGCGTAGACGGCGATTCGAATATCAACAATAACAACGCTCACGAATTAACACTTCAAATAGCTGTGAAATAGTTTGCAAAACCCCGCGATCGCTGACAAGATAATGTCTCGGTCATAACCATCTTTCACGACTTGGTGTCATAACCATACCGATCGCTCACGCGGTGAAATTTTAGTAATCAGTTTGTCACAGTACTTGATATCGCTGGTAAGATTTAACAAGTAACGAATAACAGACCGCGGTAACTTGAATAGCGACAAATTGTCACTTATTTCCGCTCTAACCCTAATCCTTTGTGAAGTGAACGCTTATTCAAAAGGTTGTGATATAATTTTAAAATCCAACGACCACTAACCGGATAATACTTCAGACATAGCAATTCCTCATACCCACCTACAAGGTAATATTTCGGTAATTAGTTTGTCACAGAACCGTCGCAGGCGGTGATTGGAAAACCGACAATTTGTCACTCGCCCGCGATCGCTATATGTTTCACGCCTCCAGAATAGTGGCTGACTTTAGTTGCGTGATAAGATCCATGAAAATATTCAATCAATGTGTTAGTTTATCAACTTGAAATGAAACTCACTACACAAATCAAGTCGATTCGTATCTGAATGTTTTAAATCGGTACAACTCTAATCCTTTGACAAATCCCTTACCGCGTTTTTGTTGAATCGAACGTAACCCGAATATTACTGACGCCGACTTTCAGCCGCATCGAATTATTCGCACATTCCGCGCCACTGTTTTCACAGTTATAGAATCAATACCAACTATAACTCTACAAGAATCAAGAATCACAAGTATGTGCATTACACAGTTATTGTCTTTATTAACTTGAAATCAAACACTTAACAAAAACACACAACTAATCATTTGGCAACTCTAGCATTACCAAAAAATTCCAGTATTGTTGATTGAAAATCCTTGAGTCATTATTATCAAAAATGTTATAGTACCGCATCGGAATCCATTCGCGGGATGTACTAAAGTTAAATCCAGATAATCCAAAATGAAATATTTGGACTTTGACAAACATGACTACCAACTTTGATCCAGTCACATTTCAAGATCATACTTTGAAACAATCCTTGAAACTTACAACTCTATTCACGATTGAGTTTTCCGTTTGTCAGTTTCAGTAAATACTACCGCGATATTTTAATGTGTTACTACCCTCAATAGAATCAATCAATGAAATAGCACCTGTTGTAAATATTTCTAACTTGACAACCACTTGTGCGTACCGCGATCGACTTGCGACGCGATGAGTTAAATCGGAATATTTCAATCTATTTGTCGAAACCTTGAACAAACTATCAGGTTATTTTTTGTTGTAATCGAGTGAACGGAAATAGTATTACGTCTCAACATTTTAGCATCTTCCCATAAACAAAAGAGTAAAATACAAAAAACCTTGTCAATTCAATCCGTTTGTAACTTACCCAACCAACTCAACAGTATCCTTACGAGAAGTAGACAAGACTACGCGAGTAATCACTACAATCCAAAATCCATAGCAAGTTCGGTTGTATTCATATCCCTACGACGCGTCTTTTGTTTTTCAACTGTAAAAGTCGTTACTATTTTGCAAGACAAAGTAATTACTACTTGATATATTTTATAAACCAAAGTAAATACTACTCGGTGTGTGGTTTGAGATTAACATATTACATTTGAGTATACCGGATTTGAATGCCTGACCAACGTAGTTGCGAATTCATTTCTTACAATCAAACGCCGGTTTTACATTGAAAGGTATCATACTGTAAACATAAGGATTGACACATTGATTTGATATATGAGATTTTGTAATGCTCGACCACGACTTGATTATTAAATTATTCACGATAATTAGACCCGATGTTGTGGTAAAGGTTATTAGAAAATATCACTTTTGGCATCGAGTACCAGTCGAAGTGGGTGAACAATAACACCGAAAATGATAAATGCGTTTCGTGCTACTATTGATACAAGTTCATTTCTATCAGGTGAAACAAACGCCATCACAAAACTCAGAGCATGCAAAGGTCTTGATTGATATGAATTTCGATTTGTGTCTTATGATTTTAGAAATATTATGATTCGTTAAACCAAAGTCGTATGTCCGATTATTAATTGATTGGAAACTTGATCACATACCTCGATCATTACAGAAGATTATAACCCCATTGTCCGACAATCTTTTACAAAAGGATCGAAACCAAGTAACCCAAAGTCGTTGCCGTCGCATAAACAATTTGTACGACGTTTGATAATTGTACCCTATACGTTGGTGTACTAGAGATATTTGTAAAACACACTCTGATAAAGAAATCGAAAAGATATCCTACACCTAAATCTGATAAAACCATTTTGCACTTTTTGTTCGTCAGTAGTATCCATTTTAATTTTCCCATTTCCTCTCGTCAAAGTAAATGTAATCATAGTCACTAAAGAACTTACTTGGATGTGTTTGAATTCTAGACATAGTTATGATTTGCTCAACGCAAGACCCAAGAACAACCGTAGTTAACAACCGTGCACACATATCCAAAATATCGCACACTCCGCTATTCCTAAAGTACAAACACCCGATACAAAATATCACTTGTTGCGGCATCATCTTCACAATATCACCATTTTGTTTGTGTCAATTAGTTACTTTGTATGTTATCCCACAACTCTTACAAAAGTACGAAGGATATTAACATCGCACTAAGTAATTAACTTTACTCGATATTCTCACATTACGAAACTAAAGAATGGTTGGTTAGACTCTACAAACTGTTTCGATATCACAAGACCTTGACTGTCTGAATGGGTGTTCGTGTATCTTAATAATCAAATAGTTCAACACAGAACTAGTACTAACAGAAACATCAGAGTTGTTTACACAAAAGTTTGTATGTGTACAGTATGCGAATACCATGTGTAAGTCCAGCGCAATTGCAGTATCCATTCGAGTTTAGTCAACACAAATTTATTACAACGGAGCCACGTAAACTTTCGTGAAAGAAAAGCATACTCACTTCCAGAGGGTTATGTCAACACCATAGCAGTTCCCCAACAACAAAGTACATATGTTTCTAGCCACGGTCCTTACATCTTTCACATAGATCAATCTACTTTGCTAACGAAAAGTGCTGAGTCATCACATGATCGCTCTCACAACAAAACAGCTAGTAGATATTATCATTCAAAATATTCCTAACCCTTTACACACCAGTGACAAATCATACAACGAATATGCTTTGCGGGTCGAATTGTTGTTCAGTGTCAAGTCTACCTGTTGAAACATACATTAAACAGCGCAATCCAATTAAAACCACGAATCTATTTTCATTTCGTCACATACAGAAAAATAAATTTTCTTTCTCCAACACATACTTGTAACCAATCGCTTTCATTAAACACACAACACCATAAAAGTATTTACTTTCTACAACATAGACATTCCGATGTAGTCAAGAAATATTTTTATTAATCAAAATCATCGATTTCTGTTCACGGCGTTAGTGTGTGCATGTCATACCTGTGGGCCCCGTATTAAAATGGACACGACACGACTGACTGTAAGGAGATAGAAGTCTATCACATCGATTTACATGTGGTCTTCGCTACGGTTTCAAAAAACGAATCATCTCTTTTGCATTGATCTAGACCGAGCAAGTTAGTTAATGGCCATGATTGTGTTTGTCATATGCGAATGATAGGGTTACTGTCAAATCTACATACAACAATCTTCTGACGATCATAATAGCAATTTCATTTTCCGCCCCTTCATAATTGTACAACTCGGTAACTACGTTTAACAAGACCAATCACACTACCGGCGTTGAACACAAGATACCTACCCAAGTAAAAATATCATTCTGGTTTGGACAACTGACGTTTACCTGTGTAAAATTATCATTTTCACTTGGAGGTCCACCGTTACCTAACTAAAATACCATTGTCCTTTGGAGATTTATCGTTTACCCAGTGTAACAATCCCCTTTTCACTTGGAAATCTATTTTTGGCCTGAATAACAAACCCCTTTTCACTTGGAAATCTATTTTTGCCCTGGATAACAAACCTTTTTCATTTGGAAATATATTTTTTCTCTTGGTAACAAACCTTTTTCACTTGGAAATATATTTTTTCTCTTGGTAATAAACCTTTTTCACTTGGAAATATATTTTTTCTCTGAGTAACAAACCTGTTTCACTTGGAAATATATTTTTTTTCTTGGTAATAAACCTTTTTCACTTGGAAATATATTTTTTCTCTGAGTAACAAACCTGTTTCACTTGGAAATATATTTTTTTTCTTGGTAATAAACCTTTTTCACTTGGAAATATATTTTTTCTCTGAGTAACAAACCTTTTTCACTTGGGAATATATTTTTTCTCTGGTTAACAAACCTTTTTCACTTGGAAATATATTTTTTCTCTGGGTAACAAACCTTTTTCACTTGGAAATATATTTTGTCCCCGGGTAACAAACCTTTTTCCCTGAGCAACAAACCTTTTTCACTTGTAAATATATTTTTTCCTGGGTAACAAACCTTTTTCACTTGGAAATATATTTTTTTCCCTGGGTAACAAACCTTTTTCGCTTGGAAATATATTTTTCCCTGGGTTACAAACCTTTTTCACTTGGTGATCCGTCGTTTACCTGAGTAAAAATATCATTTTCCTTTGGGGATCTGGCGTTTACCCAGTGTAACAATACATTTTCTCTTGGTCATCTAGCTTTTCCTAGAGTAACAAAACCATTTTCATTTTGAAATCTGACAACCACACCGACAATTTGATATTTTTGTATTTTCTTACAGCGAACAGCGACAAAATATACACCAACAACGACTCCGATACATTTGTCTAATCAAATATTCACTTGTGTTGGTGCATCCCATCAAAATCGTCGGTTACCCACATGCAATGCGCTCCTGTACACAGAAATGCATGTTTTGGAAAATTGGACAATAGGCTTCGATAGTTCTGTGATGTCCGGGTTCGTGCTTTGGATTTTCCAGAGTCAAAATGTCTGAATAAAACACCTCCTTGACGATGGTTGGTATGTGGATAACGGTGTTCGGAAAACGGTTGGATTTATGTCACCCATCGCGATAACAATTCCAGGTCGAGTTTTCCCCCGCGTGTTTACTATATTGTGTCTTTATTGGTCATGTATGTCTCGACATTCAGTTTGAAATCGGAAACCCTGATAAAGTATGTAACCGGATCCGGATATCAACTCTGAATCGATAAACCAATGAACAATATTCAAAGTAAACATGTTACACCCTGTGTTTCCACGAAAAAATACCATCCAGACATACGTCGCGCTTGTTTGCCCACATCAGTATACGCGTAAATGGAGGTGTGTGACATTGCATGCAATGTGTTGGTATACAAACATCGATCCACAGACATTATCATAGCCGGTAGTTTTGATGTAGATCGAATGTCATCACACCCGATAACAATACCAATAAGCCACATTGCAATGACTCTGAGTCAATCTGAAGCGTGACATATAGACCAGAGATGAGCGGATTTGAAATTTCTATGTCCTAATCCAATCCAAATCCGAACCTTCAAATCCAAATCCAAATCCTAATCCATAACTTTCGCATATTCAAGTCCATGTCCAATCCTAATCCGATTCCAACTGGAAATTCAGAAAAAATACTAATTTATGCAATGGAGGGATTCGAAAATTTTCTTTCACAACCAACGATTCACTTGATTCAAGATAACTTAGTAACCTTAAGTACATTAATAACTGATCTGAATAAAGTTTGTCGCCGTTCGCCACACGACATTTCAATCTCCCAGAAAAAAGGTCAATCCAATCCAAATCCTAATCCGTTCTGAAAAAAATGTCTAATCCAAATCCAATCCAAATCCGACAAAATTTCACAAATCCTGTTTTTTCAAAACCTAATCCTAATCCATGCTCATCTCTGATATAGACACACAAACATCGAACCGTAACATGGGTTATTCGCACGACGGTGAAAGTGAACTATACAGCATATACCAATAGAGCGTTCACAGTCGAATATGCGAACCACGCACAATCACATACCCTGGTTTTTGTTGGATATGTACGAAACCAATAAATCGATACATTTCTGTTCCTTCTACGTCAATAATACAAGCGTCATTCCAATGCATCGCTCGCATGTAAGGTTCGTCGGGTGTAAAATCCATGTCAAATAACACCAAAGTGTGCTTTCCGTGTTTTATTATTTCCACCGACGCTTCTTGTCTGTGTCGTAACACTATGGTGCGGGAAGTTGAAAAACGGCGGATTGTGAAACGGATTGACATGACCAACAGAATCGACGTCAATAGCCCTGTGACGATGTCTTTTCAAAATGATACCGATCTCTTGTGGCGATGACCGTTTCGAAATGTCACCGGACGAACTGAATCCTTACGATGATGTGTTTTATGATTGCGTGTGAAATCGCGAGGTAGTGTTCTATTGTGGTGTACGATTGCAGTCTTCATTCCTCAGAAACACACCTTATTGGATCACAGTATCAGTCCGAGATTTGCACGATATTTGTCTGGAGTCGTTATGTGGGAGTAGCGACATCCATGCATCGTGACTGAAAGACTGATCGCAATCATTTCGAGCACCACTTCGATAGTTCACCATGGTCAAACGCTGCAGCAGAAAACTTCGGTGTGGACAACACATTGATCGATGTATCCAATTGGTCTGGGTGGTCTGTCCGGAGATAGGGCCATGACTATCTTGCGATAACACCATCGAATAAATCAGTGAACGGTGTCGAAATATCGATGTAATAGCGCGGACTCAGAGTCATTGCAATGTGGCTTATTGGTATTGTTATCGGGTGTGATGACATTCGATCTACATCAAAACTACCGGCTATGATAATGTCTGTGGATCGATGTTTGTATACCAACACATTGCATGCAATGTCACACACCTCCATTTACGCGTATACTGATGTGGGCAAACAAGCGCGACGTATGTCTGGATGGTATTTTTTCGTGGAAACACAGGGTGTAACATGTTTACTTTGAATATTGTTCATTGGTTTATCGATTCAGAGTTGATATCCGGATCCGGTTACATACTTTATCAGGGTTTCCGATTTCAAACTGAATGTCGAGACATACATGACCAATAAAGACACAATATAGTAAACACGCGGGGGAAAACTCGACCTGGAATTGTTATCGCGATGGGTGACATAAATCCAACCGTTTTCCGAACACCGTTATCCACATACCAACCATCGTCAAGGAGGTGTTTTATTCAGACATTTTGACTCTGGAAAATCCAAAGCACGAACCCGGACATCACAGAACTATCGAAGCCTATTGTCCAATTTTCCAAAACATGCATTTCTGTGTACAGGAGCGCATTGCATGCGGGTAACCGACGATTTTGATGGGATGCACCAACACAAGTGAATATTTGATTAGACAAATGTATCGGAGTCGTTGTTGGTGTATATTTTGTCGCTGTTCGCTGTAAGAAAATACAAAAATATCAAATTGTCGGTGTGGTTGTCAGATTTCAAAATGAAAATGGTTTTGTTACTCTAGGAAAAGCTAGATGACCAAGAGAAAATGTATTGTTACACTGGGTAAACGCCAGATCCCCAAAGGAAAATGATATTTTTACTCAGGTAAACGACGGATCACCAAGTGAAAAAGGTTTGTAACCCAGGGAAAAATATATTTCCAAGCGAAAAAGGTTTGTTACCCAGGGAAAAAAATATATTTCCAAGTGAAAAAGGTTTGTTACCCAGGAAAAAATATATTTACAAGTGAAAAAGGTTTGTTGCTCAGGGAAAAAGGTTTGTTACCCGGGGACAAAATATATTTCCAAGTGAAAAAGGTTTGTTACCCAGAGAAAAAATATATTTCCAAGTGAAAAAGGTTTGTTAACCAGAGAAAAAATATATTCCCAAGTGAAAAAGGTTTGTTACTCAGAGAAAAAATATATTTCCAAGTGAAAAAGGTTTATTACCAAGAAAAAAAATATATTTCCAAGTGAAACAGGTTTGTTACTCAGAGAAAAAATATATTTCCAAGTGAAAAAGGTTTATTACCAAGAAAAAAAATATATTTCCAAGTGAAACAGGTTTGTTACTCAGAGAAAAAATATATTTCCAAGTGAAAAAGGTTTATTACCAAGAGAAAAAATATATTTCCAAGTGAAAAAGGTTTGTTACCAAGAGAAAAAATATATTTCCAAATGAAAAAGGTTTGTTATCCAGGGCAAAAATAGATTTCCAAGTGAAAAGGGGTTTGTTATTCAGGCCAAAAATAGATTTCCAAGTGAAAAGGGGATTGTTACACTGGGTAAACGATAAATCTCCAAAGGACAATGGTATTTTAGTTAGGTAACGGTGGACCTCCAAGTGAAAATGATAATTTTACACAGGTAAACGTCAGTTGTCCAAACCAGAATGATATTTTTACTTGGGTAGGTATCTTGTGTTCAACGCCGGTAGTGTGATTGGTCTTGTTAAACGTAGTTACCGAGTTGTACAATTATGAAGGGGCGGAAAATGAAATTGCTATTATGATCGTCAGAAGATTGTTGTATGTAGATTTGACAGTAACCCTATCATTCGCATATGACAAACACAATCATGGCCATTAACTAACTTGCTCGGTCTAGATCAATGCAAAAGAGATGATTCGTTTTTTGAAACCGTAGCGAAGACCACATGTAAATCGATGTGATAGACTTCTATCTCCTTACAGTCAGTCGTGTCGTGTCCATTTTAATACGGGGCCCACAGGTATGACATGCACACACTAACGCCGTGAACAGAAATCGATGATTTTGATTAATAAAAATATTTCTTGACTACATCGGAATGTCTATGTTGTAGAAAGTAAATACTTTTATGGTGTTGTGTGTTTAATGAAAGCGATTGGTTACAAGTATGTGTTGGAGAAAGAAAATTTATTTTTCTGTATGTGACGAAATGAAAATAGATTCGTGGTTTTAATTGGATTGCGCTGTTTAATGTATGTTTCAACAGG
This sequence comes from Botryllus schlosseri, assembly GCF_051294905.1. Classification (NCBI taxonomy): domain Eukaryota; kingdom Metazoa; phylum Chordata; class Ascidiacea; order Stolidobranchia; family Styelidae; genus Botryllus; species Botryllus schlosseri. Next base: position 26,754,247 of record NC_137242.1, on the reverse strand, counting down.
TAGACTTGACACTGAACAACAATTCGACCCGCAAAGCATATTCGTTGTATGATTTGTCACTGGTGTGTAAAGGGTTAGGAATATTTTGAATGATAATATCTACTAGCTGTTTTGTTGTGAGAGCGATCATGTGATGACTCAGCACTTTTCGTTAGCAAAGTAGATTGATCTATGTGAAAGATGTAAGGACCGTGGCTAGAAACATATGTACTTTGTTGTTGGGGAACTGCTATGGTGTTGACATAACCCTCTGGAAGTGAGTATGCTTTTCTTTCACGAAAGTTTACGTGGCTCCGTTGTAATAAATTTGTGTTGACTAAACTCGAATGGATACTGCAATTGCGCTGGACTTACACATGGTATTCGCATACTGTACACATACAAACTTTTGTGTAAACAACTCTGATGTTTCTGTTAGTACTAGTTCTGTGTTGAACTATTTGATTATTAAGATACACGAACACCCATTCAGACAGTCAAGGTCTTGTGATATCGAAACAGTTTGTAGAGTCTAACCAACCATTCTTTAGTTTCGTAATGTGAGAATATCGAGTAAAGTTAATTACTTAGTGCGATGTTAATATCCTTCGTACTTTTGTAAGAGTTGTGGGATAACATACAAAGTAACTAATTGACACAAACAAAATGGTGATATTGTGAAGATGATGCCGCAACAAGTGATATTTTGTATCGGGTGTTTGTACTTTAGGAATAGCGGAGTGTGCGATATTTTGGATATGTGTGCACGGTTGTTAACTACGGTTGTTCTTGGGTCTTGCGTTGAGCAAATCATAACTATGTCTAGAATTCAAACACATCCAAGTAAGTTCTTTAGTGACTATGATTACATTTACTTTGACGAGAGGAAATGGGAAAATTAAAATGGATACTACTGACGAACAAAAAGTGCAAAATGGTTTTATCAGATTTAGGTGTAGGATATCTTTTCGATTTCTTTATCAGAGTGTGTTTTACAAATATCTCTAGTACACCAACGTATAGGGTACAATTATCAAACGTCGTACAAATTGTTTATGCGACGGCAACGACTTTGGGTTACTTGGTTTCGATCCTTTTGTAAAAGATTGTCGGACAATGGGGTTATAATCTTCTGTAATGATCGAGGTATGTGATCAAGTTTCCAATCAATTAATAATCGGACATACGACTTTGGTTTAACGAATCATAATATTTCTAAAATCATAAGACACAAATCGAAATTCATATCAATCAAGACCTTTGCATGCTCTGAGTTTTGTGATGGCGTTTGTTTCACCTGATAGAAATGAACTTGTATCAATAGTAGCACGAAACGCATTTATCATTTTCGGTGTTATTGTTCACCCACTTCGACTGGTACTCGATGCCAAAAGTGATATTTTCTAATAACCTTTACCACAACATCGGGTCTAATTATCGTGAATAATTTAATAATCAAGTCGTGGTCGAGCATTACAAAATCTCATATATCAAATCAATGTGTCAATCCTTATGTTTACAGTATGATACCTTTCAATGTAAAACCGGCGTTTGATTGTAAGAAATGAATTCGCAACTACGTTGGTCAGGCATTCAAATCCGGTATACTCAAATGTAATATGTTAATCTCAAACCACACACCGAGTAGTATTTACTTTGGTTTATAAAATATATCAAGTAGTAATTACTTTGTCTTGCAAAATAGTAACGACTTTTACAGTTGAAAAACAAAAGACGCGTCGTAGGGATATGAATACAACCGAACTTGCTATGGATTTTGGATTGTAGTGATTACTCGCGTAGTCTTGTCTACTTCTCGTAAGGATACTGTTGAGTTGGTTGGGTAAGTTACAAACGGATTGAATTGACAAGGTTTTTTGTATTTTACTCTTTTGTTTATGGGAAGATGCTAAAATGTTGAGACGTAATACTATTTCCGTTCACTCGATTACAACAAAAAATAACCTGATAGTTTGTTCAAGGTTTCGACAAATAGATTGAAATATTCCGATTTAACTCATCGCGTCGCAAGTCGATCGCGGTACGCACAAGTGGTTGTCAAGTTAGAAATATTTACAACAGGTGCTATTTCATTGATTGATTCTATTGAGGGTAGTAACACATTAAAATATCGCGGTAGTATTTACTGAAACTGACAAACGGAAAACTCAATCGTGAATAGAGTTGTAAGTTTCAAGGATTGTTTCAAAGTATGATCTTGAAATGTGACTGGATCAAAGTTGGTAGTCATGTTTGTCAAAGTCCAAATATTTCATTTTGGATTATCTGGATTTAACTTTAGTACATCCCGCGAATGGATTCCGATGCGGTACTATAACATTTTTGATAATAATGACTCAAGGATTTTCAATCAACAATACTGGAATTTTTTGGTAATGCTAGAGTTGCCAAATGATTAGTTGTGTGTTTTTGTTAAGTGTTTGATTTCAAGTTAATAAAGACAATAACTGTGTAATGCACATACTTGTGATTCTTGATTCTTGTAGAGTTATAGTTGGTATTGATTCTATAACTGTGAAAACAGTGGCGCGGAATGTGCGAATAATTCGATGCGGCTGAAAGTCGGCGTCAGTAATATTCGGGTTACGTTCGATTCAACAAAAACGCGGTAAGGGATTTGTCAAAGGATTAGAGTTGTACCGATTTAAAACATTCAGATACGAATCGACTTGATTTGTGTAGTGAGTTTCATTTCAAGTTGATAAACTAACACATTGATTGAATATTTTCATGGATCTTATCACGCAACTAAAGTCAGCCACTATTCTGGAGGCGTGAAACATATAGCGATCGCGGGCGAGTGACAAATTGTCGGTTTTCCAATCACCGCCTGCGACGGTTCTGTGACAAACTAATTACCGAAATATTACCTTGTAGGTGGGTATGAGGAATTGCTATGTCTGAAGTATTATCCGGTTAGTGGTCGTTGGATTTTAAAATTATATCACAACCTTTTGAATAAGCGTTCACTTCACAAAGGATTAGGGTTAGAGCGGAAATAAGTGACAATTTGTCGCTATTCAAGTTACCGCGGTCTGTTATTCGTTACTTGTTAAATCTTACCAGCGATATCAAGTACTGTGACAAACTGATTACTAAAATTTCACCGCGTGAGCGATCGGTATGGTTATGACACCAAGTCGTGAAAGATGGTTATGACCGAGACATTATCTTGTCAGCGATCGCGGGGTTTTGCAAACTATTTCACAGCTATTTGAAGTGTTAATTCGTGAGCGTTGTTATTGTTGATATTCGAATCGCCGTCTACGCCGGCTCTGTGGTAAACTAAATACCAAAATATTACCTTGCAAGTGATTCCTAGACTTGGCAAACTATTTCACACCTTTTTTGCTGAAAGTACGACATGCCGCCCGCAGTCTATACCGAAAGTACGAATCACGACCGCACCCATAAGAAATAAGACCCGCCGCCATAAGAAATAAGTGCCGCTCGCCACCCCGGGTTTCGTGTTAGCATCAATAGCCGCTCACCACCCCCGCCATAAGACGCAATAGCCGCATGCGACCGCACCCATAAGAACACATGGCGAGTCACCACAGACCCCGTAAGAATACACGACAGGCGAATCACCGTCACCACCTATAGTAAAAAAGGCGAGTCACGACCACCGCGGTTGGCTGTGAAACAATTCAGCGCGCAGGTCATTCGAAATATAGGTCGCACTGCTTAATCCTCTTGCAAGCCACGTTTCCGTTTGTGCGATTATTGTTGGTGACTATTCAACACCACGCGAGAGACGCCTGAAAGTACGAATCACGACCGCACCCATAAGAACACATGGCGAATCACGACAGATCCCGTAAGAATACACGACAGACACATTTATCGTCGTTAGCATGTCACCGCACGTATACCAAAAACATTAGCATGTCACCACGAGTTTTCACGTTAGCATGGGACCACCGCCTATATCCGAAAACGTTAGCATGCCACCACGAGTTTCGCGTTATCATGCGACCGCACCCATAAGACGAAAACGTTAGCATGACACCCCCGCCATAAGACGAAAACGTTAGCATGCCACCCCCGCCATAAGACGAAAACGTTAGCATGCCACCCCCGCCATAAGACGAAAACGTTAGCATGCCACCCCCGGTTTCGCGTTAGCATGCGACCCCGCCCATAAGAACCCTATGGCGCATCACGACCGATCTACTATACTACTCTCGCCCTCCGTTTTGCCGGATTGTTCACGGAATTCTGACGTTCGCTGCGCCGAGGTCGAGATTTTAACGGCATTTGAATACTATTTCTAGGCAAGCAGGACACAATGATAGTCGTGTGAGTCGGCATGTTGTGCCGCATTGTGGCAGTGTTGGGATCAAGTCACTACCTTCGAGTCACGAGTCATCTCGAGTCATTGCAGATTTTGACTCGAGTCAAGTCAAGTCAATCAATTTTCGAAGGTGACTCGAGTCAAGTCAAGTCACTCGATTTTTGGAGGTGACTCGAGTCAAGTCGAGTCAAGTCAAGTCAAGTCACGAGTCAAGTCACAATTCAAGTCAAATTGAATATTCGAAGTAGGAGTAATTCAAAGTCATAACATTTTGCGAGCTGTGTTTGTTTGTTTTATTCACACATATTTGGCGCTTTTAACAACTTGGGTCGTTCGCGCCCGGCACGGAAGTTGCATTAAGATCAGTGTCTTTGCGGTGTTTTTCTGGTCGTTTGCTGCCATCTTTCCAGAGTTCGGCTCTCTCTTCTTCTTCGGGGCTTTTCAAGGCGCTGTGTATACAGCGAGATCGGCGATGAGGAGCCCAGATAAACCTCTGACACAGAGAAACGTGGCAGAGCCGTGACTCGAACCACCAATCATTGGTGTCGTGACTGCAGCGTTCAACCAAATGCGCTTGCGAGCTGTGTGAAAGACAAATTAATTAGCCATTTATCTTGAATCAAATAACGAATATAAAGTTAGATATACATGCACAATTGCATTGTATCGCACACGCACACGTAGAACTACTAATAAAATACGTGAGTAACTGTATAGTAACATGATACAGTCTGTTATTAATGTTATTATCAGTCAAAATAAAGATTCGAATACGAAGCGTCGAGAAGTTCAAACAGATTGATATGGTACAATACACTACCCAGCTCTACATCCGTGAGAATATCAATGCATGAGCTATATTCATTCTATTTAAATGATACAAGATGGTTGGTAAAGGTGAGCACCGCCCAATGTAAGCACTGAGCCGTCTAAGAAACTGACATATACGTTGCTATTAATCTACCTACTATACTACAGCAACGTAGGCTGGGATCATTTCGTTTGCGGTCAATATATTTGTGATGTAACAATGGAGGACCAGTGAAACGTACAATAAGTGAATGACTGGATGTTCTCACAACTGTTGGTTATGGTTAATAATCCGAATATACACAATACACATGCAGGGATTTGGTCGACACCGTTTACTTATTGATGACTTGAAAGTGACTCGTAAATTTTGCTCCGAGTCACGAGTCAATCCGTAATTCTGAAGCGCCGAGTCAAGGCAAATCAATTCATTTTTGCAAAGTGACTCGAGTCAAGTCAAGTCATACGATAAAGTTGACTCGAGTCTGACTCGAGTCAAGTCATGACTCGAGTCATCCCAACACTGCATTGTGGCATAATATATATATATATATGTCGACTTTTCAATTATATAAAAGGGCAAAAGAAAACAGGAAACAAAAGAACATCAAGAGAATCAGGTTTCGGTACTTGTTAAGCGCCTCCAGCGTGAGCGGTCGTGGGCATCTTCGAGCGACAGTCCGCGGCATAATGTGGTCCGAGTTGTCGCTAGTTATCATGTACAATAATATATTACTTCACGGAAAAGTAGGGTTGTAATTGGGAACCTGAAGACACGTGACCTCATAGGTTCACGTTGGGGTTCAGACAGAACCTTCCAAAAACGTCCGCGTTAAGACGAATCAGAACTTTTCAACGGTTAGCGCCATCCCGAGTCTATACAACAAATGGATGCATTCCAGAAGTCAATAGAGGATGCTTCATGTAATGCTGCCATTAAGACCACGGACGTATAGTTATGCATGGCTCTATGGGAGTTTCTGCAAGACGAAGTCGTGTTGAAATACGCTAACTTGGTTTTCATTGTTCGGTTTCTTATGAAAGACATGCGAAGGAGAAAAAATGCACCGACAAGGGGAATGCAAAATCTCAAGCCCTTTTGTCAATCTAACGCCTTCTTTTGGAAGTACTAGGACAGTGCTGTGTTATGCTAAAATTTTAAGGAATATGTGCAATTCAAGTTTGAAATTTTGAAATTTCAAATTTCAAATTTCAGGTCATCTTTTCAAAAAGTTTGCTGTGAAGCTCTGTAATTCAGAGCAAGGTAGAACTAGGCCAAACGTCTCTTAGCATAACACAGGTCTCTATGTTAGCTTTTCAAAAAACCTCAGTGAATACTATACGACATATATGTCATACAAATTTTTGATTTATCGTGAAGCTGTTCAACAAAATTTTACCAAATTTTATAATGGAAAAAAACATTAATAAACATGTTACCAGTAATAAAAGGTACTAAACCGGTACCGATGAAAATCGAAATTATGAAGTTATTAGTTATGCTTTGGGTAAGATAAGGCCATGAGGTAAGAGCATAGGTAATATGTCGATATTTCAAGCCAAGAAAAAAAAATTGAAAATTTTGATATTTTTTCTAAATTTTGACTTGCTAGTCCCCTTAAAGAGTCCTCTTGGCTTTCACATATAAATCCTCTTAATCTTTGTAGCAGTTTCGTACAGCAGCTGCGGCATTGTGTCGTATATACCAAATCTAAAGTAAACCATGAAATCTATATTAAGAAACCTTGCAGAAAATAAGTTCCAATTTTCTAAGTCACTTAAAATGTTCATGTTTCATTTCTCTAATCAATTGTCAAGCGTACAACTTTCGGCATTTGTGAATTGAGATATTGAATTCCAATATAGGTATCGGACCGACATGAAAGCTACGACCGACCGGCACCGGTCCGTGAACCGGTGGTTGAGGACCACTGCTATAGAGCACTGGTGCACAAAATTAACTGGGTGCTAATGAAATAAAACCGTAAAAACATAATTTTCACATTAACGAAAACATTGTAATGAATATTTGTTGCAAATCAGCGAGACTTCAGCTGGAAAGTGTCGTCTCAATGTGCTGAGTTTTTCGACAACACCTTCGGATTTGAATAGTGCATTGGAGGTACAGAACTTCAATATACAATTGAGTAATATATGGGTAGCCTAATCGTCAGCAACTTGTAGAAAATTGATAAGAACATTGCATATTTGTATACCAGCAATCTCTTCTCGATTATTATTCAAAATTTACATTGGCGGCAATTTGGCGATAGGATTGTTGATATACAATGTTCCTTCCCATTCTCTACTAGTTGCTGACCATAACTCCGGACGAGAGGCAGCCGAAAATATTGGGGTTCATATCAGTATGAATATACCATTCAATAGTACCTTTAGATTTGCAGTCCGTAACCCAGACTCGATCAAACGCCTTGAAGTCATCGCCAGCGAATACTCCTTAGTTGTAGTCTAGAGTCAGTCTGCGTCGGTAAACTGCCCTGGCTTGCTTAACGGGTGTTCGATCGACGAACTTGGGAAGACAATCAATCATCTGGATGACATTGTACTCTAGTTCTAAGTATGCTACCCTTGCTGAATTATGTCGTCGAGTACATGGTGGAATGCTGAACTGTGCTATGTGAATGACACCTGGTATACATCGTCGCTTTGGAAGAATGTTTTTCATGGTCCCAACTACGCTTAGCCTCCCAGTCTCCCCGTCACTACAATAAATATACCGAATGAATTCTATCGAAATTATTTATTGAGTAGTTTAGGTTTGACTTTGTAGGCGTGCAATGTTACAATTATTTTCTTCGCGAGGACGATAATATCGGCATGTAGCAATAGTTCGATCCAATTAGGCTTTAAAGCAAGCTTCCACTTGAAAGGCTGCATGATGTCTTCTCAGCCGATGACAATTCTGTGTTGAGGCTGTTTTCGCAATTATTTAACCATTTTGCAAGAATCTTTGCTCACTTTTATATCATTACGCTTTTTGCGAAGACAATGATTTCCAGATTTGCAGAAAAATCTATGGATTTACTCAACAGAGCTCGATACCAGACCTACCGACCAATATATGCATAGTCCACCCAAATTTAGCGACACTATATATATTTAGCGAGATATGGCGAAGAAAATCGTAACAGTGTTTTCTGTGATAACATGTTCGCAATAAGATACATCTTCAAAGGAACTTTGCGCACGTACGAAGGCTTCTTAAAGATTAATTAGGAAGTGTGGTGCTTCGAAAAAATCATCATGTTTCATATCTACAATTACACCGAATTTCTGTCCCCACTCTTACCGGTCCTCAAGCACTGCAAGCAGCATGTGCAGGTGTACAAAGCATAGAAGATAAAGACTCCACTGAGTATAGTTAGCATCATGTAATATTTGAATTGTAATCGATGGACGGGAAGTCGGAATTTGAATAAAACGAAAAATATCGCAAGCACCGTAGAAATAACCGTAACGATCATGAAGAACATTCCCAGACCGATCAAAAATGAGAGAACATCCGAGATTAGCTTCTGGCGCCTCTCTAAAAAATATATTCATCAATAGCAATTATTCTGAGAATGCAAGATGATAAATACGAGTCTGCATGGAAGCAAACGCATGGCCGGTTATTGGAAACGCCATAATCGTGCGAGAGTCAGGATAAGTCATGGATACTGTACTCAATTGACAGCACACGTGCGGTAATTTCGACTCAATTTGCAAGACATGTCTGAACAGCTTCGAGAAATATAAAACGGTTTGAAAAACAACTATAAAAAAAGGCAAGTCCGGGCAAAATAGTGCCCGCATAGTGTAACCAGGTATATTTTGATTGGAACAGGACTAATAATGCGATTTTAATGAGATTTTAATCTCATGCGTACTGATCAGCTTCCCCCAAACTCAACCTATAAAGAACTGCAGTCGAGGTCTGAATCAGGGTTGTAATGACTCGAGTCATCACTCGACTCGAGTCATTTTCTCAAAATACGGAAATGACTCGACTCGAGTCAATCTGTGTATTGACTCGACTTGGACTCGAGTCATTGCTCATGACTTGAAATAAGTCATATAACTCGAGACTCAGACGGCCAAGACCGACATTTCTTTGTAATTTCGAAGAACAGTTAAGTAACCACCCTATTGGGATTACGTCTATTGGTACTGGTCCTTGAAAATGCGACCAGAAACTATTAAAAGTGAGGAAAATTAGTATAATATAAATGCGAACCATTCGATATCAACAAACAGAGTTGGAAGAGTGCGTTCAACAAGACTTCAACTGGAAACTGATCAGTCAACACAATGACTTGGACTCGGACTCGAGTCATAATAACATGACTGGACTCGGACCTCTGCTCGATGACTTGGACTTGGACTTGACTCGGTGGTAAATTGAAAATGACTCGACTTGACTCGAGTCAAAACCATAAAAATGAGAATGACTTGTGACTCGGAGCTTTGTGACTTGGTTACAACCCTGGGTCTGATCGATGGTTGTAACCAAGTCGCAAATCAGTTTAACTCTAATAGTTTTTACTCGTGTCAAGTCGAGTTATCTTCAATTCACCACTGAGTCAAGTTCGAGTCCAAGTCGGGGAACACAGGGTCGATTCCAACTCATAGTGTTACGACTCGAGTACGAGTCCCACGTCATCGCGACAAGTTTCGTTTTCCATTTCATGTCTTGTCCAACCCACTTTTATATATGATGTCCAATGCCTCGCATTCAAAATATACTAATTTTACTCGCTCTTTAACAATTACTCCCCCTATTCTCCACCACCAGTACAGAGAGACGACATATTAGTCATGTTTTAAATTTACTATTCTTCGTTGCTACAATGAAATCCCCGTCTTGGCCTTCCTGGTCTTGAGTTATATAGCTTGGTCAAGTCAATACAGAAATTGACTCAAGTTGGGTCGAGTTCTTTTCCCGTATCTTATGAATCGAATAGAGTCGCCAAAAATCGTGACCCGAGTCATTACAACCCTGCTCTGATCAAATGCGGCAATTCGCAAGGTAGAGTGGTCAGTAAAGTTTATTAAAAGGTCTTCGTGATAGTATCTACATGAACAGTGGTAAAGAGTAGGACCCGTACTCGATTCTCAACACTGCGAGTCGGACCTGATCCTTTGGACCATGACTTAGGCTCGTACTTGACTCGGTGGGGAATTCAAAGTGTCTCGACATGACTCGGGTCAAAACTATAAAAGTAAGATTGACTTGTGATTTCAACCCTAAGTTGACAATGGTTGGAACATTGATTTGACTCAACTCGAGTCAAACTATAAAAGAACTTCTTGGTGGAACAGAACTTGAATATACAATTGAATAGTATATTGATATTGAAATAAACCCGAATATCTTCGGCTGACACTCGTCAGCGGTAATCGTCAGCAACTAACAGAGAATTGGAAAGAACATTGTATATCAACAATTGTATCACAAAATATGACGTCACCAGCATGAATTTTCGGATGAGAGAGTGTTCAATGTACTACTTTCATATGGTACACGAACTCCTTTTGTTGACAGAGTTTGGGTTGGTGTATTTTGATAGAAGTCGACTCCAAGGCACACAAATGGAAGTGTGGACGGCCCCTCCCAACGACGCAAAGTCTGTCGTCTCGATAATTAATCGCACAAATCGGATTATCTATTATCAGCCGAAAATATTCGGGTTTATTTCAATATCAATATACTATTCAATTGCAAACTATAAAAGTAAAATTTACTTGCGACCTGGTTAAATCGTTGCTTTAACCCAGTTGTTCCAAACCTTCTCGACTCCTCGCACCCTTATCAGCAAGCTCTACACAAATTTTCAACCACTATATTCGAGGATTCGAACAAGAGGACATATAAAGGTAACTCTAATCGCTGGTGAATTGACTGAAAAGGGTCATTTCTTCGAGTAAGGGTTCGCGTCTACTGTCCGTTGAGTGGACTTTTTTTTAGTCAACTTCCGCGTCATATGCAGAATAAGCCTTCTTCACGTGCATTTTGGCCGTGTCAATTAAATATATCCCACTGGACATTCTAACATTTTCGCCCCGTTCCCTAGCTCCCCGATCGCCCGCTTTGGCATTTTGTGCCCCCTTGCTTCTCGAAATCGCCCACTGAGCGCGATATCGTCCACGTTGGGACCCACTGCTTCAACTCCTCTCCCAAATGCAGACTCAAACGCTCTAATAACATCATTACACTCACCTGCTTGTGTTACGACCTCATTGCCTATGTCAGTCCCCTGACGCTGTGCCGCTGATGATATCGCGAAGGTGCTCTCTAAAGATGCGGAGCGTGGTAGAATTTCTGCCAAATTGTAAACAATATTTGAGCACTAAATATGCAATTCCGCTATAACTCTTCACCACGATTGCATCCAGGGCCGGAACAGTACGTTGTCAGCTCAAGAAGAGTCTTGGGCCCCGCATATCGCCATTGACCATAAACCAAACTCTAGCAAAATACTCCATCATATATGTTGATTTGATAAACAATTTTACGCCCCCTTCTAACTCGCTACAACTAACCCCCCAATTGGGGGTTTGCGGTGCGGTAGTTACGGCCCTGATTACATCGCAAAAATAACAATTTAGCCGATATGAATAGCTCTGGTGGTACAGTTGCACACCTTCAAATGTAGTCAATGCTAGTGGGTGGAAACATCAGAGCGCTCATCAAACCCACAATTCAGTCTGCGGATATTCACTCTTCAGTGTTGAGCAACACATCAATTTTAGTTAGATGCAATTATATATACGGAATGAGCTGTCTCATTCCATGTGCTAGTGTACTGAGGGAATCAATGGCGATCGAACGAAGATCTCTGGGACAACTATAGTTATATAACGGTCTAATTAGACCAGCGGTTCTTTACCGATTGGACAATAAGACTGAAGATTTGGGTACCGGTCACAGTTAGGGTTGCATTTAAAACAAAAATCAATCAAAAACAGACATGTTTAAACAAGGCCCTAATTTAAGACATATTTTTATTGTTTTTTTAAGCCATGACGTCGCGAATAGTAACGTCATAATTGGTTGACATTGACAATCGAAATTATAGGATAAATATAGCTCCTTTGACGAAATATTTGTACTGTAACTGTTGACCTGACTATTTTGAGGGTTCCAACCATCCCATATCGATATAAGTCTGCTAAATCGGGCGGTAGGCTAATTGTCTGTAGGCTCATGCAACATGTTTTACGGCATAATTTTACAACTTGAAAAAAAATATTTTAAAGGCCTTCGTTTAAAACACTGTTTAAAACATGTTTTAAACAAAGTGTTTTAAAACGCCGTTTGTTTTGAATACAGCCCTAGTCACAGGTTTAATAACCACTGGCACACCCTGCCCATAGCGTATACCAGACTTTGACAACTAGATTCTAGTTGCCTAATTTGCTTAATTAGTGAGAAATGTAGGTAACCGATAATTCTAATCTCATTTGTAAAATGTTTTTATGCTCTGTCTAGTCTTATTTGTAGTCTCCTTTCTGGTTTTCCTGAATATACTACAGGAGAGATGCATAACGCGAAACGAGACAAGCTTCGTTTGCAGACATTCACCATTCTCGTGTTTACGAGAATGAGCTATGATTTTAAATGAACTGAACTTAGTTTCATGTAATTCTTTCCGATTCATAATTTGATTCAATTTCCAAGTTTCTACGAAGTCATTACTCCTGAATCTAGTCTAATTTGGAGAATGTTAACATCGCTGGTCAGCCCGTCTCCAGCACAGAAAATGCCACATATCTCGGGGTTTTACTGGACTCGGACTTGTCCTGGAATAGTCATATTCAGTCCCTAGACACTAAATTATCACTGATGGGCGGCCTGTTTTACAGCCTTGGACGCTTCATACCAGCCTGCGTTCTACTGATACTCTTTAAATCCTTAATCCAATCGACGTTACAATATGGCATCCTCTGTCATAGCTAGGGCCCCAAAGGATCCTGGTTGTACATACAACAAGTCGCTGCTGAAGGGATTCGGTGTTTTAAAGATAGAAGATATACGGAAACTATAAATCGCGAAGTTCATGTATCAGTTCCACTGCGGTCATTGCCCCGATTGTTTCAATGACTTCTTTACCTCGGAATTAAAAGTGCACAAGTACAAAACACGCGCGTCCACGTTGTCTAAATATCATAGGATCGGCCGAAAAGATCATCGCTCTGTCAAATATTCCGGACCTGATGTGTGGACCAGTAGCCCGCCGGCCATTCGACAGTCGACGAGCATGTCCATATTCAAGTCGAAATACAAGCAATTACTACTAAATAAATAGTAGTCCATCCTCAAGATACTGGACCACGACTCCACGACCTGACCTATCGATCTCGCCGTCCATGACATGCCACCCCATTTTTTGTCGCTTGCTTTTTCTATACTATCTTCTTGTACTTCTCATTCAGTGTGCATGGCTCCCCTTTACATCGCCTAGGCATAAGTGGGTGTCTGATACCATAGACTACTTCAAGTCACTTCGACCTTCCTATCCTTTCAATGTATCGCATGATTATGGTGTATTGAACTGATAAAAATTGCCAATAAACCAACAAAACCAAAAAAAATGAACTAGTTGTAATCATGAACATTTCAATTTTTGACTACGAAGGACATGTACTTTTCGAAAAAATATGCCAATGTTTCGTATAGCATATATATACACTATAGGACGGCATTGTTAATGCTTGTTTTCGCACGTAGGCCTATACACGGTGAATGTTCGAGATATGTCTGACCTGTCATCATTATAAGTACGCCCACATGCGGCCGATACGCTTTAGTATTAAAGTGGCAATGCTGGGGGAGTACGGCTGGAGTTTTCACACTTACGTTCCGGTGCTGCATGTGGAACAGCGTCTGAACGACGCCGTCGGTCATCTGATGGGCTAGCTGCATCCCTCGCGCCCCTATCACTTCGTCGCCTGGATTTTGATCCAGGTGTCGACGCGGACGAACGGTTAACACGTCTCTTCGACTTAGCTCTTTAGAGCGCACCATTTTACTGAAACTAAAAGTTAGTATAATTAGCTCTTACATCAAACCGAAACTGATATCCATGTGAAAAAAACACCGATTCAACTTATACGTTTCTGTCTATTCTCGGAGAGCACCAGTCTCGATACGAATACCAAACACTCTGCGACTTAACTCGTAAACCTAATGGTCCAGTCGCATTGACGTTTTTCGTTGCACTCATCACTGATTAATTACTGTGTCTTCATTGCTGTCTCGTCGGGGTTATTGTTGCTGCTGTTTTCTGGGTTGGTTCATGATGCGTCTACTGCATTGGTCATTTTACACAAGGCCGATATATGTTAATATTAGGGCGATTTTATTTGTCAAAATTTTGTCAAAATAGTAGCGTTCGGTCAAAACTGTTCATGTTCACAAAGTCACAAAAAATTGACCTCCTTTTGACTTAAAGTTCAAGACGTTTCATTTGACAACATGGGAGCGAGAAGTAGGCCTACAGAATAGGTACGAGCTGACTCATCGCTAAACAGCACAGTTTGCGCGATCATTCGTTTTCGATTCATTCATTTTGTGCAGGACCGTAACTGCGGCACCCCAAATCACCCAATTGGAGAGGGCCGAGCTTGAAAAGAGCCCCAAATTATTTTGAAAATTAATATAAATCATAGTGTATTCTTTTGAAACTTTTTCTAACATCTACATCCATTTTTTCGCGCATTGCGCGATTTAGCGTCACTAAATGTCTTGTTTATTAGGTGCCCTTCTCCGAGAAATAATCATGATTTATAGAAATAGGCATTTCGGCGTCATCCATTACCGCGCCACGACGTACCAACACATAATATAGTTCAGGCTAACATGGGACTCCGAATGGTGTGCTGAAAATACGGCAGCGAAAAAACCGATTCAGTCATGAATGATCGAAAATTTTCGCTATTGACGCGATTAAGCTACATAAACTCTCTGTTTACAATGAGAAGAATGAATGTGCTGACAAGTACAGGTGAAAACATCCGCCCCACTGTAGGAGCGTAGCCCCCGGAAGTTTGTCTTGTCGCCCTGTGGGGGCCCAAGACCAACGTTTTTGTGGGAGGGCTGATGAAGTGCTTTTCGGCACGGATTGGCGGATGGCCGGTATAGTTGCTGTAATGTGTTTTCTTGCGGCAAGCAGTGTATTCGTATAGTTGCCAGAGTAGCCCATGCGTCCGGTGGCAGTTGGCCATGAGCAAGGTATCTCGATAAGGTGCTTGGTTCCACTCCGAAACGCTTCTTCTCTCGATATTGTCAAAGAGAAGAATATTATTCGACTTGGCGTGGTCGGTGAAACCCACGGCATTCGGCGCGAAAGACTGTGGACGACTCTCGGCGGTAGCACGTTTATCTGGACAAGGCAATTTTACCTCTACTCAACAGACTGACTAACATAAAATCACATGGATGCCATCATGAAGATAATTAATTACGATAAAAACCCGCTAAATGTCACTCGCTAGCACCATATAATTGCAAAAAACGGTTGCATATACTCTACATCAGAGGTCTCAAACACGCGGCCCGCGAGAGCATTTTGTGTGGCCGCGACGGCATTTTGGAATTTCAAGTATCCAACAATATATTCCAGTGCCACATATCTTTTTTAGATATAAAAACTTCAAGTTCACCCAAAAACTAATATGAAAATCACTGAAATCTCAACAAACTTCACATCACTTTTAAAAGCTACCATGCGCTAGAAGATCAGCTATTACGTCACATTTCTAGTTCATTATGATAAAACATGACCCGTTGATGATTCGTGACTAAAAATTGTGATTTGGTTGGGTGCAACCCTCTCGTAAAATTATTCGATTTCGGGTTGACTGGGCGATTTAATAAAAATTACTCGAGTTGAATCGGGTCAAACGTTAAAATCAGATAAGGACTTGCGACTCGGAAAGGTGACTTGCTGGTAATCCTTCGGACGCGACACTCTATGAAACTGTCATGGGGAATATTAATATATCAAAAGGTCGTAATAGCTTGCGTTGCGCAGGGTATATAGATATCTAATCAGGTCAGTATGACCACCATTGGCATACTGTGACCCCGTGACGTATATTTGGTTACTGGCTGGGTGTTGGGTGTTGTTTGTTCTCATTATCCATGTTATTATCGGTGGCGAGTAAGGTACGAGCACTCTTCAGCTCTAACACCAATAAATTATTCGCCGATTGGACATTTCTCTTCCAAGGGTTCTTAACCAGGGTCAGTAGGCCCCATCAGGGTAAGGAGCACCACATCAGGGTGCACGAGATGCATTGTGGAATTAGGCCTCTATGCTGGGGAATGTTTTCTTGACCAATTTATTCAACTGGAAAATAGTCTTCTCGCTACGCGCGATTTTATGTGTAAAGGCTTTCTGATTTTAATATAGGTACCATCAGAAATCGTGTAGAAAATGGACAGGGGCTACGAGAAATCTCATTGGAAGCACAAGGGGTACGATCGCTAAAAAGGTTGAAAGGCAATGCTATTACTATGGCTCAATAATGATTATATTTAAGTTGTTATTGATAAGTTCCAATAATAATCGAAGGTAAAATCTAGCGCTGATCTAATTTGACTTTGACAATGACAGTAACAATAGCCTATACTTATCACGACTATATCAAAACCAGGATTAGGCTACACCGCTCAAATGCTCTGATATCAGATCAATCTTCAGTAGATTTTAAAATATTCTACATAAAATTGTGGCACGTCAAAGGTCCACTAGCTGCAATATTATATATATCCCGACACAGGAACAATTTTATTCAAATATTTGAAAATGCGATTGTTCCGTGTCAACCGTGAATAATACAATGGTAAATTGCATTTCCACGATGTTTGCAAGGTCCGGTCAAATAAGGGCTGATTGCAAATTATACATTGAATTTCCATATTATTGATGCTGCGGCCCGCGACGTCATCAAAACTAGGAAATTGCTCCCCGAGCACATTTGGGTTTGAGACCTCTGCTCTACATTTTAGCTTCATTTCAACTTTGAAAGCTCATCGGTCCGCCAGGGCTATTTTTGAAATTTTACCGGTCCTCGAGGGGAAAAGGTTGAGAACCACTGATGTAGACAACATTGTCAGAATGAAGCAACACGGTGTGTCACCAGCAGTGTACACACAACTCGAGTGTTGTCAGCCAACAACTGCTGCTGTTGAACGTTTCTTTCTCCATTCTTGGCAAGCTTCTTAGTAATGACATGCGCTTTCTACGCAAGAATGTAGGATAGTATCTCTCGTTGTACTACAACATATTTTAATTAGTTCTACCATAATACGTATTGTAACTACTGGAATTCTTTATTGGGCCAGATATCGTTAAATTATTAGTTTTTTCATGTAAAAATTTGCCTGTTTCTAAGCCAAAAACGTTTTTTCAGGCCAAGCTACTTCGTTATGACAGCCAGTTCCAAATAGAAATGAAGATAAGTCGCACATTTTAAACATTACGTGGGAAAACATCTAATTTGCATACGTTAGGTCAAAATGTGATCAAAATTCAGTTTGTTTAGGTCAAAAAATGTCAAGATTTTGATTTTTTAGGACAAAGTTTTCGTTTTTGTAGGTAAAAAAATCGCCCTAGATATTATTATTCCGTATCTACCGACTTGTAGCACGGTCCACTTCTTGGTTTACACACCATGGCTAGGAGGAGGAGCCTAAATGAACCTCCAACCATTTGGTAGGAATTTTTAAGTCGACCTCAGTCGGACTCGAACCCGCTATTCGAGTTCAATAGTTTCCAGGTGGCGACACAAATCTGGTTCGTCTACGATTATTATTTTGGATTGATTGCTTTTTGAGATTTGCGAGAAACTAAAAAGAAAAATAGAATCGATATTTTGAAAACAGCGATGATTTGTATGTAAGTATGCTTTATGTCTCCTATACAGGACCGAAATTAGTGAAATCGTATATATTGTCCCCAAATTATGTCAACCAGCATAATTACTATGTGACGTATAGGGTCATAACGAGTTGAGTATCGCGGAATTAATATAATTCGTGGCTTTCATTGGCTGTCGCTCTGCATGTTACATTGAGGCCTGTACATAAATCGTGATGGATTACAATACGCATTTCTCAGTATGGTCAAGAAACGTGTTGTGTACCCGCTATATATATAGACTACGTAGTCAATGGTGATATGTGCTTCATTACATTTCTAGTCCATTTCGTGGGTAGGATGGATTATCTAAGTCTAACAGGTGTGGTATTATTACAATGGTCACCTTGGTGTGCTTTTGTTGTAAAGCAAGGAATAAGAAGTGCGTACAGGGACCTTGGCGTGTACCCCTGTTGGGCTACCTCCCATTTCTCGAGGATCATCCCGCGCGAAGATATTTCGAACTGTCGAATCATTACCGAACTTAATGATTATGAATCGATTCAAGAGGTGAGTTAATATGTCTGTCTACCTCACAACCAGCATTTCGACTCTTTATCGCTCCGCGTATAAAACAAGGTGAACAAAGGATTCTTGAAACTTTGAGGTGTAGGCTACTACCGCACCAATAGCTAGAAGAACTTAGTTTGTTCGGTATATTGGTTACGACTATATAAGGACGTGTGTTCGGGATTAAGAAAGGGTCGGGCTGAACTTTATAAATGAATCTAAACTGATTCCAGACGAATGATGGATAGTGGCGCTGATGCGGCACTAAAAGTGCAACCCATTTATGTTACTTGATTTTGGAATGGAGAAAGGTGGACAATCGCCTCGAATCCCGACTTGCCCACTTTTTAGGTTGCTTTTGTAGTGTTGACTAAAGAGAAATAAAAAGAAGGTCACCACACCACTCTCCTTCGACTCCCGAATGACCAGCTCGAACGTCCGCATTACCTATTTCACGCCATTTAAGCCGATTTTCAGTTGACCCTGTCCATTATCCCAGCTTTAAAGGCTGTAGAGGAGAACGAATTGCGAAACAGTAGCACAGTTAGGCGTCCTCGGAGTATATTTTAAATTTCCTGAAAAAAAAGAGGATAAATCCTCCTAAACCAGGATCGTATGGTAACCGGTCTGGTCGAAACCTCGACAGGTAGAGAGCTGTACAAGTGGACATTAGCTGGACAGCTTTTCCAAATTAGATAACTATTATAGCTATCAATTTTTGAATTCTTAATTGGAATGACTGAATTCGCAAAACCTTTGAAATTGAATGACATTCCGAATTCGAGACGTAGATTTGCCAATCAGGAGAACGATGATGTAACGTCATAAGTCCATTGTGCATTGTCCAAATCTATCAATGGCTTGGTCTAAATTGGGAGGGCATCGGCGCAGTACTCCAGTCCGTGGCAACACCAAAGCTTTAAGTAATGACCATAGACTCCGATATCCGTGTGCAGATTTCGTGTATTGACAGGCATTGGTCATCAATGCGACAATGTTTCCCGAACGGCCAAGCAATGGATTCAGCGTTTCACTCGGAATAGTATTTCATCAATACGATCGCGAATGCAAACTACATCAAAAGCTAATATACAAAACGCTAAGGGGGTATGTATTAGGGATGGTGTGAACCTCTGAAAGGTTCAGGTTCGTGTGAACGCGAACCTTTTTGAAAGGTTCTGTGTGAACGCGAACGTGAACCTCATGATGTCACGTG
The DNA here is from genome assembly GCF_051294905.1 of Botryllus schlosseri. NCBI lineage: Eukaryota > Metazoa > Chordata > Ascidiacea > Stolidobranchia > Styelidae > Botryllus > Botryllus schlosseri. Next base: position 26,734,488 of record NC_137242.1, on the reverse strand, counting down.
ACGTCATATTTCTAATTTCAACCCTTTATTTCAATTAAGTGATTGCCTATATTAATGTATTGTACATTACACGATACCTAGCGACGACTCGGCCCACATAATGGCACAGTGCTGAAGTACATATTGACGTTTTAAATGTCGCCAAATGTTTCAACTGAGGCAATCAAATGATAAAATATTCCTATAAAATCAATATCTTGGGGGAATATAAGCTTACGCCTTAACGGTCTCAACCCGACCGAACAATGTATTCGCAGTCTGAGTATTGCTACATGGATATTGAGCAGAGTGTAAAACAGGTTTCTATTCTTGCTACCAATATTACCCCATTAACAAGTTACACAACAGTGGCCAACACCCCAATCGCACGGATTTGGCTTTTATGATACCGTAAACATATGTAGTGGAGATTGACCCCGTACGCCTGCTAGATTTTGCATCAGAAAACGATATAAAGCTCATTGGTTGGTTGAATAAGCATCATTCGCAGACTACATGCAGTGTATTTCGCTCTTGATATTATGTGCTTGCGGGTCAAGCTCAGATCAAAGAGTCACAAAATATTCACAAACAAAAACTGGATATTTCGAGCAAAATTTTGTAACAATGCAAGTAAAATTTTTGAGATTGTCAAGGGGCATGGTCGTTTAGCATTGATTTTTTATGCTGCCTGCGTCATGCATAGAGTGGCCCGTAGTTTAAATGCAATAAATTTGAACCAAAGATATTTGAATGAAGTGAAAATTGCAATATATGAAAAAGGTTCACAGTGCAGATCCTACAAAGGTTCTGTTGTGAACGCGAACCTCAAAATTTCCGAGGTTCACACACAGAACGCGAACGTGAACCTCACGTTCACACCATCCCTAGTATGTATACTAACCCCATCTAGCCAGTACCGGTATGTGATCATATCAAAAAATGAAATCACCAAGTTGGAGACGGGGCCTACGATAAATATCGTAGGCCCCGTTGGAGATATCCAACGGAAGTAATGCGGTTGCAGAAGTGTCACACAACCGCCATTGAGCAATCAGATCTGGGCATGGGGACGACCATAAAATTAAACAAGGATTATTACATCAAATTCGTTGGAAAGTCAGATAATAACCAGCCTAAATGCGAGAGGTAACCATCACAAATCTCGTTAGTTGATCGGTGTCGGTGAAGGAGTGAAGGTACACCTATAGCATTCGGTATATTTCGAATTCGTTCTATGAATATTATCCACATGAGAATCTTTTGGTTCAAGTGCTGAATGCTATATAATAAAGATCAGAAATCTGACATATATGGTTCTCTGAATAATTTTTAAATTGACATAAAATATATCAATATAGGTACTGAACTTTCGTAGATTTTCATAACGACAACAATCCTTATTCTTGTGGTAGCCGAGACCAGGCTGTATGACGTTAGGTCAGTGGCGTAATCAGATATCAGTATTTTGAAGGTACCGAACTTCAATATACATTTGAAAAATATATTCATATTGAAATAAGTCCGAATATTTTTGGCTGACATTCGGCAAGGGCAATCGTCAGCAACTAGTAGTGAATTTGCAAGAACTTTGCATATCAACAATCGTATTATATTTAGTGATTATGACTCTTTATGACAGAGGTCTCAAACTCAAATGTGCTCGCGGGCCAATCTCCTAGTTTTGATGAAGCCGCGGGCCGCACAACCAATAATAGGGATATTTAACGCAGAATTTCCAAGTAGGCCTTATTTGACGGGAGCTTCAAGACAGGCATTCCAGAAACATCGTGAATATGTAATTTCCTATTGTACTATTCAGCACGCTTGACACGGAAAAAAATCATATTTTCAAATATTTGAATAAAATTGATTTTATGACGGTCATTATTTGTTCAATAAATGAGTTATAGACATCATGCGAGAGGATACATCATGATTCAGGACATCGTCAAACTGTCAGGTTATAATATTGCAGCTAGTGGACCTTTGACGTGCCACAATTTTATGTAGAATATTTTAAAATCTACTGAAGATTGATCTGATATCAGAGCATTTGAGCGGTGTAGCCTAATCCGGGTTATGATATAGTCGTGATAAGTAGGCTATTGTTACTATGTCATTGCCAAAGTCAAATTAAATCAGCGTCAGATTTTGCCTTCGATTATTATTGGAACATATCAATAACAACTTGAATATAATCATTGTTGAGCCATAGTAATAGCATTGTTTCTTAACCTTGGCGATCGTACCCCTCGTGCTTCCAATAAGATTTCTCGTAGCCCCTGTTCATTTTACACACAATTTCTGATTGTACCTATATTAAAATTAGAAAGCCCATATACACGTAAAATCGCGCGTAGCGCGAAGACCATTTTCCCGTTGCGTAAATTGGTCAAGAAAATATTCCCCAGCATATAGGCCTAATTCCACAATGCATCTCATACCCCATGATATGGTGCTCCGTACCCCGAAGGGGTATACGGACCCTGGTTAAGAATAGAAATGTCCAATCGCCGATGAATTCATTGGTGTTACAGCTGTGGAGCGTACTACTACGTTACTCGCCACCGATAATAACATGGATAAAGAGATCAGACAACACCTAGCTTAGCATGTAACCAACTATACGTCACGCACGGGGGTCACATAATGCCAATGGGCGCCATACTGACCTGATTAGATAGCTATATATATAGGGTTACCATACATCCTCTTTTAAGAGGATTTGTCCTCTTTTTTGACTTTTTTGAAAGTGTCCTCGGAGGCCGCCCTTTTGTACTCTTTTTTGAGATTTTTTGTCCTCTTTTTTGAAAATTAGGTCACATTTAGAGCAAAATGCGAGTGATATGCCGTAGATTAGCACAGAGGTGACGCTCCGGCGGCTATTTCGGAGTGAAAAACGGTGATTTGAGGTCTGAGCGAAAAGTTGACCTTTTTTTTTAGTCAACCGATCACAAAGTGGGAAAAATTCACCGATTTTTGAGAATTCTTCTCCGGTTTTGCAAGCCTCAAATTTCTGAAAAAGTGTCCTCTTTTTAGATTTCCCAAATATGGTAAGCCTATATACATACCTTACGCAACGCAAGCTACCACCTTTCGATATATTACTATTCCCCGTGACAGTTTCATAGATTGTTACGTCCGTAGGATTGCCAAGTCACCGTTCCGCGTCGTTAGTCCTTCTCTGATTTCAACGTTTGAATCGACCGACTCATCTCGAGTCATTTTTATTCAATCACCCAGTCAATCCGAAATCGAGTAATTTTACGAAAGATCGCACGAAACCAAATCACAATATTTTCAGTCACGAATAATCAACGGGTCATGTTTTATCATCATGAACTAGAAATGTGACGCAATAGCTGATCTTCCACTGCATGGTAGCTTTTAAAAGTGATGTGATAGTGTAGTTTGTTGAGATTTCAGTGTTTTTATAGCAGTTTTAGATTGATCTTCAAGTTATTATATCTAAAAAAGATATGTGGCACTGAAATATATTGTCGAATACCTAAAATTCCAAAATGCCGTCGCGGGCCGCACAAAATGTTCTCGCGGGCCGCGTGTTTGAGACCTCTGCTTTATGACATCCTCTTGGTTACAATTGAAAAAGCAGGGTCAATGTATGGCTCTTTTGACGACCACTGGTCTTAAAATCATTGGGAATCCGTACCGGCTGAAGCATGGCTTGGAAAATATTCAGAAAAAATTATTGATTATAGAACTTCGAAAAATTCTGAACGGCCGCTTTGCTGCCAGGTTCGGGGTAGCAAACAGAAGTATCGAAGAATAAGTGCTGGACGAAGTCGAGTTTATTCTCAATGAAATTATGCTTTCCAGTGGGAAACCTATGAACTGGCGGGTAAGCTAGAACGCTCATGTTGATGTCTATTGTACTATAAATGTATAGAAGTTGACTGAATGTACAGTGTACAGTAGTATTATTTCGCAATACAAGAAAAGCTTTTGGTTTGCTACTGGTCGAATCGTTAAAAATTCTGTTTGGATCCGCACTTTACTCGACTTTATATCGTCATGCAGAGCCAACAAATATAGTTCATGCAATATTTCGTCATTTACAACTCAAATCCGAGACATATAATGCTATTTTTAGTATTATGGTGCCATCGATTCAGTTGCAAATTGCAATTTCAAGGCTCCGAGGATATGGATTTTTGAGGATATCTCTATATGATCATTCCCACTTCCGTCCAGCCCGTATTGACTTATTACAGTAGTTCTCAAACCTGTTTGACCCCGCGGAATCATCTGGAAGAAAATAAAGGCACCTTAGCACTTCGAGTATACTCCGTGTTCAAAATTTGAGGGGCTGCTGAGTGAATAAATGAGAGGCATAAACCTATCTTTTATCACTGTCAAGTGTCCAGCTCCCAGACTCAGAACGTATTAACTAAAAATACAATGACACCCGGTTTAGAACAGCTGGGTTATTCCGTCCTACCATCAATCTGATCCCTTCAGTTTTAACGCTAGGCTTGGAAACGAAAAGGGAAAGGCCCATTTACAAAATCTACGCAGTCCAAACCTAAAATCTACAATCGTTCGCAATGAATCCATACACATATTTGACAGATGGTTATGCATTTCAGCGCTATGTCGTAATATGTATTGATGTTATCTTCTTTATAAGAAACTCATGGGTCGAGCAACAGCCAACGTGACAAGCAACGTGGTTTTGGGATTCCGCTACTCACACCAGGACGAAGACTTCCAAGAGATGGTTCGAATCATCAGTTACGAGTAAGCTGTTGTTTATTTCAATTAAAATAAATTATTGCCTATCTGTATACAGTGTTTCGACGGACAAAGTGAATTCGCTAGCCCTGAATTTGTTGATGGTGGCTCCATCTTTGCGGCACACCCCTCCATTTGCGAACGCGTACAAAGTTATTATGGATGGACGAACGCGATTGAGAGTTGAACATCATATAGATCAGTGGCCGAGTCGGTCTCTGGTTTTGCAGGATTTCAACACACACACTCAACTCATACATTCATGATGACCAATGTTGTAATGACTCAAGTCATGACTACACTCGAGTCCGATTCAAGTGGCAATTTTGCTTGATACCTGAGGGCGAATCGAAGATTGTAAAGGAAAGAATCCCCGAGTTATATTTGAATACTGTTAAGACTATTAATTCATTTATAATAAAATTATAATGAATTTGAATATTGTTCTCTATCATATGGGGAAATTGGTGCATGAGTGCTTGACAGTTGATGCAGTCACTGAGGCAATGAATATAGAAAGGCTTGGTGTGTGTAGCATGGTAGGCTACAGCTAGAACTCCGGAAATTTGGATCAGCAACGGGAAATGGCGCCTTTAACTGGGTCACGCAGATTCCCCATTTTCAGCATTGAAATATGATATTGGTTCGTTAACGGAAAAGTGTGTACATAGAAGACGTCACCTTATTAATTGACAAAACCATATACCCATCGAAATATTCATTTTGCGATCTATCAGGACCTGTGCAGTGTGTATCCATTTCGTACTTTCGGACAGAACGCGCAAGAGCTGTAGTCGCCGCTTGTGGGCACTGCCGGGACCAGTGTACATGTACAACTGTACATTGCGTTGCGACCAGTGTTGCCAACTCCGACTGGACAAAAGTCGCTAAAACTGGTGTTGAAAATCGCTAGATGTCGCTAAATCTTGAAACAAAATCGCTAGAAAAAGTCGCTAAATCTGATTTAATTCCTGAAGTTGTTAAATTTAACCAGACTATCCATACATTCCGTACATTTTTGTTAGCTACATTTTAATGGTCTGTTTCAAACGTCACTCATCATATTTCTACTTTATAATACGCAAGAGTCATGTCAGTCATCTCAAATCGGGACAGAATGTGCGGTACATTTCAACAAACCATATCGCACTGACCAGGTCTTCAGTCATCACTCGCTATATAGGCGTAATACGAACTGCCGCTGAAGGGAATTTGAAATGAAAAGCATCGTAAATATGTGAATGCCTTGCTTCATGCGTTCGTGAATACGCAAGACGCGATCAATGATATATAATATACATTGATGCGATATAGGCCTACTGATAATTGTGGAAACGTGCTTTCCTTCTCTAAACTGGATGGGAGTACTTGAACACAATCTTGACTCGCACCGGGTTTGCTGGTCACTATAAGTAGCGACGAGCACTTTAGACAATAATACTAGCTGCTGACCATCCAATTATCTTTCTATTTCCCTGTCATCCATCTGATCTAGGGCGTAAGTACGCAACGCAATCGTTAATTGTTATGATTTATGTGATGTGAATGTGATATAACACTCTGCATGTGCATTCAAGCAATTTGAGGGAGGGCGATTTAAACCCGTTCGTTGGATCTCGATATTGGTGCGAAAAGTGAGTACTGCTTAGGGCTGGGCACAATGATTCTAGTACTCTAATCTGAATCGAGTATTAATTTTAGTGATTCGAGTCGAGTTGTAAAAGACATTTTTTGGAGTACTGAAATTATGCGCTTCTCGCCACTGCAAGTTAATTTATCAACGGGAATTGTAGTTTCGATACTATTTTCCACTGAGGAGGCCTTGAGACGTTGGTTGGCCGTATCGCAGCATACGAAACATATAGTGCAAAGCTACGACTGGAAATAACACAGTTCCGAAATCCTGATCATCTTAACAACTTTGTCACAAAATGCAATGAAATCGGTATGGTCGAAAAATACCAAAGTATCTTTAATGCGATAGATAACGGGCATTGTATTCTTTGTGGTGGCAGATTGGCGCATATTTGCATAACCTTGACAATAAATTATGTTATGGCGTCATAATGAGTGATACTCGAATACTCAACTCGAAGCAAAATACTCGATTCAGAATCGAATCACTAAGGTACTCGACATTGCCCATCCCCAGTATTGATACTGTTACGCCTCGTCGGGGATACTCGAATTAGAAATCCCTGGACTCGTGTAGGTGTCAAAAGTCCGATGAAAATTAGTTTTTTCAGTTATCTTGTAACTCGCGATTTCAGTTTTAGAGGGATGGGTAACCAACCCTATCTCTGTCCGGCGTGCGCGTAAAGAATTATTTCACATGTCAGGCCTTGTGTAGCAAATTTCATTGAGTGAGCATGATTGTGATTACTCGTAATCTATTGGGAGTCAATTGGTGAGGATCTTGACGATTTCGGTGAATTGACGTCCCTGTCCAATGTCCATGCACGCGAACGCGACTTGAATGCAGATCGGAGATGCATGCTGAGGTTGTGGCGCGGATATATCACATGGTGAACGCTGAAGGTGCATGATGTTTGCTGCTCAAAACTCGGATTGACATCATACATTTAAAAAAATCGCTAGAATATCGCTAGATATTTTTCAAAAGTCGCTAGATTTATCGCTAGTCGCTGGATCGATATTTTTTGTCGCTAAACCGAATGAAAAATCGCTAAATTGGTCACACTGATTGCGACTTACGACTCACAAGCACAACGCGCAACTCGCGATGTTATGTCGCGAAGTCAGTGTACAGCGGCCTTAAAACGCCCCAATAAATTGTAATCCGTGATTAGTAATCATACAATCGAAGCGACCTTGTTTCCGACGTCGATTTCGACATGCGTGCACCGAGAAATACTATCTCCTCTCTCGACCAGACGAGCGAATTCACGTACTACTAATTATCAATTGTATTTGCGCGCATATTCGTTTACAAAATAATTCTTGAGTTGGTTTCGTGATAGTCTCTTTAATTGGAGCGCGAAATAGGACAGTGTGTGTGTGTAGGCTACGAAATCTTGTCTGATTTATACACTCGTATTCCCTCGTCCGTGTTTGATTTGTTATTAATACTGCACAGTGCACATTGTGCAGTGCACGGAGTTGGATTACGTTGTCAAATATTGATGCAACTCGAGATTCTCGATGGCGCAAATTCTGATTTTATTCGATTAGTTTGAGCGGGAACCTTCTATGTTCCAATAAACGTCATTGCTAGACAAACTGTATCGGGCGCAACCATATCGCAGATAGAATTTCAAACAATCGGGATTTGTATTTCTAATGATGAGGTCGCGGCATGCGCCCATATTGCTCTTGCTGCAATAACACCTGGATAATTAAAATCGCACCATTTCACGATCAAATTCGACTGGCTGATTGGGACCTACGTAGGCCGTAGGCCCCGGGCTGATATTAACCAGCGCGTTGTCGGTATTAAAGCCGTATGTCCGTAGCCAGGGAGTTTCTCATTTAAAATCAGCGATTCCGTCCTTTTGAAATGCCAATTCACTAACTCGCATTATCGATGCTGCGTACCGCAAATTAGCGAGAATCATTTGTATGCGAAATGGGTCATTGTCATCTGATGTGCTCTATCGTCGATGGTTTGATTTAGCGCGTCCGCATGCAGGCCTGCGCGCTATAATCGCTGGCACGAACTATCACGTGCACCAGGCTAGGCCTCATATCGCTACCACCAGTACTTATACGCGTAAACGCGTCCACACGATGAAGCTTGTCCTATCCATGTATTATGGGCAGTTAGTGATTGACGCACGTACTTAATGGTAATAAATTGATACTATATAGCTTGGTAAATTTGAAACAATTTCAAACCCCTCCCTTTTTCATCTGGCCACCCCACGTAAAAATAAAAGCTGGTGCCTATGCCTCATGGCTAGTATACCGCGCAGTATTTAAGTTCGCCGTGCTTGCTGGCTCTTCTGTGAAAGCAATCAATATTAACTACACCTTCTGGCTGGTAACTGCGACTGTGCGTTGTTACGAAGTTAACGCATTTTTCAAGCGCCAGTTGCATTTTTCAAGCGCCAGTTGTTACTTTCGAAGTGATTACGATTCTGGATTTTGTCAAAACCCTGATAATCATCTCGCTATCATCATGGTAAATGATCGTGTGGGATTACGAATTGGAATGGCTTTCTAAGCCTCAGAACATTTTGCCTTTCAAGATCGCGTATTTGTGACGGAAACAATATGACGCGATGCAATCGAGTTCTCTGGCGATAGGTCCGAGGAGTTGAACGTTGATGCGGTGCATATCATGTCGAGTTGAAAAACAAAGGCGTGATTTAGACCAGACTTGGACAACTAGATAATTCCAGTTGTTTAATAGTGCTAATTAGAGTGAAATGCTCCGGTAATCTAATCTAATTTATGAAACGTTTCTATAGTCTGGTTTTAATTGTAAAAATCCTTTGTGTGGAACGAGCCAAGCTTGGTGTATACCAGTGGTCGCTCACTCAAAACGGATCCCGGGCCACTTTTCAAATTTAGTAGAGGACGCGGGCCGCAATAATGTAATATCGAGACAAAAGAGGCCACACTAAGCAACCACGTTTTTAAAATCTTCACCTCAGTACAACGCTGTGCTGTCTAACATGAGCGACGGGCATAGTTCAAACAAAAGAACTAATATTTTGCTGAAGAAATACAAATGCATCAAGGCACATAATCATCAATTTCATTTTATGTTGAACTGTTGAGCCGCACATGATTCCGGACAACGTTTTTCAGCGACGAACGAATCGATACCCGGATTAGCGATACACAGTACTAGCTGAAAGACTATCTCCTCGCAAAGCTTGATCTTGTAGTGCGAAACCCTAAGCCGTCGGAGCGTATCGGTCTTGGCAGTGTCTGTGCGATTGAGCATCAAGGCTATTTGCCCATTCATATCAGCTAATTCTCCTTAGACGGAATGCCGTCCCGAAGTGATTTAAACTAGTGAGTCCGGGCCGCAAAATATGACCTCGCAGGCCGCGTGTTGGTAACCCCTGGTGTATAGACCAGTGGTTCTCAACCTTTTTCACCTCGCGGACCGGTAAAATTTTAAAAAATGTCTTGCGGACCGGTGAACTTTCGAAAATTAAAATGAAGCTAAAATGTAAATATGCAACCGTTTTTTGCAATTATATGGTGCTGGAGAGTGACTTTTAGAAGGTTTTGATCGTAATAAATTATTATGGTCATGAGTCTGCTGAGTCAAGGTATAATTGCCTTGTCCAGATAAACGTGCTACCGTCGAGAGTCGTTTACAGTCTTTCGCGGCGAAGGTCGTTGGTTTAACCGACCATGACAACTCGAATAATATTCTTCTCCTTGACAATATCGAGAGAAGACGCGTTTCGGAGTCGAACCAAGCACCTTATCGTGCTACCTTGCTCATTGCTCACTATCACCAGACGAAGGCTACTCAGGCAACTACGAATAAAATGCGCTGCACTTACAGCAGCTATACCGGCCATCCGCAAATCTGGGCCGAAAAAGCACTTTGTCCGGCCACCCCAAAAAACGTTAGTCTTGGGCCGCCACAGGGCGATGAGCCAAACTTCCGGAGGCTGTTTTTACCTGTAATTGTGAGCACATTCCTTCTACTCAGTGTAAGCAGAGAATCTATGTCAGGGATGGCCAACCTTATTGCCATTCACAGCCGCATTGCGACTGCTCATGTAGTCTACGGCCGCATTCCAGGGCGTAGTCATAATGAACTAGCTGGACGCCATATACCCATGTTAAACTGTATATGTGTATTTCTAGTACACTCGGTACCAATCTCTTTAATGACATAGGCTTACTCTACGCACCAAAATGCCGAGTGGTCAGTGGTCATGCCACGGGATTGTTGACAGTCGCGCGAAGCGTGAAAAAATTTTCAGATTCGCTGATGAATTTCGTCATTAATATTAGTAGTTTTACATATTACTGATCAAACATTTATCCTTTCTCAACACATGTGATCTGATTCACCGGTAGAGTTGATGGAGGGGTGTTTTCGAAAATTTAGGGCAAGTTATAAATGATGATGCATCTTCGGCTGGGCCAATTGTTTTTAGTCACTTTGTTATATGCTTTTATTTTTTTACCTCCCATCAGGATTGTCAGTATAGGGAGAAGCACACGATTCCGAGCTGATATTTCTATATGAGGCGCATCATTTTCCTCTACTGTTCGCTTCTGTAGTCTGTCCTGTAGGGATCTGATTGCAAAGGACGCTACTATATTTAAAAAGAAAATGATGTCACGTTGAATCGCGCGGTTCAAGATTAATTAAAATCGCTCGAGAAACCGGGAGTTAATTCGTAAATTCAAATTGCATGTCGATGGCCGCCAACACATATATATAGTATACTAACTGAATTACGTGTCCACGGCCGCAGGTTGGCCACCCCTGGTCTACGTAGCTTAATCACGCCAATAGCGAATGTTTTCGCTCATTCATAATAGAATCGGTTTTCTCGCTGGCGAGTTTTCGGCACACATTTCTGAGTCCCGTGTTAGCTAAAACTTCATTATGTGTTATTACGCAGCGGCGCGGTAATGGCTGACTTCGAAATGCCTATTTCTATAAATCACGGAGAAGGTCACCTAATAAGCAAGACGTTTAGTGACGCTAAATCGCGCAAAGTGCGAAAAGAAATTGAAAAATGTTGGAAAAAGTTTTAAAAAAATACGCTATGTTGTATGTTCACTTGCAAAATAATTTTGCGCCCCTTTTAAGTTCGGCCCTCTCCAATTGGGCGGTTTGGGATGGTCCTGCACAAAACGAATGAATCGAAAACGAATGATCGCGCAAACTGTGTTGTTTAGCGATGAGTCAGCTCGTATATGTTTTGTACTTGTCGCTCGAATGTCGTTAAAAGACATGTCTTGAACTTCAAATCAAATCTGACATGTTTCTAGCCCTAATCTTACCTCACGAAGTTCTGAATAAGTTTAGAATTTGATGGTTTATTTATTTTGCCAATGGACAAGCCTTCAACATTGCATCTTGAAATTAAGGTATAAGATTGCAATATGCCTGGCGGACCGGCGGGAATGTCGTCGCGGACCGGCACCGGTCCGCGGACCGGCGGTTGAGAACCACTGGTATAGACCACTGCCGTTCTCGTGCTTACAGGAATGACAGAACTCAGTGAACTTGATTTTTGTACTATTTATGTTTAATGAATTGGAGTAAGTTTGTAAACACTTGTATAAATAAGCTTAATGTATTTTATAATAATTATTTATGACACGATTTAGACAAGACTTTGTAGGCGTTCAATTTGGCCAAATGTCTTCGTACGAGGTGAAAACTATACAATCGATATGTAGTTACGCCTAATGGGCACTGGGCAGTCGATAAGCAATCGTCCACTTGAATAGCCTCAATAAGCCTTACCAGCAAATGACAATTCTGTGCTCTGGCTTTTTGCAATTTGATACCTATACTGATGCATGTGCCACATGTGATATTCAGAATCATTACATTTGTAGAAACGCGGTTTAAGAATTTCATCTTCAATCGGTGAGCAGTTGCGCTGCTTTACAAATTCTATAATTTAAAGATTTGTAGAAAATCTTTCGGTTGCACGACCAGAGCTCCCTACCGAACCCAGTCTAACCGAACTTCACTCATGGAAACACTGTATTTAACGAGATATAGCGAGGGAAAACGTAGTATTATCTTCGGAGACAAATCAATTCGCAATGACAATAGCTATACTGAAAGGAACTTAGCTTGCGTGCAAAGTATTTGACATTATACCAATTGCGAAGCTTCGAAATAATCATAATGTATCATATCTATCAATACAGCTACACGGATTGTATTCTCCCACTTCTACGGTTGTGCGAGCGTTCCAATAAGCATGCGCACAAACACGTCGAGATGAGAGTAGCAACGCAGCCTAATAGGGTTCCGATCATGTAAAGCCTATAGTTCGGATCACGATAGTAGTAGGAGTAAAGGTACGCTGGCGCAAACCACATCACCACAAATGCAATGACCATGACGAATCCAATACATACTGGTAACGCACAATTCATGGATGTTCGCCGCAGACGTCTCTCTGAAAAGAAATAATTAGAAGGGTTGTAGCTAAGGTTGCATTTAAAACAAATGATTGTTTGAAACACTAAAAAAATGTTGTAAACAAAGGCCTTTTTAAATAAATAATTTTATTTTTTATTGTAACATTATTCCATAATTGTGTAAATATATTCCAAAAACATGTTGTATGAGCCCACGGACAATAACCTCCCGATACAACCGACTCATACGATATGGGAATCCTCAAAATAGTCTGTTCAACAGCTATAGTACGTAGATATTTCGTCAAAGGAGCTATATTTACCCAATATTTTGAATTATCAATATCAATCTACTATGGCGTCACGATGGATTATTCTTGACGTCATGACTAAAAAAACAACATGTTTTGAACAAGGGCCTTTTTTAAGCATGTTTGTTTTAAATTGGTTTTTGTTTTAAACGCAGCTCTTGTTGTAGTGACTCGAGTCGCGAATTTTTGGTGACTCGACGCAACTCTAGTCATTTTCCCACATATGGAAAATGACTCGACTCAACTTGAGTCCTTTTTCGTATTGATTCGACTTGTACTCTAGTCATTATGCACGAATCGACCAATTTATACGTCTCCAGACTAAGACGCCCAGTCCAGGCATTTCATTGTAACTTTGAGGAAAAATAAAGTCAACACATTATTGGTATCTCGTCTGTTGTGCTGTTACTTGAATATTAGGGCCAGAAACTGTCAAGAGTGAGGAAAATTAGCACGCTATGGATGCGACCTATTCGATATTACCCAAGTAGAGTTGTACAAAAGCGGTTGCACATAATTTGAAGTTTGAACAAACTCACCTCTTCGTGATTCGGCTGGACCGAATAAGTCAGTCGGACGCGCTCTTGATCTCGAACCGATGTCATCAAACGATGTAGAGCGTGGAGTGACTGGTTCGTCCTCTCGCCACAGACCTGGCAGATTGTAAACAGTTCGCCATCACTTCTAGACGCCGTTACATCGCAAGAATATCATCGATTTATCTGATATTGGTTACAAGGACTGGAATCATGTGTAGACACTCAATTAATGCGATAATTACATGACATAGCCAGTTAGTGGGTCACCTGTGCCGGCCAAAGGTGACAGACAGGGAGTTTAGCTGGAACGATACTTATGTATGCAGGCATAGGCGCTGACTTTATTTTTTACGAGGTGGCGAAGTCTTGTGACGTCATATTTGTTCCATATCCATGACGTCATCATCGCACTAAAACGCACTTTACCACATGCCGCTGGTGTACCTGCAGCGTTAAACGATTCGCGCGACGTTTTAATGTCGGCACTGCACTCAAATATCAAACCATGCAGTCGGGTTATTAAATGGAATCTTAAAACTGTACGATCATTCGGAAGTATAACTGCGGCCTGCGCTACCAGTTCGTCCGACAAAATGCATCTAACAAAAATCAGTATTTACGTCCCTGATAATCCGGAATTGCATCAATGGTATTCCAGCGCAACGCGCCGTGACAGTAACGAAATACACTAAGCACTGGCCTGCCAAGTAACATACAACTCTCGAATATTTCAAGCAGACAATAACGATGATTACAAACGCGAAATCACGCAGCCAATCAGCAATTGTCTCTTGCGGTTTCTGGCTTCGCGTTGACCAGCTCGCATCGCGGCAATTATTTGCAGATTAAAAGAGCGATTTTGGCGGCATTGGTGCATTTCCCGATTTACGTTCGCGAAGCATTTCGGGAGTGCATCTGTCTATTCGTAAATACAATTTGCATGTCGACGGCCGCCAACGGTTGCCGGTGAACTGGGCACTTGGTGAACTCGGCCTTCGGTAAACTCGGCACTTGGTGAATTCGGCGTTCGGTGAACTCGGCCCTCGGGAAATTTTGTAATAAAGTGTATTAACAGCTATTAATATGAATTATTAAACTAATAATAGTATTATCAAGTGATTCGTCAATCTTGTAAGGAGGTCAGGGCATCCGTAGATCACGTAGTCACGGCGTGATTAGATCACGGATTGCGAAGCCGCGTGGAATAACGCAGCGCTCATATACCGACCACGCGCGGTCTGCTTGGTGTTGATGATTTGACGGCGTGAGTGACGGACGTGTAAGTTTTGAGAAGATTGATCTTGGCGTTGTATGCGAGATCGGAGCTGTGGAAGATCAAGCGGCGCTTCTTCGTTTAACGATCACGACAAGCCAGTGTTCCTCATCAACAAATGCTTCGCATGATCACGTCAAAATAAATTATTTTTTGCCATTGGAGAGACGGATATCAATGTTCGGGAGGGGGCATAGGGCATAGGGCATAGGGTTAAGGAATGGGGTATTAGGGATGGAGATGGGTTAGGGTATCTTAAGAGGGAGAGGGGAGGAGGTATAAGGGCTAAGGGATGGCGATAATAGGGTTGGATATGGGGGATAATAGGTTTGGGGTGGGGGATATCAGGATTGCAGGTGGGTTAGGGTCAAAGATGGGGTTAGGGTATCCAAAGATTAGAGTTTGGAGAGGGTCTATTAAAGTTGGACGTGAGTGAGGATATTAGTTTTGGGGGTGGGTTAGGGTCAGGGCCGTATATATGCCGCACCCCAAACCCCCGAATTCGGGGGGGCCGAGCTCGAAGGGGGCCCAAAATTATTTCGTGCACTACCATAAATTATAGAGTTTTTTTTTAAATTTATGCAACTTTTTCAAATTTTTTTCGCGCGGGGCGCGATTTCGAGTTGCCACATATTTTGATTATTGGGTACTCTTCCCCCAAGACAAAATACGCAAGATTTATAGAAATGGGAATATCGGCGCGGCCATTAGCGCGCCACGACGTACCAAGACATATAAAGTTTTAGGCCTTGTAACATTCGACTCCAAGAACGATCGGCAGCTAGAAAACCTTGGCCGAAAAGGACTGCACTTATGCTGACCGAAAACTGCGTTATATATACAAAATACATATAGGCTAGGTTTGATTGTCCATAGGCGCCTAAATGACTGGCGTGAAGTGTTCCTGTCTTGGCAATCTGAACCTCACAAGAGAAATAGCCTACCATCCCGTAGGGAAAAACTATATGCCAGTGAAGAAATACCAATCTGAAATCGTGGGATCTTTTAGTTCAGTACGTTAGGGCGATTCTGTATTTTTTGATATTGGAGACAGGTCACGAAATAACATCATGCAACGAAGTCATACCAACGCATCCGCCCGCCCGAAGATGTTCAATTATTATTTACGGGCTCTACAGTTCCAAAGACACCTCGCTCATCTCTACCGGTAAATCTGATTATGTGAGTAGAGAGGAAAAAAATTGATAGCAATATATATGCAATTCCCGATCTCATTGACCGATGTTACCGTGAATTATCTAAAACTTTTGCGCTTCGCGCCGGCTGCATAGACAGTACCTCTATAATTCCGTGGCTAAACCGAACAACTTGATGAAGGGGGTCAGTGTATCATCATATGGGAGGCCAAGACTCATTTTTTGGGGGGTGGGTGGGTTACGAAGTGCTGTTTTGTTCCTGCCAACGCGTATGCACCCGGAGATGTTTAATTATTATTGAGGGGTCCTACCTTTTCAAACACACCTCACTCAGCTCTACCGGTGAATCAGATTACGTGAGCAGAGAGAGAAAGGATGAAAATTGATAGCAATATATATGCATTCCAGACAGGGCTTTGGAGCAGCCGTAAATTTAAACTGCTCCAGCTCCGGCTCCGGAGCTTTCTTCTATCATACATTAGCTCCGGCTCCACCTCCGGAGCCGCATTATTACCACTGCTCCGGCTCCAGCTCCGGCTCCGGCTCTGAAATTATCGAATGGGCCAGTAGTAGGTATGATCGCTCGCGAATCGCCATGGGGTTCTTATGGGTGCGGCGGCGATTCGCCTGGAAACTCGTGGTGGCGATTCGCCTTTTTAGACCCCCCTCTCGGCCGCGATTCGCCATGTGTTCTTATGGGCGCGGTCGTTATTCGCCTTTTCAGGTATAGGCTGCGTCGGTGACTCGCCGCGAAAACTCGTGTTGGTGACTCGCCTTTTTTACTATAGGCGGTGGCGGTGATTCGCCATGTATTCTTACGGGATCTGTGGTGACTCGCCACGTGTTCTTATGGGTGCGGTCGCATGCGGCTATTGCGTCTTATGGCGGGGGGTGGCGAGCGGCTATTGCGTCTTATGGGATCGGTCGGACGCAGCTTCGTTGTGGGTATAGACCGCGGCGGCATGGTGTTGAATATGTATCAGATAAATAGTCATGTGAATGAACCTTTCTTAATGTGTATATCGTAAATTATTATATATGATGTAGTTTAGTCGTGACAAATGACCGATCGTGTTCTAAGTCTTTCCTCGCTATTGATCCCTACGTAACCTGAATAGCACGCTGACTTTCAGATCGGATTATTCGCACCTTTCGTACCGCTGTTTCGCACCTACAAAATAGCCTGCTGTTCACAACCACAACAAGAATCACAAGTATACACATTTATACATTCATTTATTACTCCGAAATCAAACTCTTCACAAAAGCACGCACAATCGTATCATTCACTTTTTTATCATCACCAAAATTATTCAAGTATTCCTTGGCTGAAAATCCTTGAGCTCTTTTTACCAAGAATGCTATAGCATGATCTCCACACACATCCGAAGTTTTACTTTGTAACTGTTTCCCAGTCACAGAAAATTCATCCGGCTCCAGGAATTCGATTATCTGAGGTTTTAGTGGTCCGAAACCTAGTGAATCATGAAAATGAGTATCGTCATCTCTGTATATACACACCCAGTGAGACCCAGGCAAACTCGATTCGTCGTAATTAATGATGATAGCGAAATTTCCGCTAGTTGGTTTCTTTGGCAATTGGTCTACTGGATAAGTTCCTAGATATAGACTTCGCGTATCAGGATGGTTATAGAGAATATCATTGATCTCAGACGTATTCATATTTCGACGACTTGTCTTTTTTGATTCAACTGCAGAAGATGTTGAAACTCCTTCAAACATAACAAGGTTACGGAGGTTGGTAAAGGCTTCGACGTAGTCAAAACCAGATGCACAGTTCCTGTCTTATGAAGTTGATAACATCCCAAACTATTATCGGGTGTCAAATCAAACACAAAAAGAGTGTATCCATTAACATAATCTTTGCGTGAAATATTCAAAGGTGCCTCGGATTCCCAGCGACCTGTCTGAGAGAATAGTGTCATATAACCTTCGAGTCCGCCATGTTTATCAAAATCGAAATGAAATTCGCGTCCGTTAATTTGACGTCCATCCACGCTTAAAGAAAGATTTTGAACATCAAAGTGTTTAAAGTTGAATGGATTTTTGGCCCGAACACCGTTAAATGTCGTGGTCTCGACTAAACCAATTACGATCTTCTTTGGCATGGTGCCGCTAACTAACTCTCTATCAATTTTCGATAAACCCGCGGCGAATGTATGAGTTGACATTTGCAAGCGTATCCAGGGATACTTGGCAGTATTCTTCTGTAGTACAGACTTGTGTGCTAAGCTTACACTTTCAGCAATCTTCATCTGTTTGACATACACTTCCATTTCGAGTAAAACAATTTGTACATCCTCCACGCCGCCAAGCAGACAGAAATTATCTTCGTTACGTGTAAATTTCAATTTCATGTCGACGTTATCCAACATACATCTAGACTGTTCAAAAAGACCCATTCGAATTTTTCCGATCAACTCTAGCGGGGTGCTGTTTTTGGTAAGGTCTTTTCGTTTAACATACCCAGTATTCGCTGCACCAAGAACATCCATAGAGCCAGCGACGTCTTTATAAAAACCTTGTCCTTGCACAAAACTCTCCGAGGCGCCTTGAGTATCATTCAACAACCGCGAGATATAAGCTTTGTAGGCATGACAATTATCCGAATTTGTGATAACCTCATTTGAAATAGTTACATCGATTTGTTTGAAAAGAGAATCCATCATGTTATTGACAAGGCCCACTTGTGTATCATCTGCTAAATCAGTTCCATCACGTTTAGTGAGCTTCAAACGTAATCTCAAGAATGTGTTTTGTAGATCCATATATCGATCCGTCCTTGGTAATTGTACTTCCATGACATTACCTAAACTATGGGGTTTGACGACGACATATTGCGATTCCTCAATACTGGTTTGTGTGTGGGGTATACTAAATATGTTCAATCCCGAGTTATGACATTCTCTGGAACCCGCATGCATCAACATAGTTCTTAGTCGAATATATCCTGTTGTTTACGACGACGTTTGGATGAAGTGTTCTTTGACTTTGTTTTTTTCCTTTTTATAGCTTTTGGGGTTAAAATTTTATCAATCACTCGACCGCCAGCTTGTTTACTTCTCTTGATAACACTAGACTTGATCGAGTTACCCTGTAATAGATCTCTCGCTATTTCACCGCCAGTCCGTAACAATTGACCGCCAGCGTATTTCGCAATAGGTGTCACTAAACGACCAAGTGATTTAAACAAACTCCCGATACCGGACCCGGCTTGAACTCCACCACTAAAATATCCATAACCATCGCCTGTCTGGTTATAATGACGATGGACAGAATGATGATCACACGTGAAAACAACTTTCATAATCGATTCCTAATGTTAAATGTAGCTTGCAATGAACGACTTATTATATTTATAGGTTCCCCAAACTCATCCCTGAGGTAAAGACATACAGAATCTACAACATCTTTTGAAACAGGGAAATAATACGGATTTGTCGCTATCCAATTATGCGCGACATCGCCAGGTGTCAGCGGTATAACTCGCAATAAATGCGCTAACGTATCTCCAAGTAAGTGAGGGTGAATAATATCGCAATACACAAACAAATATTGACCAATCGCCGATTCGGTTAAAGTGAAATCGATCTCCATGAGGGCTAATTCACAATATTCCGTCGGGATCTTGTTGATGGTGAGTAGTCTGTGTTCAAAATCAGCACCAAGCATAGAGGTGGTTAACGTCACTATTTTCATCGCGCGTGGAGTGTCAATGTGGTCTCTATATCATGTACTAACTGACCGTATTGGTCCCTGATGGTGATTTTTATATCGCGGATGTGGTTAATCGACACCGGGAAATAGAACGGTTTTTCAAATACAACTTCTTGTCTCGTACACGTCTCGTTATTTACTTGGATCACACGAAGCAATTGACTCATGTAATCACCCACCGGATGATGTCGTAGTACATTGATATACACAAATAGATATCTGAGGTGGGGTTGAGTTGGTTTAGATTTGATCGACGTGACATTACATACTGGTGTCGACACTTGATCAACTACACTGAAATAATTTGTGAATATATCCGTGGGGTGGAGTGTGATATGTTTCGGATAACGAATTCGGAAAAGTTCATCGTTGATTCTTTCGGTGAAACAGTGCTTGAAACTTTCAGATAATATTCTTCGCATCAACTCGAGGTTGTTTGCATAATTCCCAAGTGGTGTTAGGTACGCTTCTACTATACGATCTTTCTCATTATGTAGCTCCCAGAGTGCTTGATCACGATTGATTATAATTCGATCAAGAGATTCACTGACAAAACTCATATCCATCAGCGCAAGCTCATTACAAATAATTTCATTCGGTAACACCACCGAGAATTCACCTTGGGTGCCAGACAACGTGATGTAACTCATATTGAATCAACAGCTCTACGACGGAAGCGTAGGGTTACTGTCACTGGTGCTTTTCGAAATTTAATAGGGTTGCCATCTGCATCACGTAGATAAATTCGTATCGTTCTAAAATTGTTTCTCGCTAAAGCAAAGAAGTATGGTTTTGGGAATATGTTGATTTGGTTTTCATTCGGTTTAGCGGTTACAGTAACCACCCGTAAAAGTTGTTGCAGCTTGTTACCATGTGGTCTTGGTTGTATCAGGTCGCAATACACATAAACCTTATCAATCCGTTCCAACTTTATCGCAGGTGTAAATATAAATTCTACCACTCCGCGGCGACGAGATACAACGCGTCTAAATGTTATTGTATCCAACACAGAACCAAGTGGTATCAGTCCGTAAGGTTCGGGTGAATCATGTGTGGTATGGGGTATGTGTTTGGTGCTAGAGTCTGCGGTGTCGGTATTTATGGGTACACCCTGCTTGGGTCTTTTTTTACTCGTGACTAATCTTCTGAATGTGATTCTAAAGTCTCCGAATCCTTGTAAAATGAAAATGTCCCCCATGTAATATTTCTCGTATGATTCTAACATTTCACCGATGCTGTAATACGAGCCTTCGGGGATATAATACCGTTCGGTGTATCCATTTGCATCGACAAATCCAAAACCGATACTTTTCGCTGTCACTTCAATTCGCGGCTGAAAATCATGGGGGAAGGTCAGCTCACATAATCCTAGCTCATGGCGATTCATTTCTAACTCTTTGTAAAGTTCCGTTTGAAAATCTGTGCTAGTATTCGGAAATTTATCCAAACTCGCATTCGACGGTAGAGTCAACAACATTTTATTGTTTCTTTCAACATATACGGTGAGGTGATGGATTCGGTAATAAATACCCAAGTGAAGAAGACAGTAGCGTTAAATATATTTCACGATCCACCCCAACAGAAATTTGATATAACGAAAACACGATTACACACACTAACATACAAATCTGTACAATAAACACAATCTGGTTTTTCAGACTGTTCGAGACTTGACCCATGCGAGATGAGGCGGAATCAGAATCCATAGTTTGGTTGAACAACATTTTCAGTGTCTATTTATACAAATCCGAGACCCAGGAATTAAATTTAGACGGGTAACCCAACCATTTTACAAGATATTGTGTTTTCTTTCCTTTCTTGCGAGTAGACAGGATTTTTTCGATATTGTAAATATTATTATTTTTAGTTATTGGTTGTAACTCTTCACGTTGGAATCTACCGTCTATAACTTCACCGTGGTAGTCTTTCAACTGATAAGTAGGAGGGTCGCCTTTACGACATTGAGATACGAAAAATATTTCTTCGGTCCAATTCGCCAAGGCACTTTTTACAAAATTACCGCGCGATTTCGAAATCCTGACGGGTGTGCCGATAGTTAGTTTGGGTTTTTTAGGGGTCATGTCACCGTATAACCTATGGAAAATTTGTTCTTGATTTGAATAATCAACATCCGCTGGAGGACACCCTATAGCCACGTGAAAAGTAGTGTTATACCCTTGGCATATCTCAGACAGGACATTAACATAATTCAAAGTCTTATTATGCGTGAAATACCGGTATAACACTTGCTTCAGAGTACGAATAACACGCTCGCATATCGATGCTTTCAGTTCACTATTTGTATGAAAATGTCGCACATTGTTCTCTTTTAAGAAAGCCTGAAACGCACGATTAGTAAACTCAGAACCCTGATCACTTTGAATAACATGAGGTATACGATCCTTAAATATTTCCTTGAATCCGCGAATAATACCTTGCGAGGTTTTGTTCTTGAGTGGATACAGATATAAAAATCGACTGAAACAATCGATCGTCACCAACACATATTTAAAATTATCGTTTTCTTTTGAAAGATTTTGCATATGCATGAGATCGGTTTGATACTGAACACCGAGACCGGATGTAATCACTCTAGGTCTCTTAAATTTCTTTCGATATGGAAAATGTTTTGTGTACGCGTCCTTGCTCGAAAGAAACTCCTTGACTTTGGCTCTATTCCGCCCTCTAGAGAATACGTATGCACCGCGGTAACTACCAGGTAGCCCTGGCGTGAAATACTTAGTATGGCTCCCATCCGTATCGTTTCGGGGTCTTGGGCGTACGACCACTTTTGGTCTTGGCATGTTGAGTCTTTACTTTGCTTCGTTGGCTACTCGGCGATGGTATAGGAATCCTTGATGGTTCACCCTTGATCAGACGTCGCAGCGCGTCCAACTCACTAGCCGAAAATAGATTCCTTTGTTCTGATATATCGATTTTCATCGGTTGATTCAATGTGTCGTGTTTAGTTTGATAACGATTTAGTGCGTCGTTATATAAGGCTAATTTTCGTTCTTGGGGTATGTTCATCTGTAATATGTCGCTCATACATTTGTCGATATCCAAATTCAATTTCTGAACGTCAGCTCCGTTGATCGGGCTCGGATTTATGAAGATTTTTTTAAAAGAAGTCATTTTTTGAAAAGATTACCGAGTAAACCAGTGACGACGGGTAGGATGCTTGATAATAGAGTCATAAACATACCACCACTCTGGTTAACCATACGTTTCTTATGTCGAATAGGGATGTCTTTCCTGACAAGTCGACGTAAACTACATTTATGAGCTGATAGTCGCTTTCTTTTATACTTTGAAAGAGGGATGTTGCCGTTCAAAATGTTCTTTGTACAATCGCATATACACTCGATCAATTCTTTGCTGGCTCCCGATATAATTTGCTTGCGTATCTCGGGTTTACTTTTATGTAGGAACTCTAGTGTGGGTATATGCCGCCGTGTCCGAGCTGGTACCTTGGTCATTTTGAGTTTAAAGTCGTCTCTGCGCTTGGCTATTTATACCATCGGGCTATAAACCACCATGGTTTCACCAGGAAATATATTGGTCATAACTCGTCGATTTTCAGGTGCTTCTTGCGTGAGATCAAGGAATAAATAACTATGAGGTTGTCTAGCAGCGTCACGATAAGCCTCTGTTAAAAATCTAGAGTTTGGGTACATTTGTCGACCAAGAAAACTGATCTGCTGTTGGTCGCGCGGATTCTTGAAAATCACCATATACGAGCTTGAGAGACTCAAGTCACGTGCTCCTTTACCCTTGTGGTACAGGTTCTGCGTGATATAGCAAATTGACTTGGCTGAATGATGAGAAAATCTTGTAAAGTAGTCTGCAATTTTCGCCGTCTCAGTCATGAAATCATCCACTATAATCAAGGTGTCTTCAGAGCAAACCTTCAACTCTTCTAAAATATCTAAACCGGCGTGGAATTCTACATTATGCATCGTCTTGAAAACCTCCTGATAATTATTGTAACAATATACGACCCTGGATACACTCGGTTTAATCATTGATGTGGCATGCCTAATCAGCTTTGCAACAAAAGTAGTCTTCCCACTTCTTGAAGGACCACTAACAATACACGCGAATGGGTGGATCAATTCCATCGTTTGTTGTTTATTGAAAACTAGATAAAGCGCATGTGTTTATATATCAACAAGGTTGGGAATATCCACTGCTGTAGTCATCTTGTTCTAGTGGAATATATAAACCCAGTAGAGTTCGATTTAACAATTTTCCAAGGGTTATGAAATCTTCATCTATCCCTCGTAATTTCGTCAGTGGAAGTTGTAGTGTTACAAACGCTTTATTCAGGTCGTCAAGCAGCTGATCCCAATCTGCAAAATAATAAATCACATAAGAGGATTCATAATACGAGAGGATTCATAGCGCTTTAAAAGCTAACAGTGTTTCTATAACAAACTATATACCTCACCACAGAGCACAAGTTTTGGTGGTCTGCTTTTCATCAATCGGGTATCATCGACGTTGGGAGTTGTTGGTAGAACCAAGAATCATGAACTGTGGTAATTCCTGCTCCAATGTAATCATCTCTACATGTAATGTGTGTAAATCTAATGACATGACAGACTTTAGATATGAAATAGTGTTATCCATCTGGAAAACAAATGAGACGTTACCACACACAAGTAAATCAAACATATAAACAAGTAAATCAAAATAAAATAAAACACACAGAAAATACAATAACACACAAAATATGCAATTAAAATAAAGTCACGCAAAATATATACAAGTACACCACAATAACATTCAACACCATGATTAATTTTATCTTTGATCACTGTGAAAACGATTGAGGTGGTGGAAAGATGTATCGGCGTCGTATCTCACTTCCATCAAACCAGGTTGATGAAGATAACGAGCATACGTATCTTTGCAACACTGTCTCGAGCGGTCAAAAGAAGTCGGGTCAGTCAAGAATTCGTTTCGATGCTCATCGCAAAAATAACGTGGAAACCAATTCTCGTAATCGCAGTAAAATTCATTCCTTTTCTCGAAGATGAGAATCTCATCGAGTGGGGCTGAATGAGCGATGAAAAACGAATTGATATCCACCGAAAGTAGCATGAAGCAGTCGGTGCGAAAATATTTGCATAAACAGTCATAAAAAAACGACAACATCCGTAATTTGACATTATTATACAACCAGAACGATACTTGAATGCAGTTATCTCGCTCGATCTTCTGAGGGTGCTTGGTTATTTCAAATAGATCTGTGTTTAATTGTTCACACTTGATGAAAAAACGATCCTTCACATTTGCGTTCAATTCACTTTTATCACAGAACGTGGTTTGTTCGAATTTACACGGATTCAATAACTCACGATCATAACAAGAATTCGCAGCGAGTTTTTGCGTTAGCCCAATAATCTCCGTGTTAGGATCGCGATACCCAGCACGTCGACAGTCTGAGATATTTTTTGTAAAGGTAGCAAAACAGGTCTTTTTGGCGAACTCGACAGCCTCATAAATTTTTGATACCACCAACCCGTGATCTACATACCATTTGATCAAGTCGGAGGTTAGCAAGATCTTCTTACCCCAGTACGATGCAACCAACATGTCAGTGGGTTTACTGGGCGACTTCCGATCTACAACAAGCTGATTCATGTCACTTTTCACGGTATCGCGAGACACTGTGGTATTTTTGAATATCGGGCGGAGTTCAGCGAATCGCTTTTTCGAATGTGGTCGTGTACAAATATCAACCAGCAAACAACCAAAGAAAGTACCATTCATCACCATCTCCATCAATTTCTGTGGAGTGACAGACTTGGCACGAGTCAGTTGTGGTCGAATACCATCGAGATATCGCACAATATGAGGATTTCTCTTCTTCTCAATATTCCACTCACATTCCCATTTACATACAACCTGATAATTGAGACTTTCATAATAATCATGAATGCGTTTAGCTCGCTCTCGACGTACTGGGTCATCACATCCGAATTTGCAATTGTGGGCGTGAAAATCACATCTAAGGAACGATAAGATTATCTCTTGTCCGGCTGAATTACGATAAAACCCATCAGGTCGATAATTGCGCGTGCCCACGTGAATTTCAGATCCGTTAAAAGCGTGGTGAACATGCACCTTATGAATATGAGAATACCAATTCAGCCACTGAGTGACAGCCTCTGAGCATTTCGGTGTGGTCTTGACAGGTTTGAATTTGGTGCACTCGGTGTCGATTGGTTGCCAACGTACCGCAAATCCGGTTGGACTTGGTCTACTTAAAGCATACAGATAGAGTGAGTCGCTGGTCATACTTGTTATATGTTGCGCAATCTGTGCATTTTCCTTATAGATATGTTCCTTGATTCGAGTTACACCTGGTTTTGGGTATCGATGGAAAATGATCGATGGTCCACCCACTAAATTATCCCTGAATAGCGCAAACAGATCTTTATGTTTGTCGTTGAACATTGTGAAATCACGTGGGATGCTATTAAAAAGATGTCTCGATACAACCCCGAGCAGGCAGACCGCGTCCTTGAATATATCAACATTGAATTGGCTTTTGAAAGATTGGAATTGTTTTTCTAAAACCTCTATGAGGTAGTGAGTATCGTTCGCGTTGCACCATTTGAGATAATCACGCAGAGAGGTCATTTTGTTGTCGTTCCAAACCTTCAAACAGTTTTCATATTCTGATATTGATATATTGCAACCTTTTAGTGGGTTGTAAAACTCGTCGCGGTTAGGAAGACTCGAGTTATCCAACTTTTCCAAACTAGTCAGAAACTGGTACGGGAAGTGAGCTTTAGCGGTGCTGTATTTGAAGGTTTCCAAATATGAATCATACGAGAAATCGGGTGTCAAGTAATTCACAATGTCCAAGAATTGAAGTCTGTTGGTCGTCATTGAGAGAAATTTGTTACCACGTTTCAGTACACTTAGATTGTCGTCAACGAGAAAACCAAACAACTACGCTTTGAGCCAGTTCAAGTCATACCGACCGCCGTTGAATCATAACACAGGAATTTGACGTAAATAATTCATAAACTCCACTTGTAAACGTTCAAGGGGTGTTGGGTGTTTTGAAGGATCGAGCACTTTCATTTCGGTGATTTTCGATTTGAGCATGTCCAGGTAGGGTCGATATTCTGTGAGTGACAGTCTGAATGATTCACTTTGAATATCATGAAAATGATCAATCATTTGTGCGCATAAATCGTTTGTATCACCGCTCGAGCCAATTACATGCGACTCCAAGTAACCTTCCACATTAGACGATATGCTAACAGAGATGGGAATGTTCTGGCGCTCTCGCAAAGTTTTTGAGGTATCATACACACTCTCTATACTGAACGCGATGCGGTATTTGAAATAACGAAGCCGGTGAGGAACGAATACCCCTTCAAGATCGAGCTTTTCAAATATGTTCAGAGGAGGGCTATAAACCTCGCCGGGGAACACTTCAACAGGACCCGTTACACATTTGTGTCTGGTCAATTCATATTGCTCATCAAATAATCGTTCACAAACAGTACATTTATAGTTCTTTAGATATCGGTTCATGTCAGTAATAAGACAGAAATGTCGGTCCTCTAAATGTAGGTAAACAGCCTTCGCTTCATAGGTACTGCGTCGGAGTGCACTAGCTTTTCCCCCGGTTTTGGTGTACACGAATATGGCCACATTAAACAAGACCTCGATATCATTCAACATGTCAAGTGTTACACCAGATTCCACACTGATACCATACACCGAAGTAAATTGTTGAGCCATCAATTTTGTATCTTTTCCAAGTGAGTGACCAATACAGCGAAAAGCGCATAGATTGTCATTGTACCGATGTCTATTTTTTTGATGGGTAAATGTCATTATACATCTCGCTCTCGCAAGCCATATCGGGAGTTTAATGCCGACACAGCCAATCAACATGCCATCGGTAGGATATACATAAAACTGTACATTAGTCAGACAGACCGGTCGTGACTTTGTGTTTGGTCGAGAATTTCGTAATAAATCAAGCGCCGTTTCCAATCTTATAGATTCAACAAATTCGTTGAATTTAGCTAGTGTTGAAATTGCCGCTGGTGTTTCTGATACACTATCAACATTCGCCGATGCATGAAAATAACGAAATCTCAGAGTCTCGACGTGGTACAAAATAAATGCATACGCGAAATTGACTTTAAAACGGGTCGACTCTGAGAAAAATATAGCTTGGATATCGCGGTAAACATCCACTAGCTCCCGACCGATGACTCGAATATTATACACACGCCGACTCTCATTCACTACATACGATTTTATCGCTTGCCAGTTCTGATTTACAACTTCTTGGCGTTCGTCGCCGATCTCTGGCGCGGCATTCGGTTCTTCGCGAACACGATTCCGTCTGCGTCGGCTCATCTGTAAAATTGATAACACGCGGTCAAATTCAGCACTTGGGGACATTAAACTAGTCTTACTTACATTCTAGTTTCTTCGTTGGTGTCTTCGATTCTTTATGCTTAATAAAACAAGCAACACATCAATCTATGCCCACTAACGTCGTGTTATAGCAGATAACTTACCAGTAGACTCGTGTATTCAACTTGAGTTTGCTCTGTCTGTTCAACAACAAAATCATTACATCATGTTCACTAGTTCTGAACAGTAATAACCCACCTATGCAATTCTTTACTTCAATTCCGACGCTTGTTGTGTCTGTAAGATAAACGAATAACATATTACGTTCATGAATCAAAGTAATCGTACCGAATAACTTACTAATTAACTCCTTATCCAGCAATCCGCGATCGAATATATCCAGACAGCCAGCCACGTTGTTCGCTGTTCGACGTCCGGAGAGAAAGACCTAAGCCGCTGATTCGAGATTACACGAGCGCCAGCGCCACTAGTGGTTGAATTTCAGAAGCTATTATTTATGGCTCTAATGTAAAATCTGAAACGGTAAACAGAAATTGAGAATACACACTCACAACAATGAAAATCATACAGCACAATCACAAATTATACTTCAATTTCGTTCTAATTTCTAGAAGTCGATGCAAGTACTCATCGGTTGCGGTATTTAATTCAGGTTGAATCTCATCGAGACTCCAGCGCTGACCCCTGACAGCAAGCAATCGTTTGATGTCAGTCATGAGCTTTGTGACTGTCAAATTTTTTTTCTCTATCAACGAGTCAACATAGCATAGTATTGAACCTAAATGCGGTTTAACAACGTCAATAGTTTGGAGGTGGGTGATCATCTTGTCAACTGTGTATTGACATAGTTTTTCTTCCTGCTTCTTCTTACCCTTCACATCGTCGCGAAAATCGTCGTCACTCACGGTTTTAGACTTCGCAGGTTTCTTGCCGGCCTTCTGTCTGGGTTCAGTACGACTCGAATTTTTCAATTTATCATTACAAAGCTGTTTAGCTGGTGGTATGCCTACCCCCACAGTTGTCGATATGGTTCTTTTTCGAGTCAGCTTCCTGTTTGATGCAGATTTAGGAGTATCAACCACCGATAGCGACTCAGCAGAGTGTGGTAGCGTCACCCCAGAAGTCGACGGCTTCTCGGTGCTCAGTAATTCGAGGTTAACGGCCGCCTCATCGATCGGTACACACGGTGTCGTCACCAAGTTCGTGAGATCATTAATCACGCTTTCTCTAGCTAGTTGATCCGACTTCAGCCACGCCTGGTGCGCTATATCTGTATGGTTTAGTCGCATTTCGATCGTTGTCGTAGAGTCGCGTTCTGTGGCTTCAACCCTTACATCAGGCGTCATCAGATCGCCAGGATTAATCGCGTCAAAGATATCGGCATTCTCTTCAAATTGCGATTCAAATGCGTTTGGTTCATAACCAAATTTATCAAGATTATCTATCTGAGCCTCGGCCATTGTATAATAATCGATCTAACTGCTCCAAACCAACGTTTATGTCCGCGACAGTGAAGTATAACAACCGGGTCGAGGTGGTGTCTATTTATAGAATTAATTTTCACACGCTTACACAGATCCCTTCTTTCTAGGTGATCGAGCGGTATATTTCACCATTTTAACACCTCATGGTGTCATGGTTTACTTTTTCAGTTGATAGTTACTCGTTATGACAACTAGTGTGATTATTGAGAATTACCTTCTGTATTATCATAACTTAACAACCCCCACCTTGAGCGAAACGGAAAAATTCATCCACAGAGTGCTAGATTTCTATGTACATGGAGAAAACGTGAACCGTGTTCGAAAGTGTGATTTCGCTGCCTTGGTTAACTCGATTCGATCATATGGCGTCGACTGGAATGGTGTTTTTAGTGTCATAAGCATTGCAGCGATGAAAAGCGACATTCATAACATCGCGGTGTACAGAGATATAACAACAAACATCTTGAATACTCACTACAGTACATTGATAAGCGACTGGGTAAGAGGAAAATGGTCCTGCATCATAACACCTTATGAACGGCATCCTTTCGTACAGAATTCGTGTAAAGTCTACTTCAAACCAAGTCTATTCGCACGGATCATCAGCGTTATACAAAGGCTGTTAACCTGTTTTATAACACGTGGTTAATTCTATAAATGACGATTGATTTGTTGATGACTCTCACTTTACCAAACGATATGACATCGAACAGCGTCAACAACAACATGCAAGTCGGATCAACTTCAAATTTTCACGTCGGCGTCAAATTCGTTTCATCACCCAAAAGAGGCGGTGTTTGTCAATATCTCAAAGGTATATTCATCGACGGTAATAATGAAGAGATATCTTTCACGTGTTTCAATCGTGAATTGTTCGGGGCCATTGAGAAAGCATTCAACAAACGAAAAAAACTTATGGTCAAATCCGGTTGGGTCCAAATTGACAAATTTACTGGAAAACCTGCTGTATTACTGGGACGGGCTTCGTCAGTAACCCCGCATGGAAAATCGAGACATACGACTGAAGAATACCCATTATTGACCTGTGAATCGGTATACGGGAATAAAGATGAATACGTGTCGATCACCGCTACGTGTGTTTCTCGAGAGGAGAAGATGGTCAATTCTGGCACCGGAAAGGAGTTGAAATTATACAGTTTTACATTGAAGGATGATACTGGCGAGGTGGTTTTGGATCAATGGAACAAAGCCTCGCTCGTATCCGGGAAGAAATATCAACTTACTCGTGTTAAAAACTGTGTCGACAGATTGAGAATCGATCAGTTAACTAGACTTGTTGAATTGAAAGAATAGTTTGCGTATTTGTACCCTGTAATACAATATTTCCATTCACAAGAAATGTTTGACCTATGTGATTCGACAACTGGGTTAGCACGGTGTTGTTTTACTGATCGAGGCTCGAAAATTGCGCTATCGCGGCGAAGTCACGACTGCGAACAGCAGACTATTCTATAGGTGCGAAACAGCGGTATACAAGGTGCGAATAATCCGATCTGAAAGCACTATTCAGCTAGCGATCAATAGCGAGGAAAGACTTAGAACACGATCGGTCATTTGTCACGACTAAACTACATCATATATAATAATTTACGATATACAGATTAACAAAGGTTCATTCACATGACTATTTATCTGATACATATTCAACACCATGCCGCCGCGGTCTATACCCACAACGAAGCTGCGTCCGACCGATCCCATAAGACGCAATAGCCGCTCGCCACCCCCCGCCATAAGACGCAATAGCCGCATGCGACCGCACCCATAAGAACACGTGGCGAGTCACCACAGATCCCGTAAGAATACATGGCGAATCACCGCCACCGCCTATAGTAAAAAAGGCGAGTCACCAACACGAGTTTTCGCGGCGAGTCACCGACGCAGCCTATACCTGAAAAGGCGAATCACGACCGCGCCCATAAGAACACATGGCGAATCGCGGCCGAGAGGGGGGTCTAAAAAGGCGAATCGCCACCACGAGTTTCCAGGCGAATCGCCGCCGCACCCATAAGAACCCCATGGCGATTCGCGAGCGATCATACCTACTACTTGGGCCTGCTATGTCAGGGGTGGCCAACCCGCGGGCCAAATGAGTGGCCCGCGAGACGGTTTTGCGTGGCCCGCGAGGTAATTTCATCGAAAATTAATTACTCAGATTGTGAACTTGCAATGCCAACCAAAAATTACGAGTCTGGCTGCGACACTTGGGATGTTGATGACTAAAATATCAGTTCAGAAGCATTGGCAGATCCAGGGTCAAGTCACATTTTCAGTAAATCGTCGTACATTACTATAAACTAAAATAGTAGCGAAACTTTTCTTCACGCTTCGCGTGTTTAATTGTCACACGATTTCTTGCTTGGTAGCCTATCCCCTACTGAAAATGAAAAAAAAAACGCCTAATTTACCAGTTTGAGTCTAACTGTATTCGCAATTACGGGAGAAAGTGTTTTCGCATTTGCGCTCGCATAAAGATCGTCGACTGTGAAATGTAGGCACTAAATGATTGTCGCATATTATCGGAGACCTTCGATATCAATGTGTCCAGAAGCCGAATAGTCGTGTCCTCGTAAACTGAGCCTAGCGGGCAGTACACAGTAGACCCGCAATATACTCAAGTAATAATATTATTGACCTAGTTTATTTATAAACTTTGAAAATTTTACCCGCTTGGCGCGGCTAGTGGACCGCGCACTCGTTCGTCAATTTCATGTGCCCTTATAGCCGAAAAGGTTGGCCATTGCTGGTCTATATAGATTACTAATCTACCCATAGGTTAGTAATCTATAGTAATCTAGAGTCTGTCAGCCGTCAGTAACATCCGATGTAGCAACGAAGACATAGGTGCAGCCGTGCCGCCTTGTGACGTCATCATGAATACTTGTCAATTGTCGATAAGATCATAGTTGCACCAGAACGCACTTTACTCTATGCCATTGCTGTGCAGTGTGCACAGCATTAGAATTCAGCCCTGCTGTTCAATTATGATGAATCAGCAGATGTGGTTGTTGCATATATAATAGCATCTTATGAAATACGTCGGAGCCGGAGCTACTAATCAAATAACGGGCTCCAGCTCCGGCTCCGGCTCCGGCTGAATTTTAGGTAGAGCTCCGGCTCCGGCTCCAAAGCCCTGATTCCAGATCATATTGCCCAACGGAATCATGAATTAGAGAAAAATTCTCGCGCTACGCGGGTTTAGGCCGGCAAAGCTGACCCACTAAACGGACACCGAATGTAGATGATAAGTAGCGGTAAACAGCGTATAGCCGAAGGGTGGTCTGGGGGGCGAATCCCCTCAGAAGTTCTGTTATCACCGTATGGGGAGCCCAAGACGAACGTTTGGGGAGGGGCTGACGAAGTGCTGTTACGGCCCTGGTTAGGGTGTCCCGATAACAGGGTTGAAAGATCCCAAGATTACGAGATATACCGCGAGCCACGACACGTTTAAATTTCGCTTTTGATAATTTTCATTCATATTAAATGTATTTCTAATGCGAAGGTGTTCTAGTGCCAATTCCTCCAAGGGCCGAGTTCACCAAGTGAAGAGCGTCGCGTTATTTCCCGCGGTTACGCAATCTGTGATCTAATCACGCCGTGACTGTGTGATCTACGCATGCCCTGACCGCCGTACAACATTGACAACCACTCAAAGTGCCAAGTTCACCGGCAAACATTCCAGTAACCAATCATGGTGACCGGTACTGCTACGAGATCTACCACGGCCGAATTCACCAAGTGCCGAGTTTATGCGGCCGAATTCACCAACTGCCGATTTCTATGGTAATCCCGCCAACACATAATCAATTGAATTACGTGTTGACGGCCGCAGGTTGGCCTGGGTCAGAATTAATTCCACTTCCGGGCGCATGCCGCGATCTTATCAATAGAAATCCACTGACTATCTAATAGTTTAATATTCGATATTGTTCTCGATGCGAGTACATCCAGCAATCAAGTTTACCGTAGTGTGGAATCAGAATTTGTCCCACCCATCTTGTGATGCATCAATATTCGACAATGGCATGGCATGGCCTACTTCACGTTAATAATGAAAGGAATACTGAAAAATGACTTTGCGCGACAATTTCGGAGTACGAATGTATCAAGTAGATAACCAGAAATATGGATAATGGCAAAGGAGAAAGCGTGTATTCCAGTGCTTTTCAACCTGTGTGACGGTTCGCACTTGTGCGAATGAAAAAATTGCAGTGCGAATGACGAAGGTGGTGCGAATGGTGCGAATGAAAATCCGGATCAAGTGCGAATGAAAACCGTGAATAATTGTTAATTTTTTTGACGTGGGATAATTCAAATAAACACAATAGGAAATTTACGGTCAGTGTAACTTTTTTAGTTGCGACGCAAGTGTAAAAACTTGATACGACGCACCACAAGTCGTAGCTCTCACAAGCCGTAGTGAATTAATATTCTCGCAATAGAATTATTGCGTACCAAAAGCGTGGTTTGGAAGCTGGTGTAGCGGCAGAAATACAGTATATCAGCTCGTCTGAGCCTGCGTCAGGCTGAAAAAATTACGTCAAATTGACATTCTGCTTTCTTTCGATAAAGAATCATCATATTTTCGAAATAACTGTTCGATTAGCGCGAGGCACAATGATAGTAGTAAATAAGACCATTACAGACTCACATTTGCAAGTTACTGTAACGCAAATTTTTACCCCTTCAAGGGTTATTGAATTATGGACTGAAAAGGGTATAATTTTGGGTCGACACGGTGCCATAGCTATCTGTTAATATGTATGTAGTATTTATTGAATTTATAGCAAAAAATCCTACATAATTTTTACATGTTCAAGGTCACTGTGCTGGGTACTGTAGCCAATAAGCGAGACGCGCAGAAAATATGACTTTATCATGGGAATTCATGATAAGATTTGTCCGACTGTTTTTTTTTTCTTCTGGAAAACATGGTTGAAGACCGTCGGGATGAGCTAGTGTAGCGGTCTGCAACGAGCGCGTTCACGCCTAGATATGAGACTCATTCATTTCGAGGCCAACCCCCTCTGCGTTGGGGCAAATGAACACGTAATGTTTTGAAAAACAAACCGCTGATAAAATATGGTGCCGAAACATAAGCGGCGACAAAACCTTGGCCTAAATATGACCGATGTCGGGTGGCCAAACCCTTCGAGATGGATTGGATATGCTCCGTTGTCGGCACGTAGTTCCGTTCTTGCAATCTGAGTATACAGCAGTACAACAACAACAGCAACAATCATTGGGTTATATAACAAGTTACATACAATAAGATACAATGCGATAAGACACAACGCGATGTAATAAACAGATAGGGGGATGCCGAACGACACGCATCAGTAGCGATCCTTTACTCTAACATCCACTTCGGCCTAGAGCGCCCGATGTCACAGTTCTTTTCGATGTTGATCTTTTTTGAAGCCGCGGTCCTTTCTACTAGCTCTTTCCATTCCTTGTGAGTGCTTTCTCTCTTCCGGTCTTTTTTTCTGGGCTTTTTATTCGCCGTAAGAACGGCGAAAGCGGGGTAGAGGAGCCCAGATGAACCTCCGATGGGAATCGAACCCGGTCCACCGGCTTAGTAGGCACTCATCGTTACCACTACGATATCTCCCCCGTACAACTGCGATACGCAGCGGAATTTAATTCGACCTAACTTGAAATCGCATGCGTCAGACATGTTTTGTAGAGCTGTTGGGTAGAATTGTGGTATGCAAGTTATGTATGTCATACATGCCCGTAAAATCGATGTCATACATGCCCGTAAAATCGTAGCATACAACTGTAATATTAAAAATGAATTCCTTTTCATGGTTGAGGCTCGGGTCGCGAGATGCCACAAAAACTCAGATTTTGGTGGTATTCTAAAAGCCGCTTTACCGTTACTAAACCGTTATGAATTCCCAAGTTAGATTGAGCTAAAGAGTACCCACAGTATCGTGAGTTTATTTGCTCTTTTCATAAACTCTCGAGACAAAAGTTGGAACAACGTATCATAAGGTAGCGAGCTCTAATGTGCCTAGTCCCCTTGATCGTTTTGCACCTGGTATTCCAAGACATAAATCAAAAGCCTCAACACAAACATGCGGATTTTTAATTCTTTCGACAAACTGAAGCCTCCGAGACCTTTGTGTCAGCTCTCAAAAACGATTTCTGCCAGTAAGCATTTTTCACTCGCGAAAAATACGCTGTATTTTGGATAGGAATGCAGAACAGATTTTAAGACCTGGCCATCCAAGCACTGGTAGACGTTCTTGTACAAATTCCCAACAAAATTGTTTGGTCGAGATGGGTTTTAGGGAAATAGTTGAACGCAAAACGAGCGAAAAAAGTAGCCGTTTTAATCAGACATTTGATAGCTTCAGCTAGGGGAGATGTGGTACCGACGGATCAAAAATTGGAAAATGATCGCTGGCCCCGAAATGTTCAGCCGAAAACAGCAGATCTTTTGCTGGCTCAGCACTTTGATACAAGCTCTACCTATCGCGCACATATACATGAATATCCGTCTTTCCAGAAAATATTTATCGACGTTCAAAATTTGTTGCTCGACCGTGCCATTGGTCCCCACCCGGTGGGTCCGATGGCACACGACCCGGGGACTTATGAGACATACTCTCAAAAACTCAGATTTCTTGCTCAGTATTTTAATCTAAGCTACAGTAAGCCAAAGAAGAATGTTTGGTCGCAACTGGCAAAAAATAGAATAAATAATAACTCAAATGTTGTCATAAAATCACGTTTCGATTTAGGCTCGAACTTATAAATTTGAGGGTACATACATATTGCCCGAAAATCGACAGTGTGACATCCAAATACCTCGTTATAGCGACAAAACATCATATGCAATTATTACATAAAGAGTTTCTGTACGTAGGCATGTTTCAGTTGTTGGATGATTAATATGCTTGATTATTTTGCTTGATTTGGCTATTGTACCATCGGTCCCCACCCTACGAATTTTATACATGAATCGAAAAAAATTCCACTCAAGGAAGGTATTGAAAAAAATAATAGGTGCCATTATATAGCCTGATACAAGCCCTACACTTCACATTAAAAATGATTGCTGGTTTGTTCGTGTTGAAGGTTACAAAGAAAAATGTATGTGTCGATCGAAATTTAGTTTACACCCCCTAAAACAAAAAACATCTCTCAGAGACCCCTTAGCTCGCGCACGTCGATTTTTTTTGTACGCGAGGAAAGATTTTGCCAGCATGCAATTGTAGAAAAGTGCGCGGAGTGTAATCATGGAATTATCATAGAGAATTTTCAAAGTATTTTCGGTCCCAGTGATCCATCGGTACCACATCTCCCCTACATAGTTGCCAATTTGTTGCACATTTGAACAAAATGTTGTTCAGTAACTTCATCTTATTTCTGTATAGCAATATTCGATTAGTTTGTGCGAATGAAATTTATTTTACAAAAAGAGTGCGAATGGAGCTCAAAAGGGTTGAAAAGCACTGGTGTATTCTAATCAGTATCGCCACGAATGGATTTTGAGTCCGACACCGTATTGCTGCATTTCCCGACGAATAATGTCACTGGCAAAGCCTTGTTAGAGAAACGAATCTGCGCCGAAATGAATTCCAGTTTGCAGGCACACAACAACACACCCTCCAATTGCGCGCTCCGATTACCAAGACTATCACCAAGGTAGCTAGCTCACGAATGGTTTTGTAAACGAATATGGGCGCACATAGATTTCAGAAAAGCAGAACGTCTATTTGGGCGCCTGATCGGGAGAGGAGATCTAGGATGGTGCTTCTCAGCACACGCTTGGCGCGTAAACTTTTAATTCGAAATACCACAAAATCGAGTTCAGTTCATATCAAATCAGAATTTCAGTGGGTCGAAGCATTATGGCCCATCGGAACCACAATTTGTCCAAAAAACATGATTTTCCAGTTAGATGGAATCATATACACTGAACAAAGAAATAAGAAAGAAAAAATATTGAAATCGTGTGCATCTTTTAGTTTATTACGTTTGAGCGATTTCAATATATTTTGACATAGCAGACAGCAGGTCACGAAATTTCATCATGTAACGACGTCATCATACCACTGGGTACGCCCAAAGATGTTTGATTATTATTTAGGGGTCCTACCTTTTCCAAAACACCTCACTCAGGTCTACCGGTAAATCTGATTACGTCAGCAGAGAGATGATAAAAATTGATAGAAATATATACGCAATTCCTGATCATATTGACCGATTCAATCATGAATAACAGAATTTTTCGCGCCTCGCGCGTTTAGGCGAAATAAGCTCGCTCACTAAAACGGACATCCAATGTAGATGGTAAGCAGCGGCGAAAAGCGTATAACCCGAGGGGGGTTTGGGGGTTTATCGCCCCACGGGTTCGGTTTTATCACCCTACGGGGTTCGGTATATCACCCTGTGGGGGCCAAAGAACAAAGGCAGACATGGGCAACTATAGATATACAGTTGTCTAATCAAACTAATTACAGCGAAATGTTTGCTATCTAATTCTAATCTAACTTGGGAAATGTTTCAATGTTCAATTCCAACGTACTTATTATTTTACCTGAAAAAGCGGGGGGATGAACCAGTGCACTACCCTTGATACTACAATTTTAGTCATCTTCAGGAACGGTTTCCATTCACAGCCTACTTATTTATGTTCTTCAACAATATTGAAATTATTTTTCAAATTCAACCCATGAATACCTCGCGGTCCGTTATGGAAACTAGGAATTATCATTTTTAAGGAAATCGTGAAATTTTTTAACGGAATATTGAAATTATATACAACCGCCAAGATGATCGAAACCAATGCAAGTATTAGTCCGTCTCTTTCTTTGCACCATTGCGACTGCATGAACGAAAAATTGCGACTGATTCGAGCCTGTAAATGGGCCGCGATATCGTCGAACAATGTTTGCAATAACAATCAAGAAGGTACGGGGCTGGTAGGGTAATTTGTTGTAAACATTTTTAAATTAGCAATTCAGCACGTTCATGCAGTAAGTATTTCAAAATAGATACAACGTGCATCCTGAAAGTCTTGTTTAAAGTATAAGCAACTAACGAAACTCAAAAAAGAGGATATATATTTAGGCTTCCTCGGTGGACCAGATATTGTTTTTGACAAAACAGGGTAAATCCTCCCAAAAACGAGATAATATGGTCACTTTGGTCAGCCTAGAAAATCAGCAATGCGATATCAAAGGTTCGCACAATCCCCAAGACTATATAAATGAACGTTTTAAACTTACGTTCTGGCAGTGCCAGTGAAACAGCGTCTGAGTGTCGCCGTCGGTCATCTGATGTGCCAGCTGTGTCTCGCGCACGCCAAGCAACACCTTCCAGCAAGAGTCTAGATCCATGTCTCAATGCAGAATGAAGGTGAATACGCCTCGTCGAGTCAGGTCCTTCATCAGAATGCGCCATTTTACAGAAATTTTTATTGTTAGTATTCTAAGCCATTAAATCACACTGCAACTGAGATAAAGGCACGTATCTAAGAATGGAGACCACTTACTACCCTCTCTATCCTCTGATATTCAATCACCAGTCTCGGTGTGAATACCAAACTTGTCGCGACTTAAGGCTTGGCTATCACTCAGTCGCATTTACCATCTTCGTGTCACTTATTACTGAATAATTACTGTGTCTTCGTTACTGTCTCGTCGAGATTAGCGGTTCCAAATGTAGTGGTCGCGAGCCGCTGGGGCTGAGCAAAATCAAGTTCCTGAGTTATAGACTTGGTCGACTATAGATCATACTAGTTGTCTAATTGGACCAATCAGGGCTAAATGAATCTCATTTTAATTTGATTTGTGATATGCTTGTATTAGGGTTACCATGCGTCTTCTTTTAAGAGGATTTGTCCTCTTTTTTGACTTTTTAGAAAGTGTCCGCGGAGGACGCGCTTTTGTCCTCTTTTTTGAGATTTTGTCCTCTTTTTTGAGAGTTTAGGTCATATTTATAACAAAATGCGACTGATATGCCGTAAATCAGCACCGAAGTGACGCTACGGCGGGTATATCGGGAGCTGCGCGGAAAGTTGACCTTTTTTTAGTCAACCACCTGACAATGTGGAGTAGAAAACGGTATTTTGGGCGCTGAGCGAGAAAGTTGACCTTTTTAATTTTGTTTTTAGTCAACCGAACACAGAGTGGGAAAATCTGACCGTTTTTTGAGAATTCTTCTCCGGTTTTGCAAGTCTGAAAATTCTGAAAAAGTGTCCTCTTTTCCGATTTCCAAAATATGGTAACCCTACTTGTATGCTCCAATTTTAATTCTAATGTAATTCTTGATTTTCCTAAAAATGCTACAGGAGAGCTGTATTGTGCAAAACGAGCCTGGCCTGCTGTACAGACATTTGCCATTCCCTTGCTTTATGAGAATGAGCTCTGACTTGTTACGAACTGAACTTCATTCAATCTCCAAGTTTTCCCGAATTCAGTAATCCTAATATTAATCTACTATGTAGCAGTGTTGGGATGACTCGAGTCATGACTTGACTCGAGTCAGACTCGAGTCACCTTTTTCATCTGACTTGACTTGACTCGAGTCACTTTGCTAAAATGACTTGACTTGACTTGACTCGAGGCTTCAGAAAAGTGGAT
Organism: Botryllus schlosseri; assembly: GCF_051294905.1. Classification (NCBI taxonomy): domain Eukaryota; kingdom Metazoa; phylum Chordata; class Ascidiacea; order Stolidobranchia; family Styelidae; genus Botryllus; species Botryllus schlosseri. The sequence continues at coordinate 26,694,160 of NC_137242.1, read as the reverse complement.
AGACTCGTGACTCGGAGCAAAATTCACGAGTCAATTTCAAGTCATCAAGTAATCGGTGTCGATAAAAATTGCTGTATCTTCCCTATGTTCGGATTGTCCGCGAAACGCAAATGTAACCCGTGAGAGCGACCAATCATTCAATGATCGTGTGTTTTGCTGAGCCTCCATTGTTCTCTCATAAATAACTCGGTCACAAACGAAGTGATCGAAGCTTACAGCTAGACGTTGTTGTAAATTAATAGTAAAATAATTTAATACCAAAATATCCATTTCTGTTCTCCTTCTTACTTTAGCCAAAGCTCTTGTTTTATTGGAATTTAATTCGAATATAGCTATATACTCCTCAAACATTTGGCGCAGGCTCGAATTTTATCTTATCAGTATGTCAATGGGTAATGTATTGCATCTTAGCAATTCGTTTCTCAATTTCAACAGTTCTACGTATATGTGAGCAATACAGCGCCTTCTTGCATTTAATTCTATATTCGTTCATCGGTTCAGAAGCAATGACCACTCAATCTGTATTTCAGAACCTAGCAAAATGCAATGACGTAATCATGCCTCATACTTCGAAAAGGCAACTTGACTTGAATTGTGACTTGACTCGTGACTTGACTTGACTTGACTCGACTTGACTCGAGTCACCTTTAAAAATCGAGTGACTTGACTTGACTCGAGTCACCTTTGAAAATCGATTGACTTGACTTGACTCGAGTCAAAATGTGCAATGACTCGAAATGACTCGTGACTCGAAGGTAGTGACTTGATCCCAACACTGCTATGTAGAAAACTGTGTAGCTATCATTGTAATTTAAATCTAATTTGAAAAAAAAGATTATCATTTAATTGTCAAGTTCTGTCTCAGTGATTCTCAGTGTTTCTGACTCGAGAATGAGTTCGAGTCTGGTCGAGTGTCCCAGTATCACTCGTTATGGCGTCATAACAATATGAAAAATGTAGAAAGTTCAAATATCAACCTTTTTCGACCGCATCTATTTCATTGCACTTTGTGACAATGCTGTGGATTGATCGCGACTACACAGAAATGTCATTTCCACTAAGGTGCGTAGCTACCAGTCTCATATTTTTCTGCGTATGGTTACGAAATTTTGATATCTGAAAAGAGGACGCTTTTTAAGAGCTCTAAAAGCTGTAATACCGGAAAAGAAAATGGGCAATTTTAAAAGTTTTCGACCAATAGTACCTGCCTGTGCTTACTAAAAAAGGTCTTTACTGTGACCCGACTCCCGAAATACCCACTTTTTACGATACGCCAGTGGTGCTGATTGAAAAAGGTCATCACTTCGACGCGACATCCGTTTTGTCGGATTTTTCACGGAATTCTGACGTTCGCTACATCGAGGTCGAGTTTTTAACGGCAATTTATTACTATTTGTAGAAAAAGAGGACATGTAGACGTCCTCCGAGGACACTTTCAATTTATTGAAAAAAGAGGACAAATATTTCTAAGTGGGACATAAGGTAACCCTAGTTTTACGCCCGATCGAGGATGCGAGGATTCCAGGGTTGTAAGCAAGTCAACTGGCCCCAAGTCACAAGTCAATATCCCTTTTATAGTTTTGATTCGAGTCTCTACGAGTCATTTTCAGTTCACCGCTGAGTCAAGTCCGAGTCCATGTGCAAAGAGTAAAGCTCGAGTCGTAGTGTTACGAAGCGAGTTCCAGTCCTAATTCATAATGCTTATTAATGTTCACACCCGAGTTCAAGTCATGTTCAATTAATTTTTAACTCTGGGTGAAACGTATCCCTGGTATTCATAATATACTCATTTATCATATACTCACGATGACTGCTTTGACGATAGCGCTGCTCTTAACAGGTTAATTCGAACTGATAAAGGACAGTTTTTGTCCCGATTTGTTTCGAATGATATGATTTGGTCGATTCATACGGAAGACCCGTGTACAAGTCTAGTCAATGAAAAAGTGACTCAAGTCGAGTCAAGTCAAGTCAATTTCCATAATAAAGCAACTGATCAAGGAAAATTGAGTCACCGAAAAATTGCGACTCAAGTCGAGTCTCGAGTCATAACAACCCTGTCTGTTATGATATCACAGACGAATGATTTACTGGCGATTTGGTCATGCTATTTCTTTATCATTCTTGCAGAAAGAGCAGCTCTACAGAACTCTCTCTGACTTGTTCATTGCCGGTACGGAAACTACATCCGCCACAATTTCGTGGGGGATGCTGCTGCTCGTCCATCACCCGGATATCCGGATTAAACTATACGAAGAGATAAAGACAGTAGTAGGTTGGTATTTGATATGACCTATAGGTCCAATATTATTTCAAAATAAGACATTGCATAACGATGTAGAATACCTCATGCTATTGCAATCATCGATGATACAACAGTGGTTTCAAAGTATTTTATAATCGACAACAGCGTTCTAGCGTTCGTCAAAGCATCTCTATTGTGCAGGCGAAGATAAATCTGATCCCTCTCACTTTCTCTCACGCTCTCTCTATCTCTTTCTCTCCCTCTCTCTCTCTCTCTCTCTCTCTCTTCCTCTCTCTTTCTCTCTCTCTCTTTCTCTTCCTCTCTCTTTCTCTCTCTCTTTCTCTTACATGCTTCGTCACGTGTCCACCAGGTGACCATTCAACATACTCAGTATTAGACACTTGGTGGCCACCATAATAATAATGCTAGTCAATATATAAATGCACAGCAAACGGTGAGCGGCCAGTAGACTTGGACAACTAGAAAAATTTCAGTTTTTCCAAATTAGATTAGAATTAGAATTGGAGCTACACGTTGATTTCAAAATTAGATTAGAATTAGAATTAGAGCTACACGTTGTTTTCAAAATTAGATTAGAATTAGAATTAGAACTACACGTTGTTTTCAAAATTAGATTAGAATTAGAACCAGAGCTACACATATTTTTACAAATTAGATTAGAATTAGAATTAGAGCTACACGTTGTTTTCAAAATTAGATTAGAATTAGAATTAGAGCTACACGTTGTTTTCAAAATTAGATTAGAATTAGAATTAGAGCTACACGTTGTTTTCAAAATTAGATTAGAATTAGAACTAGAGCTACACATATTTTTACAAATTAGATTAGAATTAAAATTAGAGCTACCTATTTTTTCCATATTAGATTAGAATTAGAATTAGAATTACTGAAATCGAAAAAAAACTGAAAATTGAATGAAATTATGAATGAGAAGTAAATACAGCCAAAAGTTCAGTTCATATGACATCAGAGCAGTGTTGGGATCAAGTCACTACCTTCGAGTCACGAGTCATCTCGATTCATTGCAGATTTTGACTCGAGTCAAGTCAAGTCAATCGACATTCGAAGGTGACTCGAGTCAAGTCAAGTCACCTGATTTTTGGAGCTGACTCGAGTCGAGTCGAGTCAAGTCAAGTCACAAGTCAAGTTACAATTCAAGTCAAATTGAATTTTCGTAGTATGAGTGATGATTCAAAGTCATTACATTTTGCTAGCTGTGGGGAAGACAGATCAATTTGCCATTTATCTTGAGTCAAATAAAGAATATAAAGTTAAATGATCATGCAGAAATACGTTGTATCGTTCACGCACACGCAGAACTGCTATTAAAATACGCGAGTAGCTGTACAGTTATATGCTACAGTGAGTTATTATCAGCCAAAGTATAGGACCGAATACGAAGCCCCGAGAAGTTGAAACCAATTGGTCGGCTTCAATAGCCTACACCAGGCGTCGGCAACCTTTTGCTAGTCGCGAGCCAAATTTCGGGTGTACAACTTTTTGGCGGGCCGGAATTTTTCTTAGTACTATATTTTACGCTCACTTCGGTATATTATCCTACATTGCTGCAATCTCAATCATACCAATCAGAAGACACATGTATTTACACTTCAACAACACAGAATAAATGTGACAATTGACAACAGCTTGCTTTGTGAAAGGTTTTCAACTTCTGGTAACAAGTCAGATGAAACATGAATCAGACCCTATTCAAAATGGACGTCCGAAATACGTGATCTTAGCTTGCTCTTCGTGAATTTCATTGTTCAAAACTATTGTTCACGTGCGTACTAAGCACTGATCCAGTCTAGTCTATTTCCATCTCCTACTTCAACCACCTTCGTTTTATGGCGTAACAATAAACTAATACGATGTAGGCTACTATTATATCGTAGCAATGCCGCATTTTTTCATGCAGTGCTGCACTGCAGATTGAAACTCATTATGAAACGGCGGGCCGTATTCTTGTGATAACTAATTATTATGTCGCGGGCCGGACGATTTCGCTTGGCGGGCCGGATCCGGCCCGCGGGCCGTAGGTTGCCGACCCTTGGCCTACACTATGCCCATCTACACATCCGTAAGAATTTAAACGCACGCACTATATTTGTTTGATTTAAATCATACAAGGGGGTTGGCAAAGGTGAGCACTGCGCTACGTAAGCATTGAGCTGTCTAATAAACAGAGACACATTGCTATTATATAAATCTACTACTAGTACGAAAACGTAAGCTGTGACCGTTTCGTTTGCGGTCACTCTTGATGTGATGTAACAATGGCGGATCAGTGTAACGTACAATCAGTGAATGACTGGTTGCTCTCACGAGTGACACCGGCGTATCTCGAACAATCCGAACATACACAAGATACAGTGATTTAATCGACGCCGTTTACTTAATGACTTGAGATTGACTCGTAAATTTTGCTCCGAGTCACGAGTCAATGCAGATTTCTGAAGCTCCGAGTTAAGTCAAGTCAAGTCATTTTTCCAAAGCGCGTCGAGTCAAGTCAAGTCATACGAAAAAGTCAAGTCATGACTCGAGTCATTCCAACACTGCATCAGAGTGCATTTCCATAACCATGATAATGGTGATGGGTAACGTCTGTACACTAAGCTTGGTTAGTTTTGCTCTGTATACCAGGTGTCATCAACATGCGGCCCACGAGATCATATTTTGCGGTTGGCGATCTGATTCCTGATTTTGAAAGAACGCGAAATAAAGGATTTTGAAATGATGAAATTGATTTCAGTTTCAAATTATTGTTGTTGTTGTTTCAAAAAAGCTATTTGAACACTTCGTCACTAGCTGAAATGGCTTCAGCGATGGCAACAGCATTCCATAGATGGAGAGTCAGCTGGTATGAACAAGCATATTTCCTTGACGTGTGATGGCTCGGACAGCACTGCCAAGACCGCGACGCTTAGTAAACGGCCTAGGGTCATCGCTGCGAGTTCTCGAATACTAGGCTTACCATATTTTGGAAATCTAAAAAGAGGACACTTTTTCAGAAAGTTCAGACTTGCAAAACCGGAGAAGAATTCTCAAAAACCGGTGAATTTTTCCCACATTACCAAGTGGAAGACTAAAAAAAAAAGTCTTATTTTCGCTCAGAGCTCAAAATACCGTTTTTCTCCCCACATTGTCCGGTGGAAGACTAATAAAAAAGGTCTTCTTTTCGCTCAGAGCTAAAATCACCGTTTTTCACTCCGAAATACCCGCAGGAGCGTCACTTCTGTACTAATTTGCGGCATATCACTCGCAATTTGCTCTAAATCTGACCTAAATTTTCAAAAAAGAGGACAAAATCTCAAAAAAAGAGGACAAAAGGGCGTCCTCCGAGGACACTTTCAAAAAAGTCAAAAAAGAGGACAAATTCTCTTAAAAGAGGACGTATGGTAAGCCTATCGAATAGCAGCAGCCTTGAGATGAGGTAAAAGATGTTTTTCTTTTCCAGTAACTCAAAACATCACATTCCATGATCTCTAGGGTTACCATATTTTGGAAATCTGAAAAGAAGACACTTTTTTAGAATTTTCAGACTTGCAAAACCGGAGGAGAATTCTCAAAAAACGCAAAATTATTCCCACTTTGCGGTCGGTTGACTAAAAAAAAAAGTTCACAGCACCCAAAATACCGTTTTTCCTCCACATTGTCAGGTGATTGACTGAAAAAAGGTCAACTTTCCGCCCAGCTCCCGAAATACCCGCCGGAGCTTCACTCCGGTGCTGATTGGGGTGCGGCAGTTACGGTCCTGAGGAAATCTTACGCAATGTTCATGCTACCATGTTAAACCATGGTATTTCGCCATTCCCAGAAAATAATGCGCTATTGAATTGATATCAGTATCGCTCAAGCGTACGATACCATACTAAAAAAATATCTCTTCCATGAGGTGCATGTGATTGTAAATTCTCATTTCTTAGCGGAGCGCAATATTTACCTTTGTGGGCCGCACTTGTACCTCGGTTTCAGACTTCAGTGATAACACTATTTCGCCCTGGGAATGTTCCATCTAATTTTTCACGAGTCTGCGCGCCTGCGTGGTCCATTGGACAACAATGCCCAACGACTAAAAAGAAAACATCACTTCGGAATTTTTGTGCGCAGCTTAGATTTTCTGTGCGCAGAGACCGTATCAGCACTGCGCATTTGCGCACGTGCGCAGCTTAGAGGGAACATTGCCTGGAGCCCATACTAATATCATTATACGTTGCATTAACTCGCGCGCGGCGCGAAGAACAATTTTGAATAGCATAAATCTGCTTGAAAATAACATTGTTCATGTTGATTTACGAAAAACTTTGGAGCCTGCTTCAAGCCTTCAAATTCCGGACATTTAGGCATATTTTAGAAATTCCTCCCGGACGCAGATTGAAATTCCGGACGTATGGCAACCCTACCCTAGACTCCGTGATATACCATAATATATCATTATGTGTGAAACTCTGTATAGGCTTGAAAGCAAGTACATAAATTTTGAAGTAACATTTTCTAATCATTTTAGGGGTCCGGCTCGCGAGTGCTCTGAAGGTTGGAATTCGGCCCGCGACGCAAGTTGAGTGTGACAATCCTGGATTAGACACTAAAATCGCTAAAATATCCAATTTCTACGTGGTAACATCGCGCATAATTTATTTTGACGAAATATTCAAGTGAATTTTTTTCCCGCTGCGAGCGATTTACCTCCAGCTCGAAATTGTTGCTCTGTGTATCGTCTGAATTTCATGTGGTAATTTTCTCATCAATCATAACCTCCAATGCCATCAAACTATGCCTTGGAATTGCAAACATGCTGGTCAGTCTTTTTAACATGTTTGTGATATGACGAAAAGGGGTGCGACATTTTTCACTATCATCAAGGGGCGTGTCTGAAAAGTTTGAAAACCACTGATTTAGTGGATTAGTCGTCACTTGAAATCTAATTTATATCAGTTATTCCTAAAAATTTTAGCTCGCGACTCAAATCTGTGTTTTGGTGGAATCTCGCGAGCCAAGCCTCACATATCGAAATGACGCATTCAAACTTAGCATGCTTTTATACGCTTTTACGGGCATGTATGACAAAGAGAACGCACACACACCCAGTAGTTGTAAGCGAAGCCGTTCTATGAAACATGTGTGACGAACGCGATTTAAAAATGGGGTAACATTATTTTCCTCTGCCGGTTGCATTTGTTCTTCTGGGTTCAGATTGCAGTGATAGGATTATTCGGTGCAAACCATTTCGACCACTGCACATAACAATATCGAAGATTTTGGTCAACCAGCGACGGTCATATTGGGCCAACGTGTTATGGCCAGCGATGTTTTCCCACCGCACTTTGCTCAGTCGGATGCCTACCGAAACTTCATGTCTTCACGTGTTCCGACTCTACAAGGGTCAGCACCGAAAACCTGTGTCCCGCACCCGCTCGTTGTGCATTCCAGACTAATTCATCTCATCTCCGACGATGTTAGTCGATACTAGAAATATACCGTTCTTACCCATTTGGTATTACAATAAGATGTGTTCCAGTTAATTATACTTATCTAAAAAATATGCGGTGTGGCAGATACAGCTCTGCTCTTTACTTCCCTCTACACTCACCTCCACACTTACCCGCTCGAGTTGGAGCTTTCCATGGAAACCAATGTCGGACAAATCTTATCTTGGAATCAAATTGGTGTAACACCAAGATCGGCACGTTTTCATGATCAAGTCATATTTTCGTCACCACTTTTCTGCATGTCTCTCTTATCGACTTTAGGGTACTAAGCCCTACACGCTGACCTCCGATATGCACAGGCTATATCCACATGAGATCGCACGGAGCACGTAGAAATATAGTTTTGTTCCAAGAAATTATACAAAAATCACATACATAGTAAGAGATCGCTCCGGTGGGGTCGCGACCCATACTTTAAGAACCCCTTCAATATATTATGCCCTCAAAGTATATATCACAATAATTACTATGTGACGTAAAGGGTCAAGACGGGTTGAATATCACCTAATTAAAATAATTCGTGGCTTGCCTTCTCATTGGCACGATATATTGAGTAATATGCAAAATCGTGACGACTTACAATACGCCGCTCCCTGTATGGTCAAGAAACGTGTGGCGAATTAGCCATACATTGATTCTATGGGCAATGGTGATATGTGTACAATGTGCATTTATAGTCATTTGGCATGTAGGATGAGTTATCTAGATGTGACAGGTGTGTTAGTACTGACGTTGTGCGCCTTGCTGTACTTTTGCTATAAGTCAAGCCATAAGAAGCATGCACCGGGACCTTGGGGCGTACCCCTGTTGGGTTATCTACCATTTCTTGGGGATCACCCTGCGCGGAAATATTTCGAACTGTCGAAGAAATACGGTCCGATTATAACCGTTAAACTGGGGCCGGAAACATTTACCGTGCTGAATGATTATGAATCGATTCAAGAGGTGGGTTCAGACTTTTACAACTATCAGCTTTTCCATATTAGACTAGAATTATAATTGACGAATTCTCAAAATTTTGGCAATTAAATCAAATTCCGAAGTAGAAGAAAATACTAAAAATCAAGTTTAGTTCATATAAAATCGGACTTCATTCTCATAAGTATAGGAATGACAAATATCTGTTCCCCAAACGTGGCTTGTTTCGCACTAACCAGTTCTCCCGGAGCATTTTCCGGTAAAATCTGTAATTTGATTAGAGCGTAGAACATTTCACAAATTAGATTATAATTAGATTACCAGCGTTTCGATCCATAGAATTATTCGGTTGTCCGCAACCGGGTTAAAGTCGGGCTTATGAAGACGGGTGCGGTCCAAACCCTTTCACGCCACATATGTCACGCCAGTGCCCCGAGAATAGGCAGCGATACTACTTTCATATATTGACAGGCATTGGTTAAGAATTCGAAAGTGTTTGCTGGACGGCCAAGCAATGGATTCAGCCCTTCAATCGGAATAGTATTTCATCAATACGATCGCGAATACAGAATACATCAAAAGCTAATATGCAAAACGCTAAGGGGGTAAGTATAGCCTACTAACCGAACATATAGCCAGAACCTACATGTGAGTACCCGCTCGGTCGTTGATTCTATTTAACTATCGGATGAGGATGGCTACTATATCTTCCAGGTTCGACTGAATCGGAAGACTTGCAGATTAGGCAGTTATATTGTAACCAGGGATGTAACCATATCTCACGGTTCCCAGTCAGCACAAGTCAATCTCACTTTCATAGTTTTGACTCGGGTCACATCGAGTCATTTTCAATTCACCACCGAGTCAAGTCCGACTCCAAGTCAGGAAGCAACGGATCGATGCCGAGTCGTAGTATTGAGAATAGAGTCCGAGACCCAGTGCTACTGTATATTACTGTTTAGTCTCGAGTTCGAGTCGTGTTCAACTCAATACTACGACTCGGACTTGACACTTCCACACCGAATTAGACTCGGATGTGATATGGGGGTGAATTGAAGATGACTCGACTTGGAGTCGAGTCAAAACTACAAAAATAAGATTGACTTGTGACTCGAAAGATTGTGACTGGGTTACAAACGTAGACCTACGAAACATTCTAAACCGCGTTTTACGACCAGGTTCGGTGCAGCAAACGAAAGTATCGAAGCAAAGGTACTCGAAGAAGTCGATTGTGTCCTCCATGAAATTAGGCTTTCAAATGGAAAGTCTATTAACTGCCGGGTAAGCTAGAGCACAAGTATATTGCTTCCTGTTGCAGCATGGCTAGGCAATAGGCATGCATTTAAACTAGAGGTGTTTGAGAACAATTTGTCGAAACAAATTTGTGTGTTTTTTTCGAAAATGGTTGAATTGTGTCGTAATTGCGTAAATACATTTTAAAAACATGTAGTATGAGCCTTAAGTCGACTTGCACTAGATATAGTCTACGCGTACGGAACCGAACAGATGCGCTGGTGATAATGACGGCCGATCACAAAAATGCTGCATGACGAGGTATTCGTGGTCTAAGATTTCTTGGTCCGTTTATGACGGGTGAAAAACTTTTTTCGCCAAAGGCTCCGTATTGACAGTATATACTGATTTGTAATTCTTAAGGAGCCGTATGAGTATGACAATGTCGATCCACGATGACTTCACCTTTAAAAATACGTGGCCTCGTTGCTAAAAAAAAACTTATTTTAAAGAATGGTCATGTTTTAAACATGGTGGTTTTGTATTGATTTTTGTTTTAAATGCAGCCCTAAGTACGGCGACATAACTACCACATTGTGAGAGAGGCAAGGGTGAAGTTGATTATTACATAGTCGCAATTGGTATTGATGTTAATTCATTTTTAGAGGCTCATGGGTCAAGCAACAGCAAACGTCACAAGCAACGTGATTTTAGGATCTCGCTACTCGTACCAGAACGAAGACTTCCAAGAGATGGTTCGATACGTCAGTTGCGAGTAAGCTACCTAGAGTTGGTATAACGTTCATTCCAATTCAAACTAAATTATTACCGATCTGTATATAGTGTCACAGCGGACAAGGTGACTTCGCTATGCTTGAACTTGTTGATGGTGGCTCCATCTCTGCGGTACATGCCTCCATTTGCGAAAGCATACAAAGTTATTTTGGATGGGCGAGAGCGAATGAGAGGTAAAATACATCGATGGTTCTTAACGGGGGTTCCCTGAGGCAAGGTTTTCGCTATGGATTTGAACACACGCACTTGACACGAGGCATGACGACAGTCAAATCCGATTCGAGTCTAAGTCTTTTGTTGACTCGACTTGAATGGAGTCACTTTATTCAATATAGAACAGGGGTGTCAAACTAAAATTACGTCGCTGGCCGGATTCAACCCTTCAGATCGCTCGCGGCCGCTTCACCCAAATGATGCCAAAATATTGCCGCAATATCCATGCCCCTGTATTTTCTTTGAATACAATATTATCAAGCCTATACAGTATACACAATATAGTTCATTACATTATATTACGGATCATAGAGGTTCTATTCTAGCAACACCTGTATTTGTAAGCAATGATTGGGACCGCTGAAACAGTGGCTCTAACGATGATGTAAGTCGGGGGTGTCAAACTCAACTGGCGCCATGAGCTGGACTCAAACCTTTAGATCTCTCGTAGGCCGTTACCAGTCAAATTATCTCAAATCGTTGCCTCAAAATCCGTTCACGTGCTTTTATATGAATACATCGTTATCAAGCCTGAGTTCGTGATAGTAGATTAGATTATATTACGGATGGTATTAGGGATTTTATTTTAGTAACAAACGATCGAGTTGATTGGCCGGTTGAATACAGCTATAAACCTTTAACATAGCGGCACTAACTACGATATAAGCTCGCATATTTCTATTATGGTCCTTTGGACGTAATCTGTCGTTCTCCCCGAGTTGGGTATGCGCTGCGATTATTGCAAGAGATATCACTCCAATAAACATGCACGTTGAAATTTGGTTCATCAGTATTAATTCACGATTCCGTTTTATGTGGAGGCCGGAGACCTTTGGAGTCAAAACTTATACATAGGTGTGACAACATATGTTTGAATAAAATTGTGTGATTGTTTTATTCTCCATGTAGCTTGCATATAACGATTGCGATTTCGCGTCTGAGAAGAACTAATTTTAGAAATTGGATGTCTATGTCAGTGACTTGGTTCCTAATAGTGACTGGAGTAAAACCATATATTACCGCTGTGGAATGGTTATGATGCTGCCAATAAACATAGCTCGACATGGTTTGTCTAACTAAAAACCTAAACATTTGTTAGAAATGTGCTGGAGAATACAAATACTTTCTCATCTACTCGGAATGGCTTCGCCGGCCGGATTAAGTCATCTGTCCCGCGGGCCACGTGCTTGGCATTCCTGATATAAAAAATGAGACGAATCGGCTGCAGTCAATATTTCTCTTCGAGAGTAGGGTTGCATTTATTACAAAAATTAAGTTAAAGCAAACATGTTTAAAACAAGGCCCTTGTTTAAAACATGTTTTTTATCGAGTTTTTTTAAGCCATGACGTCACGAATATTCGATTGTGACGTCATAGTGGACTGACATTGTCAATTGAAAATGTAGGGTAAATATAGCTCCTTTGACGAAATATATACGTTCTATAGCTGTTAAACTGATTATTTAGAGGGTTCCAACTTCCAACTATACCACATGGTATACGTCGACTTTATCGGGTGGTAATCGTCCGTAGGCTCATACAACAGGTTTTTGGAAAGTATTTACACAATTATGGCATAATTATACAACTTAGAAAAACACAATATTTTTTAAAAGGCCTTTGTTTAAAACAGTATTTTAAGCAAAGTTTTTTAAACAACCATTTGTTTTAAATACAACCATATAGTCGAGACACATCAGACCAGAGACTGTCTTTTATCTCTTTAAATAAACCTGTTAGGAGTAGAGGGTGCTAAGGTAGTCATCGTTGTTACCAAAGCAGTAGTAACGATTTTACAGTAAATGATAAATGATACCTTTATTCCGCAGATATCATTCAAAAGGTAGTGGAGGAACACCGTGCCGATTTCGATCCGCATATTCCACGCGATTACATCGATCAATATTTGGTCAACATGGACAGCAACGACGAAAAAGCCTCTTCGTTTTCAGTAGGATATATACTTAGTATCGGCTTCATTAGGCTTATCTAATGTCCTCTTTCAGGAGAATTTGCCCTCCTTACACGAGAAAAGAGAATTGTCCTCCGAGGATCCACGAAAATGCTCAAATGTCCTCATTCAACAACACTTTAAGACGAGACGTTTTATTTATTTCCAGGCAATGACTAAAGCCATGACATATGCTAAATTATTTATTTAAAAGGATTTTCTAACAAATTAGCTTAGTAGTTCAACCGTCTTGATCGTTTTTTCTAAACATTGTTCTCTCTAACATATATGGGCTTTTCTAAATGCGAGGTTCTGTCGATATTTTTGGGTGAAATTTCGAACTGAACAGACTTTTTAGTAGGATAAGTAGGTTGTATATAATATCGATGATGTTTCCTGTAACAAATTTCAAGAACTCGTTAAAAACTGACCATTCCTATAATATATCATATTTGGGTGCTGAAAATATATTAGGACGATAGGAGGTATACTTTATTATTGGCTACATGGCAATAACAAAATGTAACATTTATCCGACGATTTCGTCATTCAATTTCAGTATTATTCTTGCAGAGAGAGCAGCTCTACAGAATTATATCTGACTTGTTCATTGCCGGTACGGAAACTACCTCCAGCACCATTGCATGGGCGCTGCTCTTGCTCGTCCATCGCCCCGATATCCAAAGCAAACTATACGAAGAGATAAGAAAAGTAGTAGGTTGGTATTTGATATGGTCTGAATTCGGCTCTACAGTTTTTAAAATAAGAGATTAGCATAACTATATAATTAATTGAATCATTTTTAATGTGGAACTTTCACTGTGTCTCTAAGGAGACGAACGTCCGTCGCAGAAACACAAAAGTCAAATGCCGTATTTCAACGCGTTCATTCAAGAGCTGATGAGACATAGAACCTTAATACCTCTGGCGCTGCCGCATTGCGTTTTAGAGGACGTGTCCATCAACGGCCACGACATTCCGAAAGGCGGAGCGGTTAGTAAGCGTGATTACCACACCTGGTGTGCACCGTACGTACAAGCATTAGCAATTTCAATGCGTTATACAATTGCATAGTATTTCAGGGTTGATATTCACTAAATAGGAAAGAATGATATCTGATTTTGATATGAACTGGACATGATTTTTGTTGTATTTGTTTTTAATTGGGGATTTAATTCAATTGGCAATTTTTTGCAGGCTCAGTAATACTACTTTTAATCTGATTCCTAAAAACTGAAAATTTTCTAGTTGTACAAATCTGATGTCAGTCATTTTCTAATTAAGGTATTGATAAATTTGTGGGCTGTTCACCATAACCCGGATTACTTCAAACATCCCGAGGAGTTCACCCCAGAAAGATTTATCGACGATAACGGCGCGTTTTTCAAAGACCCAAAGATAATTGCCTTTTCTGCCGGTCCGCGAGCTTGCCCTGGAGAATACATTGGGAAGTTACAAGTATTCCAATTTCTTTCGGGCGTTATACAGAACTATGAACTTCACAAGGATGACGCGGTACCTCTACCACCGTTTGACGAAGGAATCGTGGGTGCCGTCGAGATTCCAAAAGATTTTAAAGTAATCTTCAAGTTGAGATGAAACTTTTTTTCGCAGGATGAAATATTTCGCTGAAAAGCATTGATGTTGGCACATTGAAGTCATTTAAACTTTTCCGCACATATCCTCTTAATAATAACATTACTGACTGTGTATGGCAGGGGTTCTCAACTTCCCTTGTATAACGGGCCGCATTTGAACAGCCAAAGACGCCGCGGGCCGCAAAACATTATTACTTCGTATTTGTAGGCTACCATTAAATTTAGGCTACTGTAGCCTATTTACCAGTCGTATACGGGCATTTAGTACATTTTTATGCATTATAAAGCATTAATGGACAGCGTTTGTAAGTTAACGGTTGCTGATTTTTGTGAGAATATGACTGTATCTTCCAGCGACGCAAGTAAAACCCTTCATTGAACGTGCATTGCATTCGTGGTCGGTATATGCACCTTCAGCTCTTTCCAACAGAGAACCGACTTTTCTGTTTCAATGCTATAGCAAGCAAGCATAGGAATATGGTAACTTTTTCTTTACAGAGGCAATTATCACGTTGAGCTCTCAGTGATATGGGAACAAGTCTGGCGTTCGGGGTGATTTCTGAGCAAAATAAATCGACGTTCTTCTTTCTTTCCCTGGATGGAGCCCTGCACCAATAGTTACAGGGGTCAGCTTTGTCAAGTTGATTTTTTTTTGCTGGTCCCCTCTTCACATTTTCCCTGCCAGCATTTCCTCTGCAAATATGTCCACTCTCATAAAATGCACCGAGATAATTAGCTATGTAATTTTGTAGAGTCGGTGGATTCGTCCAATGCTAGGCGGCTAAAGTAGTCTACTCGACAACGTGTTTCAGAACATGCGATTAAAAGATCGACTGAAATTGCTGTTACCATTCTGGTCACGGTGGAATCAGACAACTATAGCTTCGAAATTTGTCAGGTCATATTGCGCTTGCTGCTAAGTTTCAGAACCAGCGAATATTCGCACAGTATGTTAAAGTTTTATTGAAACCACACCTTATCTAGCAGATTTCTCGGGTTTAGCTACATTCCACGCAATTCTGAACGATGCGCCTGTAACATCGTCGGCAATTTTAACAAGGCCTCGAAATATGGATTACCGGGCTTGGCACCTAGCTAGCAACGTTTTTTAAGATCAGGCGATATATATGACTCAAGAAGAAACTGTCGTGGCATCATTTAAATTTTTTACGCTTCGTTACGACAACTGTTCTTCGATAAATATGACATATCGGATCTCCATTTAGATCGGAGAAAGCAAATTCATTGTTCCACGCATAGTTACAAACCCAGTTTTCGCTGTTTAATTTCCCGTTACTTGTTCTTCTTGCCGTTCAAACCATTCGCGGTTAGTGAAACACTCATTGAAAATTTACTACGCAGCGAGATACTCTTGAACCAGAGTCCAGCCGGATACCGATTCAAAACGATAACAATAACTCGAGCATATATCAAGAAACCAGAACACATCAAAGAATCAGTAATCAAACGAAACAGAGACGGTGCGATAAAAGAGTCAAGTAGCTGAAATAATATTTAACAATACTGTGCCAGTAGTAATTGCGTTCATGATGAAAGATGTCGCGGGCCGCAATATGTACGTCTGCGGGCCGCGGGTTGAGAACCCCTGCTGTATGGAGTAGTTCTTTACCGCCTATTATTGTGCGCCACTGATCACAACGCTAACAAATTCAGAAATATGGCATATATCTAGGGCTACCATACGTCTTCGGCAGTTAGTGACGTTGGTTGAGATATCAAAACGTTATATTCCAACCCTAGACAATATGTTACACAGTAATACAGTAACCGGTATTTGTTGAATGGTTGGGGATCGAAAATACTACTAAATACAACTAACCTGACCCTAACCGCGTTTAATGCGATCCATGCCAATTACTGCATAGTACTACAGTACAGCACGGCTGCAATTTATCGAAGCAATTTATTGAATTCTCTGCTGTGTGCCTTTGCGTGCGACCACGAAGCGAACAGTTGATTTCCCGCTCAACTCGCACAAAGCCGTCACTCCTTTTATGTCGCATTAGATATGCAATAGTAATATGGTTAGTATAATATACGAAGTGTCATATCTCATTACCTTTATAATGTGACTGTTTTAGCCTTGTATATATCTCGAATCACTGATTTATCGTAGCATAGCAGCGTTTGCTGTCGTTCAGACAATCCATTACTCGGCCTACTATGTAGAAGTCTCATCGTCATTTTAAATAGGCATATTGATCAGCGCGTCATCGTGCGACTATCCGTGAAACATAATTTCCTGGCTGCTACATGTTGTGGCCTATTTGCAGTTGATGTACGCCGTGTATTTAGTAGGTGCCGAATGCATGCAATTTGCAGATAATTACGTCTAACTGGCAGCACGTTACCAGGCGAGAGCGTATAAGATTCCGTTTAAGCAATGAGGCGACACAGATATTCAAGATTATTTCCTTGTAGTCTCGTACGCCGATTATACACAGTATTCATTCGGTAGAATCGGCTTGTGTTTTGACTTGAATGCAGACGCCCATCGACTGCCGGATTGCATGTGCGAAAGTCAACTCGGATAATAATATAATCCTGGATTAGGCCACATTTGTAACGAAGAAATATAAACATGTAAAATTGCCAGTCGATGCTTCAATTTTCCAGACGCAAAGTAAAGAAGTAGCCTATACGAGCCAGCAACAGCTCTTCCAATTAATTCACCCACCAGTCGAATGTTCATTGTTCAATCGACAAATTCTACCTGCTGGTATATGTGCTGAGTATGGCTGAGCATAATGATGCAAGTACTCAAATATCAGTCGAGTATTAATTATAATGATTCGAGAAGAGTAGAGCGACATAATTTTTTGGAGTACTGGAATAAGCGCTCCTTGCTACTTAGAGTTCCTTTATCAACGAGAATTATCAACGAGAATTCTAGTTTCTATACTATTTTCCACTTTGGAATGCCGTAAAACTCGATTGCTCGTGGTAGCATACTAAGCATGTAATACAAAGCTAGGTGCGTACATGGAAATGACATATCGGCGAAGTCGTGATCAACACACAGCATGGTGACAGAGTGCAATTAAATAGGTATGGTCGACATAATTATCTTTGATGTGATGTAGAACTGGCATTATATTGTTTGCGGTCGCACAAAAGGTATGTATTTGAACTTTCCGCATCGGCCATTGCGCTGAGTAATTGTCATTAGCGAACTTGAGCTGCAATGCCGCGATGAACACGGACGTAAAGCCATCAGATCAGAGAATACTATCATAATCATCATAGTTATGTTAGACTCTTTATGTGGCATACGACTTACGAGTGAAGTTTGTGCGTCTTCGACGCGCGGCAGATCGGAACGAAATATTTGGTATTGCATATGCCTATACGGAGTAACATCTAGTTTTAGAGCCGCAGAAATAGCGTTCCGTGACTGCATTTTGCGTGTAAACACCACAGACAGCAACAATACTAAAGCTCGGGCCGACAAGTCCAATATTTCTGTAGTTAATTGAAATCCGGTGAGGGGTTGGGGTGGGTTTCATTTCAAAGATATCTACATTCGGATTGCGAATTTTTGCAGGCGGCGTCTGAAGTGAGGCATATATATATATATATAGTATTCAGTGAGAGTTGCAGCTCGAAGCTGCTACAGATCGACACGATTGCCTTACGGCGTATTGTAGTCGGCGTGGTCGAAAATGACAGTATGAATTTCAATCTCACGTAGAACGAGGGTGTAGCTAAAACTGTTGCGGAGAGGTGTGTCGTCTGATGACCTGCTAGAGTTGTAACCTGAGTCCCACGTAATGTGTGGCCGGGTAAATATACTTAGCTCTTTTAGTAGTAGACGCACATCCCTGCGTTAGTCCTTGATCTGACAACTTCAACGTGAATGCCACGACAGTATTGCCTCATATAGATATATTGGTCGAATATGCATGGAATATACA
This sequence comes from Botryllus schlosseri, assembly GCF_051294905.1. NCBI lineage: Eukaryota > Metazoa > Chordata > Ascidiacea > Stolidobranchia > Styelidae > Botryllus > Botryllus schlosseri. Next base: position 26,675,762 of record NC_137242.1, on the reverse strand, counting down.
GTAGGATATCGCATATGAGTCTGGCTTATAATTGAAATGCCCGGGCTGATAAATGGTCAGTCACGTGGTACGAAAAGAAAGACATAAATCACGTGATATACAGATATGAGAGAGAGCCAGGGCGTCACACTGTTTACATAGAGTAGGCTTACCATATTTCGGAAATGAAAAAAGAGGACACTTTTTTCAGAAATTTCAGACATGCAAAACTGGAGAAGAATTCTCAAAAACCGGTAAATTTCTCCCACTCCATGATCGATTGACTAAAAAAAAAAAAAAAAAGGTCTTCATCTCGCTGAGAGCTGAAATCACCGCTTTTTCCTCCGAAAAACACGCCGTAGCTTCACTTCTGCGCTAATTTGCGGAATATCACTCGCTATTTCCTCTAAATCTGACCTAAATTTTCAAAAAAGAGGACAAAATCTCAAAAAAGAGGACAAAAGGGCGTCCTCCGAGGACACTTTCAAAAAAGTCAAAAAAGAGGACAAATCCTCTTAAAAGAGGACGTATGGTAAGCCTAACATAGAGGGCTGTGTAGCGCAAAGTTTTACGACTAGATTGTTGTCTAATTAGACTTATTAGATGAAAATACTGTACAGGTAATCTAATTATAATCTAATTTGTGAAATGCTTCTTTGCTCTAATTCTAAATCTCCCCTAATTTGTCATATGTTTTTAGGTTCTCATTTTAATTCTAATCTAATTTATGGCTTTCCTGGAAATGTTACAGGTGAACTGTACAGTGTGAAACGAGCCAATCTTGCTTTGCCATTCTCTAGCTTATGAGTATGAACTGTGATACGAACTTAACTTTGTTCAAGTTCCACGTTTTCGTGAATTCAGTAATGTTAATTCTAATCTAATTTGCAAAAAAATGTATGGCGAGAATTCTAATTCTAATCTAATTTGAACAAAAAACTCTTTGCTGTAATTCTAATTCTAATCTCGTTTGGAAAAGTTACAATTTTTCAAATGCAGCGATATTGTATTCGGAATTTAAAGACGGTATTGACCGATTCAGCATTTCACAAATAGCATTGCGCTTTATGCACGCCGTTGATATTTCGATAGCGATCTGCGGAATCCTGGTTCCGTTTCCGTATACAGGCAACACCGGATTAATAAGCTTTGGATTCAATAACTGCGTGAAGATCTTCATACGAGGCCGCAATCCACTGATATGCCCGTTTGAATATACATATACATATATCATGGATACTAGACTATTTTGAGCAAAGGTCCAATTAGAAAAATATGGTCTTTGCTTACATCGAAAATTCAAAATTGCAAAAGTTTAATATGGAGATCGGAGTCATCAACACGGATACGATATTGTATTATAGGTTTTATCAAGGAGTCTATTGTCGGAGTGGTATCATGGAATATTTCGGTTTAACCGATGTGCTCCTAATCATTGCGGCAGGGCTGTTGTTTCTTCGGTATCTGTCAAAAGATAAAAGCGGTCCGCCGGGACCTTGGGGTTTGCCGCTGTTGGGATATCTTCCGTTTCTTGGGAGCGATCCCCCGCGAAAATATTTTGAACTTTCGAAGAAATACGGCCCTGTTATTTCGGTAAAACTCGGACCGGAAACGTTCACAGTGCTGAATGATTACGAAGTGATTCATGAGGTAAGGTTAATTGAAATATTGATTCTACAACTAAACACGATTCAATGCATATGCATAAGCTTAGCTTTGCAGGCTCATCACTATCAGTCAGTGAGATGTTTTCTATACGTAATTGCGTAATTCTTGATCAGCATATCCTCATTATACAGGCTAGCTGCACAAACCCTAAAGCAGACTAACCTCGACTTTTAAGTACAAATATCGACATTAGCTGCCAAGGTGGGGACTTGAAAACCATGCCGGCAGATATGCCCATTACCTGTATCCATTCTGCAATTTATTCATAGTAAATTAACAACCAGTCAATGGGTGTTCTAAAATAAATTGATTTGGATGTTCTGTAATCGTCACGAATATGGAGGCTATAGTAATACATATGCGAAGTTATATAAAATAACTTATCAATTTAAGAGAATAATATATTCATATCGTTTGCGATTATGCATGTTATTTCGTAATCTTAAATTTTGCCGATGTTTTAGCAATCATTTGTAATCAAGCCTTATTAGAGAGGCTCTTCCCACAGTTATATATAGCGTCGGCGAACTACCAATTGCTGGTTATTTACCTTGTCGCAAAATTTATTGTAAATCTTACATACCTTCATTACCTATCCCATTGTGCATTCTGTGATTGCCTTGGGCATATGAAAATATAATCTGCCGATTTTATATTATTATTGACCTACGTTTATTTTTGCTTATTTACGTACGTTCTTCCTTACGTTTTCACGCTAATTCAGCTGTTTGTAGCTGTTGCTGTTCTATGCATCAGCTGTCTTCATTTGGATCAGGCTTGGACACGATTTAAACTTCTATGAATTACAAAGAATAGTGTCTGCAGATAACCCATTAGACAGGCTTCTACGCCTATAAACGGCAGCTGAGGATTCCGGCTACCGCACAGAAACATACAATCTATTGTTGATATACAGCAGCGTTCTTTCCAATTCTCTACTAGCTGCAAACAAATACCACTGACGAGTGTCAGCCAAAAATATTCACGTTTATTTCAATATGAGTATATTGTGGAATTGTATTTTTAAGTTCTGTACCTGCAAGAAACAGATCAGTTTGAGTTGCTGCCCCTAAACTAAAGTCTTCCCGTTTACATATATGTTCTAGTTCTGTTCCAATGATATCTAATTATACTTCCAATCCTACACTCATGTATGGATCGATGTCAATCGGCAAGCGAAGTCACTGTCAGCAATGACCCAATATCAGAACAGGTCGACCCGCAGCTTTATTCGTTGCTTCGTGAGGCCTATAAAAGACACGAAACGATTTGCCTTGATACCAAGTATAGCAGGGGGTGTCAAACTCTACTTGTGCCGCGGGCCGGATTCAACCCTTCAGATCGCTTGCGGGCCGAACCAGTCAAATTGTGGTCGAATTTCAAATTGTTACCTCAAAATCAGTACCCGTGTATTCATATGAATGCATTGTTATCAAGCCAGTGTGTGTGTGTGTGTGTGTGTGATGTGCAATGCGTATGTTTGATAGTAGATTACATTATATTACCGATCACAGGGGTTCTATTCTAGAAACACCTTTATTCGCAAACAATCGAGTAAGCAAAAGTACTATGATCGGCCGGTGGAATAAGTTATAAACCGTTAAAACAGTGGCTCTAACGACGATATAAGCTGGCATACTTCTATTTTCCCGTTGTTTTTATCATAATCTGACCCGGGTTAGGCATGCGATGCGAGTAATACATCCGTATTAATTTGCGATTCGGGTTTATGTGGAGGCCGGGGACCTTTTGAGTCGAAATTGATACATAGGTGCGGCAGCAGATTTTTAAATTTAAAATCTGTGACTATTTTATTCTTCGTGTAAATTGCATTTGGCAATTACGTTTTCCCTTCTGAGAAGAACAGCTTTGCGGAATTGTCAATGTCAGTGACTTGGTGACTAGAGCGAAATCATGTAACCGCTGTCGGATGGTTATAATGCGGCCTCTAAACAAAACTCAGCATCCGTTGTCTCGAAGGATTATTTATTGGAAGTATTACCATTTAAAAACCTGAACATTTGTCAGAAATGTGCTGAATTATACAAGTATTTTCCTATCTATTCAGAATTGCTTCGCGGGCCGTATGTTTGACATCCCTGATGTATAGGTTTTGAGAGCAGATACACCGAGAACTCACAATCACTTGCGGCAGCCGTAGGGGGACTACACTTTAAATGTGATATGGTCTGAAATTGAAGATAAAATCGGGAAACAATATTTGGCAGCAATCATTTGCTTCAGAAAGTCACCGTAATGGAACTGTAGCTTAAAAAGAATCCTTACTATCCCCATCGCAGGCCAGCAGCATTAAAAAATGCATATGGTGTCACGGCTTCGCGCCTTCGCCTTCGCCCGTTGCGAAATTGCTGGCACGATTTATTCGCTGAAAATGGCATATTTGCTAAGTCGTGATCGACCCACAGCATTGTCAAAAAGTGCAATGAAATAGGCATGGTCGATATCCTAATAAATTATCACCATGTCATGTATAGAACTGGCAATAATTATATTCTTTGCGGTCGCATAAACAGTACATATTTGAACTTTCCGCGTCTTTCATACTGTTGTAGCGTCATAATGAGTGATACTAGAATACTCGAAGCGAAACCTCATACTCGATTCAGGATAGAATCACTCAGGTACTCAGTTTTCCGCTGCCCTACTTGGCATACCGTGACACCGACTCAAATTGATACCTCCAACCGACAGGCATTGGTGCGTAGAGGAGACGTATTCTCGGGGAGGCCCAACAACAAATTCACCGAATCCTTCAGTGGTGCGCGGGGAATATTATTTCACCAGTACGACAACGACTTGAAAATCCAGAGAAAGTTTGTACTAAAGACTCTCAGAGGGTGCGCTGCGGATGCTAACTGAGGTATGCGCGACGTCTAAATCTATTTTTCTCGACTAGGTTCGGAATTGAAAAAGAAAGCATAGAATCGAAGGTTTTGGACGAAGTCGAATATTTACTCGACGAAATTAGATCTACAAGTGAGGAACCTATCGACTGTCGGGTGAGATTTCTGAGTCTGAAGTTTTAAGAGAGTTTGATAGGTTTTTACCTAATGGGTTCTACATAGGAATATTGAGCAGTGATTCCTAAACTGTGTATCATGGCACACTAGTGCACCGCAATAGATCCGCAGGTGCAGCGCGAATCTTGAAAAGCCATTGATTCACGAAACGAACTGGGTTTTAATGTGTCGTTTCCACCAAAAAATGCATGAATTTTGGCTGCCATCTGTGTCGAAGATATCCTAATATTCTAGATAAGAGATACAACAGTTGTTATTAAAGAGTTTTATTCCACATCATCTTCAGGCGGTTCAGATAAGAAGTGATAGACATGTTTATTGCTTTTTTCCCCGAGTCCATGTCCGCCAAGTGTGCATTCAGCGTATTCAGTACCAGTCACTTGGTGGCCATAACAGTAGTACTAGTGGGTGCGCTAACAAGTATAATAGGTCGGCTCTCACAATCCGCTTCTATAATCGTATTCCATGTGTAAAAGTAACTTTAGTCATCATTTTACTAATTCAGGCAATTCTTCGGCGCTTTTTGGTAAATTGAAGGTAATCAATTTGCATCGCGTTTCTCAGACTACAGGCTAACGTATCAATACGCTAAGAGTGTTCCAGCGACTATTAGCGGAGTTTGGTTGATCAGTCCGTGTTCTATATTGAAATCAGAATGACTTTTTGCCTACTATAATAAACACGTATTTAACCATTTCTAGACTCTTTTGGCGCTCGCAACGGCAAATGTCACTTGCAACGTTATACTAGGATCTCGATACTCTTATCAAAATGAAGAATTTCAGGCAATGGTGAATGTCATAAAACAAGAGTATGTGGTCTACTCTATCACATGGTATATGTATAAAACTAAACATTTGGTATGCGTCATGGCTGTTTTACAGTGTCACGTCCGACAGGGTGACTTCTTTGTGCATAAATTTAATGATGGTTGCCCCGTCGCTGCGACACGTACCACCGTTTTCAAATGCATTCAAGGCTATTATGGATGGCAGAAATCTAATTACAGGTGATCTTTGTTATTTGTGTGTAGATCGTCGACTTCGAAATATCAGCAGCTGCATTAACTTCACACTCTTTCAACTCAACACATGAAGTTGCTATATTTAGTTAGTGTTGTATGTGACGCAATCTCCGAAGTGGACGAGAGTTTCTCTTTCAAATTATACATCTACATTAGTGTATAAAGAATCGTGACTTATACCGCAATATACACTTTGATGACACTTACGCTCTTTCGGCCTCTAACCATAAGACCAAGTGTACCCAATAAAACTACAGGCGACTGCAATGCGAATATATACTATAAGACGAAATATATTATCTAACATGTAGGTTGGATAGGTCTTGATATTTGGGCGATTCTCACATGCACAGAAGTTACAAAATCATATTTCCATGTCACAATAATGCGGCTAGATATACGAAATACGATATTTCGCACTATCAATAAGATGGTAGAATCTATGCAGGCATTACAATAGCCAATGCTACGCCAACTCGTAACAATATTTATGTCTGCGCTATTCGTGTGGTAGGCTACAGGAGAATGAATGTTCCCGAGATATATCAAATACTTATGTTTTCATCATATTTTATATTAAGATATGTTGGAAAAAGTAGTGCAAGAACACCGTGACAATTTGGACTCTCAGCACCCGCGGGATTTTATCGACGAATACTTGGTTGAAATTGACAAGAAGGATAAAGCAACTTGTTCGTTCCACGTAAGTAAACCAGTGGCTCCCATCCTCCCAACCATTTTGCACAATTCACCCTTTCAGCAAATATAGATGAGCTTGATTTAACTCCAAAATTTGGTGGTAATGGTGATGAATTGAATATAGCGAAGTTAACAAGGTATACTTCAGCATACCCATTGTATGTGACGGCAACCCTTGTTTCTTGGAAAACATACCAAATTATCTTTAAGATTTGAAGAGCTTATCTTGGAGGTACATACCTTCAATATGCACTTGAATAGTATATTGATATTGAAATGAACCCGAATATTTTCGGCTAACACTGGTCAGGGGTAGCCTAATCGTCAGGAACTGGTAGAGAATTGGAAAGAACATCGTATATCAACAATCGTATCTCCAAATATGACGTACCCGGCATCAAATTTCGAATAATCGAGGCGGAGAGAGCGCTTAAGCTCTATGTACTATTTTTAGATGGTACACAAACTCCTTTAGGTGCAGGCTTGGTTGGCGTATTTTGATAAAAGATTGTGTACCATCTAAAATTAGTACATTGAGCTTAAGCGCTCTCTCCGCCTCGATTATATCGAAGCCTAATACTAAATTAAGAATCGAATCACTCAGATACTAGATTTTGCTAAGACCTAATCGTATTGTGCATTGCACGTCTTGTTCATATAAAAATTATGGAGCCGCTGACTATTATAACCCAATGCGACAGTCGGAGAGAGTAGACAAATGACCTGAGCCTAGGGCCATTGATGGTTTTGGCCTGGAATCAGAAATATAAATGATTTCAAGTATAAGTGCTGCTGTTATAGACTCTCTACTGCACGTTGCTATAGCCTATATGTGACTGTTCGTTGAAGTTGAATTGACAAATTACACTCGAGCTGCCCTACTCAAGGCAGCATAATTCTCACAGTATGTATCATACCATCACTGTTTTAGGAGTCTCAACTTTACACGGCGATATCCGACTTGTTCATAGGCGGTACGGAAACCACCTCGACCACCATTCAATGGGCTATGCTGCTACTCGCCCATCGCCACGATATACAGACTAAATTGCAGGAAGAGATATCAAGAGTTGTTGGTTAGTTGACCGCAGATATTTATTGCGTGTCTCTCGATCCTGATATTGATTGTCGATTTTTTTCGGTTATATATATTTTGCGAAAGGCCCATGTGTATTTCGTCAATCAAACTTTCATATGTTAAGGCAACATAGATAGCGTTCACGAGGTAATCCCTATCTAGCACAGGGGCTCTTAACCTTTACAATGCAGACCTCTAAATTTGGTTTGGGTGGTTACGTGGACCCCCAAACCGCGACATTTGTGAAGCTGATGACTTTTTCCCAATCCTATCACAGCTTCATGCCATGTAGTCTATGTCATGTGAATTCGTAAAATAGACAAGGCTAAAAAGGACCTAGCTTATAAATAAGGACAATGTTGTTTTATAGTTGTATTTTCGAGACGGGCTTTTCATGGATCCCGTAAAACTAGTCCGCGGACTCCCAAGCGGTCCATGAACCCCAGGTTAGTTACTCATGATTTAGCTAGTATTATTTTGTCATAGGTAGCGCAATTGGACAAAAGTTCCAGTAACATTGCCTAAGATATCATCATTAAGTACTGATAAGCAATGTTCCCTCTAATTTTCACGAGTCTGCGCGCACTCATCAACTCACTGCGCGGTCCCTTGGACAACAGTGCGTAACGCAGGGTTGTAACCAAGTCACATGGTTCCGAGTCACGAGTCAATCATACTTTTGTGGTTTTGACTCGAGTCGAGTCGAGTCATTTTCAATTCATCACAGACTCGAGTCCGAGTCCAAGTCACCGTTTAAAGGGTCAAGTCCGAGTCATGGTGTTATGACTCGAGTCGAGTCCAAGTCACAGTATTGAAGTCATGTTCAACTCATGTTTTCAATCCTGCTTGGGTGATATCGAATTCCTTGTTTGCGAAACATGCTCAATTGCTCATTTTGTCCCTATCAGAGTCTTGGCACGTGTTTATTTAGGCAGATAACGGACAGGTCCTTGCCTCATTTACCGATGCTAAATATACCTTTAGTAATCTTAGAACTTAAAATCAAATATCTCTCTTGTCAGTCTGATACATCACCAATACAAGCATTCAGTTTTTGTTATGAGCACATCGACGATAGCTCACGAATAGCTGATAGAGAACCAACGATTTCACGTCTACATACTATCTGATAGAGAACCAACAAATTCACGTCAAGATAGTAGTTGATAGAGAATCAATATAGATGCATGTTTATGTAGAGCAGGGGTGGGCAAACTACGGCCCGCGGGCCGCATGCGGCCCGCCACACCGTTTTGTGCGGCCCGCGAGAGTCTAAAGAAACTTTTTAATAATATTGATAAAATCCGTACTAAAAATCGAATTAATGCAGGGACTTCATTCAACTTTTTCTTCGTATATTTCACCATGATAATTCGAAGACTGGTTCTAAAACTGGGGTACGCCCTCCCTCCACTGAAAAATTTTTTCGCGCTACGCGCGATTCTCATTCACGTCATGATTATTGCTCTGTATTTAGTCCTAATTTCATATTTAAATATTCCTGATCCACATTCGTAACCCTCTGTGCCATCAAACTATCTGTTAAGTTGCTAGCACCCTAGTCGCGTTTTGTGATATGGCGATAAGGGTGTCGCGAAATTTTTCACCATCACAAGGGGGGGGCATGTCTCAAAAAAATTGATAGCCACAGTTCTGAGGTAAATACTTCCTTACTTTATGATTAATTTCTGGCGCGACAGCCCGATCTCAAGGCGCACGCAGTTTGAAAGGTTTCAACTACTAAACATCACAGAAATCCTAAACGAGATTGACATAATTCGGATGACGAGTGGGATTTCATATTGACCACTTCATTGCAGTTTTAATTATTTCAGTGATGTGCTTATAGAAACGATTTGCGCGTGTCTTAGATAGATTCGTTCTCTGTATGCGTAGAATTGGGGTATTTATATTTTATCTACACATCGTAGATGCGTGGTTGAAGCTAACATGGTTATGATGCTGTCAGTATTGTGACCTGGAACTGAGCCAAAAGTGGAATTAGTCAATCTATGAACAGATCACTGCTCATAGATTTAAATTGCGATCCTGTTCTAAGAATCGGGACAAACGACTTTCGTCTCTATAATTTTGACAAATAGGTTATTGAGGTCGACCAACCTATGAAATCTCGCTACTATGTTTCTGACGTGTGTACGATACCATCAAAGCAATGTTTGTTTTGTTTTAAATAGGAACATATATAATCACCATATAATCTCAATTTTATATAATGCGGCCCGCGAATGGATTTAGATGTTGAATGCGGCCCGCGAGCTAAAAAGTTTGCCCACCCCTGATGTAGAGGTATTTACGACAGGCCAGCATGCTGTAAAAGCGTGCATGCAACTATGTGCATTGTGCAGTGACAACAGAACAGATACCTTTTGATTATACTAAAGGTTTTCCCAATTGCATTACAGACTACATCGCAGTTACAGCATTGGATAAATAATTGTACAATGGGGCTGTTCAAAAACATTTTTTCAAATTTTCTGGCTACTTCTTAAAATTGCTAGATTGCCTAAAAAATCAAATTTGGCTCAATTCCAACCAGTAGAAAGCAATGCTATGAAAGAAAATTTTAGACTAATTACAAATAGAGATTTTAGAATTTTACCGGCTATCTCATGATATTGTTACATTGTGTAAATTCATAGCAAATTTGACTCAATTCCAACTAGAAAAAGTGAAGTTATTAAAGTAGAATGTTTTGGATATGAAAAAATAGTCGGCTTACTACTATGTAATTATATTATAAGAAAGAATTTCTAACTAAAATACTCCATTTATTTTCAAATCCAAAATATTCTCCTCTCACATCATTAATTCCACTTTTTTCAAATTAAGCCAGATTCAGTGTTCCTTTTATGCAACATAACAATTTTATCAAGTAACCACCCAGTAAAATAAAAAAGAAGTTATTTTAGAGCAGCCATATTGTACAAACATCACACAACATTAGCCATTCAGTATTATACTCACGTGCACAATGCACATACCTAACAAAACGTCAAATGGACGAGGGGCATTGTGTGTTTTCACAGACAGCAGATCAAATCAATGAGTTACACCTCAAAAATACTAATGTGGAAAGGAGATCCTCAGATATGTCAAAGCGGCATGGCCGTAGAATGAATCCACATCTACTGAATACACGTTCCACTAGTGCACTAGATGCAGGAATTGACAAGCATTTTGGAACCACACTGAAGAGCATTGAATACTCATTCTTTCTAGTCGCCCAAAAATGCAAAGAATCATCGCCTTCAAATCTACACATGAGCTTATCAGTCTCTTGACCATCTCAGTCATTTCATTGGCTCTAATTGAACTTTGCTTCAATTGTTTGCTTGTATAATTGAAAAGTCGTGAGTACTTTCATTGCGGAGGATCTATTACCTCTTCATCACTGGACGATTTTGTACAATGCATTATTGCTACTATGTATCATTTTCTGTTGTTTTTACGGTGGCATATCTGATATCAGACAAGTGCAACGAAAGCAGTGGTGACCAATAGTGATGTCGGCAGAATTCGTCGGATGCGTTGATCTAGCCATTACGATTCGCAAATTTCTTCATCTTCAAGTCATATAAAATAAGCCGAGTCAATGACTTGGGTCGAGTCATGCGTAATGACTCGAGTACAAGTCGAGTCAATCCAAATATTGACTCGAGTCGAGTCGAGTCATTTTCCCATTTCAAGAAAATGACTCGAGTCAAGTCGAGTCATAAAAAAATCGTGACTCGAGTCTGACTCGAGTCGAGTCATGACTCGAGTCATTACAACCCTGGCGTAACGACTAAAAAAAGGGTCACCACTTCGGATATTTTGTGCGCAGTTGGAAATTCGACAATTAACATATCCCACCAATTTCAATCTTCCTCCCAGGAGCCGGGCGTCCATCGGAAAAGCACAGGAGTAGAATGCCGTATTTCAACGCGTTTATACATGAGCTGATGAGACATAAAACCCTGGTCCCTTTATCGATACCCCACTGCGTCACAGAAGATGTATCGATTCAAGGTTGCCGCATACCCAAAGGAGGATCGGTCAGTAATGTTCTAATATGGGATGAAATATTTTAAGTCATATATTTAGATATACCAGTTAAGGCTGAAGATCACCGGACCAGGATAAGATATACCCAACTTGCTTTTCGTCACATGCCACCTCGTTTTTATCGGTTGTCCATTTACGTTATCATCTATCACTTTTCAATCAGTGTATATCTCCCTGGGGGCCGGTCCGCGACGTGATTTTCCCCATTATCATTCAGTATTTGCTTACTACGTCAAATTGTAGCGACTGTAGGTTATTATTTAGTTGTTTGTGTTCTTTGAATCTTTGTATTCGGGCTTTAGTTATGCGACAAGCATGTTATGTTCCGTCAAAACCGGCCTTTTCAGTTTTCCTTCCGTCTCATGCCTGGCCTCAAACCGGAAAAATAGATCAAAGTGAAATTTGGGCATAATAGTGTTATTATTAAAGGCAGAACGGACACAAATAATAGCAATTGTTTATTATCACGAAGAAGACAAAGTTGCGTTCCAATCTAACTGATGTCCACGTGCAGTCTTTACCAAAGGTTTTTTAAGCCCGACACACACAGCCAGAGTTCAAAGAACGTGTTGACAACCTTGATCGACCCTAAATGTCTCATTAACTTCAACAGCTATTGCAGTAGATTACGTTATTAAAATCAATAAACACTGTTTTGATCTGTATGCTTTAAACTTAAAGTTTACATTAAATACGATTTATTACTTGTTTAGGTGGATAAATAAGCGCTTAATGTATCGATTAGGAAATCCAGTACTCCCATTACTTCATTACTTCACTACCGCCGACTGGAGAAGTCGCACGCCCCCGGTTGGTGTCTGATATCGAATACTACTCCATGTCGTTTCGACACCTTCCAATCATTTAATTGTATTGTGGTGTTTTTGAAGAGATAAAATTATTATCAACAAACTCAACTCATCTATTATTTGACAGGTATTATTGAACCTGTGGGCAGTTCACTATAATCCCGAAAATTTCAAAAGTCCAGAGGAATTTATCCCGGAAAGGTTCATCGACGACAACGGTAATTTTTTCAAGGACCCGAAACTAATACCATTCTCTGCTGGTCCGCGGGTCTGCATCGGTGAATATATCGCGAAAGTGGAAGTTTTCTTGTTTCTATCAAGTCTTATCCAGCGTTTCGAAGTGCACGGTGATCCGGCTGCGTCGTTGCCGTCTTTTGCGGATGGCGTGTTGGGACAGGTTTATGTCCCGAAGAAATTCAAAGTCTACTTTACACCAAGATGAACGGAACAGGGATGGGATATAACCGGGACCACGATCTGATATATTGACCCCGCCTTTCCACACATGCCACCTCATTTTATCGCTTGTCCTTCCATGTTAACTCCTATTACTTTTCATTCAGTGTGCATGCCTCTTGTTTACATAGTCTATAGGCCCGAGTGTTTGTCTGATTTCACCGACTATTTCAAGTCATTTCGACACTTTCCTGTCGCAATCTCGTGTTTTGGTGTGATCAAATTATCATTAAAACCAATACTAGTACTGAAATATCTTACGGTTGCATCATAATGTCCTATGTGGCGTGGACACAAGCAAATCTCACGGCACAAGCACACTCTCACTCTCGTGCGCACTTGCTCCGGAACTGCTCAGACGGAACAGCGCAACGGGTCTCTGGAGCCCTACACAACAAGCGGGCTAAGCCAATCGATATCATAATAATCTGACATATCCAATGTACAGCTATCTAGATTCCAGACGGAAAGATCTCTATATGCTGAAGGAAAATGCGTGAAGTATGGGGCCCTAATGCATTCTGTGGACCCACTTCTACCCGTACTGGCTATTGATAAAATTGTTAGCATACCTAATTAAAACCTACACACCAAATTTGGTTCAATTCCAACCGGTGGATTATGAATAAAATAGTATTTACGGTGACCAACTCTTCAATTATTTATTATAGTAAATTTTCAGATTTTTTGTTATTTATTTTTTATATAATAAATAGAAACTTTCTTCTCCTGTAGCAATGCGGCTACAGGTTGGAATTGAACCAAATTTGCTGTGTATAGGCTTAAATTAGGTAACCTAGCAGTTTTATCAAGTAGCCATGGCTACTTGCAGTACGATTTGAGAAAAAAAATCCATTTTTGAATACCCCTGTTGGTCACAATTCCAATCTCCGTGACAATGAAAAGTTTGAGGCTGATTGTGGGTGTTACAGGGCGATGAGCGGAATAAAATTTACATTTTCGTAATCAGTTCATCGGCAGCTTTCGATTGATATCCGTTTCATCAAATTTGATGCTCGGCAAGCCAGTCAAAATTACCGTGAAATTGCCGGGGTATTTCACGGGGTATTTCACGTGCCAGGATTTTCCCTGTACATGTTTCCTTGTCGAGTTTGAGGAATTTACAGTTCCCGAACGATTGCTTTTACTTCGTTTATAATATTAGGAACCAAAGGGTGACGTATTAGTCTCAACACCGCTTAAGCAGACTTGCGTAAATGTAGCACTCTACAACCAACATCAATCAGATAAAGTAACTATTAAACGGTACGCCTCATAGCGAGATGACATATACATTCCGTCCTAAATAAACATTTGTTGTTTCATTCCAGTATAGAAGTATGCGGGGTGGATCATGACTTCCGACATGGTTGAATACAGGGGTTAGAACCAGGATTTTGTAGCAAGCGCAAATGTTAGTTGCTCCAGCTCCCGCGCTCTTAGCTCCAGTTCCAGAGCTCACGATATACCACTGCTCCGGATCCAGTAAATACCTAGGTCCGGCTCCTTGCTCAGGCTCCAAAGCCCTGGTTAAAACCCTATATAATTTGATTGGAACCAATAAGAGCATTGCGCTTAATTCTGTGAATTACATCTTATGCTTATGCGTTTGCGTCGAATCATACAAGCATTGAAATCCCTGTTGAATGGGGCCTGGAATAATATCGCTACTGCTGATAAAGTTGACCGGATCAGCTTTAGAAGCTTCCCACTAATTTGAATGTAACGGTGTACTACGCGAGTATAGCAATTGTAAAATTCATGTATCGGAATGATAGTTTCCATCCCTTGTAGCATATATAGGCCTACGCGATTGATGCACTAATTAAGTAATGTGGATAATTTTGGTATATTCTTGTTTGTATGAGACAGCGAAAATTTAGGGTTCCCGGATGCTTGCAGATTAGCGTAAGTGTTCCGCGGGTTAGTAAAGGTTAAAAACCATTGCGCTATAGCCCAATTCTATGCGTACCCATATCAGCCACGCTGACAAAAGTTGCCCGTTCTCGACCTCTAGGTGCGGGCAATATCTCGTTTCCCGATATCAACCGAATGTAAGCATCCCCCGAGGGCATGATAGCACTGCTACGTTTTTACGAAATGGAACTTGCACATCCACTTTATAGTCAAACACCAATAGCAGAGCAATAACATGAACACGACTGGCAAAACCATCTTATTAGCTGGCGGAGCGGGATATCTGGGATCGCATGCTGCAGTTGAGTTGCTGAAAGCAGGTCACAGGTACATGTGAATTGAGAACTTTACGCAGAATAGAAGTCATGTAATGGCATACTACGTAAAACAGGGTCGTCGTTGTTGATGATTTGTCAAACTGCCAACAAAATAAGGATGATATTGATGACCTACCCCCGTCATTGTGGCGAGTGAAGCAAATAACGGGAAAGGAATGTTTGCATTTTGTCAGAGGTAAGCTCGTAGAAACATCGCATCGCATCTCAATATTACAGACTTATCTGAAAACTTTCTATTTGTAGTGTTCCATTGTCTGCTACTTCACTTATTTCAAATACTTTGCCGTTTATTGGATCCTTGGTGTCAATAATGACACCATTTTCCGCAGTTCTGGTCAGTGTGTTTTGAATTGCGTGGTCTGATTTTAAAGACTGCTCCAAGTGGTTTCGGTACCTTCTTATTCTTTGAATGTATCGCAATCTTGTGGTGTTTTTGAAAGGATAAAATTGCAATAAGCTCAGCACATCTAGGTAAAGTATGATTATATGCCCTTAAACACGATTTTTATACCCACAAATGCATGTGTTTTGGCAATGTGGAATTTCCTGACTGATCGCTTGAGGACGAACAAGTAGTTCTCTCATACCGATAATAAATCTGGTATTTTGGCGATACAGCAATTGGTATTTAGTAAAGTTGGCGATAGTGTAACACGTGATCACATTGGAACATAATTCATAGCAATAACTCGTCAGGCAACGATGGTAGACTGTGCGGCGTGGCGTGTTGTCGTGGCACATGCATTTCACGTAAACGTCGTTCTACTCAGGTGATGTTTGCGACAAGGAGAGGATGATCGACGTTTTTGACACGTACAACATCGACACCATTTGTGATTTCTCGGGAAAGAAGGCCGTTGGAGAAAGTACTAAAATACCCATGCATTATTACCAAACGAATTTGAATGGTGAGAGCAGTTTATGTTGTGTGTATAACCAGCCGCAACTTGCGTCTAGTCACGCTTGCATGCCCAGAGTGGTTTACTTATACGCCGGACAAAGGCAGCATATTCGCTAATCCTATAGCTGGCGACCCGGCGACCCGACGGCCCGAAATAAATAAAGTTGATCATACTCGAAAGCTACTTCGCCGATTCCGAAAATATACATTAAAATCCGATCGAGGCTATGGAACCACTTCGCAATAACCCTCAAACTCTGAAAATCAGCATTGTATTGAACAATCGCAGTGAGGTAGCATAATGTACGGAAGGTGTAAACCCCTGAAAGGTTTAGGTTAGTGGGAACGCGAAACTTTCTGAAAGGTTCTGTGTGAACGCGAACGTAATGCAACAATGCTGAAGTATAGATATTGACTTTTTAACCGTCCCCAAATGTATCAACTGGAGCAATGAAATGATATAATAATTCCATAAAATCAATATCTTCCGTCGCTTTGCCAACAATTTCGACCAGTAATTGCAAGGGAATATAAGCTTACGCCTTAACGGTCTATGCCAGACCGGACAATGTATTCGGCGTCTGAGTGTTGCTTGCTACGTTGATATTGAGCGGAGTGTAAAATGGGTTTCACCCCATTAACAAGTTATACAGCAGTAGCCATCACCCCAATCGCACGGATTTGGTTTTTATGATACAATAAACATTTGAAATCGAAATGGACCCTGTACGCTTGCTAGATTTTTTTATTCAGACAACGATATCAATTTCATTGATTGGTTGAATAAGCATCATTCGCTGACCACCCACAATCCTACATGTAGCGTATTTCGCTCTTCATGTTCTGTGATTGCGGGTCAAGCTCACAGCTAAATATTCACAAACAAAAAGCTGGATATTTCGAGCAAACTTTTATAACACAAAGCAGGTTAGGTTTTTGAGATTGTCAAGAGGCATGCTCGTTTAGTGTTCATTTTTTATGCTTGGTGGCCGGCAGTTGAAATGCAATAAATTTCAACCAAAGATGTTATCATGGCGTGAAAATTGTAATATATGAAAAGGGTTCACGGTGCAGAACCTACCAAGGTTCGTTTGTAAACGTGAACCTCTAAATTTCCGAGGTTGACACACAGAACGCAAACGTGAACCTCACGTTCACACCATCCGGAATAATGATTATAACGTTGACCTTTGCGATAACAACAACTTCGTTTCTACTAGTTGGAATTTGCTATACATCGTTTTATAGACAACCTAATAATGCCATGTTGTTGACAGTAAAGTTTGGATTTTTTTTATTAATAAGCCCACTGTAGCCTTATATATTTCTGTATGAAGAACTTCTTGGAGGTACAGAACTTCAGTACAGTACTTCAGATTCTGGTGGTCTAATTCAATGCCAGACCAGTAACATGTATATGAAAATTCCAAACGAATATATCAGTCAAACAAGTTGTGCGACCCATCGTGAGAAATATGATCGAACGAACGAAACACAAATGGGTGGCGAGATAGCGTAGTGGTATAATCCACAGCTGCGACACCAATAGGTTGCAGGCTCGAGACCGACCGAGGTCGACTTCAGAATTCCTAGCCAAGTGTTGGAGGTTTATGTAGGCTCCTCCTCGCCATCTCATCCGTGTAAGCGGTGTCTTATAAAGGTCTAGAAGTGAGCCGTGCTACAAGTCGGCAGTTACGGAATGAAATTAAGGAAAAGTGGCCTGGTGTAAATGACCATAGTAGTCGATAAACACCACGAATACCACAAGCAACAACAACGAAAAACAAATCAATGAGATAAAAAATGTATACGCATGCAATTTACTATAGATGCGGAAGTTGATCTTGCATATTAGATGCTATCGGAGGAAGTCTATGCCAACTTGATTGGATTGATTTTCCTACACGGAAAATATCCAAAATTATCTATGATCGTCAGTATTACAAAACTTTGCATTTACAGCTACAAAAATTCTTATCGTATCAATTCAAATATTGTTGGCATTCCATAACAACCAACAGCATCCCTCTATGACATATTGGAAAGAAAACTGTAACATTTAAAAATGCTTCGCAACCCACTGGTTGGAATGACTGGTTTAAAAGATAACTTATTGAGGAAGCAGTGCAAGTAGTCAACATATACTTGATGGAGAAGTAAACGTAGGCTACTTCATAACTCACTACCTCTACTCATATCATACCAACACTAGTGTAGGAAGACTAATCTCTTTCCTGCCGGGGACTTGCAGAATTTGTAAATAATCAAATAAGAACTTCAATCATATTGACAGGTACAATGACTTTGCTAAGGTGCATGAAAGAGTATGGCGTGCGCAACTTCATTTTCAGCAGCTCCTGTACAGTCTATGGCGCACCGAATTCGGAGAACCTTCCAGTGAAGGAAACGGACTCGGTCGGGGCGTGTTATTGCCCCTACGCGAAGAGCAAGTTCTTTTGCGA
Source organism: Botryllus schlosseri (assembly GCF_051294905.1). Classification (NCBI taxonomy): domain Eukaryota; kingdom Metazoa; phylum Chordata; class Ascidiacea; order Stolidobranchia; family Styelidae; genus Botryllus; species Botryllus schlosseri. The sequence continues at coordinate 26,657,325 of NC_137242.1, read as the reverse complement.
GAGCCTTCTAGAGGACATGAGCGCGGGAGAGCCAGACTACTGGCGGATAGTGATCATGAGATACTTCAATCCTGTGGGAGCACACGAATCTGGGTTACTAGGCGAGGACCCAAGAGGAGAGCCGAGAAACTTGATGCCGAAATTAGCTCAGGTAAAGTATTTAGAAATAGGTCGATCTATCACAAGGGTTCTTAAACGTTTTAGCGTGGATCCCTAAGTTCTGTTTTGGGTTTGCACGGACCACCTTTATGGCCTGATCCGAAAGAGTCATTGGCAATAACCTTCCCACATAGAAAACCCTTTGGCTTTTGTGTCCCATAGCCGTGAGTGACGACGGGACAGGACAGAGGTGCTAGGTTCTAGATACCCTTAGTGGCTAGGAGCAAAATGAAATCAAATAAACTAATCTGAACTAATAAACTTAGAGAAGTTGGTTGACATAGCCTAGGACAGGGGTGGGCAATTATTTTCCTCCGCGGGCCAAATGAGAAGTAGAAAATACGTTGCCGGGCCGAGTGAAAAATGTTAGTTATATTCTCCAGCGTATTCCAATTTTATTAATAAATTACACTGGTAATAAATTCTGCTCAGTGACTGTGTTGATATTAGGTAATGAGAAAATGACGATTAATTAAAAAAATATCTATTTGCAGTCATGATTCGAAACAATGTAAAACATGATACATTTTCAACTGTCTTTAAATCCCTATCCATGTTCGTCCATTAAGACGCTAAAACAGTGGTTCTCGAACTTTTTTAGGCGCGTCTCCCTTTATGATAGTGGAAAATGTCGCACCCCCTTATCATCATATCGCAAACTATTAAAATGTGCTACTAGAATGCTTGCAATCCCAGCAGATATAGTTTGATAGCATGGAAGGTTATGGCTGTTGGTGAGAGAATTCCGAAATATCTTGATCGGACAATACACAGAGCAACTACTATGAGTTGGGGGGAAATCGCGCAAAGCGCGAAAATATTTTCCATTAAACTTCGGCTTCACGCCCCCATCTGATGCTTTCACGCCCCCAGTTCGAGAACCAATTATCTGAAAATTTTCTTGGTCGCTGCCTTCCGAGCAGTACGCAGCTCAAATACCCTTAATGTTGGCCGAAGCTTGCAGTTTTTCTGAACTTCGCCCTCCCTTGACCGAGTGTTTCATGATTTTGTCATGATTAAATAAAATCCTTTATCTCGGCGACATACTCGGCTAAAACTAATAGGACGGGTTTACTCCTGACTCTCATATAGGTACAAATATTTAGTGGTCTAAAGTTTAAACCTTGTTTGAAGTTCAGTTTTCGGATTTCTTTTTTTGGCATGACCGTTTATCCTTCATGGGTGATAGTCATGGTGATTCATATAGTAATGGCGAGCACTGATTGACTTGTTTTACGAATTGGGGATTTGGAAACGTATCACATAGCAGTTTGAAACACATACCGTGTAATGCGTAATGTGACAATGACAACGAAGAAGGTTTGAACTAAACTTTAATTGCTACTCATACTTCGCCACATTACCTTTATTTTTAATCTGGATTACGCATGCGAGATACGTAGGCAGCGTAATCGTGGAATATTAATGAACAAGCTTCAAAGTAAATGAATTTCCAGCTCAGTTGATACAGCCTATATGGTTATATTTATTCATAAAGCAAGTGTTATGTTTTAAATTCCAAGCAACCTTTCGCGGGCCGCACAGAATAGCTTCGCAGGCCGCATTTGGCCTGCGGGCCGCACTTTGCCTAGGTCTGGTCTAGGAGGTGCAACTAATATGATTTTACAATATTGTCATAGTGGCAAAAACAACAATGTGGGAAGTGATATGAATGATAGAGCGATGTGTTTTCTCGTATTTCTTTTCGAGTATATGGCAAAGTTGGACGCGTGTGTTGTACTTACTCGCTTTTGATTCACACGTGAAGAAATCATTGAATTTTTCAGGGCAGTCAACGCAATGGAACTAAAACCTGGATATTTCTATATTGCTCATATCTTTTATGGTTAGGACACTGAATCCTTTGAGTAGCGATATGTTGGACGCACAACCGAAAGCTTTAATATAATTAGTTAATTAACCATCAACCGTGGTAACCTGAGTATCCTCCACGTGGTAATGATATTGTCGGAAGCATAACATGGATAAAGCATGCGACCCAATATTCTTGTTACTGATTGCTTATTTATTATCACTTTATAGGTAGCCATCGGAAAACATCCACTTCTTCACTTTTTCGGGGACGACTACCCGACTGCTGATGGCTCGCCTATTCGAGACTACGTTCATGTGATGGATGTAGCGAAGGCGCACTGCAACGCAATCAAGAAATTGGAGGTGAGTTTTGAAGGTTATCGAGGGCTGGCAAAATCGAATAGCCTATACATGAGTGATTCCATTCTAAATCGAGTATACTATACTTCGAGTCAAGTCGAGTATTAAAGTATAACTCATTATGATGTAAGATCAGAATGACAAATGATGTCGAAAGTGTACCTTTTATTCGACCAGAAAGAACACAGTGCCAGTCCTCCGTCACGTAATGATAATTTGGCCCCGACCATGTCTACTTCATTGCACTTCGTGACAATGAGTGGCTTTGCACTACATGTTCAGTATGCTGTGATATGACCAATCTAAACTTGCAGCCATTCTGGGTGAAACATAGCATCGACACTATAATTTCCGTTGATAAATTAACTCTTAGTAGCAAAGCGCGCACAATTTCAGTGCATATAAAAACATCCCACATTGCTCAAATCGAACCATGAGAATTATTACAGGATTCAGAGTTAAGTACTCGAATCATTGCGCTTATATCATGTCGTGGTGAATTTATTCCACACTATGTGATTATCCCTTACTACCACCTCTCTCTCTCTCTCCAAGTTTCCTTCAACGCATTAGCGATCCCATATCATGGTTGTTGTGATTGTGCGACGCGCGTGCATGTATCTATTGGCACCCACGTGGCCACGTCTTGTGAGTTGTTGGAGAAATAGGGATTAGGTTAGTCGATGCAACTGTTCTTTTGTATTTCCGTTTGATCATTTGTTACGGTATTTAACCTATGAATAAAGTCAAAGTTGCACACATACCGACTCAAAGTTAGAAGTCGGGTAGGGATCACCTATGGTTCGGGTCATACATGCTTTTGTTAGTAGCGCATAATGATTCGAATTGGTAACTTTGTGTCACTCTAGCCATAAAACAGACTAAAACAATCCCAAGGCGAAAACATATTTATAAGTAGGCTGTTCAAATTTGACAAGAACGGTGGATGAGCATGTGCGATGGGCAGATGTGGTTAAAGTTAGTCCAGCATGTTGATATTTTCAAGTATAAGTTGAAGTAACGCCGTAAATTTCAACTTAATTGCAAGAAGAGGTAATATTTTCACTGACATTTAACATATATTCTTCGAGTAGCAGTAGAAGATAAAGATATGAAAAGTAGTTAAGGAGATACTTTCAAAAAGTAGACTTTGTCGACATAACGGATATTGCTAGGTGAGCCACCTTCGAAATCATAGGTTGAGACTCACTATAAATTACCATCAAAATGAGCTTCCTCACAATTCAGACTATCCGAGGAATACGTACGTACAACATTGGTTCCGGCAAGGGGACTTCAACATGGGATATGGTACGCTCATTTGAGAAAGCCTGCGATAAGAAAATCACGCTTACGATCGTTCCAAGACGGCCTGGAGATGTCCCGGAAATTCATTGCGACCCGTCCAAGGCGAATAAAGAACTGGGGTGGAGGGCTGAGAAAAGTGTTGAAAACATGTGTGAAGATTTGTGGAAATTTTACAGCCTAAATCCGAACGGATATCAGGATTCGTCGGCGCTGATAGAGGCTGTCTTGCCTGTTGAATATTGATTAGCCTATCGTATTATAGGATCACATGCTTAATATCATTTTATCTCGTTTAAATCAATCACCATTCTCTGCTTTAACGTACTCATAGTTCTTGATAGTTCAAGATGACATATTCAGATCAAGGGCGTAACCAGTAAAAAAATTGAGGAGAGGCCACAAATTTGATGAGGTAAGAGACGCCTCCTTTTAAATAGGCCTATATGAAATAATAGTAAAGATCAATGGTCGTGGCCCCTTATTGGGTGATTACCACAATTTATTTGGCGATCTTTCACCCACAGACATAATGTCATGAAAGATCAATGTGACTATACTTCCGCGCTAAGCGAATGGAATTTTCAAAGTTAATGGTTGATTTTATTCAATTATATTGTTACTTGCACTGGTCTTTGGCAACCCATAGGACGCCAACCGAACTCCTTGGGGGTTCGTCCCCTAGACCTCTCATGTCACGGCTACTCAAAAGTCCGACTTCATTGTCATGTAGGCACACCGTAGGCACATCCTAAATATTGGCGCGAAGAAATTTCCTAATTCATGCCTGAAATTAGTCAATAATATTCGTAGTTGCATATCAGATAATTGCCCACGTGATCAGTTTTACCGGTAGAGCTAAGGAAGGTGGTGTCTTCGAAAGTTTAGGGTTGTTAATTATTAATCTGTTGCACATTCTAATTTCGTGACCTCCCGGCTTCGATATGGTTAAAAGATATTGGAATAGCACAAATGCATGTCTTTCTTGAGACACACACGATTGCAAGTTGTTATTTCATCACGGGGTGCGGCATTTTCTCAGATTGCCAAGACATGACTATTCAGTGCCGACTATTTAAAGGTCCGAGGTCAATCAGAGCCGCAAGAAGGCTACCTAGGAGCCGCGGCTAGGAATCACTGGCCTAATTGTATTTTTTGCTCCGAAAAGCTGGTGACTAATATTTCCACAACCGCAGGCAGCACACACAAATACAGTTAGATTAAATTCTGTTGGGGAGACCATAGGGACAAGTGTAACACTTTTTTGTATTTTCGAACATTACGTGTTTTTCTCGTAGATATTTCGTTTCCAAAGTTTCTATAAACAAGCTAACAACTCGATAGTTGATATAAAAACTAAAATGGAACTCAACCAACAATCAATCCTGGAAATATTGGGCCGCGAAAATCGTCGCTCAAATGTTACAATCGCCCCGTACCCAGGGGCAATTGTAACGCCCATGCTGGGCAATTATAACAGTGTTATTTAGAACTAAAAACAAACGAAATGAACAACAAAAACGGGAGCACAAATTGGATTGTTGCATTAAACTTAAAAGAGAAGTTTGAACGCTTCCAGGCTACGCCCCATCGCATGTTTGGCATCTGAATAAAGTAGCACCTTTCGTGCCTTCTGCATGAGCCCATACTGTACAAGAAACACATTTATTGCATCATCTCCCTACACATATTAGGCCTCTTCTACCAAGGTGCTGTACTTCTCGTGCATAATGGGTTAGGCATCCGGTCACATGCGAAGGTGCGAAACCGACCTGGCTGAATGGGCCGTTGATAGTGTAGCAAAACGAGAACGCAACATTGTGCTGTGGAGTCAAAGCTGATGGCATTCTTCTGTTCTGTACAAAATCAAAATTAATTGCTCACACCAAATGACAAAATGTAAATGGGTGTGCTCAAAGTCGGGGGATGAGGATTCAGTCATGGCCATGTTCTTAAGTGACCATTGAAGGTCGATACACAAAATGTCGATCAAAATGAGAAAGGATGGTAGAATCACGGAAATAGCCGAGCCCTATGGCTCACATCACTACTTCTGTATTCCCGTTCCGACAGAGGATCATGTTAGAATTGGTATGGTAAGGTAGTGTCTGTTCTGGTATGGACTTCTGGCTGTTGCAAGATTCATCTGCAGTAGATAAATGGTTATACCAACATATGAACACAGATATTCAGCATTGAAAAGATATTGTAACGGGCAAAATTACCAGAGTGTTACAATTGCCCCTGACACGCTCGACCATGATTAATGTCTCAGTATGGTACCTTCCCGGCGATGCAAGTCCTAGTTTACCTATCATCACGGTAGACTATGGTAACATAGTTCCAGCTACATATATTACGTTGTAACCACTTGAGGTATTATTCTTCTGAACAAATTATTCCAGACCAGAAAATAGTTACTCGAGTGTCAAAATTTTTTTTTTTTAATTATTCCGGGGTTTCGCGTCATAGCTCAACGTAACTTCAGGTATGTTAGGAGACATAACTACCGCATGTGCGCTCAAAATATGAAGGCGATTTCTCCATCCTACTAGCCGTGGGTCGATTGTTACATTTGCCCCGTGTTACATTTGTCCCCGGTCTCTCCTAAATCATATGTATTTTACTTTAGGTCTGTCTTTCTATAGATAACTAACCTCCGTAGGTTAGTTATCTATAGTCTTTCATTTTGATTTATCGAGAGACGACGAGTACTCAACAATCAAATATCCACAGAAAATATATATCGGGCGATGCACGATGAAAAATTTCAAGTTGAACCCATCTGCTAAAAATACCCCATGTAATATTAATTTACGAAAAATTTCGATGATTCAGATATATAGCTGAATCCTAAAGTTAGCGTAATAGAGTTATGCTAACATTATTGGTACGTTTTATTTAATGGTAAATTGATACATACATTATCACGATCCACGGAGCAAATAGGAAAGGAAAGGACGTAGTTTAATTTTGTCCTTGATGTTTTTGCGGCTTATACACCGACTCATGATACACATACACGCGATCTGCGCATATGCATACCATGAGTACATGATGTGCATATGCCGCTGGACAAGGAAGTACAGATATAGCCTTTACAGCTTTCTACGTCATGCACCACCCCTCCATGCTATCCCAGTAATGCATGAGCGCCAAGCAGGGAAGCCATGGATACCAGTGTTACTAATCAGGTCTTTGGTCTGATCCCGGCCTGGAATCGAGCCCACGACCTACCGATCAAGAAGCAGGACGCTTAACCATTACGCTATCTTTTCATCATCATGCTCATACTAGGAAAATAGCAGAGTTGTAAACAGTCACACAGTTCGGAGTCACAAGTTCGTTTGACTTTTATAGTATAGACTTGAGTCAAGTCGAGTCATTTTCAATTCTAAATTTTATCAAATGAATCGAGTCAACGAAAACTTGTAAACAGTCACACAGTTCGGAGTCACAAGTTCGTTTGACTTTTATAGTATAGACTTGAGTCAAGTCGAGTCATTTTCAATTCTAAATTTTATCAATGAATCGAGTCAACGAAAACTTGTCACTCGAGTCATCACAAGCCTGGAAATTGTAAGATTGAAATAACTTCTAAAATTCATGTCAAGAAAAAGTAGTATTCATATGCTAATGCTACATACTGCTCCCATGAAGAAATAAGACCCCAGAATCGTGGTTTTAACTCTGATGGATCCAATCAGACGTGGATGTGGATATGTCCAGATTTTCTGAAGAACAAGTGGTCATATTTGCGTCATTCACGGCCTTTATTTAAGGCTTTTCTCAATGACGAAATATACGAGAATGACAGACCCATGATAAACCGGTATGAATTCTGTTACAACACGTCATTAGAACGTCGGTTTTCAATCCTGGGAGGTGGTGTAAAAAACTCATGGGAGAGTGACATTTGTTTTCCTAGTTGTTCTAGTTCTTGACTGCGACTATGGTTCCTTGTGCTCGAATGGTTTTGAAAATTAATTGAATAAAACATGAATCATACTGAAGTCCCATTTTTCAACATTTGTTTTGAATTCACTATTTATTTTATACACGACCATAGAAACAGCATCCTGCAAGCTTCAAAAGTTATATATCATCAAAAGGACACCCCTTGTGTCGCCACAGTTCCCTCCTGATCACCATCATCATTGATTTATTAGCAATTTTATCAGCTCAATACACCACAAAAAATGCGATACATTGAAAAGACAGGAAGATGTCGAAGCGACTTGGAGTAGTCTATGGAATCAAACACCCACCTGATATGTTTGGAGCCATAGAAAATGAACGAATTGAAGCGAACTGAACACCAAAGAAACAAGACGCGTTTACGCCATTCGAAACTTGATATATTTTCAAGACTGCCGAGGATCAGTGTGCGCCTTGCACAACACGACGTTGCTTTGTTTGGTGGGTTGGCTCATTTCCATCGTTATCGATTTATGTTTCTATGTTCGTAGATTCATTTTTACAAAGCCTAGTTGTACAGGTATGGTCGAAATAATACGAAATTATCTAACACTGGCGCGGAGCGTGCAATATTTTATTTGTATGCCTGCATAAACGATACATATTTGAACTTTTCTTATCATCCATGCTCGTCACTATGAGCATCATTTCAAAACACCACACGACTTCTATACATTGAAAAGATAGGAAAGTGTCGAAGCGACTTGGAGTAGTCTTTGAAATCAGACACCCGTCGAGCCTAGGCGATATAAATATAAGGCATGCACACATGATGGAAAGATATAAGAATTAAGGAATGACATAAAACGACCAGTGATGCAAATGAATGACGCATGTGTCGATAGGCGAGGTTAATATGTCCGTTTGAGGTCCGGTAATCCTGAGGGCTGATTAGTATCCGTACTCTTAAGTCGTCATATTGGGTAATAGGCTTCTCGAATATTCGTCTCGGCTCGAAGCCTGAAAATATTTGATTCCTTATCGAATCATCAGGTATTCGATTTTTCGCAGCCTTCCCCGAGTCTAGAACTATAGATTACAACCCACGTAGAAACGAAAAACACGTGATTGCTAGATTGCGCGTCCGGAAAAGGCTAGCATACCTACAATATAGAGCAGGACGTGGATCGGAGTCTTATTGGATATCCGGCCGGATTTTCTCATTTTTGGCCGGAACCGGTTCGGAGCCGGGTCAGCATTTTTTCTGATGTTCAATTGTTATTGAAGAGCACGGCTGTGGTAACTAGTAACAAACCACCAACCACGCGCCAGTAGCTGTCAATCCAATGCGCAAATAGATGAGCCATATTTGTAAATCACGGAATCGCGATCCGAATTTATACATTGTCATAATTTCAACACAAACATCTAGTGCTGCCAGTGAGCGACTATCTAGTACAGAGGTCTCAAACTCAAATGAGCTCGCGGGCCAATTTCCTAGTTTTGATGATGCCGCGGGCCGCAGCACCAATAATGAGGATATTCAATGTATTATTTCCAAATAGGCCTTTTTTGACGGGACCTTGTAGACAGGCATTCCACAATCATCTTAGATATGTAATTTACTATTGTAATATTCACGCTTGACACGGAAAATATTCATATTATCAAAATTTGAAGAAAATTTGTTTCGCGGCGGGCATAATTTTTTTTAATGAATGAGTTATAGACATCATAGGAGAGGATGCATCTTGCATGCACCCTTTGTGATTCTAATGAGATTTCTCGTTGCCCCTGTCCATTTTCAACACAATTTCTGATGATCAGAAAGCCCATTCACATAAAGTCGCGCATACCGCCAATACTATTTTCCAGTTGAATAAATAGGCCAGAAAAATATTCCACAGCATATAGGCCTAATTCCACAATGCATCTCGTACACCCTGATTTGGTGCTTCGTACCCCGATGGGGTCTACGGACCCTGGTTAAGAACCCCTGAAATAGAAATGTCCAATCGGCAAAGAGTTCATTGGTGTAACAGCTGTAGAGCGTACTAATATCTTTCTCGACACCGATAATAAAATGGATAAAGAGAACAAACAACACTCAACATGTAACCAACTATACGTTATGGGGGTCACAGAATGCCATTGTTGCCATACTGACCTGATTAGATAGCTACATATCCTACGCAACGCAAGCAACGATGTTGTGATATATTACTGTTCCCCATGACAGTTTCATAGATTTTTTCGTCTGCAGGAATACCAAGTCGCCGTTCCCAGTCCTAAATCCTTCTCTGATTTTACCGTTTGACCCGACTACACTCAAGTCATTTTTAATAACTCACCAAGTCAATCTCAAATCGAGTAATTTTACGAGAAGGTCGCACCACACCACACCAAATCACAATTTTCAGTCACGAATGATCAAGGGTCCTGTTTTATCATTATGAATTAGAAATGTGACGTAATAGCAGATCTTCTACTGCTACTGCTACTACTTCTACTACTATACTACTTTTAAAAGTGATGTGCTAGTGAAGTTTTACGAGATTTCAGTGATCTTTATAGTAGTTTTAGGTTGAACTTAAAGATCTTATATCTAAAAAAGATATATGGCACGTTAATATATTGTTGAATAGTTGAAATTCTAAAATGCCGTCGCGGGCCGCGTGTTTGAGACCTCTGATCTAGTACGTTTGGCATTGCAGGAAAAGGGCAGCCTTGTGAAATCATGTTCATTGAAATAAACCACATGCCAAGTTGACATAATTACTTCAGATGGGAATGGACTTGGTCTTTTAGTTCTTAATTTCGTGTTTGTTTTGTTGTTTTTCAGTAGCAGCCTGTGAGTATTTAATTTCACGTGTTTTTGTTGCAATATATCCCACATCTCGTACCCTGTGATCTACCGTTTCTGTAGTTCACTTGAAAAATATATTTGGTTGGTGTTTTTTGGGTATTCAGGTGTTTGTCGACTACTATACTATGGTCATTTACGCCAGACCGATATTCTTAATTTTCATTCCGTAATAACACGGCCCACTTCTAGGCTTTTCGTAATACACCACTTACGCGGATGAGGTGGCGAGGAGGAGCCTAGATAAACCTCCAACACTTAGGTATAGAAATTCAGAAGTCGACCTCGGTCGGACTGGAGCCCGCAACCCATTGATGTTGAAGCTGCGTATAATACCGATGCGCTATCTCGCAACACATAGAAATAGTTACTATTAGATGATTAGTATTACCGGATTTTTTAGGATCGGACTAATGCCATTTCAAGAACCCGGCCTAGGCGTCGGAGTAGAGAATTGAAAAACAGGATCGCAGTCGGTCCAGAGAATTTGTGGATCCACCCCGCATACTGCTGCAATATAGACTAAGTGGCGACTACAAATATCTTGCCCAAAATACCCGTAGGCCAGTTGTATATTGTGATGTATGACGGAGTTCAATCTAAGGCAGAGGTCTCAAACTCAGATGTGCTCGCGGGCCAGTTGTCCAGTTTTGACGACGCCGCGGGCCGCAGAATTTTTTATAGGTATTCTATGTCTTTCCAAGTAGGCCTTATTTGGTGGGAATGAATTGTCCTATTGAAAGTGAGCCGATCCAGCAGACTGGCAGTAAACACACATCGTCAAAATGTGATTTACTCTTGTATCAATTGAGGCCTGGCACGAAAAGAATCATCACATTTATACCTATTTGAATAGAATTGTTGTTTAGCTGATTGGTGGTACAAAACTTGAACACGGCTTTTAACAGTAAATTCATATTTATTGACTCAAAGAACTTTTCGCGTGCCTCTTATCAAGAGCAACCGGCACGATAAAGGATGCAGAACAGAGATGGATTCAAAACCAAATGGCGAATTGTGACGCAATAATGAAAATTTCTAAATAACATGAATGGAAATTCAACCATAGCAACAATGCGGCGCATATAGCAACAAGCAACTTCAAGAAGTACTGCCCGTGAGGAATAACATACAAATGCAATGAGACAATGCAGCAACACAGAATAAAAATTGTACAGAAATACGGACGAACAGCTAAGCAACAACAACTAGTGTGAGATTTTAAGATTATACAAAAATTCTTTCTGTCGACAAAGGACCGGGTTGTTGAGTTTGATGAAAGTGGATTCCAAAGCTGTTAAATGAAATATGGTTCTACCCTTGGACAAAACTGAAAACATGTCGTCTGAATAGTTTGAGGCGCAAGACGGGTTGTCGATCAAATGCTGGCCAATTGAAGAACTGCATGCCAACACTTGGCTGTACGATTGGGATTTTGATGTGTGTTTCTGTTTACATTGCTGAGTGATATTCTCAGAATCAGGAGACTGCGATGCCGATCTTATCCCCTTAGGAACATGCTGTTTGATACGCTCTAGCAAGCGTTGGGATGTGCGTCCCACGTACCGACTGTCACAGTGGCATTTGTATTCATATATGACCATACTTTGATGAAAAGCAGGCAGCACATCCTTTCGCGTGTTGGGCAGAATTTGTTTCGTTGTATATACAATCCTCGCATTAACAGTGTTGTAACATGATTCGACGCATGATCTGATTGATTTGGTGAATCTATTGGAAACAGAGCCAAGCCAAGGAAGGTGTATGTACACCGGGCATTTGTTAGGGCCGAAAACTGTAGGTTGTCTGAATTTGCGCATTTTCTCCGCAATGGCAGAGTCAGTGATGCTATCGGGATATCCATTTTTGGACAAAATGGATCTAATCCAATTTAATTCTGCGGACAATTTGTCTTCAGAGCAAATCATAAGTGCTCGATGCACAAGGGTAGAGATCAAATTTAATTTACGCTTTTTCGGACAAAAGGAGTTCCACCTAGCATAATGACCGGTGAATGTTGGCTTCCGATAAACTGATGTGGTGAATTGATGACCCGTTTTTTCTACCAAAACATCAAGAAACGGTAGGGAACTGTTTTGTTCTTTATCTACTGTGAATTTGAGGGATTGATGCATTGAATTTAACGTATCGAAAAAGGCATCACACTGTCGCTCACTTTGAAAAACCACAAACGTATCATCAACGTATCGATAATACATAAGAGGTTTATCAGAGTCCGAAAATAACTTATTCTCGTGGAACCCGACAAAAATATTAGCGAGGGTGGGTCCCAATGGTGAACCCATGGCAATGCCGTCAGATTGCTTATACATCATGTCGTTGAAACTAAATTCAACCGACGAAGTTGATATTTCAAGCAACTCCAAGAATATTTCCCGCGGAATTGGAGGAGGTTCAAGCTCACCATTGTAAAGAGTGTCAGCGCAAATATTGAAAGTTTCAGTCAATGGCACATTGGTAAATAAACTAACAATATCGAATGAGCTCATATATACATCATTGGGATCAAGAACGAAATTTCGAATTTTCTCAACAAATGTGAATGAGTCACTCAAGCAATTATTTGAATAAACAGACCGGACGGGTTCGATTATTGCGTTTAGCCATTTTGCTAAACTATGTTGTGCCGAACCAGACATAGAAAGAATTGGACGCAGTGGTGTATTAGCTTTGTGTATTTTCGGCAAGCCATACATACGCGGTCTTTGTGATCCACACGGTCTGATGAATTCATAGACTTCTTTAGGGATAACCTTCTGATTCTTTAGAGCTAGTAGACGACGCTGTAGTTTACCCTCATTCTTTTTCGTATTATCATTCGAACTCGATGGTCCGAGAGAAATGAACTTGGAGGAATCTTGAAGAATGCTCTCCATCTTTTGGCAATAGTCTGCTTTGTTGAGAATGACTACTCCGTTACCTTTGTCCGGTTTTGTTATATAAATATTCTTGTTGGAGCGAAGTGATTTAATAGCTTGCCAACATTCCTTGGTCATTAAAAAATCACCAACGTCAACAGGAGTTCCACAGTATGCGTGGGCTAAGTCACTCAACCTAGCTTTCAAACTTGAATACTTCTCTCGGCTATTCGCGTTGTGATGCGCAAGTTGAGCCAGTAATACTTCAAATTCGGAAAATATCTCTTCACGCTTCACATTCGTAGGCGGCATGCAGAAGTCCAAGCCGTGCGAGAGCACAAATCTTTCCGATTTCGTGAGCTCATAGTCCGAAAGGTTATGAATCAAGTTATCGTCCACATTAGATTTTCCAAATCGGTGTTGGAATAAAAATTGTAAGTTGCGTTCATTCTTCACTTGGTTTTGCTTTTCTTTTTGAGCATCAATAATAGCAAGGTAGCGGCAAAATCGGATAAGATCAAATATCGACAAAAACTCTCTGGCGTTCTGATCTAGAGAACGGCAAATTTTCCGTACGTAAATTAAAGTTGAACGGTCTTTTTCAATTTCGTCACGAAGAAATGCTCGTTCTATCCTCGGATTATGCCTAGCACGAGAATTTTCAATCCTTGCCTTCATGAACTTGGGTAGAGTGCGCATGTTGATGCAATTCGTCAAGAAGTCAATTGATGCTCGTAAAGCTCTGATTCTTCCTCTCACTTTGACTATCCGATTAAGCAACTTAATCTGAGAGTCACTGTACCTCTTCCGAAAATACTTGAATAGCTGATTGGTGGTACAAAACTTGAACACGGCTTTTAACAGTAAATTCATATTTATTGACTCGAAGAACTTTTCGCGTGCCTCTTATCAAGAGCAACCGGCACGATAAAGGATGCAGAACAGAGATGGATTCAAAACCAAATGGCGAATTGTGACGCAATAATGAAAATTTCTAAATAACATGAATGGAAATTCAACCATAGCAACAATGCGGCGCATATAGCAACAAGCAACTTCAAGAAGTACTGCCCGTGAGGAATAACATACAAATGCAATGAGACAATGCAGCAACACAGAATAAAAATTGTACAGAAATACGGACGAACAGCTAAGCAACAACAACTAGTGTGAGATTTTAAGATTATACAAAAATTCTTTCTGTCGACAAAGGACCGGGTTGTTGAGTTTGATGAAAGTGGATTCCAAAGCTGTTAAATGAAATATGGTTCTACCCTTGGACAAAACTGAAAACATGTCGTCTGAATAGTTTGAGGCGCAAGACGGGTTGTCGATCAAATGCTGGCCAATTGAAGAACTGCATGCCAACACTTGGCTGTACGATTGGGATTTTGATGTGTGTTTCTGTTTACATTGCTGAGTGATATTCTCAGAATCAGGAGACTGCGATGCCGATCTTATCCCCTTAGGAACATGCTGTTTGATACGCTCTAGCAAGCGTTGGGATGTGCGTCCCACGTACCGACTGTCACAGTGGCATTTGTATTCATATATGACCATACTTTGATGAAAAGCTGGCAGCACATCCTTTCGCGTGTTGGGCAGAATTTGTTTCGTTGTATATACAATCCTCGCATTAACAGTGTTGTAACATGATTCGACGCATGATCTGATTGATTTGGTGAATCTATTGGAAACAGAGCCAAGCCAAGGAAGGTGTATGTACACCGGGCATTTGTTAGGGCCGAAAACTGTAGGTTGTCTGAATTTGCGCATTTTCTCCGCAATGGCAGAGTCAGTGATGCTATCGGGATATCCATTTTTGGACAAAATGGATCTAATCCAATTTAATTCTGCGGACAATTTGTCTTTAGAGCAAATCATAAGTGCTCGATGCACAAGGGTAGAGATCAAATTTAATTTACGCTTTTTCGGACAAAAGGAGTTCCACCTAGCATAATGACCGGTGAATGTTGGCTTCCGATAAACTGATGTGGTGAATTGATGACCCGTTTTTTCTACCAAAACATCAAGAAACGGTAGGGAACTGTTTTGTTCTTTATCTACTGTGAATTTGAGGGATTGATGCATTGAATTTAACGTATCGAAAAAGGCATCACACTGTCGCTCACTTTGAAAAACCACAAACGTATCATCAACGTATCGATAATACATAAGAGGTTTATCAGAGTCCGAAAATAACTTATTCTCGTGGAACCCGACAAAAATATTAGCGAGGGTGGGTCCCAATGGTGAACCCATGGCAATGCCGTCAGATTGCTTATACATCATGTCGTTGAAACTAAATTCAACCGACGAAGTTGATATTTCAAGCAACTCCAATACACAAAGCTAATACACCACTGCGTCCAATTCTTTCTATGTCTGGTTCGGCACAACATAGTTTAGCAAAATGGCTAAACGCAATAATCGAACCCGTCCGGTCTGTTTATTCAAATAATTTCTTGAGTGACTCATTCACATTTGTTGAGAAAATTCGAAATTTCGTTCTTGATCCCAATGATGTATATATGAGCTCATTCGATATTGTTAGTTTATTTACCAATGTGCCATTGACTGAAACTTTCAATATTTGCGCTGACACTCTTTACAATGGTGAGCTTGAACCTCCTCCAATTCCGCGGGAAATATTCTTGGAGTTGCTTGAAATATCAACTTCGTCGGTTGAATTTAGTTTCAACGACATGATGTATAAGCAATCTGACGGCATTGCCATGGGTTCACCATTGGGACCCACCCTCGCTAATATTTTTGTCGGGTTCCACGAGAATAAGTTATTTTCGGACTCTGATAAACCTCTTATGTATTATCGATACGTTGATGATACGTTTGTGGTTTTTCAAAGTGAGCGACAGTGTGATGCCTTTTTCGATACGTTAAATTCAATGCATCAATCCCTCAAATTCACAGTAGATAAAGAACAAAACAGTTCCCTACCGTTTCTTGATGTTTTGGTAGAAAAAACGGGTCATCAATTCACCACATCAGTTTATCGGAAGCCAACATTCACCGGTCATTATGCTAGGTGGAACTCCTTTTGTCCGAAAAAGCGTAAATTAAATTTGATCTCTACCCTTGTGCATCGAGCACTTATGATTTGCTCTGAAGACAAATTGTCCGCAGAATTAAATTGGATTAGATCCATTTGGTCCAAAAATGGATATCCCGATAGCATCACTGACTCTGCCATTGCGGAGAAAATGCGCAAATTCAGACAACCTACAGTTTTCGGCCCTAACAAATGCCCGGTGTACATACACCTTCCTTGGCTTGGCTCTGTTTCCAATAGATTCACCAAATCAATCAGACCATGCGTCGAATCATGTTACAACACTGTTAATGCGAGGATTGTATATACAACGAAACAAATTCTGCCCAACACGCGAAAGGATGTGCTGCCTGCTTTTCATCAAAGTATGGTCATATATGAATACAAATGCCACTGTGACGGTCGGTACGTGGGACGCACATCCCAACGCTTGCTAGAGCGTATCAAACAGCATGTTCCTAAGGGGATAAGATCGGCATCGCAGTCTCCTGATTCTGAGAATATCACTCAGCAATGTAAACAGAAACACACATCAAAATCCCAATCGTACAGCCAAGTGTTGGCATGCAGTTCTTCAATTGGCCAGCATTTGATCGACAACCCGTCTTGCGCCTCAAACTATTCAGACGACATGTTTTCAGTTTTGTCCAAGGGTAGAACCATATTTCATTTAACAGCTTTGGAATCCACTTTCATCAAACTCAACAACCCGGTCCTTTGTCGACAGAAAGAATTTTTGTATAATCTTAAAATCTCACACTAGTTGTTGTTGCTTAGCTGTTCGTCCGTATTTCTGTACAATTTTTATTCTGTGTTGCTGCATTGTCTCATTGCATTTGTATGTTATTCCTCACGGGCAGTACTTCTTGAAGTTGCTTGTTGCTATATACGCCGCATTGTTGCTATGGTTGAATTTCCATTCATGTTATTTAGAAATTTTCATTATTGCGTCACAATTCGCCATTTGGTTTTGAATCCATCTCTGTTCTGCATCCTTTATCGTGCCGGTTGCTCTTGATAAGAGGCACGCGAAAAGTTCTTCGAGTCAATAAATATGAATTTACTGTTAAAAGCCGTGTTCAAGAATTGTTGTTGTACTTGATATATATTAATTATAAGATATAGACACCATATGGGTGGACAAATGTATGATGCCATCATAAAAGCTATCGGGTTATAATTTTGCAGCTACTATGAATATTTTGAATTGAACAGATTGATAATAGAGACTGATCTGATATCAAAACATTTTTAGGTTGAGCATTGTAATTCCAATCCAGGATTCGCGTATACTTCTGATAAGTAGGCCTAGGCTATTTATTAATCTCATGGCCAAATATCGTCAAATAATATAAATATATTAATGAATGTGTCCTAGCGATTGAAATATCGGAACGCCGAACGGCCCATTGTTGTTACATCGATGGAGCGTAACATTGCCTTTAAGTGACCTTACATAATAACATGATTTAACGAACAAAAATGTATAACTAACAGATTGCCAATGGTTTCCATAACTACTTGCTAAGATAGCGAAATACCAAGCTGCGACCTTCTGATCTATTACTGTTCCCCTGATACGCGATTAGTTCTGTTGCGTCCATGGTTCTAACAAATTCACGGCATTCCGAGTCACTCCGAGTTCAGTCGAGTCATTTTCATTTTGTCATCGAGTTAGCCCGAGTCTGAGTAATTCTAAGAAAGCTCGCGTCCTAGTCAAACTCACAAATTTCAGTGACGAATCGTCTAAGGGTCAGGTTTTGTCATCATGAATTGGAAATGTGACGAAATAGTGAATCTTCCACTGCATGGTAGCGCTTGCATTTGATTTGATAGTGAAGTTTGATGAATAGTTTCAAGCTTTCGGTGTCGTCTCGGACCGCACTAAATGCTCTGGCGGGCCGCATGCGTGTTTGAGACCTTAAGGTATCTTCCAAAATTTCTGAAACTCCCGCGTTCACAATGTTGAGTTGAATTAGTTAACATTATTGATTGAAATAATTACGTATTCATTACGAAGGCCAACACGAAAGCTTGAGACGATTTTGGTAGGTTTTAGCCTATTGACTAGACTTGACCGTTTCAACCAGCAATACCAATGAATAAGGACTATCGAATGTGTCGATCGTTCGCTACTGCTCCATACGACCTAGCTAATACCAAGTAAGTACAAAGTAGAAATTCTAGCCCCGGTTTTGCCTTAAGAAGGGTGAAAACTATCGAGTAGAATTGGAAGTAGTCTAGAATCATACCTACTTGAGTAAGTACTGCAAATAGGCAAAACCTACTTGAATACCAGAAACAGTACAAGTACTTCGTTATTGTCCACCTCTGCTTCAGTGTTATGCAGTAAAAGTATATTAGTCTTACTCCTTAGTAAACTTTTGCTTTAGTGGTAGAAATTCATCATCCAAGATTCGGTCACGAATAAGACAATTTTGTTACATAAAATATGAAAATTTTGACGGTATAAAATAATTTTTGACAACATATTTCCGTCATGTATGTAAATAGGCGTGGTCGCACATAATTTTAGAATTGCACAACTTTTCTTCATTTCTGGTTAGAATTGTCTGTCATGGCGAAGTAGTTAGGCCTGATATAACTTTTTGACTTTAAAACTGACAAATGTTTACATGAAAAAATTGATATAAGAACCATTGCCCAAGCCGTCTTGCTTCAGTTAGGATATTGTGGTACTTTCAGCATAACACCATGTCAATCTATTTGTTTCATTTGACCGTTTATGATTTACAATGAGCAAACAACGGGCCTATAACGGTGGGCCTATAAAGTAGGTTACATTATGAAAAATTTTGACTTTTTTTCACCGTCAAGAAAATCGCCCTAGTCTTAATCAACACAATTCATGTGCTGGTTAAAGATATTTTGGTCCGTTTATGAAAGGGGTCGGAAGCTTTTTTCGTCAAAGGATCCATGTTTACCCTATCATTTCAACTGTCAATGTGAATCCGCTGTGCCGTCACAATCAAAGATTCGCGACGTCATGCATAATAAAAACAATAGAAAAAAATGTTTTACACATGTTCTTTTTTAATTGATTTTTTTTTATTGTAACACTAGATAGAACACTACTAGTAGGGCTGGGCACAATGATTCGAGTACTAGCATCTGAATCGAGCATTAATTTTAATGAGAAAGTTTTACACATGTTTGTTTTAAATTGATTTTTGTTTCAAATGTAACACTCGATAGAACACTACTAGCAGGGCTGGGCACAATGAATCGAGTACTCGAATCTGAATCTACCATTAATTTTAATGATTCGAGTCGAGAAGTAACAGAAGATTTTTTCGAGTACTGGAATTATACGCTCCTGTTGGATAATCCCGCTTGTGCGAAAAATTATCGCGACGACAGATTTCGCGTCGTCGGAAGGGACCATTCACACTTTCATTTGTTTGCCTTGGAGTCGACTTTTATCAGAATACACCAGCCATTACTGTGTCTACAAAAGAAGTTCGTTAACCATCTAAAAATAGCACATCGCTCTCTTATTCTAAATTTCATGCTGGTGACGTCATATTTTGTGATACGATTGTTGATATACAATGTTACTTACAATTCTCTACTGCTGACGATTACCCCTGAGGAGTGTCAGCCGACAATATTCGGGTTCATTTCAATATGAATATACTCCTCAATTGTATTTGGTTACTGTAGCCTACATCAGTTTTTTGTAACCGAACCGCGGGGAAACTTTGCGATTTGTTTGCTGGCAAGGAATTTTAATCCTACCACTGGCTGCTGCATGCTACATCGCAACTCAAAAACGATTACAAGCATTCGGTTTTGGTGACTCTGCTTGTGTTGGCTGTGCGTAATGGCAAAATCAGTAAAGTAGGTATAAGCGGATTACAAGCGACTACTGGCTTTACACAGCTCCATGAAGTTCCATGAAGGAGCGACACAATCATATGTCGCTGCTCATGATACCGGTGAAATTAGCGTTGAGTTATTGAGTATTCTGTTGACTTCGAAAATGACTACGCGGGTTCGATTCTGGTGGCTCTGCCTGTATGGCTTGTGCGTATTGACAACTCCACTAAATCAAGAGGCATTGCTATAGGACAGTAGGTTTTGAACTGAGGATGTGACGTGACAGGATCAAAAGAGATTGCGCGATACCGTCCGTGCGTCATGGACAAATATGCCTTCGTGATCTCGGAAAGATAAAGTGTTATCTCTAATAAAAATCGAAATTAATTCCTGCCGCAAGTATAATATTATTTTATAATTCTTTCATTGAATATTCTGATTGCGTCGTCGTAAAAACGTATATTTTTTGCGATGCTAAATTAAAATAGTCCGAGCCATCAAGACAACCACGTCCCCATGTCGGTGGCGTATAATTCGTTCCTCGTCTAGTTTTCATCCTGGCTATGACTTTGGTTGACTACATGCTCGTATTGATTTCGTCATCGAAGTGACGTAAGAATTCGGTATTTTGCACGAGACCACATTGTGTCGCATTCTTTTCCTCGAGTATGATTTTGAACCGCAATAGTTACAGTAAATGGCTAGAAAGCGAACCGATCACAGGCCAAACAAGACTCATTTGCGTCATTCCAAACTTTACCTCATTCCAACCCAACAGCGGATTGGCGCCAGAGAGTTTGATAACGCGAATCTGTGTAGTGTGTTTGGAAGCTCATTCGGATGAATATCGAGAGGCCTTCATAGATTCTTCATAGGTTCTTCATAGATTCAGATTGTGTCTCACTATATTACTGTGCAGCATAACGGGTAACTTTAGAACATCAATAGTATATGGAGGAGAAAGTCGGTAAATCTCCAATTTTTTGTATATGTATGATTCTAGTAGATGTCCAACATGAATATGATTGATCTGGCAGAGCGGGTACAGCTAGTACAGGGGTTCTCAAACAGTGGGCCGCACGAGCATTTTGGAGAGAACCACAGATAGGGTTGCACTTAAAACAAAATCAATTTAAAACAGACATGTTTAAAACATGGCACTTGTTATTTCTGAAGTAACCAAGTATTTCGGCAGCGTCATATGTGGTATGCTGTTGAAAAGGGTATGTAATAAACTCGGAATGAACTGTATTTGATGTATAATTGAGGTATACTTCGGCAGGACGTATTACTGCAAATTATTATCAATTATTATCAACATCCACCACAACGAATCGCAGTGGATTGGGGATTTTGCGCCGCACGTGAATCTTTGGAGTCTGATTAAAACGTCCTGCTTGAAATCATTGTACATAATGTAGCATTGTAGCATTGAACTGAATATTCTGACATCGCAACTTCAGTAAATACAATACATATTTTGTACATGTGCAGCTTGCATATACAAAGTCTTTCTCCACCTCTCTGTATAGTATCCAATTGACCAAAGAATTGATTGAAACCGATCCAGAATGATTATCTTATTCCTCACCATAGTGGAATTAAACTATAGGTGGAACTTGAACATCTTCGTTGCATGTCTCTAGAGGTATACATTTAAATATGATAAGTAGAAGAAAATCAGCGTATTTTGAAGAAATAGACATATCAGTACCGGCGATTGCCACATATTAAACAGGACTTGGCCGCAGCCAAAAAGGGTTGAGAACCTCTGAGCTATTACCACACTAACTGCAAACCTCATATATGTGGAAATTCTATCACATATTCATATGGGGATATCACTAATAATCCGGTATCGCGTGTATCCATCAGTGCGGAACGGATCGGCAAATTCTCTGGTCCGACACCGATCCTGTTTTTCAATTCTCTGGTCCAGGTCCGATCCGGCTCAGGCCGTATCAGAAAAAGCACTGATCTGGCTCGGGTCAAAAATGAAAAAGTCCCTCCGGATATCCAATCCAGCACCGTTTCATGCTCCACCCTACGACGGTACGGTGGCTTCCGTGAATTTATAAATGTGGGTCGTTTTTTTCGCACCGCCTTGGCAGTTACCGACGCATGGTTATTAGTTATTCAATTACAAAAGTCATGCTTATTAATTAAGATCAAAAAAGTAATGATCCGGCTTCGATCCGGCTCCGGCCAAAATTGAAAAATCCGGCCGGATGTCCAATCCGGCTCCGGTCCATACTCCGCACTAGATTGTATGCGCTGTATGGACGTGTTAGATTCGTGGATTATAGTAAGTATTTTGTGCAACAGATATTAACGACGGGGAACAATTGATAACAATAGACTTATTTCCGAGCTAATTTGTGATCGAAAGGTATTTTGCACTCCCAAGTTGCATTTGTATCCTACACCCACGATGAATGCATTGACAATATCTCTGCTGATCGCATCCACCGTGTATTCGAATATCGTGTCATCGCAACCGCAACACCCATCCGGGTGCTTGAATATCTGGAGGGCGCATCAAGCTTTCTGTCCGAACGAAGTACTGTCACCGGAGGCTCCATTCGAGACCACTCAAGGCGCCCCTGGCAAGAGGGGGCCAAAAGGTGAAAAGGGCGTACAGGGTGCTCGTGGACCCCGTGGAATTGCGGATCGCGAATGGATCGCAGACGTCGTGCGAGAAGAAGTGCGTGCCGGTGCGTCATTCACAATGGATCAAACCGAAGTATACACTTGCCATTGATATTGATATTAAATACTGTTTCAGGCCTGAGGTCATGCACGGATGCTCTATCGGAAGCAAACAAGAGAATCCAACAGCTGGAGGATAGAGAAGGTGTGTTTCTATATGAATACCCTGCGTAAAGATGCGAAACCACATCTGACAGCAGGTTTTAAATCCTAAAAGGTAAAGATGCCCTCGCGCATTCTGAGTAGGCTACAACTAGCGACCATAATTTTGCAAGCTACTGGATCTCCAAAATGCGCAACTAGAACTACAACCAGAATCTAAATCGCACACTTCGTCCCCCCTCCAATTGAGAGGTTCGGGATGCGGCAGTTACGACCCTGGCTAGAACTACTCACTCACAACTAGCGTTATAATTGATTAAATAACTAACTAACTAAAACACAGCTCCTTAATAACCTATATTATAAATTACTGAACTGCAAATGCATGAGCTAAGAAATATTGGCGATATAGTCAGTATTTCAATAGGACGGGAAAAGTAGTTTGGCATCACACAACAGAAAACCGATATCACGATTCACGTCGACGCATGTTTTTTAGTTTTCATACAACTAAATTATTTTCAAAATCTGGAACTAGAACTGGAACTACTCAAAAAACAGTTAGTTTGACCAACAACTAACTAGATCGGTAGTTTCCTCTAATCTAACCGTGAACCACTTATGTTGCGGACTTTCAGCATACAAATATGCGCTACTCGCCACCCCAAACCCCTAATCAGGACCGTAACTGCCGCACCCCAAAACTCATAATTGGGGGAGGGCGAGCTCGAAGGGGGCCCAAAATTATTTCGTGAATTAGCATAAATTATAGAGTATTTTTTGAAAATTTATGCAACTTTTAAAAATTAAATTAAAAAATTAAAAAAATTTTCGCGCTATTCGCGATTTCAAGGTGCAAAATATCATGATTTTTTGGTACTCTTCCCCCAAGAAAAGAACACGAAAGATTTTTAGAAATGGACATATCGGCGTTGGCCAATACCGCGACACGACCCACGAAGACATAAAACGATTTAGGACAGTGGTTCCCAACGTGGGCGATATCGCCCCCCAGGGGGCGATTTGGCGGTCTAGGGGGGCGAAAATAACGAAGGGGGCGATAGGGGGGCGAAAATGGAAGAAGGGGGCGGTAGGGGGCGATAGCGCGTTAAAGCGGCTATATTGGAGTCGAGACCGTAACTACCGCATCCCTAACTTTCCAATTGGGGGTGGGGGCCCAAACTTATTGAGTGAATTAGCAATAATTAAAGAGTAATCTTTTAGAAATTTTTAGAGCTGCGCGCGATTTAATAATATCATACATCTAGATTTTGGGGTACCCGTCACCCAACAAAAATACGCATGATTTATGGAAATGGTAGACTTCGGAGTCGGCCATTACTGCGCCACAACGCACCAAGACATATGAAGTTACAAGCCATGTAGCATGCGACTCCGAGAAGTTTGCCAGAATGATCAGCAGCGAGAAGGCCTTAGACGAAAAGGAATGCCCTTGTGCTGACCGAAAACTTCGATATACATACAGATATGTTTAATTGTCCATAGGCACCTCAATGGCTGGCGTCGAATGTTCCTGTCTTGGCGACCTTAACCCTACAGGACAAAGGCCATCCCGCGAGGAAAAAATTATTTGCCAGTACAGAAATACCAATTTGAAATCATGTGCGTCTTTTAGTTTGGTACGTCTTGACGATTTCAATATCTTCTGACATAGCAGATATAGGAGGTCACAAAATAGCACCATGTTACGAAGTCAATATAACAACGATTCCGCCCGAAGATGTTTAATTATTATTTAGGGGTCCTACCTTTTCCAGCACACCACACTCAGCTCTACCGGTAAATCTGATTACGCGAGCAGAAAGAGGATAAAAAATTGATAGCATTATATATGCAATTCCCGACCATATTGACAGATTCAAACATGAATTATATAAATTTGTCGCGCTTCGTGCGTTTAGGCGAAATACGGTTACTCACCAAACACTACATGAAATAGGGTATAGCTGATATGTAGCGACAAAAGGCTCACAGGCTGAGGGGGTCTGGGGTTTGGTTTATCACCCTATTGGGCCAAAGACCTATGTTTGGGGAGCTGAAGAAGTGCTGTTTATATTTTCCTAATATTTGGGGGGCGATGATCGGTGTGTAGCTTCAAAAGGGGGCGATGAGTCATAAAAGGTTGGGAACCACTGATTTAGGACATATTACATGCGACTCCAAGAAGTGTGCCAGAACGATCGGCAGCGTAAAAACCTTGGCCGAAAAGGACCGCCCTTATACGCTGACCGAAAACTTCGTTATATATACAAAATACATATAGCTTTAATTGTCCATAGCCTAGGCGCCTAAATGACTGGCGCCGAATGTTCCTGTCTTAGCAATCTGAACCTCAGAAGACGAATTCCATCCCGCGGGGAAAAATTATACGCTAGTGAAGAAAAACCAATTTGAAATCGTGTGCGTCTTTTAGTTTGGTACGTTTGCCCGATTCCATATTTTTTGATATAGCAGACAGGAGGTCACGAAATAACATCATGTAACGAAGTCATACTTACGGGTCCGCCCGCCTAAGATGTGTAATTATCATTTACGGGCCCTACAGTTTCCAAGACACCTCACTCAGCTCTACCGGTAAATCTAATAAAGTGAGCAGAGAGGACAAGAAATTGATAGCAATATATATGCGATTCCCGATCTTATTGACCGATTTTATCATTAATTATCGAAAATTTTAGCGCTTAGCGCTGGCTCACTAAACACTAAACAGTACGGCTGATTTCGTGGCAAAAGCAATCAACAAGATGAATGAGGGGGGTCCGTCGGTTACCGGAGTCGGTTTATCACCCTATGGGAGTACAAGACCCAAGTTTTTTTGGGACCTGACGAAGTGCTGTTTCGTTCCTGCCAACGGGTATACGCCCGAAGATGTTTAATATTTATTGAGGGGTCCTATACCTTTTTAATTACATCTCACTCAGCTCTACCGGTAAATCTGAATACGTCAGCAGTAGGGGATAAAATTTGATAGCAATATATATGCAATCTCCGATGATACTGACCGATTTAATCATGAATTATTGAAATTGTTCGCGCTCCGCGCGTCTAGGCGGGAATGGGAGGCCCACTAAACGGACACCCAATATAGATGACAAGTAGGCCGAAAGAGCGGGGAGACAAGGGGGTCTTGGGGGCGAAGCCCCCCAGAAGTCCGGTTTATCACCCTGTGGGGGGTACAAGACCAACGTTTTGGGGGGGGCTGACGAAGTGCTGTTACGGCTCTGCCCCTAATACTTTGACTGCTTTTAAATAGAGCAAATCATTTATCAGGACTCTGTCCGGTAAAGCATGACGGCCAGTGCTTTTGGATGGAAGTGCGATACGAACGAATCAGGTTCGAAGAAGCAAGGTCGATCTGCGCGGCACGTGGAGGGAAACCGGCGATGATATATTCTGAATCGCACTACGACATGATCACAAGATACTTAAGAAGCTTGATATCGCCAGAAACGAGTGATAATATTCACGCATGGCTGGGATTGACGTTTCGGTCGCAAGTATGTATTTCCGAGCCGGTATAAGCAGACTTGGACAAATACATAATTCTACTTGTCTACTCTAATAAGGCTAATTAGGAGTGATATACCGATAATCAAATTATATTATAATTTGTGAAGTGTTTCGATGCCCCCGCTTTAATTCTAGTCTAACTTCTGGATTCCTGAACATGCCGCAGAAGAACTGTATACCGGTGCGGAAAGGGTCAATCTTGGTGCACATACATTTTCCATTCGTTTGAGAACGAAATCCAATTTCATACGAACTGAACTTGATTTTTGTTGTATTACTTTCGAATTCAGATTTCAATTCAGTTCCCCAAATTTTTGTGAATGCATCAATTCTAACTGTAATCGAATGTCGGAAAAACTGTGTATTTAATTCTAATCCTTCTAATCTAATTTGGAACCGAAACTGAAAATTGTCTAGTTGCCCAACTCTGGGTAATCACAGAATGAACTGCGCAGAAGTCCATTTCCAAACCGTGATTTCGTTTTTTGATCGAATGATCTCCTCTATAAGTGTGGTCCTCTGACAATAGCCATTTGATTGGCCAACTAAGATATGCAATAATTGTGTTTATTTGGCTTTAGTCGCGGAGTGTTCATCTCTCTAACGGAACGGGGTCTACGTACGTGAAGTGGTACACTGGTTATCCTCGCGTCGAAAGGTGTTGTACTATTGGACTCACGGTCACATCATCCTGGGATTCCAGCAGCCAGAATATGTGGAACACTGGTCCGTCGAGCAGGGCAAGGGGTGTTGTCTGCGAAAAATGATATCGTTCAGCGTTCAAACATTAGGAACATCAGTTTGCATATTTTGATGCATTTAAAATAAAGTCAGATATCCGAGATGTACCAGTCGCAAAACATAAAGTCAGGAAGGTCGGTGATGAAACTCTCGCGAAAATCTTTCGGCTGTTCAGTATCATACCCGGGACCGTAACTTCTGCATCCCAAACCCCAACAGTTCGGGGGGGAGCTCAAAGGGTGCCCAAACTTATTTCGCGAATAAACATAAATAATGGAGTATTTTTTTGAAAATTTATGCAACTTTATTCAATTTTCTGTTTTGATTTAATGTTGCCAGGTATCTTGATTATTGGGTACCCTTTCCCCCAAAAAAGTACGCTTGATTTATAGAACAAGACATTTCGGCTTCGGCCATTATCGCTCCACGACACACCAAGACATATCAAGTTTTAGGCCATTTAACATTTCCGACAACGTAAAGTGCGCCAGAACGATCGGCAGCGAGAAAACCTTGGTCGAAAAGGACTGCCGTTATCCTGACCGAAAACGTCGATATATATACATAAATGCTTAATTGTCTATAGGTGCCTATATGAAACGTCTCTGCGCATAAAAAATCCGAAGTTATGACCTTTTTCTTAGTCGTTGCGCACTGTTGTTCAAGGGACCGCGATGTGAGTTGGTGAGTGCGCGCAGTCTCCTGAAAAATCAGAGGAAACATTACGCCGAATGTCTCTGTCCTGGCAATCTGAACCCCACAAGACAATTGTCATCCCGCAGAGAAAAATTATTTAAGTCAGCGAAGAAAGTCCAATTAGGAATCGTGTGCGTCTTTTAGTTTAGTACGTTTTGGCGATTTCAATATCTTTTGACATCGCAAACAGGAGGTCACGAAATAACATGATGTAACGAAGTCATTATACCAACGGGACCACCCGAATATGTTTTATTATTATTTAGAGTGGCGGCAAGATCGCAATGTTGCAATATGATGCAGTTGATTTGTAAGTCATAAAGCAGTGTTGGGATCAAGGCACGATCTTAAAGTCACAAGTCATTTCGAGTCATTGCTCATTTTGACTCGAATCAAGTCAAGTCACACAACGGGTGATCTGAAGATGATAACCGCTGACTGTAAATATGCTGCATATCTATGTTGGGCTGATTAAAGATATTTTGGTCCGTTTATAACAGGGGTAGGAAGGAATTTTCGACAAAGTAGCCTTATCTTTCAAAAGTCAATGTCAATTCGTTGTAGCGTCACAATTAAAGATCCGCGACGTCGTGACAAAAAAAACAATAAAAAAACATGTTTTAAGCAAACATGTTTGTTTTAAATTGATTCATATTGTATATGCCACTCTAGATAGAATAGGCCTACTACTAGTTGTCGACGACGACGCAATCTCTAATCACTTCGTTTGCGGACATTGTCTTTGTGGCATATTAGCGGAGTGTGAGTAGAAGCAGACTGCACAATCGTTGTATGACTGGCTATACTATCACAGGTTATAATCAACGGGCCTAAAACATGTACTTAAAGGTAGGGCGACTTCGTCGACACCGATTACTTGATGATTTAAAATTGATTCGAATATTTTACTTCGAGCTACGATTCAATCCAGAAGTTTGAAACCCCGAGTGAAGTCGCGTTTAGCCACTTTTGCGAAGTGACTGAAGCGAGTCAAGTCAATTCATCTAAACAAAGTTGACTCGAGTCTGCCCAACACTACCATAACGTAAATATAGAAATTAGTAACCCATCTCCTTTCGTTGTTATCCAAAAAGTAAACTGGGATATTGTAATCTTGGAGAATGGCCAGATCGAAGATGGAGGAAAATAAATGCAAGGATTTTAAGGGGACTAGCAAGTCAAAAACCTAACTTGCGGATGGCTACTCCAATCACCATGAAATAATCACAGTCGCTAGATGTCGATATGCTATGCTAGAGTTATCGGACGAAACATGAGGGAAATCAAAGGGAAATAAAATTGAAATTTTGCAGTTTTTGGGTATTGTTTAGGTGAAATACGGCCATAAAGTGACAGCATAGATACAATGATAATATTTCCAATCAGAAGAAAAGTTGGATTTTTTTCAACTTTTTGAGTTGCTACTCCCCTTAAAGCTGTAATCCTCGGTTCATTATTTTCTTCACGGACATAATTGGGAGCGGGACGTGAGAAGAACGTCAAAGCTTTTGCTGGACCGCATAAAACAGCATGTCCCGAGATTTATTAGAACACGCGCATCACGCTCGGTTAAAAGCTCACCTTTGATTCATCCCCTCAACCTTG
The DNA here is from genome assembly GCF_051294905.1 of Botryllus schlosseri. Classification (NCBI taxonomy): domain Eukaryota; kingdom Metazoa; phylum Chordata; class Ascidiacea; order Stolidobranchia; family Styelidae; genus Botryllus; species Botryllus schlosseri. The sequence continues at coordinate 26,627,732 of NC_137242.1, read as the reverse complement.
ATGCTGAGCAATCAAAAGCCATAGATTTTGCCATTGGAACAAACCTGTTGGATAATCTCGCTTGTGCGAAAAATTATCGAGACGACAAATTTTGAATCGTTGGGGTGGTTCACACTTTCACTAGGGAGCTTTATTTGAGTCGACTTCTATCAAAATAACCAACCAAGGCTGTGTCAACAGAAGGAACTCATGTACCATCTAAAAATAGTAGGCTACATTGAACGGTCCCTTACTCGCTTCAACGGTACACATACTAAAACCGGTACGATACAGAGAAGAATGGCATGGCTCCGGCGCAAAGCGCCACTGTCGTTGTTGTGTGATATTATTAATATTTACTTTATGGTCAATTGGTCATATACGGAGACGTACGAAAATATGCCTTACCCCTGGCAACGCTAATGCGTTGGAACTGATATTTTAGTTATTGACATCCAAAATTTTGCGGTCTCGCCAATTAAATTTATGATTGGCCTTGTCAGTTCATAATAAACTACCGGAGTACCTGCGTAATTTATTTTTGATTATATAACTAATTTCGAGAATTACCTACGGGCCACTCAAAACGGGTAGGCTGAACCTACTAGTGAAATTAGGGTTGGCGAGTTGTTGACTATAGTCTGTTCTGACGTTGAAAATGGCTACAAAGGTTTGCCCCCATAACTGGTGGCTCTACTGGTATGGCTTGTGCGTAATGATGGCTACCTCACTAAAACTAGCGGCATCAATATAGTGCAATAGTTTTTGAACTGGGGAGATGGCGTAACAGTTACTGTGCGTCATGGACAAAGGTGATATCGGAGAACGGTGTCATCACTGATTAAAAACCAAAATTACTTCCTGTTGCAAGCATCATATAATTTTTTAATTTCTGCCTTGAATATTGCGATTGCTTTATCGTGATAAAGTTTATCTTTTGCGATGCAATATTATAATAGTCCGGTCAGCAAGATATTATCACGTCCCCGTATCGGTGACGAAATTAATTTCTCACCTTGTTTCTATTCTACGACTGAATCATGTCGACATGACTGTATACGGGTGTTATTCAGTGGCGGCTCGTCCTATAGGGCAACTGGGGCATTGCCCCACCTAAAATTCTGTTCAATAACAGTTCTTTACCATTTATAGACGCACAACAATCTATATATACCAAAATCACGGCGAAAATCGTATTCTTCTTGTCCTTTCGCTTGTAAATGCCCAAGCCCATATATAGCGAAGTCTCTGCGAAAATCGAATTCTCTTCCGTGTTTTCGCTTTGCGAATGCCTAGCCGGGGCATGCCCCAGTAGCGCTCATAACAAGCTTTCACTGTCTATTCTCTCAAATCCGCGCACAATAAAGAAACAGTGATTTACTCTCTCCTATTCATAAAATTACCGAGCAACCGGGGCAACATAGCCTGGTTGCCCTTAAGGTGTGATGTAACAATCGTATCTATATCTGAACTCGGTTACCGTCATATGCGTTTAGTCGACCTTTGCTGGTATAGGTCGATTTTGATGGTGTTTCACACCATGATAATTCTTGAAACTTGGTATGTCATGTCGTGATGGTGGTATTTATTAACACTGTCCCAAGTTTCAGGGTTTCTACTTAAAGTTTAGGGTAGTAATTCCGTTTCCGAAGTTGAGTGTGTGCTGATCCGTCATGTATCGGAAACAGATTTTACTCAAAAGCCGGTATTGGTATCCGTTGATTTTGACGATGTTCCATACCGAGATCGGTCATGACATTTGGTACGGTAAGTCTTAATGTTAGTATCGAACGCTGTACCAAGTTTCAAGTTTGTCACTGTACTTTGTTAGTGGTAATTTCGTTTCCTAAGTCGAGTGAGAGCTGACTCGTCATTTATCGCAAACATATTTTACGCAAAGCCGGTATTGGTCTCCATTGATTTTAACGATGCTCCTTACCTAGATCCGTCATGAGCTTTAGCACGGTATGTCCTGATTTTCGTATCGAACGCTGTGTCAAGTCTCAAGGTTGGCACTCAATGATTAGGGCAGCAATTTCGTTATCAAGGTCGAGTATTGCGGATTTCACGCAAAAGCCGATGTATCTGTGTTAACGCTAACTGTGTTCCATACTGAGATAGGTGATGAGATGATGATATCATGAAACAGTTCACTAACATCCTCGGTTTGCTTTCAAATATTTACTTTTATTTTATATTCTCCCATGTCACTTTCACCGTGAAATTGTGGCCTTCAGGCCATTTGCTTACAATTACAACCACTGTCAAGCGCGATAGTTGTTTCGTTTTCGATGGCGGCTAACAGCTGATCGCTTGATCAGCCTATTTCTGAGTAAATTTTACGAAAAAATCGGTGTTGGTCTGTTCGTATTAATTTTGACAGTGTACCATACCGAAAACGGTCATGAGGCTACTTCTCGATGATTTCATGTAACAGTGTACCAAGTTTTCGGCTTTCATCCACGTATTTATTCGGTAATATATATTCCAAAGGCGATTTTGCAGCAGACATATAGACACTATAGACCAGGGCTGGCCAACCTTTTCAGCCAAAGGGCCACATTCGGTTGACGAACTGTTGCGCGGGCCACTAGCCGTGCAAGGCGCGAAAAATTTTCCTAGTTCACAGGTCAATAATATTGTCACCTGACTATATTGCGGGCCTGCTGTATATCGCTTGGCTCAGTTTGCAAGGACTGGGCTATCGGCGTCTGGACATATATCGATATCGAAAGTTTCGACCAACATGCGTCAATCATTTTCTGCCTAGGTTTCATAGTCGACAGTCTTTCTGCGAGTGCAAACACAAAGTCGCATATGTTGAACGACACTATCTCTCGTAATCGCGAATATAGTTAGATTCAATCTGATATATTAGGAGTTTTTTCATTTTCACAATGGGGCAACAATATTAAAAGCAAGAAATCGAGTGACAACATGTTGCGCAAAGCGTGTAGAAATTTTTTACTTTTGATAAATCTATCGCAAATCATTCTGCTTTATTGTAGTGTACGAAGATCTACCAATATATGACTCACTCATGGATCTGCCAATGCGTCGGAACTGATATTTTAGTCATCACATCTCAAGTATTGCGGCAAGACTAATCAAATTTTCTGTTGCCCTCACAAGTTCACAATCGGTGCAATCGGAAATTATCTCGCGGGCCATTCAAAACCTTCTCGCGGGCCACGGGTTGGCCGGCCCTGCTATAGACCGTAAGCCGTATGTGTCGTATGACAGTCTCCAGCCTCAAGGCCAAAATCTTCTATGCTGTACCGGGACCGAATTTTCGAGGCTGCTATCCGTAGTTCTTCAGAATGATGTTTTGGATTCAATATGACATGTTAAATAGTATATTCATATTGAAATGATCCCGAATATTTTCGGCTGACACTCGTCAGGGGTAATCGTCAGCAACTAGTAGAGAATTGGAAAGAACATTGTATATCAACAATCGTATCACAAAATATGACGTCACCAGCATGACATGTCCAATCTATGAGATAACAATTGCGTATGTGTCCGAACTCGTTGACCTTTCCAGTTAGGCTTACGCAATCTCTCGAGTTATAGTCATTTCCATTCCTGCAGATAATTAGTCAGGTATAGTGCGAACATGAACCGTGTCGAATCTTTGTTCCGTACGCCGTTTACGCAGTTACCACACTTCAAGTCACGGCTCACCGGCAGACCTCTCGCGGCACATACGTTAAAATCACTGTTGACGGGAAGTTCGTGTTACCGTAGTGGCGTAGTCCGTACCACCAAGTTACTTGTTTACGTTGGAAAACGCCCTTGTGACGTCATCTTGATAAAAAGTCGCTTGCAGCCCTTGCCCCACCACCCGATATTGTCACGAGCCGCCACTGGTGTTATTGTAAGTCCATAGACTATTGAGCCTGGTGTTGAATTCGTATTACTCACCCAAATAATGTAATTTAGCGTGCGAAGTGGTTTGGTGCAGAAAATCATAGCGGTTAAGCGCCACTAACCCCACATAGGCCTCCTACAACAACAACAACAACAACAACAACTGGTAACGACGATGGTTCATGCTCAATTAGCTTACCTCGGTATCTTCAGTGTCGTATATTTACATCACAAATCGCAGCGTCACGTGATTTTATAAAATTCAAACCTAACGGGTTCAAATGGATATGACGTAGCATTGCAATGGTCGAATTAAGCGGAAAAACGGCTTTGTACGAATGAAGCGGAAAATCAATTGTTCATTTCATGTCATGCGTAAAGGGAGACAACGCATTAACTATACTGTACTGCTGGGTTATAAATGAATTACAGCTTCCCTACACTGTAGTAATCGGTACCGATCGCGGAAATCAATGCAATCATGCAGTTGCATGCAGCTTGGCGCATCTGAAATTCATTCATTGCGCAACAGTACAGTATTTGAAATGCGTTTCTCCGCTTAATGCGGTCAGGAGTGACCGGAACCAAAGTTTTCGAATGAAGCGGAGTCGTCTGTACATAGATTCATGCATGCGCCCATGCTGTAAATCTGCGCTTCTAAAAGTATGTGTATAATTCAGGGTTCATTGGTTCAATTTAGGCCTACATTGTGCGTGTGTCTTGGCAGATAAAAATATATAATCTGAACATTGCTTGATTGATTGATTGATTGATTGATTGATTAATTGATTGATGTATTTTGAGTTCAACCTCTTCCGCGTCGGGACACGTGAAGACATGAAATTTTGGCTAACACAGGCTGGGCAAAGTGCGAAGCCAAAAATATCAACGGTGATCAAACCTTGGACAAAATTGACCGTCGCTCGTTGGCCAAAACCTTCGATATTTATATGTCCGGTCGGTGACATGCAGGGATGTGGATTCGAAGTCGAAGTCGGTGTCGTAGTTTGGCTAACTTTTCGCTTAATGGAGTTGGAGTCTCAATTTTTTTAGCGCGCATTGTAGTCGGAGTCGGAGTCGCAGTCGTGAAAACTATAGTGGCTGGAGTCGGAGTCGTGGAAAAAATAATGACTGGAGTCGGGGTCGGAGTTTGTGAATATGACCTGACTCTGACTCTAACTTATTTTTTATGAAAACAATTGCTTTCAAAGGTATCTTTAAATTACTAAAAATATCTAAGATAGGATTTTTCTGTACCATCAATCACTGTTTTTAGTAAATTAAATAATTGTTAAATTGATGTAAATATAACCAAACGCTGCTTCCCACATGACAAAATTAAAAATATTTGTAGTGTAGCTCAGGTGCTTGGGTCGAACAAATGGTTAAGAAAGACTGCAAGTCCTATACTAGTCCTTGAATACTTGACTAAGTGCATGTAGACTGGACATATGCTATTTGATTACTTCCTAAATTTGGTCTCTGACCAATGTTTATTAGTAGTGAGAATGTATGTGCTGGTAATCAGTATATTTTGTAATGAGAAAATTAGTAAGTTACAACTCTGTATTACTTGCTGAATCATACACAAGAGCTACACTTCGACTGTTTTATCTACATGTTAATGATACAGGATTGGATATATGTCATGTTTGAATGATTCATACATTTATTGGGGTATTAGAAAGTCCATGTTATAAAAACTTATAAAATATGAAAAAGAAAGGATATTTAGAAATGCTTTCTTCCATGTTAATTGCATGGTGAATAATGCTGTGCCACAAAGAAACATTTTGCATGTCATCGTTAATCATGTGTTTAATGGTCATATGATAGTCATTTAACCGTCACAGCGACATATAATTTTAATAGTCAGAGTCGGAGTCGGAGTCAGTACGTACAGAGACTTAGGAGTCGGAGTTGAAGTCAGTATAATAAACTGTCTGGAGTTGGAGTCGGTGGTAAATTTACCGACTCCACAGCCTTGTGAAATGGTCAGTACCGAATATATAGACCAATCCTTGCAATCCGAGTAGTCAGTACTACAAATGCAGTGCAAATGCTACCCCAGGAGAAATTACTGCACCCCAATTTGAAATCGCGTTTGTCAGTCATGTTTCATAGAGCTGCGTTGCGTGCAACTGGGGTTGCATTTAAAACAAAAACCAATTTAAGACAAGCATGTTTAAAACAAGGCCCTAATTTAAAACACGTTTTTTATTGTTGTTTTTTGTTTGTTTCTTAAGCCATGACGTCACGAATATTCAATTGTGACGTCATAGTGGATTGACATTGACAATAGAATATATATAGGGTAAATATAGCTCCTTTGACGAAATATCTGTACTATTAATGTTGCACCGACTATTTTGAGGGTTCCAACCGTCCCATATTGATATACGTCGGCTATATCTGCATGGTGGTAATTGTCTGTAGGCTCATACAATATGTTTTTGGAAAGCATTTACACAATTATGGCCTAATTTTACAACAACAACAATAACAACAAAAAAACACAATTTTTTTAAAAGCTTTTTTTAAAACGCTGATCTGATTTTAACAAAGTGTTTTAAAACACCGTTTGTTTCAAATGCAGCCCTGTTTTCTATGCGTTCTCTATTTCATACATGCCCGTAAATACCTAACATATTGAAAAAATGTATTCCTTTTGATGTCTAGCTTCGGTCTGTGCCAATAAAATTAGGATTTCGGTCGAGGTCTAAAAAGTCTAAATACCATTGCCGGTAATGGACGTTATTATATTATGACAACTTCAGAACGCGAAATCACGTTGGTGGAATGCTTTGAAATAAAGACGGTGCATGAGGTCGTGACAACAACGCTAAAGGCGCACAACACGACATAATGCTGCAGAGCAATGAGCTAAAAAGCAAACCGACCACAATGCAAACAAGACTCAGTTGCGTCACTCCAATCTTTACCCCCATTTTAATCCGAAAGAGGTAGTAGCGCACGGTAGTCAGAGAACGCGAAGCTGCGTGGCGTCATTCGGATGAACATCGAGAGGCATCTGCGTTCTTCATAGATTCAGATCGTGTCTTACTGTGAGACGTAACGGAATTTGTGAGAACTTCTACTGTACATAAAAAGGAGAAGCCAGTCGAGAAAATTTCTTAGTATTGTGAACAATTTATATATTAGGATTATAGTGGATATCTTACATAAATGCCATTGATCTTAGAGAGGGGTGTAGCTGGTGAAACCGCGTATCTAGATCTTGTAAAATACTCGGCATATTTTTTGAAATGTTACCTATTCATTTGTGGATATCGGTAATACTGCATCACCTGTTCGCGATGTATGAAATTGGTAAATTTGCCATAGATATCAAGTAGTATTTTTGTGTTATAAATATTAACGTCAGTACTATTTTAGTGTGAATAATATCTTATTTTTCGGGTAATTTAAAAGAATTTGGTCAAAAAGGATTTCGCACGTCCAAGTTACATTTGTCTCCTATGCACTCATGATTAGGGCTGGACACAGTGATTCGTGTGTTAATTCTGATTATTCGAGTCGAATAGCGAAAGAGATGATTTCGAGTACTAAAATTATGTGCTCCCTGACACTAAGATCAGCTAAAATTGTAGTCTCGATGGTATTTTTCACTGTGGCAGCCTCGAAACATCGGTGGGTCGTATTGCAGCTTACGAAACTTGCACTACAAAGCTCAAAAATTAGTGGAAATGGCACATCTGTGAAGCATCATTAAATCACAGTGCTATGAAAAAACCATGGTCCAAATTTGATGTGGTATAAAATAAGTGACACTATATTCTTTTTGGTCACATAAAAGGGACATAATTAAACCTTCCACATCTTTCATACGGTTATGGCGTCATAATGAGTGATACTTGAATGTTCGACTCGACTCTCAGGTTTTCGGTTTTGTCCACCCATGTTCAATATATTTATAATCGCGGTGCTGATAGCATCAATCGTGCTTTCGAATTTCGTGTCATCCCAACAGCAACATTCTTCCGGATGTTTGAATATCTGGAGGGCGCAGCAAGCGTTTTGTCCGAATGAATTACTAACACGGGAGGCTCCCTTCGAGTCCACTCAAGGCGCCCCTGGCAAGAGGGGGGCAAAAGGTGAAAAGGGCGAACAGGGTGTTCGTGGACCCCGTGGCATTGCGGATCGCGAATGGATCGCAGACGTTGTGCGAGAAGAAGTGCGTGCAGGTGCGTCATTCTCAATGCATCAAACCGAATTATAGCCTACACTTATCGAATACTATTTTAGGCCTGAGGTCGTGCTCGGATGCTCTGTCGGAAGCAAACGAGAGAATCAAGCAGCTGGAGGAGAGTGAAGGTGTGTTTATACATAAATAACCTACGAAAGATGCGAAACAACACCAACCAGCAGGTTCTGAAATCTAAAGTTGCCCTCGCGCGGTGGGACTATAACCAGCGACCACACTTGTGCAAACTACTATATCTAATGCGTAACCAGTACCGTCAGGGTTGTAATGAATCGAGTGGCGATTGTCTGGTGACTCGGCTTGAATCGAGCCGAATCGACTCGAGTCAATTTGTCTCGGATGACGTCATATGACTTTCGACTGGGTCTACCAAGACAGGCATTTCATTGAAATTACGAAAAATAGTATAGTTATCACACTATAATATTTCGTCTATCAATACTGGTACTTGAAAATGCTACCAGAAACTGTTAAAAGTGAGGAAAATTAGAATATTATGAATTCGAAGCATTCGATATCACCTATCAGCAGAGGTTGTTACTGGTCAGTAACGAAATACTTCTAATTTTTGGAAGTACTCAAGTAGTTTTCCTCTACTTCTGGTACTTACTCCAGTAGAACTCATTTTCTAGTACTTCTACTTCTACTTCGTAATATTTTGTGATCTATTTACTTACTTTTCGCTATTTTCAGTTTGTCAAGTAAAAGTAGTGTAATCCCCCAATACGAAAGATAGCCTGAGGAATTTCGTGACTGTTTTCACGGAGTACCAACATTATATATTCATAAAAGTCAAGGAAAGCCCAGAAATTTTGTTGCACTTCGCGCACAGAAGTTATGGAATGACAAATATGTTTTCACGAAAGTATCAGTGAATATAATTTAGGTACCAGATTGTACCGATCACAACGCATTGTCGCCCACATCAAATATTTTATCACAGTAAATATGGCCCACCATAACGTTTGAAACTACCGTTTCGCAATCTAGCAATCACCTGTCATTTCGTAATCTAGCAGCACATGAGGTGTCCTGCTAATCTTGAAAATCCGGATTTTTTTAACGTAACGCCTGTTTTAGCAGATCACCTTTGAAGCTTTATGGACAATAGACATGAAATATATTTTCCGCTTTTTAGAAGTGGTATTTGTATTTTACTTTCAATTCCGAGTATCATACATACATGTTGATTGTAGAAGCATAAAAACAAGCGTAGTAATGCCTTTGTTTCCTGAAAATAAAGCTTCACTAAATTTAACTGTTACGATCCGCAATATTTGTTATCAACGTATAATAATCTTGTTGAAACCGTATCCAATACAACTTCTCCGTATTGCTCTCCGCCTAAACTTGGGGCCTTACAATATAGGGTAGGGCGCCATGCCATGATATTCTCCAAAACGGGGTCTTCTAGTAAACAAATAGTCGGTATTGCATTTTCATATCAATACAATAATTTGCATCCCATGATACGAAAGAATGCTTTTTCATTCGAAAATTGATACCTCCTATAGCAGTGGTCGGGAACCTTTTTTGTCCGAAGAGCCATATTTGCCCTATTTTTTCCATCTCAACTCCCAAAGAGCCATACATGTCAATCAACTGTTACGTCACAATTGAAAATTCGTGACGTCATGGTAGTACTAATTCGAAGTCACTACATGATGGGACTCCTCGTGCGCGCCATATTTTCTCTGTAAAAAGTGGTACTTATTGTTCGAAAATAAAGCTCGAAGCGAGAGGTAAGGCACAGACGGGCCAAGCCTCACCATCGATAACGCAATTCATCGTAGGTAGCTTAGAATATATTATAACTGATATTAATCGAATGTGACTGTCACACTGATTCCGAAATCCTAAATACTTCCCAATTCTCAAAGTATTCGGCGGTAAAATAACGTTGCGCTACACGCATACATTTTATCGCCGGTTCTACACAGAGCTATATACTTACCAATCAAGAACGTGGATAGCTAGCCGATGGCGTTGTTTTTTTTTTAATTCGAATTTGTAATTGTGGATGTCACATCCAAAGCAGTTCATTTCACGCAGTAGATCAGGAATATAATGTGTATATGAAAACTGCACTTTGAAATGGGCGTCTTCGCCATGTCTGCTATGCTCTTTGATTAATCAACGTGTCGCACAATGCAAGACTTCGAGTCAGGTACATAGGATTTGTGAGTGATATTGGCCGCCGGAGTGACAGTCACTAATATTAGATGATTTTGAAAACAGGGTGTCCGTCCGAGCCCCTAAACCCGAAGAGGGCATTGTCTTTACCTCTCAAAGACATGTTTATACTGCCCCAAGAATAATTATTTTGTCCGTGATGAAAATTTACCAACAAGTCGCTGAAATATTGATCAACTCAGTACAAAAATAAATATTTGGGAAAGAGCCATATCTTATACCCAAAAGAGCCATATATGGCTCGCGAGCCATAGGTTCCCGACCACTGTCCTATAGGATGCATCAATACGAATCAAGTTCTCTGCACCTTCTGCATAGCTCAATTTGCAGCTTTTGATAGTCCATGCGAATGAATTAAGACTTTTTTCAAAACTACCTACCTACTTGAGTAAATTTAAAGTCAGTCAATTCTACTTCGACTTCAAGTAGTTTTAGGTGGCTTATGGAAGAAGTGCTTCTACTAGTAGTTGAGTAGATCTTTTCCTCGCTACTTCTACTTCTACTTGAGTAGCTTTCTTGACTACTTTGACCACCTCTGCCAATCAGAGTTGTAAAAAGTGGGTTTCACATGACATAAACTCGGAACTGAACAGAACAGTCACGTAATGACTTGGGTGGCGAGATAGCGTAATCCACAGCTGCAACACTAATGGATTGCGGGTTCGAGTCCGACCGAGGTCGACTCCAGAATTCGTACTTAAGTGTTGGAGGTTTATCTAAGCTCTTCCTCGCCATATCATCCGTGTAAGGTTGTCTTATAAAAATTCTAGAAGTGTTACGAGCTTGCGTCTGCAGCTACGGAAGAAATATGGAGAAAATTGGCCTGGTGTTAATGACCATAGTAGTCGACAAACACCATGAATACCGCAACAAGTAAACAATGACTTGGGTTCTTACTCGAGTCAAAACACTATGACTCGGACTCGACACTCTATTCCAGTGGTTCTCAACCGGGGGTCCGCCAAGCATTTTCAGGGGGTACGCGAAGCCTCTAAATTTGAAAAATTAGTGATAACGTAATTTGTGTTTTTTTTTTATTATTGAAAGCATGAGACAGTTTTCTTTCACAATTGCTAAAACTTCAGGACTCACATTATTAGAATAGTCGTCTGACATAAAATAGCCTATCCTACTGTCCAAACTCCTTTCAATTCCCAAATTTCCAATAGTCTACTGAAATTCCTGATATTTTTCCGGATCTCTCCGAATGGAGGGATTGAAACAATGCTAAGAAATCCATTTTCCTGTGATATACACAACCACTATTCCAGAATAACTTTAAGATGAGATGCTAGATAGAAATGACGCTAGGCTGGATGTTAAATGTTCATTAAATACTCTGCTTCTCAATTTTGGTGCCATGTATGTGGCGAACACACACAACGGTGTCGTCGGAACCGATACGCGTTAATATTACACTCCTCAGCGCCTATCTTTGTGGAAATATTTTCGGCACTCGTTCATATCAAATCGAAGATGAGGATTTTCAAGACCATAGATACAGCTGCAAAGTTCGCTTCGAAATAATAAAAGTATACCCAATTTCTACATATAGGCTAATATTATGTTATTTCCACGAAAAGTCATTTTGTTGGTATTTCTCACAAGCCTACGGTTAATACACAAGGCTGATGAAGGTTGCTCGATAATTGGGCTAATTTTGAACGAAAACTTGTGGGGGTCCGCGAAATTGCGTGAAGGTTCAAAAGGGGTTCGCAAAGACAAAAAGGTTGAGAACAATAGCTCTATACCGTGATTTGGACTAGGATTTGACTCGGTGGTGAATTGAAAATGACTCGACTTGACTCGAGTCAAAACTATAAAAGTGAGATTGACTTGTGACTCGGAACCTTGTGACTTGGTGAACCTTCAAACACTAAAATTCGCCCTAAATTCAATTACGACAACTGTCATGTAACGTTAGAAACTCAATTTAATGATACCTTTTTGATAAGCTATTTGAACATGGTTCTATTGAAGTTTCTGGAAGGCGACGTTCGCGAAGTACTGTTATACGTGACATTGCAATAGGCTCTATTATAATGCAAAGGATTGCTTAATTGAAGTTTGTTTACAGGTCTCTGTAGCTTTCACATATAGCTTGTCCGAAAGGAGTTGCAGATACTTGGAAAAAAAAGGCCAGAAACTGTTTGGGCTGAGGAAAGTTACTATATTATGAATGCGAGCCATTCTATATCACTCGAGCAGAGTTGAAAAAAAGTGGGTGGAGTCGGATTGAGCTCAAAACTGAACAGCTAGTGAACACAGGGATTTGGACTCGGACACGAGTCCCAACATTATGACGCAGTCTCGACCCTCTACTCACGGACTTGTACTCGGACTTGACTCGGTGGTGAATTGAAACCTACTCGACTCAACTCGAGTCAAAACTTTAACTGTGAGATTGACTTGTTACTCGGAACCTTGTAACTTGGTTTTGATCCCCAAAGCCCATCCTCTGTCTGCATCACTGTTAGTAGCCATGGCTCTGAGCTAGCAATGGTCACAAGAACATCCAACAACAAAACGACGGTATCGCGATTTACGCCAAACGACGACACTTATTTTCTGGTTGTTCTGCAACTATATTGTTTTCAAAATGCGCATCTAGATCTAGAGCTAGAGCTAGAGCTACTCACTTTTCAAAATCCGCAACTAGAACTACTCAAAACCAGCAGTTAGATGACAGTCCACTAACTAAATCAGAGGTCTCAAACACGCGGCCCGCGGGCCGCATGCGGCCCGCCAGAGCATTTTGTGCGGCCCGCGACGACATTTTAGATTTTTATTAATTTGACAAAATATAAGTGTCACATATATCTTTTCAGGTTATAGAGGGGAAATTCCCTCTTAAATTGCTCCGAAAGCCTTAAACTATTCATCAAACTTCACTATCACATCAATTGCAGGCGCTACCATGCAGTGGAACATTCACTATTTCGCCATATTTCGAATTCATGATGACAAAACCGGACCCTTAGACGATTCTAGACTGAAATTTGTGAGATGGACTTGGACGCGACCTTTCTTAGAATTACTCAGACTCGGGCTAACTCGATGGCAAAAGGAAAATGACTCGAGTGGACTTGTAGTGACTCGGAATGCCGTAAATTTGTTAGAACCATGGACGCAACAAACTAATCGCGTGTCAGGGAAATATAGTAATAAATCAGAAGGTCGCAGCTTGGTACTTCGATAATTAAGCAAGTAGTTATGGCGACCATTGGCAATCTGTTAGTTACATCTTTGGTCGCTAAACCATGGTATTAAGGCCACTGAAAGGTATCGAGTACTGCAGTGGTACGCTCCAACGATGTATAACAGCATTGGGCCGTTCGGCGTTCCGACATTTCAATCACTAGGACACATTCATTAATATATTTATATTATATTTATATTTTTTCCACTCCTATATTTGAAGATATTTGGCCATGAGATTAATAGCCCACTTATCAGAAGTATACCTGAATCCTGGATTGGAATTACAATGCTCAACTTAAAAATGTTTTGATATCATAGATCAGTCTCTATTATCAATCTGTTGGATTCAAAATATTCATAGTAGCTGCAAAATTATACCCCGATAGCTTTAATGATGGCATCATACATTTGTCCGCCCATATGGTGTCTATATCTTATAGTTAATATATATCAAGTACAACAACAATTTTATTCAAATAGTTATAAATGTGATGATTCTTTTCGTGCCAGTCCTAAATTGATACAAACGTAAATCACATTTTGACGACGTGTGTTTACTGTCAGTCTGCTGGATCGGCTCCCTTTCAATAGGAAAATTAATTCCCGCCACATAAGGCCTACTTCTAAAGACATAGAATACCCCTATAAATGCTGCGGCCCGCGGCGTCGTCAAAACTGGAAAACTGGCCCGCAAGCACATTTGAGTTTGAGACCTCTGAACTAAATCGATAGTTTATACAAGTCTGTCCGCGACCTATTTGTGTTGCGACCCATTAGCGTAGCCTACAAGTACGCCCAATCCATCCATACTTTGACTGCTTTCAAACAGAGCAAATCATTTATCAGGACTCTGTCCGGTAAAGCATGACGGCACGTGCTTTTGGGTGGAAGTGCGATACGAGGGGATCAGGTTGGAAGAAGCAGGGCCGATTTGCGCGGCACGTGGAGGGAAACCGGCTGTGATCTATTCGGAATCGCACTACGACATGATCACCAGATACATGAGAAGCATGATAGCGCCGAAAACGACTGATTATATTAACGCATGGCTGGGATTGACGTATCGGTTGGAAGTACGTATTTCCGAGCCGGTTTTTAAGCAGACTTGGACAATTAGATAATTTTAGTTGTCTACTCTAATTATACTAATTAGGAGCAAAATGCCGATAATCTATGAATCTAGTATAATTTTCGAAATGTTTCTAAGCTCTCACTTTAATTCTAATCTAATTTCTGGTTTCCTGTACATGCTGCAGGAGAACTGTATACTGGTCTTTTGAGAATGAACTCCAGTTTCATATGAACTGAAGTTGATTTTTGTTGTATTACTTTCGAATTCGGATTTCAATTCAATTTCCAAGTTTTTGTGAATTCAGTAATTCTATCTGTAATCTAATGTGGAAAAACGGGTCTAATCTAATTTGGAAAGCTGGAAATTTTCTAGTTGTCCAACTCTTGAATAAGCACAAAATAAATCATACAGAAGTGCAATTTACAGGATGTGATTTCGTTTTTGATCGAACAATCTCTTCCATTAGTGTGCGCCTGTGGTTACAGCCATTTGAATGGCCAAATGCAATAATTGCGGTTATTTGGCTTTAGTCGCAGAGTGTTCATCTCTCTAACGGCACGGCGGCACCGTACGTGAAGTGGTACACTGGTTATCCTGTCGTCCGAAGTTGTTGTTCTATTATCCTCTACGTCAAAACATCCTGGAGTTCCAGCAGCCAGAATATGCGGAACGTTAATCCACCGAGCACGGCGCGAGGTGTTGTCTGCGAAAAGTGATATCATTCGGAGTTCAACCATTTGGAACAATTTATATTTTTGAGGCATTTAAAAATAAAGTTGGGAATCCGAGGTGTATACTGTATATGCATGCAGTCTGAAAACATACAGGAAGGTCGGCGATGATACTCTCGTTGCGGCTGTTCAGTTTCATACCATCTGCAGAATTGCCAATCTACGAAACAAAGTTGCATCGTGCGGATGCAGTACAGCTTACTGGTGAAAACATATAGAGCAGGGGAGGGTAGTAACTATAGTAGGGTTGTCCAAAATTTGGAAAATCTTACAAATCCTCCGTTGTAATGTCTTATTTTATAGATTATTGAGAAAAAAACGACACTGAGCGTGAAAGAAGCTCACAGGAAGGCCGTTAAGATTTCGTGCAAAGCGTTTGAAAGTAGCTGCCGAAGAATGGGCGTGCCACCGACCATAGAACGGCGAGAAGACTATAGTAATCACGATACAACAGCTCTTGATTGGCTAATCGGCTACGCTTCAATGACCACGGCAGCAGCAGCTTGCTGATTAGGTCATCATCATCATTGGTTTATTAGCAATTTTATCAGTTCAATACACCACAAAAATGCGATACAATGAAAAGACAGGAAGATGTCGAAGCGACAAGGAGTAGTCTATGGAATCTGACACCCACCTTGGCCTAGGCGATGTAAAGAGGAGGCATGCACACTGAATGAAGGTAAAGAATATAGTATAGAAAAAGAATGCGACAAGAAATAGGGCGGCATGTCATGGGAAGCGAGATCGATAGGTCAGTCGTGGTCCGGTAATCTTGAGGATGGACTGTATTTATTTAGTAGTAATTGCTTGTATTTCGACTTGAATGTGGACATGCTCGTCGACTGTCGGATGGCCGGCGGGATACTGTTCCACACAGTGATCAAGGAGTCTGCTACCGGCGGCTATTCTGAATGCGCATTGAATGTAGGCTGACAGATAATGATTTAGGATTGATTCAGGGTATGTTGAGGTGCGAAATACATGATGAACAAACAACAGCTGTTACACAAAAACGGCTAAAGCATGACCGCTTTATTGTGAAGGAAACCGCCTTAGCGTACATGTCTTGTTTTCAACGAGGGAAAGCATTGGCGCTTATGCAAGTGGCGGCGGATTCCTAGTTTCAGAAAGGATATGTCATTATTGAATACAAATATGAAGCTTAACAATGAAACTATAATTTGTGTGATCTTATTGGGCTCAGGTTGCAGCACATAGTTGAAGTTTTGAAAGCTCTAAGGATCGGCTGAATCAGCGGGTTATGCTTGGCCCTTGTCAGATGCTTGCATCAAACTGTATTCACTTGCAAGTGTTGTCAAAGTCCTTGATGATAACGCAGAAAAGAGGTGTAAAAGTAGGCGCATACTATGCTGGACATGATATGTCAAAGTCCTTAATAATCGCGCAGAAAAGGGGTGTAAAGGTAAGCACAGACAATGCTGCATAGTGCATAGTATCCAGCATAGTTTGTAATATCACGCATAGTCTATGCTTGCATTTAAACCTCGTTTCTGCGTCATCATTGGGGACTTTGAAAACACTTACAAGTGAATTCAATTTGCTGTAAACATTTGATAAGTGCCAAGCCTAACCGTCTGATTCAGCCGATCCCTAGAGCAGTGGTTCTTAACCTGGGGGTAATTACCCCCAAAGGGGTAACTTACCAATTTTGAGGGGGGGTAATTCATATTGACGTTTTTTATATACTTATAACGCTGCACTAAAGTATTTTCAAACGTATAAATATGAATGTGTAGGCTAACATATTTTTGAGAGCTTGTATATATATTTCGTTTCACTTAACACACCATGCCTGCTGTGATATCATGGTAACCATCAGTGATTTTGATTATGAATAACATGGCCGAATTTAGTTTAGTATAGTGCTAGGTAAATCCAATTTATTTTGAAGTAGTGCGGATCATATATTTTTGCGCATGCTGGCAAATTGAAAAACAACAATTGGCGTCTAAGTTTAGCTTTGCACCAATAATGCAGTAGCAATATTGTAGAAATATACTTGTTAGTATTGAAAAGTGTCGTGGTCTAGTTTCGTCAGTAAAGTTAAGTCTCAAATCATCAAAATGCCTTCAAAGAAACGAGTAGAAGATTTTGGAATCTTTTGAGTTCACCTTCAAAATAGATAACCAATCTCTGTCACAACGCATTGAACTTTTTGATTGAATTTCCTTTAACTTATTGCTGTGAAGTAGATTTTTTTTATAGTATTTATCTAAACGAAAAAAGTTTGCGATTGGCAGTTACACGAGATGCTGTCTGTTATCCTGATTTGTCTAGATTTCACCACTGGATAACACAAAAACAGCATCAACCTTCCCATTGACTTTATATTTTTAACAGGCATTTAGGTGTACATTATGACGTCATCTTGGCGCTGTTTTACAATTGATTGAGTGCAAGCTGTAATTTGTAATTTTTTGAAGAGGGGTAATTGCATCTCGTCATTTCCTCTTGGGGGTAACGATATGAAAAAGGTTAAGAACAACTGCCCTAGAGCATTTAAAACTTCCAACTATGTACTACAACCTGAGCCCAATAAGATCACACAAATTATAGTGTCATTGTAAAGCTTTATATTTGTATTCAATAATGACATATCCTTTCTGAAACTAGGAATCCGTCGCCACTTGCATAAGCGCCTATGCTCTCCCTCGTTGAAAACAAGGCATATAGGCTACGGCGGTTTCCTTCACCATAAAGCGGTCATGCTTTAGAAGTTTTTGTGAAGCAGTTGTTGTTTGTTCATCATGTATTTCGTACCTCGACACACCCTGAATCAATCCTAAATCATTATCTGTCAACCTACATACAATGCGCATTCAGAATCGCCAGCGGTAGCAGTCTCCTTGATGAAATTACCAAGCTGCTGCTGCCGTGCCTCATTGCAAGCATATAGCCAATTAGCCAATCAAGACCCCTTGTTTCGTGATTAATAGTCTTCTAGCCGTTCTATGGTTTCTATGGCCCGTTCTTCGACAGCTACTTTCAAACGCTTTGCACGAAATCTTAACGGCCTTACTGTGACCTTGTTTTAGGCCCAGTGTCGTTTTTTATCAATAATCTGTAGAGTGTAGAATAAGACATTACAGCGGAGGATAAGTAAGATTTTCCAAATTATGGACAGCCCTAGTAACTATAGTAATCTACTTGCTTATTCATTATGTATATCACATCATACACCATGATTGACGAAAATAAATTTAGGTGCAAATTCTCTTCCATAGTTTGCTGATTTGCATTCCATATCTCTTCGTCGCACTTTGTGAGGTAGGACTAGAGCCTGAACCAATTATCAGTTTGCCTTTGTAATATCGACTCGATTTCACCATTGGAAAGAGATATCGATATCACCCGATGGAGTAAATATAAATTCTCATATATAGTAGGCTGATCCTTAAAAATCGAATTTTGGAAAGTTGTTGATCTGACCTTGCCAAAATGTGTCGTTCGGGTAAAAAAACACCATGTGTGAAATTTAATTGCTAAAGCGTCGTATGTTTATTTTAAATCCTCTTCCCTGTGTTGTTCGTATAATTATGGTGCAAAAAAGCCCAGAGGAAGACCTGACGAAGAACTCATACTATGAATGAAAAGAGCACGGAGGGAGCGTTGTAGAATCATTAGGGTTACCATACGTCCTCTTTTAAGAGGATTTGTCCTCTTTTTGACGTTTTTGAAAGTGTCCTCGGAGGACGCCCATAAATGTCTTCTTTTGTTGAGAATTTGGTTAAATACAGGGCAAAATCCGACTGAGATACTATATAAATCAGCACAGAAGTAAGCTCCGGTGGGTATTTCGGGAGCTGATCCGAAAAGTTAAGTCTGAAAATTTTGAAAAAGTTTCCTCTTTTCATATTTCCAAAATATGGTAACCCTAAGAAACATGATATTGTCTGATAACCTGCGAGAGTCGTAAGCCTGAGTCCAACGCAAGTTGTGGCTTTCGTATATACTTAACTAGCAGTGGCGGACGCCTGATCCTGCGTTAGTTCTCGGTCCGAGAGCTCAACGATGAATGCGACGACAAGTGTCACAAATAGATGCATTGGTCGATTGAATATGAACATTAGAATAGCGTATGAGACACATGAGGAATATTTATGGATGCAAGCGTTTAAACGCAGGGATATCTAGAACTAGATACCCTTGGTTTATACATAGCGCGACAGACGATCACGTGTCGGGACGTGCAATGTACCATACTACTGTCATGGTATAAAGTTCGATGTGTTGGGTACTATAGCCAATAAGCGATTCACACAGATAACTGGTTAGGATAATATGGCATGATTATGAAAATGTGCCCACTTTAGTGTTATGATAAACTTTGCGCCATTGTCTTCTCTAGAAAGCTCTAACGTGCGTGTGCAATACTTGGGCAGGATCGAACTAGCGAAAGAACGGGGCGGTAACCGCCGCACCCCATATTTTTCGCATGCCCAGAAATGAATCTAACTGTATTCGTTGTAAAAAAACGTATAGTCATAGTATCGCTTTCGGAGAAAGTTATGGTGCTTTATACTGAGGGAGCAAATTGCGTGTGCGGGACTGTTAAACACGGTCCTTTCCGCACCAAGTCACATGAATACATAAACGTTTGACGAACAAGCGGCTGGGTAAAGTGCGGTGTCAAAAAATTAGCGGCAATAGAACCTCGGTCCAAAATATCCGTCATAAGCGGTCAAAAACGTCGATATTGATATGGTCGTCGACATGGTCGGCCCCGGATAGGCCAGTTCTTGTAATCTGAGCCCCACTATACGTATGCGGCTCGCAAGGAAAATAATAAAACCTCTAATTTGAAATTGCGTGCGTTGCGTAGAAGAGGTTGTCTAAACAGTGAACATTCTCTATTTCATACATACCCGTAAAACGTGGCCTCCTAACATTAAAAATGCGTTATTTCAATGCCAGAGATTTGGATCGTGGGATGTTAATAAAACTCAGATTTGGGTCGCTGTCTAAAATTTTAAGAACCAGTTTTATAAGGTGTGTGAATCGCGCGGGGCCCCTAGCTAGAAGCACCTGCAATAGCAACAACTTCAGACAAAGACAAGACAAAGACAATTCGCCTATACCCTTTCTAATATCAACCCGCTTCTCTATATACGCATGACTGGTCTTTCCAACCGGAGGTCACACGCACACCAGCGCGGTTACACCTGACCTCGTTTGAACTCAACTGTGGATTAGCGCAGGCTAGTTGAATAACGCGAAGCTGTTTAGTATGTTTTGATAGCTCATACGGATGAATATCGAAAGGCTTTCGCTGAATTTGCGGTCTTCCTAGATTGATATTGTGTCTAACTGTGCGACTTAACGCAAAATGTTAGAACATACTAAAAGAGAAGCATGTTGGAAATATTTTGGAATTGTTATAAATTTATATATTCGTATTATAGGGGAGGTCGGATGGATGTCATTGATTTTAGAGAAGGGTTTAGCTGGTGCAACCGCGTCTCTAAATTTTGTCAAATACTTGGCAATCTTTTTGAAATGTTGCCGATCTATATCTTTAATTCGGTATGTCACCTATTCGCGCTGGATGAAATTCGTAACTTTGTCATGCATATCAAGTAGTATATTTGTGTTATAAATATTAACGTCAGTACTATTTTAGTGGGAATAATATCTTATTTTTTCGGGTAATTTGCTAGAATTTGGCCAAAAAGAATTTCGCACTCCCAAGTTCCATTCGTCACCTATATGCACTCATGATTAGGAATGAACACAATGATTCGAGTGTTCGAATTTTAATCAAGTATTAATACTAATGATTTGAGTCGAATAGCATAGATGAGTTTATCGAGTACTAAAATTATACGCTCCTTGGCACTAAGATCGGCTAAAAGTATAGTTTCGATCATATTTTTTACTGTGGAAGCGTCGAAACATTGATTGGACGTATCGCAGCATACGAAACAACTTACACTGCAAAGCTCAAACTTTACAGGAAATGAATCTATTAACTGCCACCAAACCACAGTGGAATGAAAAGGCATGGTCCAAATTTAAACTGATATAGAATAATAGTGACATACATATTTAAACTTTGCACATCTTCCATACGGTTATGGCGTCATAATGAGTAATACTTGAATGTTCGACTCGAAGCCTAATAGACAACTCGATTTAGGATCGAATCACTCAGGTACTCGACTTTGGCCAGCTCTACCATGTTGAAAATATTCGTAATCGCGGTACTGATATCATGCATCGTGTCTACCAATCTCGTGTCATCCCAACCGCAACACCCATCCGGATGCTTGAATATCCGGAGGGCGCATCAAGCTTTCTGTCCGAATGAATTACTGACACCAGAGTCTCCATTCGAGTCCACACAAGGTGCCCCTGGCAAGAGGGGGGCAAAAGGTGAAAAGGGTGATCAGGGTGCTCGTGGACCCCGTGGCATTGCGGATCGCGAATGGATTACTGACGTCGTGCGAGAAGAAGTGCGTACAGGTGCGTCATTCTGCATCAGACCGAATTATACACTTGATAGCCGACTGCCATGTGGGTTGAATACTGTTTCAGGCCTAAAGTCGTGTACGGATGCTCTCTCGGAAGCAAACGAGAGAATCAAGCAGCTGGAGGAGAGAGAAGGTGTGTTCATATATAACTAACATACGTGAAGATGCGACATAACCTCGAACCGTTGGATCTGAAGTTTCAAAATACGCAACCAGAACTACTCACTTTTCAAAACTCGCAACTAAAACTAGAACTAGAACTGCTACTATGGTTGCATTTAAAACAATTGGTGATTTAAAACACTACGTTTAAACGTGTTACATGTTTTGAACAGTGTTTTAAAACATTGCCATTTTAAAAATAACAAAATTGTGTTTTTCTGTCAAAAGTTGTACAGCTCTTCCATACTTGTGCAAACACTTTCGAAAAAACATGTAGTATATGAGGCTACGGCTGATTTCCACCCGATACAGTCAACGTCCACAATATGGAATGGTTGGAACCCTGGAAATCGTCGGCGGTTCAAGAGTTATAGCACGTAGTTTTAGACCAGTGGTTCCCAACGTGGGCGATATCACCCCCCCCCCCCCCCCAGGGGGCGATTTGGCGGTCTAGGGGGGCGAAAATGATGAAGGGGCGACAGGTGGGCGAAAATGAACAAGGGGGGCGACGGGGGGCGAAAATAGCGAAGGGGGCGATAGGGGGGCGATGACCTTTTTTTTTAGTCAATCCACGGAAATTTAGTTCCAAAAGTATGTCAAATTAGACATCGCGGCGAAAATTTTACCTTTTTTTTTTAGTCAACCCGCCGGTGATTACAGTTTGTATGCCCAATTTTCGGTACACAAAATTTGGGGGGCGATGATCGGTGTTGACCTTGAAAAGGGGGCGATGGGTCGAAAAAGGTTGGGAACCATTGTTTTACACCATTGGTACAGAATGGATGTTCTGATGATAATGAGCGCCGACCGTAAAAATGCTGCGTTACAATTTAGACATGGTCAAACATATATTTTGGCCCGTTTAAGACAGAGGTCGGAAGGATGACTTTTTCGACAAAGGAGTCACATTTATCGCAATTTTCTATTGACCATGTCATTCCATCGTGACGTCGCAATTAAAAATTCGCTACGTCATGTCTAATAGAAAAATGTTTCAAACATGACTGATTTTTGTTTGCCCTGACTTAGGGTTACCATACGTCTGAGCTAGAAATTCCTTCACGAACATCACACAACATAACACCGGTATCGCGATTCGTGCCAAACGACGTCAAGTGTTTTCTAGTTGTGAACTATGGAGCTAGAACAACTAAATTTTACAATTCCGCCACCAGAACTAGAACTACTCAAAAAACAGTAGTTAGATGACCGTCAACTCACTGGATAAATATTTTGTACAAGTCTGCCCGCGGCTCATAAACGTAGCCTACAAATACGCCCAATCTATCTATACTTTGACAGTTGTCAAACAGAGCAAATCCTTTGTCAGGACTCTGTCCGGTAAAGTATGACGGCAAGTGCTTTTGGATGGAAGTGCGATACGAACGAACCAGGGTCGAAGAAGCAGGGCCGATCTGCGCGGCACGTGGAGGTAAACCGGCTGCGATCTACTCGGAATCGCACCTCGACATGATCACGAGGTACATGAGAAGCTTGATAACGCCGAATACGGATGATTGGATTAACGCATGGCTAGGATTGACGTATCGGTCACAAGTTTGTATTTCCGAGATGATATAAGCAGACTTGGACAACCAGATAATTCTAGTTGTGTAATTAGAGCGAAGTTTCGTGAAATTTCTTATGTCCTCGTTTTAATTCTGGGCCTAATCTAATTTATTGTTTCCTGAAAAGGCTACAGGAGAACTGCGTATACGTCAATGCAGAACGAGTCAACCTTGGTCTACAAGTAGGCCTACAGATATTTGCCATTCTCATGCTTGTGAGAATGAGAACTCTAATTTGATATGAACTAAACTTGATTTTTGTTGTATTACTTTCGAATACGCATTTTAATTCAATTTCCAAGTGTTTGTGAATTCACTAATTCTGTAATTGTAATCCAATGTCGACAAAAATTGGTGTAGCTATAATTCCAATTCTAATCTGATCTTAAAATTGAAAATATAGCATAGTGTCCAATTTACTAGCTAATATTTTCTTTTTTGTGCGAATCATATTATCTGTTATTATAGTTAGCCTGTAGTGTTAGGCATTTGAATGACCAACAAAATTGTGCACTAACTGGGGTTATTTCGCTTTAGTCGCAGAGTGTTCATCTCTCCAACGGCACAGCGGCTCCGTACGTGAAGTGGTATACTCGTGGTGGTTTTCCGCGCGCCGACTCTTGTTGTTCTATTGTCCTCCTGGTCAGGAACTTTGTGGATCAGAGCAATCAGAATATGTGGAACGCTGATCCGTCGTATAAGACAAGGGGTGTTGTCTGCGAAAAATGAAGTCGTTCATCATTCGGACCACTTTGAATTTACCGGGGCATTTCAAAATAAAGTCAGGAATGCGCAGTGTATGCAGTCGCAAAGAATTATTGTCACGAGCTTGGGCGATGCGATACTCTCGCATAAAGGTTCGACTTTTCAGTTTCATATCATCAGATGAAATGCGCCTCCGCAGATTAAGATTACATCGTGCAGATGCGGTACAGTTTACGGGTGTTACATGTGAAACCATAGATCAGAGGTGAGCAGCCGCGGAACCAGCATGCTTTTATTGAAAGTGAAATCACGAGGCGTCGTTGCTATAATTGTGATAAGGGGCAGTATAAAGCACGGCTGCTATATATAAAGATTGAATCACTAAATCAATTTAGGTGCAAATTCTCCTCGACCATTTGGTGATTTGCATTTAATATCTGCCCATCGTACTTCATCAGTTATGATTATGACTTGATCCCGACCAATTTATCGGTTCGCCGATAATATTGAGTCGATATCACGATATGGGATGGTTTTTAACCCTCAAAAAAGTCGGTTCAACGGCTGTAGTACGTGGATATTTCGTCAAAGGAGCAATATTTCTCTATTTTTTCAATTGTTGATGTCAATCCACTATGACGTTAAAATTGAATATTCGTGACGTCAGGACTGAACAAAAAAACAATAAAAAACATGTTTTGACAAGGGCCTTGTTTTAAACATATGTTGGTTTTAAACTGATTATTCTTTTAAATGCAACCCTAGATATCACACTCTGAAAGAAATATCGGTATGGGTAATTTGAGGTAAAATCGGCAACATTCGTCACGTCACTGCATGGTTGTAGAGACTGCTATAACGACTGCCATACTGGGAGAATTGATGTGCTTCTAATAACTCACAGTTGTCCACGATGCATCCTTTCTAGTTTATTTCGCGCCCAATCATTGCAATGGCTGTAATGGTAGGTATTGAGCCTATACGCCACCAGTTTTATCTCCGTGCTCTCACGATTTCTTCGCGGTCTCGCCCGCCTGGGTATTGAGCACACGACCTACCGATTAAGCATTCGTACGCTCTGTCATTACGCAATATCGCTGGGTAGACAAGTAAAGATTCTCACTCACTCTCTCTCTCTCTCTCAGTGTCTTTCTCTCTCTCTGCCTAGACCCTCCCTCAGAGCATTGAAACCTCGATTAGTTGCATCACGGAAAACGGAACACGCAGTACAAACCTACGCACGTTAGTGGTGATGACAGCTATGTGAAGTTGTGAATATGATCAACCCGCACTATTGTCACCTTTTTGCTATCACGACCGCATTTCGATTACTTAAGTAGCCTACTGCCGCATTCCAAGACATAGCCGTAATGAACTAACTAGACGTCAAATACACATGTCTATTTCCGGTGAACTCCGGACTAATCTACATTTTGATATCGGCTTACTATACGCACCGAAATCGCGAGTGGTCATGTTTGAATAGTTACTGACATTCGTTATTGTCGCGAATGAATTTCGTTATTCATATTAGTAGGTTCACATATTACTATCAAACATTTATCCTTTCTCAAACCATGTGATCAGACTCATTGATAAGATGAGTTGAGAGAGGCAGTGTTTTCGAAAGTTTAGGGCAAGTTTTAAATGATGATGATCTTTGGGTTGGCCAATTGTTAATGGTCACTTTGTTGCATGCTGTTATTGCTTGACCTCCCATCAGGATTGTCGGTATATTGGAAATATATTGGAATCCCTCGAACGTACCGGAAACAATATTTCTTTCGTGAGAAGCATCACGATTCCAAGATGGTATTTCTATATGGGGCGCATAATTTTCTTCTACTGCTCGCATCTGTACTGTGGGGCTCAGATTGCAGACGGCGCTACTATATTTAAATCGAGAAATGAAGAATGCCTATGGCAGACCTAAGCAAAGTGCGGGCCAAATGCGGCCCGCGAAAGGTTTTTGGGAACTCAAAACATAAAACCTACTTTTGAATGTTGTTGTGTGAACTAAAACCATAGGCTGTATAAACTGGATAGTGAACTGGTTTAATTTGAAGCCTGTTCATTGATATTCCACGATTACGCTGCTTATGTACCTGGCAGCATGCGTGATCCAGATTCAAAATAAAATCAATGTAGCAAAGTATGAGCAGCATGCGGTCCCGTACAAGCCTTCTTGAGGCTCTCATGGACTTTACTTCTACCTGTTCTGGTGATATAGCCTAAACTTCTATAGATATTTTTAAGTGACGAGCTAATGACCATAAAAGTTT
Source organism: Botryllus schlosseri (assembly GCF_051294905.1). Classification (NCBI taxonomy): domain Eukaryota; kingdom Metazoa; phylum Chordata; class Ascidiacea; order Stolidobranchia; family Styelidae; genus Botryllus; species Botryllus schlosseri. The sequence goes on along the minus strand of NC_137242.1, from coordinate 26,601,247 downwards.
ACTAGCATCGAGATAACGGCTAATAGCCGTAAGTTCAATTCTACTCCGCGTATATTCGCAGGCAATGTAAGTCCATAATGGGTGGAAAATAGGTGAATTTACCAGATGTAAATCAGTGTTGCGGCCCTTTCATGTATCGAATTTTACCTTGAAAATGAGTTAAATTCACCATTGCACTATCGCATTACGGCTGTTCAAAAATAACCTTTTTTTCAGATTCCAGCCATTCACTTATTAAATTGTCAGGTTATCCTGAAAAATGCTGCACACCAAATTTGGTATAAGCCTCCGCAGATTTGAGTCACATTTGGTGTGCATCGTTTTTTTAGGCAACCTGACGATTTATTCACGTAGCGAGAAAGATTTGGGAAAAAAAGTTTTTTAACAGCCCTAACATTGTACATATGCTAATGGTCGTTATACGTACTTGAGCATTATTTCATGCGGCTCCACGCGTACTCTGAAGTTCGAAATGCGGCTCTGACCTCAATAAAGGTTGGGAACCACTGGTTTAGAGCCTTGAATATTTGTATACTGGAGTCAGGGGTAAACCCGTCATTTTAGTTTGTGCGGAGCAGGTGGACGAGATTAAGGATTTTAATTAAAGTCGCTCGTATGATAAAAACACGTAGACAGAGACTCGGTCAAGGAAGGGCGAATTTCAGAAGAACTGCAAGCTTCCATAAACATCATAAGGCTATTTCACCAACCTGCACAGTGCACACTGCTCTGAAGGCATCGACTATATAGACAATAAGCTTTGTACCATCCCAAATACATTTTACTGCAGGGGTTCTCAAACTGGGAGGCGTGAAAGCATCTGAGGGGCACGAAGCCGCAGTGAAACAAAAATATTTCGCGCTCGGCGCGATTCACCCCCCAGGTCATGGTTATTACACTGTGTATTGTCAGACTTTGGTATTTGAGAATTTTCTCAGCAAGGGCCATAAACCTTCCATGATATCAAACTGTCCATTGAGATTACTAGCATTCTGATTTCTCTCATTAATAACATTTTGGGATATAGCGATAAGGGGGGAGTGTCTAAAAAAAGTTTGAGAATCCATTGTTTAGTGTCTTAGAAGAACGTGGATAGAGATTTAAAGAGAGCCAAAAATGTATCATGTTTAACATTGTTTCGAATCATGACGGTAAATAAATATTTTTTAACCAGCATCCGTCCCTTTAACTCATTACCTAACATCAACAGACTCACTGAGCAGCATTTATTAACCATGTCATTTAGAAATCCAATTAAAATGTGCTGGAGAATATAGCTAAAAAATTTCACTCGGCCCGCCAACGTATTTTCTAGTTCTGATTTGGCCCGCGGAGAAAAATAATTGCCGACCCCTGGCCGATGGCATTGAATCGCGCATAGCGCGAAGAAAATTTCAAGATTATAGTTACAATATCTCAAAAATTCGGGAGTCAATTTGTAAATTCAATTTGCCTGTTGACGGCCGCCAACACATATTAACGGCCGCACATAATTGGTTCTATACGGCCGCAGGTTGGCCATACCCCCTGGTCGAGAACTGTAATCTACGACTGTAGGCTATATATGATTGACGGGGAATATCGATATATTTCTTACAGCTTACAGATGTCCAGTCCAGATGCAGCCTTTCTAGCTTTTTTCATATCCAAACATAGCAATAGCTGTTTGGAATATATAAACGCTAGGAAATTCGGGATATGCGCCTTAAGCTAGATGCTATATATCATTTGAATATGGGGGTTTATTGGTGAAGGTGCTATTTGATGTTGTTATTGGTATTTGCCTAAAAATCCGAATTCGGCCAACGCTCGTCATAAGAGCGTGTAAATCCCTCTCTAAAAAATATTTAGGCTACTACTCTCGGCTCGTATCATTACAATTCATAGGCCTACTCGAAAAAAGGACACATATTTTACAAATCGCAAAACTTATGAAATGGAACGAGACTACGGGTTAGGCCTGTGTGAAAATTTTTGACCGGAAATATTGTTATGTTACCGAATTTACTCCCAACAAAATGAAAAAAGGTCATTTGTCCGAATCCACTATACCGGGAGACCCGCTGTAAGGTTATTTTCTAATTTTTTAGTCATCCATGCAGACACGGATGTAGAAATACAGATTCAGCGTCATTTATGGCGTGTTTTTCAGTTCTGCCTGGACAAACGCCAGCCCGTCAGATCCAAAAGGCCAGAAGCGACCAACCCGTGGCCCGCGGGATAATTCTCGAAATTGGTAAAAATATTTAAAAAATAATTACCAAAACCAAAATTTGATTAGGATTTTGATGACTAAAATATCAGTTCCGACGCATTGGCGTAGCCAGGGGCCAGCCACATTTTTCGTAGATCGTCTTTTATGACCATATGAAGTACAATATTTCGCATATTAGCCGAAATCTTCTTGCCAAATGACCCACCAGTATGCAGGGGCGAGCCTCGATATATGCAGGTTACGTTATTATTGACTGAATTTATTCAATAAGTTTGAGAAGAGATTCGCGCTGCGCGCGGCTAGGTCGTGGATGGGCACTATAAATCTTATGTCATAATTGTTGTTGATTTTTATGCGTAATATTCTAAGTATTGTTTCCCCGTTACCTAATCCTATCGGAAGACTAAAAAAAGGTTAACAACATTCAAGTGGCCCGTGCAATAGTTCGCAAATCTCATGTGGGCCTTTCGCCGAAAAGGTCGGCCACCCCTGTTTTAGGCAAAATCAGGCCTAGAATACTATAGTCATCACCAATGTTCCCTCTAATCTGCGCAAATGCGCAGTGCTGACACGGTCTCTGCGCACAGAAATTATGTGTTGCACACAAAAAAATCCGAAGGGAAGACCTTTTTTTAGTCGTTACGCACTGTCGTGCAAGGGTCTGCGCGGTGAGTTGGTGAGTGTGCGCAGGCTCGTCAACAATTAGAGGGAACATTGGTTATCACTTCACCTTTTTACTTACTTGAAAATCGTTACTTCCACTGGAGTACCAAACAGATATACGACAGTTTCTGGCCCAATTTGTCGCGTGTCGTGCGCAATGACTCGAGTCAAGCCATTTTCCATATTTAAGAATATGACTCGAGCCGCCGAAAAACTGCGACTCGAGTCATTACAACTCTGTCAATATTCTCAGCTCTAACTCTGTCGCCACAGCTTGACGGTCGGCACAGAAACGAGTATAAAAGCATATTAAAACTTTTATTGTCAACAGCGCAAGCGCATTCTCACATAAAACAGCGTTCAAAATCACACTAACTTCATCATTACTCATTCCGGACAAGATGATTCGAGAGATGATTTTTTTGAGTAATGTAATTATATTCTTCTTGCCACTAAGAGTTCATTTATCAACGAGAAGTATAGCTTCAATACTATTTTCCACAGTGGAAGCCAGAAACCTAGAAATATTTTATCGCAGCATACGAAACATGTAGTGAAAATGACATATCTGTAAAGTCGTTATCTATAGGCACGATCGAAAAAATACACACTGACATTGTATTCTTTGCGTGCGCAGGAAAGGACCATATTTCAATTTTCCACATATTTCATACTCTTATAACGTCAAATACTATACTCAAAAGCCGAATACTCGAACCACTAAGTACTCAATCTTGCTCAGCGCTAATCATCACGGAGCAGACAGAAACCCTTTGAATTCCTTAACAGTATCAGAATCAACAGCAGACATGAGTTGGGAAAAATGATCATGCGACATAGCATTCCGCAAAGACTCCATTTTGACAGCGGCATACAAAGGCAAAGAAGCATAAGACACAATCCCAAGTTTTCGCATTTCCCTCTTGCGTTTATCATGCTGTGATTCAACACTGTCACCGTTGTCATGAAACAGACCATCTTCGATGTGAATATGAGTGTCTTTACCATGCTCATCGCAGACATCATACAGAATTTGCACCACGGCGCAAACAATATTCGCGAAAACGTTTGCGACAACAGGGATTTCATGGATATTTGACGATAAAGTCATCAGAGCTAACGCCAATAGCTTTCGTCTGTCAATCTCAACAACGGTGTCGATGCTATCGCACCATTTCTTGATAAAATTCTGCAGAATCGAGTCAAAATCGTGCATATGATCCTCGCCTATTTGCTTAATTATTCCCAGAAAAGTCGCGGTGCTTTTAACGCAAATGTGTGCCGCTAATGAAAAGTTAGCGGACAACAGAACCGAGTCAGAGTCGGTAAGAGTCATTTCAAATGCTCGCTTGCAATAAGCGAGACAACACAACGATAAATCTTCACTAGACACTTGAATAAAAATGGACACCAAATCGCTAAGTAAAACCAAGCATTCGTTTCGTACATCCGACGTTAAACTAGTAAAACATTGATCAAGTTTTTGCCCATATTCTTGAAGAAAAGGCGGGCCGTACAGTAGGACGTAGTTTTCTAGGATTTGAAAAGATGTCCGTAAAGTTTCAGAACCAAATTCCAAAATAGGAAAAATGTTCGTAAAAAGTAAAAAAAATTCTCGATTCGGATGTTTGCAGTGTTGCATCGCAGCTAACCATAATTCAAGCCCGTCGTCGAGTAGGTATACATGACCGGGGTTATTCAGATCTGTACTATCGCGGACTAACGGAATAGTAAGGTGATTGATGGAGTCGCTTTTTTCGCCAAGACCGTATATAAACACAATGATCATATTCATAATCGCACATTTTAACATGTCATGATTTTCTTTAGTAGCGTGGTCCCACATATTCGGGATGATACCGGATATAGTTGGGGCATAAGGGGCTACAGCGCCACCGAGTCTTTCTATAAGAAAACTGATTACGTTCAACACACGCATTTTCGTATCGCAACTTTCAACGTCAAGCAGAAGCTCATATAATCCTTGAAAAGATCCGTTTTGGTATTCTTGAAATATGGCGATGTCGAATTCGAAATCATCAAGTATATGTTGCATTGCTTGAGAAGCCGTTATCCTTACAGCCATGTCGAAGTTTTTTTGCATGGACGCGACCACAAACATGTAAAGCGAAGAACGTACGCTATCAGTTAGCTTGACTTCGCAAAATTGTGAAACCAGCCATAATACTCTTCGGTGTATCAATTTACCGTGAGCCTCATTTTGCACTGAATTCACTTCTGGAAGTAGCTTGTTCGTAAACCAATGTTCAAAATTGATATCTTCCGAAACATTGTACACAGCGAGTCCGATCATGTAGTAAACTGCTTCTTTTCGCACCATGCATTCCAACATTGAAGTACATCCTTTCAAAATAATTTGCAACATCGGATTGTTATCTGAATTAGCAACTGAATCAACACTTAAATCTTGGACTACATCAAGCATTTTCAGCAAGTTGGGCACTAGTAGGTCTGTAAATTTTTGTAATAATGTGAGAGACAGCATTTCCGCGCTAGGCCTCATGTTGTACTCCCAAGATTCTCCGTATTCATCACAGCAAAATTCTTCCGCATCCTCCTCCCAGGACATCAAATCTTGCTCTTTGAGAGGCAGGTAGTGACAGACTAATGATTGAAACAAAGTTTCAATAGCCGGACTAATTTTTGAAAAATCTGAATTTTCCAAAAATACTTCTGAAAAATTCGGATTATCGACGATCGATTTGCAAGCGTTCGTACATTTAACCACAAACTTCTCATCAAATTCGCTTTTAATGTTGCCGATGTGACTGTGAATGTACTCACAAAAGATAGACATTGTCTTTTGAGCGCCCATGTTGTATGATTGTGCTCCTACTGATAACAAGGCATCCAATATTTTGATATATATGATCGACAATTTTTTGCAATATTCACCCTTTTTGGCGTCAATAAATTGAGTTATTTTCGTTATTTCGTACAAGTTTTTGAATGAAACTTCGTACAACTTGGTTAATTTGTCTCTGTCATATTCTTGAATCATATGGAGTATTATTTTCGTGATCAACACACAGTTTTCAATGAGAGACTCTGCAAAACTGTGTTTGCTTTCGCTTTGAAAAAGGTTTGTTAGCGATTCATGACTGGATGTCCAAAATTGAAATACTCCGTCGAATGCATCATTGCAGAATTTAGAAAACACTTCCTTTGCGTGCGGCAGCTTTTTCAAAGACAATGTCTTTATTACATGCTTCAGTGCGGATAAGCATCGGGTCTGATGAAACGTGTCTTGCGAAGTTGATATTCCGTTGAACAGAAATGGCATTAAAGACTGCCATTGGTCTGGGTAGTCCATTCTCGCTATTTTGGATATCACAACGAATAATTGCTTAGCAACTTGGTTGACTGGCTCCCCCAAACATTGTAAAATATTGCTTCTAATTTCCTTTTTTGTATCGGGAGTCAATGATAATGAGGAGCAAGATCTCCAACACTTGTCAATACCATTTTTCAGGTATATAACCGACATCCAGCGCGCTGACCATTCGATATCGTGCATTCTGCATAGTCCGCTCAATTTGAGATAAAACTTTTCCTCGTTTTCTCTCTGCTTGAGCCATTCTTCGGCGCATTTGACTTTTGCTGGATCCTGGCTGGTCGCAAATTGCAGAGCTTTGATTAGCTCTTGAATATTGACGTCCATTGATCAGTAATATTTACTGAAAATTCACTATGAATTATAAAGTTATCAGAGCAAAATTCAACGCCAGACTCGGACAAGTAGATAACGCTATTGTTGTCCGATTATAGCCTACTAATTATAAAGCAAAATGCAGGTAATCCAACTCTAATTTATAATTTGTGAAATGTTTCAATTCCAATCTAATTTCTGGTTTTCCTGAAAATGCTACGGAAGAACTGTAATGTGCAAAACGAGCCAAGCTTGCTGTACAGACATTTGCTATTCTCATGCTTATGAGAACGAACAATGTCTTGAAGGTTGAAAGCTGAAATTGATTTTTGTAGTAGGCCTATGTTTCTTCTAATTCGGAATATATATAATTAGATTTCCAAGATTCTTCGATTTCAGAAATTATAATCATAATCTAATCTGGAAAGACTGTGTAGTTATAATTCTAATCTAATTTGTAAAAGCTGAAAATTTACTGCCTGCCCAAGCTCACTGCCTCATGCCGTCATGCGCGCTTGCGCGGCGCTTCTTACCATGGAATCGCACTCGGATTTGCAGATTTTAACCGGAGTTCGATTTACGATTTTGCGAAACTGGATTCGAATTTCGAACCACCGAGCAGTATAGAAATTAGAAAAGCGCTGATAGGAATTCCTTTTAACGAAATATATTGGTATAATGCCATTTTAATGATATCCAATAAGGAGTTGGTAAACCCGATAAGGCCTTCGTGAGTCGTATATTTTGTCGTGTGAACGTAGATATCAAAGTATAAATCGTACGATGTTTGGTGCGGTTGCCCGACATATGAGCATGCGACACAACGAAAAACGACAGTTTAGCATGCGACGCTATAGCATGAGGACACATTAGCATGGTAACACATGAGCATAGGGACACATGAGCATGGGGACACATGCGCATGGGGACATATCAGCATGGTGAAACATGAGCAAGGCGACACATGGGCATGGAAACATATTAGCATGCGACACTTGAGCATGGTTACACATTAGCATGGGGACTAATCAACATGGTTACACATGGGCATGGTACCAAGTGAGCATGGGGGCACATAACCATTGGGACACTTCAGCATGTTGACACTTGTGCATGGTGATATATGAGCATGGTGACATGTTAGCATGGTGACAAATGAGCATGGGGACACTTGCGCATGCGACACTTGTGCATACGACACTTGAGCATGCGACACTTGGGCATGCGACACTTGAGCATGCGACACTTGAGCATGCGACACTTGAGCATGCGACACTTGAGCATGCGACACTTGAGCATGAGACACTTGAGCATGCGACACTTGAGCATGCGACACTTGGGCATGCGACACTTGGGCATGCGACACTTGGGCATGCGACACTTGAGCATGCGACACTTGAGCATTTGTCATTTCTTAGTGTGTAGTTAACTAGCGTCAAAATCATGGATTTATACCAGTCCGAAAATGATATATCTCCCCTCCTCCAACCCTAATATCCCCCCTCCCAACTTTGATACCCATCACCTCAACACTAATCTTGGGATACCGTAACCCTAACGCAAAGCCTAATCCTAACCCTAACTCTAACCCTAATCTTGGGATACCTTAACACCTTAACCCTAACCCTAACCAACCCTAATATCCCCCCTCCCAACCCTAATACTCAATACTCATCACCCCCAACCCTAATGTTGGGATACCTTAACCCTAACCCTAACCCTAACCAACCCTAATATCCCCCTCCCAACCCTAATACTCATCACCCCCAACCCTAATCTTGGGATACCTTGACTCTAACCCTAACCAACCCTAATATCCATCCCCCCAACCCTAATCTTGGGAAACCTTAACTCCAACATGGACCCTAATAATAACCCTAACCTAACCTAACCCTAATCCTAACCCTAAGCTAATCCTAAGCTAACCCTAATCCTAACCCTAACCTAACCATAATCATAACCCTAACCCACCTCCAACCCTAATGTCCCCCCTACCCACCCACGGCACGTAAAACTAAAATAATATAACAAGTCCCGTGTCGAAATGCGAATTTGCAATCGCTTTCGTCACACAAAAGGATATATTCTTTTAGTTCGTCTGATACGTGTAAACGATTCCAATATATGTGGAGCAATGACAACCTTTATCGCTTTACCGTGATATTTGGAGCTTTTCAGACAAATCTATACGGTCACATGCTAAAGTGTCGCATGCTCAAAAGTCGCTTAAGACACGCAAGTGTCGCATGCTCAAGTGTCACATGCTCAAGTGTCGCATGCTCAAGTGTCGCATGCTCAAGTGTCGCATGCCCAAGTGTCGCATGCCCAAGTGTCGCATGCTCAAGTGTAGCATGCCCACATGCTCAAATGTCGCATGCTCAAGTGTCGCATGCTCAAGTGTCGCATGCTCAAGTGTCGCATGCTCAAGTGTCGCATGCCCAAATGTCGCATGCCCAAGTGTCGTATGCTCAAGTGTCTGCATATCCACGTGTCGCATGCTCAAGTGTCTGCATGTAGACGTGTCGCATGCTCAAGTGTCGCATGCGTACATGACCCCATGCTCATGTGCACATTTGCTCTTATGTCCCCATGCCCATGTGTCCATATGCGCATGTGTGCCCATGCTCTTGTGTACCCATGCTCATGTGTCGTCAAGGCTCATGTATCGCATGCTCATGTGTCACCATGCTCAAGTGGCACTTATTAAATTGTCACCATGTTGACGTGTCCCTATGCTCACGTGTATCCATGCTCGTGTGTCCCTATACTTATGTGTCCCCATGCTAATATGTCCTCATGTTAATATGTCCCTGTGCTGATATGTCTACATGCCCACGAGTCGCCATGACCAAAAGTCGCTATGCTCAAGTGTCGCATGCTCAAATGTCGCTTGCTATTGTGTCGCATGCTAATATGTCCACGTACCGTTTGGTGCATGTAATCTGTTGTGGTTATGATATAGGTACGGATGTAATACAGCGTACATATGCATTCATGATTATTAGCTGATTCGGAAGTCGATATACATTCATGGTTATTTCGATGATTCGGAAGTCGATAGACATTCATAAGTATTTCGCTGGTTAGGTGGAGTAGAGATATCGCATTTTGAACCGTACGTGATTGGCAATAAAGTTACAAGTCGTGGAGACAGAAACAAAATATATTCGTCAGTGTGATCCATCGAATACGTGTGCAATAGACAGGTCGTGGTACGTCAGCCAACAAGGCCGTAAGGCGTGGTTACGCCGGTCCGTCGAACGAAAGAAGAAACACAATTATACAACTACAAAAGTTCGCTCTGCGTTAAACCGGATATTGTCTTTGACAAAACGACTAATTTATTATGTATTTGAAGGTAGAATTATTAAATCCGCACAGTGCTCTTGGGCAACGTTTCGCTCTATTGCTCCCGATTCCAGCATGAGCATTGAGCATGAGCATGAGCATTATTTTGAGCATATCAGTATAGAAATTAAACATGGAACGGCAACGACCGATTTTGCAGCTTCGTTCCGCTTCGCCGGGGCTGGAGTGGAGTATTGTTTTGCGTAAGCGACTGTAGGATTTCTGGCAATCCAAAAGCTATCTTCCCGAGCGCGGAAATTATTGAATCTGGTCTTGATCGAAAGCTACTGTTGCGCCGATTCCGAAAATATAAATTAAAATATTGATCGGGCACTGATCCGCCTAGAATCTGTCCTCCAAGTCTGAAATATCGGCATTGTTTACAACAATCGGGTAACCGCAACACAATGACCACAACGATGACCCGTTGAGACTCTCCGATTGTTCGAACAATGCCGATGTTTCAAGCTTGGAGGACGGATTCTAGGTGGATCAGTGCCTGATAATTATTTTAATTTATATTTTCGGAATCGGCGCAACAGTAGCTTTCGATCAAGACCAGATTCAATATTTTCTGCGCTCGGGAAGATAGCTTTTGGATAGCCAGAAATCCTACGGTCGCTTTCGCAAAACAATTCTCCGCTCCAGCCCCGGCGAAGCGGAACGAAGCTGCAAAATCGGTCGTTGCCGTTCCATGTTTAATTTCTATAATATCAGTCTAGAAATGCAACCGTCGAATGGCAACGACCGATTTTGCAACTTCGTTCCGCTTCGCTGAAGCTTTACTCAGACTTACTTTACGGCAGCTACTGTAGGATTTCGGGCAATCCAAAAGTTGTCTTCCAGCGCTCAGAATTTACTGAATCTGGTCTTGATCGAAAGCTACTCTCGCACTGATTCCGGAAATGTAAATGAAAATATGATCAGGCACTGAACCGTATAGAATTCGCCCTCCAAGTCTAAATTATCCGCCTTGTCCGAACAATCGAAGAGCCGCAATGGGTCATTGTTATGCGGTCATCTGATTGTTCTGAACAATGCAGATTTTAGATGTTGAGGTTGAATTTTCATCTAAGTACGGAGCCTGGCCATATTTCGATTGATATGTCATTGTTTTGCAGTCATCTGATTGTTCTGAACAATGCAGATTTTAGATGTTGAGGTTGATTTTTCATCTAAGTACGGAGCCTGGCCATATTTCGATTGATATTTTCGAAATCAGTGCAACAGTTGCTTTTGATCAAGACCGGAATCAGTAAATTCTGAGCTCTGGAAGACAACTTTTGGATTGCCCGAAATTTTACAGTAGCTGCCGTAAAATAAGTTTGAGTAGGCTAAAGCTTTAGCGAAGCGGAACGAAGCTACAAAATCGGTCGTTGCCATTCCACGTTTACATTCTATATCAGCGATGGATATATAGCTCAGTGGCAGATATTGATTTCTGATAATCCGAATCCGTCCGACAGCTTGAGTCTCTGAGGAACCATCCGTCCGAATCCGAACAATCTCAACCAAAAATCCACACGAATCCGAATAAAGCCACCAAAAATCCAAATCGAATAGCTTTTCCGGAGAATCCTAATTGTACAGCTGAGCTGTGAGTAGTTTTTACAGAGGCTAAGCTTGGAGTGGAGTGGAATGAAATGAGTGAAGTACTTTAGTACTTTTGGCGTTTCGACAACTCCCCACCAACGTACTAACTATCTACCGTAATCTTCTTATCATTAGTTTAAAGCTCGCTATTGCATATTAAATTATCTTATTCAAGATCATTAAGAATGTATTCTCGTCACCATAGAGCTATATTTTGAAAAAAGCCTATTGTTGTTTTGTTTCATTGTATATGCTACAATCATATTAACAAGCTGTATACTTGCGTTAAAACGTTATTTTTCTGATCACACTGTCAACAATGAAAACCGTCCTTCACTTGTTGCTTTTTTTTGTTAACTTTTGTTTATTTCGTTGTTGTGCCACTCGACTGAGAGACGAAATCGATTAATATTATTATTAGTATTGCCAAATGAGATTCCGGCCTTGAAGACTTCAGTCGTATCGGGTCTCCGAGTCTATATACCGTGTATAGTTAGGAAAATATTTTTAAAAAATATGTAGGCCTACAAGTGGACGTGAATGTTTTTTTTTGTGGTTTACGAGTTTCCTGGATGTGTCAACAGGATTTACACTGCGCAGACTCGTTTATTTCACTGAAAAAGTTGAAAATGCATCATCGAAAAAAATATATTCTTGGGTGTTTTCAAATCTGCAAAAATCAAACCCGATATCCAAAAATAAACAGACCTGGTTATACCCATCACAGGACATCTACCGGCTACTGAATAAACCATTCAATAATTTTCGGAGCCAGAACATTGTTGACAGTGAGCTCGGGAGCTGAAGCCGAATCTATAGGAGCTCCGGAGCTGGAACTTGAGCAGTTCAAAATTGACAACTGCTTCAAAACCTGGAAAATAGCTATGTGATTTTCCAGCGCCCACTTCAATTGCTTACTTGCATTGAGAATATACTTTGTTGGGCTGATTGATTACCGTACGAATAAATCATCCGACGAAGGTATTATACAAACGGGTCAGCCGAAGATAATAATTAATTACGGGCTTGACATCTTATAAGAACCCTCACTCAATACTGCCGGTAAATCTTATTACGTGGGCAGAGAGAGAATAAAAATTTGTTAGCAATGTACATGTAATTCCCGATGATATTGACCGATTTAATAATTAATTATAGACTATTTTGGCGCTCCGGGCGTTTAGGTGGTTTAACTGGCTCACTAAACATGACAACAAGTGTCGCTGAAAACTAGCCGCATAACGTGTGGCCGGACGGGGGTCTGGTAGGTAAAGCCCCTCAGAAGTTTGGTTAATCACCGGACGGGGGGCCAACAACCAACGTTTTTGGGTGACTGACGAAGTCTCGTTTCGGTCCTGTACCTACGTGATTCCATTTGTGCAGTTTACGATCCGTCAAGACATCAAATGAATTAAAAGGTGGTTTGATTTACACCGGTGCTAGATTACAGAGATTACAGAGGCTTCTGCGCCTATGGTCGCCACACGATCATTTCGCGTGCCTCGCAAAAGCATATATATAGGCTACTCGCTGTCGATACGGACATCTGCGTGAATTGTTTCCATATTGTCATGTTTAGTTTCACTATTATCGAGCGTGTCTAATATGTTGCAATGAGGAGTCGCATTATGTGCGTGAATTGTTTCAATATTGTCCTGTTTAGTTTCACTATTATAGAGCGTGTCTAATATATTGCAATAAGGAGTCGCATTATGTGCGTGAATTGTTTCAATATTGTCATGTTTAGTTTCACTATTATCGAGCATGTCTAATACATGTTGCAATAAGGAGACGCATTATTTCGAAGGGTAGGCCTATTGGTGCGTAGCACCAAGTGAGTACGGGTTATCAACCTGGCAAAAATATCCCGTTCACCCTATTCCCTACAGAACTGATGAAACGAGCGGCTCCTAAAATTCCGATGAATTCTGACTACTTTGGAATTCAGATGTCTTTTGCTTTTGTAGCAATTGGGCTACACAAAGACACATTGTCGTAACAGCACTTCGTCAGCCCCCTCAATAATAATCAAACATCTTCGGGCGTATGCACGTTGACAAGTACGAAACCACACTTCGTCTGTCCCCCCTAAAATAATTGGGTCTTGGGCTCCCATAGGCTGATACACCTACCCCCAATCACGTTGTTTGCTTCTGCCACGAAATTAGTCGAACTGTCTACAGCAGTGGTTCCCAACCTTTTTCGCCCCATCGCCCCCTTTTCAAGGTCAACAGCGATCACCGCCCCCCAAATTTTGTGTACCGAAAATTGGGCATACAAACTGTAATCACCAGCGGGTTGACTAATAAAAAATAAAAAAAAAAAGAAGGTCAAATTTTTGGCACGATGTCTAATTTTACACACTTTTGTAACTAAATTTTCGTGTGGGTTGACTAAAAAAAAAAAAAAAGGTTAGCCGATTTGTCGCGTTATCGCCCCCCTATGGCCCCCTTCGCTATTTTCGCCCCCCATCGCCCCCTTTGTCCATTTTCGCCCCCCTGTCGCCCCTTCGTCATTTTCGCCCCCCTAGACCGCCAAATCGCCCCCTGGGGGGCGATATCGCCCACGTTGGGAACCACTGGTCTACAGTGAGCCAGCGCGAAGCGCGAACTTTTTCGATAATCCATGATATAATCGGTCAATAAGATCGGGGATTGCATATATATTGCTATCAATTTCTTTTCCTCTCTGCTCACGTAATCATATTTACCGGTAGAGCTGAGTGAGGTGTTTTGAAAACTGAAGGGCGCGTTTATATATGACTCCGTAACATGATGTTATTTCTTCACCTCTGTCTCCTATATCAAAAAATACAGAATCTCCCAAACTAAAAGACGCACACGATCTCAAATTATTATTTCTCCACTGTCATAAAATTTATACCTACGGGATGTTATTTGTCTTTTGAGGTTCAGATTGCCGAGACAGTAACATTCGGCGTAAGTCATAGTCATGTATTTTGTACATATAACGAAGTTTTCGGTCGGCATAAGGGCAATCCTTTTCGGCCAAGGTTTTCTCGTTGCCGATCGTTCTGTTACACTTCCTGGAGTCGCATGTTACGTGTCCTAAAACTTTATATGTCTTGGTGCATCGTGACGCGGTAATGGCGAGCGCCGATATGCCCATTGCTATAAATTTTGCGTATTTTTCGTGGTGGAAGAATAGCCAAAAATCAAGATATTTGGCAATCTGATATCGCGCGTAGCGAGAAAATTATTTGGAAAAGTTGCATAAATTTTCAAAAAATACTCTGTAACTTAAGCTAATTCATGAAATAATTTTGGGCCCCTTCGAGTTTGCCCCCCCCCCAATTGGGGGGTTTGGGGTAAGGTAGTTACGGTCCTGCACAGACAAAACGCTGTTACCATGACAGTGGCATCGTGCACAGTAGCGCAGAAAGAGCTAGTCCTCGTGATTTTAGGGCTGGGCAAAATCGAGTAACTGAGTGATTCGATTCTGAATCACGAAATATGCTTCGAGTCGAGCCGGGTAATCGAGTGTCACCCATTATGACGTCAGAACATGATGTAATACGTCAACGTTCAAATATGTACCGTTTATGCCCCCACAAAGAATATAATGCCTGTTATCCATCTCATTGTGATACTTTGGTATTTTTTCGGCCCTACCGATTTCACTCACTTGGTGACAATGCTGTGGGATAATCGTGACTTCAAAAATGTGCTACGTCCAGTAACCTTCGTAACTTTGTACTATATGTTTCGTATGCTACGATACCGCCAATCAAGCTTTCAAGGCTTCAACAGTGAAAATTAGTATCGAAACTATAATTCCCGTAGATAAATTAGCCTACACTGGCGAGAAGCGTATAATTTCAGTACTCGAAAAAATTATCTTTTACTACTCGACTCGAATCATTAGAATTAACGCTCGATTCAGATTCGAGTACTCGAGTAGTTTTCACCATCTTCATTACCCGGTGGTAAGGATAAAGAAATTATATTGAAAACGTGTAGCACATAACAAGCTGGGGATGGATCATGTTCTGATTGCATTTTCCGCTATTGTCAATTGATTTCTCGCACAGTCAAGAATATTGAGATTCGCTTAACTCGTAACTTGATTTTTTATGATACGAAGGTAAACACGACCATCGTTCAGTTTTCACATATCAACACCTGAAAGATCGCTGTTCTTCATTTCTTTGGCGGCATATCAGTCTGATTTCGAACAATTTGCAACCAATCAATCATCCCGCAACCATGATCATTATTATATTGCCTTCGCGCCATTCAGAGGGGGCCAGTTCGAGTTTTACTTATGCGTTTTATTTAAAATCAAGCTTTGCGATATGCGGCTCGAACACGAAATAGGTCTGTTCAAACTTGATATAGCATTTCTATTGAACACGCATATTATGATCGCAGCGGTCCATTATCATCCACATTCATTCCGTGCCATTGATGTGTGATCAAGTCCCCACCTAGACTGCAAGATGTTTTGAGTTTCGCCATCAACAATTCAATATTGACGATTTTGAAAGATGCAGAAAACGACACCTTTACCAAAAACGCAGACCATAGTCACCAAAGCCATAGATATGCGCACGTAGCCGTGGATGCGGCTCAAGTATCTCAAATATCGGCTACACTTTTGACGACAGTGGATTGTTCGATCCACCATATGTGTCAGTCATTTGTTTATCTGTGTATTTCGTTGCCATATTCACGCCTAGTTGCCTTCCCAAGTGTCGGACCGCGACGGATTCCGCACAGCAGAGTTACGGCTTTGTTGGAGTGTGACCGTAATCAGTCAGCCCGAACTAATGCAGCGTACGCCAATGTAGAGAAGCTCATAACTGCAGGTAAACGCATAGGGTATATATATATATATCGGCTTTTCAATTAGATAAAATAAAAATGAAAAGGGCAAAAGAAAACAGGAAACAAAAAACATCGAGACACTGGACTGGATAACGAATGATTCGCATATCTTTATCGATTATGATTATTCGTGATTGAGTATGATAGCAGTGGAGGGGAAGAATACACGACGTATCGAGCCGAATGGAACGTTCCGTATGCGCTCGGTAAGCTCAGCGTTATTGCCAGGCCCTGGTAAAATTACGCCTACAACGAAGCAGTGACTACCGCGGTCCAATATAGCACAGCGAATACTACGTTCCAAGAACAAATGAACATTTATCGTAATTAAGGCTTTGCAGCTTTTAACAGCAAATAAAAACTGGCAGCAAATGTCAGGAGAGAGGTCAGACGTGACGAAGCAAATATAGATCGAAACCCACGGCGACGATCTCCGGATTTACTTACGATTTCGAACTACCCGAAATATATTATATGAAGTATTGTTTATGGCGCGTAACTATGCTACGGAAGACCGACGGTTGCATAATTTAGTTATTCTTGGAGTAGGCTATATGAAACTTCTTCGAATATTTGCGTGCATATTACTATACACGCGCCTTGCTGCTGCCCCAAGTAGGTCTTGCATTAGTGGTATTTTTCGCCGTGGTTGTTCGAGCCAATAAAGCAAAGCATTCCCAGATTATAATTTACTCGGATACATTTGCAAAGTTGCGAACGACCGCACGAAACTCACAAGCCAACCTGAACATGTTGCAAAACCGCTTGTAATGATAGTTTCGCAGCATATAGGCCTGCTCGTCGTCAATTCGTCGTCACTAAATTGCTTACCCTTCTACGTCACCTTGTATTACTTTTCATTTAGCGTGCAATGTGGATGCCTCTCTCTTTCGTTTTCTAGGCCAAGATTAGTGTCTGATTCATGAGACTACCTCATTGCGACACATTCCTATCCCTTCGTTTTATCACAATCTTGACGGGTTTTGAAAATTTGATGTTTCTAAATACATGATAGAACGAGAAATTGGTCGGCATTTGAGTGAGGATATTTCATTTCAGGTGCGTAAAATTATACCGGTGGCGTGTTCAGTATGTTCACTGTCATTACGAAAGGCAACTCCTTGTTTCATTTGAATGTCTTTGAATCAACAATTGTTCAATTGATCAATTCCAATTGATCTCAACAATGGTCATTCATGTAATATACTTACGAGTCTCCTCGTATTTGATTTCTTTTGCGTACGCCTTCAACCGTTTTTACCTTTAACGCTGCCGTCATAGTACCGCTCATTGCAGCGCTTGTTATGAGCATTGCTATGATGCGAATTTCATAGTCTGTCGCTCTAATCGCCTCTTCATTCTTTCACATGTTGCTTTCACTTTCTAATGTGTTGGAATTTTTCGAGTGCTTATAATTCGTGACGAGGCACCCAAAACGTCTTCCAGTTTCTATAACTTCATCAAAACAGCAATAGACAGTTACTTGTTGTTACTGCACGAAAAACTTGCCGAAGACCTGGCAAGCAATTCCTGCCAAGGAAGTAAGATACAACCCAGGCGGCAGAAAAGCAAAGTTACTGCATCCCTGGAATACGTTTTAGTGCAGTGCTTCCCTAATATATTGGGTTTCGAAACATCTGTAAATGTTACGCTACAGTTTTCTATCCGTGTATTATATGGCACCACCAAATTTATCTTGCCATTCACGACTTCATGGCTTCGGCTGCGGCTTCTCAACGGTGGCTGTAGATCAGTGGTCGGGAACCTATGGCTAGCGAGCCATATATGGCTCTTTCGGGTATATGATATGGCTCTTTAAGAAATTTTCAATTTTGTACCTAATTTATCAATATTAAAGCAACTCGTTGGTAAATTTTCATGACGACGATAATAATTATTCTCATTGCAGCATAAACATGTCGGCGACTAACACCACTCGCGAATTCGATCTAACCACCATCGCGCGCCTAAAAATCCTGGATTGCACGATACCTTGATTGACGAAAGAGAAAAGCAGACATGACGACACTTGATGGCAAACTCATTTTTCAAATACACATTGTCTACCTACCTATCTACTCCGAGAAATAAAATGTCTTGGAAGTGACATTCACAATTAAAAATTAACTATTAAAACGACGCCATAGCTATCCATTTTCTTGATTGGTTAGTAGCTTTTGAGCACCGCCGTAAACATTACGTTACGCCAAATATTTTAGAAGTCGCGATCGACACTTGGATTTTCAGAATCAAAGCGACAATTACATTAATAATTAATTAATATCAGTGATCATAAATTCTAAGCTATTTACGACGAGTTGCGCTGTTACACACAGGTAAGGCTTGGCCCGCCTGTACGTCATCTGAGCCTTACCTCTTCTTTGGCGCTTTATTTGCGAACAATAAATATGAAAATTCCGTGATTTTTGGAATAAAAATGTTCATAATCTGGTCATTCATAAACATCGATAGAAGATACCAATAACCATTGACGGGTTCACAATTTTCTTCACTCATCCCTGACGACATATGAGGCCCTGCCTCACTTGCCTCCCCTAACCACACGTCACTGACGTATCACACGGTGTGTATGTACTGCTGTAGTAACCATGTTTGGATCCACCAACCTATGTGGGCAGAAAAATATGGCGTTCACTACGAATCCCATATATTAGTGCTACCAATACGTCCTGGATGTTCAACGGTAACGTAACAGTTGATTGACATGTATGTCTCTTTGGGAGTTACAATAGACAATATTGGGCCAATATGGCTCTTCGGTCGAAAAAGGTTCCCGACCACTGCTGTAGATAAATCCACGTTTTGAACAGGCTGTAAATGTACACTCCAAACGCTAATGCGTGTGACCTTGTTACCAATAAAGCCAAGACTTCATATAATAATATCTTATATGCAAGCCTGACTTTCTCAATAATAGTAAATTGTATATGTGTGCAATAATACTCGTTATTCCTTTCATATGTTTTTCATCGGTCGTATCTCATCGTTGATTACACAATACAACATTCGGAAATGTGTCGCGAACTGAAAAAGGCTGGGAAGTGCTACAGCTTTAGTGGGTACATAAGCAAAGAAAGATAAATGGAAGTGTCCGATTTGAGTGGAGTTATTGCGGTTAGTGGAGTCTCCCATTATTAGGTATAGTCCACACAAATCACAGCGGTAGAGTCCCGTGTTTTCTTGCTAGTCAGTGAAAACGTCTTTCGATAAAATGAAGAGAATCGAAACTGCACCCCGATATAATTATAGTATCTTCAGAGGATTTGAGAGGAAGTAGATATAACTTACTTCCGCAAATGTATAAAAAGTGGCGAGGTTTAGTCTTCACTCCAGACGCCAAGCATTGAAGACATGGCTGAGGTAAGGAACATAGCCTAAACGTAGCGAACGCAGTTTAAGTGAACATATTCCAGTAATAACATCAAAGTGGAAACAAACGCCCGGAAGAATGTGTTTGTGCACAATTTATAGCAATTTATAATAAATAATCAGCGATGAAACTGCTCCAAACTTATGAAGAGTTGATAATGCTTTTTTCAAATTGAATTTACATTACGCCATTCGTCTTCCGAAGTGAACTACTGTCGATGAAGAAGGGTATAATGAGGTAAAGGAAGATTTTTCAAAATGCAGCAAATAAAATAGGTATGGTGCACAGGTCGCCAACTCAAAACGAGTTGCGGGTCACTTTTCCAATTTCGCGGAGGCCGCGGTCATAGGAATGGAATATCGAGACAAAATAGGCTACACAGTTGAGCGGCCAGGTTCTAAACTTTACGTCGGTACAACGCCGTGCTCTCCAGCATGTTCGGTTGGCATTGTTTCCACAAAAAGTATTTATTTAAAAAGTATTTTGAACCATGGGCTGCGCAGGATACCCGAAAACGTTTTTCAGCGACTAAGGAGTCGATACATTGGTTATAGCGAGACAGTTACTAGTCTATCTTCTCCTGAAATTTGACCTTGTGGAGAAGCCCTGAGCCGTTTTTAAGCGCCTCGGTCTCGGCATTGTCTGGGTCATTGCACGTCAAGCCAATCTGTCCATTCGTATCATCTGATTCTACCTCGACGGAAAGCTTTTGCCATCACCGAAGGCGTTTCTGCTGATGAGGAATAGTGATGTCGGTCACAGGCGAATAGCTTACCTTAAAACAACAACAACAACAACAACAACAACAACAACGATATTTTGAAACTGAAATCGATTTCAGCATTTTTCGAAATCTCAGCATATCTCGAAAATATGACCTCGCGGGACGAGTGTTGGAGACCCCTGGTATGGTGGAACAAGGTTTTAAAACAGTACTGGTCACATGTGGTTAGGGAGCTAAATCTAAGCATAGAAAAAACACAAGTTATCAGTTAACAAATTAAGGAGACGACATCGAATCTACATGTATAAGAGAACCACCCTTTCGTCGTGAAATTACCGGATAACTACTGCAGATTACTGCAATAACAAAATAAAGCTAAACTCGATTCAATGAACCCTCCGTAAGGACAGCATCATCTGAAACTTTCCATAGTCAAAAGCAATACACAATCCTGTGGAGTGTGGATGAATAGTTGTCTTCAAATATTGATATAGCTTTGAATGTTCATGATACCTTGAAAAATCATCCTCCATGCCAGCATGAAACACCAATAGATCATCGTTATTGCAGCACGTAAATGAAAGAAACCTTTCAATCCGAATTGCTCAACATGAAACATTGCCCTCGTGCGTCGAGCGTTCAACGATAACAAGTGGTTACTGTGAAGTGAACGCGAACTTTTTTGAAAGGTTCTATGTTGGGGGCAGCCAACCCGTGGTCAGGGAGAAGGTTCTGATCGATCCGCTATAATTTCCGAAATTAGGCTTAAGTACACTTAATTGACAACCTGCATGTAATATATTTCGTTCTTGCTGTTGTGTTATTGCCGGCAAAGCCCACAGCAGAGAGGCACGAAATATTCGCATAGTAAAAGAAGAATATTTCGAGAAAATTCTCTAACAAAGCAATTAATTTTTTTAATTGACATGGTGTGGACTCGTTTAGTGCTGAATTTCTTTTCTAGTTGCCACGCAGAGAGTGGTCCCAACTTGAAATGCTAAGGATTTCAACGAAACATTATATGGACGTGAAAAAATGTCATAGATGTAAAATGTCGACAGTGAAGAACCTACCAAGGTTCGCAAGCGAACGTACAAATTTCGAGGTTAACACGGAAAACGCGAAAGCGAACATCACGTTCACGCGACCAGCATAGTTATACCATATGTATATCCATTACAAATTTAACCATGTTCCACAAAATAGATGGTAAGCGAATATATTTATAATGACCAAATTATACCGAAATTTGCCCACACCCGTATATTAGAGCAGCCCAACTTGAATTGAGCGACTGTTTATCACATTGGATCTAATTGCATTTGTGTTATTGTAGCTTGTGATAATCCGGAAAAATCGCTCTTCAATTTGCATGTCCGTCTAAATTAGGCTACTCATTTGGTTCCTCGTACAACTCTGTGCCCGTCGGTCACTACTGTTGCTACACCGTTGGGAATGCTCCGAGTCAAATATACAGGATAGTTAAAAGTTTTTTAACATGAACCTGATCATTTATCCTTTCAGACTTTAGATATGTCAAAAGATTTGTCCGAATTCGCGCGTGATCTGAGGCTCCATTTGGTGAGTGATCCAGTTATCTTCATTTCATAAAACTCTTTACATCAGTGGTCGGGAACCTTTTTTTGTCCGAAGAGCCATATTTGCCCTAGTTTTTCCATCTCAACTCCCAAAGAGCCATACATGTCGATCAAATGCTATTTCACAATTGAAAATTCGTGACGTCAGCACTAATTCGAACTCACTACATGGGATTCCTCGTGTGCGGCATACATTTTCTCTGTAAAAACTGGTATTTATTGCTCGAAAATAAAGCTCAAAACGACACGTAAGGCACAGACGGGTCAGGCCTCACCATTGATAACGCAATTCATCGTAGGTCGCTTAGAATTTATTATAACTGATATTAATCGAATCTGATTGTCACACTTATTCCGAAAACCAAAATACTTATCGACTTCTCAATTCTCAAAGTATTCGGCGGTAACATAACTTTGCGCTACACGCATGCATTTTATCGCCGGTACTACACAGAGCTATATACATACCAATCAAGAACGTGGATAGCTATGGCGTCTTTTTTAATTCGAGTTTGTAATTGTGAATGTCACATCCACAACAGTTCATTTCGCGCCGTAGATCAGGAATACAGTGTGTATTCGAAAACTGCGCTTTGAAATGGGCGTCGCCATGTCTGCTATGCTCTTTGATTAAACAACGTATCGCACAACGCAAGACTTCTTCGTTAAACACTGCAGTCACGACACCAATGGTTGCTGGTTCGAGTCTCGACTCTGCCATGTTTCTATGTGTCGGAGGTTTATCTGGGCTCCTCATCGCCGATCCCGCAATAAATACAGCGCCTTGAAAAGCCCAGAAGAAGAGAGAGCCGAACTCTGGAAAGATGGCAGCTAAAGACCAGAAAAACGAAGCAAGAACGCAAAAGACCTTGTGTTAATGCAATTAATGTGCTGGGCGCAAATAACCATATAGGCGATAAGCGCCAATGTTGTGAATAAAACAAACAAACAAACGCAAGACTTCAAGACTTCAAGTCTTGCGTTGTGAGTGATATTGGCCACCAGCGTGACAGTCACTCAAATTTGATGATTTTGAAAACAGGGGGTCCGAGCCCCTAAACCCGAAGATGACATTGTCCTTACCTCTCAAAGACATGTTTATACTGCCACAAGAATAAATATTTTGAGGAAAATTTACCAACAAGTCGCTGCAATATTGATCAATTCAGTACAAAAATGAATATTTCGCAAATAGCCATATGTTATACAGAAAAGAGCCATAAATGGCTCGCGAGTCATAGGTTCCCGACCACTGCTTTACATGTTGGTCACTATACTGATGGCATGCAGTCCGGAATGCTACGAGTGAATAAAATATGATACCTACTTATGAAATTTTAATATGAACCTGATCATTTTTCTTTTCAGTCTTCAAATATTTCAAACCATTCAACCGACGCCGCACGTGATCCGAGCCAAAATGGTAAGAACAAGAACCCATTTTACAGCCATTCAATCTGGATGTCGTCATGCCAAATTAACCGTATAGGATAACTCTGTAAAATCTCATGCAATTTGAGACCACAAACAATACAATAAACGTCTATGGATATTTTATCATTTTCGGCGTCTAATACTGAAATGATATTGCAATTGTTTTTTTCATAGCTTGAGCCATTGCAATTAATGAATATTCATACATCATGTTATCACTCGAATAACATTTACAGGAATAAGTAACAGTTTATTTGAATTTTCGTAATTTTGGTGTAAGTTGAGATTGCTATAACAGTATGTTTGATTCTTGAAACATCTCTCTGCATATGGACTAGAGAATTATCACGAAACACCTTCAAATCTTTTATTCAATTACACAGCTTTGGTCAGTTAGATGTGCATATTATTAGTCGCTGTTCCAATTGTCGTATTTTGTACCACCAGTAACTATTATAATTTAGTCATATGGTAGGCCCGCCGACTGTAAATTTTACAGACTAGCTCAAACACATATTTATATAACTAAATACATATATATTTATCACAGACATGTTTTGGATTCAGCCCGACAAATTACGAATACACTATCGTGACCAACCTTTCACTCACCATGCCAACGGTTACGAAATATATACTGGGTGGAAATATTTTGAAGACGGTGTTAGCCAGCAGGTGTCCATAAAGATGTATAAACAAAGTCAAAGAGCTTGGAAGGAATCTGAATTATTGAAGTCTTTCAAACATGATCATATCATTAAATTCATCGACGCTGGCGATTATAACCTCGGCCCTTTTCAATCTTACATCGTAACGGACCACTTCTCGCAGAATGTAGAAGGGTTTGTTAAGGACTGTGGCAACGACAATTTGAAGAAATTCAAATCCATCTTCCAGCAGCTACTTGATGGCTTATTCTACATCCACTGGCGCCGTGTTATTCATGGCTCCCTTCATCCGAGTAACATTGTGATTTGCCCGTCGGGAGCAGTGAAAATTTCCGATTTTGGTCATGCATCGATTGCGCCTACAACAATCGCTTCAATTGGAAACGGCTACCAACCTCCTGAGATACTTCTGGGAAACAGAGATGTAGAAACTTCGGCTGATGTCTTTTCCCTGGGAATTGTGATGGCGTTCATCATTTCTAAAGGGAAACACCCTTTCGGGGACCCCAACGAGCAGTGTTTCAACATCAAAAATAAGGCACCACCCAACCTTTCTATTATCCCCTATCTTGATCCTGAATTAGTTTACACAAGGGGTCAGGTGTCGGATTTACTTAGAATAATGCTTCTCAAAAGTCCAAGCAGTCGACCAGCAGCGGATAAAATTGCGAAGGACGCATTATTTCAAGGTAACTGCGGTTGATGTCATTTTAGTTGTTAATGTTGTTATTATTGTTGTTGTTAATTAATATCCATTAAGGATGGTTGTGGGTGTTTGTTAGTTTGGCAAAACTCGATGGTTTTGTTCTCCATATCCACTATAATTGCTTGCCTTAAATCAGTGGTTCACACCAGTGGGGAATTCCATGGTTTCTGATGGGGAATAGACGCATTTGGTAAACATTATAGCCTATACATGACAGTCTACATATTTACGGCGACACCTGCGCGATTACCGTTACCAGTAAACTGCTTTGGAATGTATGTATCGAAAATTATATTGCGTGTTGTTCACAAAAGCTCATTTAAACTCCAGATAACTAGTGATGGCGTCACAAACTCGCATCCAGCACTACCAGTATGACGTGATATAACGCTTTCGCTAAATTTTGGGGGTTTCCGGTATCGGTTCACAATTACGTTTTATGTTGCAGTTATAGGCGATTGTCTTGCGCAGCGGTGCCACTCCTAGTGTCTTAACACTAGATCTACTGTTTTTTCAGCCGTCAGTGTTCTAGTGTTTTTTTCGCACAATTTTGCTGATCTAGTGTTTTTCTGCAATTGTGCGAACAAGGAATATTCTAACATTAGACTACTAAATTATACGCTAAATTTATCGCTAATAAGGCGATTTGGTGTCTCTGGATGTGTTTGTTTTCAACAATTCTATGTGGCGGTACAGTAACAAGTATATTACGTATCAGGGTGCGCTGTGAATCCGTACTTTCGAGTGAAAGTCTCGAAAAATATCAAGAGCGATTTCGCTATAATGCTATCTCATGGCATCTTGGCTCTAATCTCTTGGCATTGCTACATTCCGCTACATGCATGGAAAGGACGTATGCTGCACATGGACACCTCCCCATTGTTTGGTTGAAGATGTAGCCTACGGTAGTGAGCAAGATGCCACACATAAGATACTTATGTTTGATCGATGGTGTACAATCGAAAGATAATTTTTATGATGCCGTATAATTCGAAAGCGATAATATTTGATTTTTTCTTACCGTGTTGAATTCGTTTCATTAATTTTCGTTGAATAATCATGCAGCATATCAATTCGTTTCAGTAATTTCCGTTGAATTTTTCCTGCAATTTACTAATCTAGTGTTTTTTCGCCAATCTAGAGTTCTTCACGACACAATCTTGTGTTTTTCCACGAATCTAGAGTGGCAACACTGGTCTTGCGTACTGGTATTAATGTTTGTCTTGTGTACGCGAACAAGCAAATAGCTGCTCCGTAATGAAAAAAGTTTTAGGTAGTGGGGAACGAAGACTAGGAATAAATCTCAAGTGGGGAATGAAGCAAAAAGGTTGGGAACCACTGCCTTGGATACCTGTCTTATTTGTTTTGTTGGTGATGCACTTTGCCGACGGCTATGGTCGACGCTATTCCTTATATGATTTCTGATCTGCAGTTGTCGCGCGGGCAACTTTCTTCGATTATAGGTTTTGAATATGATATGAAAAATGTGCGCGTGAAGTGCTGCTTCTACATTATTGCAACGCACTTGCACGCGTTTGCCTGCCATCCCAATTGTAAATAAGTTCACTGATCTGTTTGTCTTCTGAGTGGACGTTACATTACAGATAATCAAAGCCAAGGATGGATGGATATTTTCATATTTGATCCAGGTATATGGATATGCTACAATTTACTTATTTTTCACGTTGTATAATCTCCCGCTGAATTTCCAACACTTATCGCAAACAAACTACATTTTAAACGGTACCGGTACAATAGCGGATTGTTCATTTTGATATCGGGCCTAATGATTTTACATGTATCAAATAACCGGCGAGGAAAGGTGATTTTGTTTATTGCAACAGCCCAGTAATATCTACAGTTTCTATTTTCAAGTTAGGAGTTTCAAGATATCCCTGCAACTGCTCATAATCAATTTCAATGAATCCCATTACTGTGGTTTTGCACGTAATATTTCAATGTTTCGCATATTAGTGGAAAACAGCATTGCAATGAAGTCGAAAATTGCAAGATGATTCTGCTGGCATCAATTTAAAGCGACATGGAGTCGCAGCAGGGACTTGGAACAGCGACATGTTAATCAGGAATATGATGTTGCCGATCCCTTAAGCTATTTTTTGCCTTGCAGTCTTGCCAATTGACGATCGCTTTGTTGCGAGTAAAAATTATGAAGCCCATTCACTCACGGAGCTTTCATTCTGCAAGGGAGCTGTTATCATGATCCAAGAAAAACCGTATGTATCATTTGTAGTGTATATGCGTGACTATATTTCCCTTCTTCCCGCCGATATTTCTTATCTGAGCAGGGGTAGGTAGACCTACATCGAACATACAATTGAAAAGATATTGCCATGCTGATTTGGAGATGCTATTCAGATCGCAATAGACAGAGATGGTCAAAGTAGTCAACCAAATCAGTCAAATAGGGTAGAGTTTCCTAGCTTTAACTACTACTCAAGTAAGTAAGTATAGTTTCGGAAAAGTCAAAAGTACCCTTTAATGGACGACTAACCGGCAAGCTTCTGTATTCGGATATCGCAGACAGCTGTATACGTAGGCTACTGCTATATCACAGGAGGCTTCCAGTTTCGTCGTATAATCGTCAGAAACTGGTAGAGAATAAGAAAGAACATTGTTTATAAACAATCGCATCGTCCCTGGATTTATCAGAACACGTGCATCACGCTCGGTAAAACGCTCACCCTTAACTCATCCACTCAAGCTTGATGCTGACTGATCGAAGACCATTAATCGGCAAACATCTGCTGGATAATCCGATTTGTGCGAATTATTATAGAGACGACAAATTTCGTGTTATTGGGAGCAGACATGGGGTAATCGCGATTAGTAATCGTAATCGATTACGACGATTACAGCATTTTTACGTAATCGTAATCGCAATCGATTACATTCGAAAAAATCCCGAAGTAATCGTAATCGTAATCGACTACTTCCCATATTTAATCGATTTCTTTGTGAAAGAACGATTACTTTTTACTTGTACAAGAACTGTGACATAAACTGAACACTCGTGAACAAGGAAAAGATATTATACCAGTTATTGAGAGCACAAACGTCTGATTTCCAAATGCCACTGCTCATTATTACGTCAGAGGTAGCCTATTAGCTTTGCTCGTCTTTGCGTAGAAAGTGACCGCACATAGTAAATAGACATTCGATGTACATTAGTGTGATTGTAAGAAAACCCACCGTGCTGTATATCGGTTTATCAATACATTTCAGACGCCACTACCTCGCATCAGGATAATTGATCATAATCACCTCTCTGCCTAAGTTAAAATAGCAACTTTTGTATTGATGTTTGGTTATGCTTCGTTAAACTATAGAATGTAATAGTTCTAATTCTATAGTTAAATGCCGTTTCACCGTTGTTGCTTGGCGAGCAGTAGGCCTATATGGTACGAACGTACAGCAGACAAAGGTTTAAAATTTTGTACTCGTCAAATAAAACATTACGGTTTCCACAACGAAGCATTAAAATCAACAGCTGCTGATATAGATCATAACTGGGCCGTTGTTTTGCCGTTTCTCGTAATGACAGCTTGCAGCATTACATTATCACATTAAGTTGAAGGCAGAATTTTATGTTCACTTTCTGTTAATCTCATATTATTCTACTCAAAACGGTCGCCAATCGCTATTTCACGATTCTTTACTGAACATTTGGACCTGCCGCCATAGCCATCGGCTTATATACCATGTTTGCGTGGGTTGTAGCTAGAATCAGGATCAAAACAGCAAAAGCGTCCCCCAACCAAACTTTGGTATTGGGCCCCCATAGGGTAGTCAATTTTGAAGTTGAAGATTTAATTTCGTCAATAATATTGGTAATTGCATTATATTGCATTTTTAATCCTATCTCAGCACCCGATGGTCAGATTAACCTGAAGAGTGGGGGGCGTAATTCATAATTATAACGTATGGTATCTTGCAATAATTACTTTATTGTATGTTGGTAATTCGTGACCTCCGGTCTGTTATATAGCCAAAAGATATTGATTGTAGCGGCCCAAACAGCAGACTAAAAGAAAAACTTGCGTGAGACCACTGAGACGCACGCACAAATTGTCATGTCAAATGCTCTGTGGGTGCCCGTGTGGAATTTGCATCGTGGGCTCAGATTGGAAGGAATGGACTGTTAGTCACGCCCACCCAGCGCGGCTATTAACAATGGACACATACCCTAAGTTTTGGCCAATGTCTCTTGGCCGAAACTGCATATGTCTTTCGATGTGTCGAGGAGCGGTATTGACTGGCACCTAAATGCCTATTACTATTAATTATGCACGCTTTATTTCTTGAGGGGGAGACGTATGCATTTCGAAATCAAGCTATCTAGAGACATTTAAATCGCAAAGCTCAAAGAGAAATTCCAAGTTAATGAAATCTCTCGAAGATACTCTATAATTTATGTTCGTTTACAAAATACTTTTGAGTCCCTTCCAACCACGCTCTCCACCCTATTGGGGAATTAGTGGTGCGGCAGTTATGGACATGGCAAGAATGCAAATCATTGGGTGCGATAAACTATAGATAAACCGTCCTTTATAAAATGGGCAATGGGTACATTATGACGTAACAAGGAAATGTCCGTTCCATCTTTTTTAAAGACAGTTGTTATATCATTGGGCCTTTCCAGCGCAATCCATGTATTGTCTTCCAATATAACTACTACGATACAAAATAAATGTAATCGTGAGTAATCGTGATTACTTTTCCAATGTAATCGTAATCGTAATCGACTACTTCTCGATTTTGCTGTAATCGTAATCGTAATCGTAATCGCGTGATTCAGAAGTAATCGTAATCGCAATCGATTACATTCATGAAGTAATCACCCCATGTCTGATTGGGAGGGGCCGTTCACACTTCCACTTATGTGACTTGGAGTCGACTTTTATCAAAATGCACCAACCGAAACTCTGTCAACAGAAGGAGTTCGTGTACCACCTGGGAATAGTGCACTGAACGCTCTGTCAATCGAAGTTTCATGCTGGTGAAGTCATATTTTGTGATACGATTGTTGATATACAATATTCTTTCTTATTCTCGACTAATTGCTGACGATTACCCCTGCGGAATGTCAGCCGAAAATATTTGGGTTCCATTTCAATATGAATATACTATTCAATTGCACACTGAAGTTCTGTACCTCGAAGAACCTCTTTAAAACTATAAATGTGAGATTGACTTGTGACTCGGAACCTTGTGACTTGGGTACGACCCAGATATCTTTGTCGGTTAATGGGAACCATAGGTCTATTTAGTTTCGACCTGAATCGTGATCTATTTGGAATGCTGTCATATTTATAGGCCGATTATGTGATTTCGGATATTGTGTCTTGCAGTGAGGGAATATTCTGGAAAGGTCGTCACCTCCTGTCTGGGAAAATCTTGGATGTGCCAAAGTCATTCCTGATGCCGGCATCCAGCTTGCAGTGTCAGAAGTGAGTCTTTGAAAGAAGAAATATATCATAGAATAGTGTTATCGCAATATGGAACAATTCCATTCCATTGGGGGATGGAATTAGCCAACCGCAGTGAAATTTTTGTAAAAGAACTACTCATAAATGCCATTGCAGCGAAGTTGTTTGTATTATATAATCGATCTCTGTTCGGGGAATCCACCAATGATATAGTTGAATTTCTAGGCCGTATTTTAATTTCTCGTTTTGCGCAGTTAATGTTTAATGTTTAATGTTTGTCAGTTGAAGTACGCCAGTACAATGATACAATAAAAATAACAGTAAGAGAGAAGTGAAAACGTATTGATGTGTTACGAATAAGTATACCCTATGAACAGTAATAAAAGCACAATAAAGATAGGCAGGCACAGTGCCGCATCACTGAAAAACGGGCAAGCTAAAGAGCGAAGACTCATCCAATGATATGAGCTGTATACAAAATCGACATGTCGATACGATCAGCTAAATTAAACACAGGCTGTTGGCCTATGATTAATTATCATCATGAATGTTGACAACAATTCTAATTTCAATTACAGTTTTATATTGATGAACGTGACGTAAGATACAGCTATAGCAGTTTCTGATGTTGTCAGGGGATGCTTTACTTCTCACGAGTTCGCCCAATTAACATTGCCCCGACCTTCACAACTATGCTCATGAAGAGATGAATATGATGTGGATCCTGATAAGTCAGGTGCAAACGTTTTGTGGTCTTGAAAGTCGTATTTTCTATTGCAGGTGGTTTTTCGGCAGGCTGGATGTAAGGCATGCAGTGCGCTTGCTCTCTCGTAACGGGAATAAGGCCGGTACATTTCTTGTGCGAGAAAATGAGGACAGTGAAGGTAGGTAAATTCAGATGGCAGATCCACCCGCTGCCTACCTGTTCCATAACACCGTCTCACGAGATCCTAAGACAGCATCGAACTGATTAGCATTATTGAATATTGGCAATCACTTTTTTCAACATAACTGACCAAAGAACTGGACTCCATCCTATGATTTACACAAATTATACATCCATTGCAGTCGATGAATTGGGGGAACGCATTTTACCAAGAAATTTGAATAAAGATAGAGGTGGATCAAAAGATCTACCAATAATATACTATTTGTGCATAAAACCTGATGTATAGCACAATTTAGGTTTCCAATAACCACGGAGCGGCAAACTTGACAATGCCATAGATGACCTATCAATTTGGTGCCAAATTGTGTCAACCACTGCTAGTTGAGTGGAATTCAAATTAAGACGTCCATAATATATTACTAGGGTTACCTCTTATCATATTTTGGAATCGGGAAAGAAAGACACTTTTTCAAAATTTTCAAACTCAGGATTTCGGAGAGAAATCTTGAAAAAATGGTAAATTTTTCTCACTTCGTGGTCGGTTGACTAAAAACAAAGTTATCTTTCCGGCTCAGCTGTCGAAATACCCGCCGGAGCTTTACTTCGGTGCTAATGTACGGTCTCTCAGTCCAATTAGACAGTAAATTCGACCAGAATTCTCGAAAAAGAGGACATTTGGGCGTCCGCGGAGGACATTTTCAAACCCGGAGAACGTCTGGTAACCCTATATAATACGGCAATATACATACTAATAATCATGTGTCTCTTTGTCGCACGCCACAAGGACAGATTGTGTAATTTGTCAACCCAAAATGATAGAAGAATAGAAGACTTTTTGTAAAGATTATCTGCTGTGATTCTCGAGTGTGACTACTAGAGTGTCTGCATGTTTTGCAATCGATTACAATCGCGAAAACAAAAAAAAAATACATTGTGTGACTGATGTTTGAACATTATTGTCCGCTTTTCTGGTGACGGGTGAATCAACCGTTGTCTTGTACTCATTGCCAGATAACATTCCAAACCAAAAAGTGTCTACTGCCAATTTACTGTGGGGTTTAATATATTTCCTGTGATTGGATTCGGCCAACCTGCTCAGATTGTTCAAGTTGACCCATTCCGGAATTTGCAACGTAGTGGAAACGAGTTTCAACACGCTGTTCTTTCGATACATCATCGCTGGCGCCAATTGTATAGGATGATAACTAGGGCAAGTTTCTGTTGCACTCAAATCCGTGGAAAGTTACACTTATTTCTCCCAAAAGTCGCTGTATAACGTTGCATTTATCGAAAATTTTCTTGAAATTATTTGGGTATGAGATAATCGAATGGTTCCGTTGTATAGCCCAACAGTTTATGATTTGAATAGTATATTCATATTGAAATGAAACCCGAATATTTTCCGCTGACACTCGTCAGGGGTAATCGTCAGCAACTAGTAGAGAATAGCAATGGACATTGCATATCAACAATCGTATCACAAAATATGACGTCACCAGCATGAAACTTCGAATGAGAGAGCGTTCAGTGCACTATTCCTAGGTGGTACACGAACTCCTTCTGTTGACAGAGTTTCGGTTGGTGTACTTTGATAAAAGTCGACACCATGGCATACAAGTGGAAGTGTGAACAGCCCCTCCCAATAACTCGAAATTTGTCGTCTCTATAATCATTCGCACACATCGGATTATCCAACAGATGTTTGCCGATTGCAGAATTAATCGCCTTCGATCAGTAAGCATCAAGCGTGAGTGGATGAGTTAAGGGTGAGCTTCACACCGAGCGTGATGCACGTGTTCTGATAAATCTAGGGATATGCTGGTTCATGCGTTCCTGCAGACGCAGTTTTTGATTTGTAAGGTGTCTGATTGTTCCGATTCTTTCTTGGCTATTTAATCGATCATGCAAGCATTTTATGTACTTTAGGCTCGAAAAGTGCATGACAGCATTTCGCTTTTTTTTGGCACTTTCCAATTTTACAGACGCCCTGGCGAGACCAACGAAAATTAAATTTTTCCGGCATGAAAATACGGAAGAATTCGTTTTTCGCAAAAAGCCAAACAGTTAAGCGATAACACACCCCTCATCTCATTCATCCCTGCCTTGAACTGTAATTTTAACCGATTATCGAGGTTGTCGCTTCTTACCTGCACAATATCGAATGCATCGTGAAAAGCACAGTGTTTAACTAACTAAGTTATATCACGAAAACTTGACCTTGAAAGACTAGAAACAAACTGCTTTTATCAGGGCGGGCTTGGCCAGAAATCAAGCCATATATTCGCTTTGTTTCTGTTCGGGCACTGTCGTGCTAGGCTGGGGTTGTTGAGCTGCTAGCTTACAAGTCTACCGTTGCCTGATATAAGATAACATTGAGACGCATCTCATGTCTCATCACATAGCTCTTCGTTTTGCAAATCAAAGAGAATATAATCATGTTAGAAATAGTTTAATGTCATGTTTTTTAAATCACCCCTTTACATTTGGCGCAATACTTGCTAAAAGGTGTATGAAAAAGATAACATTTTTTGAGCATCGAGGAGACGAAATTTCCTGCCAAGACCAATTGAGCAAGTGACTTACATTGATTGATTTTTAAGGCAACTACTACCTATCGATTCTGGAAAATAGCGGAACGAACCTCTGCGTCAAGCATTACCCCATTAACAGCTATCAAGATGCTAAATATGGCCTGTCCTCAACACAACGATTTGAATGTTTGGATGAGCTTGTGAGATACCACCAAAGTACGTATGACTTTACCATATTATATTTCATCCAATCAATATTGATATCACACTTGGGTTTGTCGTAATGTTGGGTACAAATTGGTACATCTTCTCCTCTAGCACTAGGTGATATGATGTGAATAGACTCCTTTCATTTAAGAATTGAATACATTCCTACTTTACATTTTATGTTTTTGCAGCCTTTTTGTTGTATTCATGAAACCAGATCAGGTAGTCTCGTTGCCCAGATTCGACTTCATCTGATGACTAATATCCATGTGGAATTTATCTTTTCATGTACATATATTTCGGTTCCTGAAATTCATAACACCATCGCTTCGTATGATTGTTTCATTGTTCGCAAGGTATAATCAGAGATAGTCAAAGAGGTGGTTGAGTTTAGTCAAGAGGGCGTAAATACCAATACTCAAATACATGGATTTTGACGATAGGCCAAAACTACCTGAAGTAGAAGTTGACATCGAAAATCTTGAAAGCACTTGATTTTGTAGCTCGGAAAATGTGATTGCACTAGGCGTTGCAAATTTTTATAAGTGAATATCGTATGAGAATTTTCGCAATTCCATGATAAATTTTTGCTACATATAGGCTTATTATGAAGCGTCACTTACAGGCGACATTCCCATATTTTCACACATTGTGTGATCAAGAGACCACATAGCTTGAATCTAATTTCGTTACTGAATCTCTCTGTATAATAATGTTCGATAGGAATTGCAGGGTTCTCGATATTACAATTAAATCATACCTTAATTTTACTACTAGGTTCATCCACTCATAATGAAACTACGTGGGTGTCGGTAATAATTATGATGTTTAGGGCTTGGTCTACCGAGTCCAGCACTCGAAATTGAGTCGAGTAATAATTGCAGTGATGCGACAGTGATGAAGTACTACCCGTATGTTGGTAATCTATGCAGTAGTTGTATTGAGCTATTAATAGTCACGGAACAGTGATTTCCATCCAGCAGGTTCGCCCCTCACAATGGGGACAGAGATCTACGCAATAGTCATAGTTCAGATAAGCGAAACAATTTGTATGACATCTAGGATTATAATCAGTCAGGTAATCGATTTTGTCCTGCCCCAATTATTATGTTGTTCATTACGCTACTGCTGTGTACACATTTCTTTTGATGTGTTCGGCGTTTATTTCAATGTTCAATGTGAATATTCTTTAAGAGACCCGTTGAGTTACGAGCAATGTCTGTGACACTATTCTTCAGGTAACGTGTCTGACTATGACTTGAAAACAATCTGCCCTATAAACGAAATTCTTGCTGAAACTTCAATGATGATTGATGATGTCAACACTCCAAAAAGGCTACTACGGAATAAGGTGAAAATCAGCGACGGACATTTCGGCGAATTGTGGAAAGGTAGTCTTTATTAGATTTTTTAAGCTGGAACAATTTATGTTTGTCGAATGCATGCATGTGAAATTTTCAATGTCATAGTATACAACCTTGTTTCCATTGACGGCTACACGTCGAATACTTCTATCGGGTGACCTATGGCGTACGGTCACATGTCAGCGGATAACAGTAAAGGGCCATATGAACGCCTAATAAACCTATCTTTTTTCATTTGAATATTGGGGGACTAAGAATCGCGAAGAGACCTCGCGGTTTATGATTCGCCAATGCATGCTTGTGAAGCACATTCCTCAGGATAGTTTTTAATAGTAGAAGCAAAACGCCTGACCCCATAAATATAGGGCGGTGCGTGTCCCGGGCATAACAACCTCTCGCGACCACTTTTGGTAGAACCATCTGTATTTACGCGCCATTACATTCTGTGTCTCCGTGCTCTAAAGATTTTTCGGGGTAGCGATTCATTTTTGTGTGCCTGCACGTTTAGAATAATTCGTAATGGCAGCGAGAAGGGCATCGAGTAGACCAATTCACGACAAAACGTGAAGGTGAGTTCACATCAGCGCCATAGGGCCACAGACTGTTGGAAAACTATAAGAAGCATCAAACCAATAAAGTTCAATTTAACTGATTGTTCTGTTATAACGCAGAAGGTCATGGCCAATAATCCAAGTATCAGCTTCAGCTTGATGATATTGACGATTGGGAAATTGGGTAATACCCAGTGTTGGAATGACTCGAGTCATGACTTGACTCGAGTCACTTTGCAAAAATGACTTGACTCGACGCCTCAGAAATGCGGATTGACTCGTGACTCGGAGCAAAATTCACGAGTCAATTTCAAGTCATTAAGTAAACAATGTCGATTAAATCACCCTATATTATTATGTGTTGGTTGTTAGCGATACGCCGGTGTCACTTGTGAGAGCAACCAGTCTTCAATAATTGTAAGTTTCACTGATCATCCATTGTTACATCACAAATAAATTGAACGCTTACGAAACCACCACACCTACGTTGTCGTAGTAGCAGTAGATTTATCTAATCGCATCGTATCTTTGTTTCTTAGGCAACTTAGTGCTTACATTGCGTAGTGCTCACCTTTACCAACACTTTTGTATGATTCAAATCGAACGAATATAGTTTATGCCTTTATATTCTCACGGAGGTATAGGTGCAGCACCGTAACTGCCGCACCCCAAACCCCCCAAATGGGGGGGGGCGAGCTCAACGGGGGCCCAAAATTATTTCGTGAATTAGCATAAATAATAAAATATTTTTTGAAAATTTATGCCAATTTTTCAAAATTTTTTCGCGCTGCGCGCGAATTCAAGAAGCCATTT
This sequence comes from Botryllus schlosseri, assembly GCF_051294905.1. Taxonomy (NCBI): domain Eukaryota; kingdom Metazoa; phylum Chordata; class Ascidiacea; order Stolidobranchia; family Styelidae; genus Botryllus; species Botryllus schlosseri. The sequence goes on along the minus strand of NC_137242.1, from coordinate 26,564,588 downwards.
ATCTTTATTATTAGAGGCCATTACCGCGCTACGACGCACCAAGACCTACAATCAAGTTTTAGGCAATATAACATGCGACTCCAAGAAGTGTGCCAGAACGATCGGCAGCGAGAAAACCCTTGGCCGAAAAGGTCTATGCCCTTATGCTGACCGAAGACTGCGTTCTATATATAAAATACACATAGGTTTAATTGTACATAGGCGCCTAAATGACCGACGCCGAATGTTCCTGTCTTTGCAATCTGAACCTCACAAGACAAATACCATCCCGCTGGGAAAAAATTTACGCCAGTGAAGAAATACCAATTTGAAATCGTGTGCGTCTCTTAGTTTAGAAGCCTACGCTTGGGCGATTCTATATGCTTTGATATAGCAGACTGGAAGTTACGAAATAACATCATGTAACGAAGTCATATCAACGGGTCCGCCCGCCAGAAGATGTTTAATTATTATTTGCGGGCCATCCCGTTTTCAAGACACTTCACTCAGCTCTACCGGTAAATCTAATTACGTGAGTAGAGAGGAAAATAAATTGATAGCATGATATATATGCAATCGCCGATCTGATTGACCGATTTTATCATAAATTATCGAAAATTTTCGCGCTTTGCGCTGGCTCACAATACAGTACAGATGATTTCATGACAAACGCGAACAACGTGATGGGGGGGGTCGTTTTATCACCCTATGGGAGCCCAAGACCCACGTTTTTGGGGGCCTGACGAGGTGCTGTTTCGTTCCTGCCAACGGGTATACGCTTGAAGATGCTTAATTATTAATGGAGTGGTCCTACCTTTTCAAACACACCTCACTCAGCTCTACCGGCAAATGTGATTACGTGAGCAGAGAGAAGATAAAAATTGATAACAATATAGGCAATTCCCGATCATACGGACCGATTCAATCATGAATTGTAGAAATTTTTCCGCGCTTCGCGCGCTTAGGCGACAAAATTTGATTCACTCAACCAATTCCCAATGAATATGATAAATAGCGTTAAACAGTGTATCGCCGGAGGGGGGTCTGGGGGGCGAAGCCCCCCAGAAGTTTGGTCTATAACCCTATGGGGGGCCCAAGACCAAAGTTTTGGGGGGGGGCCTGACGAAGTGCTGTTACGGCCCTGTATAGGTGGGTAGTGGCTATTGTACGACATCAATTTCTTCAACTTCTCGAGGCTTCGTATTCGATCCTTTATATTGGCTGATAAAATCAGACTGTAGCATGTAGCTATACAGTTACTCACGTATTTTATTATCAGTTATACGTGTGCGTGAGGGATACAACACCTTTTTGCATGAATATTTAACTTTATAATCGTCATTTGATTCAAGATAAATTGCCAATTAATCTATTCTTCACACAGTTAGCAAAATGTAATGACTTTGGATCATCACATATACTTCGAAAATTCAATTTGACTCGAATCGTGACTTGACTCGTGACTTGACTTGACTTGACTCGACTTGATTCGAGTCACCTCCAAAAAACGAGTGACTTGACTTGACTCGAGACACCTTTGAAAATCGATTGACTTGACTTGACTCGAGTCCAAATGTGCAATGACTCGAGATGACTCGTGACTCGAAGGTAGTGACTTGATCCCAACACTGGTAATACCTGCCATAATCTCACTCGATGGCGATTAAAATTTTCATGGAATGACGAACGTTATCCGTTCGAAGTCAAGCGGAAAATAGTTGCAGCTCATAATTCCAAATAAAGAATATATTTGCACTAATCACGATTGAAAATATATGATCATTTTCTCTTAGTTCCTAGCTAGAGGTTTTCATTGCCATCTGAGGTAATATCAGTGCCTAAAACGATACCTGCTGACTAAAAAAAGGTTGCAATACTTCCTCACAACTCTCATCACAGCCTGATTACTGCTGGGGGAAAATTATTAGCCCTCATGTCGTCCTTGTGGCTTTTGTGACATGCGGTGAGCTAGGGGTTGCATTTAAAACAAAAATCAATTTAAAACAAATATGGATGGCATTGATTGTAGCTTTACAGCGTCCTCTCGCGGTGCTCGTTCTGATGCTACTCGAATATGGGGTGTCCAGTCAATACCGAGAATGCTATTAGCGAGAATGCTATTACCGAGAAGGACAATACCGAGAATGGACATTACCGAGAATTGACAATACCGAGAATGGACATTACCGAGAATGGACACCACCGAGAATGGACACCACCGAAAATGCAATATATACAATGCAGGCGTGTTATGCACATGAACAGGTCGTGTGTGTGCATCACGGCGTGGCGACATTCGGTATCGATTCTCAGGTATAAATTTCTCGACAATGTCCGCCCCAGTAAGCTAGATTCTTGGCATTGACCATTCTCTCTCACCGAGCGAGATAGTGTAATGGGTATGCGTCCAGCTTCTCGATCATTAGGTCGTGGGTTCAATCCCGGCAGCATCAGACCAAATACCTGGTTAGTAGCCTACAACTGGCATCTATGGCTGCCCCGCTTGACACCCAGCATTTCTAGGATAGCGTAAAGGGGTTGTGCAAGACTTACGACGCTATGTCCGCACATTGCCTTGTACAGCGGCGTATGCGAATCATGGAATCATGACTGTGAATAGTCATTTTAGTAATAGTCTGTATGTGAACTCATAAAAAACATGAAATTGCATTGCCAGGAATATGGGATGGACAAACGGAAGTATCGATTAAAAAGTTGAATTTCATCGTCAACGACTTCGCTGCTCTCCACATGAAGACGCTGCGACACGAAAATATCATCCGATTTCACGCTCTGGTAAATTTTATGAATCTGATGACAATGGAATAGGCCTACCTGTGTAGAGAATATACATTTGCGTACAAAGACACTTTTCGGAGCTTAAAACTTGATTGTGTATACCAACAATATAGTTTTATCAGGATATTGATTTTAACAAAAGATCATCAGCAAATCCAGACTTTGAAATGCGGCATTTAAAAATTGAGGTTCAAAAAGAATAACGTCGTATATAAAACACAAATCAATGTAAGTGGGCAATGAGCTTGAAGAAGCATTGCACTCTAAAAATGATGTGGTCTCAAATTGAAGGGCAAAACGAAAAAAACTTCGGCCGCAGCCATTTTCTTCAGAACGCCACCGTAATGGAGCTGCGATTTATTGAAATTTCCACAGGGAATTCACGCTCCAGCAGTCACGCAGAGATGGAACTTTATATAGTTGTCAGCCGATGTTATGAAGAAAATATGGCGTACACGCCAAGGCGGTTTAGGTATCGCGTTCAGCGGAAGATGTTCAGTGAGATTTATGTCGAAATCGGGCCTAGTGTATTCTCATATATCATGAACATATTTATTCATTTTCTGTAGAATGATTTATAGATTTCATTTTGTTTCATGAGTTATTAACTCCCCATTAGTGTCAACGAATTGGACGATCGGCAACGAATATTCCCACATCACACGATGCAGATTTAATAAGGTGGACAAATGGATATACCAGGAATTGTCATAACTTGATTTATGCTGAACTGCGCGTAATATAAATCATAAGAACACTAAATTGACCCCACAATTATCGTAATTTCACGGCAAGACGCATGGACGCCTAATTTTGCTTCTAGATACCCGAACAGCCTACGTGGATTGTGGTGGAGTTGTTCGGCGTTGGAAACCTACACAATTACTTGATTAACCGACGTAAATGTTGCAACTCGATGGACTTTGTCGATATGTCTGCGCAGGTAAATATATAATAAGATAGGCCTATATGTGTGTTATTTATCGATTATGAATAAGTAAAGTATTCCAACAACATAATAACGAATAGCTCTGCACGATGAATAATTGCATTACAGGGACAGTGGTCGATTTCACTCAAGTCACGAGGTGAAATGACCTTGTTGTCGTTGCACCATTTTCCCCCATCAATCACCCATCCAGCGAGATTCCAAAACAGCATTCACAATAGATTTTGAACTTTTACGATGGTTATAGTTACTTCATTTTCTTGTACTTTCTGAATCAATACCGAGTATTGGTTTTTTGTCGCTTTTCAACTTCGAATAATTTTCTAGGGACACTGCACAGGTGATAAATAATGCAGAACACAACACAAATCATTGCAATCCTCAGCTTACCTTCTCAGTAGAGATGGTGTGAACCTCTGAAAGGTTCAGGTTCGTGTGAACGCGAACCTTTTTGAAAGGTTCTGTGTGAACGCGAACGTGAACCTCATGACGTCACGTGACGACATATTGCTAATTCCAACCCTATCTTTCAATGAAGTGATAGCCTATATTAATGTACACGATACCCAGCGACGACTCGGGCCACATATTGCCACAATGCCGAAGTACATATTGGCGTTTTAGGTCGCTAAATGTATCAACTGAGGCAATCAGATGATATAATACTCCCATAAAATCAATATCACCCGTCGCGTTGCCTACAATTTCGACGAGGACTTGCCAGGGAATATAAGCTTACGCCTTAACGGTCTTGGCCATACCGGGCAATGTATTCGGCCTCTGAGTGTTGCTACATTGATATTGAGCAGAGTGTAAAACAGGCTGTAGCCAATACCTCAGTCGCACAGATTTGGGTTTAATGATACAGTAAACATATAAAGACAAGATCCCGCACGCCTGCTAGATTTGTTACATTAAAAAACGATATCAATCTTATTGATTGGTTGAATAAGCATCATTCGCTGACTACATGTAGTGTATTTTGCCCGTGATCTTGTGTGATTGCGGGTTAAGCTCATAGCAGAGAGTCACTAAATATTCACAAACGGAAAGCTGGATATTTCGAGCAAACTTTTGTAACGAAGCAAGTAAAATTTTTGAGATTGTCAAGGTGCATGCTCGTTTTGTGTTGATTTTTTTTTATGCTGCCAGCGCCATGCATGGAGTGACCCGCAGTTAAAATGCAATAAATTCGAACCAAAGATGTCATAATGAAGTTGAAATTGTAATATATGAAAAAGGTTCACAGTGCAGAACCTACCAAGGGTCTGTTGTGAACGCGAACCTGTAAATTTCCGAGGTTCACACACAGAACGCGAACGTGAACCTCACGTTCACACCATCCCTACTTCTCAGTATCCAGGTGTCCAGTTCAAATGCAATATCATCCTGATTTTAGTTCGATAAATTGTCGAAGCAAAAACGATAAGCCGATTTCATTGTACCATTATATACATGAATACATCGCTCATCTCTAGATTGCCGATGGAATGGCCTACCTTGAAAAGATGAATTTCGTCCACGGTCGCTTATGTGCGGAAAGCGTTCTTATTGATGATCGCCGAATATGCAAAATCGACGATTACGGTTTGGAACCTGTGTCCCATATGCGACGGTGTGTAAAAAGCAGCATTTGAATTTCGAGATTTTGACCAACCGACGTAAATGCAAATTGTTTTGAATGAAATCTTCTCAATGAAACTGTTCCGTTGCTCCAATCAAATGAGGATATCGAATGGGTGCTTTATCGGGATCTCTGTCAAACGCTAAACGTATAGTTGACCCGGTAACTGTTGGTATAATAGACCTGTCATCTTTGGTGTGTAAACTATCAATCGCAACTGCAATTAATTGAAGGATGTATTGTCACGGTTGAGCGAAGCACATCATCATTTCTCTTAAGCCGTAGGAGATTAGTTGTTTGCCCTTGTCTCAAACATACCCTTACCGCATATAGACATTAGCCTATATATTTGAAGGATGTGCTAATTAATTGCCGTAATATTGTAACGATTCAAATAACCATCTCCTTCCTGCAGCCCCTTAGCAGAACGTTTCCAGAAAAATGAAGCGACAAACGAAAAGTTCACAACAAAGTCAGATGTACGGGACTTCGGGGCAGTACTATTTGAGATGTTCACCGGCCGTGATCCACATTCAGGTATTTCAGTAATGAAGATTGTGGCAACTGCCGGTTATTTATTGATAGTTTTCAGCATCACACTTTGATAGTCTACACCATGGTTACCAAACTCAAGAAAATCCCTGGCCGGACCAATCAAATGATTCCAAAATGATACCTCAACACCCATGTCCTTACTCTTGACTGGAATTCTTTATAATCAAGACTATAGATCAGGGGCGAGCAACTTCTCCAGTCGGCGGGACTGATATGGGAAAATGAAGTACTTGGCCGGCCGGATTACAGAATCGATACATTAATCGCGGTTTATCGACGTACGCATATACAAGGAATAAATCGTATTTAATGTAAACTTCAACTTCAAAGCATAGAGACCAAAATAGTATTTAATGAATTGGCTAACCTAATGTTCTTCATTAGCTGTTGAGGTGAAACAGACATCTGTCGTCGATCAAAGTTGTCAACAAGTTCGCTAAGCTCAGGCTGCATGTCGGATGTAGAATCAGTTATATTGGAACGCAGCCTTGTCTTGCTAATGTTCATGGTCGAAAATGTTTGCTCGCAAATGTATATAGACCCGAACAAAACAAGTAGTTTCATGACCATCTTTCTCAGGTTCGGAAACTTGGATTCATTCTGTGACCCATAAAAGTTTTCAATATACTTTCAGATTGGAATTAAACTGTTAGGACATAAACTACTCTGCGGGCCGCTCAAAATCCGGCCCGTGCGCCGTATGTGGCCCGCCCCTGCTATAGATAATAGTATATCTAGATATTGAACGCGAATGACGTGAGTTGGACAGATCTGAAGCTGACAGTTATCGTGCGCGGTAGATGTATACGACTGCCAAATGTAGTAAAAGTAGCCACCCATATATATGATGGAAAATTACAGAATCCCTAAAATTTATGCATTATTCACCCACGAAAATTGCTTGGGTAGCATCTTGCAATAATGGTGTCCTTCTCATTCACTAATGGCATTGCAATTTATCTATCTAATGCTCAACCTTCTCGGCTATTTGAGTTTATGTTTCTTCGTTGCAAGAAAATAAGACATCGCCGCCCGATGAATTTCCAAATGATATATTCGACCTGTTTCTGGCATGCATAGAAGAATGCCCGACTAAACGACCGACGTTCAATGACGTGAAGGTTAGCGGGTTGCTTAGATTTGTTGTGAGTTGGAATAGATCTGAAATTCTACATTGCGTTGCGTTTCATTATTATAGATGTTGCTGACTGAAAGTTACAGGAAACTTTCATACAATCGTGACCTTCAGACGGATGATTCGTCTTCCAGTGAATTTGACAGTTCCGATGACACCTTGCTAGATTCTGGTACTGTGAAGATATCTTCTATCACACATAATGATGTCGGTTTATGATTTTTAAATGATTACCAATAGAAAATATTTCCAACTCAATAAATCGACGATAATAGAATGCTCAAATATTAGGAATGTTCAACTTTTTACCTAGATCCAGCTTGGTGCTTCGTGCGACGGCAACCAAAAAGTCAATAAATTATCAGGACCGAGACTGCCATCGCCAACCCCAATAGGGAAGGCCGGTAAATCTTGAAGGGGCAGAATTATTTCGTGAAGTCGGATATTATATTATCGATTGATTATTCATGAAGTTTTTGTCTCCCATCACACGATACTGTGTACTCAAAACGTCGTGATTTTAATATAGATACCTCACCTTCAAGCGATATTATTATTATTAAAGAAATGAGTTCAACTGTGTTTACAGTTACGACAGATTGGTATATTGTTGGTATCGCTTCAGGCAGGTCTGGTGCTTCAGTCTGGCGGTGCGATAACTTCTGATGTAGGGCTATATACTGTATTAGCGACCGGCATTTCGGCTAATAAATGGTCTCAACCACGTGGCATGGACTGGACATGGTTTAATATGTATTGTAAAGTAAAGTGTATATTATACGTGCCCGTATTTTTCGAAGTCATCTCCTCTATCAGTTTTACGGTAACTCTGATCTCATTAGCTGGAAATTACCGGTAATTGAGAAAACTCATATATCGGCCTTGTTTGAATTTCACGCGTAGAGCGACATGAGAGCCTATGTTTTGCAAGGCGAAAGATACATACATATTTTTGCATTCTTTACCTAATACGGCTAATTCGTGAATGGTGCTATGCTTCTCAGGAAGAACATAGGACTGCTGAAATATGGGCCCACGTAATCCAACACATTCGCAGCGAACACATCGTTTTGTAGCAAAACTCTCACATGCTCAAGAAAGCTGTTCTGCGATTATTTTCGTTACTCGCTAATTACTGTAGTGGTGCTGTCTTAATTGTTTTTGAAGAAGTAAAATCTTGCCATAATTGTTTAAATACTTTCCAAAAAACATGTTGTATGAGCCTACGGACAATTACCACCCGACCTTTAGCCGACGTATACGATATGGGATGGTTGGAACCCTCAAAATAGTCGTTTTACCAGCTATAGTACGTAGATATTTCGTCAAAGGAGTTATATTTACCCTGTATTTTCAATTGTCAATATCAATCCACGATTACGTCACAATTAAATATTCGTGACATCATGGCCCGAAAAAAACACAATAAATGCATGTTTTAAACAAGGGCCTTGTTTCAAACGTGTTGTTTCAAATTGATTTCTGATTCAAATGCAACCCTCTACCTACTTCATTTCGCTGTTAAACTCTGGTTTACCGCGAGTGAACGTGGTCGCAAATTGCACTACTAATGTGTCAGATTGTCTCAGATATCTGACAAGAAGAGGTTTCTACGTCATGTAATGTCTCAACGGTTGTTGCTGTTCTTAGTATGCAAATATAGTGATCGTTTACTATGATCTTTTACACAAGGTCCGCAGACTCTGGAAATTCGTCACGATCACAATTCACTGCCGGTGAGGATAACAAATGCGACCACTGCCAAAATAATTCGGAGATCTGAAAGTAAGTTTGCGATCCGAAACGGTATGACAAAGTTTGCCACTGTCTTTTTCAACTCAACACGTTGGGTCGTATGGCGTTGACAATGATTTAAAAAGTGCTCGAGTCTCGTTAATATTGCGCGTCTTACATAAAACAGTATCGTGATATCCGATTCTGCGCAGGCGTCCATGAAGTCTAGAATGAGCTTTTTGCAGTCTTATTAGTATTGATAAAATTATTCGCTTTGATATGTTGCAGCTTGGGATGAGTTATTGCGAAGCAAATATTTCACGATATTTTGATTTGTCATCTGATTGAATGAAGTCGTCATTCCCAACAGTATTCCGCGATTTGCGATCTCAGCTCCTTGGCTGAGAGCGAGATTTTCGGCTACGTGATCCGTTTGCTCGTTTTGCCCAACTGCCTGTGTCCCAGAATCCGCATGAGACGAGTAGTTAAGCTGTGCTGCGGTAGATTTCCGCAAAACAAAAAGAATAATGTCAGTAATTAAAGCATTTTGATATCGGCGTTTGACTATGGCCGATGTAGCACTTAGCCCAGTGGTACTCAATCGGGGAGTGCGAGGCCCCCTAGGGGTTCGCGAAGCAATCTCAGGGGGTCCACGAAACGTCTACATTTGCAAAATGATTGATAACCTGATATGTATTTTCTTAATTACGGTAATCACTAGACAGTTTTGCTTCATAACTGATGCTAAAACGTTGAGACTCCCATCATCAGAATGGGTAGCCTATCTGAGGTGACATAAACTACTGTACAAATTCATTTTATTCGGGAAATTGCCAATAGGCCACTGATACAACGTATTCCTGTTTTTAGAGATGTTGTGGTTTATGACCAAAATAAAACTTCGGAGTTGTAAGGTCAATCAGGCTTTGACTTCAAAATGTTTGCGAGACATTTTAGATTTGAAGTTGTCCTCTCAGCTGTTCGAACTAGAGATTCCAGACTTTTCTTTCCCAACCTGTCCAAATATAGTGATCGAAACCAGGCCAAGGAATACACGTTCCCGCGTGATTGACATAACCACTATTCCCGAATATCTCCAGGAAGAGCCGGTAGGTAGAAATGACCTGGCTGGGCGTGATATGTACGGTAATAAATGGGTATCTCCATGTTGTCGCCATTATGTTGCAATCATACCTAAAGGTGTCGTTGGAAGTGTTACTCGTTAATATTACATTAGCCACCACATATCATTGCGAAAATGACTTTCAGGCACTCGTTCATATCAAATCGATTTTCAAGACACGACCACGTATTTCATGAAATACAGCTACAGAATTCGCTTTAAAATAATCAAAGTCATACAAATTTTACATATAGTATGACCATATTTTTACAGAAAAGTTTATTTGTTGTTGTTTATCAGTAGCGTAGCCTATACAGGTAATGTTTACATAAACCAGATGACGGTTGCGCGATAATCGAGCTAACTCAGAACTAAAACTTGTGGGGGTCCGCGAGGTCCGCGGGATCCGTGACGGTACGAAATAAGTTCGCGAAGACAAAAAAGGTGAAGAAACGCTGATGTAGTGTGTCCATTGTCCAACCTTCTTGGCCAAAGGGAAGCTTGCGATACTCGAATAAATGTGCCGGTCACTGCAGTGTTGATGATATTTTAGTGATATGCCAATTGCCGGAGTGCAATGAGGCCGCGGCGTTAGGAATTGGCGCTGGACGAAAGTGGTGATCTTCTATCATCCCAAATTTCGCAGATAGAGCTGACTCGAGTCATCGAACACTACGGGCGGATACCGTTGGCTATTTGGTCGAAGATATGTTTTTGTGCCTGTAGCATGGGTGAAATGATTGGTGCGATAAAAATAAAACTAATAGTTGTATTCTTTATAGGCTCAACGGACCGGACATATCGTGTACTGTACGATTACATCGCCCAAGACGGATCAGAGTTGAATGTCAAGACTGGCGACAAATTGAACCTTATGGAACACGGGTATGCTGACTTCTGTCGATTCTTCATTCAGTTGATTTTGCACCAGGCATGCCGAGGCAAAGTTTGTTAAAAAGTTCACCGTAAATGATGATGACGGCCGAGAGTAAAACGTTGAATAACGATGTAGTCCTGCTCAAAGATAGCTCTTGGTTCGTTTAGGACAGATGTCGAAAGACTTTTTCGTCAAAGGAGCCATATTGACCGTATATTTTCAATTGTCAAAGTCAATCCACTGTGATGCCACAATTAGATGTTCGTGACGGAACGGTTAAACCAATAAACATTAAAAAATCGTCTTTTGAACAACGACCATGTTTTAAGCATGTTTGTTTTAAACCTATTTTTGTTTCTAATGCATATATATCATATTGGCATGGCTTAAGAGGGATTTAATGCACTAATGGGTTTGAGATATATATATATCCGGCTTTATTTCGACTTGTCAAATCGTAAGATGACATGTTACCATTTCATTCAAGGGACGACGGTTGGAGTATGGTCAGAAGAGCCGGTGGAGGTGACGAGGGTCTGGTTCCAACTACATATATTGAGAAAGTGTTTGATTACATGAAGATGGGCGAAATTAATTAGATGTGTGAACGTTTGCTTGAAATTATTTTTGTATATTGAATTCAGTATCAGAGTGGTATTGGATTTATCATAAAATTATCATTTCTATTCTCTCAAATGTATACGCTTACAGTACGACATCGCCACGAACTGCTTATTGTTGTTTTTGGTATTGACGGCGATTCGATTACCATGGTCATTTACACCAGGCCGATATTTTAAATATATGATTCACGATCTGCCTACATTGTAGCACGGCCACTTTCGTTCAAGGCTTTTGTAAGTGTAACACAACGCTAACGCACATTACGCGGTGATCAGCAACCTTGATACACCTTCAAGACTTATAGGTTGGAATTCTCGAGTTCACCTCGTTCGGACGCAAACTCGCAACCAATTGACATTGTAGCTGTGTAACGTAGGCTGCGCTGTCTCGCCTCTCAGACTGAGTAAATAATCATCGGCTTATGAAATACTGAATCAGTCAGAATTTATTAATCTATTTGTAATTTACACTGGCCATGTATGTGCTAGCGGCAGTAGGACAAGCGGGGCGCATTGTCCAATCTATGATTCTGGGCTGTATCATCAATCAATCTTCAGATTATATTTTCATCTGCCCAAGACACACACAATGTACAGTACATATGCGATAGACATACAATGCGATGTAGTGAACAGATAGCGGGATGCCGAACGACCAACCAGTTGGGGTCTCTTGAACTGGCATCCACCTCGACCTAGTGTCCGATGTCACAGTCTTCTTCGATGTTATTCTTTCTTCGTCGGTCATTTTTTAGAAGCTATTTCTTGTACTTTTCTCGTTCTTTATCGGGCATTTTTTCTGGGCTTTTTTGTCGCCATAAGAACAGCGACACGAGAGACGGAGAGTCAAGAATAACACGGGCCGCCTGCTTGAATGGCGCCGATACTCACCACTACTCTATGTCCCCATCTCATCATTGGAACTTGATATTTATAGAGGCCACGCAATGCATATAGCGGAATTCCAGAGGGAATCGCGGTACCTGGTGCGTTTTCGCTTGAAAATGCTTATAGCGGAGGCGCGCCTTTTCTTACCCCAGTGCCCATATACCTTGTGTATAATTTCAAAGTAAGTCATAATAAAACGAGCAACGATTTGGTTTCCTCATTCATCTTGCTAGAGGAAATTAATGAGCAGTATGAGCACATGGGGCAAATTTTGATTCACTTTGTAACTATCTGGATTTTTCTCTTATAGCTGTAATTATACATTAGAATGCAACAATTGTATCTGATCATATATCGTACTTGTATCTGTTTGTGGGATTAAATCTTTATTACCAGTTGATCCATATATGAAGAGAGAATACGAATCGCATTGAATCTTTGCTGCGTAGTGTGTATAAACGCCGTTTATGGAGTTTTGCTTAGAGCAACTATATTACAGTTTGGAAGACTCGGTTTGCAAACTCCGTATCAGCCTAGATATTGTTAATTTGCGCAATCATGCCCAATTTGCCCATCACTTTATGGTCATATCGAAGATCTACGATAAATGTAGCTTGCTACGCCAATGCTTCGGAACTGATATTTTAGTCACCAACATCCCAGATAAGGCCAGGCTAATAAAATTTTTGGTTGGCCTTACAATAATTTACATGGGCAATTCATTTTTTATAATGCAGGTAATTTCGCTGGGGCCACTCAAATTCTTCTCGTGGGTCACGGGTCAGCCGCCCGTGCCCTAGAAATCCAGTAATGTCCATTCTCGGTAATAGCATTCTCGGTAATGTCCATCTCGGTAATAGCATTCTCGGTAATAGTATGGAACCGCTAGAGGTCGTAGGGCCACTTAGGAAAGAATATTACTACTAGAGTTACTGGATGTCTAGGGCACGGGCGAATGACCCGTGACCCGCGAGAAGAATTTGAGTGGCCCCAGCGAAATTACCTGCATTATAAAAAATGAATTGCCCATGTAAATTATTGTAAGGCCAACCAAAAATTTCATTAGCCTGGCCTTATCTGGGATGTTGGTGACTAAAATATCAGTTCCGAAGCATTGGCGTAGCAAGCTACATTTATCGTAGATCTTCGATATGGTTCCATACTATTACCGAGAATGCTATTACCGAGATGGACATTACCGAGAATGCTATTACCGAGAATGGACATAACCGAGAATGGTCAATGCCAAGAATCTAGCTTAATGTAACGGACGTTGCCGAAAAATTTATACCTGAGAATCGATACCGAATGTGGCAACGCCGTGATGCACACATACGACCTGTTCATATACATAACATGCATGCATTGCATACGTTGCATTCTCGGTAATGTCCATTCTCGGTATTGTCCATTCTCGGTAATGTCCATTCTCGGTATTGTCCTTCTCGGTAATAGCATTCTCGGTATTGACCGAACACCCGACGTAGCAACTCAGCAGCGCCATCTCGCGTAGGGTAACCCCTAACGCTACACCATGAAAATTTCACAGCTGCTAGGTGTCGTTATGCTGTCAACCAAACGTCACAAATCGTAGATCTAGTTTCCAGAATTTGACAAGAAAAGTAGTCCTCCGACACGCGAATCACCGTTCACCTTTCCTGATCCAATGCCTGGTTACGAAGTTGAAGGACGGACCTACGTGTCGCTTAAATTTGAAGGATTATGTTACACTCATCTTGGGAAAGTTCGTTTTGAAATTTCAAATTTAATTTTTTTTTCTAACGTTTGCCATGAACTTGTGTAGCTCACACCATGGTATACCTAGGCCAAACAAAAATTATCAAAATATAGATATGGATGTTGGCTTTTCAAAAAAAACCACGAGTGAGTAAATTACGACAAAATAAGTTTCGTACGAATTTTTGGTTTCTGATGAAGTGATGTAACGAAATTTTTCAACAGAGAAAAATGCTATTGAACATTTTCGCAATAAAAGAAAACACCAATGGTACGCCCAATGAAATTTCGCAATTTTTTCTCATTTTTTGGTGAGATAGGGCCATGACGTACAAACACAGGTATCATGGTAATATTTGAAACCAAAAACAATAATTTGAAAATTAGGATACGATTATTTTTCCAATTTTGCAGTTTGCTAGTCCAGCCGAAAATACATTTACAGAACAAGCTACTTCGTCTCAAGATATTCTAACAATATTCAAACCTTTTCGTATTCCTTATCAAATCCTTACCTTCATGCTGCGGTATCTCCAAATGCGTTGCTACAACAGACGAGTCTCCTCCACGCTATTCTGAGCTAATTAAAGCGACGCATTTATCAGTTCGCAAAATTTATTAGAGCTTTTCACATATAGTTTCAAAGATATACCAAATGTTTTTTATTCTTCCGGGGAACAATAGCGACGCTAGAAAATGTATGTAGCAAGCACGAATGTACGCAGAAACATAACGAGAATCACTACAAGGCAGGCAATATATCTCAAATAACAAAATAATCCCGGGCATCATCTCAAACGTACCATGCTCACACAAATGTTGACGCCGAGACAACAAAAGTACTATTAAAAACGGCATACTAGGTTCTACACGATAATACAAAAAAATCAAAATAATTACACCAAGTTCTCAAATTAAATCTCAAGCGATGGACGTTAGTTGAAATTCTTTGACCACCGACTAGGGCTGAGCACAATGGTTCGAGTATTTCAATCTGAATCGAGTATCAATAGTAATGACTAGAGTCGAGTCGGGATAGACTTTTTTTGAGTACTGAAATAACACCGCCCTTTCCCCAAAATTTTATTACATGCGAGAATTACAGTCTTGAGTGCTTTCTCCTTCTCGTACCCTGGACTCGGACTCACTGACTTCGACTTGACTCAGCAGTGAATTGAAAATGACTTGATTTGACTGGAGTAAAAACTATAAAGGTGAGATTGGCTTGTGACTTGACTATAACCCTGGTGATACTAGAAGACTCGACTCAAACCCAGCAACTTGAATTAGAATCATATCACTCAGGTACTTGACTTTGTGCAGCCCTAGTTATTAAATTACCGTGTCAAGTTGTGTTTGACAGTAGGAGTTCAGGAAGTTAGAAAGTACAAAAAACAATACGTCAGCAACGTATATTCGTCTTGGGTTTAACAAAATATGCAGAACACAGTGTCGTTGTCGAAGCATAGAAAATGGAACTGATTGTGATCGCACGCGTGGTTGTAATCAACAGCTTGTTTGAACTATTGCTTTTTATTCTGCCGCCAAAGGACTAATTTCCCATCGCCCTCTCCAGCGGCACTTATCATATACCTGAAAGCAAATAAAAACGAGAGTTAAATTTAAGAGTCAACGAAGAATCCAATAATGAATGTACATCAGGGGCGGGCAACTTCTTCAGTCGGCGGGCCGGATATAGGAAAATTTAGTACTTGGCGGGCCGGATTGCTGAATCGATACATTATTCGCCCATTTATCCACATTCCACATATACAAGGAATAAATCGTCTTTATTGAATGTATTTTAACGACAACGATAATGGTGAAGACAATGTGGATTTGAGAATAACATTGTCATACAGGCACCGCCATGTCTGCATCTCACTGATCATGATCAATCAACACACGGTGCAATCCCTAATTAAGATTTCAAGGCGTTCGATAGGCCCGGTTACATTAATTAGCCAAGATATCAATTCATTAAGGTTGAGTAGGCGACGGGATAGCGTTGTTGTTCAACTGCGTGTGGCCAATTAATCTCGATATTGAATTCATGCGGCCCGCGTCCTCTATGAAATTTGAAAAGTGGCCTGCGATCCGTTTTGAGTTGGCGACCCCTGGCATAAGCGGTGCCTTGCCTAAAAGTGCGCCGTGAAGAAATATCAGCCTGGTGCAAATGACCATTGTAGTCGACAAAAATGATGATAACCACAGACGGCATTATGGTTGAGTGCATCGTAAATGCCGATAATACAAGTCTTCTCGCTTCGACGAACTTACGCATAAGCTGCACTCTCGCAACGCTGCGCATACACGTGTATAATGACATACAGTCTCTAAAATTTGATGAGTAAGCAAGTAGTGCGGAATCTCGGCAGACTGGGGCCGCGGGCCACATTATCATGTAAGACGGAAAATTATCCGGGGGCCAGACAAAATCCCTTCGCGGGCCGTATGTTGCCCACCCCTGATGTACATGTACATGTACATGTACATTGTACATACTATATAACTATGTCGTACTATGTAACTAAAAATAAAGCACTGAAATACTATGAAAATGGTTAGTGACGCTGGTTCTAAATTCCAATAATCTAATTCTAATCAAATTTGTGAAATGCTCCTATGTTCTCATTAACTAATTTATAGTTTTCCTGAAAATGCTTCAGGACAACTGTATAGTGTAACGATTCAAACTTGGTGTACAGAAATTTGCTATTCTCGTGCTCAGGACCGTCAGTGCCGCACCCCAAACCCACCAATGGGGGTGCGAGCTCAAAGGCGGCCTAAAATTTGTGAATGAACATAAATCATAGAGAATTCTTTTGAAAATTTATGCAACTCTGTTGAAATTTTTGTTGCGATATAAATTTGCCATATATCTTCATTATTGGCTGATAGAAATGGGCATTTCGGCGTCGGCCGCTAACACGCCACGACGTATGAAGTTTTAGGCCATCTAATGTGCGACTCCGAGAAGTGTGCCAGCACGGTCGTTGGCCGAAAAGGACTACCCTTATGCTGACTGAAAACTTTGATACATATACATATGTGTTTAATTGTCCAATGTCCATAGGTGCCTAAATGGTTGGCGCCGAATGTTCCTGTCCTGGAAATCTGAAGCCCAAAAGATAAATGCCATTCTGCAGAGAAAACTAATTTGCTAGTGAAGAAATAACAATTTGAAATCCTATGCGTCTTTTAGTTCAGTACGTTTGGGCGATTTCAATATCTTTTTACATAGCAGACAGGAGGTCACGAAATAACATCATGTAACGATGTCATTATACCAACTGACCCCCCAGAATATGTTTATGAATTATTTACGGGCCCCACATTTTCCAAGACAACACCTCACTCTGGTCTACCGGTAAATCTGATTATGTTGCCAGAGAGAGGACAAAATTTGACGGCAATGTATATACAATTCCCGATATTATTGACCGCTTTAATCATGATTATAGAAAAATGTTGTGCTTGGCGCGATTAGGCGATACCAACTGACTCAAGTTTTATTTAACACCCTATAGGGGGCCCATGACCAACGTGTCGGGGAAATAGTGACTTGCCTGTTTTCCAGTGCGGAGATAGCGGTGACCGGACCGCCGTGAGCTTTAATCGTGGCCTCCTGCCTCGGTTCGGCCGTGTTGAAAATGATGATTTCGCCGTCCGTGTTTCCGGCCCACAGCTGCCCAAAACAAAGCAGATAACGCACATGTTATGATCATTGTTAATAATTGAATTAGAATTAAAAATGAAATGAAGACTATAATCTGAGATATATACTAGGGCCAAGTTTCCAATTTTATTCACATGGTTCCGAGTCACAAGTCAATCTCACTTTTATAGTTTTGACTCGAGTCAAGTCGAGTCATTTTCAATTCACCCCTGAGTCGAGTGTCAAGTCCGAGTCATAGTGTTGTGACTGGAGTCCGAGTCAAAGTCATTACATTCATTGTTCAGTTTTCAGTTTCAATCTGGTTCAACCCACTTCAAATCTGCTCGAGTGACATAGAATGGCTCACGTTCACGGTATAGTAATTTTCCTCGGTCTTAGCAGTTTCTGGCGCTATTTTCCCAGTATCGGGATTGAATGACAAAATACCAAAATGTATGCCTTGGCCGTCGTAGTCTCGAGTCATGTGACTTGGTTCGAGTCACCCACAATGACTCGAGTTGAAGTCAAGTCAATACAAAATTGACTCGATCATGACTCGAGTCATTGCAACCCTGATTTCTAGTGATTAAACTAACTATATGAAGTTATTGTTTTGTGTAGCTTTCACATTTCTGTGTCGAGACCATTCTCTGATACTTCCTCCAGATATACCGCTCACTGAGAAGTAAGAAAGCTTACCTTTCCGTTATACTTTAACATGCAAGTGATGCCCGTGTCGGAAATAACCCCGGCTAGTTTCGGCCTGGTTACGGCCCCCGTTCTCCGAGTGGGGTACGTACTAGAAAAGTCCACATCCCACGCGTATATTGCTCCGTGATCATCTCCGGCCCAAATCTTGAAGATAAATTATGACGCCATTAAACCAAGGAAAATTACAACTGTGTGCCCAGTTCTAACTTGGGAAACTGGAAAATTTTCAGCCTTTTTAAATTGGTTAGAATTAGAAGGATAGCTACACAGTTTTTACCAAACTAGATTAGAATATGAATTGCTGAATTCACATTAGCACGAGAATGGCAAATGTCTGAACAGCAAGCCGGACTCGTTTCGCATTGGACAGGGTTGCAGGAAGCCAGACTATTTGATATGGGAGCATACAATCATTTGACATATTAGATTAGAATTAGAATACTGGCATTTCACTTTAGTTACACAACTAACAACTACTAATATCTACCTGTCCAAGTCTGGTCAGGCCATATCACGCACGGATTTGGTCAAAGTAGTTTACATTGCAACTCGCTAGATAATTACGATTAAACTAATTACAGCAAAATACATGTAATCTAATTCTAATCTAATTCCTGGTTTCCCAGAAAATGCTACAGGAGAATTGTAATGTGGAGCAGAAAGAAAGCTTGCCGTGCAGACATTAGGCATTCTCATGCTTACGATATTGAACTTAACCTAATTCCGATTCCAAGTTTTCGCGAATTCAAAAATTATAATCTAATTTCGAAAAACTATGTTTCTGTACCTGAAATTCTAGTCTAATTTCGAGAAAAACGGTACAACTAGAATAAATCTGTGTAGCTTTAATTCTAATAGTACTCTTATTTTGGAAATCTGAAAATGTCCTAGTAGCCCATCTCTGCATGACATCCTACCTCATCTGTGTCTGCCGCGGCCATGCACGATAAATTGGCAGACTGTATGGCGGGAGATTGCCCGGACTCGAAACGAAGAAGCTGGTTGCCGTCGTAATCGCACATCACGACGTGAATAGAGGTACCTACAGCGAAAAATTGCAGAAAGATGTCATTTTGAACGCGGCCTGTGATTACTACATTGGTATTTATGGCGATCATACGCTTCAGGGTCTTGGAAAATACTTTGGATTTAGAAACTCTACAGTTCCACACCCTGATTGGCAAAAGATGGTGATTTTATATGCAAACGGCTGCTATTTTGTCATGGGAACATTTCTACGACCGAGTAAAATTGAGTACCCCAGAGATTGGAACCCAAATCGAGCATTAAGCTTCAGGCCGAGTCCTGGTTTCCAGGCATATATCGTCGTAGCTATTGACCCTTTTACACATTTTAGAAAAGTAACTTAATGTAAAGTTCTCATTTTATTTCGACCACATCTTCGCCCAGGGTTAATAGGGCTGTTGGAATAAAATTGCACATCTAACTTACTAGCCGATTAAATCGTCACGTTACCTAAAAAAAATGTTGCACACCAACTTCGAATCTATTCCGACCGGTAATCGCAAAGCTTTTACAGTTTGGAAATTTTAATTTATCATGAGAGAACCTGACGATTTAATCGCCTAGCAAGCGAGATTTGGAGAAAAAGTTTTTTCTGAACAGCCCTAACCTTCGCAACAATGTGATAAATATAAACATAGTCAATGTATTGCCGAGAAAAGATGAAAAACTCACAAAAACTTGATTTTCTACAAATTTGAAATGTGGACACAAGGTAACGTCGATTCCATAAATCCACAGGAACGATATATTTGTTACCAAAAAAAGCAACCCTTCCTACTTGATTTGAATCATTATGATTGATTCCAAATAGTATATAATTTTAACGGGACTTTTTACAAAAATTCCCATCATTATAGAACATGGATGAAGATTTGGACATGAAACGGATGAATTCTGGATTTGGATTGTAAAATATTAAATATGTCAGGAATACATGAAAAAAGGATCATAGATAAACGCCCAGCATGCTTCAAAATGCAGTTATCATCTTACAACAGCAAAGCAGCTCCTTGAATTTCATGATGGCGACCAAATGAACGGGCTCGTCGTAACCTTGGAAAGTCTTGTGGACTTGAATAGGATCGGGTTGCCAGATGATGACTTTTCCAGAGCGATCGGCGCTGGCTATGAATCCGCTGTAAGCATAATACGTTAACATCGAAAAAAGGACATCAAGATATCATGTCAATAGGGTCATACGTTAAATTTGAGATATGATGCATGATGCACTTGGAAAACCAATTACAGTTGTGTAATTAGACGAATTCGGGCGAAATTCCTGTAATCTAATTCTGCTTTTACTGAGAACTGTATTGTGTGAAACGAGCCAAGCTTGCTGTACAGACGTTGGCCATTCTCAAGCTTATGAGGACTAACTCTGGTTTGCAGGTATGTAATGGCTCGAGTCACGATTTTTTGGTGACTCGACTTGACGCAAGTCCTGTTTTCAAATGCGCAAAATGACACAACTCGAGTCGATTATTTTTATCGACTCGACTTGCACTCGAGTCATTGTGCATGACTCGAACCAAGTCATATGACTCGAGACTAGGACGGCCAAGACAGACGTTTCATTGTAACTTCGAAGAATAGAAAAGTCACCACATATTTGGTATTTTGTCTATCTGTCCTGATACTTGGAAATAGGGCTAAAAGCTGTTAAAACTGAGGAAAATAAGAATATTATAATTGCGAGCCGTTCTATATCAAACGGATTGAACTGAAAACTGAACAGTGAACAAAATGATTTGGACTCAGACTCGAGTCAAAACGCTATGACTCGGACTTGGCCCTCGGCTCACCGACTCGGACTTGACTCGGTGGTGAATTGAAAATGACTCGACTTGACTCGAGTCAAAACCACAAAAGTGAGATTGACTTGTGACTCGGAACCTTGTGACTTGGGTATAACCCTGCTGATTTGACATGAGCTGACCTTTTGAGTTTTGTTGTGTTTGTTTGTAATTCGGAATAATTTGAATTTATTTCAATTTCCAAGTTTCAGCGGATTCATCAATTTAATTCTAATCTAATTTGGAAATGTTCGATGGATTAGAAATTGACTCGCGAATTTATCCTCGACTCACAATCAATTTAATATTTTTGCTACATCGAATGCGAGTCAAGTCTTTTTACAGTTATGACTCCGAGTAGAGTCAAGGCATTCATAAAACGCGACTCGAGTCAACCACACCAGAATTGGCCAACTCAAAAATCTCCAGCTTTTCTAAATTAAATTCGAATTAAAATAATAGCTACACAACAGTTTTTTTCAAACTTTGATTAGAATTAGAATCAGAATTACTATATTCTTGACAAAATCTTTGAAAAAGAATGCAATTCAATTCAATCAAAAAGAAATACAATAAAAATTAATTTGACTCCATACCAAATCATTCATTCTCAGACGCATGAGAGCAGAAAATGCCAGTACACCAAATATCTCTCTCAGATATTAGATTAGAATTAAACTGAGGGCAGAGAAACATTTCACAAATTAGATTATTATAGTCATATTGAAAATCTAAAAACAGTACATTGAGCTTAAGCGCTCTCTCCGCACCGATTATTCGAAATTTCATGCAGGTGATGTATTTGGTGCTACGATTGTTGATATACGTTGTTCTTTCCGATTCTCTACCGGTTGCTGACGATTACCCCTGACGAGTGTCAACTGGACATATCCAGATTAATTTCAGTATGAATATACTATTCATTTGCATATTGTAGTTCTCTACCTCCAAGAAGCTCTTCAAATCAGATTAAAATAAGGTCGTAGGCGTTCGACATTATCTAGCTGTCCAAGTCACAACCCAACACTGATGTAATCCGCTTTTGAACAGTAACTGGATGATTTACTTGCTTGCTCCTATGATGTCCACAATGACGTCTTGGTGATCGTGCAATATCCTGGTAATTTTCATGGTGGCCAAGGACAGAACGTAAATGTTGCCATCTTCGCCGCCGATCCAAATTTCTTTGTGTTCAATCAGGTGCATGCAGACCTACCGCAGCAAAATGAAGAGGGCATGAAGCTAGAGCAAACTTGTACAAATATACAACTACAACTACCACTAGGACTAATCCCTCAAGAAGATTTCAAACTCGTAACTAGAACGAGAACTTCTCAGTTTCCAAAATTCGCAAATAGAACTAGAACTACTCACTTTTAAAAAACTCGCAACTAGATCTAGAACTAGAGAGAGAGAGAGAGATGATATTCTTTCTCGCCTGCACCATCGAGATGCTTTGGCGACGGAGTTGTGATACGGCCCCATGAGGTCATCTAGTCTGCGCCCCCGTTATTTTTTCTCCTCCATGCTATCCGTGATTGCTGAGCGCCTAGCAGGATAGCTGCGGATACCATTTTTCGAGTCTTTGGTATGACCCGGCCGGGGATCGAACCCACGACCTACCGCTCGAGAAGCCGGACGCATAACCATTACACTATCTCGCTCGCTCGAACCAACGATTTTAAAGGGGCACTGCACTCAAAAAATGATGTGGTCTCAAATTGAAGAGCAGAACGAAAAAAAAATTTTGGCCGCAGCCGTTTTCTTCAGAACGCCACCGTAATGGAGCTGCAATTTATTGAAATTTCCAGAGTTGCAGCAGTCGCGGCTCCGGATAATCTCTTAACCCGTTACATGGCACGATGACTTCATCGTCGCACTTGCTCGACGCGATTACGCAGAGGACGAACTTTAGATAGTTGTCAGTCGATGTTATGAATGACTCATGTCTTGCACACCAAGGCGGCGCTCAACGTACGGTGTTAGGTCAGGAGGATTTGTGTCTGGAGCTTGTCACGACTCTATAGTATTTGCCAGTTGAATGATACTGAGATGCCGTTACAGTTGTATATTGATGCAGATACAGCTGTCATTTTCAAGATGTATTATTGACTGCACAGTGCACAACCTTTGGAGTAGTGGTCTTGCGGAAGATACAGACACATGATATTTGTTAGACATATTTGCTTCAGAACATCGGCTGACAACTATCTGAAGCTCGTCCTCTGCGTGACTGCGTAATCGCGTCGAGCAAGTGCGACGATGAAGTCGTCGTGCCATGTAACGGGTTAAGAGATTATCCGGAGCCGCGACTGCTGCAACTCTGGAAATTTCAATAAATTGCAGCTCCATTACGGTGGCGTTCTGAAGAAAACGGCTGCGGCCAAAAATTTTTTTTCGTTCTGCTCTTCAATTTGAGACCACATCATTTTTTGAGTGCAGTGCCCCTTTAAAAATCTGCAACTAATTAACTGAAACACGACTAGTTAGATTTTGAACTGAATTGAAAATGAAATATTGGAGAGAGAATCGGCATTTCAAAAGTTTGGAACCCCCAGTTTTAGTTCACATTTAGCTCAGTCATTGTGCAATCGTCATCTGTCTTGTGCAAATATCACCTGTAGGCTTGTGATAAACAGCAACAAAATGACTTTTTTTTGTAAATAACATCGTACGATTCATGTTTCATTTGAGAATACTTTTGTTATTTCAAAGAGAATTCTGTAGCTGCATTCCTTGAAATACGCAGTCGTGTTTTGAAAATCAGTCGATTTGATATGAACGAGTGCCGAAAATCCTTTTCCACTAAGATATGTGACAGAGAATGTAATAATAACGAGTGCCACATCCGACGACACCTTTGGGTATGATCGCAGCATCTAGCTATGGCACCAAAATTGAGAAACATATTTTACTGTACATATAATGTCCACTGTCCAGCCTAGTCATTTCTATCTAGCCGCTCATCTTGAAGATATTCCGAAATAGCGGTTATGTTTGCATCATGTTTTCGAGTGCAATTGTCACATAAGAACCGAGTGAAATATCAGGGTAACTGAATATATTTTCAACGATTGCCACTATCTTGAGTATCTCAGTCTTTTTGCAATAATCGCAGAGACATCTTGTAATTTCGACTGCATCAACCACCGATTAACTGCTAAAAGTATACGGCTCTTCGACCGAATTTACATTTGGAAACTACCTGCGTGAATATTTTTCGAATGTTTCATTTTCTACTTCCAAATTAAGTTTGACATGTCCTGAATCACTGCTTCTTGTTATAATTTGGTAGAAGACCCCACCGAAATCCCAGCACGTACGTAGCAATGTATCAAAGATTATTCTAACCGGTTTGGTATCCCATTCCTTGATCGGTTGAGAATCCAAGTCCCAAGTCGTGGTGTCGAGTAGACGTAATTTTCCAGAATCGAGCATCGTAAATACCAATGGTGTTTCATCGATCCCTGTGGCATTTCAAGAAAGAGAAATGATTTCAGGTTTCAAATCTCAGCAATGTGTGTCGTAAATAGCAAATAGTATTTTTGAATGACACGTCGGGACAGCGATTAGAACTGTAAAGTAATCAACCATCACGGTTGCCAGCGAATCCGGCACCTGGCATCCCCTAATCCTAGTCCTAACCTACGCCTGCCGTAACACCGACAATAATTTCCCGAATATAGTACGCCCCCATGTATAATACGCACCCTTAAAATCCGTGTAAATTCTGGGAAAAAGCTTGTACCCATGTATAGTACGCACCCTGCATTCGCAGAACATGAATAGTTGTGTTTTAGTATTTGATGTCATTATGTTTTGCGATGTCACTGTTGAACAATCATGACATAACCATCGCTAATCATTATACATTAACAGCATTGTCTCTAAACGTTAGTAGATAGCAGCAGAAGTCTGCGAGGCCGGCGACGCGATAGTTCAGGCCAGCCACATCTTGCGCACGAGGCGTATTACAGATAAAAATTGCTCAAGCCAACGATTATGTCGTGCGCACCACGCCTGTAGGAGATGCGACTGTGGTGTTTAGGCCAGCGATTACATCTTGTACACATGGCGTGTTGTTAATGCGATTGTTCAGGCCTGTCGTTGACGCGATGAATAAGTGAGAATTGCCGCCCGCGCGTGCAGCAATCAATGACCTTAATTTCGCTCGCGTACGAACCGCAAACCCACTCAGCAGGAGATCGCTTGCTGTTGTGCAGCTCAGACCCTAATTGGCAACACGCTTCTAAGCTAATTGGCAGCGCGTAACAGTGATAATACGAATTACGGGGCATGATGGCTGAATGTGATGCGCGATTAAAACAAACATGAAGAATGGTGTGATTTCAAGTTATAATTCGAGGGAGGTTTTTTTCAAGGCTTGTTGCACCCATGCATAATACGCACCCCCGATTTTAGGACAAAAAATCAGGAACATTTTGCGCATTATACATGAAAAATTACGGTAATTCCCAAGCAGTTACCCAAATACATTAATATATAGTGAGTGCAGAGTGCCAAATTCCATAATATAATATTCAGCAAAACATTCATTTTCGAATTCATTATTACAATATCGGTACATCGCTTTCATAATAATATTAGTTATTACATTAACGATGCCAAATTCACCACGTGCCGAATTCAACATGCCGAAGATAGTATATCCCAATTCACTGTCATATTCAGACACATTCATCTTCAAATTTCGATGCTTGGTTTTCATAATAATATTAGTTATGACATTTTTGCTGGCAAGTTTACCTAGTGCCAAATTCACCAGGTGCCTTATATCATAATTGACGCTCCTATTCAGTCAAACATTCATTTCCGATTTTTATTAATACAATATCGATGCATCCTTTTCATAATAACAATATACTTTACATTTCTGATGCAATATTCACTGGTCACTGAAATCATGAGCCATTTATTGACAAAAGGTACCTGCTGCTGAATACGTCATCGCACAGACGCCAGATTTCTTGCTTTCTTTCGGAGATAAATCTTTTAACATCAGCAACATCTATCAAGATCATAAACGTGTTACTGAGGACATAGCGTTACCTGACCCAACGCCATATGTGACGCCTAGAGACAAATTGTTGTCTCAAATTGACAAAGATGGTAGCCTGTAAAAGAGGTGATCAAATCTCGGTGTTTTGCTCTGGTCGGTAGGCAATGTAGTCTCGTCACTGAATAAATACCTTTGACCAAGGTTGTAATGACTCGAGTCAGACTCGAGTCATGATTTTTTGGTGATTCCACTGGACTTGAGTCCTTTTTTCAAATGTGTGAATTGACTCGACTCAAGTCAATTTGAGTATTGACTCGACTTGTACTCGAGTCATTGTGCATGTCTCAAACAAAGTCATATGACTCCAGACTAGGACGGCCAAGACAGACATTTCATGGTAACTTCGAAGGATAGTAAAAGCACCCATCATTGATATTTCGTTTATCTGTCCTGATACTTGGAAAATAGGGCCAGAAACTGTTAGGACTGAGGAAAATTGCGATATTGTGAATGCCAGCCATTCTGTATCACTGGAGCAGAGTTGAAAAAAGTGAGTTGAACCGTATTGAACTGAAAATTGAACAGTGAGCAAAATGACTTGGACTCGGACTCGAGTCACAACCCTCTACTAGCTGACTCGGACTTGACTCGAGTCAAAACTATAGAAGTGAAATTGACTTGTGACATGAAACCCTGCTTTCAACAGTACATTCATCGCAGCATAATCTATTGCTTGCCTCTTAACCAGAGTGAAGAGCAAAATAAAAATCATATAGAAACAGAGATATAAATTAAAGCATGTTTAGCAATGTGGAACAAAACCTGACAATTGCAACTTGTCAACTAGACATACCTGTTGCGTTTCTGGCGAGAACGCCGTCAGCTCTCCGTTTTTCCTTTGCGACTCGAACTTACAGAGCTTGCCCATCCATTCCAAGGCCTCCAACGGTTTCATCAAGTCTGCAAAACCGACACGCGATAAAACGTCGTCCATGATCGATCGCGTTTAAGTAAAAACGAAGGCACCTTCTTCTGTTACTGACGAATGGAACGCGTCGGCTATGAGTACGTTGTGCGCGGCAGACTTCAAAGCGAGATTGTCGTCGTATTGATCTGAACAAATTTGAAAACTGAGAAAAAAACGTCTCCTTCTTCAAGAAAGACTTATAGAATTGTTTCATTGTTGCTAAATGGTCCTGGTACGATTTATTTTCATGTTACCTCCAGAGTCAAATCGATATCGGATTCCACCGATTGCCCCGGTCAGTGGCATGTCGAAGGGAGGTTTGAGGGGGTCACATGTCGAATATAGCATCTAATATTTGCTAATTTATCAGTAGGTTTTATTTTGTATAACAGTAAAACATGGTGCTTAATGCTTAAAGGGGCACTGTACTCTAAAAGTGATGTGGTCTCAAATTTCAGTGCAAAATGCAGTGCCATTACGGTGGCGTTCCAAAGAAAAAGGCTGCGACCAAATTTTTTTGCCGCACTTCAATTTGAGAGCACATCATTTTTAGAGTGCAATGCCCCTTTAATGTGATGCTGTTGTCAAATCCACATTGCCTTCCTAATCCTTGGAGGCGAGAATTGAACTACGTTGGAATCAATGTTCCCTCTAAATTTTGACGAGTCTGCGCGCACTCACCAGTTCACTGCGCGTTCCCTTGTAGAACAGTGTGTAACGACTAAAAAAATGTCATCACTTCGGATTTTTGTGCGCAGAGACCATGTCAGCACTGCGCCATTGCGAACATGCGCACCTTAGAGGGAACATCAGTTAGAAGTGACTTGCACAATTCAAATTATGCACCTAGCCATCTACATTCGCAATTGTTTGGTAGTTTGCAGCCGCTAAAATACAGGTTTGTTGCGAAACGTTATGTCGCCGCAGAATTCGAGAATTGAGTCTAGGTATAGTAGGAATGTTAACCTAATGATATCAGCCAACCAGTTAGTCTGTCGCTGAAGTTACTATCCAGGTTTATAGGAGATCATTGAACAATGAACATGCGTGCTGGCATTTGAGGACTGGTTATCCTCACGTGTGTAAGTTATAAGGAAGATATCAGTCTTATGAGGCGTATATGATGTTTCTATGACTCCCTACTCGAAGCTTACCACTTCACTCGGGATCATATCTATTAGGTACTCGATTATGCCACCTATTGTAGATGGCATCTTTTCCACTGCAAAGTTCACATACCCTGGGACCTTTTCCTCCCCGCGATGACTTCGTTAATGAGATGAATCCAAACGTTGGATCGCGACTTTAAACCAATCTTAAACGTCGGGTCTGTTCTCATGCCAGTGTCTGCAATATAATAAAAGATATCAGTGGGAATTGAAACCGCCCGTTTCTTACAAGAAGACCAATCACATTACTAATATCAATATGTTTGTTCACAATCACATTTCCTTGAATTATTTATCCATTAAACAATCAAGAAATCAATTATCTTAGTAGTAAGTTCCAAGTAATTCATATCGTTTATGGACCTCAAGGGGGGTTAAAGCAGTCACTGACATTACCAACTAAGTAGAATAAAAATCTCTACTCAATTACGGGCAAAAGTAGCAAAATAGTTTCAAAAACCAGATTTGGTCACAGTTCGAGAGAATTTCAGTGGAGATAGGAATTTTCAAAATTGCAAGTTGCATCTTCGAAACTTGCGCAAAATGATTATTGACACTACAAATAGCTGCCATAATTTCAAATTAAAATTCATTTCATTCAGTTACTGGGTCAAATGGGTCATGACCTGCTGTAGCCAATGATGCAAGTACTAAACCGACGACAATAAATAGCGAAGAGTATTTATAAATCAAAACAATTTCGATAATATCGAACTTTGTTGAATGATGTAGAGCGCCGGTGTGCTGGACAGGAAATTCTTGATTTTTCCTTCCTTCAGATACAGAACGTCTTGCAACGGAATCAGAGCCTTGCATTCTCTATTGCCGTTCCCGATGAAGAGAATCCTAGCAAACAACGATATGTTAGCGGGCAAAGAAACTGTGCGGCAGGCTATTATTTTGAATGTGTTTGCGGTCTCATAATAGCAATGGGACATGGTATATTTTTGTCTTTGATGTTTTTGCATGATATACACCGACTCATGATATACATGCACACGATCTGTGCATATGCATACCATGAGTGTATGATGTGCATATGAGGGTTGTAATGACTCGAGTCATGACTCAACTTGACTCGAGTCAATCTGTGTATTGATTCGACTTGGACTCGAGTCATTGCGCATGACTCGAACCAAGTCATATGACTCGAGACTAAGACGGCAAAGACCGACATTTCATTGTCATTTCGAAGAATAGTAAAGTAATCACATTATTGGGATTACGTCTATTGGTACTGGTACTTCAAAATGCGACCAGAAACTTCAAATGTGAAGAAAATCAGTATATTATAAATGCGAACCCTTCGATATCACCAAACAGAGTTAAAAAAGTGGGTTTAATAAGACTTCAACTGGAAACTGAGCAGTCAACACAAAGACTTGGAGTCGGACTAGAGTCATAACACCATGACTCGGACTCGAAACTCTGCTCGATGACTCGTACTTGACTCGGTGGTGAATAGAAAATGACTCAACTTGACTCGAGTCAAAACTATGAAAGTGAGATTGACTTGTGACTCGGAGCCTTGTGACATGGTTACAACCCTGGTGCATATGTAGCTGGACAAGAAAGGTGCAGAAATAGCCTTGCAAGGCTTTCTAAGTCTTGCAACACCTCTCCAGTTACTTGATATGCATCAGCTCTATAGCACCAATAATCTAACCTTGTTGTGGTAAGAACCAGACGGCCATTTCCTTTACTGGACAGGACAATCCCGGATATCTTTATAATCTCTTCTCGTTCTGGCAACGTCAGGAACTGATCGGCGCTGCCCGCCGGGTCTGACGAGCTGCGTTTGATAAGTTCAGGTGGCAGACGGCATGTATCTTCTCCGAGTGTCTTCTGAGCCTTCTTACATTCCGTCCTTAGCTTGATAACGAGAAATAAAACTTCAACCGAGAAGAATTCGTATGTACAGCACACGACCAAAAACTTACTGTTACTCTCGGGTGAAATATTGTGACTCGAGTCATTACTAGGTCAAGTTTTCGCAACTTTTTTTTTACAACTTGCGGCAGATTCCTAAATACTCAGAGGTTACGTAGTATGGATGGTGTTATAACCCGATCGAAACGGCCGGCCTCAAGTCCAAATTTCAATGCATTTAGTAAAATGTTCATAAAATCCGAACCACGGGAGTTGAGCTGACACCCAATATATCGCTGTAATCGTGAAACAGCCGCCCAACCAACTGAGCTACTCTCAAAGCGAGAGAGAAACAGGTGATGCCCCTATACCAAGAAGTGTTCTCAACTTTTAGAAAATAAAAGAGAATTTGATTTTTGAATTTGCGACTACGTCATACAAAGACCTGCTCGGGATAGAATCATCGCCTGACTGATTTCGCAAGGATATCAGGATTCTAAAATGACCTGAGTGAGGTTCTTACGATAATACAATCGAGAGTAACGACCGCTGATATAGCGATGGCTACAGTTGGATATAGCGCGATTGATGCCAGGCGTCTCGCATTCGGCGCACATACACGCGCCGTGAGTTATTCTAGTATCGACGACGTTCAATGATTCATTTCACCGCGCCGGTGTATATATTAGCTTTGTACGAGTTACTAAGTACTAGATAGTGCTTTGTCGAAACACACCTTGCTCTTGTATAACAACTAGAACTGAATATATAGTGGTTGGATTGACAGGTAGTCATACCTGCAATATAAAATACAGTGTTTCACTGATTTGAAAAAAGATTAGGTCATATTATGCAAGCCTTTTATCGATAATCGTGATGTACACAATCGCTTTGAGACAAGGGCTGTCTATTGAACAAATAGGCATTTTGAAAACCCAGTGTTCACGACATGCGCACCGCAGCAATCAGCTTCGAAGTGCACAACTCGACCGCTGACTCTACACACCTATTTTATTCGCTAATTTGACATTGGACATTGGACATTCAGCCATATTTTGCTTTTGTTCTCTACCATGGGCCAGATCTGAAACATTTTCACCAGAAGTGAAGCCATTTACGGACATAACTTTGCTGTCATATCGATTGCGCGTTGGAGATCTTGTAGCTCGTTGCACATTATCATGCTGGTAATGCTGTATTAGTATAAAAAGCAGCAATCGATATGCGTATTCTGCAACAGCGAATCTGCGCTAATCACAACAGCAAATATATTACCGCGTGTTATTGTTTGGGTAATAACATAGTAACGCGGACGTTCAAATGATTCATTTCACAACGTCGGTATATGTAATCGCTTGTCTATCCTTTGTACGAGTTAGTGCCATGTGTTGAAACTAACATTGCTGTTGTACAACACGCGCATCGCAGCAATCAGTTTCGAAGTGCGTTCGTGACCGCAGACTCTACATACCTCGATCCGCTAAATTGAAAATCGACATTCAACCATATTTTTGTAAAAGAATTTATTGCATGGCGCAATATATCATGAAATAATGCACCACGTGTGTAATGCAATAGCAAATCGAAATAATAACAAACCAGCACATCTAGCACCAACACATGGAAAAACGTAAGAAACCATTATAGCATTGGCAACTGAAGTTATTGCAATTATATTCGTTGCCCACACTGCAATGATAATAGGTCAACTGCTTTGACAGAGTTACGCCGAATTTTCTTGCCTCTCTCGTGAATCATGGACGAATAAAATACTTTGAATCAAGAAAGTGCTTTGATTAGATGGAACCGGGATTTGATGCCTGGCTTTGCTGGTCGTCAAATTTTCATAAATGACCAGCGCGTTGTGGACGGAAATCTCGAGCAGACACGAAAATACCTTTCAATACCAGAATCGCGACCGGAGCATTGATGTGCCAGTGCATTTCTTTTTATTCGCTACTACGGGAAATACGTGAAACATTTCCACCAGAAGTGAAGCCATTTACGGACATAAATTTGCTGTCATATCAATAGCGGAGATCTTGTAGCTCGCTGAAGAACATCATGGCAGTATTGGTGTATTAGTATGAATAGCAAAAATATTCAATATGCGTAATCTTCAACAGCAACAGAAAATACATTGCTAAAACCCGCGCATGTTATTTCGTAACATAATTTTACTTCCAGTTCGAAGAATCTTCTGTGCGACTAATTTTTGATTATAAGTATTCCAATAGATGGGCAATGGGCCTAACCAGCACATGTTAGGAGAAAAGATCTGCAAATGAATTTGATGTCTCGGAGATGCGCTGATTTAGGTCACGGGCGCTGGTTTATCTCACGCGCGCACATTCACGCGAACGTCGTGGCGAATTGTATTTTGCGCAAAACGTTTTTATGTATTCAATCTGCATTTTGAACAGGCTATTCGATAGTATAAGATGTTATTTATGGCTCGACGTATGCGTATTGATAATAGCTATCCATCTGTTATAGTTGTAATTGTCTACGACCAGAACAACCCAGGAAATTTTGGATTAAGTAAAGCGTGTTTGTGAAAATACGCTCAGTAATCATTAATGAGTGTGCCGTTTCGATCGGGTTAAGCTGTTAGGATGAATCTTATATTGCAACGTTTTGCAAGTTTTTCCGATTATTTATGCAACCAACTTTTTACTGAAAATATTTGGCACTATATGCGAAAAGATCGCTTGATTATTTCACTGTCGTTTGAATTTGAGGTCCGTTCTGATATGACGTACAATCGTACATTCAGGCTAGACCGCCGAGACTTATATTTTCACCGGGTCAATTTTTTCAGGCCATTGATTTTGTTGAAGTTGCCAACACTGAGTTTTGCTACAGTGCCTTGGATACGGAACGATTAGAGCAGGGGTTACCAACGTGAGGACCAGATGAGTAGCCCGGGAGCCTGTTTTAAAAATAGCAGCATTTACCAATATTCATCAGATTATTACCAGTGAGCTTTTAAATATATAGATTGATTGATTTAGCTATTCTTGTTTAAATCACACCAACATGTAACTTACAAATGACAATACATATATATATATGTTATATATATATATAAACACTTAAAATGATGATATCAAATATACTCAATTACAACTTGTTATATACACAAACACTGAACAGTGAACACGCCTCACTAATGAACATCTGGAACACTCACTCAGAGTTGCAGTGTCAAGTTACACCAGAGTACAGGGCACTAGTTGTTAGCATTCAACGCCAGGCCTCCAACTGACTGATATAGGAACAGATAACATGATGTCCAGTCCAACGCGTGACATGATTTATTTTAAAATTTGAGCTACCGTACTGCTGTTGCATAATTTTTATTAACATGTTGCGAAGTAATTCGTGATTTCTTAAAAAGTCTTGGTGGCTAGCTAGTTGAAATGAGACGTTGTGATTTAAAAGACTCTCTTTGAAGTCCTTCGCAATGTGATTCCTGCCCAGTTCTATGCATGTCACAGCGGAAATTCAGTCTGATACGGGTAAACGGCGGGAGTAAATGGTAGATTGTCGATTCAATCAGTACTTAGAAGAAGCCCTTGGTTGCAAAAAGGTTGGTGACCCCTGGATTAGAGTATCTATTATTCTAATCATTACAAGGAACTTGTCCATAAATGCAACTTTCTAGTGCTACTTTGGTGAAAATTAAATGTAACTTTTTACTGCAACTTTCCACGGAATTGACTGCAACACGAACTTGCCATATTCATTACAAATCCTGAAACTATCACTTGGTGTCGGGGATTGAAACGTAAACCGCGTCACACATGTTAAGCAGGCCATAACCCTACCTGTTGCCATGTCTGGTTAAAAGCGTTGAATATTTCGGGTTCCACTTCTCCCAGACACGAATCCGAGCATTGGCAGAGCGCTTCGAACAGGGTGTCGATAACGTATTGGTCGGTCGTCACCTCCTCTCTCTCCAAGACAAAGGCGAAAGGCTCTTTGCCTGAAATAAGCGTCAAATTACCGAGGAATATTCAACATTCAATATCTTTGTTTGATGCCTCAATTTAAAGATTTTTGGGCTTCTTTTCGAAAATTCCAAATATCGTGGTACATCAGAGAATCTGTGACGGCACAGAAAATCCAATATCTCATTCATAGTCTCAACCAGGGTGGTAACGACTTGATTGGTGACTCGACTAGACTCGAGACATTTTCTCAAATGCGTGAAACCATTCGACTCGACTCAAGTCTACTTTAGTATTGACTCGAGACTAGGACTGCCAAGACAGACATTTCATTGTAACTTCGAAGAATAGTAAAGTCACCACACGGTTGGTATTTCGTACCCGTCAGTCCTGGCACGTGCAAATAGGGCCAGAAACTGTTAAAACTAAGGAAAATTACTATTTTATGAATTGCGAGCCATTCTATATCACTCAAACAGAGCTGAAAAAGTGAGTTGAAACGGAATGAACTGAAAACTGATCATTGAACATAATGACTTGGACTCGAACTCGAGTCAAAACACTGAATCGGACTCAATCCTCTGCCAGTAGACTTGGACTCAGACTTGACTGGGTGGTGAATTGAAAATGACTCGACTTGACTCGAGTCAAAACAATAAAAGTGAGATTGACTTGTGACTCGGAACCTTGTGACTTGGTCACAACCCTGGTCTTGACCACCCAGTAGAGGCGAAGTTATTGGTGTTCAAAATTTAAGATTGAAAGAATTTGCCACCGTAAATATTATTATTTTCCAAATACAACACTTTGTACTTCAATAGCCTAACCTCGCTTCCACCAGGTGGAATTGAGTCCAATTTGCTGTGAACCGTTTTTCAGACAACCTAACAGTTTCATGGGGTGGCCAGTGAAAAAATTCTATATTTATTTTAAATAAATAAATCAAAAACACCTTTCCCCTATGGCAATGCCTCTATCGGTTGGAATTGAGCCCAAAATTGGTATGCGGCTTATTGAAAATCTAATAATTTTATCAATCTGACAAGAAAGTTATTTTTGAACAGCCTTGTAAAAACACTTAATTTTCACAATATGGAATTTGAAAAATCTGAAGGATTCTAGAGATGAGATCGCATCGCTTTTATGAGTGAAATTATCATAAAAAACTGTATGTATCACGGTAATTAAATATTAAATATCATATTCAAAAATTGCACCCAATTTTAGATTCCTCATTCATTTCGTCTTTATAACTAAAATTCTATTGCAATAGTGAAAGCAGCCCTTTCCGATCAACTGCAGCTTACGTACGTCGCATTTTATTAACAAAACACATACTCAACGAATACACGGCTGTGTTGTCATCTGTGAAGTAGGATCTCATCTGATGCCGGACCACAGACATGGTTCTTCCGGCAGATGCTTTTGTGGTAGGCGGCGTCATGTTCCGATGAAGAGAATGCTGCTGTACGGTGCGGAACTCCTGCGGGTTCAGAGCTGCCGCCACTCTTTTCAATATCCTAATAGCAAAACGTAGACGTGGTTAGTATGGCTGGACATAATTCTAGTCCTTGAATCTGATTCGAGTATCAATTCTAAAGAATAAGTCAGTTAGAGATAGATGATTTTGAGTACTGAAATTATATGTTCCTTGCCATTCAAAGTTGATTAATAAACGAGAATTACAGTTTCGATACAATTTTATTAGCGAGGTAGTCTTCAGACATCAGTTGGTCGGATCGCAGCATACGACACATACCACAAAAGCTACTCATGTTACTGGAAAAAAGGCATCTGTGAAGTTGTGATCAACCCACAACATTGTCACAAAATGCAATGAAATAAATATGGTTGAAAAATACAAAATTATCTTTAATGCGGTGAAGAACTGACATTGTTTTCTTTCTCGCACATTCCGTGCTCTTTTGAGGTGGCGACGTGTGATACGCAAATACTCAACTCGAAACCAAATACTCTAGAGTCAGGATTGAATCACTCAGGATCTATCTTTTGTACAGTGCTAATCATGAGTGGACAATGGACATATCTTTTACAATTTACAGTTAAATCTCTTGCATTCCTCACAATGCACTGCACACGCATACGACTAAAGCAAATAGAGCATAGAAATACGCCAATGTTAGAGCCATCGTTTTACTTTTTCCGTTTTCAATGGGCCAATTGTTGCCACAGTTTGCGAATACAGGTGTTGCTGAGTGAGATAGAGACCGTATGATCCGTAATACAATGTAGGCTATACTATGGTGCACAGGCTGGATAAAAAGCATTCCATTGAAAAATAGGTGTAGATTTGAAGGTTGAGCGAACATACGCGAACAAAGGGTTTGAATCCTGATATGACTAAAATTGAGTTTGACCTTAGCTTAGAATAGTGGTTCTCAAACTTTGTTAGACACGTCTCCCTTTATATTAGTGAAAAATTTCGGCTTCCAGAAAACCCCCGAGACATCGCACCACTGATACACACATACAGCTCTACCCACTTTTCAGGATAATATCTGGCGTCTTCTTTCGCCGTCGCGTTCAGGTCCTTCAAGCCCGCGACCAAATCGTTCTGCGCCAAATGATAGACTCCGCGCAGCAGCAACAGGGCGGCACGATGCAAAGATCGAAACTGAGAATTGTCGGAATCCAGTTTGCTCAAGCGCTCCGTGATCACCCCGATGCAGCGTTGGTAGAAGTGCTCTAAAAACAGGTTTCATGAGTATTTTGATGAGTCGCACACAATCATTTGGGCTGCGTTAAATCAAGTCCAGCCCTAATTGTTACACATGCCATCAGGATCAGGTCACAACAAGGGTTATCACAATGACCTCCAGAAAATTACAATAACTCATCAGTTCCAGGCAAAACATCCAAAATTGAGCAGAAAATATATCAAATTATATGCAATCTTAATCTTTACGTGACAGTTTCTCATATTACAGAATTGCACCGAATTTATACCGTGTAATTAGAAGAAAATAGCTGCCATGTTGCAGCAATTTGCATTAATAAGAATCGCGCAGAGATCAATTATTGGCAATGCTTGGAATGGCCAAGAGTTTTTCTTGAAGCGATTTGAACTTGTGTCTCAATGAAAATATCATGTAAACCAGCAATTCGCTGAAGCAAATATAAATACACTTTCAAGATGCTGGGGAGATTGTTTCATCGCTCTCCATGACAATATTGCAGCAATGGCTAATATTAAAATTCATAACGCCATGCTATTCATAATTTAACTCAGTGTTGACTGAGCTGTATTGTTCTGGCCTTGCAAATGCGATAACATACTATAAGCATATTTGGAAGGTAACTTACTGGCGTTGAAATTTGTTCCTTGCACCGGAAAACTCGGCAGAACCAGACTCAGTTCGTGCGTGTTTTCACAGACTTCTGAGCCATTTCCAGCGCCTGAAAAAATATTCCTACCTTATTTTTTGACACAAGTGAGTCGGAGTTTCACTCAACTTTCTATTAATCCAGTTGTAGTTATATATCAGCAAAATAATATCATAATTTGAATTCTATCATAACAGAATTATACTATATCTATATTGTGTAAATTTAAGTAGACTATAGCACAAACATTAGAATATTGGCTTTGCAGTCTAAGGTAATGAAAAAAAACTAAACACGGCCTCTTGGATAGGGCAAAATCTAATTACCGTAATTTTCTATGCATAATCCGCAAAATTTTCACGATTTTTTGCCCTAAAATCGGGGGGTGTGTATTATACATGGGAACAAAACGCTTGAAAAAATCTCCCTCGAAAAAAATTTGAAATCACACCTTTCTTCATGTTTGTTTCCACTCGCGCATCACTTTCAGCCATCGCGACCAGTAATTCGTATTATCAGTGTAACGTGCTACCAATTAGCAAAAAGCGTGTTGCCAATTAACGAGAGTCGTCTGCACAGCACCCAATCTCCTGCTTAATTGGTTTGCCGTTTGCACGCGAGCGAAATTAGGTCATTCATTGATTGCTGAACGCGCGCTCGGCAATCTTCGCTAATTTATAGACAGATCATGTGCGCGAAATATAATCGCTTGCGTAATCAGTCCACCTCCAACAGGCGTCTCGTGGTGTGCACGACATTACTGTTGGCCTGAGCAATCGCATCTGACCTCGCGCGCAAGATGTCGCATCACCGGCCTCGCAGGTTTTAGCTGCTATCTACTATCGTGTAGAGGCAATACCGTTACTTGTATAATGATTAGCAATCGCATCTGTAACAGGCCTGGTGCGCAAGACGTCGTATCGCGTCGCCAGCCTCGCAGGCTTTGGCTGCTCTGTACTATCGTTTAGAGACAATGCCGTTAATTGCATATTGATTAGCGATGGTTATGTCATGATTTTTCGACAGTGACATCGCAAAACAGAACAACATCGAGTACCAAAACACAGCTCTTCATGTACTGTGAATGCAGGGTGCGTACTATACATGGGTACAGGCTTTTTCCCACAATTTGCATGCATTTAAAGGGTGCGTATTATACATGGGGGCGTACTATACTTCGAAAATTACGGTAAGCACAGTACTCCGAAGTAAAAGTACTTCATCACTGAGCAGTGAGCACATCTGAAAATAACATCCTACTGTTAACCCATACTCACTCACTTATTTTTCGTATCGTTGGCGATTGCTGTATTTCGGAAAAATGATTTGTCGACAGATTGCCCGGGAAAAACATCGAGCTTCTCTTTGATGAAGAATTGAACGTGACTGAACTTTCCGAATTAGATCTCCGCGCCTCCCTGCACAAGAATAACGCGAAAACACAATTTCGTTACATGGTCTCGGCAGAATCAAAGAATGTTATCTCCATTTTTTTCAAATTCATAGAAAATCAAGTTTCTGTAAAGTTTTCATTCTTTTTAGCCATAATTTGTCTATGATTATGTTTGTCACATTGTTTTAAAGCTAATCATGGCCAATATTTGGCCGAAAGCAATTGAAAACTTTACATAAAGTTGATTTTCTCAAAACGTGTAAAATGGACATTAGCAGCTTTGATTCCACAGTGACGACATCTGGAAATAACTGCCTACCTTGAGAGTTTATTCGCCAAGATAAATTCGGTTCTTTTTTCCGCGACAGCGTTGAAATGATCTGACTTGCGGTGAAGTCTTTCGCGTATAAAACGGCGGAACATGTACGATTTGGACACCTGGATTATATTAAACGACTAGATTCATAAAAAATCCTTCCGCCCCGGGAACATCGTTCGAGAGAACTGTCATTATACCGGTAACACATGCGTTATTGGCACTGAAAATCCTTCAGACGTATGCCTACTCAATTACAATTCAAGCAAGATTAATCAGCCCTTACGTATTTCATATTTTCGGCTGACACTCGTCAGGGGTAATCGTCAGCAACTAGTAGAGAATTGGAAAGAACATTGTATTGGAAAGACGAATGTTGATATACAAAGTTCTTTTCAATTCTCGGCTAGTTGCTGATGATTACCCCTGAAGAGTGTCAAACGAATATATTCAGGTTTATTTCAATATCAATGCCATTGTATACCGGTATTGAAGTTCTGTACCTCCAATAGTCTAAACAGCTGAGTAAATATATTACAGCATAACTATATATATATATTAAGATATTAGATTGTGTTCAATTTAAAAAGGGTAGGATGACAGTAGATGGGTACATCCTTGGTGACACATCACCATTGATAGCCTGGAAAGTCAAATGCATTAAAATAAATCCATCCAAAGTGACATAGTTAGTGCATGGCTACTAGTATTACCTATGTTAGTGAGACATACATGCATGATAAGGCAATTGTGTGATATCAAGCAAACACAAACATCCGTACAAGACTGGTACATTCACATGGTCATTTTATCATTGTAAAATCATAGATAAGAAAGTAAGCCTGTTGTGTGCACAGACGCATCAGGACATTTACCCAGTGGTGAGAAGTAGATAAGGTGTTATTTCATTGCAATGACGTATATTTCTAATTCATGGTGACACGACATCATAGTTATTTATAAAACTAGCCTTTGTGCAGAGTTCATGAACTGATCACATAAGCTAGGAATCTAGGATTGCTTCCGCCTGGACGAATGATAAGATAAGACACCTGTTCATTTCCTCTGGACTCAGGACTCAGTTTGGATTTATGTGACACGATATTCTAATATTTGAGTAACGAATAATAATTTTCGGTATTGAAATTCGCTGCTTTTAGCGCAAGATGGATTCCTCCTGGAGAATGACTATGCTAAGAAAAGTTGTGTCGTATACAGAGAAACGACTGGTAATTAGGGCTGAACAAAATGATTTCAGTACTGCAACTTGAATAGAGCATTACGGTAATTCTAAAGCTTCGCGTTCAGTAGTGAAAGATTATTCACCGTTTTCACTAAGTGTTAGGAAATTTGTATGGTCGTGAAAATAACAAATCATCATTAATGTGATGTAGAGCTGACATTATATTCTTAATGGTCACAAAAAGGTGCATATTTCAACTTTCGACTTCTTTGATACAGTTGTGATGTCCTAACGAGTGAACAAATACATTATGTCACATTTACTGATTACAAAACACAATATTTACGACAAGATGCACGCAGTCCACATGACACATGACAACCACAGGCATGAAGTCGAATTTCCCAAATGTAAACATCATGCCCAAAACAAAGATCTGTTATGACATCATACAGCACCATGACATAACAAAGACATTCGAAACTTACTGTGTATTGTCATCCTCAATCCCTGGTCGACATGTTATTTACATTGAGAAACACACAAAGCATAATAGAACTAAGAGTAGCCTACTGTGCATATTATATTAGAG
Source organism: Botryllus schlosseri (assembly GCF_051294905.1). Lineage (NCBI taxonomy): Eukaryota > Metazoa > Chordata > Ascidiacea > Stolidobranchia > Styelidae > Botryllus > Botryllus schlosseri. The sequence continues at coordinate 26,523,570 of NC_137242.1, read as the reverse complement.
GCCTACTCAGACTCACTCTCAAAGCCTAATGAAATGAGATTAATACTGGAAGCAAGCAAAAAATTGATAAATGAGCAGCAGCTGATTAGTTTCTCATGTGAATTCCTGATATGGTTGACAATGCCCAATGAATTGATATCACACTTGTCAAACTACTGGATTTTCAAAACACGCAACTAGAACTAGAACTACTCAATTTTCAAAATCCGCAACTACGATTAGACCTAGAACTACTCGCTTTCAAAATCAGGAACTAGAACTACTTGAATTACCCAGTAGTTAGTTAACTATAACAAGATTGGTAGTTTGTACAAAGCTGATTTGCACGGGATAAAATATTTTAATCCGACCATTGTGCTGATACCTCTCTATTGAACTGAACCCAGACAGTCTATCACAGTTCAGCAGTCACCGAATACAGTAACAAGTGATAATAAATCAACACGATTCAATACAACGCAGTACAATAGATAACTGTGACATATTTTCGAAGGATTGCATTGTGATATCGCACACCTAAACCAAGTGAGCAATAGTGCATTGCAAGTTGCAACACAGCACGGTACGTACCTTGATGTAAAAAGGAGAATCAGTGGGGTTTATACTTTCCAAAAATTTATTCGCGTTGAATTTCTGATGTTCGTAGTCTAGATACTGCAGGGTCGACCTGAAAATTGATAAAAAAGTTTTGTTAAGTGTCAAGGCAAAAAGGCATACTCAATGGAATAAATCTCATAGATAAGGCACTCAGGTAAGACTCAAGCGGGCATCAAGCTTAAGAACAAATAATTCGGTTTCTTTCATTATATGATTTCCCAAGATTGATATTGAATTTAGTATGGTAAATATTCACACCCACCAACGAGAGAAATGCGTGTACTATATGCAGGGTCGTAGTGACGTCCTCATTTCTAAGATTTCTTACCATTTTCGAGGGCAATGTCTTATAAAGCTACGTTGTGCTTGAGAATTGCATTGAGGTCGAGATAAGCAAAATTGATAACATTATTCTTAGTTAACAGTCTTGGGTGATCTTAGTTTTTGGTCAATGTTGATGGCAACTGGTGGCAATTGCAGTAGATATTAAGGTTTTAATATACCTAATAAGTAGGACGATTTTTTTACCTAAAAACGGAAGATTTTGAACTAAAAAACCTAAAAACCTTAATTTTGACCAAACGTATACAAATTCGGTGTTTTTCCACATCATGTTAAAATTGTACTACTTATCTTCATTTCTAGTTGGAACTGTCTGTCCTTACGAAGTAGTTTGGCATGAAAAAAATAACTTTTTTGTCTCAAAAACTGACAAACTTTTACATGAAAAAAATTTCTTTTAACAAAATCTAGACCTATGAAGAATTCCAAAAGTTACATCATGCATTATGGTAGAAATAAGAAAAAAAAATTGTAGTACAACGAAAGATACTTTCCTACATTCTCGGGTGGAAAGTGTCTGTGCTTACTATGTAGTTGCCGAGAATGTCCGGGAGAAAGAACGTTCTACAGCAGCAGTTATTGGCTGACAATACTGAAGTTGTGCGTACACTGCCGGTGACACACCGTGTAGATTTATTCTGACAATGGTGCCTACATCACAATTTTTCATCACGCACATCTTGATATAAGAACCATGCAATGCCCACCCAGTCTTGCTTCAATTGGTATATTGCGGTTCATTGAACATAAGACCATCTCAACCTATTTGTTTCATTTGAATGTCTATGATTCACAATGAGCAGACAATGAGCCGTCTATAACGGTAGGCCTATAAAGTAGGCCACAAGCTGTAAAATGTCAAATGATAAGTTTGCCGACAGTGCAAAATCTACGATACAAACAAAAATCAGGATGCGAAAAAGTTTCAACTTTGTAAACAATTTCGACATTTTTTGACCTAACGATACAATTTTGACCAAATTTTGACTTTTTTTTGACATCACCCTGCTAATAAGATCCGTGCCTCAACATCATTAATAGCACATTATTCCTACAAGCCACCTGTTAGCTTGCACAACCATACCCAAATATGTCGACCATGAACTCCATGAAAATGTCCAAAATCTTCCGATTGACGCTTTGCCGAATCTCGAGATTATGTTCCCGGATTTCCTCGAGCGTGACCGGGTTGACCTGACACACCGAGGTGACGGAATTGTGCAGTTGAAAATCTCCCAGTCTGAATATAACGAAAAAGTCAAGAAAAACATTGCTTCCTCCGAGAATTTATAACTCATTTCAGATGTGGTCACAGGTAAGCAACAAAGTACATCCACTCTTTCAGAGTATTCAATACAGTTTACCTACTCGTAATACTTACTATGTGGTTCCGGTTTTCCGCCACTTCCACATAAAATACTTTTCGGCAAAACTTTTTACTTTTCAAACTTGAAGATTTTTTAGTAGAAAGCAGGGTTGGGGTGTGTTTCCACCATGCTTATAAGTGATATTCACAACTTGACAATGTTATGGGGTTGCAAGTAAACGTTGAAAAAATTTTTTTACTAAATGTAAATTGTCTAACCCTAATAGCAGGGTTGTAATGACTCGAGTTCGACTCACGTCGCGAATTTTTTGGTGACTCGAATTGACACAGTGAATTTAATAACTTGGACTCGGACGCGAGTCAACACACGACGACTCGGACTCGACCCTCAACTCATAAACTTAGACTTGACTCGGTGGTGAATTGAAAATGACTCGACTCAACTCGAGTCAAAACTATAAAAGTGAGATTGACTTATGACTCGGAACCCTGCGACTTGGTATACAGTCCTGCAACGCAGTGACCTAGGTGACAGCAACAATCATCACAAACCTGACTAATAGATTCTGGACGGCGAAATCTGGCATGCCCAATGCAAACTGACCGATACAGCCACCGTCTGTCTCTGTAGAGGTGTTGGAATTGGTTTGTATAGTGCCGTGATCCAGGTCCACAAGGAAGAGGTCGTTTTCAATCTAGAAAATCATAAGAACAGCTTTCAAATATAAATATCTTCTTGGAGGTATAGAGCTTCAATATACAACTAAAATCGTATATTGATGTGAACCCAAATATTTTCGGCTGACGCTCGTCAGGGGTAATCTTCAGCAACTAGTAGAGAATTGGAGAGAACATTGTATATCAACAATCGTATCACAAAATATGACGTCACCAACATTGAACGCTGTCTTATTTGAGATTTCATTCCATGTTGGTGACGTCATATTTTGTGATACAATTGTCGATATACAATGTTCTTTCCAATTCTCTACTAGCAGCTGACGAATACCCCTGCTGATCAACAGCCGAAAATATACTGCTTCATTTCGATATGCCTATATTATTCAATCGTATATCCCACAAAAATAGGCATGCATCCGATTACTATCTCACCATTTCAACCTGGGCCCTGTGCCTCGAGTGGCAGCCCATCATGAAAATGCCGGGGCACTCCACGAAGCCTACGATTTCGGAAAACAGCGTCGGAATGTACTGGTGTTCCCAGTTGAAAGGACGGATGTAGCGTAGGAAACACTGTAGAAACGCGAGAGTTGAAATCTCAGAAATTAATACACGGGATGACGAAGACCCACCTCCATCACGAGAGGAATCAACGTGAAGTCCGAGGAGAAGAATACGATACGCTGTTCGTGCATAATGCAGGCCAAAACCTAGATAGAAACGTATTTCCGAAATATTACATTCAGACTAGGGTTACAAGACGTCCTCCGTTAGGAGGATTTGACCCTTTTCAGGAAATCGAAAATGTACTCCGAGGACGCCCAAATATCATCCTTTTTGGAAATTCGTCCTGCTTTATAGCTTTGACAGCCAGGCAATGGCACAGGCGATACTAAAAAACAGCATGAATGGCGTGAAATCTGGGATCTGGACGTTCGAGTGCATCTTTCGGGTGTCGAGTTGAAAAAATGACCAGTTTTTCGAGTGAACACCACAGTAATTCCTGTGAAGATTTTCAAATTACTTGTTTTCTTGACGATATTATATATTTTGTGATTCTGTCACGATATGGGAACCCGAATTTAGACAGAATTAAGACAACTGCTCTGAACAGACCCTTGGAGGTCAGGAACTTCAATAGGGCTACACAATTGACCATTATATAGATGTTGAAATAAAACTGCTGAAACTCTCACCAGGGGTATTCATCAGCGGCTGGTACGGAATTGGAAAGAACGTTGTAAACCGTCAATCGTATCACCAAATATGACGTCACCCTCATGACATTTCGAATAACCGAGGCGAGCAGATAGCCAAAGCATAATGTGCTATTTTTAAATTATACACAAAATCATATAGGCACAAACAAGGTTGGGTATTTTGATAAAAGTCGACTCCAAGGCACACAATTGAAAGAAATGTACAACTTCTTTACATACATCCATTCAATGATCGTTATCTAGTAGCCTACAGTGCCGTTCAACCAGGTATATGTCAGGTTTTATCAGGATTTTAGAAGGGTGTACCACTTCCATGGGTGTACTGTACAAGGGTATGCCAGATGCAGCAACTAGAGCTCAATGCAAATAGCAGCTAATACGCCGTCTGATGACCTTTTATTGACAACAAGGCTAGACTGTTTACAATGATTTGAGTATTCAGTTAAAATTGCAGACACTAATTTGCCGTCATATATTAATCCTTACATAAGCTGAAACTGCATACAAAACCGACCACATATGTATTTACACTTGTCCAAAAGTTAAACAAGACTATAATCACATGCTGTGGCACACGTTAGGGACAGGTGAGGTCACTGATAACACCCACTGCATGTGTCGCCAGAACAAATATTATTTGCAGCACCGCGACATAATAAAGCACAACAAATAAAATATTTCGTCATAGAACAGATACTTACGTTCATGAGAACAGCTGGCTGTTTTAAAAATACAAAGAGCGGCAATCTCAAGTCAATATCGATGATGTTTTCGTGGGTAGTCGATGGCGGCAATATAACGGGTAGTGTTCCCAAGGAAAAACGCTGAAATGTAATTATGTAACTAAAAATAGACGCATGATACCGGTATACCCGTTAATAGATGATTTGATTTTTGACCGTAAGCCAACTCTACTAAGCAGATTTGGACGACTACAAAATTTTCAGCTATTACAAATTAGATTAGAATTTAAATAATAAATTCATAAAAACTTGTGAATTTAATTTAATTCCCAATTAGAAAGAATATAACAAACATCAAGGTTAGTTGATATCAAATCATTCTCAAAAGCACTAGAATGGACATATCTGTACATCAAGCTTGATTTGTTTCGCACTATGCACTTTAAACTATAGGCTACTGCCATACATGGAGCATTTTCAAGAAAACCAGAACTTAGATTCGAATTAAAATGGGATAATAGAAACATTCAAGAAATTAGATTGAAACCGTCATGTCACTAAAATTCCCGCCACCAAGTAAAAATGATCCGATATCATGTGATGTAATATCCTAATGTTTGCAGTGAGTAGCGTAAGAAAAGTGTCACTGCCTTTGTACACGCAGTGGAATTGAACCTGACATTATCAATTGCACCTCATACGATAGCGAATACAGAACATCCCTATTAAAGGGTAGAGATGTTTCACAGTAGGCTCTATTGTGAGGCAGGGAAGCGCTGGCCTAACTAAATATTATTATCATAACATAAGTCATGCTCAATCGCATCTCAGATATTTCTCAAATTTTCAGCTGTCGAAAATCAGGAATACTGATCCTGTTACAGGGAAGCGTCGCAATATCCAGTTGAATTACCCAACAATGAATTTGTTCACCGATCAGACTTCCACTGCCAGAAAATTCTAGTTCTTTTATCGAGCTAATAGAGCAATATATAGTTAATCTAATTCGAATGTAATTTATGAAATGTTTCTGTGCTTTACTATAGACTGATAATAATCTAGATAGTTCTAATTGTCTAGTTCTAGTTGTTTAATTATAGGCCTACTAATTATGGAATGGACGTCGTTTATTTTTGTCCTTGATGTTTTTTGCGGCATATACACCAACTCATGATACACATATACACGATCTGCGCATATGCATACCATGAGTGCATGATGGGCATATGCCGCTGGACAAGGAAATGCAGATACAGCCGTTACGGCTTTCTAAGTCATGCACCACCCCTCCATGCTATCCCAGTAATGCATGAGCGCCAAGCAGGGAAGTCATGGATACCGGTGTTACTAATCAGGTCTTTGGTCTGACCCGGTCGGGGATTGAACCCACGACCTACCGATCAAGAAGCCGGACGCTTCACCATTACGCTACCTTAGAGCGAATTGTCTACAATAATCTATTTGTGAAACATTTCTATGCCTTAATTTCAATTCTAATCTAAGTTCAGGTTTTTCTGAAAATGCTACAGGATAACGGAATCAAAACGAGCCAAGCTTGACGTAGAGACATTTACCAATCTCATGCTTATGATAATCAACTGTGATTTTTGTCGTATTTCCTGTTAATTCGGAATTTCGTTCAATTTCCGAGTGTTTGTGAATTCAGCAGGGTTATAATGACTTGAGTCGCGACTTTTGGTGACTTGACTTGGCTCGAGTCATTTTTTCAAATGCGTATTATGACTCGACTCGAGTCAATTTCTCTATTGACTCGACTCGTACTTGAGTCATTGTGCATGACTCGAACCAAGTCATATGACTCGAGACTAGGACGACCAAGAAAGACATTTCATTGTAACTTTGAAGAATAGTAAAGTTGCCACGTTATTGGTGTTTCGTCTTAAAAGTCCTGACACTAGGAAAATAGGGCCAGAAACTGTTAAGACTGACGAACATTACGATATCAGGAATGCGAGCCATTCTATATCACTCAAGTTGAGTTCAAAAAGTGGATAGAAATGAAAACTGAACAGTGAACTTAATCACTTGGACTCGGACTTGACTCGGTGGTGACTTGAAAATAACTCGAGTCAAAACTACAAAAGTGAGACTGACTTGTGACTCGGAACCTACAACCCTGGAAATCAGTAATTCTAATTGTACTTGAATTCGGAAATAAACAGTGTGCAGCTATCAGCCTAATTTTTATTTAGTTTCGATACAACATACTTACGATTCTAACGGAAGGCGGCGGGCAAACAACGAGCGATAGGTTGGTAACGTATTTTTCCACAATATTTCTCAGCGGCAATTTCGAGGATAAGTAATCTTTGTGCAAACTGAAAAATAAAATGCGTTAAATCGGCCGTACATTCGCAATCTCGATAAAAGTATACAAGGCAAATTTCAATCTTTTTAATATTCCCGTTCAAAGAAACTCATGGAGTTTCAATACACAATTGAATAATAATTCATAATGATATAAACCCGAATTTTTTCGGCTGACACTCGTCAGGAGTAATCGTCAGCAACTAGCAGCTAGAATTGGAAAGAACATTGTAAATCAAAAGTCATATCAAAAAATACAACGTCACTGGCTTATGCGCGATTTTTGATATACAAAGTTCTTCGAATTTTCTTCTAGTTACTGACGATCACTCCTGACAAGTGTCAGTCGAAAATATTCAAGTTTAATCCAATACGAGCAAGATGATATTATGCAATTATCATTTAAGTATGGTGGTCAGTGTTTAAAGTAGTTAGTGTTACAGTTCTAGCAGAGGTGGAAGTAGCTCCATAAATTGTGCTTGATTACAGGGTTGTAACCTAGTCACAAGTTAGTCTTACCGTACTTTTATAGTGTTGACTCGAGTCAAGTCCGAGCCATTGTGTTATGACTCAAGTCCGAGTCGGAGTCATTGAGTGTTCACTGTTCAGTTTCGAGTCAAAATCTTGTTAAACCAATTTTCTAGAACTTTGCCATGTGACATCAAATGCTTCACCTTCATAATTTACTAATGTTCTTCACTGTTAACAGTTTCTGGTCGCATTTCCAAGTACCAGTGCTAATAGACGAAATACCAATAGCGTGTTGACTTTGCTATTCTTCGAAATTACAATGAAATGTCGGTCTTCAATGTCCAAGGACATGACTCGAGTACAAGTCGAGTCAATACACAGATTGACTCAGGTCGGGGCCAGTCATTTTCCCCCACCATTTCATGGGGTTGACGGTCAAATTTGAATTTTTTTAAAGGGTACTGCACTCTAAAAATGATGTGGTCTCAAATTGAAGGGCAAAACTAAATAAAATTTCTAGCCGCAGCCGTTTTCTTCAGAATGCCACCGTAATGGAGCTGCAATTTATTGAAATTTTGATAGCAACTTCACGCGCCAGCACTTACGCAGAGATCAAACTTTATATAGTTGTCAGCCGATGTTATGAAGGAAATATGTCGTACACGGCCTATGTCTTGAAGAAATAGAATACACTAGGCCCGATTTTGACACAAATCTTCTGACTCAACATCTTCCGTTTAACGCGGTATCTAAACCACCTTGGCGTGTACGACATATTTCTTTTATAACATCGGCTGACAACTATATAAAGTTCGATCTCTGCGTGACTGCTGGAGCGTGATGTTGCTATCGAAATTTCAATCAATTGCAGCTTCATTACGGTGGCGTTCTGAAGAAAACGGCTGCGGCCAAAATTTTTATTTCGTTTTGCCCTTCAATTTGAGACCTCATCATTTTTAGAGTGCAGTGCCCCTTTAATTATTTCGTAATTAATTTAAAATTTTCAAACTACTGTGCGTTCACATATCTGGCAGTTGAAATCGAGCCAAATTGGGTGTGCAGCAACTTTTTCGGCGACCTTACAATTAGATCAGTGAATCGCAGAAATCCAGAAAAATCAATCAATCAAAAGTCAATTTTTAGCAACCCTACTGACCAATTTCTAAAATGCCAGTACGGTACTTCACATGCAAGTAGCTGCTTACAAAGTCAGCGAGATCACCCACCAGGATAAAGCGTCCTTGAAAACGCTCAGATACGGCTCGGTAGAAATGAAACACACGCAGCAGGGAACGTAGCACGAGTGCGGCCCGTGGTCGTTGCCGTTCACGATATTCCGTTTGTCGGGATTCGAGTTGATTTCTAACGACCAGTATTCAGCGCCGGTCTGAAAGTTAAATTTGAGTGTCAAATGTTAACATCATGTCATGAGAACGTATTCCTGACATTGGCATCAGTCGAAATATAATCTCCGATACATACATAGCCTACATAGTTTTCTTTTCAATAAAACCCGAATTCACAACTTGATATTTTGTTTATCTTGTTTCGCTTAGATAAAACTTCAACTTGATGTTCTGCCGAAAACTGGTTGGTACGAAACTGCCCAAAAATTACTTTCGCCGTGCTATTATCGAATTCATGTCGCGCATCAACCATTTTACAATTTTGAATATTATATTCATATTGAAATGAATCCGAATATTTTCGGCTGACACTCGTCAGAGGTGATCGTCAGCAACTAGACCTCATATTTTGTGATACGATTGTTGATATACAATGTTCTTTCCAATTCTCTGCTAGTTGCTAACGATTACCCCTGACGAGTGTCAGCCGAAAATATTCGGGTTCATTTCAATATGGATATACATTTCAATTGTATATCAAAGTTTTGTACCTCCAAGAAGCTCAACAACCAATTTGATAACAGTAAACAAAAACAAAAATCACATTTAAATTTAGTTATGGTAAGGTTACCATATTTTGGGATCCAAAAAAAGAGGCCAATTTGTACAAATCACGAATGTTAGATTACCGGACTAAAAAACAGGAGATTTGAGAATTTTGATGGGAAATACTCTGGTGTTGACTAAAAAAAGGTCATTTTTCCAGCTCGACTCCCGAAACACCCGCTTTATGACAATACCGGTGTGTGGACCAAAAAAAAGTTCAATTTTCCATTCCGAACATCCTGATGCCGGATTTCGCATCGTTTATGGAGTTTATCCGATGTCAAACCTATAAAGGAGGACATTTCGGCATCCTCGGAGGACAATTTCGATTTCCTGAAAATGGAGTACAAATCCTCCTAAAATATGACGTATGGCAACCCTATTTATGGTGCTTAGTGGAATTTTAGTTGCCAATATTATTAATTATTATTAAAATATGATTCCATCAAATTAATTATTCTACAAGGCGTGACAGTACAGCGAGTACAAAAGGTGTGTGATTATAAAAAGGTTGGGAATCCCTGTTCTAAATAACATACGCATTACAATTTGCAAGCTTCACAAACAAATTTCTGGAATCGGATGATAATAAGATGATAATACATGCAAAAAACTTGAGCATTATAAAAACACTCTACGTTATACGGGTCACAACAATAGATATACCTTGATAGCGTAGAATTGACGGTAAAACGTTAATATAACAGCGTAATGACGAAATCCATCAATGTCTGTCAGCACTGATACGTGAATTGATGATTTTTCCTGCGCTTTGTGCACCTTTGACTCATCTGAAACGGATGCATGAAATGCAAGCGTGAGTATCGTCACAAGTAAGTGGCCAAGCTCGAGTTCATGAGAGATTTGATTTACGGACATGTATTCAGACATGTATTCAGATAACGGTATTTAAAATGTATCGACCAATCAGGTCTTATGACCTTGGTTTGACAACTAGAAAATTTAGACTACAATTTGAATCACAGCTACACAGTTTTTCCAAATCAGAATTAGAATCACTGAATTCGCAAAAACTTGGGCATTGAATTAAATACCCAATTAGGCAATTACAAAGAATTACAACAAAAATTAAATTCACAAATTACATCAAAATTGGATTACCAGAATTTCACTCCAATTAGGCTAGTCCAGTTATATCCAATTCTGTCTGGAACCTTCTTATATGAAAATATAAGGCACCAAACACACACACATAGAGAGAGAGAGAGAGAAAGAGAGGTTATTCAGCGTTGTAAGTGATAGTAAATACCATCCGAACATGAGCGTATTCATCACCGAAGCCAAAATCGGAACTAATGGCCAAAAATATTGAACCAATTTAAAATAATATCATTATAATTTCTCAATCACTTGGGACTTAACGGTGCATTCAAGATTGTAATGACTCGACTTATTATGGAAAATAACTCGACTTAGGGCTATTTGCGTGTGTTTTGACTCAACTTGACTCGAGTCACCGGGCATGATTCAACCAAGTCATATGACTGGGAACTCGGACGGAAAAACGGACTCAAAGAATAGTAAGCTGCCAAATTATTGGTAATTCGTCATGACTGGTGTTTGTAAAAAAACAGCCACAATTTGTGTGAAGTGAGAAAATTGGTATATTATGAATCAACATCATCAAAAGAAAGTGTAAAATTGAGTCGGACAGGATTGAACGAGAAATAGAAACACAATGACTCGGACTCGAGTCACAATAGTGTGACTCGACTCAGCGTTGAGTTGAAAATGACTCAACTTGACTCGAGTCAAAATTATAAAAGTCGAATCAACTTGTGACACGTGACCTTGTGACTCGGTTACAACCCTGCATTCATTGTGATTGACCAGATGTTGAATGCTTACAGGACAGTATTATAACATCAATTAGCTGGATCGTACAAACTTTTGTGCACGTAAATTCGTATTGAAATCAAGTCCATGTCTATTTTCATTATAATTTGCTGCCATGGTTGTAATTCAATAAGCAATTTGGGAAGAGGATGATTAGAAAGCAATCAGCATTCTGAAATTTAGGGCAATTTTTTTACATGTCAAAAAAAGTCAAAATTAGGTCAAAATTTTAGAGTTAGGTCAAAGTCAAAATATATTTACAACCTGCATTTTGTTTGTATTTGTATCGTAGATGTTGCACTGTCGGTGGACTTATCGTTTGATATTTTACAGCTTGTAGCCTACTTTATAGGCCTACCGTTGCAGACGGCCCATTGTCTGCTCATTGTGAATCATAAGCGGTCAAATGAAACAAATAGGTTGACATGGTATTATGCTCAATGTACCGCCATATCCCAACTGAATCAAGACTGCGTGGGCATTGCATGGTTCTTATATCAAGAAGCGCATGATGAAAAATTATGATGTAGACACCATTGCCAGAATGAAGCAACATGGTTTGTCACCAGCAGTGTACGCACAACTTCAGTGTTGTCAGCCAACAACTGCTGCTGTTGAACGTTCTTTCTCCATTCTTGGCAAGCTACTTAGTAAGGACAGACACTTTCTAACCGAGAATGTAGAAAGTATCTTACGTTATACTACAACAGATTTTAATTATTTCTACCATCATACGTGATGTAGTCTAGCTACTGGAATTCTTCATAGGGCCAGATTTCGTTCAAATCAAGTTTTTTCATAAAAAATTTGTCAATTTTTGAGTCAAACAAGTTTTTCAGGCCAAACTACTTCCTAAGGACAGACAGTTCGAACCAGAAATGAAGATAAGTAGTACAATTATAACATTATGTGGGAAAACACCTAATTTGCCTTAAGGTCAAAAATGTAAAAATTTTGATATTTCAGGTTAAAATCTTCAGTTTGTTAGGTCCAAAAAAAGTGCCCTACCCATAACACAAACCTACCAGGCAAACAAACGCTCGGCATATTGCCAAGAAAATCTGTGGAGACGGGCACCTCTTCACGTCTATTGGCTTTTTTCCGCAATCTTCTCACCGACAAACCTCTTTGCAACGATTTTCCTTTAGGCTGTCTGTAAATATCAGTACATCATCTTGTACATGACACACCTACTACATACAATTGTACATAAGGGTTGTTCAGAAATAACTATTTTTTCCAGAGTCAGGGGATACACTGATTATATTGTTAGGTTGCCTAAAAAACGCTGCACACCAAATTTGGCTCGATTCCAACTGGTAGATATGAACGGTGAGTTTGGGAATTTTCAATTAATTATGAAAAATATTTCAAATGTTAGTGCCAACCCCATGACATTGTTGAGTTGTCTACAAAAATAATGTAAACTAATTTGACAAAAATCCAACCCGTAGAGAAGCAAAGTTTTTTTGAGTTTTCCATTAGTAAATTCTAGGATTACCCGTCGTCGTCTCAGGCCATTTTTGCGAATCCGAAATTTTCAACTGCAATAACTGCAATAACTTCGCTTCTACCAGTTTGAAGTGAGCAATATTGGTAAGCATTGTTTTTTTAGACAATTTAACAATTTCATGGGGAGGAAAGTCAAATTTGAAATTTATTATAAAACTCCTATACGTTCACAGATACCAGTTGGAATCGACCAAATTTGGTGTACAGCATTTTTTAGGCAACCTAGCAATTCAATCAGTGAATCCCCGGAATCTGGAAAAAAAGTTATTTGTGAACAAGCCTATTCAAGGCTACATATATTGTCTCAATGGGCAATAGACAAAGCTGGTAGAAGAAATATCATAATTCCTTAATTTGAAACATTAGGCCTACTAACCGTTTGGCAGTAGCAGAACAAAAACTCTGCTGACAAGCCATACCACAATAAATTTCACTCAAATTTGTTAATACTGGGTCCTATAAATATTTACAAAATCCATCTCCCCAATAGCCTGCAAATAAAACGGCACTGGTTTTGAATAAATCATTGTGTTAGAGTAAACGTGAATAGCTGTCTTTTGACTACACCAATGGTTGACGATGTTTGTTAACCTTTATATATTCAGAGCAGAGTAGTGATGGGCGTGCCGGTTCTACTAGCTAACTAAAATTGTTATTGAAAATGTGCGTCAAATTACTCTGTTACTGGCCATCTACGGTGTAAACTGATACATCGGTAGTAAATTTCTTATCGACTACTGTAAACTAATCTTACGACACACGCGAAGCATTGAATTGGTCAATATCAAATCCGTTTGAAATTTTCAAGGCATAAAGGAATACTTCATACGATTTCAATATGTTTGCCAATTTAGTAATTATAATCTAATTGGGAAAAAACTGTGTAGCTAATTCAGGCCTTTAGCTAGGCCCTATAATCCGAACTCTAATCTAATTTGGAAAAAATGTGTAGCTATAATTCTAATTGTAATCTGATTTGGAAAAAAACGTGTGGCTATAAATCTAATTCTATTCTTACTTGGAAAAGCTGAAAATATTACAGTGGTTCCATTTTCATTTCAAATTTATGCCGGCATAAGGAATTTTATTTATAGTTGGAAAATGCTACTGTAAAATTCAGAAGGGTTACCTGTCTTGTTTCACTATGGACGCGTTTCTTCGCTTCAACGAAAATTTCTTAAAGCTAGTCACCTGTGCGTCTGCGGAAAAACATATCATCAAACTTGTATCTGGAATAACGAAGTGCAAATACTCTCAAGGAAATATTGGGTGTTGTCAGGACTCGGGGTTGTAATGATTAGAGTCATAATTTTTGGTGACATTTTCCTAAATACGAAAAATGACTCGACTCAAAGCATGTCACGTTGTGTACTGACTCGATTTGGACTCGAGTCATTGGGCATGACTCAACCAAGTCACATGACTCCAGACAAATCGGACCTGAAACTGTCTGTTATCTGTTCGTTGCACCCAGGCAGAGTTGTTAACACGAGTTGACATAAACAGTATGACTCGGCCTCCGACTCGAGTCTCAACACTACGACTCTGACTCGACTCGATGCTGAATTCATAATGACTCGAACTGACTCGAGTCAAATCAATAGGAGTAAGATTGACTTTTGACTCGGTTACAACCCTGCTATGACTGGAACTCAGACTTGACTCAATGGTGAATTCAAAATGACTCGAGTCAAATCAATAAGAGTAAGATTGACTTGTGACTTGGCTACAACCCTGGGTGTAGTTACGTACCATTGGAGTCGCCGTTAGTGCTAATTCCTTTATCGTTGCTGTCTTGAGGTCCTGCTAGGATGTCTAGCAAATGTCCTTTGAAGTTGCAATCAAAAAGCGACGTGGTTGGCGGTTCATCCTCATAATCCTAAAGGTTTAATGAAATGTGATAAGTGGGGCGATTTTCTTTGAAATGTCAAAAAAAAGTCAAAATAAAGTCAAAATTGTAGCGGTAGATCAAAAAATGTCAAATTTGTTAACAAAGTCAAATTTTTTTGCAACCTGTATTCCGTTTGTGTCGTAGATTTTGCACTGTCGCTGAACTTATAATTTGACATTTTACAGCTGGTAGCCTACTTTGTAGGCTTGCCGTTGTAGACAGCCCATTGTCCCCTCATTGTGAATCATAAACATTCAAATGAAACAAATAGGTTGACATGGTGTAATGCTCAACGTACCGCGATATCCTAACTGAAGCAAGACTGCATAGGCATTGCATGGTTCTTATCAAGAAGCGTTTAATGAAAATTGTGATGTAGACACCATTGTCAGAATGAAGCAACACGGTTTGTCACCAGCAGTGTATGCACAACTTCAGTGTTGTCAGCAAACAACTGCTGCTGTTGAACGTTCTTTCTCCATTCTTGACAAGCTACTTAGTAAGGACAGACACTTTCTACCCGAGAATGTAGGAAAGGGTAGTTCGTTGTACTACAACAAAAATTTAAAATTATTTCTACCATACCGGTAATACGTGAAACAAAGTTTTTACATGTAAAGATTTGTCAGTTTTTGAGTCAAAAATGTTTTTTCAGGTCAAGCTACTTCGTAAGGACAGACAGTTCGAACCAGAATGAAGATAAGTAGTACAATTCTAACATTATGTGGGAAAACATCTAATTTGCATACGTTAGGTCAAAATCAAAAAAAAATTGCCCTAGTAAAAAGGGATATGTAAGCGAAGGAGGTCACAGTAGCCATTGATAAGTTAACCGCAAGTATAAGTAACGCGGTAAATTTCTCTTCAATTATAAGTAGTCACAGGGATTTACAGAGACTTGTCATTTGTCATAAAGTAGAAAATATTTGAAAATCACTCAGGTTGTAAGTATGGTATATCAACTAATGCAGCCACTAATAGGTGCGATTTCGATCTATCTACTGATCCTGCTTCCCAATTAACAAAATATGATGAAATATAAAAAGTAATTAGTTTGACTACATTACAAATTGAAGCGGAAGTGGTCAAAAACACTAAGTTTAATATACCGGCACACTGTTTGGAATATTAGCGTTTTTTAACACCGGTATAAGTGTGGACTGCGAAAGCTTATGAAAAAAGTAACGTGACCTGCTTGGGGTAAAGATTAGGCACCCTAGGATACGGGGTATCGCTCATCTACAAATCTCAAAATAATATGTCAACATAAAATCATGATTATCTAGGATAATAATAAAATTAGCCAGTATTTATGTAGCTAATCAAGTCATCCACAAATGCAGTGTGCAATTTCAGACACTAATGCCTATGTAGCCTACTATACAGGCCTACATTGCACTGTAGTTAAGTTTATCTTCAATTTCACTTAGGTTACAATCAGGACAGCAAAACAAAGGTAGGCCATATTGTGGAAAAGTATTTATCGTTTGGAAAGCTCAAGTTTAATAGCAAGGGAGCATTTAGGTCAAGATTTATCTGCAAGAATTGTTTACTGAAATCAATCCGAATTCAAATTTATACGATAGGAGAAACATGCAGGTAATACAAATAATGATAGACGAAGAAGAATAAACGGCAAAAGCATGCAACAACTGCATACCTGTCTTATTTTTCGAATTTGCAACCCTGTTTCATTATCCATTCCGACAATAACTGCGACTTCCAGCAATCGGTTCTGTAAACCAAGCGACGCCAATCCATCTCCATCCGTCTTCTTATCCGACATTACGAAGATCGATGAAAGATTACTTTACCATACTGTGCGTGTCTAAAGCACTAAAAAGCCTGAAACATGAGGCACAAAAATGCCCGTCAAATTGTATCAAAATGTGAATGCTCAGTTCTCAAAAAGGCGCTCTCGATTCAAGATAACGTGAATACTGCACAAAACAGTACCATGACCGGGTGGTTATTCCTAGGATACTGTCTCGTTAATTATCGGCTGGCTATACTTCCCACTGGGAGTGACTCACTGCTGTGTATTATGATGCATCATTAAGCCCATAGGCAACAGCCTACTTAAGGAAAGTACCTAATTCCAGTAACAGCAAGTTTACGACTAGACATATAGGAAACCAACGTAATTTGTGCCATCCAATAAATATTATGTGATTCGGGCGAAATTTCATGAATATGCATGGTAATAAGCTACAGTTAGTTAAATATTGTAATTTCGAAGCAACATAGAAGCAATCTTGCTTAGAAGGTTTCTATGATGAACAGTAACATTTTCAATTCGTGATAACAATCCAATCTAGAACCATTGCTTTTTATTTAGACACGGTATTTGCAATCAATGTCAGGTCCAGCCGAGGCTACAAAAAGCAGTAACGACACAGTGCAGCATTGCTTAAAAGGTCTCGATTGATAATAATTGCCTAACATACTCAAATTTCGAAGTATAACCGCGATATCACTGCTATTTATCAGAATCAAGTGTCAGCTACTAAGACAGGACTGCCCAACATACAGCTGTTCAAAAAAAAACTTTTCCTTCAGATTTCACTGGCTAGGCCTACTTGATAAAATAGTTAGGTTGGTTAAAAAAAACGCTACACACCAACTTCGGTTCCATTTCAACAAGTAGAAGCGAGATTCGTGTAGAAAGATTTGAATTAATCATTAAAAACAAAAACAAAAAAATTTCAAAATTTTTCTGCCTACTCCATAAAATTGTGAGGCTGTCAGTAGAGATGATGCGCACCAAATTTGGCTCAGTTCCAACCACTAGAAGGGAAGTTATTGCAGTTGAAAAATTTGGATTTGAATAAAATAGTATTTACGGTGACTAAATCTTTAATTATTTACCATAAAATCAAGGAATTAGAAATTTTTCTACTGCAATAACTTCGCTTCTAGTTCTTGGAATTGAGTCAAATTTGGTGTGCACCATCTCTACTAACAGCCTCACAATTTTATGGAGTTGGCAGAAAAATTTTGAAATTTTATATTTTTAATGATAAATTCAAAACTTTCTACTGCAAGAATCTCGCTTCTACTGGTTGGAATGGAGTCAAAGTAGGTGTGCAGCGTTTTTTTAACCAACCTAACAATTTTATCAAGTAGCCAGTGAAATCTGAAGGAAAAGTTTTTTCTTTTGAACAGCCCTGCTACACAGTCAACACAAGTAGACAATCTAAAAATTCGGTTATGCTGTGAAAACAATACAGAACTGGGGATTTGTGTGTCTTAAGGTCTGGACACATGGAGTACTCCAATCGGAATCGAGAAATAATTTTAATAATTCAAGTCGAGTAATGAGAGATGAATTTTCGAGTACTCAAAATTTACGCTCCGTGCCACTGAGAGGTAATTTATCAATGAGAATAATAGTTTTAATAGTATTTTCTACCGTGGAAGCCTTGAAACCAAATTGGTTGTATCGCAGTATATAAAACATACAGTACAAAGCCCTGCATATAAATTCCTTTTTTTCCGGATCCCGGGGATTCACTGATTAAATTGTTAGGTCGCCTAAAAAAACGCTGCTCACCAAATTTGGCTCCATTCCAATCAGTGTACGCCGACGCAGAACCAATTGAGATTTTTGAATTTATTTCGAGTTTTACTGTCAACCTTATAAAGCTGTTTAGCTGTCTACCAAAACGATGCACAACAAATTTTACGCAATTCCAACCCGTAGAAGAGAAGTTATTTGAGTTTTTTATTCATAATTCTGGGATTTTCCCCCGTCCATGCTATTTTTGCAAATCCAAAACTTTCAGCAGTAATAACTTCGCTTCTACGGGTTGGGATTGCGTCGAATTTGTTTTGCATCGTTTTTGTAGACAGCTCAACAATTTCATTGGGTTGACAGTAAAATTTGAAAGAAAAAAAATGAATTGAGCCAAATTTGGTGTGCAGCGTTATTTTTTTAGGCAACCTAACAGTTTTATCGAGTAGCCAGTGAAATTTGAAAAAAAAAAGTGATTTTTGAACACCCCATACGTGTATTAGTGGAAATGACATATTTGTGTGATGATCAACTTACAGCATTATCACAAAGTACAACGAAATAGTTGAGGTCGCTAAAAAACATCATATCTTTATTGGAGTATAGACCTGCATGAAATTATTTGTGGACGCATAAAAGGCACATACGGTGTCCCACTCTCCAGATGGCGTGACAATGAAAGATGCTCTAGTTCTAGACTCGAAGCTTATTACCCGATTCACAATCAAACCACACAGGTACTCAATTTTGAGAAGCCCTAGTTCTCATAGAAACGTCGCTTGCTACGGTGACTCAAATCAAAATCATTCCAGATTTCGCGATATTTTAGTTCAGATATTTTCAGAAAAGTGGTCCTATAAGTGAAGCAGTACACGCACACTTCGGCAGCCTATCTTCTTCTAGCCCGACTATTCCACGCGTTGAATTTCCTCACAGCGGTATCAATCATTTCTTGTATGTGTTCCGCGACGTTGACCTCGACGCGATTTTTTGCCAGAGTCTGACGGAAAGACTGCAGCTTTTCACGGTCGAAATTCAACAAGCTGGCGTTCATACGGACTAGTTTTTCTTGCAGAAAAGGAGTGTTGGCAGGGAAACAAGACCAAAAATGACGCAGAAGCTCGGACGACGACGCGTACAAATGCTGTAATTCGGTTTTGAGGTTTTCGGGGAGGATGTGGTCGATGAAATTATCATCTACACCGACTCTGCTGCGCGAATCTTGAGATAAATCTTTCAAAGCTTGACTGGCGTCCGCGGAAGTTAATACTTGCGAAAAACGTGGTTTGTACGAAGCGCATTGATTCACGACGGCTTGCAGTCCTTGCGACAATGTCTTGTTGTTTAATTCGCTGTGCGTCTCACTCAAAACAGTCGGACCATGGCTGTACCGGTCGGAATGTTGCAGACTTAAAGTCGAATTTACAGTACTTGATACGTCTGCCAAATCATCACACACAGTAGCTTCATGCAGCTTAATCCTTTTAGTGACCACTTCATTATTTTCTGTGCCATTGTTAGCAATTTCTTTGTCATTCTGGCTTATTGACGAAGTCAGCACCATTGCGCTTTGATGATTGAATCTTTTTATGATTGCTTGATTTTGAATCTGCGTACTCGATTGTTTGGTTTTGCCTGTCGGCGGTAAAGTTTCTTTGCTTACTCCATATCCTTCTGCTTTTGAAAAGTCTTCCACCTCCAAATTTAGAAGATTTACAAATGGGTCTTTCAAACCGTTTTTCATCAATGACAGTAGATCTTGATTATCTTTTTTCACGCAATCGGAGAATAAATCTTTGCTGGTAAGGTTTACGCGATCACGGTGGAAGTAATGAGATTGGAAAAAACTGATCCAAAATTCTTTTTCTGTCATTTTATCTGGGACTTTATCAAGATACTTTTTACGTACTGCCGGGAAAGTGCGGAAAATCGATTCAATTTTGTCCGCTGTCAGATTATATCTTAATCCATTACATCCGTCAGATTGAGGTTTAACGTCAGCCAAAAAAGAGGCAGAAACGCCTACCGGTTGTTTTGTATCACCTATATTTTTAGCGGATAGTTTATCTGCGTGTGACGCCCAGAATTCTTCAGGCGTTATAGCTTGTGTGCTGACGAGATCTTTGTACATTTGAAACATTTCAGGGTCTTCCTGTAGCAATCTGTTTTTTTCTTCTAATTCTTTATCGATACGGCGACGAAATCTAGGCAGCATTTCAGCTAAAATGTCTTTGACTTTATTGCGCTTCTCTTTGGCCGCATTTTGATCGGATTCCGCGAAGTGAAACGTTCTGGCTTCTCCACTCAGAAGCACAATTTGTAGTTGTATCTTCGATTTTCCTTCCTGGCTTACTTTCTGGCATTTTATGTCCGAATAAGGGTGACTGACATCGAATTGATCTTTGCTCTGCGGACACCACGCTATACGTTCGGACATCAAATATAATACTCCATCTCGTTTTTTGTAGCGGACCTGACTAGCCATGAAATGGACATCTTCTGCCGATTTCGAAGCCATCTAATTGTATCTTGTTCAATCTATTACAAATTTAAGGACTTGGTGACCTCGACGCTTATATTACGAGTACCGCCAACAACGGGTAATAAAAGAATGCGGACTGAAAGATAAAAATATAACAAGGGGAATACCCATATCCGTGAAAGTTGCAAAGTCGCTCGAGTGTAGAAAACCTTATTATTAGCGTCCTCGCGTTTTATGAAGCTTTTTATCACTTCGAGATACTATAATATTTGCATTACAAAGACAAGATAAGTCCAAACGACAAAGTGAATTGAATTAATCAATTGCACTCCCACCATAGTTAAAAATAATAATAAAAATAAGAAAGAAATGATAACACCATCATTACGTAGCGATGCCATATTTTGGAAATCTGAAAAGAGGACACTTTTAAAAAATTTTCAGACATGCAATGCTGGAGGACAATCCTGAAAATGGTCATGACCATTCATGACCTGAAAAATTGACCATAGTAATCGATAAACACCATAATACCACATACAGCAACAACAGCCAGCAGAGAGAGAGAGAGAGAGAGTCTTTATTTTCATTAAACCAAAATACATAACACACGGCCGTGGTGGTGGTACAGAAAATATGCATGCACAGTATTCGGTATTAGATTAGATAGGAATGATCGATAAGACCGTGAAGGTCATCTAGTCTGATCACGCCAGCATCAAACAGGTACACTTGACTCTAAACAGTCTGGCTGTAAAAAATGTTACAGTAGTTGAAAAAAATAAAATAGAAGAAAAATTAAACGATGGTAGCAAATGATCAATGAAGCAATGTCTGGGCGAGGTAGGGCAACAGTATTAGTGTAGCGATAATAGGTGATCAAGTAGGGCTTTTTTTGAATCTATTATAGGGCAATTCACGGATATGTGGTGGTAATGCATTCCAGATGATAGGTCCCGATGTAGTCGATGGACCTCTTAGTTAAGTTGCTATTGGGTGGGGGTAAGTAGATGACGAGGATCTCGTGTAATGGGAGTGGACATTTTTAGCAGGCATGAAAAAGTCATCAAAGCATATCACATTTACCGATGTTTCGGTCAGGGATATCTAGAACTGGAACTAGAACTAGTTCTAGATATCCCTGGTTTCGGTAAATGGATTACCATGTTAAAATTGCCTCTCCACTGCCTCTCTACATACTTTACTGTCGTCTCAAACGTTTGATTAATTCGGTTGATTTATTTGCATCTCGTAGTTTGAGAAATTGTGCCCGTCAGAATAGTCAGATGGTCAGAATCAAATGTTGTTTCAAATTGCGGCAGCAAAGCTTTTCATTTTTTTTTGTATTGATTTGGTCATGTCATTGGTATGAATGACTTGAGACCGAAATTATGAATGATTTGTATCTAACTGCGCAACTGCGCAACTGCGCATAGATGACGAAGCTACAACAGCATGAGCTGTATTTTTTTTCAAATGAGCACTGAAAGTTGGAGTTCTAATCTAAAATCACAATTGTGATTCTAACTAACAACTAAGTCATTTACGTTTTGATTTTCTTCGATATTTAGAAACCGAAACGTTTCTAAATACGTTGGTTTCGACTTTCGAGGACGGGCTATTGCGCCAGCAATAAAATATTTATCAATATTGATATAGCCTACGTCACTCGATGCCTTGGCGGGCCGCACAAAATGTTGTCACGGACCGCATGCAGCCCGCGCGCTGTAATTGCTGCCTACCCCTGCGTTATCTTGTCGGTAAATGGGAAACCCTCCATTGATTGATATGGTGATATAGGCCTATTTGACCCTAGGAACAGGACCGAAACAGCACTGCGTCAAATATAAATTTGTATTTCTTCACTCGCAAATATTTTCACCCTTCGGGATGACATTTGTCTTGTGGAGTTCAGATTGCCAGGGCAGGAACATTCGACTCCTGCCATTTAGTGCCTATATGGACAATTAAACATATACGTATATATATCGAAGT
Organism: Botryllus schlosseri; assembly: GCF_051294905.1. Lineage (NCBI taxonomy): Eukaryota > Metazoa > Chordata > Ascidiacea > Stolidobranchia > Styelidae > Botryllus > Botryllus schlosseri. The sequence continues at coordinate 26,500,718 of NC_137242.1, read as the reverse complement.
TTTCGGTCAGCATAAGGGCAGAGTCCTTTTCGGACAAGGGTTTTCTCGCTGCCGATCGCTCTGGCACACTTTTCGGAGTCGCATGTTACATGGCCTAAAACTTCATGTCTTAGTGAGTCGTGGCGCAGTAATGGCCGACGCCGAAATGCTTATTTCTATAAATCACATGCATCTTTTTTCCTGGGGAATTGTACCGAATAATCAAGATATTTGACCACTTGAAATCGGGCATAGCGCGAAAACTTTTGAAAAAGTTGACTAAATTTTCAAAAAAATATTCCATAATTTATGTTAATTCACGAAATAAGTTTGCGACCCCTTCGAGCTCACCCCTCCCAAACGGGGCGGTTTGGTGTGCGGCAGTTACGGTCCTGCCTAGGAATATTTCACCACTGTTGTTGGTTTCCGTTTATGTGATATATAATTTCTCCCGGTCGTTGAGCTAACCCTGGGTGATATTCATCTCGCCTATAGGCTAGTCGAGCCTGTTTAGGCTATCTGGTAGCGATGATTGATAATCTTCAGCTTGACGTAAAATGCATTCGGCAATATTAATATACATTTCGCGGAAATAATCTTGAACTGAACTAATGACTTATCAGCAATTGCAGAATGTTGTAAATTACATCAAATGTCACCCTACTCAAAATGCTTCCGTGGCCCACTCGCTAAGAACCATAGTGTGCTACTCGTCATGTACGATGTAGGTACTTCTGCGTATTTCACATCCTCGGCGTTGCATGAATCAGATCACTTGACATCAATGAAACATTCGTATTCATGCAAACATATCGTATATCCAATATAATTTTTTTTCTTCATAAATCAAGGATGGTGTCTTGGTTGTTCACTGGCATCGTCGATAACACTCCGCGGGCGATTCGAATCTGTTTCTGTTCCCTCTGCAGCCCCCGTACACGAACTCGTCGCATTTATTCGTGGTCCTGTTGTAGGCATAACGTAGCTGGAACCCCAAACACGGACCGCGTGCACTCTTCTCAGCGCATCCAACTGCAAAATGAAATAATTACAGTAGCTATAGTCATAGCCAAAACATTGTCTGAAAATACACGGATATGGGCATTCAATGCAGCATGAATATCATAGGCTTGAAGCGCAACTTACTGCAAGTGTTCTGGCACATGGTACTCGTCAGGAATCGATTCCGATTTCCGCCCATACCGCGGTAGAGGAAGGCCTGGCACCGCCCAGACGCGATATTATACCACCATCGTATCGCAGACTCGTTAGACCGAGTTCCTTCGTCGAGAGATTCGGCGCACGGGCCTAACAATAAAAAAGCGGTATCAGTATCTGTTTATTGATAAATTGATCAGATCATAACACTACAAGACCGCGATGCAATGAAAAGATTGAAAGGTGTCGAAACGACTTGGAGTAGTCTTTGAAATCAGACACCCACCTGGACATTTTAAACATTTGATCGCTCTTGAATTAATTTTTGAATCTTTTCTAAACGTCCATCTCATATACGGGACATTTCCGTTGTCGTAGGCCAGATCTTATCAACTGGGGTTCACACTAAGCCCAAGGGATCAATGTTTTGTTTGGTTCGAAATAATGTTGTAGGCCTAAAGTTGATATTAGACAAGCCTATGTGTTTATGGGTCATACTTCTTCAATTGGATTCAGAAAATGAATATATGAAAAGCGCCCGAGCGAGTATGTTTCAAGTATTACATTTGGTCGAGAGGGCGCACACTCTCAGCAGCTAATAGGTGGTGGTTATACTTTAGGATTTGCGTGGTGGTCTTTTTGGCTAAAGAAAAATGTAAAAAGACCACCAATAGGTGCAAGTAAACCAGTTGCTCTTAACGTTGGCTTCAGCGACCCCCTGGTTTGAAGTTTCAAGGGGACGGAAACACTCAGTGGCAATATGGGGGTGCTGACGAAAAATAGCGTATCAGTGGATGCTGTATAGTAGGCTAGCTATTGTTTGGCATAGCTATAGCGCTATATATCCCGGAGTTCTTGTTGCGAATATGTCTTTGAAAAAGATTTTTCAAATTTCAAGCTTCGCGCGAAATGTATCCGACAATGTAATGTTAGCAGTACGTTTGTACAAATGCATTGGTTATTACAATAGGTGTAAAATGTTGATTAAGTGCCTCATGCGATAAGGCTTTTAGTTCGCAAAGTCTTCCTTAGCACACTTCCATTGCACTATATCCCATGCGCTTGCTTGTGAGCAAGATTTCAAATGAAGTGAACTTAATTTTTGTTGCTGATCATTCCAGTAATTCAATAAAGTATAAGTTTTTTTCTTGCGACTTCAGTAATGCTAATGGTGATCAACTTGGAAAAGCTGCGAAATTGCTAGTTGCCCAAATCTGCCTGCGAATTTACGATATTGAACTCACTTTTTTCAGGGCAATTCAGATTACACTCCTCCACGCTTCTGAAGTTATTCGCGTTACCCCCGGTTCCGCTGTACGCGAAAAACTTACACGCCCCGGCCCCCACATCATAATAAAACCTATCCTGCGTCTCGGCCTCGTTGGTACGCGTCATCATCGCCTCCCCGGCTTTCGGTAAGCTGCAAGTGTTGAGAACTTGCGTCTTGGGGCATTGCAACTCGCACTCGACTTTGGAGTCGAAATTGTTGTCGTTTCCCAGGCAGCCTCCGTAGCGGAAGGTCCGGCATTGGCCAGACACTTCGTCGTAGTGCCATTTGGTGACGTTGGATTGGCAAGGGCCGTGGTCGGCTGGGAATCTGCATAGGTCTGAAGAAATTGATGCGATTGTCAGTATTAGTTTATCGACAATTTCAAGACACTACAAGACTGCGATACAATGAAAAGATAGGAAAGCGTCGAAACGACTTGGAGCATAGTCTTTGAAATCAGACACCCAGCAGGGCTGAGGCGATGTAAAGAAGAGGCGTGTACACTGGTTGGAAAGAAATAATGGAAAACATAAAAAAAGACTAGTGAGCAAAAGTAATGGGGCATGTGGCGATAAGCGAAGTCGATATGTCAGATCGTGGTCCGATAATCTTGAGGGCCGGATAGCCGGTGAGATGCTGTTCCACACTGCAGCTCCGGCATACTTAACAGAGCGCTGCGTTTTCTTGTATTCCGTTCTGATCATATGGTTCGTCGGCGACGCGCATGTGTTGTAGGCTACTAGTGCACTTTTGATTCCGGAATGAAGTAGTCGTTACAATTTGTGGGAAGGTGGCCGGAAAGGGACTGATACATAAACTTGGCAATTTCTAGCTTCCTCACATCTTCTATGTTTAGAACACGAAGTATTTTGAGTAGCGATTAATCAGTTTCACACTCAGACGAGCCCTTGAAGTCTCGGCAATGATACTGATAATCTGATTTTGTAGGTTTTGGAGTGGGTCAACTGTATTCTTGTGGCAGTATGCCAGCAAGGAATTTCGTATTGTAACTTAATTTAAGAATCACTGATGTAGATCGACGACCTTTGTTTAGTTATCAGCTCCCAAAATCTTGCACTCTTGGTACTAAAAAAAACTAGGAACCACTGCTACGTACCTTCGAGCGGGCAACTCTGCTTGCATTGGTCCTTCGTTTTGAAGTTATTGTTATTTCCATTTTCGCCGCTGTACACGAACGGCTTGCAGCTCCAAGACCATGTGCTGAAAACCCATCTAATATCGTAATTCGGGTTCTGAGCGTTGCCGGAGAATTCCTTTTCGAGACATATGTCGTTTGCTGCGAGAATATGCGTATACCCGTTCGGTAAAATGAATGGTAAAAAGAAAATTATGTGGACAGCAGAATAGGTGTATAATTTAGGGTTGGGAGCAATGATCCAAGTACCGTAATTTTCCGAATATAGTGTGTGCGCCCCCCTCCCCCCCCCCCATGTATAATACGCAGTACGCACCCTTAAAATGGCGTGTAAATTCTGGGGAAAAAGCCTGTACGCATCCTGCATTCGCAGTACATGAATAGTTACGTTTTAGTATACGATGTCATTCTGTTTTGCGATGTCACTGTTGAACAATCATGACATAACCATCGCTAATCATTATACGCATAACGGCATTGTTTCAAAACGATAGTAGATAGCAGCCAAAGCCTGCGAGGTCCGCGACGCGATAGTTCAGGCCAGCGACGACATCTTGCGCACGAGGCCTATTATAGATGCGATTGCTCAGGTAAACGATTATGTCGTGCGCACCAGGCCTGTTGGAGATGCGACTACAGTGTTTAGGCCAGCGGTTACATCTTGCGCACATGGCGTGTTGTTAATGCGATTGTTCAGGTATAGAAATTAAACATGGAACGGCAACGACCGATTTTGCATCTTCGTTCCGCTTCGCCGAGGCTGGAGTGGAGAATTGTTTTGCGTAAGCGACTGTAGGATATCTGGTAATCCAAAAGCTATCTTTCCGAGCGCAGAAATTACTGAATTTGGTCTTGATCGAAAGCTACTGTTGCACCGATTCCAAAAATATAAATTAAAATATTGATCAGGCACTGATCCACCTAGAATATGTCCTACAAATCTGAAATATCGCCATTGTTCAGAACAATCGGGTAACCGCAGCACAATGGCCATAACAATGACCCGTTGCGACTCTCCGATTGTTCGAACAATGCCGATATTTCAGACTTGGAGGACGGATTCTAGGTGGATCAGTGCCTGATCATTATTTTAATTTATATTTTCGGAATCGGTGCAACAGTAGCTTTCGATCAAGACCAGATTCAGTAATTTCTGCGCTCGGAAAGATAGCTTTTGGATTGCCAGAAATCCTACAGTCGCTTACGCAAAACAATTCTCCACTCCAGCCTCGGCGAAGCGGAACGAAGCTGCAAAATCGGTCGTTGCCGTTCCATGTTTAATTTCTATAGATCAGGTCTGTCGTCGACGCGATAAATTAGCGAGCATTGCCGCGTGCGCGTGCAGCATCATCCAATGACGTAATTTCGCTCGCGTACAAACGGCAATCCAACTCGGCAGGAGATCGCCTGCTGTTCTACAGCGCAGACGCTAATTGACAACACGCTTCTCTCTAATTGGCAGCGCGTAACACTGACAATACGAATTACGGTGCATGATGGCTGAATGTGATGCGCGATTAAAACATACACGAAGAAATGGTGATTTCAAGTTACGTTTCGAGGGAGATTTTTTTCAAGGCTTGTTGTACCCATGCATAATACGCACCCTCGATTTTATGGCCAAAAAATCGGTAAAATTTTGCGCATTTACTTGAACCTAATATTAACTCTAAGGATTCGAGACGAGTAGTGAGTAATGCTTTTTTTTTTCGAGTACTGAAATTATACTCCCATTGCCACTAAACGGTGGCAATGTATCAACGAGAATTATTGGTTCGATACTATTTTCCACAGTGGATGACTTGGAATCTCTGTTATTCATATCACATCATGCGAGACGTAGTGCAAAGCTTCACACGTTAGTGGAATGACATCTGTCTAGTCGTGACCAACCAAGAGCACTGTCACAATGTTCAATGAAATAGAGATGGTCGAAAATATCGAAATTGTCTTTGTGGTCGCATAAAAGCTACACATTTGAATTTTACACACCATTTAAGCATTAAGTGTTAATCGAATACCCCACTGGACTCGAAGGCAAATTCTTGATTCAGAATGGAGTGCTCGTATCATTGTGATCACCTCTACTCATGATATTACAGAAACGTGAATAAAAGTCTAAGAAATCAGTAATTATGTTAAGCACTCGATTTTTACGATTGTTGATATACGATGTTCTTTTGAATTCTCTATACTAGTTGCTGACGATTACCCCTGACGAGTGTCAGCCGAAAATATTCGGGTTCATTTCAAGATGAATATACTATTCAATTGTATATCGAAGTTCTGTACCTCCAAGAAGCTGTTCTATTTTTATTGTGTAGCCTATTATGAGCCATCCCCTAGATTTGGCAGGTCTTAGCCGCGACTAAGTATTCGATATTGGGTCAAATTTCTCGTGGTTTATTCTAAGATCGTTTGCAAATGTCCGACTGCCAGTGAAGAGCGTAATGCAGATTTGTTTACAATCGTTTTCTGACTTCATCGAGATTCGGGAAAAAGTTACGTTGCCAAATCAAACACTTCCCGTGACAACACTTCTGTTCACGTTCTGTTGCGTTGTTGTGTTGAGTATTTAGGACTTTCTCCGAGCGTAATGCAATCAAACATTGTATATTCTTTCTGACAGCATTTCTTGCAACAAGTTATCACAAGGGCAAGTTTTTATTGCACCTAAATCGGGCGAAAGTTCCACTTCATTCAGGGCATCTGGTTGTTTCGTTTCTTTCGTCGCTTTTCAATCGATCATGAATACAGTTTGTGTTTGAAACCTACATGCCAGCATTTCGCTGTCAGCTCCAGCAGAGCTGTAAAATTTGGTACTTTCCCATTTCACGGACGGCCTGGCGAGACCACCGAAAATTACATGTTTGCCGGTACGCAGCAAAAAATTAACGCAATGTGGAAATAATTTTCCGCAAAAATCCGAACAGCAAAGCGATAACCCATAAAACAAGGCAAATACCACGTCCAATCCCCCCGGTGTGCAAACTTGACCCAAGGCATTGCAGCAAAACTCAGTATCGGCGATTTTAACAGAATCAATAGCCTGGAAAGGTGACCCAGTGAAAATGTAATTATCAGCGGTTTAGCTTGGGCGTCCGTCAAAGGGAAAAGGACCTCAAATTCAAACAACTTTGAATCAATCAAGCGATATATTTATATATAGTTGAGGCACTGCAGTGATTCGCTGTGATTTTTGAACTTCTAGCCTGCAAGCCATTGCTTCATAGATAACATTAAGGTGCAGTTAATCCATCACATAGCTCTTTGTTGAGCAAACCAAAGAGAGAAAGCTCCTAGAAATAGTTTCACAGCATGTTTTTTAAATCACGCCTCTACATTTTGCGCAATACGTGATATAAGTTGCAGTAAAAACTGACATGAAAAAACACTAAAAGTTGCAAAAAGTTGCAATATAAAACTTCTTCAAACAGCTTAAAACACCATATTACATGCATTCTGAGTATTTAGGAAGCTCCCGGAAGCTGTAAAAAAAGTGGCACAAGATGCAAAAACCTGCCCTAGTTATCACTTAGACTGGGCGATAATTTCTGGCATTCCCAAAACGCTACAGGAAAACTGTATAGTACGTAACGAGCCAATCTTGCTGTACAGACATTTTTCAATCTCGTGCTCATGAGACTGAACTCTTGATTTGATATAAGCTGAGCTTGATTTCGATTCCAAGTTATCGCGATTTCAGTAATTCTAATTCGAACCTAGCTTGGAAAAGCTGTGGAGCTATAATTATAATTCAAATTATTCATAATAATAATAATTCAAAATAAACTGTGTACCGAACATTTTCATTCTACTCTAATTTGGAAAAAGTTGTGTCACTATAATTCTAATTCTTATCTAATTTGGAAAAAGCTGTGTAGCTATAATTCTAGTTCTAGTCTAATTCGAAATAAACTGTTTATCTATAATCGTAATTCTAATCAAACTTGAAAAAGCGTGTACCTACAATTCTAATTTTAACATAATTTGCAAAAAGCTGTGTAGCTATAGGGTTACCATACACGTCCTCTTTTAAGAAGATTTGTCCTCTTTTATGACTTTTTTGAAAGTGTCCCCGGGGGACGACCAAATGTCCTCTTTTTTGAGATCTTTGGTTGAATATAGGATCAAATTCGACTGAGATACAGTGAATCAGCACTGAAGTAACGTTCGGGTCGGTATTTCGGGAGCTGGGTTGGAAAGTTTGAAGTATTTTTCAGTGAACCGACCACGAAGTGTGTAAAATTTACCATTTTCTCAGGATTTTCCTCCGGTTTTGCTAGTCTCAAAATTTTGAAAAAGTGTCCTCTTTTCAGATTTCCAAAAGATGGTAACCCTATGTGTAGCTATAATTGTAAACATAGTCTAATTCGAAATAGACTGTGCACTGTGCAGGTATCATTCTAAATTGGGAAATCTGAAAATATTCTAACTGTCCTCCAACAGCTACTTACCATCTGGGCAAGACCGTCGGCATTCTTCAATGCTGTCAAAGTTGTTGGCGTTCGGCTCACAACCTCCAAACGTGAAAGGCTGACATTTGCCGGCATCCTTATTGAAGAAATAAGCGGTCTTCGCGGCCTCGCACGGGCCGACCTTTTTCGGCAGACTGCAAACTACAATTGAGAAGGATAATTGAAGACAGATTCAATCTTCTGTACGAAATTGGGGTGGAACCATCGGAAATAGTGGAGCTATTTGAGATTACTTTGCGATCGGCATCTGTGCAATCCACCCTTAATTGTGCAAAATAAATCCGAGCCATTGATCTCGTAACTATATGAATTGCCGATTTGGCAACCAGATATTTATAGATAATTCGAGTTGTCGCATCAGACCAGAGGTGGTCAGTAACGAAGTACTTCTACTTTTTGAAAGTACTCAAGTAGTTTTCCTCTACTTCTGGTACTTACTCAAGTAGATCTGATTTTATCTACTTCTACTTCGTAATATTTTGTGATCTACTTACCTATTTTTCGCTGTTTTCAGTTTGTCAAGTAGAAGTAGTTTAATCCCCAATACGAAAGATAGCCTGAGGAATTTCGGGGCTGTTTTCACGGAGTACCAACATTTAATATTCATAAAAGTCAAGTAAAGCCCAGTAATTTTGTTGCGCTTAGCGCACAGTAGTTCTGGAGTGACAAATATGTTTTCAGGAAAGTAACAGTGAATATAATTTAGGTACCGGATTGCTTGGTTTCGCTCACACCGCATTGTCGCCCAAATCAAATATTTCATCACAGTAAATATGGCCCACCATAACGTTTGAAACTACCGTTTTGTAATCTAGCAATTACCAATCATATCGTAATCTAGCAGCTCATTACATGTCTTGCTAATCTGGAAAATCCAGCTTTTTTAACGTTACACCTGTTTTACCAGATCACCTTTGAATCTTTATGGACAAAAGACATGAAGAATAGTTTTCGCTTTTTAGAAGTAGTTTTTGTATTTCACTTTCAATTGCGAGTATCATACTTTGAGCTCTAATTACTTGCAGTTCTTTTGTCTGCAGAACATACATGTTGAAGCATAGAAGCAAGTGTAGTAATGCCTCTATTTTCCGAAAATAAAGCTACACTAAATATAACTTTTACGTTAGACAATATTTGTTATTAACGTATACCACTATCGAAAAGTGATGAAACCGTATCCGATAAAACTTCTACGTGTTGCTCTTCGCCTAAACTGGGGGCCTTATAATGTGGGGTAGGGCGCCATGCCACGATACTCTCTAAAACGGGGTCTTCTAGTAAACAAAGGGTTAGTATCACATTTTCATATCAATAATATAATTTGCATCCCATTATGCGAAAAAATGCTTATTCTGTCGAAAATTCATACCTCCTGGGATGCATCAATACGAATCAAGCTCTCTGCATCTTCCGCATAGCTCAATTCGCAGCTTTTGACAGTCCATGCGAACGAATTAAGACTGTTTTCAAAACTACTTATTTACTTGAGTAGATTTAAAGTCAGTCAATTCTACTTCTACTTCAAGTAGTTTTAGGTGGCTAATTGAAAAAGTACTTATACTCGTACTTGAGCAGATTTTTTTCGTGGCTACTTCTAATTCTACTTGAGTAGCTTTCATGACTACTTTGACCACCTCTGCATCAGACTAATTAGTGCGAAATACCGGTATTTAATTCGAATCTAATTTGTGAAATGTTTCTACGCTCTAATTTTAATTCCGATCTAGTTTTCCTGATAATGCTATATAGGAGAACTGAATCGTGCGGTACAAGACAACGCATTTACTATAGTTCTTACGAGAATGATTTCTTATTTGTTTTGTTGTATTCCTTTATGATTCGGAAATCGATTCAATTTCCAAGTTTGTTTGTGAATACAATACTTCCAATTCTATATTAGAACCCTCGAAATCGTCGTCGGTCCAACAGTTATCTCACGTAGTTTAGATCATTGTTCGGGAATGGATGCTCTGGTGATGATGAACACCGACCGTAAAATTGATGCATTAAGAGGTAGTCTTGGTTTAAGACATTTTGGTCCGTCTATCACCGGGGTCCGAAGACCTTTCGTCAAAGGAGCCATATGTATCCTATATTTTCAATTGTCATGGCCGAAAAAACATGTTTTAAATAAGGGTCATGTTTTAAACATGTTTGTTTTAAATTGATTTGTTTTTTAGTTCCCGCGATCGGTTGCTATTTATTCGCCCAGTTGATACGATGATTTCACACACAAAGGCGATGCAAACATACCCTAAACTACTTTCCACTCTACGTAATCGAAAGAAGGAATCTTGAAAAGCTCAAACTAATTCTAGCTCTCCAAGTTTGATCAATTGATCATACCGTTTCGGCATTTTCTCTGGCAGTCCGCCAGATTTTCGAATCTGTTGTTATTACCCCCGCAGCCCCTGTACAGGAACGGTCTGCAAACCGCTTCTCCTGAGTCGTAATAGTAACTCGGGGTAAATTTACATTCGCACCCGGCCTGGCACGAGCCTTCTTCCATCTCTTCGAAACAAGCTGAAAGGGAAACAGTACGATTGAAATGAGGCCATCAGTGCCTAATCAGTATCAGGTTAATGATATTTTCATCATTTCAAAACCCCACAAGACTGCGACATAATATGATAGGAAGGTGTTGCAACGACTTGGAGTAGTCTCTGAATTCTGACACCAACTCGGGCCTAGACGATGTAAATAACAGTCATGCGCACTGGATAAAAAGAAATAAGAGTGCCATAAAACGACTAGTGATGAGGCGTGTGTCGATAGACGAAGGTAATATGTCAGATCGAGGTTAATCGACACTAGATCCCTTCATTGTGTTAAATTAATCTGATCGTTAGGTTATGGCACGATAAACAGTACTTGGTTCGTTTTAATACAATATGAGTGACTATGATGAAACAAAGTCGATCCAACCATTCATAGGCGCCGAGTTACGGGGTGGCGGCCACCCCATATAGTAGGATTAAACGCCCGCCATCTGCGATTTTAAATCATCAGCTCTGTCAATTAGCGAGTTCGTGGTAGCGCGTAAATACCAACTATTTACCATTAACCATTACGCGCGCGAATAATTGAATACGCAGCTTCGTCGGCGACGACGAACTAGTGCTTAAAACACTCCAATAAATTGTAATCAGTGATTACTGATTAATCGTAATCAGACAATCGAATCAGCCTCGTTTACGACGTCGATTTCGACACGCTTGCGCTGAGAAACACCATCTTCTCTCTCGACCAGACGAGCGAATTCACGTTCTCCTTCTTTTAATGAAATTGTATTTGTGAATTGTGACCATATTCGTTTGCAAAATAATTCTTGAGTTAGTTCCGTGATAGTCTCTTTAATTGGAGGCTTGGAGCGCGAAATAGGACAGTGTGTTTGTGCATGCCTACGAATTGAAAGTCATTCATGCGCAAAGTGCGCATCTTCATTACTCTAACAAGGCTTTGGGAAATGCAACAATGCAGCTCAAACGTCGTTATAATGTACAAACAATTGTCGCGATGTCAGACTTGGAACCCCATTGTGCTCTACGCAAGTTGAGGAATTACTGATTAGATGCGCGCTTTCTCGTTTGCTATCATCTGTAGGCTACTAATTCTTGTCTGCTTTATACACTCGTATTCCCTCGGCGTCACTTGTCACTGTTTGATTTGCTATTAATGCTGCGCATTGTGCAGTGAGCGGCGTGGAATTACGTTGTCAAATATTGATGCAACACGAGGTTCTCGGTGGAGCAAATTTTGAATTTATTCGATTAGTTTGAACGGGAACCTTCTATGTTCCAATAAACTTCGTTGCTGGGCGGACTGTATCGAGCGCAACCATATCGCGGATCGAATTTCAAATCTTTGGGATATGTATTTCTATTGATAAGGTCGGGGCATGCGCCCATATTGCTCTCACTGCAATAACACGTGGATAATTAAAAGCGCACCATTTTACGATCAAATTCGACTGGCTGATCGGGGCCTGCGTAGACTGTAGGCCCCGGGCTGATATATCTTGCGCGTTGTCGGCATTAAAACTCCAGGTGCGTAGCCAATGACTTTCTCATTTATAACTAGAAATCCCGTCCTTTTGAAATGCCAATTCACTAATTCGTATTATCGATGCTGCGTGCTGCAAATTAGCGAGAATCATTAATTTGTATGCGAAATGGATCATCGATATCTCATGTGCACTATCGGCGGTGGTTTGATTTAGCGCTTCCGCATGCAGGCCTGCTACCGTCCGCAGGAACACTTTCACCAAACAGTAACCAACTCTGAGTGTAATATTGTTTGTTTTTATGTATCTTTTTGATTAAAACTTATGACCACGTCTGAACAAATTGCGCTCGTTGCCATTGCCGAATCTGGGTATTTAGGTATGACTAGCGGTCTAGCCAGGGTTGCAATGACTCGAGTCATGACTCGACTCGAGTCAGACTCGAGTCGCGATTTTTTGGTGACTCGACTTGACTCGGGTCATTTTCTTAAAAATGAAAAATGACTCGACTCGAGTCAATTTGTGTATTGACTCGACTTGTACTCGAGTCATTGCGTATGACTCGGACCAAGTCATATGACTCGAGACTGAGTCCAGCAAGACAGGCATTTCATTGTAATTTCGAAGAATAGTAAAGTTATCACACTATTGTTATTTCGTCTATCAGTACTGGTACTTGAAATGCTACCAAAAATTGTTAAAACTGAGAAAAATCAGTATATTATGAATGCGAAGCTATCGATATCACCGAGCAAAGCTGTAAAAAGTGGGTTTCACATGACATTGCCTCGAAACTGATCAGTCAACACAATGACTTGGACTCGGACTCGAGTCAAAACACTATGACTCGGACTCGACACTCTACTCCGTGACTTGGAATCGGACTTGACTCGGTGGTGAAATGAAAATGACTCGACTTGACTCGATAGTCAAAACTATAAAAGTGAGATTGACTTGTGACTCGGAACCTCATGACTTGGTTACAACCCTGGGTCTAGCGCACCCTGTAATTGTAATTATTGCAGGTTTGCGGTATGTCTGCAATTTCGTTATCAGCGCAGCCTTGCCGCCCGTTTGTACAGTCCGACAAAATTGATCACTACTATGTACTTCGCACAGCGTACTGATGCTGATTTCAGTAAACTAACGATCCTTATTAGATGTACAAATTCGACCTCATCGTTGGAAACGCACCCTGTAATTGTAATTATTGCAGGTTTGCGGCATGTCTGCAATTTCGTTATCAGCGCAGCCTTGCCGCCCGTTTGTACAGTCCGACAAAATTGATCACTACTATGTACTTCGCACAGCGTACTGATGCTGATTTCAGCAAACTAACGATCCTTATTAGATGTACAAATTCGACCTCATCGTTGGAAACGCACCCTGTAATTGTAATTATTGCAGGTTTGCGGCATGTCTGCAATTTCGTTATCAGCGCAGCCTTGCCGCCCGTTTGTACAGTCCGACAAAATTGATCACTACTGTGTACTTCGCACAGCGTACTGATGCTGATTTCAGCAAACTAACGATCCTTATTAGATGTACAAATTCGACCTCATCGTTAGAAACGCAGATTTCATCGCGCGCTCTGAGAGACACCATCTCCTATCGCGATTTGACGGCCCAATATACGTTCACCTTCTACACATTAAAGTGCATTATTTGCATGGATGAGGGCCGCAAGCCGCGTTTAGAATATTTTGTGAACCATTTTTGTGATAAATATTCTCGGAGCGCAAAGTTGAACGGTGTTTTATTGTGCGTGACTGCTAGTTGGAATTTATTCCAGTGCCCATAATATTAATCCAATTATGCTTTGCGAACGTAAATCGGGAAATGCAGCAATGCAGTCAAAATCGATGTTTTAATCAGCAACCAATTGTCGCGATGGGAGCTACTCAATACTAAGTAATTACTAGGGCAAGTTTTTGCAACTTTTTTTTACAGCTTCCGGCAGCTTCCTAAATACTCGTAAGATATATAAAATGCTGTTTTAAGCTGTTTGAAGGAATCTTATGGTGCAACTTTTTGCAACTTTTGTCCATTTTTTCATGCAACTTTTTGCAACATTTTGCAACTTTCTCGATTTTTCATGAAAGTATTTTCGATTTCGGTGAAATACACGACCAAATTCGACTGAAACACCGTAAATCAGCACCGAAGTAATGCTTTTACATGTATTTCGGGAGCTGAGCCGGAAAATTGACCTTTTTTTTAGTCAACCTAGCAAAATGTGGTCAAAATGCAACTTCTGCAACTTTGTTCAAATTAAAAAAATAAATGCAACTTTCTCAGGTTTTTAGTGCAACAACAACTTGCCCTAGTAATTACTGATTGGCCGCGCGCGTTTGTAATCATCATTCTTGTCTGTTTTTTCGTGTTCCAGAATTGTCGCGCCGTGTTACTGCTCAGTCCAGCCACGAACGATGAGTGCGCGGCAATCAATGACCTAATTTCGTAATCATCTCAGCCGGAGATCGCGTTGCATTGTGCGATGCGATATGCGTGCACAGACGAATCTCGCTAATTTGTCGCGGCCCCGCGTAACACTGATAATACGACTTGTTGAATTGCAACTGAATATTAGCGTCGGAATGGTCATTTCAAAAGGACGGGATTTTTTGTTTCAAAAGGAGGGGGTTTCAACGCCCCCTGGCTACGCGCCTGCCGCCACCCCATGCAAAAATAACAGCCGGCGCCTATTTATCCATTAACAATCGACAATGTACTCATATAAGGCCGCGTCTGCCTTGTATTTTGCTTCCGTAAAATAGCGTCTGTCTAAAACGGAATGACATGGGAAGGTTTTCTGCATATAGCTGAAAGCTTTTCGCTTCTCAGTTCGTACTGCTTCGTGGAGTACGTTTATCCGGTGAAAACAGCCTTTCAGCCCTCGACGAATTACTGTATTATTTTAACCTATATGTGTGTTTTACTCTACAATATAGAAAATACTAATTCTTGAATGGTTTGGTATCGAAACAGTACGATTCAATACAACTTGAAAGTATAACTAACGCGCGTTTTATGTGAGCAGTGCTGATTTCTGCCGTACAGCGAAGCTGCAAACATAGCAGATTAGCGGCATTTTCAATGATTTAGAACCAATTGATTTTCCGCTGAATTCGGAGCGGAGCGAAACTTTCCGCGCAGTCGACTGTACTGTACGACGTACGTGCGGTACAGATAATACATGGAGTTCGGGTCTCAATACAAAACTATAACATACCGCCAAAGTCCGTAAATATAGAAGCATTGAACGGTCAATTTGATACCCAACTACTGATCAATTAAAATGAAAAACATATAATGTAGATTGTAGATTAGGAACCTATAAATCAGGGGTGTCAAACTCAATTCATGCCAAAATGATACGTTCAAATTCATTGCTACGTTTTACAGTGCAATGTTTCATTATTAACAAGCCTGTACATTGTACACTGTACATCAGTGGTTCTTAACATCGCCTCCAGCGCCCCCCGAGGGGCGCTGGCGATTTTGAAGGGGGCGGAAACGCTCGGGGGGCGATATGGGGGTGCTGAAGAAAAATGCTTTAGATGATGTGGTAGTAGGATATATTCTTAATGAGTATTCCGAACAAATTAACATTCCACAAAACATGTCAAGCCCCGAAATTTTTGGTCGCGCTACGCGACGTTTCCTGTTTACCTATATGTAGTGGGTTATTATAATTCATATACAACGAATTGCGCGCACTTTAGAACACCAATTTCCCGTTACTTAAAACACTGCCGTCACACTTGCTAGGGTTATTTTCAACAAAATGTTTCAAATTAGGTAATATATCCCTCAGCGCACAGCGAGTGAACATCGAAGAAGGAGGCACTGTATATCACTTTTGATTGAGAGTGAAAACCCTTGTACATAAAATTAGTTTTGACGCTTTGTGCGCGAAATGAATAACTAAATATACTTGTATTTGAGAGCTATAAAATCAAATCGTCAGAATATTTCGTCATCGTATCAAAAAGGATGATACTATCTCGTGTTGTGGCCCACAATCTCACATGAACGTTATATAAGCTAAGTTGATTTGTTTGGAATACATTCATGGTAAAATTAATAACTGGGTACTGTAGTAAATTCAATGTGAGCAGATATATGCATCCAATTCTCAGTTGACTTACTTATAGTTACACAAAGCACTAAGACAAAATCCAATACAACCTTGATTTGAACCTGAATATGCCACAGACAATTATTATATGGTTTATTATAGTCGAATGGTCCTCGAGCGCGATTAAAGCGCGAAATACTTCCAATACCAAAGTCCCAAAAAGACCGACTGAACTTTGACCTCTTGCCAAGACCGAAACTGCTGCAACCCAAATCCCCAATCGGTTAGCTCGGAGGATGCCCTAAATTATTTCGGTGAATGAACATAAATTAAACATCATGTTTTTACGACTCCCCACGATGCACGTAGACATATTAAGTTCCGGTGAATATGGGACTCCGAGAAATATGTCAAAAAGATCGTCAGCGAGAAAACCTTAGCTGAAGAGGATTGCCCTTGTGTTGAGCGTGAACTTCGATACATATATAAGTCTAATCGTCCGTAGGTGCTTAAATCGCTCGTGCCGCATTATCATGTCGTCGCAATCTGCACCCCCAGGGACAAATGACAGTCCTTACAATATGTGGAGGGGGGCGCTGGAGGAAAAAAGGTTAAGAACACTGCTGTACATGTACAATTGTACAGTGTACCTGTACAGTTTTCATAATACTACGGATCACGGGGACTCCATTCTAGCAATGTTATTCAATATTCACAAACAGAGGAATTGACATAAGTACATTGATTTGTCGACTACATTTATAATTCCCTTAAACAGTGGCTGTAATATACGGTGTCATGACGATTTGGGTTGGCATAACTCTACGAATTTCTGTACTACACATCGGGTACGTTAAAGAAATTCATAGAAATATGAATGTGCTTTGAAAGAATCACATTTGATGGATATATAACCAAATGGCTTGTGAGGCTGGAGAGACTTTGAGTAAGATGTTATATAGCATGGACACGAATGTTTGTTTGGTATTCCTTGAGCAATGCGTTGCTCACGTACAGCGCTTTCGTCATTTTCAATTCACTACCGAGTCAAATCCGAGTCCAAGTCAGCGAACAGAGGGTCGAGTCATTGTGTTGACTGCTCAGTTTCCAGTTCAGGTCTTGTTAAATCCACTTTTTATAACTCTGATTGCTGATATCGAATGGATCGCATTTATAATATACTAGTTTTCCTTGCTTTTAGCAGTTTCTGGTCGCATTTTCAAGTACTAGTACCAATAGACGAAATCCCAAAAGTGAGTTGAGTTTACTTTACTATCCTTCGAAATAACAATGAAATGTCGGTCTAGGCCGTCTGAGTCTCGAGTCACATGACTTGGTTCGAGTCATGCGCAATGACTCGAGTTCAAGTCGAGTCAATACACAGATTGACTCGAGTCGAATCGAGTCATTTCCGAATTTTGAGAAAATGACTCGAGTCAAGTCGAGTCATCAGAAAATCGTGACTCGAGTCATTACAATCCTGGTGAACATGCCTTGATAAATTATTCCTTTGTGAGTATTTCTTAATAAAAATCTCTAATTTTTTATAGACAAGTGCTTAATAGCAAAATATTTTTTACATTTTCTCAGCATTGCTCCGCGGGCCGGATGAAATGTTTGACACCACTTCCGTAAACAGTTGCACAATCAGGGCCGTGCCGACTTGCGCTGTGGCCCAGCAGCGTACCATATCGATATTGGGTTCGCTGAAAACACGGATTTCCGTCCAATATAAGTCTACGTATTCGGGGTCAATAGCTACAAATGGACAAGAACGCCGCATGCGTCCGCGACTTGAAAGTGTCACCCGGGCACTCTTTTGTTGGAGTTCGTAATAGGGCGAAGCGGATCGACAAATTTTCTGGTCCTACTCCGATCCTGTTCTTTAAAGCTCTAATCCGACTCCGGTCAGACTCCTAGGCCGTATTCTAGAAATGACCGTGATCCGGTGCGAAAAAATCCGATAATATAATGATTATCTACTCACATGATGGTATCGAATATTGATTGCAACAATGGAAACATGAAATTAAAAACTCAAAGACCAAACCCAACCCTTATCTGAAGTAATTATGCCAACTTGGACTTAACATGTGGTTTATTTCCATGAACGTCTCGCTTGCCGTATCAGAAAAAGTACCGATCCGGCTCCGTTCAAAAATCCAGCCGGATATCCAATCCGGCTCCAGTCCATGCTCCGCCCTAGTTCCTATGTCAGTGGTTCTCAACCTTTTTTTCGCGGACCCCTTTGAACAATTACGGACCACGCGAACCCCGCAAGTTTTAATTCAAATTTACCTCAATTATCAGGCAACCGTTATCGGTTTTGAACACAGTAACTGTAGGTTAGTGATATCAATCAGCAACAAAATGCCCTTTCTTGAAAATAACACCACACTATTTTATGTAGAAATTGGGAAGACTTGCGTTATTTCAAAGCGAATGCTGTAGCTACATTTCTTGAAATACGCTGTCGTATCTTGAAAATCCGCACCGTCGTGTCATTTACACAAACATAGGCGGTGCAAAATGTAATAGTAACGCGTAAAGCTTCCAAAGACACCTTTGCGTAAGATTTCAACATATATATGGCACCAAAATTGAAAAACATATTTTTAATAAACATAAAACGTCCAGTCAAGTCATTTCTATCTATAGCAGCTCATCTTGAAGTTATTCTGGAACAGCTGTTATGTATATCATAGGAGAAAATGAATTTTTGCAAACAAATTTTTTCCAAAACCACAACAAAACATCTCTTAACAGCAATATGTTTGTATCAATGGGCAATTGGAAATTTGGCAATTAAAATGAGTTTTCACAGTAGACTATTTTATCTCAGACGGTCATTCTGTTCATGTGAGTCCTGAAGTTTCAGCAGTTATATGAAGCGATACTTCCTCGTGATTTCTATAATTAAAAATATACCAATTAGGTTATAACCAATGTCCTATATATATTACCATTTCTATCCAAACCCTCTCTAGTCGTGTATTGCTAATGCTATAGTAACTTATCACTGTATCAGTTATCACTGTATTTTGACTTGGAATCAATGTCAATTGCCAAACTCTTGTATGTTTGCAATGTTATTATTATTCTCGCCACATTTGAAATACGGCGTCAAAGTTAATGTCAATGTGTTATCGTTTCGTCGCTGTGACGACAAAATCGACATTCAGCGCGAACTGAAGCGTATTTCTCAACAATATTGCACTGTAGTTTCGGTCGGTACTATTGTGCTATGCTATTATGTACGTTGCGTTGCTGCAAAAGTGAATACGGTGTTAAATTATGGCAGTATATTGAGTTAATTTCAAAGGGCGTTTGATGCTTGTCCATTCCAAGTTATCATTTTTTTAGTTTTTATTACGTGTGTAATGTGTATGTTGTGTATGCTTCCTCTTTACATCGCCTAAGCCCGGGTGGGTGTCTGATCTCACAGACTACTCCAGTTCGTTTCGACACCTCCCTATCTTTTCATTGTATCGCAATCTCGTGGTGTATTGATCTAATAAAATTGTTAATAATAATAAACTGAACTTGAATTTCAATCTCATAGTGACGCCAACAACATCAATCCTAGATCTACAAATGCCCCTATATTCCCATTGCCTTATAGATACCCTAAAAGTTATAGTAGCATAGGTCAAACTAAACTAGTACAATTCGTTATCGCGGCATGTAGGCAGAAAACGTAATGAATGTTAATATCAACTTACCGCTGGGCTTCACTTTGTTGAAAATACACGTCGCCGGGTTGAACAGCAAGGCTGATAAAGCTAATGCGCCCAACATGATGGGCTGCTTCTGCGACATCACGACCAGCTAAGGATGGAGGCCTGCGACAAGCGTCAAGTTCTAAGTATTTAATAACAAGACGCCCTTGACTAGAAATGCATTGAAACTGAGATTATTGATGACTGAAAACTTTAAAGGGTTCCCTAATAATAGATGCGAGATCATGTTAAGCCATCATACGGAAAAATAGCCTGAGGCGTTTCAATAAGCCAAATCAATTTCTCACCAAAGGCGACCTTAAATCGAATCTCATTATGACGAATGACTGCGATACGCGTACGAGAGACCATACGTAACTATCAACTACAATTACAACTTCCCTAGGCACTTGCCGGAAATCGTCACACACGGACACTCCGCACGGTACTGGTCCGGCCAAACCAAAACAAACGATGACGTCTTGATATACGATATTGGTGATGCTAAGATTAGCAACCTTCGCAGCGAGCAAGCGTGATCGAGTGCTGGAATGGTATTTGGCTACAGGCTACAGCGAATTCGGTATTATAGGCTACATGGGACAATAATCATTACGGTCGAAGACAAACTGTGCCTCGTAGGTGTCATCTCATAGTAGCCTTACTCGGGAAAAGCCGAGTTCGATTTTCAACTACAAACATCTCAGTTCCATTCATCCTCTCTATTTGAGCTTTCCGGAATCTGATTAGTATTTCAGTATCTGCAAAAACTTGGACATTGAATTGAATTAAAACACAAATCAAGGTATGTTCATATCAGATCAGAGTTCACACCGGGATTAGATTAGACTTAAATTGAGAGCACGGAAAATTTTTACAAAATAGATCATAATTAAACTATGTATTTCGCAGAAAGCAGTTCATTAATAGGCCTACTATATTGTCCTGGTTCTGATTAATGACTAACAGTACAGTTTTCAAGGATTGCTGCGAAGTAGGCCTATACTTCAATGATACTAACTAAAACATTGTCCTTGTGAACCCTGCAATCCTCAATGGCTCATTTTCTAAGCTAGTAAGCGAATCGTTGCACCCAACACCCTGCAGTAGCGTTTCTATGACCCTAAACTCATTCGCATTAGACGCTACGTGATGTTCGACTGGTGTACCCTCGCACTAAACAACTGTGGTGTTTTGAAGGTAAGAAAGATAAATATACGAAAAACCAGTGAGCAGTATTATTTATCATTTCGCGGTAATTCTACATCGATACTAAATCGCACCCCACGGCAATGTGACAGTGTCCATGTTGCAAATATAACATTCACCGAAACTGCGATAAACTGTAGGGGTATATATATCTCAAAGCGATTGCAAATTATTATTAATCGACAGTTACGATACTATATTTATACGCGGGGAATAAAATAGACTAGTCGCTGAAATGTTGAATATGAGGGAACAATTTTCGTATCAGCGCGACATATGGGAAAGGTACCAATAAGCTATTTTGTCATTATCTTCTCGTGTTACCTACATATACGATTTGTAATATTTGCAGTCTGCTAGTAACAAAGTATCTATGAATTGTGATACAAAAAGTTTACGATGCACTTCAAGGTTACCTTGTTGCGAGTGCAAGGCAAAAATTTAGAATAATGTATGTCGGTCCGGAATTGGGTTGCATTCAAAACAAAAATCTATTTTTGAAAAACATCCTTAAAATATGGCCCATTGGCCCGATTTAAAACACGTTTTTATTGTGTTTTTTATTTATTTATTTTTGAGTCAGGAGCTCAAGGACATTGTGACGTAGCAATGGATCGACATTGACAATTGAAGATACAGGGTAAATAGGGTTGCTCGATGAAAAAGGCTTCCGACCCCGTCTTAAACGGACCGAAGATATCTCTGACCAGGACTACATCGCAGCATCATCATCAGAACATCCTTTTCGAACCAATGATATATGTGCGCTATAACGGCTGAATGAAGATTTCGACGGTTCCAACCAGTGTTGCCAACCTCGCGGTTTTCCCGCGAATTTGGGCTTGTCGT
Organism: Botryllus schlosseri; assembly: GCF_051294905.1. Lineage (NCBI taxonomy): Eukaryota > Metazoa > Chordata > Ascidiacea > Stolidobranchia > Styelidae > Botryllus > Botryllus schlosseri. The sequence continues at coordinate 26,478,816 of NC_137242.1, read as the reverse complement.
TTTCGCGATTCGCGGTTTATTTTCAGGAGTCGCGGGTTGCTTGTTTTTGGGCTTGTTTGATTTTTTATCAAACATGTATGGTGAGCCTGTTAACAAGTTGTATTTGCAGTTTTTGACACCAATCTTGCAACAATTCAACAAAATCAACAAGCTTTTTCAGTCCGAATCTGGAGATCATCTAAAAATACAGGATTATCTGTTACTATTCTTTCGCTCGTTGGTGTCAAGGTTTGTGATACCCTCGTACAAAATGTTTGCTGTACCGACTTTAAACCGACGAAATGCATGCTGGAGCGGTTTAATGAAAGCATGTTTCACGACACTGTGGATGTTGGACAGGAAAATGACATCTTTTAACATGTTAGGCCTATATCTGAGTGAATTGTATTGTAAATACAATGTTTTGCATTCTAAAAATTGTTGCTTGTTTTTGGGCTTGTCTCGGCTGAAAATTCGCTTGTTTTGGGCTTGTGGCTTGTGGCCTGTGGCAACACTGGTTCCAACCATTCCATATCGTATACGTCGCCTATATCGGGGGCATGACTATACAACGTTTGAAAAAAACGCAATTTCATTTTTATAAAAAGGCATTTTTAAACACTCTTTAAAACACATTTTAAACGAAGTGTTTTGAAACGACTTATGTTTTAAAATCAACCCTAAATGTAACGGCCCGGATAGAGTGGCTAATACAAAACAAGCATTCATGACATCCATGAAATGAATCCTTGAAAATCGAGTTAAAATACAACTCAATGATGATCAATAAGCGTAATCACTATTCAAGCAGCACGGGGTCTATTTGGCTTTACTGAATGCCCGTCTAATGTAGGGAGATAAACTGCTAATATATAGACTAAAGTACATTCATTCCAGTACATAAATATGTATAAGCGCAATATATGCTGCTAACATGAATAGGCGACTAGCAATACAGTATTCACGACAAAAGATTTCGAAATTCAATATTGTACTGAGCAGACTAAATATATCATACAACTATAATTTCCAAAACGAAAAATTGAATAATGTATTCTTATCGAAATGAACCCGACATATTTTCAACGGACACTCGTCACGGGAGCCGAGAAGATTCTCGTTTATTTCAATATGAATATATTGAAGTTCTGTATCTGCAAGAAATTATTCAAAACGAAACATATTGGTAACGTTACAATTTCTACAAGATACACTCAAGACCTAAAATAAATGCATGTTGCGACAGTGGGAGCTACATGCAATCGAAATTTGGAATTATTTTCATTGAAAAGCAGGTCAATTTTTCGGAAATTTCCCACATTTGGTTACTGTGACAAGACTTGGACAACTAGAATATTTTCAGATTTACCAAAATATTATATAAATATAGTTTCACAGTTTTATTTTCAAAAAAGATTATAATTAGAATAACCGTATTCGCGAAAACTTTTAAATTGAACCAAGTTGAGTTCATATCAAACTAGAGTTAGTTCTTATAAGCATGAGAACAGACATTAGTCAAAAGTCTGTACAGCGAGCTTGGCTCGTTACGCATTATACTGTTCTCCTGTAGCATTTTCAGGAAACCCAGAAATTGGATTAGTATTAAAACGAGAGTCATGGAAACATTTCACTAATTAGATTAGAATTAGATATTACCACCATTTCGCTCCAATTATTGTACTTAGACAATGTATTTATCTGGTTGTCCAGGTCTGCAATCTCCGGCAAATCCCAGTTACCACAAGATAGGTCAAGCACGTGACAGCTCTTCCACGGTGCTGCAATTACTAATGTAAGCCTCAAGAATGGAACCATGTCGACAAGTTGCACATTGTAAATCGAATCAAATCGCAAGCCAGATCTATACAAAGAAGGGCATGGGGTAGTCGCAGTTAGCACATATCCACCACATTGCTACGAATGACAGCCATAATGTGCACGAGCCCGGATGTACGAGTTCATAGAAATCCGCCGCTGCAATGTGATATGTAGTCATCTGCGTGGACTGTGTTTATCACGGGGTGTCATGGTGCCAATACAAGTCACGCGATGACAGCGTACAGTAACAAGCCTTGATAAGGAGATACGCGTCTTTTATGCGATCACAGAGAATATGATGCCAGTTCTACATCACATTAATGATATCTGTTTATAGTTTTTCGACTGTAACTATGTCATACTCTACTTTGTGACAATGCTGTGTGTTGATGGCGACTTCACAGATTTGTCATTTCCAGTAACATGCATAGCTTTGTACTACATGTTTTCGTATGCTGCGATACAACCCATCGAGTTTTCAAGGAGTTCCATTGTGGAAAATAGTATCGAAACTATAATTCTCGTTGATAAATTTACTCTTAGTGGTAAGAATCTTTTAATTCCATTATTCGTCATCATCTCTCTCTAATTGACTCGAATCGCATTAATCCGAATCTTGAGTACTCGAATCATCGTACCCCGAGCTTCTCACAACACGCCCAGCAAGTGACGCTTACCAAGGAGATGCAATTATGTACTAGATTTCACAGTGCGTATCAATTCAAGGGTGAAGAGTAGAAGGGAATAAACACGTATTGATTTGACATCACCCTACTTCAGGTTCGCACTTCTTGCATATTGCACTTGGGGAGGAAGAGTGGATTTCGATCGATTTTTATAGTCAGTAAGAGCGAGCAAAATAAAGGATAGTGGACATCAGCGTGTCATTACGCGGGTTACATTAATTTTACGGGGAACTATTGCAATGCCATCAAGTACTATTTCGAATCATTAGGGCCCCTACTTCCCAGTATAACGAGTTTAACACTTCCAAACCCTCATTTACTTCAACTTCAATGGTCCTTTTTGTGTAAAACACAGGAAAGACGATTGAGCATGGATCAGTTCGATTGCTGTAGCTACACTCTTACACTGTGATTTTACACCCAAATGGTGGTAGGCCTATGCAGAATCAGAGCCTTATAGATCAGAATTATACCGCGGCGTAAATCAAACACAACATTTCAATCCAAATGATGCTTGACAAACTAAAACAAGCACAGGATGTAGGATTTATTACAATGCTTTGCAGCACGAATCAATCACAGCCGTCTCTAGTATTACAGTTGGTTTCAATATTGCCCTTTCACGGACCCCAGTTTAAGAACCCCTTCAGTGTGTAGCTCTTACTGATAGAAATAAATGAGAATGTAGTTTTTCCCGTTGGTAAATTGAAGGTTCGATCAGATATTTTTCAAGAAATTTGGCTGCTAATTGTTGCAATGTACATTGTGAAGGGATTTCTACCAGAAGCGTCATTAGTTGTATCAAATTATGTAGCAAAATGTACGCTTTGAACACTACTAAAACTATCTGCGCGCAGGCTACCACGTTTATATGAAATATCTGGTGTCGTTAACCAGCCTTTAACCAGATTTCCGCTTGATATGTCACCCCCTCCTGAATCTTATAGGCTTTTGACTTGCGGCCCGGAGTCGCTACCATGTCGTTGTGCTGATGATAGTACAATTTCCTAGTCAGTTATCAGCGCTTTATGGCGCCATAATTGAGCCAGCGTGTCGAGGCATGGCCGCATTTGAATTGTCATCTCAACTGCTTCCATACAGCGACCGGTGTCCAAGTGTCGGAATTGCCCACTCTGTTATTGAAGACAATAAAACCAAGATTAGATTATAGCAATGAATTAGTTTACAGCAATAGGCTTTATAAATGGCAATTTAATTGTAGACTTTAGAGTACGTACAACAATTATTAGCGTAATTAGAGAAATTAGAACAAAATGCCGGTAATCTAATTTTAATCTAATTTGTGAAATGTGTCTATGCTCTCATTTTAATTACAACCTATTTCTGGTTTTCCTGAAAATGCTACAGGATAACTGTATCGTGCGAAACAAGCCAAAAATGGCGAACAGACATTCGCCATTCTACTGGTTATGAGAATTAACTCGTTATTGGATATATGAACAGAACTTGGTTTTTTGTTGTATGTCCTTTTAATTCCAAATTTCATTCAATTTCTACGTTTTCGCGAATTCAGTATTTTCAATTCTCACCTAACTTGAAAAAATTGTCCAACCACGCTTCAATAAAAGTGATTTGCTCAACTTATCCGAGCAATTTGATCGACTTTTATGTGGTACGAGTTTAATGGCACTATATCAACTCCACTCAAAAGATCCCGCAGCCAAAAGCAAATATTCGGGAATTACTGATCTATATTCGGCTATTGGTGTTTTTCGTGGTAACGTTTGTACTCGTGTCAGATATAGCCTACCTAGCACACCCACAAACTACTAAAAGTGATACTTAGAGATAGCCCGCAACATTGTATACATCTACTTTATCGTAGTACACTCAAGTGGATTACACCTACTTGCAATACTTAATCGATTGGTTACATCATTAGACTACTTTCAATTCTGCTCAAGGCAAAACTATTTACTTTTTGATTTTGTAAAGTAGAAAGTAGTTTACGGGTATGTTTGCATGTGTAAAATTTTATTAGCATTTGGACGAAATAGCCCACGCATGACTGCATAGTGCATATTAATTTATTTTCGAAAATCACACCTATTAGTCGGGTGGTTCCCAACGTGGGTGATATCAAATCAGATTTTTCTTCTCATAATCATAAGAATAGCAAATGTCTGTACAGCAAGCTTGAGTCATTTAGCGCGACACAATTCTCCTGCAGCATTTTCAGGATAACCAGAAATTAGATTCGAATTCGAATTAGCGCTAAGAAACATTTCAAAAACTGGATCAGAACTAGATGATCGTAATTTTACTCTAATCTATCTAGCGGTCCAAGTCTGATAATCAGCTTACACATACCTGCGTGAATTCCCATTTCTGTGCGGCCGGCACTGATCCGTGCGGGTAAATGCACGATTTCGTTACAATATTCGACCCACTCGGCTCTAGACACAGTTCTTTAACGAAGTCTTGTCGTATTTCTCCTTGCCGTGTGAGCATGTAATCCTGGAATAGAAACCATCGATCAATACCGGGGTTACTCAACTATTATATTAAGCAAAGGCCCAGTTACAAAAGTTTAAAATTTGCATGTCCGTTACGACTCTCATGAATCTACATTCTACAGTCGCACAAATGTAATCAGGTATAACTATCAGTGATGAGCGGATAGTGCTTTTCGAGACTCCGAATTCCTCCGACAACTTTAGTGTCTGAGGAACATTCCCTCCGACTCCGTAGAGCTCAATCCCAGACTCCGAGATACTCCGATGAATCTCGTCAAGTATCCGAAACAGTGGCAAGCATGGTACATGGTACACATGGTACAACATGGTACATGTGATCATATGGTTGGCCTCATAGTATTGTTTACTCTCCAGTCCAGGGCCGTAACAGCACTTCGCCAGCCCCCCCCAAAACTTTGGTCGTGGGCCCCCCATAGGGTTATAAACCGAACTTCTGGGGGGCGAAGCCCCCCAGACCCCCCTCCGGCGATGCCCTGTTCACCGCTATTTATGATATACGTTGGCTGTTTGTGTACTGAATCTGCTTTTGTCGCCTAAGCGCGCGAAGCGCGCGAAATTTCTAGTATTAATGACTGAATCGGTCAGTATGATCGGGAATTGCATATATATTGTCATCAATTTTTATCTTCTCTCAGCTCACGTAATCAGATTTGCCGGTAGAGCTGAGTGAGGTGTGTTTGAAAAGGTAGGAACACTCAATAATAATTGAACATCTTCGGGCGTATACTCGTTGGTAGGAACGAAACAGCACCTCGTCAGGCCCCCAAAAACGTGGGTCTTGGGCTTCCATAGGGTGATGAAACGACCCCTCCATCACGTTGTTCGCGTATGTCACGAAATCATCTGTACTATATTGTGAGCCAGCGCGAGGCGCGAAAATTTTCGATAATTTATGATAAAATCGGTCAATCAGATCGGCGATTGCATATGCTATCAATTTATTGTCCTCTCTACTCACGTAATTTGATTTACCGGTAGAGCTGAGTGAAGTGTCTTGAAATCGGGAGGGCCCGTAAATAATAATTAAACATCTTAGGGCGGGCGGACCCGTTGATATGACTTCGTTACATGATGTTATTTCGTAACTTCCAGTCTGCTATATCAAAAAATATAGACTCGCCCAAACGTAGGCTTCTAAACTAAGAAACGCACGCGATTTCAAATTGGTATTTCTTCACTGGCATAACATTTTTCCCAGCGGGATGGTATTTGTCTTGTGAGGTTCAGATTGCAAAGACAGGAACATTCGGCGCCAGTCATTTAGGCGCCTATGGACAATTAAACCTATATGTATTTTGTATATATAACGAAGTCTCTGGTTATGAAAGGGCATAGACCCTTTTTGCCAAGGTTTTCTCGCTGCCGATCGTTCTGGCACACCTCTTGGAGTCGCATGTTATGGCCTAAAACTTGATTGTATGTCTTGGTGAGTTGTGGCGCGGTAATGGCCCAATACCCAAAATAAAGATACACGGCTATACTCGAAATCGCGCGCTGCGCTTGCATAAATAAAAATAAAATACTCTATGATTTATGCTAATTCACGAAAAAATTTTGGGCCCCCTTCGAGCTCGGCCCCCCCCCCCCCGCCAATTGGGGGGTTTGGGGTGCGGCAGTTACGGTGCTGCTCCAGTCCCCAATTGCACTGCATGGTTGATTTTTATGCACTTGACAATCATTTTTGCATGTTACCCGTCATGTTCCAACTTTACAAGGTGTCAACTGTCTGTGTTTTGGTTTGTAATCATATCATAATCAATAGTGTATTCTCGTCAGAGCTATCCAAAGATATCGGGGACAAAAGTTACAATACTCCGAAATTCTCCGAAAAAATATCTGTAGTAAACTCCGACTCCACTCCGACTGTCACAAAATCGGAAAAACTCCGCTCCGAATCCACTCCGACCCCCCTCCGATGCTCATCACTGATAACTATACAAAATCCGGTAAAGCGGTATTAGCAAAAGCAATAAGCGAGTGTATATGTAGTTCGGTTAGTCATAGCGGTAGTGGGAGAATTTGCAGTTTTGTATTAAGCTAGTTCTTTAAATCTAGGTTCTAAAGTGGTGGGTGCGGTGCGAAGGCAGTGGTGAAGGTATTCACTTTATAGTCATAGAGATGCGAAATCTATTCTTTATAAAGTTCGTGCTTGAAAATCCTTACTCACTGCACTGTGTTTGTTGCAAATCAACGACAAAATGAATTTGTTTTTGTTAAAAAGCTAACTCTAAATACTGAGATAAGGTCAAGATGCAGTACTAAAAATGTCGGCATTCGGACCACCGTTCACCAGTTGAGGAGGCGTAAATAAAACTACATTAACTGCTCATATAGTGCGGAAAGTAAATCAGTTAATTCACACACCTGATTACCGCCTTGCCCGTGGCAAACGTACAAGCCTGTCTTTACTCCTAGCTGTCCGTTTTGGTTGCCGGAGTCCATGCAATACCTTCCGTTTTGCGCCTCGCTATGCCACTGTAATAGGAAATCACATAGATAACGACTCATCCTGTTTAGTGATCTGAAAACGTCATTATAGATGAATTTGCAATAGGCGACAGGCATGGATATAGGGACAACCCACAAAAAGCAATAAGAAGACATCAATTTTCAACGATTTAAAGAATGTATAGGAGGGGGAATTAGATTAGAATTATTAAACTCGCGAAAAATTTTGATCAAATTTTTACTTACATTAAATTCCGACTTAAAAATAAATACAACAATGCCTGCACACCAAGCTTGGCCCGTTTCGCGCTATACGGTTCTCCTATAGCATTTTCGGGAAAACCACAAAAATTACGACGCTTCATTTCTGCAAGCAGGTGTGTCCCCATATCACAAAAGACGCCGTACAGTCGGTAGTTGAATAATGTGACGTTTGCAAGTCGACCGATCCCCAACCGCGACTTTGGGTTGGTAGCGAACTGAGCGTGACCGAAGACTGGGAGAGATTAGCGACTCATGTTACGCACCTCGCGAACGGTAAGAAGTATTTAACAATCATCGATTGCGGTCCAAGCAGGTGCGCCGTGTGGAGAGAGATCAAGGACGAATCGGATATGGTGATTACGAAGGCTTTGGAAGACATTTTCTCGAGATACGGGCCGCCTCGACAATTGCTGTGTGACAATGCGCAATCTTTCCGATCGCATCGTTTGAGACAATTTTGCAATGTCTGGATTTGGAATTTAGATGTGCATATCGACCGTCGGGAAATGCGATCATTGAGCGACACCACAGAACGATCAAGACCATGAATGCAAGAACGGGAGTGAGTATACAAGAGTGTGTTTTTGGTATAATTTGTCTTCGCAGTGTAGCACGGACTTGGTACCGACTGAGAAGATATTCTCACGTACATGGCGTAACCCCTTCCTGGAATCGTCAGAAGAGACGACCGTAAGCCGATCCGAGTCCAAGGTGCACGACTTGTCCGTTGAAGACCATGTCTGGGTGAAGCCGGCGAACAGCCGATGCACGACAAAATGGAACATTGGTAAGATTACTAACATACTTTCAGATCATAAAGTGGAGGTTGACGGCATCCCGAGGCACATCGGTGATGTGAGAAGAGTTAGTCATACGCCAAGTTCGGTATTCCGTGATTCACCCAGAGTACCGTTGACGTGGATAACTGCCGATCACTCGCCAGAGGATCGTGAAGGTGAGGCTGATAGAGCGCGGCGCGGCGAAGAGATCGCACAAGAAAGTGGTGTGACTCGAGAATTAGTTCGAATGGTGTTGTTTGATGATCGTGAATATTGGGACTCAGAGCTCGTGTGATCCGTGTAAATTTCTGCTGTAAATTATCATCCATAGGCTACTTTTATGACGTCAACACTCGCGTTGGCATAAATCGTGCTATGGTGATGTTATAAGACGCGATCTGCGCTCACCTCTCCTGCCAGCACGATATCGGCAGCCGGCGGTGCGTATAGATCCGGATAGATGTTGTTGAGGTACCATTCGAAGCTTTTACATCCCAGATCTTTTCGAAGCTGCTTGCGCGCTGTCAAATCCCCGACAGCCACCTGAACATACCGTAGATAATTGCAGCATAATGAAAATATCAGCTTCTCGGCATGAGCGGATTCTCGCGGTCAAATCAAAACAGATTGTGGGTCGGATGTGTCGGGTGTGATTTAAGGTAATCTGAGATCAATTTTGCCAAAATATAAGGTTTGTCATGAAATTATGGTTGTGGTAAGCTTACAGATTCTAACCAAGACACATTGCAATCAACTATTTCTTCAGTCTGACTGAATGATTGATATTCCAAGATTTTTTCACTGCTGTATTGAGTGGGTAAAGGATGGTTTATAGTCTGGCCGAGATTTCTTTATACAAAAACTAATGGGTTCCATTCTTGGACATGGACAATGTAGGCTACATATTGACCTTTCCGGACATGAAATGGTTTGAGAGTGATTATGCTATAACAGGCAAACAGAATTCAAGTGGGTATGGACTTCGATATAGGCATGAAATTACGTGAATGTGGATTTGAACATAAACCTAAAATCAGGAACCGGAATTGGATATCCCTCATCTCTAATGAAAGTACAATCCTATTCATTCAGCTCCAGCGGTGTCAATCACAATCGACCCGGACACCAACAAACTATCGATGCATAAATCGGTAACAGCCTTACACGTTTCGCTCTGGGATTCCGCCTGTAATACTGCGCGCTGTATTCGTCCATCCAGACATCAGCCACGCGTCTCACGTTACGAACGATAACATTGCCGCCGCCAGGATGAGTGTAGGGCGCCCTCTTACGGAACACATGCCCGACGTGAGAACACGGATGTGTTTCCAAGGTTCCTCCGCACATCCATATCTGAAAGACACACACAACATCAGTATGGGGAGTTCCACTTCATTTTGGACACGCAGTGGCGATAAAGATAACTCGACCCAAATCTGTTTTGTTCCTACATGCTTTACTATGGGACTGGGCTAAACATGGACCTAATTTCGTGTCTTGACGTACAACGAGAATGGTGAAAGTATCCATATCAATATAAATCATCCATATGGATATCAAATAGCTGTTAGCCGACGAAAATGATGCTATTTATATATATAATATATTGATAATGAAATAAATCGATGGCTACTTTGATGAGCTCTGCTTGTAAACTATAATAAATAGATGAATATTCCCGGTGCAGCAGTCGAAGATTATAGTTCCCTAGCTCCTTACTGCCATGATGAAACGTCACGGAAATGTCCTATATTCTCTATCTGTAATGTGTGATACCGATATTTCTTTCAGAGCGTGATATCGCCTCGATATGATCGACGAACCGATAATAATCGGTCGGGATCTGATGATATATTCTATACTAGTTCCGAACGATTACCCCTGACAAGTGTCAGCCGAAAATGAACGGGATCATTTTAATATGAATATATTATTTAATTGGATATTGAAGTTCGGTACCTCAAACAGCATCTTTAAATACACAGCTCATTCCATTTACTATTTGACATGAATTGGAGTCGTGATATACTTACCCGAAGCGACATTTCGATGTTTTCGCCGCCCCAAACCAGCATCTGGTCGTCGTACGAGCCCAGAAAGTAAAAGTAATCTCGATCCATGGCGAACAGACCGCCGGCCATCGTGGGCGAAGTGATCGGGGCGTCGTTGGGCTTTCCAGCGGGGCGATTTTTTTGGGCCGCCCAGTTGAAACCGAGGCTCCAGCCGAGTATTCCGACTTGTACGTGCCTGCAAACGATTTTTGATAGTGTAACTTACACTTTATCGCAACCATGTTAGCCAAAGGCTGTTTGGTCAGTTATGAACAGAGGTCGTCATGTTAGTCATCGTTATTACTCAAGTAGAAGTGGAAGTAACTCCGTAAATTCTCAAGTACAAGTAGAAGTAGTGAAATACAAGTAAGTAAAAGAGTAACTGTTATAGGCCTGGTTTTTCAGGGGAACCGAAACTGTCAAGTAGAAATAGCAGTAGTTTGAAACATAACCACTTGGGAAGGTCACCATACGTCCGCCTTTTTCAAGAAATGTCCCCCTTCGTCCAAATGCCCTCCTTCTTTGTAGTTTAAAATATAAAAAAAAGACCACAAATTACGTGAAATGCGGGCTGACTTAACGAGAGACTGGTCTTTTGAGAGTAGACTTGGAAAAATGACCTTTTTTTAATCAACTCGTCTAATATAAACTATAAACGGGTATTTCGGAGTGGAGTCGGAAAGTGACTTTTTTTAGACAACCCAATGACATTAGCTGTATAACTTTGAAAATCACCCGTTTTCCCACCCGCTATAGCAACTTTTGCGGCCTATGAAAAGTGCCCTCGTTTATAGATCTCAAAATATGGTAACCCTACTTTACATATAAGCATACTTAGATTTCTTCTTCAAAAAGCGTTACAATGCGTTGGACAACGCTGCTTTAGTTTGCGAAGGGACTACGCTGATCACCTTCTACATTAACCACCCATATTACTTGGCACTTGTGAATCCCATAGCGAACGAATCAGAGTCGATGACTTCGATAACAGGAGTCATTACGACAGTGCGGTCCTCCCCTATCCGCTCCAACAACGGCTCCAACCAGCCAACGGCGCATTCACCTGTACGGCGCATAAAACAACACGTTGTCAGAAACGCAGAAGGTCAAAACGATAATCGACATCTTACAGTGTGCGTCTAGAAATGTGAGGACGTCTCCTGTACTTTCGGCCGCGCCAGCCAGTCTGGCCCGGATTAATCCGGATCTCTCAGGCATCCGAACAACGCGTACCGGGTGCAGAGTTTGCACGTAATCGTCCAGTTTGCTTTGTAAGTGATCTATGAGAGATAGAGAGAATATTACAAGGGTTTAAAAATGAGTGACTACTGACCATACAGGCCAGAGTTGGACAGATGGAATTATCTACTTTTCAAAGTCAAATGCAGGCAAACATTCATTAACATATAAATAGAGAGAGAGAGAGATATATGATATTCTTTTTCGCCTGCACCATCGAGATGCTTTGACGACGGAGTTGCGATACGGCCCCAGGAGGTCATCTAGTCTGCGCCCCCGTTTTTTTTCTCCTCCATGCTATCCGTGATTGCTGAGCGCCTAGCAGGATAGCTGCGGATACCAATTTTCGAGTCTTTGGTATGACCCGGCCGGGGATAGAACCTACGACCTACCGCTCGAGAAGCCGGACGCATAACCATTACACTATCTCGCTCGGTCCATGTATACCAGCAATATACATCACACCAGAGGAAGTCACTAACGAAAAACAACTGCAGTAGGTTACTTGTCAGAGCTTCCATTTTTTAGAACGGACTTGAAGTAGATTTGACACGTCTCGGAAATAGTTAGCCTACGTCTACTTGTAATTGAATAGAAATTTATATAAGGACGCCAATTTTAAGAGTTCCCATCCATAGTTAAGTCAGCCTCGTCAGTATATCCATAAACATAATTGCGGTTAACCTAAGGCCAGTACCAGGAAACATAATTCAGTAAAGAATATTAGGGTTTACGCAATGGCCATACGGATGAGTCAAAATCGCAATAGGTTCTAGCTTGACTTAGCTCTAATACATATTAGGTATTACGCCGGCCCCGTCTATCCCATTGTACAAATGAGGATTTTGCGCTTGCACAACAAATTCTTCGCTGTATCCGTCCAAATGGGCTTGCTAAATACCAACTTTTAGGTCATTAATGCTAACGAAGTACCGAATGTGCGTTGCTGGCTAATTTATTGAATCGAAAACACAGCCTACATATTTGTTCTGTGGAGATTATATAGCCTACACAAAAACACCGAACAGTAAAATGCTTAGTTTGATGCGGTAAACATGTCCATTCTCAATATATGTATACGGTGTACCACAGAACGAAAAATCCTGACTACACATATTCAATTACTTACGCACGATTCGTGAGTTTCAAAACCACAATGTTTCACGGACTAACGACCAGCCCAAAACTGGATGTCAACAAATATGATGCACTATCGATTAAGATTCCATACGGAATTATGCGGTGATCTTAGCCTGCAGAATATTGATGAGATGAAATAGTCACTAACAGGATGTGTTGTAATTGATTTCCTAGTTAAGTATAGAAGTGCTTTCTGAACCAAAACAAAACTGTTCCAGTGATATTGAACAAAGTTGCAATTTAAGACGGTAACAAGTAGAGCTGAGCAACACCGAGCACCCGAGTGATTCTGAATCGAGGGTTACACTTCGAGTCGGGTCGAGTATCATTCCCTATGACTTCACGTCAGTATGAAAGATGTGGAAAGTTCTAACCTTCTATGCGACTACAAATAATACAAGGCCAGTTCTACATCACATCAAAGATTATGTGGTCTTTTTTCGACGTGCTACGTGCTACTATTGCGCATGATTATAAAAGTTCAACAAAATATTCAACTGGAAGTATTTTCGTGCTGCGCGCTATGTACCTTCAGCTTAAAATTACTGCTCTGTGCTCGGATTTCCATATTTGAGAAGTGTTGGGTTGGGATTGGAAATATTCTGGTTGCTATCTGTAATATTTCTGAAATGACGATAAGGGGACGCGAAATTTTTCATTGTCACCAAGGGGGGCGTGTCGAAAAAAGTTTGAGAAACACTGCTCTGACGGTACATGAGACAATTAAACAATTCTCCCACCACTTAATGCATACCGTGTGTGCTGGCATCATCAACGAGAATGATTTCCTTGAGCAGAACTTTCGGAGAGTTTTCCAGCACGCTGTACACGGTCCTCAACAAAGTACACCACGCCTCGTTGTGAAACACGATTATTACAGACGTGGTAGGCAACTTTTTTCTCCATTTTCTAGCCCTGCACCTGAAACGACACAGTGGTTTCGGTCTGACTTGGACAACTAGATAATTGTAGTTGACTAATTTGACTAATTTGAGCGAAATGTCGGTAATCTAATTTTAATCTAATTTGTGAAATGATTTGTGCTCTACTTTTATTTATCATCTAATTTCTAGTTTCCCTGAAAATGCTACAGGAGAACTGTGTAGTGCGAGACGAACCAAGCTTGGCGCACAGACATTCGCCATTCTCGTGCTTATACTACCAGAGTGAATTCGGCTTTGATAAGAACGGAACTTCATTCATGGTCCGAATTTTCGCGAATTCAGTAATTCTAATTCTAATCTAAATATAACAAGAAAACGGTCTAGCTCTAATTCTAATTATAATCAATTTCGAAAAAAGTGCGCAGCTATAATTTCAATTATAATCTAATATGAAAAAAAACTGTAGCTATAATTCTAGTTCTAGTCTAATTTGGAAAAAAGACTGTGTAGCTATAATTCTATTCCAGTCCAGTTTGGAAAAAATGTGTGGTTATAATTCTAATTCTAATCTAATTTGAAAAAAAAACTGTCTAGTTACAATTCCAATCTAATCTAATTTAGAAATGAACTGTGTGGCTATAATTCTAATTTTAACATAATTTAGAAAAAAACTGGCTAACTACAATTATAATTCTAATCTAATTAAAAAAAACTGCGTAGCTATAATTCTAATTACAATCTAATTTGGAAAAACTGTGTAGCTATAATTCTAATTCCAGTCTAATTTCGAAATAAATGTGCGGCTATAATTCTAATTCTAATCTAATTTGGAAACGCTGAAAATTTTCCAGTTGTCCAAGTGTGGTTTTAGCGGCATAGTGACGACCGACATAGTATTTTTATCACGTACTCTTGGTCCCTTTTATCGCCCAAGAATCGATGTAGCGATATTTTATCGCACACGTGCTGGTTGAACGCGTGCCTATCCCATCCTTGCTTAATGAGAGCGGACTCTGGTTCGGACGGGTTGTTAATTTTAACGGCTTTTCCATACTCGCCAGGGCCTGATGGAGACGTGCGCGGCTTCTCAACCCATGGTTTCAGCTCGTCCGGAGTGTAGACATCTTTAGACTGAATAAACAGGTACATTATTGCTAGTTACTTTACCTACGAGACGATCAAAAGCGACCGATCGTAATCGTGATCGTAAAAATGTCGAAATTGTTCGATTGTGTATCAAAATTTGACATTTCGCATATGATATCATTCCAGCCCAGGGGTCGCCAACTCCAAACGAGTCGCGGGTCACTTTTCAAATTACGTAGAGGCCTAGAGCCGCGTGAATTCAATAGCGAGAGAGTGAGAGAAAGAGTGTCTTTATTTTCATGCAACCAAAATACATAACAGACGGCAAAGATGGTGGCACAGAAGATATGCATGCATATTGCACAGTACTCGGTATTAGATAAGAATGATCGATGCGACCTTGAGGGTCAACTAGTCTGATCACACCCGCATCGAACAGTTACACTTGACTCTATACAGTCTGGCTGTAAGAAATGGTAGTTGAAAAAGGAAAATAAAATATCGATATAAAATAGGCTACGCGCAGTTTGACAACCACCTCAGCACAACGCTGTGATCTCCAAGATAGGCGGCGATCATGATTGCCACAAAGAAATAATATTATATTAAAGAAATACAAATACAACAAAAAATATTATGATCGCCAGTCACCACTTTCATGACATGACTTAGCGGCATGAGTCTTCGTGACTCCTGTTCTAGCTATGTAAAGGGGTTGGATACAATGGTTTGAGAACTCAATTCTGAATCTAGTATTCATTCTAATGATTTGAGTCTATTAGTGATTATACGTTCCTTGTTAATAGGCTACATCAACGAGAATTATAGTTTCGATAGTATCACAATGGAATTCTGTCTATCTCAATTATTCGTATTACAGCACACAAAACATGTAGTACATGACACCGCAAGTTACTGGAAATGATATATCTGTGACGGCCTGATCAAAACCCCCAGCACCAGCATTATCACAAAGTGTATTGAAAAAGACATGGCCGACAAAATATCAAATTAATGTGGTGCAGAACAGGGTTGTAACCAAGTCACAAGGCTCCGAGTCACAAGTCAATCTCACTTTTATAGTTTTGACACGAGTGAAGTCGAGCAGTCCGAGTCCAAGTCAACCAGTTGAGGGTCGAGTCCAAGTCATGGTATTATGACTCAAGTCCGAAACCACGTCATTGTGTTGACTGCTCAGATTCCAGTTAAACTTACTTTTTATAACTCTGCTTTGTGATATTGACTGGTTCGCATTTATAATACATTTATTTTCCTCGCTTTTAGCAGTTTGTGGTCACATTTTCAAGTACCAGTACCAACAGACGAAATACCAATAGTGTTGTTACTTTACCATTCTTCGAAATTACAATTAAATGTCGGTCTTGATTGTTACTCGAATCCAAATACTCGATTGGGTATCGTAAACTCAGATACTCGGTTTTGCCCAGTCCAAATTTTCAGTCAATGGTGATGTCATTGGCACTTTGAGCAATAAATACCATAGCCCATTCATTCCAGACAGTGGTTCTCAACCGGGGGTCCGCGGACCACATGGGTTCGCGAAGCAATCTCAGGGGGTCCGCCGAGCCTCCAGATTTAGAAAATGTGTGGCGATAACCTAATTTCTATTTGTTATATTAGAGAAATCAAGAAGCAGTTTCGCTTCATAACTGCCAAAACGTAACGACTCACGCAAACAGAATGACCGTCTGAGATGAAATATTTTACTGTGCAACCTCATTTTAGTCGCCAAATTGCCAATAGCCTACTGATACAAACATATTGCAAAAAAGTCCATTTTTTCCTGTGATATACATGACCGCTATTCCAGAATAACTTCGAGATGAGCTGCTACATAGAAATGACTATAGGCTGGACGTTTTATTGCCGCCATGTATGTTGCATTCGGGCCCAAAGGTGTCGTCGGAAGCTTTACGCGACATTATTACATCTATATTTGTTAAAATTAATGGATTTTCGGCACTCCTTCATATCAAATAGACGGCGTGGGTTTTCGAGAAAGTGTATTTCCAGAAATGCAGCAACATAATTCGCTTTGAACTAATAAACGTCTTCCCAATTTCTAAGATAAATAGTATGATGTTTATTTCAAGACATGCCACGATTCCCGCCAACACTTTTCAGCGGCTAAGGAATCGATATTGGGGTTAGCTAGACAGGATACTTGCTGGAAAACTATTTCCTCATACAGCTTGATCTTGTGGGAAGCCCCAAGTCGTTTTAAGCGACTCGGTCATGGCGTTGTCTCTGCCATTACACGTCAAGCATATGAGCCAATTCTTCCTCCGCGGAGTGCTATTATATTGGGCAGAAGAGAATAGCTTATTTTGAACAGCAACAACAATATTTTAAATCTGAAATCAATTTTAGCATTTCAAAAATCTTTTAAAATCTCATATCAGGTCGCGGACCGCAAAATATGACCTCGTGGGGCCGCATGTTGGTGACCAATGTGCGTTATTGGTATTTTACGAATATAATTCGTGCTCCGCATATTGAAATTTGCTATGCCACAAATTCACGGTAGCAAATTGGCAGTCTGTCAACGCGCCGCTGTAGGCCATTCGTATCACAGGAAATTAAAGTTTAAAGTCAATTTACATCGCGAATACACTTGCTAGCCTGGAGTATACTCTGATATCTCGCCTATTGAATACGCTCACACTTGAGATATGATTTGTTCTGAACAGCCAAGGTTTGGTTACCAGGTCATAAATAGAGTCATTCATCTGTTACATTATGCATATCACAACTTGACATTTGCTGAACTGTTGTCACGAAATATAAGATAAATGCCAACCCACTTCAAAAGAGACTGCAAGCTACGTATTTCAAGTACGTATTAGAATTCGGCACATATATATATATTTATGAGTATGATATATCACTGAACACTGAGTTGTTGAGATCGCGGCCAGTGGACCATTGGCAGTCAAGAATTTTCAAGCACTTCATTGCGGTTTGGTTGGTACGAACTGAATAAGAAAAATCAATGTGTGAGATACGATAGCATAATTACAGGGCTGAATTTATTTCGTAGCAACTGCTCGAATTTCCTCATCAATAATGTGAACAATGAAAATCAGGGTTGTGGATACGGTTGCATTTAAAACAAAAATCAATTTAAAACAAACATGGTTAAAACATGGCCCTTTTTTGAAACAGGTTTTTTATTATTATTATTATTTTTTTGTTTGTTTTGTTTTTAAACCAGGACGTCACGGATCTTTAATTGTGTCGACAAAGTGGATTGACATTGGCAAATGCAGTGTAAATATGGCTCCTTTGACGAAAAAGGCTTCCGACCCCTATCTCAAACGGACCAAAATATCTTTAACCAGAACCACATCGTTATGCAGCAGTTTTACGGTCGGCGGTCATCATCATCAGAACATCCACTCATACCAAATATTCATATCTACGTGCTGTAAATGTTGAACTCAGTAATGGAGAAAATAGCCGTTTATAGAGGAAAAAGTATCCTCATCTCACTTAAAACAAGTCATTTGCATACAAGACGACGATTTCGAGGGTTCCAGCCATTTCACACGGTATACGTCGACTTTATTGGGTGAAAATCGTCCGTGGGCTTTTACTACATGTGTTAATGAAAATATTTACACAATTATGGCATAATCGTACGAATCAGGTCGCGGGCCGCAAAATGTGATCTCGCGGGCCGGGTGTTGGTGACCTCTGTTCTACATACTATAAATACCTTACCATGCGCCAAATGAGTTTTCTCTATACGCTGTTGCGGACTAATTTTTTCCCTCGTTAACGCCGAGACCAGACTAATATCCATCACTGAAATGACATACTCATCACTGACTACAATTAAAACCCGGCGTATGTTACCGGCGTATATTACCGTACAGCAGACGTATCCATCTTTCCAAGAAAATTCTGACCCTCCAAACTCAGTAATTGGGAACATATAGTCGTTTATAGAAGGAATAGTATCCCCATCCCATTTAAAACAAGTTATTTGCATCCAAAGCATTCAGCAAATGTCGCAAATGCTGCAGGTTAATAAGATATCATATGCGTAATATCCTCAAATTCGTGAATACGAGTGCTATGATTTATGTACGTGGACGTGTCACAGATTATCCTAGTAGCATACCAATTATTTTAAAATTCAAATTTAAATATGAAAACCCGAATTCATATCTAGCTAGAATTCGAATCGAAGCCCTGTAAACACTCTCATTGGATTGTATTTAGGATAATAATTCGGAATCACCCGAATAAAATCATGGGTTCGCGAACATCGGATATACAAACGCCATCCGAAGTTGAATATTTGGGCCATTTCAATTCCTAATTCATGCTTATCTCCGACAGTGGTAGGCAATACTATTCGAAATACTTCCAGCACGTCCTCAATTGGTTATGATTAATGACAGCTTTTACTTGACAATTTTCAGTTTATTAACCAAAACGAGGCCTACAATACTTACTTGTTTAATTACTTGTAAATCACGACTTCTAATTACTTTACTTCTACTTGGGTATACCTTGACACATCTGATCTCCGGTGAGGATAAATTTGAGACATGAAATTGAATGGAAACTTTCCTATCATTACTTGATGAGAAAATAACGCAAATTTAATTGAATAGCGAATGAAATCGGATAGTCAAATTTGGACTGAAAAGACTATACATGTAAATGGCAGACGGGTAGTGACGAAATAGGAAAGCTAATTTATTCCCTTCCCATCACAAAATTAATGCTAATAAATAGATAGTTATGCTCGGGAACGGAACAGAAGTGAAAATGCTCGCAAAAAAACTAGTTGATTCGGACACAGCAGCGCGATTCTTATCGTTACGTTGTGACACAATAAACAGTACTCCATTCGTTTTAACACAAGATGAGTGAATATGGTGGAACACTGTCGATCCATCCATTACCAGTCGACAATGAACTCTGCCAGCCTGAAAGTCTCTTTTACATCGGTACAATGTCTTCTGTCTTGTAGAACAGAATGGCGTAGAAAAGTGTTCTGCCTTGCCAAAAGCGTTTTGCTCTTCCTTTCCTACTGTTTCGTGGAGTACGTATATCAGGTGGAAATAGTCTTTCAGCCATTGAAGAATTACTGTATTTTACACAGTAATATAGAAAATAGTATATATACATATTCTTGAATGGTTTGGTATCGAAATATAGCACTGTACAAATGTACAATACAACTTGAAGGTATATATTTTATGCGTTTTATGCGATAAGTGCCAATTACTGGAGTATAGTGTTGTCGCAACGTAACAGTATTTTCAACGCGCGGTCTGCCTTTACGCACGACCATGTAACGAACATTTGATTTTCTGCTTAGCTATAGGGTGCCTTATTTTGAGATCCGAATAAAGGACACTTTTTACAAATCACGAAACTTGCAATATCGGGCGGGAAAAGGGTTTATTTGAGAATTTTCAGAATTAGCGTCGACTAAATAAAGGTCATTTTTTCAGAAGGGCCGCTCTAACTTAATTTCGTGGTCGTGGTCGACCTTTTTGTAGCTAATCCTTGCCGTCACTACCGCCCAAACCAGATTTCGCGTCATATACGGCGTTTTTAGCTGCGCCTGTACAATTGCATGGCTGTCAAAGCTATATAGGAGGGTGAATTGCCGAAAAGAAGGACATTTGGGCGTCCTCGGATGACAGTTTCGATGTGTTGAAAAGGAGGACAAATCTTCCGAAAGGAGGACGTACGGTAACCCTAGCAAAAAGCCGTATCTCAGCTTAATTCGGCCGAAAGTGACCGGAGCCAAAGTGTCCGAATTAAGTGAAGTCGGTTGTAAATATACAGGCCTATCAAGCACAATACAACAATGATTTCTATATCGCTAGGAAGATTATATGTACTGCTCTATTTGCACTATATACATGAACATTGAATATTGAACAGTGGCATACTGCTGTACTGATGGATCACAATCATGGAACAGTGTTATTTACACTAAGCAAACCGCTGTTCGTATCAACCTGGTTATGCAAGATTAATCTCCCACGTCGCCGTTACGATAAGATCGCGATAACATGTTAATAGCCCAAAGGGAAATATACAAAGTAATCTGATAACGCTTGGATGGCTACACTCAGTCGATACCTACATATGATATATTTCGACTTAGGGTTTGAGATTGTAGGTCTACTAATAGTATAATCGATATCGGTAACATCTAATCTGATATGTTTTAACCTCTTAAGCGCGCGTTCTCTTTGAGATTGCATGGCAATTTCAGCACTGTGTAATGTGTATAATACATTGGCGACCAGAAGGAAATCAAACTGTCGCAACAGGAATTATCCGCGATGCTCGATATGTAGACGGATATTGCCTCGTACGAGTCTTGACTGTTGAAATGTAGTAGGATAGTAGGATAGTAGGATAGATTTGAAAACTTCAAAAATGTATTTTTATGCTACCACAAACAATATAATGTCTGTACTACTTCACATCAGTGCTGGGATCAAGTCACTACCTTCGAGTCACGACTCATCTCGAATCATTGAAAATTTTGACTCGAGTCATGTCAAGTCAATCGGATTTTCGATGGTGACTGAGTCAAGTCAAGACACTCGTTTTTGGAGGTGACTCGAGTCAAGTCAAGTCACGAGTCAAGTCACAATTCAAGTCAAATTGAATTTTCGACGTATGGGTTGGGTATGAGTGATGATTCAATGTCATCACATTTTGCTTGATTCGTGAAAGACAGATTAATTGGCAATTTATCTTGAATCAAATAACGAATATACCGTTAAATGCATGCAAAAAGGCGTTGTATCACTTACGCACACGTAGATAAAAAAAATACGTGAGTAACTGTACTGTACAGCTACATGTTACAGTCTGAAATTATCATCCAAAATTGAGGATCGAATACGATGCCTCGATAAGTTGAAACAAATTGATATGGTACACTACACTACCCACCCATCAACGCATCCGTGAGAATATAAATGCATAAACTATATTCGCTTGATTTAAATCATACAGGAGGGTTGGTAAAGGTGAGCGCTGTGCAATGTAAGCACAGAGATACGTTGCTATTACATTAATCTACTATACTAACTACTACGACAACGTAAGCCATGAGTAATCCAATTCGTTTGCGGTCATTTTATCTGTGATGTAACAAGGGAAGATCAGTGAGACGTACAATCAGTGAATGACTGGTTGCTCTCACAACTGACACCGGCGTTTCGCGAACAATTCGAACATAGGCCTATACCAGTGGTTCCCAACCTTTCTGTCTTCATTCCCCACTTCAGATTTATTCCGAGCCTTCATTCCCCATCAGGACCGTAACAGCACTTTGCTAGCCCCACCAAAAAAACGTTGGACTTGGTCCCCAGAACCCTCTCAACCCCGCTGAGCCTGTACGCTTTTTCCCTGCAACTTAACAACTACATTGGGTCTACTGTTTAGCGCGTCGACTTATTTCGACCAAACGTGCGAAGCGCGAAAAATTTTTATAGTGCGTGTTTGAATCGGGCAATATGATCGGGAATTGCATATATTTTGGTATCAATATTTTATCCCCTCTCTGCTCACGTAATTAGATTTACCGATAGAGCTGAGTGAGGTGTGCTGGAAAGGTACGACCCCTAAATAAGAATTAAACATCTTCGGGCGGACCCATTTGCATATTGACTTCGTTGCAGTATGCTATTTTGTGACCTCCTTTATCTGCTATGTCGAAAGATATGAAAATCGCCAAAACTAAAAGGCTCACACGATTTCAAATTGGTATTGCCTTACTGGCAAATAATTTTTGAAAAAGTGGCATAAATTTAAAAAATACTTCAATTTATGTTAATTCACGAAATAATTTTGGGCCAATTCGAGCTCGCCCCCCCCCCCCCCCGATTGGGGGGTTTGGGGTGCGGCAGTTACGGTTCTGTTCCCCACTACCCAGCACTTTTGTCGTCACAGAGCACCTATTTGCTGGTTTGAGTAGACAAGACACACGACCACACAAGTACGCAAAATCGCCTGTAACTGCAACATAAAACGTATTGTGAACCGATATCAGTAACGCTCAAATTTTCGCGAAAGCGTTATTTCACGTCAAACTAGTCATGCTGGATACGTTTGTGACGCCATCATTGGCCATCCAGAGTTAAAAATGAGGTTTTGTGAACAACACGCAATATAATTTTCGATGCATACTTTCCAGAGTAGTTAACTAACGGTAATTGCGCATGTGTCTACGTGAATGTGTAGACTGTCCTGTATATAATTTTGAACAAATGCGTCTATTCCCCACCAGAAACCATTGAATTCCCCACCAGTGGGGAATTCCCCACCGTTTGGGAACCACTGGCCTATACGATACAGCGATTTAATCGACACCGTTTACATGATGACTTGAAATTGACTCGTGGATTTTGCTCCGAGTCGAGTCAAGTGATATAAAAAAAATTTCTCGAGTCATCCCAACGCTGCTTCACATGAAAGATAATTTAGCATTTTTCAACTGTGCCTATTTCATAGCACTTTGTGACAATGCTGCGGGTTGATCACAACTTCACAGATATGTCGTTTCCGATAACGTGGTAGCTTTGTACTGCAAGTTTCGTTTGCTGCGATACGACCAATTCAGGTTCAATCATCAGAATAAATAGCCGATTCAGCTTCGAGTACATTGAAGCAATGGCACGTGGCGCCGATATTTCACAAGACTCGTAGGAGGCATCGATCGTCCTGTCGTATTGACTTTATGCATTGTAAATATCTTCATCGTGAATATGTGACTTTTGTTCTAATCCTTATTTGGCTACTTGCATTAGTTTTGAGTATGACCACAGAGATAAAAGCGACCCAATCTCGAATTTGAGTAGCAAAAATACAATCACACTCATTCACACAACATTGCCAGTAGGTAAAACACTGCTAGCAGGGCTGAGCAAAATCGAGTGAACGAGTGATTTGATTCTGAATCCAGCGTTACGCTTAGAGGTCAGTATTCGAGTATCACTAAATTAAACGCTAGCAACATCAGTGATGTATAAAGGTCAAACGCGGACCTCTTATGCGACCACAGAATTGAATTAACAGCTCTAGTCTACACATAGGGTTACATTTAAAACAAATGGTTGTTTAAAACATGTTTGAAACTATGTTTTATACAAAGGCCTTAAAAAAAATTGTATTTTTTAGTTGTACAATCATGCCATAATTGTGCAACTACTTTCCAAAAACATGTTGTATGAGCCTACGGACGATTACCACCCGCTATAGCAGACGTATACGATATGGGATGGTTGGAACCCTCGATAAGGTCGGTTCAACAGCTATTGTATGTTGGGTTGGTAGATAGATCACTGGTACGGAATGAATGTTCTGATTATGATGACCGCCGACCGTAAAAATGCTGCTTGACATTGAAGTCCTGGTTTGACAGGGGTTTGAAGCCTATTTCTTCAAAGGAGTTATATTCACCCTACATTTTCAATTGCAAACAACAATTTTCATCGTTATATTATCTCTGAGTGGCAAGTAGCATAAATTTCAGTACTCCAAAAATCATCTAACTCGAATCAAAAGAATTAACACTGAATTCAGATTCGAGTACTCGTCGAGTCATTCTGCCGATACCTATAGTTGTAACCCCTATGGATCGAATTCAGAGTGTATGTGTATTGTGTAACCATGTGTCACCGACACCCGGACCGGGATGTCATATTTTGAGGCTCGTGACCTGATTTGATATTTCGGAGGAACGCTAAGTTAAAATTTTCAAATGCTGAAATTGATTTTAGTTGAAAAATATGGTTGTCGTTGTTGAAAATAAGATATTCTCCTGTGTTCAACATCACTATTCCTCATTAGCTGATATGAATGGGCATATTGCCTTGACGTGCAATGGCCCAGACACTAAGACCGCGACGCTTAAAAAACGACTTGGCGCTTTCCCACCAGATCAAGCTTTGCGAGAAGATAGTTTCGCAGCAAATACCATGTCTTGCTAACCCCAATATCGATTCTTTAGTCGCTGAGAAGTGTTGTCAGGTATCGTGCGCAGTTCATAGTCCAAAACAGAATGAAAGTGATGATCATGATACTTTTTGTTGTATTTGTATTTTTTATAATATAATATTTCGTTTGTGGTCACTATGCCCGTCGCCAATGTCAGAAGGCACGGCATTGTACTGACGTGAAGTTTTAAAAACGTGGTGTTAAACTGTGCTGATCTCGGCCTCTACGAAATTTGAAGAGGCCCTCGACCCGTTTTGAGTTGACGACCCGATGTAGAACATAACTGATATCCCTGCTGATATTGCAACTGTGTACTCACATATTTCTCCAAGTACGGCTTCCCCGTAAATCTCCGCACTCCTGGATTTAATTCCTCATCATTGACAGCCGGTATTTGAACTAACGGCTCATTACGCGCGTCGGCGTCCGGCAGACCGTCGTCGTTTTGACTGTTTCTTCTGTCAATTTTTAATTCTTCTTCGTGCAGTCCCTCATCGCTATCAGACAAGCGGGTGTAGACAAGGAAATACACGCTAACTACGGCTAACACTGTTACTATCGTTTTCAGACGTGACCTTCGATAGAACCGCATTGGTTTGTATGATAGGTGCACGACGCTGCTAAAGCAGGTCGCCCAAATTTGCTTATAACCTGCGTCACATGAACAGAAATATAGAGGCAATTCTTACTTTAGCAACTTAATTTGACTATGCCATTATATCAAGAGTTCGAAGCGTCATTGCAAATAATAGTCTTTCATGTCGGCAATTCTCATAATTTGAATTTCTACATTTGCCTACCAGCCTGCGCGATAAAGACATGTATAATGTATATTGTATGAGCAATTCTGAAGATATTGCTTCTAAAGTAACATGGCGATGTTGGGAATTCTTAGGCATTGACACTTACGTGTTACTTCAGTAGCAGATGAACATACACATAATAAGCATCGCTTAACATCAATCGGTTATAATTTGCATTATGCATAGAATGGTAGGGTGGTAAACTCTCGAACACCTTCAAGATATTGACAACTAAATTTTCGGCTTTTTCTAATTCGGTTAGAATTAGAATTATAGCTACACAATTAGATTAGAATTAAGTTTACATAACTAAACAATTTTTTTCAACGTATATTACAATTGGAAGTACACTTGCGCAGTTTTTTTTCATTCGATTATAATTATAATTACTGTATTCCCGAAAACGTTTGCAATTGAATTAAAAAGATATACAGCCGACATCGAGTGCAGTTCGTATCAAATCGGAGCTCATTACCGTACGCATGAGAATGGCAAATGTCTGTAAATCAGGCTTGGCTCGTTTTGCACCATACAGTTCTCCTGTAGCATTCTCACGAAATCAGATTGGAATTAAATATAAAGCGTAGAAACATTTCGCACATTAGATTAGCATTAGATTAGCGGCATTTCGCTTTAGTGAGTCGAATCAGACAACTAGGATTATCCAGTTTACCAAGTTTGCTTCTCCAAAGCAGGAATGCCTGTGAACCGGAAACGAATTTCCGATAGGCAACAACTGAGTTTGAAGCTGAAATAGGTGTTTTCGATACTGGCATAAGATACGTAATCACCAGATTATACAAATTACAGATACAAATACACTCACACACTCTACACACATAAGAAGAGCGGTAACTGCTATGAAGAACTGCGGGAATGAAGTACGATTTAGCGGTGGCGGAATGCCTATTAGCTATATATTCTTTTAGGTTCAGGTAGCCTACGTAATTACGGTATTCTGCGCTAAAATCAACGAAATGATGTTCAACAGGATTCAAATATCTGCGATTAAAATGCCGATCATTACACATTTTACATAATTTCGATTTTGTACTCGTCAATTTCGATTTTGTACTCGTCATTTTCGATTTTGTACTCGTCATTTTCGCAGCGTACGCTTGTCGATAAAGAGAAGAGCTCGATAAACTTGATCAGCTTTTGATCCACGCAGATCTATACAACCAGCCAAGATTTAGCTTTTTCAAAACGAGATTCGAATTATAGCTACACACGTGTTTCCAAATTAGACTAGAATTAGATTTATAATCACACAGTGTTTTCCTGATTAGATTGGAATTGGAATGACTGAATTCGCGAGAATTTGGGGTTTGAATGGAGTTCACTTCATATCAAATCATATTTCATTATCGTAATCATGAGAATAGAAAGTGTCTGTGCAGAAAGCTTGGCTCGTTTCGCACAATACGGTTCTCCTGTAGCATTTTCAGGACAACCAGAAATTAGATTTGAATTGAAATTAGAGCAGAGAAACATTCCACAAATTAGACTCGGATTAGATTTAGAGGAAGTTACATATCACAACGTAGAGAGAGAGAGAGAGAATTTTTTATTCATCATCGCAAAATAACAAAACAGGCAACAAAATAGCATAAACTTCAGAATCACGGACACATACGAAAAAATGGTTACAGTGTCAATTTCAAAGCAAATGAGAAGTGTACGAATACGATTTACAGTTCATAGGATTGGCCAATATGTTTTACGATTGCAAGATGAAGCTGCAGCGAAGTGATCTGTTGATCATCGAGTCTACTGCAGCTGATCGAAGTAAACTAGAATTTTAGATTAGAATTTGATTACCGGCATTCCGCTCTAATTAGTATATAATTAGACTACAAGAATTATCTATAGTTATTGATTTCTTGTTCCAAGCGAGTCGCGCGGGGTATGATCGACTTGAAAATGTGGTAAATTAATCATCGCTTCAAAATCTCATAAGATTATACGGCGGGAAGGTGTCGAAACGAATTGAGCACATCAATCAAACATCCCACTCGACTCACGATAACAATAACATACACGATACATCGAAACTTTGCGCCGCCATCGAGAAAATGAAGTTGTGATCAAACGTGAATATCAGTCTACGAAGGCCCTGCAATGTTCCTAAGTTGCATATGAGTGACACAGCTAAGGTAATTATTGCAAACTCTCACCGACTTGGACAATTAGATAATTCTAGCCGCCTAATTTGACTAATCTCAGCAAAAAACCAAAATACTAGTAATGTAATTTTAATGTAATCAAATCTATGAAATGTTTCCAGGTCTCATTTCTATTCTAATATAATATTCCTTTCCTGATAATGATACAGGAGAACCGTATGGTGCGAAACGAGCCAAGCTCAGTGTACAGACATTTGTCATTCTCGTGCTTATAATCAACTTTGCTTTGCTATGAACTGAAATTGCTGTACGTTGTCTTTCTTTGTAATTCGAATGTAATTCAATCTCCAAGTTTTGCGAATTCAGTGATTCTAATTCTAATCTAATTTGAAAAAGATGGAACATTTGCTAATAGTTCAAATCTGCTTCGCATTCAAGTAGGCTGAAAGGTTGCGTGATTTTCGAAATAACGGTCTTGTTATGATATCATAAAAGGCAGTAGACCGTAATTTCGATAATTTTACACTTTGCCTCACAAGAACTCAGCGCTGGCGACCTATGGTATCGTATTTTGCAAGATACTGCATTCGCAGCTGGAGTATGTATTGAGGAATCCAAATATGGAAAGCTCCCTGATATGTTAGGGTTACGATCAGACATGGGGTAATCGCGATTAGTAATCGTAATCGATTACGACGATTACAGCATTTTCAAGTAATCGTAATCGCAATCGATTACATTCGAGAAAAATCCAAAGTAATCGTAATCGTAATCGACTAATTCACATATCTAATCGATTTCTTTGTGAAAGAACGATTACTTTTTATCTGTACAATGAATATGACATAACCGAACATTCGTGAACAAGGAAGAGATATTATACCAGGTTATGGATAGCGCAAACGGTTGATTTTCAAACGCCACTGCTCATTATTACGTCAGAAGTATTAGCTTTGCTCGTCCTTGCGTAAGAAGTATCCACACGTAGTAAATATATATTCGATGTACATTGTTGTGTGATTGTTAGAAGAGTATAAGCCATGCTGTACACCCCAGACACATCCCAGACGCTACTACCTCGCAGCAAGATAATAATCACCACTCTTTCTAGTTTCAAATAGTAACTTATGTATTGATGTTTGGTTATGCTTAGTTAAACGCAGTTTGACCGTTGATGCTTGGCGAGCAGTAGGCCTATCTGTGTAGTATACGTATGTATTGTACGTACACCGGACAAAGATTTGAAATTTTGTACTCGTCAAATAAAACATTACGATGGTTAAAATCACCTGCTGCTGATATATCATAACCGAGCCGTTCTTTGCTGTTTCTCGTAACGGCAGCTTTCAGTAGCCTATCTGTATCAAGTGTAAGAATTTTAAGTTCATTTTATCTTATTCACATATGACTCTACTTGAAACGGGCACCAATCGTTATTTCACAATACTTCACTCGAAATTTATACCTGTCGCCATAGCCATCCGCTTATGCACCGTGTTAGCGTCGCTTGTAGGCACAATCAGGACCAAAACAGCAATTCGTCCCCCACTCCCAACGTTGGTATTGGTAGGGTTGTAACCAAGTCACAATGTTCCAAGTCACAAGTCAATCTCACTTTTATAGTTTTGACTCGAGTCAAGTCGAATCATTTTCAATTCACCCCCGAGTCAATTCCGAGGCCAAGTCAGCTAGTACAGGGACGAGTCCGAGTCATAGTGTTTGACTCGAGTACGAGTCCAAGTCGTTATGTTCACAGATCAGTTTTCATATCAATCCGGTTCAACCAACTTCTTTCAACTCTGCTCGAGTGACATAGAATGGCTCGTATTCATAATAAAGTGATTTTCATCAGTTTTCACAGTTTACGGCCCTATTTCCAAGTATCAGGACTGATAGACGAAATACAAATAATGTGGTAACTTTACTATTCGAAGTTGCGTGCAATGTCTGTCTTGGCCGCTCTAGTCTCGAGTCATGCAAAATTACTCGAGTACAAGTCGAGTCAATACAAAAATTTGGCATTTGGCATTTGCATTGTTGGGGCTCAGATTGGAAGGACCGGACTATTCGTCACGCCCACAGAGCGCGCCTACTGACAATGGACGCATACCCAAAGTTTTGGCACAAAGGTCATTCTTTGGTAGCACACTTTGTTGGAGTTGCATGTTGGCAGAAATTGCATACGTATTTCGGTGTGTCGTGGCGGGGTAATGACCGTCCCCGAAATGCCTACTCATATAAATTATGCTTGCTTTTTTTCTTGAGAGGGAGAGTTATGCATTTCAAAATCAAGCTATTTAGAGACATTAAATCCCGAAGCTCAAAGAAAATTTTCAAGTTAATCAACTCTCTTGAAAATACTCTATAATAATTTATGTTGATTTACGAAATACTTTTGAGCCCCCTTAGATCTCGCTCCCAGTCCTATTGCGGAGTTTGGGGTGTGGCAGTTACGGACCTGGCAAGAATGCAAATCGTTGGGTGCGACGAATAGTCCTGCATAGAGTTAGGCAATGTGTGCATTATGACGTGACAAGCAAATGAAGTATGATTTATAAAGATAGTTGTTATCTCATTAGACCTTTTCATCGCAAGCCTTATATTGTCTTCCAATATCTCTTCTGAAATTAGTTTTAAGAAGCAAAACAAATGTAATCGTGAGTAATCGTGATTACTTTTGAAATGTAATCGTAATCGTAATCGACTACTTCCTGATTTTGCTGTAATCGTAATCGTAATCGTAATCGCGGGATTCGCAGGTAATCGTAATCGCAATCGATTACATTCGTGAAGTAATCACCCCATGTCTGGTTACGATACGTTCTCTTTTAAGAGGATTTGTCCTCTTTTTTGACTTTTTTGAAAGTGTCCTCGGAGGACACTCAAATGTCCTCTTTTTTTTGAGATTTTGTCCTCTTTTGTTAGAATGTAGGTTAAATAAGTGGCAGAATAGACTTATCTACAGTAAATCAGCACAGAGGCAACGCTCCGACGAGTATTTTGGGAGCTGGGCCGGAAAGTTGACCTTTTTTATTTTAGACAACCACCTGATAATGTGAAAGAAAAACTGTATTTTGGGCGCTGAGCGAGAAAGTTGGCCGGAAAGTTGACCTCATTCTTTTTTAGTCAACCGACCACGAAGTGGGAAAAATATACCATTTTTTAGGATTTTCCTCCGGTTTTGCAAGTTCTGAAAACTTTGACAAAGTGTCCTCTTTTAAGATTTCCAAATTATGGTAACCCTATAATGTAATCAACATTTATGTAATCCGTCATGCCGAGTTCATTGCAGCTAACATCCGTGCAAAGCACACGTGCTTTGAAAGTCGATTTAGCGCCAGATAATGCGACATGCTGCATGGGGCATTTTCAAAACATAAGGCCAAACCCACGCCGGTACAAAAGGCTGATGAATTGTCCAAATATCAGTATCGTCGATAGAAACGCGTTTGTTTGTAGATAGTCCATCTATAACTACTAGGACAAATAGATAACGATAGTTGTCTAATTACGTTGAGTAAAATGCCGGTAAATAAATTCTAATCTACGTATGAAATGTTTCAATGCTTTCATTTCAATTCCAATCTAATTTCTGGTATTCCTGAAAATGCTACAGGAGAGCTGCATAGTGCGAAACAAGTCAAGCTTGGTGTACAAGTACATACATTTGCCATTCTCGTCATATGGGTATGAACTGAACTTGATTTTCGTTGTAATAATTTCGAATTCAAATTTTGGCGAATTCAGTGATTCTAACACCAATCTCAACGGGAAATTCTAAAACTTTTCTAGTTGTTAAACTCCGGTCTATATCCACCTATATACTGTATAGGTTTCATAGGATCTTTTGTGGCAAATCTCGTATATAGCATGCGTAATAAACCAGTTTCATCGGCCGTCGACTAGGCCTACCTCACGGTTCGCATGTCGAAATTGGTTATCAGCCTATTCCCATATTGGACTTTCAATATTGCTTTTCGAAAGTACAACCGCCCCGTGGGAGTTTATTGCAATAAGCGGGACAAAAATATCAGAATAGTTCGCGTATATTTGTGAGAAAGTCACAGGTTATGAATATGGCAATATGTCACTTAGTTCGCGTCAAGTCTACGTATGGGTAGGAGTCGAACGTTAAATTTGAATGCCACCTTCAAAGTCCTTCATAATACGAGCCAAATGATCGTGACAGGCCACAGCTTGGGACGGCACCGCCAAATTTTACAGATAGACACAATAAAGTGATATGGCATGCAGTGACGTAACGATTATGACGACATCAATATCAATATACTCCTTTCCAATAATCGCAACTGACAATTTTTGGCGGAAGGGGGCGTATTTTTCTAACACAAATTACGCCAACTTCCGTCGATTCATGAAAGAGAAACTATAAATTTATTATTATCATGATTAATCGTAATTTTACTACACACTGATTAATATTGCTGTCATAACACTTGCAATGCGCCAATGCCCCATGGCCTATAACACATACGCTACATCGAGATAGCCGTTCAAGTTTAACTGCCGTAGTGTCCTGATTGTAGATAACATGTACGCTCGCTCTTTCTACGAAGAAATAATAATAATTTCAACAGGTCATAACGCGTACCGATTTCTGAATGAAAAGTCCAATCAAGAAGCCATTAGTAACTATATTCCAGACGGTTTTTTAATATACTACCGAGCAATTTCAAGTGCCTCCTTATACCTTATTAAGACGACAGTGACAAGTAGCAGACACTTGCATGTCTGCTATGACACGACCTCTGCTTCTATAAAGTTGTAGATTACACACTCTGCAGTGCGCTTGATACATGGTTTGTCTCCGTCTGCCTGATTAGCTCATGCAAAATGAGATAGTGTTTTCACATTGACTATTGAATCTCTCATTACGTCTGATTATATCCTCGGGTTCTATAGATACACAACGCTGTGTCGCAGATCTTTGATTCAAGTCAGCGCGAGAATGAAATACCAACACAAAAGGTTTCTCTCACGGCGGATAATAGCACTACAATGTGTAATCTGCGTTTATTGCGATGCCACGTGCTCGAATTCCTCGGCTATTCATATACCTATGTGCAAAAGAACTGCGTAACGCTAAACAAATATTATATCAACGTCGGGTTGTCGATTAGGTCTTGAATTCGACAGCGTACTATGGCCTTACAGCCTTGCCAATGACTGAATGAGCAGGAAACACTTCAAATTTTCGTAGCCACAAGATAAATTGAATTTGGACCGTTGTGCAGACAAATATGCTAGATTATTGCTTGCCACTGTTAGTGACATTGTATAGGCGTAGCGCACATGCGGCTACTAATTAGTTCGTTTTTAAGCCAAATAATCACCTACGTAATTGGATATTTCAGGTTTAATCTCGTGGACGCCCATCCAGATTATACAAATTAGGTTAATATCTAATAATAAACATGTGTTTCCTAATCTGATGCTCTAGGTTAGGCGAGGTTGAAAGCATCGGGAACGTGTCACCTTTAATACGCTTACCAGTCGTGACATTTGCAACTAATTTCCAAATAAATAACAAAATAGAATTTAGTCAGGTACTTCACATGTTAGCACGGTGGCCGTGGTATAGACTTGGACTAGATAATTCTAGGTGTCGAATTAGACTAGGTAAAGCGAAATGACGGTAACCTTATTCTAATCTAATTTTCTATGCTTTCATTTAAATTATAATCTAATTTTTGTTTGTCCTGAAAACGCTGCAGAAGTCTGTCTCGTGCGAAACGAGCCAACCTTGGCGTGCACGTGCATACATTTTCCATTCTCGAGTTTCTGAGAATGGGTAGTGATTTGATATGTACTAAACTTTAATCAATTTCCAAGTTTTCGCGAATCCAGTAGTTTTAATTCTAATCTAATTTGAAAAATAAACTGCGTAGCTAAAATTCTAATTCTAGACTAATTTAGAAAAGCTGAAATTTTTCCATTTGTCCAAGTCTGATCACGTGCCCGTTAATTTATGACGTGCTAGATGGGTTGATTTGCTATTAATTTCGACTCAAATTGATTCTGAAGCGTCCGTGATACTCAGATAGAATAACCAAGCTTTTTATTTATGACAGCACATGTTACGTGGACACTTGCAGTTTTGGATAGTCACCTAAATAAATTGATGTCATACTAATTATCTTCCTCTCTCAACTAGGCCTATTCTGAATTCGTGAATGCCAAGTATTATTGACGACGAAATTCTGCACAACCTATGATCGCTCCATTGGTAGCTTATTTCGCGTGAGACCTCACTCTAAACCAGGATGTGGTTCAGAAGACAATAGAAGACATTATACGTATCACGAACCAGGATATGAATTCACTATTATAACAGCGAGAACGTATGTAAACATTTATCATCGTGATATCGTCACAGTGGCCGCAGTGGTCGACCACTTTCGAAGGGTTACTTAGATGTTGCAGGATATGATATAGGACAACAGTGGATTATTCACCGACATAAACTGAGAAATGAAACCACGGCAACCGTCTGACACATCCAAAATGCTACATGACTATATCCAGCCGGCTTGAAGTTGGTTGAATGAGCGAGGGTCTGGCTGCGTGTGGAATCTGTGTTGGTAAACGATATCTATTTCCCAAAAAATTCATTATCTGCTCCCCGTGAAAATTCTTTAGCTGCAGTTTGAATACGGTGGCTTTCTGGGGGGAATGGTTACTTCCAAAAACATTTTCAAACTCTTATCATTAATTTTAGACCACACATTATGTAGAGCGCATGTTTGCCACTTTAAACTCATCAAGTAAATCTTCGTACAGTGCCTGTTATCAACGTAGAGGTACAGCCATTTCACGAAATGACCGTGGTGTGGGAGAGCGCAAGATCTAGTCGTATGTGTCGCGTAGACCAGTGGTTTTCATTTCTCAACCGGCAGCATCCCGTCTGAGATGTGTTCAAGTTTTTCAAGCACTCGGGTCTAATGTCTGCAGTGTGTTGACGACTCTCTAACACTCCGTTGTCATGCTTGGGGCGTCGAATCTGCACCTCGATGGTCAAGGCACCTCGATGATACAGACGAAAACAAACTGAATTTATCCCTGTTTGCGATTACGCATTTCATTGGTTAATCCTGATTTTAGTAAGCATTTGTAATCAAGCCTTTTCAGATAGGCTGTTCTCATCGCTATATAAAGCGTCTGCGAACCACTTATTGTTGGTTATTTACGTTGTCGCAAAATTAATTGTAAATTTTACATAATTACTTACCTACCCTCCTCGCTTTGGTCCTACGTTATTAAGTTCAATCGGTCGTATGCTGCTGTTGCTGTACTAAGTCACGAAGTGTCAGCTATCTTCATCAAGTTATATATGTTGCTTTTGCTGTACTCCCCGTACCTGCTATCTTCATGCAAGTTGTATGTTGCTGTTGCTTCACTATTCATCAGCTATATTCATTCGAATCCGACTTGAGCGTGTTATTGTGGTATTGAAGTCATGGAATACGTGCATGAATTACAATGTTCATTGTTCAGCATTCGTAGATAACCCATAGACAGGCTTCTTAGCCTATAATCGTCAGCGTAGGATTCAGAATGTCGCGCAGAAACACCCCCTATTCAAACAATACCGTACAACGGTGGGACGGAATGAGCATAACGAGATGGTGGCGAATATGTGCACAACGTTTGCTCATAAGATCCAGAATCTAAATTTTCATTTACTACAATTTGTAGTACAGTAATACATCTCCGCTTGGGACACAGTCCGGAAAACCATAGGCCACGACGTAGGATATAACCTAACCATGGCTTATCTCAGCGGTTCCTAAATACGGTGCTAGCGCCCCCTGGGAGTGTCCGCGACGTTGAATTGTGCTCGAACTACAAACTGGGCGATTATGGTTCGCTGAAAGTAACTGGCTGCGTTATGAACTATGGAAATCCGTTTATAAAACCTCAAAATATTATCTCTATTTGTGCACCAAGAACAATAGCGTCATGGAAGAGGTGTCTTGCACGATTTTATCCCTTGATTGCTTCTGACCTGAAATTCCACAGAACTCTGACTCTGACATAGCCTACGTGTACCGTGTTGCCCAGGAACTGGCTCAACCTAAAAAGGCCATAAGCGCAAGCGTAGTCTGAGTGTGCATGTGGAATAATCAAATCAATTTTTTTGTCGTGGATATGGCGTCTGGTACCTCGATCGTTGCCCATGGTGGCCTTTGTTGGTTTATCACATCAGCAAACACCAGCTATACAGCAGGTGGGGGAGCGAGAAAGCAAATGAAGCCTTAATATTTATCAGCCTTCTAATGGCCCCGTGTCTGATCGCATTATATCCTATTTTAGCATATCTATTTATTCGCACAAATGTATGCTTCTGTCCAATCCAAACTGAACATTATTGAAGACGTTGAGAAATGATTTAGGGCGTTCTATTTGAAGCACAGTCCGATCGACCTATGTCGGTCTTCGAGCAGACATCGACAACTAGCATTGTTCACAGATAAATCCAATATTCAAAAGATATGGCGTCTAGCCTAAGGCGCAGTGCCAAAACCTCGGAACATTTATACTTGAACGGCTTTAGAGCCATTGTTATGCTTGGACTTGAAATAAACTAGAAATATTGCATCTGGATACCTGTATATAAACTATATGATAGAGTTACCATAGGTCCTCTTTTAAGAGGATTTGTCCTCTTTTTTCACTTCTTGAAAGTGTTCTCGCAGGACACCTAAATGTCCTCTTTTTTGAGAATTTTGGTTAATTATACGTGGAAATTGATTTCCAAAATATGGTAAGCCTAGCCCTATGAAATCTATTCATATTCCTATTCTAGTAGTGGAAGATAGTTATCTGACTGACTATTACCACGTTGTGACGTCACGATGTTTTCCCTCTAATGATAGCTCATCGGTCATCATATACCGATTACAATATTCTTTCAAAGTGTGATATCGACTCGAGAACATCGGCAACCCGATAAATCGTTTGGGCCCTAATTTCAACTAGACTTGTCGTAGGGTTACCGTATTTTGGAATCCGCTTTAGGGCACACTGATCTTCCTTAGTCTGTGGGTGGAAGATCACCCTAGAAGTTGTATTGATCACCAAATAAAGACTCAAGCTCATCGTTTTTCTACTAAATTTTCGGTTGGAATTGGAAATGTGGTCTTTTACCCAGAGGTGGTCAGTAACGAAGTACTTCTACTTTTTGGAAGTACTCAAGTAGTTTTCCTCCACTTATGGCACTTACTCAAGTAGATTTGATTCTCTCTTAATTCTACTTCTACTTCGTTATATTTTGTGATCTACTTACTTACTTTTCACTATTTTCAGTTTGTCAAGTAGAAGTAGTTTAATCCCCCAACACGAAAGATACCCTGAGGAATTTCGGGGCTGTTTTTACGGAGTACCAACATTTAATATTCATAAAAGTCAAATAAAGCCCAGAAATTTTGTTGCGCTGCGCGCACAGTAGTTATAGAGTGACAAATATGTTTTCACGAAAGTAGCAGTGAATATAATTTAGGTACCAGATTGCTTGGTTGAGCTCACACCGCATTTTCACCCTTATCAAATATTTCATCACTGTATAGTGTGTATATACGTCCCACCATAACCTTTGAAACTACCGTTTCGTAATCTAGCAGCCCATGACGTGTCCTCTGCTAATCTGGGAAATCCAGCTTTTGTAACGTTACACCTGTTTTAGCAGATCACCTTTGAAGCTTTATGGACAAAGGAAAGGAAAGGACGTAGTTTATTTTTGTCCTTGATGTTTTTGCGGCATATACACCGACTCATGGTACACATACACACGATCTGCGCATATGCATACCATGAGTGCATGATGTGCATATACCGCTGGACAAGGAAGCGCAGATATAGCCTTTACAGCTTTCTAAGTCATGCACCACCCCTCCATGCTATCCCAGTAATGCATGAGCGCCAAGCAGGGAAGCCATGGATACCAGTGTTACTAATCAGGTCTTTGGTCTGACCCGGCCGGGAATCGAACCCACGACCTACCGATCAAGAAGCCGGACGCTTAACCATTACGCTATCTTGTCGGCAGACAAAAGACATGTGGAACATATTTTACGCATTTTAGAAGCGGTCTTTTTATTTCACTTTCAATTCTGAGTATCATACTTTGAGTTCTAATTACTTTCAGTTCTTTCGTCTGCAGAACATACATGTTGAAGCATAAAAGCAGCTGTAATAGGTAATGTCTCTATTTCCCGAAAATAAAGCTACACTGAATATAAATTTTACGATCCACAATATTTGTTATCAACGTATATTAATCGCGCAAAGTGTTGAAACCGTCTCCGATACAACGTCTCCGCATTGCTCATCGCCTAAACTCGGGGCCTTATAATATGGGGTTGGGCGTCATGCCATTATATTCTCTAAAACGGGGTATTCTAGTAAACAAAGAGTGATAGTATCGCATTTTCATACCAATACTATAATTTGCCTCCCATGACGCGAAAGAATGCTTAGCTTTTTCTGTCGAAAATTGATACCTCCTGGGATGCATCAATACAAATCAAGCTCTCTGCACCTTCCTCATTGCTAAATTTGCAGCTTTTAACAGTCCATGCGAAGGAATTAAGACTGTTTTCAAAACTACTTACTTACTTGAGTAGATTTAAAGTCAGTGAATTCTACTTCAAGTAGTTTTGGGTGATTTATGGAAGAAATACTTCTACCCTTGGTAGGTAGATTTATTTCGTCGCTACTTTTACTTCCACATGAGTAGCTTACTTGACAACTTTGCCCACCTCTGCTTTTACCTCATCAAAATCCTCCCCCCGCCCATTTTTTTCTGGCTGCGCCCTTGGCTGACGGTCAACTAGCTACTGTTCTCTAGTAGTTCTAGTTGCAAAATTTGGAGAGTGAGTCGTTTTAGTTCTGCGGAGTAAAAGTGAGTAGTTCTAGTTGTGCGCTTTACAAAGTCAGTACGTAGTTCTAGTTGCGCATTTCGAAAATGTAGTAGCTTGTAGATGTCTGCTCCGTTTTCTATGCCAGTGGGTACGTACATCCAAACATCCATATAGCACCCGTCTCCTACAGCGTGTTGATAAGATCAAATGACTCAACACATCAATACCATGAATCTGTCC
This sequence comes from Botryllus schlosseri, assembly GCF_051294905.1. Classification (NCBI taxonomy): domain Eukaryota; kingdom Metazoa; phylum Chordata; class Ascidiacea; order Stolidobranchia; family Styelidae; genus Botryllus; species Botryllus schlosseri. The sequence continues at coordinate 26,439,881 of NC_137242.1, read as the reverse complement.
ACAGATTTTAATCTATTCAAAAACACAGCCAGTCATAGAATTGATAGATGGACACAAACAGCATAAAATGTTTGGCACAAATGCATAGGTGTAGCCAGGATGAAAATTTTGAGGCGAAATCTTCAAAATAATGTTGTTAAGCCACAAATACCGGTATCTGTTGTGAAGTGGTGAGAACTGCTATCACCAATCCAGTGTACAAAATTATAAGGATGCATTCGCCCCCATGACCAGTGCACTTGGTACATGCCACTACAAAAATCATGAACTTTGTGCTGTATCATCAACATAACACATTTGAGTAACTGGTGCAGTTTCCGAAAATGTTGCAAATACATCACAATTTTGATATCTCAATTGCCAAACTTTTCAAAAAAAAATTGTTCAATTTTGACAGCACAATTTAGCAGTGTAACAGAGTATCATAAACCGGGGTAACTTTGGACTGAAGGGTAACTTTGGACACTAAGCAGTAAAAGATTTAAATGGTTATGGACCAGGGTTGCCGCTGGATCTCCTATTCTTTTTCGTGAGGCAACAGTACCACAAGTAGTCTCGATAAAAGGTGAGTTCATTTCACTACAAGATAAACTTGACCCAACATTGATAAATTAATGGAGGGGGTCAATTTCAACAAAATTGATGGCCAATAAACTTCTTACAACCAAACATAGATAACATGTGATTCATGGATTCAAAACTTGGCAGCAGATACCTCTAAGTAGTCTTAATCCATGGCAAAAATCTCAGTGGGCTCACCCTTAAATCAATGCAAGAAAATGTGATGTATAAAGTTACCCCATCAAATTTTATTAGAACGGGGTAACTTTGGACAGTGAAAAATGGGATATTTAGAGCTCTGGAAAGTGGCTGGTTCATCTGTGTCTAAGTGTATCGTCAACTATATTCCTGTATGACCGGCCTGACGGCTTCTCAAAATGGAATAAGAAGGTTAATAAATTAAAAGTTTGCCTAAATATGAAAAAATGGGTAGGCAATGAGCCGAGAGATTGTAATCGGGTGTAAGCTACTTCAAAAACTTATCACATACTCCTGAAGATGCGCCTGCTGAATATGGGATATCGTAAATTACGACAAATATATCCATCAGAGAACATAGGAAAGGGAAAATGTATCTTTTTAAGAACAGTAAAATATTTGAAATGAATCACGATAACACATACTTAATGTTTGCTGTCGATTGCTGACACCACCAGTGGTATATCCCTCATCACGATATGTTATTTATAAGTCCCAATTGGTGAAGGCATGAGGGAAAATTGAGATGAGGTATGAATAAAGGGGTCATTAGCCTTCACAAACTACCTAATTTTTCTTTTCGGGGAGGGGCGATTAGGTAAAAATCATGCAATAGGCCAGACATATACTATACTCATCGTGTCTTACCAAATAAGCCTCATTTACGAGGTTTCATAAACAATAGAGTGTAAAGGCATACAAAAAACGACATTGTCCAAAGTTACCCCACATGCAGGGGTAACTTTGGACACGGATAATTTATAAAAATAAGGTACTTATTTATGACCATGAAGATTTTGGATTAGGTAATTTTACTCTTCGCCCCATGACCCCTGAAAAACACAAAACTTGCCTTCCCTACACCCTAGCATTTCCAAGATACAAAGCGGAATTGTTGAAAATTGTCCAAAGTTACCCCGGTTTACGGGAGTTAACACATTTGCACACAGTATTCGTAGACACAATTTGGTTAATTTTGATCAATAAAATTTGTTTTTTGAAATTTTACCAGTCCCCACGCTAAAAAGGTTGAGAACCACTTACCGATCTAACCCATCTCAACAAACAACAACCTGTCGAGATATGGTCAACATCCACATGTATCCCTAGGGCTTCCAAGTTTCAATAGCCCAGTAATATTGGGGTTGACGTGGACACACTGCCAAGTGCCGGGGAGGAAAGGTAGTTGATATATCATAGAGCAGCGCAAACCGGTTACTCGAGCCATTTTAACGCAGAGAAAAAATAACGATTTTGAGGAATCATGCTACGCCGTACTGCTGATTTGAGTACTCCAATCTGCATCGAGTATTAAATCAAATGATTCGAGTCGAGTACGCTCCTATCCACTAAGACTCAATTTATCAATGAGAATTTAATTACGATACTATTTTCCATTGAGGAAGGCTGCGAACCTTGATAGGCCACACCGCAAGGCTACGACCGTTAGTGGAAATGACATATATCTATGAAGTCGCGATCAACGCACACATAGCCACAAAGTGCGATGAAATAGGGATGGACTTAAAGATACCAAATTATCTCCAACGTAATGTAGAACTGGCAGTATGTTCTTTGCAGCTGCATAAAAGTTACACATTTCAAATTTACTCATTCATACTGTTTCTGTTTAATTTCATGATTGATACTCGGCACCTAATTCTCTACTCAGAATCAATCACTCGGGTACTCGATTTTGCGCAGTCCTATTTTAACGCGGCATCTTGGCTTTGGTTGGCTCAGTCACGCTCATTCACATCACAACGATCATCTTCATCATCATATTCATAATCTTTCACTTTAACTGGTTGGTCCTCATCAAACTGTAAAGCCGTATCGATATGTTGCAATAAAACGTTGATCGAATTTTCGCTGCTACGATCAAACATGACAAATCGTACCATACTATAGTCGTCGATTAATTGGCATAGAGCTTCAGTGAGCTTTCTATACTTTTTGTCGTGATAGGTGTCACACATCTCCGCTAAAATTAGATTCTGCAATTCCGGATCTAGGAATTTACGCAGTTCCTTTTTTGAGTTTTTCGAAAGCTTGTCGACTTTCGTCATAACGCTGAGGTGAGTTATCTCTAAATTTATCATGCACGATAACGACGTTAGCATGCCGGATATGAATTTGCTGGGATCACCGAAAAACTGGGAGTCGATCAAAAACACGCCGCAAACTCGAACGTCCCAGTTTGAAAAATGTTCGACTAATGTTTTCATGACAGGAAGGTGTGTGTAGAGTTCGATCTGTCCAGGGCAGTCAAACATGAAGTAGCTGTCTTCTTCTGCATCATCGAAAAGCGACTCTCTGAGCCATTCCATGTTTTTCAAGAAGTATTCCATGCAAAAGATAAGGCCTCCGTTAGGTCCGTATTGTAAATCCTCATCTTCCATGACGTCATCGAGTTGAATTAGTTCTCTTATGTCGAGCGCAACCGGATAATCGAAATATTCGGCAGCCGGATCGAGATTAACAACGAGACAGTTCCTTTTGATGACTTTGAAATGCTCGGCCATTGTAGAGCAGTATGTGCTTTTGCCACTTCCAGCAGGGCCCATTACCAATTGGGCATAGTGCGGCATTTTGAGATATTCTCTGAGATCACAGTATACACAAGTAGTGCTATTCAAAAAGAGAGAAGGATTAAACTTAGCCGACTGTAATCATGGTTGCATATAACCCTCTAGGTTCCAGACAATGACGACTACATAATTCTAGTATATTTTAGTAATATATTCATGGCATCCTGTATGGAATCGGTGTCCTGTGCTCACACTATGTTTTATTTTTTCATTATATTACTTGACCTTGGAGAATCATCACTGTTCACCTGATAAATCAGGCAAAACGTACCGAGATTCCAGTAGGGCATAGCACAAATATATTGAAACCAGAAACCTTATTCGCTGATGATTGCCCCTGAAGAGTGTCAGCTCAAAAAGCTTCGGTTTCAAGATATTTATGCTATGAATATATTACTAAAATGTATATCAAAGTTCTGTACAACCCAAAATGTATCTTCATAATTCAGTTACCTAATTTTATTGCAAACAAGATGCCAGTAATCTAATACCAACATAATTTGTGAAATGATTTTATGCTTCAATTATATTTTAGTACAATACCCGGTTTTCCTGAAAATGCTACGTCGGAGAACTGTATAGTGTGAAACAATCCAAGCTTGTCACACAGGCATTTGCCGTTATCGTGCATATGAGAAATTTAGAATGAACTCTGATTTAATATGAACTGAACTTCATTCTTGTACTTATTTTCAATTCAACTGCAAGGTTCAGTAATTCTAATCTAACCTGGAATAATATATGTAGGCACTAGGAATAATTAAGTCGAAAATTATCAACCAGAGTTGTTCAACTATAGATAACTAACCTACGGATAGATGGGCAGCACGAGAGTCACGGTCGAGTGATGCGACAACGGCAGATTTGTTGTCGCTTCATAGCATGAAACGGGAGCGTAATTGCTAATCCCATAGATGACGACCCGAGCGCTCAAATTAAATAAAGTTGATCTTATTTGAAAGCTACAGTCGCGCTGATTCTGATAATATACATTAAATTTTCATCAAGGCAATGGAACCACCCCGAAATAGCCTTCAAAATATGAAAATCGGCATTGTTCTAAAACAATTGCAACAGCGCAGCACAATGACCATAACAACGGTCCGTGCGTGGTTGCGATTGTTTAGAACAATGCCGATTTTCATATTTTGAAGGCTATTTCGGGGTGGTTCCATTGCCTTGATGAAAATTTAATGTATATTATCAGAATCAGCGCGACTGTAGCTTTCAAATAAGATCAACTTTATTTAATTTGAGCGCTCGGGTCGTCATCTATGGGATTAGCAATTACGCTCCCGTTTCATGCTATGAAGCGACAACAAATCTGCCGTTGTCGCATCACTCGACCGTGACTCTCGTGCTGCCCATCTATCCGTAGGTTAGTTATCTATAGTTCAACCATAGTGTCCTATATGGTGTCGACACAAGCAAATCGCACGGTTCAATGAAATTGTATCACGTCACAGTTTCCATTTGGCTACAGGCAATTTGACGGTGATTTTTGACCGGCTTGCCGAGCATTAAATTTGATGAATCGGGTATCAATCGAAAGCTGACTCTGCACTGATTACGAAAATATAAATTTTATTCCACTCGTGGCCCTGGAACCCCCACAATCTGCCCCAAATTATTCATTGTCGAGTAGATTGGCAGTGTGACGCAACAATGCTGTCTGGCGAAACGAGAGACTAGCTCAAGAGCAAGGATGTGGCCGAGCGGCGAGAGTGGGATCAGCTGACGTCGCGGCAATAGCGATGTGCAAACGCGCCACAGAGAAACGCTGCGCTGTTGATGCTTTTTCTATGCGTTTCGGTACAAGCGAGCACACACCAGCCTTTCCTTGACTTGTAAGGGTAGAACTGGGTCCACGGAATGTATTAGGGCCCTACCAATTTTCGCGCAATATCCTTCAGCTGATAATGATATGTAGGCTACGTCTAAGTAGTCTACATTGGATATGTCAGATTATTATGATATCGATTGCCTTAGCCCGGTTGTTGCGTAGGGCTTCATAGACACGTCGCGCTGTTGATGGCGGGTGTCGATACTTTCTATAGTCGCTTTTATGGTTAAGTGTGAGCAAGGAGCATTGAGCATGAGCATACATTACAAGCTTTTATTTGATCCGTATGGGTAGGACTTGGTCCGCGGATGCAGCAGGTAAAATGTTGATTGTTGAATAAAGTTTATCAGCAGGAGTGTCGAATTAAACTGGTATCGCTGTCCGGATTCAATCCGTTACTAGAAAGCTTGCGGGCCATACCTGCCAAATGATTCCAAAATGTTACCACCAAATTCATACCTTTGTTTTTCACTGGAATATATCTGATATCACTATAAACGTTGACGTTGGAATTTGGTTTAGCATTTTTCAATCACCAAATAGTTTTTTTGAATGCCGGGGACCTTTTGCGTCAAAAGTAATACAGTGGTATCACAGATATTTGAATTATATTCATTCTGTAGCCTGTATATATATTCCTAATGTAACTTACGTAAAACGGATTTGCAGTATTTTTTTCGCATCTGTGAATAACTGAATGTCCATTGTCCATTCGGCCCAACAGAGTTTGCACTTTTTCGCCTTCTCGGAATTTGGCAAGGTCACCGACGTGGTGCTTATGGGGACTAGAGTGAAAACTCAACACTGTAGTTGTATTACTACAATATGATATATTTACATTATCTAAATTTGCTGTCTTGAGTGAATCTTATTACTTGAAAGTATATTTTTCTTACTAGAAATATCTCTAACAGCTGAAGGATTGCGCGAAAATTGGTAGGGACCAAATACATTCTGTGCGGACCCAGTTCTACCATTACAAGTCAAGGAAAGGCTGGTGTGTGCTCGCTTTTAGCGAAGCGCATAGAAAAAGTATCAACAGCGCCACGCATCTCTGGAGCCCTACGCAACAAGCGGGCTAAGGCAATCGATATCATAATAATCTGACATATCCAATGTAGACTACTTAGACGTAGCCTACATATCTCTATCAGCTGAAGGATATTGCGCGAAAATTGGTAGGACCCTAATACATTCCGTGGACCCACTTCTACCCTTACTAGTCAAGAAAAGGCTGGTGTGTGCTTGCTTGTACCGAAACGCATAGAAAAAGTATCAACAGCGCAGCGTTTCTCTGTGGCGCGGTTGCACATTGCTATTGCCGCGACGTCAGCTGATCTCACTCTCGCCGCTCGGCCGCATCCTTGCTCTTGAGCTAGTCTCTCGTTTCGCCAGACATCATTGTTGCGTCACACTGCCAATCTACTCGACAATGAATAATTTGGGGCAGATTGTGGGGGTTCCAGGTCCACGAGTGGAATAAAATTTATATTTTCGCAAGCAGTACAGCGTCAGCTTTCGATTGATACCCGATTCATCAAATTTAATGCTCGGCAAGTCGGTCAAAAATCACCGTCAAATTGCCTGTAGCCAAATGGAAACTGTGACGTGATACAATTTCATTGAACCGTGCGATTTGCTTGTGTCGACACCATATAGGACACTATGGTTCAACTCTGTCATCCATAGATACTGCTCACGAATGCCAACTCCGGATGGAAGAAAATCGCTTAATCTGGTGTCAAAAATCGCTAGATGTCGCTAAATATTGAGAAAAAAGCGCTAAAAAATAGCGCTAAATCTGCATTAATTGCTAAAGGTGGTGAATTGAACCAATATATCAATACATTCTTCTCAGCTATATTTTACTCGTCTGGGGCCAAAGTCTGTTATCATATTTCTAGTTCATAATACGTAATAGTCATCTCTAAGCGGGACAAAACGTGCAGTGCATTTCGATAAAGCAGATCACTTTGCATAATGATCGCTCTGCGTGACCAACTGACCGCTGACCAGGTTTGCAGGGATACCCGCTCACTATGTAAGCGTGACACGAACTGCCCTTCTACGGGAATTTGAGGTGAACAGTCTCCTAGATAAACAAGTGTCTTGCTCGATGCGTCCGTGAATACGTGATGCGATACACCGTAGAAAGGGGCTTGATTTCTATAAACTGAAGCATGCGACTAGACACACTTGTACACGGCATGCGACTTGCCCCGACACAATACAATTTGAACCGGATTTGCCAGCCACTATAAGATAGCGAATTTAAGAAAATATTCCGATGACCAGCCTACATATCACTTCACTTATAGCGGCTGCCGGCCATCCAAATATTTAACTATTGCCTTATCCACCCAGCTTAGGTAGCAATTATTAGGTATGGCATTTGCCCGCAAAATACTATCAAAAGATGTTGTTTTACTGTTAGTCAACAGCGCGTATAGAAGATCGTGTTTTTTTTGGGGGGGGGGGAAGGGGGCGGATATTCAAATCCGCTTTCCCTGGCGGATTCGTGAACTCGTGTAAGAGTCCGCAACGAAATCCTTATTTATTCATTCATCTGACGTGATTCTCATATAGCCTACAATTCTTTTTTCGAGTGTTGTGGGGGAGGGTGATTTGAAACCTGCTCTCCCGTTTGATCTCGATCAAATTTGGTGTGTACAATGGTACATAAATATCACTGACACGGTACGAGTTGTGTTATAATACTGTTACGTATCCTGTAGGTGTGAAAAGTTCGTTAGAAAATATATATGTCTTGGATCCAGTGTTGGGATGACTCGAGTCATGACTTGACTCGAGTCAGACTCGAGTCACCTTTTTCGCATGACTTGACTTGACTCGAGTCACTTTGCTAAAATGACTTGACTTGACTTGACTCGGCGTATCAGAAATGTGGATTGACTCGTGACTCGGACCAAAATTCACGAGTCAATTTCGAGTCATCAAGTAATCGGCGTGGATAAAAATCACTGTACCTTGCATATATTCGGATTGTTCGCGAAACGCTGGTGTAACCCGTGAGAGCGAATAATCATTCAAATATTGTGCGTTTCACTGAGTCTGGATTGTTCTCTCACAAATAAATTGACCGCAAACGAAGTGATCGAAGCTTACAGCTTACGTTGCCGTAACTCGAGTACTAAAGTAATAAAATAACGAAATGTATATTTCTGTTCTTTGTTCTTACCTTAACCAAACCTCTTGTCTTATTGAAATCGAATATAGTTTATATAGTTCTCAACCATTGGCGCAGGCTCGAATTGTATCATCAATTTGTAAATGGGTAATGTGTTGCATCTTATCAATTCGTTTGTCTATTCTCTATATTGGCTGGTAACTATAAACTGAGGCTATGCAAATACGTAGTTTAACAGTTCCACGTATATGTGAGCGATACGGCGTCCTGTTGCGAGTACATTTAACTCGTTTATCGGTTCGGAACTAATGACCACTCAATCTGTATTTCCGACAGCTAGCAAATTGCAATGACGTAATCATGCCTAATACTTCGAAAAGGCAACTTGACTTGAAATGTGACTTGACTCGTGACTTGACTTGACTTGACTCGACTTGACTCGAGTCACCTCCAAAAATCGAGTGACTTGACTTGACTCGAGTCACCTTTGAAAATCGATTGACTTGACTTGACTCGAGTCAAAATGTGCAATGACTCGAAATGACTCGTGACTCGAAGGTAGTGACTTGATCCCAACACTGCTTGGATCCGGCTGCCCCTATAGAAGCTCGCGATTTCGCGCGGGTTTTAGGGAAGGGTGTGGAATATGGATCCTTTATTCGTCCGGTGTTGGCGTTGAAAATTCACATATAGATCCTTGTATAAACCCAGCAAACACTCGATGTCCAGTTGACTTCCGGTGGAATTGCCGGCAGGACGTCCGGTAACTTACGGCCGTCACCTCCCTGGAGTGGGTTTGTCGACAACTAGAGACGTCCTGTCTGCCCCCTGCGTACGTCCGCAATGACGTGTTGTGGACATGAAGCGACCCCTCATGGACGCGGCTGACCTAGCCTGGACGTCACGTGGTTCCCTATGGACGCGCCTGACGTACTGTGGACGTGACGCCACTCCCTATGGACGCCAGTTCACGTACTGTGGACGTAACGCCACTCCCTATGGACGCCAGTTCACGTACTGTGGACGCGACGCCACTCCCTATTGACGCCAGTCCACGTACTGTGGACGTGACGCCACTCCCTATGGACGCCATACTCCATGATTTCCATGATGACCTCCTCCACTTCGATACCTGCTCCAACTACATGAAATCCAACATCATATAAGCTCACAAACTGTTCATGTTGGATTACTGGAAAATTGCAAATTACAAGTACAACGTAATGAACTATTATTATTTAACAAAGTATATAAAGATTAAGTGAAAATTCGATCACAAAATTACAAATATATGAAATAAATGTGTCACATGAATTTTGGTAACAGCAACTAGTTCTAACATGACAAACATTCCAATTGAGGTGCATATGAGAAATTTGAAAGAAACGTGTCACAGTAATTTGACAAAGGACAACTGTAAAGACAATTAAAAACAGACCTAAGCAATCATAAGTAGAAACTACCATTGCAAGACGTAAAATGATGCATCGGTTGCACCGCATAATGTTAAGAGCGCGAGCGCGTATTCGTCTTTGGCAATAAACTTGGTTGCAACAACAGGTTTCTTCTCAGTCCTTGTTTCGCCTGAAGCACATAAAACAATGTCAGCAAATAGTTTGTAGATCCACTCTTCATAGCACATGAAATATGTGTCAGACTCCATTATATATTTCCACTTGCAGTAATTGTGATTTGTCTTGTAAATCGCTACTTCCATTTGTACTCGAGTGTGGATAGCTTCTGAACTAGCGATACGGAGTATGCAACACGCCAATCAAATTAACTTGTAGCAACACCTAGGGTTGTAATTGTAATAACTCGACTAGAGTTGCGCTTTTCTGATGACTCGAGTCATTTTTTCAAAATTCGGAAATGACTCGACTCGATTCAATCTATGCAATGACTACGGTCATACGACTCGAGACTCAGACCGATATTACATTGTAATTTCGAAAAACAGTAAAGTAACCACACTATTGGTATTTCGTCTAATGGTAGCGGTAGCCTACTTAAAATGCGACCAAAAACCGTTGAAGGTGAAGAAAATTTGTAGCCTATATTATAAATGTGAACCGTTGATATCACCGAACGAAGTTATAAAAAGTGGATTAAACAAGAATTTAACAGGAAACTGAGCAGTCAACGCAATGACTTGGACTCGAGTCATAATACCATGACTCGGACTCGACCTATACTCGTTGACTTGGACTTGACTCGGTGGTGAATTGAAAATGACTCGACTTTACTCGAGTCAAAACTATATAGGTGAGATTGACTTGTGACTTGGTTACAACCCTGGAAACATCTAAAGGACATACTTGAGTATTTTTCAGAAATTATGCTTTCACATAAAGTAGTTTTGACAAGCCTTGTAAATCACTGCTTGTACCAGAGTGGAAATACATGGCGTTACTACCACTTCTACTCCATTGATGACACTACAAATACTTCTACTTGAGTGCTGAAAACAACTACTTTTGTGACCATCTCTGTTCAGAAGCATGCACCTACGACTACATGCCATAAGTCTCGACATTTCGACTTCGTCCACTTTTTGAAACTCCAGTAGCCTACTCTTCCGAACTTCACTTTCTACTTACACTTGAAAGGTAGTTTGATGTCTTGTAAATCGCTATTGATACTTCAGTACTAACGACGACTACTCTGACCATCTTTGTTTGGAAGTAACCACCTACAATAACTAGGGCTGGCCACAATGATTCTAGTACTTGAATCTGAATTGAGTATTAATTCCAATGATTCGAGTCGAGTAAGTGAAAGAAGATCTAAGTTTCGAGTACGAATATAGAATCGAAATTCTAATTGTCGGTAAAGTATTATATATTTTCAGTACTCGAAACTATATAATACTTTACGGGGAATTAGAATTTTGATTCTATATACCACTGTGAGGCCTTGAAACCTCGATAGGTCGAATCGCAGAATACCAAACATGTAGGACATATATAGCTACGCATGTTCGTGTAAATGACACATGTATTGTCATAAAGTGCAATGAGCTAGGTTAAGGTATGATCGAAAATTTACCAAACAATCTTCGATGTGATGTAGAATTGGTAATTTCGTCTTTGAAGTTGCATACAACTTGTCATCATTCACAATGTTGTGACATCATAATGAGTGATACTCGAATCGAAGATAAATACTCGATTCAGCATCGAATCACCCGGGTACTCGATTTTGTCCAGCCCTAACAACAACGTGCTAAAAGTATGTAATGCTACCAATATAGTTTTTGAAACTTCTTAAGTACATACTTGTGTAGGCCTACTTTTCAGAACTTTCCTGCTTCTTTTAGAAGTGATTTTTACAAGCCTTGTGAATCGCTAATTAGCCTATACTGGAGTACAAGTTAACAGCGTTGCTACTACTTCTACTCAAGTGCAAACGATGATTACTTTGATCACCCCTCCAACTATTGAGTGTGCAACGGTCTGTGGACATACAAGCATGCGACATTATAGGATGCGACACATGAGCATGTGAGTTAAATTACGGGTTACGGTTGAATTTAGGCTTGGGTTAGGTGACGCATGATAAAGTATTCCATGCTCGACTGTCGTTTTTATTGTGTCGCATGTTCATATGTCGGGCAATCGTATGCAACACATCGACCAAATCTACTTTTTGAAAGTAATTACTTGAGCATATTTCAGAACTTAATTTTCTACTTGTATTTCAAATAGATTTGACACACCCTGTAACTTGTTACATCTACGTGTGTATAAATTCATGCCGTTACTTCCACTTCAGTACAGAATATGATTACTTTGCCTACCTCTGGTTTCCAAATAGTGTATTCAACGTTTTATACCTTCAATTGCTTTTTGACTTTTTCCCGAGCATGATGCAGCACCGATTTTGTAGTGTAAAAGCAACGCTTGTTCTAGGTGGCAGTAGTTCTTCCAAACGATGTCGGCCCCAGTCTACAAGGCATTCTTCGTACAGCCTGCTTGACGTTGTTGCCATTAATTGAAGACATTGTCGATCTAGAAAATTTAAATAATTAGAATAGGTGTAGTGAAGGCATTTGTCAAGAACTCAAGCCAGTTATCTATAACATCCTGTTAAAAAACAAAAACAATGGTGTACAAGCTCGGCTATTCGCACATTCTACTCACTAATCAGTAGGGCTGGGCACATGAGTACTCGAATCTAAATCGAGTATTAATTCGATTACCAGTGAAACTCGGGCCATGGTGAATTCGGCCCATTGAACTCGGCCTTCAGAGGTGAACTCAGCCTAAACCTAAGCCCTTCCCACCCTAATCTTGGGATACACCGAATTCGCCATGTGCGATCTGATCCTTGACGTTCTGCACTCTTTGTCAACATTATACAGCTCCGTATGTCTAATATAACATTTTATACATCCGACATACGATACCGCCCCCTGTGAGAATAACATTCACACGACATATCCACCACCACCAATTCGCCATTGCCTTCAATTATTAATACAATTCACGAAATTTATAATAATTTGTATTGACAAAGTCACCATGGGCCGAGTTCACTGGTCACCATTAATTCTATTGATTCGAGCCAAGTAAATGACTTTTTCGGGTAGGCCCTCTGAAATTATACGCTATTGGCCACCAAGAGTACCGTTATCAAATAAAATTATATTTTTGATACTATTTTCCAATGCATAAGTAGCATACAAAATACGTAGTACAAAGCTATTCACTTTAGTTGAAATGACATATCTGTGAAGTCATGATTAACCCACAGCATAGTCACAAAGTGCAATAAAACAGGTATCGGTCGAAAATACACCAAAATATCTGTAATTTAGTGTGATGTAAAACTTGCACGGCATAATTGTATGTTCTTAGTGGAAACATAAAAGATACGTTTTCAACTTTCCATAATACTCATACTGTTATGATTATAGCATCATAATGAGTGATTATCGAATACTTGACACTTAACACCGGATTCAGAATCAATCACTCAGTTGCTCGATTTTGCCAAGCCCTACTAATCAGAACAGAAGTAATGCGGCCAATCTGAGATATCTATAGAAATCATGCATACCAGATTAGCGTCACTGTGAATTATGGCACACTTGGATTCAACGAGACATCGAGTCGTTGTCGTAGAGTTACAATGTCAAAATATCATGCAGCAATTTTGAGCACCACTGGCGAAATCCTGATCGGGGGCCCCCGTCACAGAGTCTATTTGCGCATCATTTATGACACTTTTTTCAGGCTAATTTAATCACTGATTAATGAACATGAACAATAATAATTCCTCGTAGCTCATCACTCCAACTTACATGATTCAACTTCTTAATCCATGGACAATCCACGACTGCAATGCGTTGCTCCGAAGTTGAAAAGTACTATATAACATTGCCTGTTCAATATTTAGACTCCTGCTAAAAATGAAGTGCTCAATGTTGTATACGCAGACCCAGGTATGCCCCTGCCTCAACCGTATGAAGAATCCATTGATAATAAGGGTCTATAGTGTGCTTTCTCATTTACGACAACATGACTCAGCAATCAGTTTTCCCTAGGGCCCATCTACTTTGTGAATGTCGCTGTAATGTAGGCAATGTTATTGTCGTGCAATATATTTTGTGAATGTCGGCACAATGTTGCCGTGCGCAATATACTTATTGGAAGGTAATGGGCGAAATATCTAAAGATCAATGTCAACTCAACGTCTGAGAAGAATTGAAAATTCAAATGGAATAATTATCTACTTTCACCCATTTTAAACTTTCATATTAATACATGACGAGGAACGTGCAACATATCCAATGAGCTAAATGCGACTATAATTTTTGCGACTACTATTTCTTACCAGGGATTTCAAGATATCATATAGATAAGCTATATGTAAATTATAAGTTATCGTTATATTGCAAGTTACAAGTAAGCATTTTAAGTATGTTGCACGGTGACATTGCGACAACCCGTCTTCCTCATGAACATGTTAAAATTCATGTAGTTTATAATTGGTTTAGCGTTGGGGTATCATTAAATTAGGCTGAGGTTAAAGTTCGATTAACTATAATGATTGCTCCTAGAATACTTTAACATTAAACTAATATTAAAGCCATACATTTTGACATGTTTACCGAAAGCCTCGATTAGTATCAATGGTTAATGTTGTTGTGGACACAACATAAAATTACAACAAATACCATAATAAATATGCCAGTCAATGGGATGCAAATATTCATTAGCATAGGTACAACTATATAGTTTTCAGCCACAAATTCAGCGATCTCACATTCCGTAAAGGAACATCCTATAATACACTTTCAAATTATGTACCTATATAAACTAGGCTATAATACATTCATCGATGTTGCATCTGGTTTGCTGGATGGATCGTGCAGTCTTTGGAAATTCTTTTCATATTATATACACATCAAGCAGTAAGTTATTTATTACAACAACATGAAACCCACTGTGCAGCAAATTGAACGATGATTGCATATTAAATATTATCACCATTATACTCATCGTACAAGTACTGCATAAGTTTACGATTAGCAGCGGGTCGATTAGTTTCGTTCGTACAGGATAAACCGCGGCGCAGACGTGCCACTATAATCATAGTGAAATTCATTACGGTATATCGCAGTTAATGATGATCGAGGCTGTTGCTGTTTAATAAATATAGCACTCAATTATACCAAGCTTCCGTGCTCTCTGCCTTTCCAGTACTCATGACAGCGACAATATCAATAATAATCAATTGCACGCACAATCGATCCACGCCGTTAAGTATCTTATTCTAACCTAAACCATTCCTGTGATAAATCCGTCACTCCGCCATTACTACAAAACCTGCTCTGGCAAATTCAAATTGAATCACGTGCGCATGCTCTGCTCGCCAGACAGAAGAACGCAGTATTTTGGTTTTATGGTTGAATGAATTTCATGCAACAGGCGTGCTCGGCTCGACACTCGAGACTCGAAAGGCGCCATATGCATTATCGCTGGCCTCTTGCGCAGTGCGGCCGTAATTATCGATAATAGCCGGGCAGACTGAGTAGTTCCGTGATTGGAATAGTCACCATACCATTATTACGGTTGTCAAGTTTTCATGTCGGAAGATTTCACATGCATTGGGTATACGGTATATTTGAAATAACATATTTTGCCCTGATGTGGACATTTCGATCCAGTAATGTCACAATAAAATAGCTGTTTTGCCTCTATCGTACATTATATCTCTAACAATGTGCGATCATCGATAGCCGGGCTTCTGAAGTTCCGCGCGATAGAAAGTCATCGCCATATCATCGATCAACATTCTCGTATTCACTCCGATAGATTACAAAATGGTGAAATGTATCATGAGCGTATTCAGAAAACTTATTTTGCATTGATTGCACATTGCACACTTGAATTCATAGAAACGATTTCCACGTAGGGACATCCTGACGAACTCCTGTGTAGGTGGCATCCAGGCATCGCACCATTATGACATCCACTGGAATGATAATTGGTGACTAGCATAGGAGCATTATAAAATTCACTTCCTCTGGTAGTCACCTGGAGTTACATAAATTGACGTCCAATGTTGGGCATGCTGAGCAAGTCCTCCGTAACTAAGTGTGGGAGGTGGGACGAGTGGGAACAATTGTGGACATACCAGTAACTCCATGGGATATCGGGTGTTTGCTGGGAAGCATTGCATTTGGGAAGAATGTTCGTGCTTGATAGTAAAGTGTGGGGCCTGAATTATTCAGCATTTTAACCATAGTTCACCGAACATGACACTTTAGATTCCTATGACTGGAAAGTTGTGGCCAACTTCACTCTCACTACGTGACATGCCAGTAAACGTTCGTATTCATGGCAGATTGCTGATCAGTGACGCCGCTGTGGCGCGTGGATTATATATCATCGCAGTCTGCACTCTGGTGGCCGGTATAGCCAATGCCGTCGTTGGCCAGAACTGATCGTTATTAGATATTATCGGTAAAAAATCGCTAAAAAATCGCTAAAGACTTTTCAAAAATCGCTAGATGTATCGCTAGGCGCTAGATCCATATTTTTTCGCGCTAAACCGGATGAAAAATCGCTAGTTCTAGCGCGAAAATCGCTAAATTGGCAACACTGCTCACGCTCAACGCACAGCACTATTGCGCAATCCACGGACACGGATCAGTGACCAAGAAAAACAACCGATAGATATCGACTATTTTACAATTTATAACAGCGACAACCATCATTGGGTTATAATTTTCATCTGAACAAGTTACACACAATGTACAATGCGATGTAATGAACAGATAGGAGTAGGAGGATCCCGAACGACACGCATCAGTAGCGATCCTATACTCTAACATCCACCTCGGCCTAGAGTGCCCGATGGTGAGTTCTTTTCGAAGTTGATCTTTTTTTTGAAGCCGGGGCCGTTTCTACATTCTTTCCATTCCTTGTGAGTGCTTTCTTTCTTCGGGTCTTTATGGGCGTTTTTCGCCGTAAGAACGGCGACAACGGGAGAGAGGAGCCCAGATGAGCCCAGCGTTGGGATGACTCGAGTCATGACTTGACTCGAGTCGGACTCGAGTCACCTTTTTCGTATGACTTGACTTGACTCGAGTCACTTTGCTAAAATGACTTGACTTGACTTGACTCGGCGTATCAGAAATGTGGATTGATTCGTGACTCGGAGCAAAATTCACGAGTCAATATCAAGTCATCAAGTAATCGGTGTCGATAAAAATCACTGTATCTTGCATATCTTCAGATTGTTCGCGAAACTCTGGTGTAACCCGTGAGAGCGACAAACCATTCAATAATCGAGCGTTTCACCTCCAATGTTCTTTCACAAAAAACTGGACCGCAAACGAATAAGTGATCGAAGCTTACAGATTACTTTGTTGCAAACTAGTGGTAAAGTGATTTACAGAATGTCTATTTCCATTCTATTGTCTTACCTTCACATAACCTCTTGTTTTATTGAAATTGAACCCGAATATGGTTTATATGGTCCTCAACCATTGGCGCAGGCGTGAATTGTATCATATCAATTTGTAAATGGGTAATATACTGCATCTTATCCATACGCTTCTCTATTCTCTATTTTGACTGGTAACTATAAACCAGGGGTGGGCAATTATTTTTCTCCGCGGGCCGAATGAGAAAAATGAATATGTTGGCGGGCCAAGTGAAAATTTTTAGCTATATTCTCCGGCGTATTTTAATTTTATTTCTAAATTTTTTCAATAATCTTCGGCTTCGCGCCACCCTTCTGATGCTTTCACGTCTCCAACTTCGAGAACCACTGCACCGAAATGTATATGCAATAGTACAAAGCCTAATTTCTTGGTTGGGGCATTCCGAGCAGTGTGCAGCCTAAATAGCCTTTATGTTGAGCGAAGCTTGCAGTTTTTTTGAACTTCGCCCTCCCTTGACCGAATGTTTCGTGTTTATGTCATAATGCCGACATTAAGATCATTAATCTCTGCAACATGCTCGGCGAAAACTAAAAGGACAGGTAAACTAAATGGACTGGTTTACCCCTGTCTCCAGTATGCCAATATTTGAATTTCAGTTTTCGACATTCTTTTTTTTGGCATGCACCTTAGTCCTTTATGGGTGATAGATATGATGAGTCATATAGTAATCGTGAGTAGAGCCCGACCGATTATCGGCTCGCCGATAATATCGAGTCGATATCACACTTGAAAGGAAATATCGGTATCGGCCATTGGAGGTAAAAAAATATCGACCATTTTCGTGACGTCACAACATGGTGGTAGGGAGTCAGAGAAGACGTGAGGTCTTCACTGCTTGTCGGTAAATGATAAAAATAAATGGCCAAGCTGCATATAGTGCATACAGGTCAGTCTGCGTGTTTGTGTGAAAATATACTTTCCCCGTCATGCCCCACTGACTTCATGGGAATCCCCTGCTACTATATGTAAATAGATCGCTTGATTATTTCACTGTCGTTTAAATTTGAGGTCCTTTCTGATTTGACGTACATTCGAACTTGACCGCCGGGTCAAGTTTTTCAGGCTATTGACTTTGTTCAAGTTGCCAACATTAAGTTTTGCTGCATTGCCTTGAATATAGAACGATTCGAATATCTTATACCCTAATACTTTCTAGGCACTTGTCCATAACTGCAGCTTTTGATGCAACTTTTGTGGAAATTAAATGCAACTTTTCACTGCAACTTTTATGAAAAATAAGTGCAACTTTCCACGGATTTGACTACAACAAAAACTTGCCTTAATTCTTACATTTTGTACTCGTACCACTGCTCAATTCATTTACCGATGATGCATGCACGTGATGACGTGATCTCTATTCGTACATGGTATATAACCCAATGCCTATCGTATATTTAGTAGAATAGACTCATGTGTGATTTATTCGTACAATATATCTGGAAAAGGCGATAGCCGTGTGTTTAACTACTAGTCAAGGACTCAGTCGTCAGGACGTTCGTCTCACTTCCAGTATATTTGTAAGACGCTATCCGTAGACCACGAATTCGCTGTGTACCCTCGCAGGCTATACGTTATATAACAGTAAGCCAGTTGCTCAAGGGTGAACTCTGGGCATGAGAAAGCAGCTATTGTCCCTGACCTCGACAGGGATGGTCAGTAACTAAGTATTTCTACTTTTCCAGAGTAGTCAAGTATGTTTTTCCTACTTGCGCTAATAATTACTCGACTGTTTCCATATATAGCCTAATCATGTTCCTGCCTACTTGGACAAATTACTCAAGTGGTTATCATTTTGGACTACTTACACTCAACAGTTTTCAGTTTTTATGGCAAAACCAAGCCGAAATACTTAGTTATTTACCGGATTGCAATTCGCTTCTTCTACTGTACTTGACTATAGAAATTACGACGACGCCTCTACTTCTACTTCAGTACCAAATACGACTAATTTAACCTCATCTAGTAGTTGATATTTTTCTGAATTACCTCCGGCCATGCATTGAGGCTTGGTACTGAAGACTTTTTGAAAGGTTATCAGTAAATTTGGAGGCCCCTAATCCTCACCCCCCCTACCACAACGTCTTTAACTTAATCGAACCCCGAACCGCTGACACAAAGCTAACCCCTGTTTTAATTTATTCTTTACGCGGGACTCGACTTGAAAGACGCTTTAGTACTCCCTCGACGCAGCTGACTGGATTATCCCTAAGGATCGTATCGCTGCAGCCTGTAGTATATTTTTGAATGTATTTTTTACTGAATAAAAACTGTTACTCTCAACACTAGCCTAAACCAAAGTAATAAGTGCCGAAGTCACTGAGTGCCGTATAACTACACTTCACTTTATTACTCCGTGAAATATTCATTTCCAAATTTATTAATACAATATTTTTGCATTGATTTCATAATGATAGTTATTACATTGGAAGTGTCAAATTCACCAACTGCCGATTTCAACGTACGGAATTCACTGCAACCGTTTGAAATAGAGGCGCATTGCAGAAACTAATTCAATTCACTTCAATACACCACAAGGCTGCGATGCAATGAAAGATAACCGAGTTCAAGTTGACAGTCAAAACAAATACAGCAGAAGTAAACAAATGCGCAGTCACTTTCATGCACTCGAAATATATAATTTTGTTTTGATTTGGTGGATTTCCATTAAAGAATGTAATTACCGTGATGAATATTTGGTACATCGACGAGCGAAACACTGCGTAGACAATGAATCAGCAGATTCGTATTTATGACGTGTTCATATTCCGGCGGCTTCACAGTAGTTTACCACTGTGATTCTAATAGAATTCTCGGGAATTATATATGTTCATGTGAAACACAAAAAACAGCAGGGGCATCAGGGTAATTTTCAGTTTATAATTTTTACCAGAATTTAGAAAACCACTTGCCAGATTTTACAATATTTTTTTGTGACAGGTTATCGGGATACCTGATCAAGAATGCGACTCAATCAGTAAACACAGGTACCGAACTGTAACACAGATTTGCAATAAAAATGGTTTGAAATAACTTAGGAATATGAACAGACCAGAATCACAACCAATTCGATGAAATATCGCGTTGTTCAATACATAGTCTCACTTGAATTTCCGACAAACTCGATACATATATAATTGAAGAATTACCCATGTTGGGACCCTAAAGGAAGACATTCATCCCCATTAGTGGACGTGAGTACCCCTAATAATGATTTATTCACGATTATTAGGCTTCGGAATAACTCAGGAGCAGAACAGAATCGAATAAAATTCGGTTGAATATCGCGCCTTTCAATACATAGATACACTGGAATTCATGACAAACTCGATACATATATAATCGAAGAATTACCCATGTTGGGACCCTAAAGGAAGATATTCAACCCCATCAGTAGACGTAAGTACCCCTAATAAAGAATTATTGACGATCATTAAGCTTCGGAATGACGAAGGAACAGAACAGAATCCGAATGAATTCGGTAGAATATCACCTCGTTCAATACATAAACACACTTGAAATCCCGACGAAATCGATACATATATAATTGAAGAATTACCCATGCTGGGACCCTAAAGGAAGATATTCAACCCCATCAGTGGACGTAAGTACCCCTAATAAAAAATTATTTACGATCATCAAGCTTCGGAATGACGAAGGAACAGAACAGAATCCGAATGAATTCGGTGGAATATCGCCTCGTTCAATACATAGACACATTTGAATTTCCGACGAAGTCGATACATATATAAATGAAATATTACCCATACTGGGACCCTAAAGGAAGATGTTCAACCCCATCAGTGGACGTAAGTACCCCTCATAAAGAATTATTGACAAACAATAAGCTTCGGAATAACTCAGGAACAGAACAGAATCCGAATGAATTCGGTGGAATATCGCCTCGTTCAATACATAGACACATTTGAATTTCCGACGAAGTCGATACATATATAATTGAAATATTACCCATACTGGGACCCTAAAGGAAGATGTTCAACCCCATCAGTGCACGTAAGTACCCCTAATAAAGAATTATTGACAAACAATAAGCTTCGGAATAACTCAGGAACAGAACAGAATCCGAATGAATTCGGTGGAATATCGCCTCGTTCAATACATAGACACATTTGAATTTCCGACGAAGTCGATACATATATAATTGAAATAATACCCATACTGGGACCCTAAAGGAATATGTTCAACCCCATCAGTGCACGTAAGTACCCCGAATAAAGAATTATTGATAAACAATAAGCTTCGGAATAACTCAGGAATAGAACAGAATCCGAATGAATTCGGTGGAATATCGCCTCGTTCAATACATAGACACATTTGAATTTCCGACGAAGTCGATACATATATAATTGAAATATTACCCATACTGGGACCCTAAAGGAAGATGTTCAACCCCATCAGTGGACGTAAGTACCCTTACGAAATAAATATTGACAAACAATAAGCTTCGGAATAACTAAGGAACAGAACAGAATCCGATCGAATTCGGTGGAATATCGTGTCTTTCAATACATAGACACACTTGAATTTCCGACAAAATCGATACGTATATAATTGAAGAATTACCCATGTTGGGACCCTAAAGGAAGACATTCATCCCCATTAGGGGGCGTAAGTACCCCTAATAAAGAATTATTCACGATCATTAAGCTTCGAAACAACTCAGGAGCAGAACAGAATCGAATTGAATTCGGTTGAATATCGCGCCATTCAATACATGATACACTGGAATTCCCGACAAACTCCATACATATATATTCGAAGAATTACCCATGTTAGGACCCTAAAGGAAGATATTCAACCCCATCAGTGGACGTAAGTACCCTTACGAAATAAATATTGACAAACAATAAGCTTCGGAATAACTAAGGAACAGAACAGAATCCGATCGAATTCGGTGGAATATCGTGTCTTTCAATACATAGACACACTTGAATTTCCGACAAAATCGATACGTATATAATTGAAGAATTACCCATGTTGGGACCTTAAAGGAAGACATTCATCCCCATTAGGGGGCGTAAGTACCCCTAATAAAAAATTATTCACGATCATTAAGCTTCGAAACAACTCAGGAGCAGAACAGAATCGAATTGAATTCGGTTGAATATCGCGCCATTCAATACATGATACACTGGAATTCCCGACAAACTCCATACATATATATTCGAAGAATTACCCATGTTGGGACCCTAAAGGAAGATATTCAACCCCATCAGTGGACGTAAGTACCCTTACGAAATAAATATTGACAAACAATAAACTTCGGAATAACTAAGGAACAGAACAGAATCCGATCGAATTCGGTGGAATATCGTGTCTTTCAATACATAGACACACTTGAATTTCCGACAAAATCGATACGTATATAATTGAAGAATTACCCATGTTGGGACCCTAAAGGAAGACATTCATCCCCATTAGGGGGCGTAAGTACCCCTAATAAAGAATTATTGACAAACAATAAGCTTCGGAATAACTCAGGAACAGAACAGAATCCGAATGAATTCGGTAGAATATCACCTCGTTCAATACATAAACACACTTGAAATCCCGACGAAATCGATACATATATAAATGAAATATTACCCATACTGGGACCCTAAAGGAAGATGTTCAACCCCATCAGTGGACGTAAGTACCCCTCATAAAGAATTATTGACAAACAATAAGCTTCGGAATAACTCAGGAACAGAACAGAATCCGAATGAATTCGGTGGAATATCGCCTCGTTCAATACATAGACACATTTGAATTTCCGACGAAGTCGATACATATATAATTGAAATATTACCCATACTGGGACCCTAAAGGAAGATGTTCAACCCCATCAGTGCACGTAAGTACCCCTAATAAAGAATTATTGACAAACAATAAGCTTCGGAATAACTCAGGAACAGAACAGGATCCGAATGAATTCGGTGGAATATCGCCTCGTTCAATACATAGACACATTTGAATTTCCGACGAAGTCGATACATATATAATTGAAATAATACCCATACTGGGACCCTAAAGGAATATGTTCAACCCCATCAGTGCACGTAAGTACCCCGAATAAAGAATTATTGATAAACAATAAGCTTCGGAATAACTCAGGAATAGAACAGAATCCGAATGAATTCGGTGGAATATCGCCTCGTTCAATACATAGACACATTTGAATTTCCGACGAAGTCGATACATATATAATTCAAATATTACCCATACTGGGACCCTAAAGGAAGATGTTCAACCCCATCAGTGGACGTAAGTACCCTTACGAAATAAATATTGACAAACAATAAGCTTCGGAATAACTAAGGAACAGAACAGAATCCGATCGAATTCGGTGGAATATCGTGTCTTTCAATACATAGACACACTTGAATTTCCGACAAAATCGATACGTATATAATTGAAGAATTACCCATGTTGGGACCCTAAAGGAAGACATTCATCCCCATTAGGGGGCGTAAGTACCCCTAATAAAGAATTATTCACGATCATTAAGCTTCGAAACAACTCAGGAGCAGAACAGAATCGAATTGAATTCGGTTGAATATCGCGCCATTCAATACATGATACACCAGACATGGGGTGATTACTTCATGAATGTAATCGATTGCGATTACGATTACTTCAGAATCACGCGATTACGATTACGATTACGATTACAGCAAAATCAGGAAGTAGTCGATTACGATTACGATTACATTGGGAAAGTAATCACGATTACTCACGATTACATTTGTTTTGCTTCTTAGGACTATAATCTTAAAGAATATATTGGAAGACAATACAAGGATTGCGATGAAAAGGCTTAATGAGATATCAAATCTCTTCATACATCATGCGTCATTTGCTTATTACGTCATAATATACCAATTACCCAACTTTATTGGGATGATTTATCGCACCCAACGATTTGCATTATTGCCAGGTCTTTACCTGCCGCATCCCAAATTCTTTAATAGGGTGGGGAGCGTGCTCGAAGGGAACTCAAAAGTATTTCGTAAACCGACATAAATTCTAGAGTATTTTCGAGAATTTAATTAATCTTGAAAATGTTCTTCGAGCTTCGCGATTCAAATGTCTCTAGTACAGGGGTCACCAACGCGGACCAAATGAGTCGCCCGCGGTCGCTGTAGCAAATATTCAAATGAAAGATTTGAAAGTTGAAGCTGGTTTCATATGAGCAGCAGTAGAACATGGGTCGGCCGACCCCAAGGAACATACGAACGCAGTCGCTCGGGGCATTGCTCGTCTTCGCCCACGCGGTGGCTCAACAGGAATCTATAGTTAATATTCCCGAGTCTCGACGCGGAGATTAGCGCTTTGGCGCGCACTGCAGCAACGCAACTGAGCCCGGAGGAAATGGTGTGAGTCCTGGCGAGTGAACGTTTTTTGTTCTTGGCAAAGGGCGGAAACCCGGCCCAGTGCTCTGATTGTCTTACTCCAAGTGAAGAAATCCAACTGAGCACGGATAAACGGCGGAAGTAAGTGGTAACCTGTTGGTCGTCGCAATAATCAGTACACACTACACAAGAAGTATCTTTTTGTTTCAAAACGGTTGGTGACCCCTGCTCCAGTAGATAGCTGGGTTTGAAACGCATACTTATCCCCCTCAAGAAAAAACATGCATAGGCTATTTTATGGGAACATCCATTTCGGAGCCGGTCATTACCGCGCCACGATCCCACAACACACCAAAAGACATATGCAGTTTCAGCCAACACGCAACTCCACGAGATGTGATACCAAAGAAATACCTTGGCCGAAACTTAGGGTATTCGTCCATTGTCAATAGCCGCGCTGGGTGGGCGTGACTAATAATAGTCCTGTCCTTCCAATCTGAGCTCACAATGCAAATGCCACCCGGCGCATCCACATAGGAATAAAGCCATGACAATTTGCGTGTGCGTCTCACCAAAGATATTCTTTTAGTCTGCTACGTTTGGGCGAGTACAATATCTTTTGATTAATCAACAGACCGGAGGTCACGAATTAACAACATACAATAAAGTAATTATAACAATATACCAGATGCTATACCCCAGCTCTACAGGTAAATCTGACACTCGGGGCTGAGAGAGGTTAAAAATGAATAGTAATCTAATGCAATGACCAATATTATTGACGAAATTCAGTTTTGAAAATTGACCAAGGGTTGGACTGGGGGACGAATTGCTGTTGGTTCTGATTCTAGCTACAGCCCACGCTAACATGTCAGGCTATATAAGCGGATGGTTATGGCGGCAGGTCCAAATGCTGAGTAACGAACCGTGAAATAACGATTGGCGCCCGTTTCAAGTAGTTATATGAGAATAAGATAGAGTGAACATAAAAATTCTGCCTTCAACTTAATACAGATAATGCGAGCTGCTGTTACGAGAAACGGCTAAGCCCGGCTCGGTTATGATATATATCAGCAGCTGTTTATTTGTAATGCTTCGTTGTGGAAACTGCAATGTTTTTTTATTCGACGAGTACAAAATTCCGAATTGTCAGGTGTACGTGCGTACGTAGGCCAACTGCTCGCCAAGCAGCAACGTTGAAACTGCGTTTAACTAAGCACAACCAAACATCAATACATAAGTTACTATTTGAGACTATGGGCAGAGTGGTGATCAATATCCTGCTGCGAGGTAGGGGCTTCTGTAGTGTATTGATAACCTGATATACACCACGGGGGAGTTCTTACAATCACTCTTCAATGTCCATCGCATGTCTGTTTACTATGTGTGGATACTTCTTACGCAATGACGAGCGGAGCTAATACTTCTGACGTAATAATGAGTTGTGGCGTTTGAGAATCAGACGTTTGTGCTATCGCTAACATGGTATATTATCTCATTCTTGTTCACGAATATTCAGTTTATGTCATAGTCCTTGTACAAACAAAAAGTAATCGCTCTTTCACAAAGAAATCGATTAGATATGGGAAGTAGTCGATTACGATTACGATTACTTCGGATTTTTGTCGAATGTAATCGATTGCGATTACGATTACTTCAAAATGCTGTAATCGTCGTAATCGATTACGATTACTAATCGCGATTACCCCATGTCTGTGATACACTGGAATTCCCGACAAACTCCATACATATATATTCGAAGAATTACCCATGTTGGGACCCTAAAGGAAGATATTCAACCCCATCAGTGGACGTAAGTACCCCTAATAAAGAATTATTGACAAACAATAAGCTTCGGAATAACTCAGGAACAGAACAGAATCCGAATGAATTCGGTAGAATATCACCTCGTTCAATACATAAACACACTTGAAATCCCGACGAAATCGATACATATATAATTGAAGAATTACCCATGCTGGGACCCTAAAGGAAGATATTCAACCCCATCAGTGGACGTAAGTACCCCTAATAAAAAATTATTTACGATCATCAAGCTTCGGAATGACGAAGGAACAGAACAGAATCCGAATGAATTCGGTGGAATATCGCCTCGTTCAATACATAGACACATTTGAATTTCCGACGAAGTCGATACATATATAAATGAAATATTACCCATACTGGGACCCTAAAGGAAGATGTTCAACCCCATCAGTGGACGTAAGTACCCCTCATAAAGAATTATTGACAAACAATAAGCTTCGGAATAACAGCAACGTATCTCTGTTTCTTAGACGGCTCGATGCTCACATTGCGCGGTGCTGCTCTTTACCAACCCTCTTGTATAGTTTGATTCAAACGAATATGTTGATGCGTTTGTATTCTCATGTATGTGTAGATGGGTATTGTATTGTACAATATCAATTTGTATCACTTCTCGCGGATTCTTATTCGATCCTCTAGTCCAGTGGTTCTCAACCGGGCTCTACGGAACCCTGGGGGTCCGCGAAGCATTTGCAGGGGGTCCACGAGACCTCTAAATTTGCAAAAGGGTGGATTTTTTTTTTAATTACGGATATCACGAGGCAGTTTCACTTTATTACTACCAAAACTTCATGACTTACATAATCAGAATGACCGTCGGAGATCAAATAACCTACACCGCGAACTCAATTTAATTTTCAACAGCCTACTGATACAAACATATTGCTGTTCAGAAATGTTTTGTGGGGGTTTGGGGAAAGAATAAAAAATGGAAGTAGTAAGGTCCATCACGGTGATTTCGTAGTATTTGCAACTATCCACATTCATCTGTTTTGGTTCTCAAACTAGGATAGGTGAAAGCATCTGAAGTGGGGCGCAAAGCTGCACTGAACTGAAATTTTTTAACGCTTCGCGCGATATACATGCCGTTGGTAGTTATTGCTCTGCTTAAAACTTCAGATTTCATATTTTAGAAATCTCTCTTCGACAACCATAACCTTGCATGCTATCAGACAATCCGCTGGGAATGTTAGCATTCTGGTTGCTTGATCCCTAGCATAAGGTCGATATTTGCAGGCAAGGCAGATAACGGTTACTCGATAATCGAGCTAAATCCGATCTAAAACTTGGGGGTCCGCGGGGGTCTGTGACAGGTCCGCGGGGGTCCGCGGAGACAAAAAGGTTGAGAACCACTGCCTAGTTCTGCTGATACTACCAGACTGGAGCATTCAGCTACACGGTTACTCAGGTATTTAAATTTATATTTGTTGTTTGATTCAATCAAATTTAATTCAATTAATCTGTCTTTCACGCAACGAGTGATGTTAATGACTTTGAATTATCACTCATACTTCGAAAATTCAATTTGACTTGAATTGTGACTTTACTCGTGACTTAACTTGACTCAACTTGATTCGACTCAAGCCACCTCCAAAAAATGAGTGACTTGACTTGACTAAAGTCACCTTCGAAAATCGATTGACTTAATTTGACTCGAGTCAAAATGTGCAATGACTCGAGATGACTCGTGACTCGAAGGTAGTGACTTGATCCCAACACTGCCGTGTGAGTAAATGAATAATATCGGGGTTTTACGACAGGATCACGGTCATTTCAAGAATCCGACCTTAGAGTTGGACCGAAGTAGGGCCAGAGAATTGAAAAGACAAGATCAGAGTAGTTGTCCATCCGCGCCGCACTATACTTGATCATAAGAGCGACTATATTTCAAAGTTTTCTGAAATCCTAGATAGAATGGTGGCTAGTGATCCAACCAACGGTGCCTTCTCATCTACATTGGTAAATTATACCGAAGGAGTAGACCAGTGGTTCCCAACCTTATTCGACCCATCGCCCCCTTTTCAAGGTCAACACCGATCATCGCCCCCCAAATTTTGTTTACCGAAAATTGGGCATACAAACTGTAATCACCGGCGGGTTGACTAAAAGGCCAAATTTTCGGCTCGATGTCTAATTTGACACACTTTTGTAACGAAATTACCGTGGGTTGACTAAATAAAAAAAAAAAAGGTCATCCGTTTTGATGCGTCATCGCCCCCCTATCTCTCCCTTCGCTATTTTCGCCCCCTTTGTCCATTTTCCCATTTTCGCCCCCCTATCGCCACCTTCGTCATTTTCGCCCCCCTAGACCGCCAAATCGCCCCCTGGGGGGCGATATCGCCCACGTTGGGAACCACTGGAGTAGACGAAAATAAACTGAATATACCCCCCTCCACCTATACATTTGGAAACACAATTTCATACGCTATATCGTTACTTTTCGCTATACTCAAACTGTTTTAAAAAGGAAATTGTGTTCGATGCAAAGCCGGCGCCAATTTGCTTAGTTATCATGTACAACAACATAAATGAATTGTACATATCACGTTGTAGGAGTAACTCGAAGTATTATTATATTGACTAACGGGATATTCCACCGAATTCGATCGGATTCTGTTCTGCTCCTGAGTTATTCCGAAGCTTAATGATCGTGAATAATTCTTTATTAGGGGTACTTACGTCTACTAATGGGGATGAATGTCTTCCTTTAGGGTCCCACCATCGGTAATTCCTCGATGATATATGTATCGATTTTGTCGGAAATTCAAGTGAGTCTATGTATTGAAAGACACGATATTCCACCGAATTCGATAAGATTCTGTTCTGTTCCTTAGTTATTCCGAAGCTCATAGTTTGTCAATATTTCTTTCATAAGGGTAGTTACGTTCATAAGGGTTGAATATCTTCCTTTAGGGCCCCAACATGGCTAATTCTTCAATTATATATGTATCGAGTTTGTCGGAAATTCAAGTGTGTCTATGTATTGAAAGACACGATATTCAACCGGATTCAATCGGATTCTGTTCTGTTCCTGAGTTATTCCGAAGCTTATTGTTTGTCAATATTTATTTCGTAAGGGTACTTACGTCCACTGATGGGGTTGAATATCTTCCTTTAGGGTCCCAACATGGGTAATTCTTCAATTATATATGTATCGATTTTGTCGGAAATTCAAGTTTGTGTATGTATTTAACGACGCGATATTCCACCGGATTATTCGATCGGATTCTGTTCTGTTCCTGAGTAATTCCGAAGCTCATTGTTTGTCAATATTTCTTTATGATGGGTACTTACGTCCACTGATGGGGTTGAACATCTTCCTTTAGGGTCCCAGTATGGGTAATATTTCAATTATATATGTATCGACTTCGTCGGAAATTCAAATGTGTCTATGTATTGAACGAGGCGATATTCCACCGAATTCATTCGGATTCTGTTCTGTTCCTGAGTTATTCCGAAGCTTGATGATCGTAAATAATTTTTTATTAGGGGTACTTACGTCCACTGATGGGGTTGAATATCTTCCTTTAGGGTCCCAGCATGGGTAATTCTTCAATTATATATGTATCGAGTTTGTCATGAATTCCAGTGTATCTATGTATTGAAAGGCGCGATATTCAACCGAATTTTATTCGATTCTGTTCTGCTCCTGAGTTATTCCGAAGCCTAATAATCGTGAATAAATCATTATTAGGGGTACTCACGTCCACTAATGGGGATGCATGTCTTCCTTTAAGGACCCAACATGGGTAATTCTTCAATTATATATGTATCGATTTTGTCGGAAATTCAAGTTTGTGTATGTATTTAACGACGCGATATTCCACCGGATTATTCGATCGGATTCTGTTCTGTTCCTGAGTTATTCCGAAGCTTATTGTTTGTCAGTATTTCTTTATGAGGGGTACTTACGTCCACTGATGGGGTTGAACATCTTCCTTTAGGGTCCCAGTATGGGTAATATTTCAATTATATATGTATCGACTTCGTCGGAAATTCAAATGTGTCTATGTATTGAACGAGGCGATATTCCACGAATTCATTCGGATTCTGTTCTGTTCCTGAGTTATTCCGAAGCTTATTGTTTGTCAATAATTCTTTATTAGGGGTACTTACGTCCACTGATGGGGTTGAACATCTTCCTTTAGGGTCCCAGTATGGGTAATATTTCAATTATATATGTATCGACTTCGTCGGAAATTCAAATGTGTCTATGTATTGAACGAGGCGATATTCCACGAATTCATTCGGATTCTGTTCTGTTCCTGAGTTATTCCGAAGCTTATTGTTTGTCAATAATTCTTTATTAGGGGTACTTACGTCCACTGATGGGGTTGAACATCTTCCTTTAGGGTCCCAGTATGGGTAATTCTTCAATTATATATGTATCGATTTCGTCGGGATTTCAAGTGTGTTTATGTATTGAACGAGGCGATATTCCACGAATTCATTCGGATTCTGTTCTGTTCCTGAGTTATTCCGAAGCTTATTGTTTGTCAATATTTATTTCGTAAGGGTACTTACGTCCACTGATGGGGTTGAACATCTTCCTTTAGGGTCCCAGTATGGGTAATTCTTCAATTATATATGTATCGACTTCGTCGGAAATTCAAATGTGTCTATGTATTGAACGAGGCGATATTCCACGAATTCATTCGGATTCTGTTCTGTTCCTGAGTTATTCCGAAGCTTATTGTTTGTCAATAATTCTTTATTAGGGGTACTTACGTCCACTGATGGGGTTGAATATCTTCCTTTAGGGTCCCAGCATGGGTAATTCTTCAATTATATATGTATCGATTTCGTCGGGATTTCAAGTGTGTTTATGTATTGAACGAGGTGATATTCCACCGAATTCATTCGGATTCTGTTCTGTTCCTTTGTCATTCCGAAGCTTAATGATCGTCAATAATTCTTTATTAGGGGTACTTACGTCCATTGATGGGGTTGAATATCTTCCTTTAAGGTCCCAGCATGGGTAATTCTTCAATTATATATGTATCGATTTTGTCGGAAATCAAGTTTGTCTATGTATTGAACGACGCGATATTCCACCGGATTCGATCGGATTCTGTTCTGTTCCTGAGTTTTTCCGAAGCTTATTGTTTGTCAATAAATCTTTATTAGGGGTACTTACGTCCACTGATGGGGTTGAATATCTCCGTTTAGGGTCCCAGCATGGGTAATTCTTTAATTACATATGTGCCGATTTTGTCAGAAATTCAAGTGTATCTATGGATTGAACTACGCGATATTCCACCGAATTCGATTGGATTCTGTTCTGTTCCTTATTCATTCCGAAGCTTATTGTTTGTCATTAATTCTTTATTAGGGGTACTTACGTCCACTGATGGGGTTGAACATCTTCCTTTAGGGTCCCAGTATGGGTAATATTTCAATTATATATGTATCGACTTCGTCGGAAATTCAAATGTGTCTATGTATTGAACGAGGCGATATTCCACGAATTCATTCGGATTCTGTTCTGTTCCTGAGTTATTCCGAAGCTTATTGTTTGTCAATAATTCTTTATTAGGGGTACTTACGTCCACTGATGGGGTTGAACATCTTCCTTTAGGGTCCCAGTATGGGTAATATTTCAATTATATATGTATCGACTTCGTCGGAAATTCAAATGTGTCTATGTATTGAACGAGGCGATATTCCACGAATTCATTCGGATTCTGTTCTGTTCCTGAGTTATTCCGAAACTTATTGTTTGTCAATAATTCTTTATTAGGGGTACTTACGTCCACTGATGGGGATGAATATCTTCCTTTAGGGTCCCAGCATGGGTAATTCTTCAATTATATATGTATCGATTTCGTCGGGATTTCAAGTGTGTTTATGTATTGAACGAGGTGATATTCCACCGAATTCATTCGGATTCTGTTCTGTTCCTTTGTCATTCCGAAGCTTAATGATCGTCAATAATTCTTTATTAGGGGTACTTACGTCCACTGATGGGGTTGAATATCTTCCTTTAGGGTCCCAACATGGTTAATTCTTCAATTATATATGTATCGATTTTGTCGGAAATTCAAGTTTGTGTATGTATTGAACGACGCGATATTCCACCGGATTCGATCGGATTCTGTTCTGTTCCTGAGTTATTCCGAAGCTTATTGTTTGTCAAGAATTCTTTTTTAGGGGTACTTACGTCCACTGATGGGGTTGAATATCTTCCCTTAGGGTCCCAGCATGGGTAATTCTTCAATTATATATGTATCGATTTCGTCGGGATTTCAAGTGTGTTTATGTATTGAACGAGGTGATATTCCACCGAATTCATTCGGATTCTGTTCTGTTCCTTTGTCATTCCGAAGCTTGATGATCGTCAATAATTCTTTATTAGGGGTACTTACGTCCACTGATGGGGTTGAATATCTTCCTTTAGGGTCCCAACATGGTTAATTCTTCAATTATATATGTATCGATTTTGTCGGAAATTCAAGTTTGTGTATGTATTGAACGACGCGATATTCCACCGGATTCGATCGGATTCTGTTCTGTTCCTGGGTTATTCCGAAGCTTATTGTTTGTCAATATTTATTTCATAAGGGTACTTACGTCCGCTGATGGGGTTGAATATCTTCCTTTAGGGTCCCAACATGGGTCATTCGTCAATTATATATGTATCGAGTTTGTCGGGAATTCAAGTGTATCTATGTATTGAAAGACGCGATATTCAACCGAATTTTATTCGATTCTGTTCTGCTCCTGAGTTATTCCGTAGCTTAATGATCGTGGATAATTCTTTATTAGGGGTACTTACGTCCCCTAATGGCGATGAATGCCTTCCTTTAGGGTCCCAACATGGGTTATTCTTCTAATATATATGTATCGAGTTTGTCGGAAATTCAAGTGTATCTATGTATTGAAAGACGCGATATTCAACCGAATTTAAATCGATTCTGTTCTGCTCCTGAGTTATTCCGAAGCCTAATGATCGTGAATGAATCATTATTAGGGGTACTCACGTCCACTAATGGGGATGAATGTCTTCCTTTAGGGTCCTAACATGGGTAATTCTTCAATTATATATGTATCGAGTTTGTCGGAAATTCAAGTGTGTCTATGTATTGAACAACGCGATATTTCGTCGAATTGGTTGTGATTCTGGTCTGTTCATATTCCTAAGTTATTTCAAACCATTTTTATTGCAAATCTGTGTTACAGTTCGGCACCTGTGTTTACTGATTGAGTCGCATTCTTGATCAGGTATCCCGATAACCTGTCACAAAAAAAATATTGTAAAATCTGGCAAGTGGTTTTTTGAATTTTGGTAAAAATTATAAACTGAAAAATACCATGATGCCCCTGCTTTTTTTTGTGTTTCACATGAACATATATAATTCCCGAGAATTCTATTAGAATCACAGTGGTAGTAGTTTGATCGATCACCAATGGCAGAGAGCAGCTGGATGGATATAGTTGTCTGCGGAAGATTTTTCAATCGATTAGAGAAATGAGAACTTCATTCATGCTGCACTGACCCTCGGGATGATAGAGAAGAACGTCGCGTCGAAGCATTTTCTGTATATAGTGCTGGTGGTGTCTGTGTAAGAAGCTGACAAGCCAAGGTTCGGTACCAACAGAGCGAAATTATACCAGTAATGTATGAAGTCATCTATCTGACGGAGGCCTGAGGGATACCCTGATAGGAAATATGCGAGCATAGAGTGCAAGAAAATCAAGCAAAAGTGGAGTGAAGACAAAAGTTAATACGAAAATGTTTCATTCCATGACGACATGGGCCATTTCTGACAAAAGAGCGTAAAATATTGATCAGTGGATTGTTGAAATGCTGGTCGTAGTCAAGGCCCAAGGGGATGGGTGGAACAGTAGCAGACGTGAACAATTTGTTTTGCACATTCTCTTCAGCTATTTGTTAATGATGTGCTGAAGGCTCCAGGTGCACTGTCAGAAGAATATCAATACTTGGTGAAACCATTGAAGGGAAGATTCCCTGCAAGGGAGCGGTGGAACCGAAATGAAGAAAGATTTCCAATTCTTGCTGTGCCACTAGCTATGGTACCAAGTGAAAGACTGCTCACTGTGTTTAGCACTATATAAATCATTTATGAAGACTACAGAAGTTCACTCCTAGGACAAAGGGGCGAGAAATTGTGCTGAACTGTAATCTGCAACTACTAGACTGGTAATATATATATTGTTATAGCCCCTAGATCATTTATTTCATGTTCAAGCATAGCAATGGCTGTGAAGGTGTTGAAATAAATACTTTTTAGGTGTTAAATAGGGGCCTTGAGCTAGATTCCATATATTTCGAATATCGGCTGAATATATCGGTGTTATCGGTGAAGGTACTGGATATCGGTTTTATCGGTATCGGCTCAGAAATCCAATATCGGTCGGGCTCTAATCGTGAGCACTGATTGACTTGTTTTACGAATTAGGGATTTGGAGACGTATCACGTAACAAATCGAAACACATACCGTATAATACGTAATGTGGCAATGGCAACAAGGCAGGTTTGAACTAAACTATATGGAAAGAGTGATTTCTTGTGACTTCAATTGCTACTCATACTTTGCCACATTGCCTTTATTTCGAATCTGGATTATGCATGACAGGTACATAGGCAGCGTAATCGTGGCAGGCTTCAAAGTATGCGATTTTCCTGTTCATTTGATACAGCCTATGGTTTTAGTCATTCAAAATGCACGTTTTATGTTCTGAATTCCAAGCAACCTTTCGCGGGCCGCACATAATAGCTTGGCGGGCCGCACTTTGCCCAGGTCTGGTCTAGAGACTGAATATGACTTATCCAGGACATGTCCGAATCCAGTAAAACCTCGAGGTATTTGGCCTTTTCTGCGTTGGAAGCGGGATGATCAGCGCTGTTAACGGTAAATTTATTTTTTTAATTAACTCTCAGCAATTGAGATTTCAAGGCGTTTATGCAAAGGGTATTTCGTACACTCACGCACTTTCGGCATTTGGTCACTAGTCAGGGCATCCAGCTCGGCCGTCGAAGATGCGGAAGAGAGGGGGTGAGTATCATCAGCGGACAGTGCGGTGTTCAATGAGGAGGTTTAAAAAATGTAGACATATAAGGTGAAGAGGACCGGTCCAAGTCATGAGCCTTGGGGTACGCCGGTACACCACAGGTCTCCAGGTGAGGAGAGGGCAAGGTGTTTGAGATTGCAACCATTTGTTGACGTCCATTGAGGTAAGTTTTCATCAACTTAAGTTCTTGGCCCTGAAACCCGTAGCGCGCCAATTTAGACGTAAATCAATCAATCGTCAGATTATATTTTCATCTGCGGAAGACACACACAAAATGCACACTGTGATATAGAAGACACTTAATGAATGCCGAACGACCAACCAGTTGAGCTCTCTTGAACTGTGTGAGAGGTTTGTTGCGTCCGATAATCTGCGATAGTATACACGGTAAGTATGTGGGTTACGGTTAGCAGCTGACAATATATACAAAACTGGCCAGGGCTGTAGAGTCGGTAAATTTTACCACCGACTCCAACTCCGACTCGACACGTTTTCATTGGACCGACTCCGACTCTGGAGTCTTTAAGCGTACCGACTCCTACTCCAACCCCAACTCCAACAGTATTACCAATTTACTTCGAAAATTATATGCCATGGTAACGGTTAAATGACTATCATATGACCGTTTAATAGTATATTCATATTGAAATGAACCCGAATATTTTCGGCTGACACTCGTCAGGGGTAATCGTCAGCAACTAGTAGAGAATTGGAAAGAACATTGTATATCAACAATCGTATCGCAAAATATGATCGATAGCGCGTTTCACTGTGCTGCGATTGTCCAATCGTTAGCGAATAGTGCATGAGACAGATTCGTTTGTGCCTCACCTGGGTATTGTTTCTCTGCGATGGCATTGTCTGTAACAAAGCCGAATGTCACCTTCCTCCGCAATTTTGGGAGGGTTCTAGTGCTCTGACACTGTTAATATTTTGATTTTCGGAATGAGTGTGACGATAGCATTTAATTGATACCAGTTATTATGAATTCCGAGCTATTTATGATGAATTGCATTGTCGCAGGTGAGGCACGACCCGCTCACCTGTGCCTCACCTCTCTTTTCACTCTGTATTTTTGAATAGTAGCCTAATTATGTAAATCGATGATGTTGGGTGAAAAATGTTCAAATTTAGTTATTTATGAGCATCCACGTGAAAAATCAATTATAATCGACTCATGGAGGGTTTTCACAATTTTCACTTACCCTGACGACAGGTGAGGCACGGCCTCACCTGCCTCATTGGACCGCACGTCCCTGGTGTGCGCAGCGTGCGAGAGTGAAGCTCCAGCTCACGCGTAAGTTCGTCGAAGCGAGAAGACTTGCATCATCAGCATAGACGATTTCTCAATCCTAATGTTGTTTGTGGTAATCACGTTGTTTGTCGACTACAATGGTCATTTACACCAGGCCGGTATTCTTCTTATTTTTGATTCCGTAACCGCCGACTTGTAGCACGGCCCACTTCTAGGCTTTTATAAGACACCGCTTACACCAGAGGTCTCAAACACGCGGCCCGCCAGAGCATTTTGTGCGGCCCGCGACGACATTTTATATTTTTATAAATTTGACAATATATAAGTGTCACTTTGTCACATATATTTTTTCAGGTTATAAAGTGAAAATAAAGTGAAAATTCCCTCTTAAATTGCTCCGAAAGCCTCAAACTATTCATCAAACTTCACTATCACATCAATGGCAAACGCTACCATGCAGTGGAAGATTCACTATTTCGACACATTTCCAATTCATGATGACAAATCCGGACCCTTAGACGATTCGTGACTGAAATTTGTGAGTTGGACTTAGATGCGACTTATCCTAAATTACTCAGACTCGGGCTAACTCGATGGCAAAATGAAAATGACTCGAGTGGACTTGGAGTGACTCGGAATGCCGTGAATCCGTTAGAACCATGGACGCAACAAACTAATCGCGTATCAGGGGAATAATAATAGATCAGAAGGTCGCACCTTGGTATTTCGCTAACCAAGCAAGTTGTTATGGCAACCATTGGCAATCAGTTACATCTTTGGTCGCTAAACCATGTTATTAAGGCCACATAATGGTATCAAGTACCGTAGTGCGACGCTCCAACGGTGTAACAGTAATGGGCCGTTTGGCGTTCCGACATTTCAATCACTAGGCCACATTCATTAATATATTTATATTTTTTCTGCTCCAATATTTGAAGATATTTGGCGATGAGATTAATAGCCTACTTATCAGAACTATACCCGAATCATGGATTGGAATTACATGCTCAACTTAAAAATGTTTTGATATCAGATCACTCTCTATTATCAATCTGTTAAATTCAAAATATTCATAGTAGCTGAAAATGTTCACCCGATAGCTTTTATGATGGCATCATACATTTGTCCGCCATATGGTGTCTATATCTTATAATTAATACATATCAAGTACAACAATGTGATTGTGATTAACGTAATTATTATGTGTGTGCTCCCGACGCTCCTGTCTCGCGATCGACAGAACGGGCTCGAAGGCGAGAGGACTCGTTGTGCGGTTTTTACTGAAACGTTTTAAAAACATTGAACTATATTACAAGCTATCGCGGCCCAATGGCGAATATGAAGTTAAGTGATATTGTGAGGAATTACGTAGATCATCCAACGTCTGAGGGTGTGGGTTGAGAAACTAGAACTGGTTGCCGAGCTTCAACAACTGACGGACAAATTGCCAACTATTTTCCCATTGCTATTGGATGGTGCTGCATTTGCAGTGTTCAAGCAGTCGCCAGAGGTGGACAGAAAGGATTACAGCAAGTCAAAAGAAGCTATTTTGAATGCGTTTGGGGTAAATTGTTACGACGCCTATAGCCTATTCCAGCGAAGAATACTGCTGGATGACGAGCCTGTCGATGTGTACCTTTCCGACCTAAAAAGGCTGGCGCTGTTGATTGGGTTGAAGGTGCGGATGCATCCGAGGCGTTAATTCGGTGCGCATTTGTAAACGGACTCCCATCAGAAGTTTCAAGCCAGTTAAAGTCTGCAGCAGGATTGGACAAAATGAATTTGAGTGATCTTGTTGCACTGGCACGAGTAATAATGTCGGTCCGCAGCAGCTTCAGTGTATCGTGCGCGGTCGGCTCGCGTCAGCGGAAGTACAACTGTTTTTTCTGCGGGAAGCTTGGTCACTTTGCTAGAGAATGTCCCATGAAAGAGCCGAGAAATGACGGTAACGAAACGGTCAGGAGACAACCAAGATGTTTTTCCTGCAGGAAGCTTGGCCATGTAGCCCGACAATGCAGAGCTGATGAACGTAACGAACCGCAGCAGGAAAACTACCAAGGAGAACCGTCAGCACCGGACGCGTTCTCCCGTATTCACAAGTAGCGAAAAAGGTGCTTCCGTTTGTTGTAGTTGTAATTGGTGGAAAACCTCCCAAGGCTCTGGTGGATACTGGGTGTCAGCAATCCGTCGTTCTTGAAGACGTGTGTCGTCGTATGGGATATAACGCTTCTGGTCCTAGAAGGATTGCCGAGATGCTGAATGGAGAGAGTACTAGCTGTTACGGAGAGACCATGGTAACGATGGTTGTAAGCGAGACCAACATCAGGGTGCGATGCCTGGTGGCCTCCGAGCTGGTATGTGCTGCTGGCTTGATTCTCGGTATTGATGTTATCCAGCAACTGGGCGGGGTATTCGTTGATCCAAATCTGGACGTGTGGTTTGGCGCAAAGGTGTGTGTAGCAAGTGCGGTGGTCGGGACGAATAAACAGTTGCAAATTGACGATAAAGATTTCACTGCAAAATTTGATGGAGCGAAGTGGAGTGGAGTACTGGAGTAGAGGAGAGATGGTGATCTGCCGAGTTTGGACGGCCACATGACGAAGAGAGGGCTATTTTCCAGGGTTGTAATGACTCGAGTCATGACTCGACTCGAGTCAGACTCGAGTCACGATTTTTTGATGACTCGACTTGACTCGAGTCATTTTCTCAAAATACGGAAATGACTCGACTCGACTCGAGTCAATCTGTGTATTGACTCGACTTGGACCCGAGTCATTGCGCCTGACTCGAACCAAGTCATATGACTCGAGACTCAGACGGCCAAGACCGACATTTCATTG
Source organism: Botryllus schlosseri (assembly GCF_051294905.1). Lineage (NCBI taxonomy): Eukaryota > Metazoa > Chordata > Ascidiacea > Stolidobranchia > Styelidae > Botryllus > Botryllus schlosseri. The sequence continues at coordinate 26,400,273 of NC_137242.1, read as the reverse complement.
TAATTTCGAAGAAGAGTGAAGTAACCACCCTATTGGGATAACCTCTATTGGTACTGGTACTTAAAATGCGACCAGAAACTGTTAAAAGTTAGGAAAATTAGATAATCATAAATGATATATCATAATCATATATCATCATAGTATATCATATCATAACCATTCGATATCACCAAACAGAGTTGTAAAAAGTGAGTTTAACAAGACTTTAACTGGAAACTGAGCAGTCAACACAATGACTTGGACTCGGACTCGAGTCATAATACCATGACTCGGACTCGCACCTCTGCTCGATGACTTGGACTCGGACTTGACTCGGTGGTGAATTGAAAATGACTCGACTTGACTCGAGTCAAAACCTTAAAAGTGAGAATGACTTGTGACTCGTAGCTTTGTGACTTGGTTACAACCCTGCTATTTTCTGTGTTCGGCATGCTCACAGGGCATTATCCCGTGGCCGGGTGGTTGAGAACTGCCTGCAGTCATGTAAAACGCCTTACTAACGAGATAGCGTGGGATGCGGTAATACCGAATCCAGTTAGGCATTTGGCTGAAGAAATCTTGACGAAGGTACGAGAGAGCGATCCAGTAAGAGGTGACTGGAGAGTATGTCGTGATGGCAGAGCGCAAATATGGTGTGATGCGAGCAATATGGCGGTGGCATGCTGTTTGGCAGTAAATGGGAAGGTTGTCGAAGATGTAGCATGGATGAGGAAAGAGGACGACGGAACGCATATAAATGTCGCGGAGCTCGACGCTGTCGTAAAGGGATTGGGTTTGGTGCTGAGATGGGGTTTCACAAATGTGGAAGTTGTGACCGACTCGGTCAGTGTGTTCCATTGGGTCACGTCAATATTGGAAGATTCGCGCCGACCTAGAGTCTGTGGGCTAAGTGAAATGATTATTAAAAGAAGATTGGGAATTATCGCACAGCTCTTTCAGGAATACTGCATGATGGTCACAATCCGTTGGGTACCATCGTCGGAGAATCTCGCAGATGCACTAACGAGAGTACCGCAACGCTGGCTAAAGAAGGTGTGTCTTGGAGTAAACCGGCGTAATGAGAGCGTGATTGAACAGGTACGGACTCTTCATAACGTGCATCACCTAGGTGTGACTCGGACGCTTTTTGTGGCCAAAAGAAGCATCGGCGAAGCCGTTACTCGTGATGTTGTTCAACGAGTAATCAATGAGTGCAACATCTGTCGCAGAATTGATCCGAGTCCCATGAGATGGGAACACGGGCAGCTTTCCGTTCCCGTTGTCTGGGAGCGCCTGGCACTTGACATTACTTACGTCAACACTCGACCATACCTGAGTTTGATCGACTGCGGGCCTAGTCGATTTGCGATATGGCGGGCGGTGCGAAATGAAACGGCCGATAAAATCATCCAGATCCTCGAACAAGTCTTCTCGGAAAGAGGTTCCCCGAGTGAAATTCTGAGTGATAACGGACCTTGTTTTACTAGCTAGAAAATGCGCCAGTTTTTGAACAGTTGGGGGGGGGGTGGAACATGTGTTCAGCTGCGCCTACCGGCATTCTGGAAACGGTATTGTGGAGCGGAATCACAGAACTATCAAAAGAATGGCCGCGAGATCTGGAGGTAGTGTTGAACGAATGGTGTATTGGTACAATCACATTCCGAATTCGGAGGATATTGTGCCTGCGGATAAGGTGTTTCGCTATGAATCTGGTTTGCCATCTTCAATGATCCGCGCAAGCAGAAAGAGATTGGACCGACAAAATAGTTCCAACCCATACCGAGTCGGTGATGTAGTGTTCGTGAAGCCACCAAATGATCGATGTACTACTCCATGGAATAGAGGTGTCGTTACCAAGGTTGTCGCCGACGTGGTGGTCGAGGTTGACGGGATGAATCGACATCTTTCTGACGTTAGACTCGCCGTCGGGGATCTACTTAACCCACCAGGAAGTGTTACGACACGCGAAATCGACTTGAATTGTAGCAGAGGAGATGATGTCATTGATACGGAAAACAGCGGTAACTTGGGTGAAGCTAATGGTCCAGTCGGTACGGAAGAGAATATCACCCATGGGAATAACTCAGCTAGGTGATGACAATGTCGACCAAGATATTGAGAGAAATAACTCTGAACATTCGCGACCAAATCGGGATCGAGCGCCGCCACAATGGTTGGCTGATTTTTATGTAGGCTAGATGTTGAGTGTATCTGTTCTAATAAGAATGAGTGATTTTTTACATTTTGATTTGTTCGCGCGTAATGCTTATGCCTTGTGATGATTGCATATACCATGCAAGTTTTAGCCTTCAAGTACGAAGTCTGTATGCTACAAATTCCAGTTATCATCGCTTTCGTCCTTCGTTTGAAGCACACCCACACCGCAGTTTTTCGTTTCTTGTATGCCAGTATGTTTTAGTTGTGTGATACACTTTGTGTGCTTCTAATAGCAAACGACGCGTGTTATTTTGTTCAGAATTAGCCCGTTGGCCAGACAAGTCTTATATAGGCTACACTGCGGGGTTACACTAAAAAGCTTTGAATTTTGTTCAGTGATCAATAGATCACGGGGGTAGGAAGACCGAATGACTCCCCGTCCCCGTCAATATAGATCACAGGCTTCTATATCGAAATTTAACTTTCAATTTGATGTATCGATATGTGTACACTAGGGCTGTTCAAAAATAGCTTTTTTTCCTGAATCTCGCGGGTTACGTGATTAAATCGTTAGGTTGCCTTAAAAAACGACGCACATCAAATTTTAATTCATTCCAACCAATATTCGCGGATTTCGTAGAGTTTAAAAATTTTGAATTTGCCTGAAAATGCAAAAAAATTTTTTTTCAAATTCTCCTTTCAACCTTATGAAATTGTTGCGCTATCTTCAAAAACGATGGAAAACAAATTTGACTCAATTCGAAGCCGTAGAAGTGGAGTTATTTCAGTTTTTCTTTGTTAATTCTGGGATTGTGATTGTGATTAACGTAATTATTATGTGTGTGCTCCCGACGCTCCTGTCACGCGATCGACAGAACGGGCTCGAAGGCGAGAGGACTGGTTGTGCGGTTTTTACTGAAACGTTTTAAATACATTGAACTATATTACAAACAACAATTCTATTCAAATAGTTATAAATGTGATGATTCTATTCGTTCCAGGCCTAAATTGATACAAGAGTAAATCGCATTTGGACGATGTGTGTTTATTGTCAGTCTGGAGGATCGGCTCACTTTCAACAGGACAATTCATTCCACGCAAAATAAGGCCTACTTACAAAGACATGGAATACCCCTATAAATGCTGCGGCCCGCGGCGTCGTCCAAACTGGAAAACTGGCCCGCAAGCACATTTGAGTTTGGGACCTCTGGCTTACACAAATGAGATGGCGAGGGGGGCCTATATAAACCTCCAACACTTAAGTATTAGGAATTCTGGAGTGGACCTCGATCGGGATCGGACTCGAACTAGGAACCCATTGGTGTTGTAGCTGTGGATTACACCACTACGCTATCTCGCCATGCACCTACCCAACCCTAATGAATTGATATCTTGGTAAATTTGGGGTACCGCGTTTATCGAGCGCCTTTAAATCTTGCACCGTGTGTTGATGGATCAGAGAGAAGCAGACATAGCGGCACCTGTATCACAATGCTGTTCTCAAATAACCATTGTCTTAATCATCATCGACGAAAATTGGCTTTGAAATGACATCGCTGTCGTTTAGGGTTACCATATTTTGGAAATCTGAAAAGAGGACAATTTTTAAAAATTTTCAGTCCTACAATACCGGAGGGACATCCTGAAAAAATGGTAAATTTTTCCCACTTCGTGTTCGGTTAACTAATAAAAAAAGGTCAACTTTCCGGCTCAAACCCTGAATTACAGTTTTTCTTTCACATTATCCGCTAGTTAACTAAACAAAAGTCAGGTTTCCGGCTCAGCTCCCGAAATAGCCGCCGGAGCGTTACTTTAGTGCCTACTTCTGTATCTAAGTCGCATTTTGCCCTATATTTAACCAAAATTCTCAGAAAAGCGGACATTAAGGCGCCCACCGAGGACACTTTCTAAAAAAGTCAAAAAAGAGGACGTATGCTAACCCTATTGGTGTTGAAATACATTCATTAAATACTATTTATTCCTTGTATATGTGGATAAATGGGCGAATAATGTGTCGATTCAGCAATCTGGCCCGCCAAGTAGGCCTACTTAATTTTCCTATATCCGGCCCGCCAACTGGAGAAGTTGCCCGCCCCTGATATAGGCCGAATAAATACTTCAGTCGGTGATCGTCGCCGACTTTCATTGTTTCATATAGTGAAATTAAAAGCGATGTTGTCACGCTCTTGAGTCTTAACAATAGTCCGACGGCCAACATTTAACGAACACAAAGGCACAGGTCTGGCTGTGTTTCTCTGTTGTGTGAATATACTGGATATTGTTTCGCTGCAGCCAGTACAATGCTATGCGTAGCAGACGGAGAAAGCATGCTCTCTGGAGTTTATATCAAACAGTTTGTACAAGCTCTTCGAGTGCACGTACAGGTACGAAAGAAGGCTAAGTGTAACTATTGTGCCAGGGAATTTGAAGGACAAATTTCGCGGATGATGAAGCATAATCAGGAGTGCAACAGGACCCATATTAGCAGCAAATGCAAATTCGCTCGTCCAGTGCAATTGGAAAAGGACGATGAAAGTGAACGCAGCTCGAGCGTCGGGAGCAGCAGTCAAACAGCATTGCATCAGTTTTACATGGGTGCTTTTAATCAGGCTGCTACTAGTTCTGCTTACGAGCACTTAGTTCTTGCACTGATAAGCGGTAATGTTCCGTGGAATATTTTGAAAAATGATCATTTCCAATAATTCTGTCTCTCGATACAGCCAGAATTTAAAAGACTCAGAAGAAGCAAGGCTTGTTTGTCGGTATTACCGATATTGCATGCAAAAACCAATGCATCTATCCAATCGTTCGTCAACAGGGCGAAGCATCTGACGATGGTTTCAGACAGTTGGACAAGTCCGTCTTGTCAAAATTATTCGTGTTGGATAATAATAAATGAAAATGGCGGAAAGGAAGTGCTCGCCGTAGAGAAAACATGCCCAACTAAGAAGAGCGAGGACATTGCTCTTGATGTGATGAGAATGACGAAATCCCTGAACGAGATGTCTGATTCGTCGAGTGGGCAAATACACTTTGTGTCTGACAGCGCAAGTGTCGATGTCACGGCAAGAAACCTTTTAAAAGAGAATAAAGATTCAGGTATCACATTGACTGGAGCTTGTTTGGCGCATCAATCAAACCTTCTTGTGAAGGACTTGATGAAAATTGAAGGAGTATGGAAAATAATCGAAAATTGGTGGTAGTTCGAGCCGCTTTGTGCAAATATTACGGACGAGAAACCGTCCCGATGTGGCTGCCTACCGAGTCAGGATGGTACTCCTTTGCGACCTCGCTGGAACATATTCTCAACATAGGCTACAAACCGCAATTCAAGTTTTGTTCGTCGAGGAACGAGGAAAGCCGTACTTACAAAGTAAAAGCGTCACCTGTGTGAAATCAATAATTTATGATGAATCGTTCTGGCGAAACACACAAGAAATATACAAACTGCTCAAACCATACTGCGTGATCACGAGCCTGTCATAAATTGATTATGCATCCGAAGGGCTCATTTGGACAGTTGGACCTGCATGGTTGAAGAGTTGCACATCATCTAGTGCGTTTCTGCACCCCAATGATAGAAGGATTCATTGGTTGATAAAATGAAACGAAGGACCAACTACATTGAGCCACACCAATTCGTGTCGTGGACTTTGGATCCAAGAGCGCGAGGATGCAGCTTAAATCAGTCAGGGAGGCGAAAGAGACCATATACGCTTCAACTATTCAAGGATTTGTATCCTTTGCGATCGACTTCTCACGAATTTGTCACGCAATGGATGGCCTATGATATGAAAACAGGTGTCTTTCATGGAGACAGCTCAGTTTTCGCACCCTGCATTACAGCAAATCTCATGATCTTTTGGAGTGATACGTACATGAGGATGCACCGGGCATTTCTATGTTAGCCAAGACCTTTCCTATCTTGCTCACCGCATGTGGCCTCGTGTGAACGACTATGGTCAGCAGCAGCTGCCACCGTTACCATGTCAAGAAATAGGCTAAGTTGTGGAAGTCTAGAAATTATTCTGAAGATTAAAAGTCACGATTCGCTTGGAAAGTCTGACTGTCAGAAATCTAAAGACTTAATAAGAAAGTTTAATAGAATACTTGCGGAGGAAGAATCTGAGAAGGTTATCGATGAAATCAGCGAAGCCGAGGAAGTACCCAGCGAAACTGACGATGATGATACATACTCTACGACTCTTTCGAGTCGTGTAAATGGTATATTCAGTCGACTTGAAGGGCGGGAAGATTTCGTAACTCCGTCCATGATGCAGGATGACTTAAATATTTATGGACAATATTGACGATGATGTCGTAAAAGTAAAGCAGTTGTTGCTCTATGCTGCTCAGTGTGCCGTGGAAGCCACCCAGTGATTTTTATTTCAATAAAATATTCGTTGAATACAAGAATTTTCTTCGAGCATTCCATGCCGTGCAGTCGCAGTAATCACTGTATCGTCATTTTAGAAGGTATTCGTCATCATTATGATATCATGGGTAGAAAAAAAATGTTTTAAACATGTGTGTTTTGAATTGATTTTTGTTTTAAACACAACCCTACGTACACTACATTACTTTGTTGAAGTGCAGGAAGCACGTCTTTGCGTGTTGAAGGGAGCAGTTGCGCAGTCGTAGAAATCACATTGGTTTTGACTGTGTCGTAACACTTACTGACCGCAGAAATCAATTGTTTTTCAATTGTATATTGAAGTTCTGTACCTCCAAGAAGCTCTTATCATCTAACCATTAAACATATGATTAACGATGGCATGCAAAATTGTTTCATTGTGGCACAGCTCGAATTATTCACTATGCATGAAAGATTGCCTTTCTAAAATCCTTCCTTTTTCATATTTTATCAGTTTTTATAACATGGACTCTCTAATAACCTAATATGTATGAATCATTGAAACACGACATATATCCCATCATGTATAATTAAAATTTAAATTAAACAATCGAAGTGTACTAATTTTCTCATTACACACTGTACTGATTACAAGCACACACACTATCACTACTAATAGAAATTGGTCATAAACGAAATTTAGGAAGTAGTCAAACAGCATATATCTAGTCTACATGCACTTAGTCAAGTATTCAAGGTGCGGGACTTGCAGTCTTTCTTAATCATTTGTTCGACCCAAGCAGCTAAGCCAGTGGTTCCCAACCTTTTTCGACCCATCGCGCTGTTTTCAAGGTCAACACCGATCATCGCCCCCCAAATTTTGTGTACCGAAAATTGGGCATACAAACTGTAACGTGGGTTGACTAAAAAAAAAAAGTCAGCCGTTTTTGATGCGTCATCGCCCCCCTCGCTATTTTCGCCCCCCGTCGCCCCCTTTGTCCATTTTCGCCCCGTTCGTCATTTTCGCCCCCCTAGACCGCCAAATCGCCCACGTTCGGAACCACTGAGCTAAGCTACACCACAAATATTAACTTATTTCTCTGGATTCCAGCCATTCACTCATTAAATTGTCAGGTTACCCTAAAATCGCTGCACACCAAATTCGGTTCAATTCCAAGAAGTATAAGGCTCCACAGATCCAATTAAAATTTTTAATTTATACGGAAAAATTAAAAAAAAAATTCTATCAGGATTGTTTCGCGTTTTAGACATAGCAATAGCGACGGTTTTGGGACACCATAGGAAAAAAATCCCTAATTTCTATCTCAAACGACTTCAAATCCGAAATGGCATTACCCAAAAGGATATTTCCACTCAGACGAACATTCTGGTGATGCGACTCCTGTGGTTTTAGCGGAAGTGGAGCGAAACTGTCTCATGATTCCCTAATTATTAAAAACAAAACAAATTAGGTTGTCAATCATTTTGAAATTAAAAGGTTTCGCGGAACCCCTGAAAATGCTTCGCGGACCCCTGGTTGAGAACCACTGTTGTAGTCAGTTAAATTAGAAAACTTTCCATATTTATTTTCATTAAATGAATGCAAAACTTTTTTTTCTATCGCAATGCTTTTATAGGTCGGAACTGAGCCGAAGGGAGCAACGTTTTTAAACACCGAGCAATTTTTGAAGGAAGCCGGAAAAATTTGAAGAAAGAAATTTGGAACAGCTTTGATCGACAGTAGACCGCAGTGTTCCGTTAATTTAGCATACGAGGTAACATCCATTTTATTGGTGGCAAATACTCCGATCGGTAAGGCATAGAATTTGTCCACCTACGCTAAAATATCCTGCTGTCGTCGACTTTCACCGCAATTTTGAAATTCATATATGACCCGCTATTCCAATATTAAAAATCCTGCCATCTGCATTAGACTTGGATGATATTATCTACGCATTGTATTCTTCTGTCGTTCACAAGAAATGTCATAGGATGCGGGTGTTGCAAAATTTAGTAATTGAAACAGTTTGTCTGCTGGTGTCAAATAACTACCTCAACATGCATCTAATAACTTGCATGCCAGCACTGATTTCATAATAATCTCCTACGTTCCAATAATCTTCTATGTGGCAACTGCGTGCGCACATTGCGCAGGAACGCGTATCTAAAATTCCTCCAAACACTTGAACAACATGTCTATGATCGAGTTCGGCCGAACTAGAACTCAAAGCCCATTGGAGTCACAACACCGGTGGAACCGCTAGGAAGTAGAGACAATTCTCGGTCAAGTTTATGCAAGTAGACGAACTATCTCCTGGGATACGGAAACACGAAATCTTGGTGCGACCGATATCCTAATATTCACTACATGTCTCGAAATAAATGAACGTCTCAGGCGGATTGCATTTAATAATTTCTAATATAACCATCCAAAAAGCCTGTTCGAGGAAGTTAATCAAGCAAATCATTTCCCACGCAAACCAGAGTCATGATATTCGAAGACAGAATCATAAGGGTATTTTGATTACTCCGTTAAGTAAATATATTCTCACAACACACACCGGTAAGCACATCCATACGATTCTGAGATCAATATGTCGAGCAAGTTCTTGGTACAGAAATAGTTCTAACATGATTTTGAGTTTTTGACATCATTGTGAATATTCAGACATCTATTGAAGTGCGATGTTGTAGTTCAGTGGTTCTCAAACTGAGGGCCGTGCAATTTATTTTAACGTTTATAAATTTCGACATGTTCGACATGTGACACTGTAGCTGCAAGTGCCATTTCTAGTGTATGGACACTGGACAGGAACGTTTGAGTTAAGCTTGAGTGGGGTAATAAACGGGATTAGGCACCAAAATCGCTAAAATATCTGTGTGCTATGTGCCGACATAGCACATGATTATCTTTAACAAAATATTAAACTGGAATTTCTTTCGCGCTTGGCGCGATTCACCTCCAGATCGTAATCATTGCTCCATGTATAGTCGGATTTCCATATTTGAGTAGTATCTCAACGGCCATACTACCTTATATACATTTGGATTTCAAACATTCTGGTTGCATTTGGATTCACATTTATGATTCTTGACACGAAAATGCACGTCTGTGTGAGCCTTGAGGTTACTCTTCTCAGTAAATTCTTTTCCATAAACGATACATTTATGATACTTGACACCAAAATGCCGATTCGTGCGAGTCTCGAGACTACGCTTCTGCGCAAATTGTTTTCCACAAACATCACATTGATGATTTTTGATACCACCAAGCATATTCATGTGGGTCTCAAGGTTAGGCTTTTGCGTAAGTTCTTTTCCACAAGCACCACAGACATGATTTTTCAGACCAGCATGAATAGTCATGTGTCTGATTAGTTGCGTCTTGTAGGTGAATTCTTTTCCACAAGTATCACAATTATGATTCTTGACACCTAATGCCAATTCAGGTGTGTTTCGTGTGAGTCTTGAGACAACGCTTATGAGCAAATTGTTTTCCACAAACATCACATTGATAATTTTTAATACCACAATGCATATTCATGTGGGTCTCGAGGTTAAACTTATGCGTGAATTTCTTTCCACAAACACCAAATACATGATTTTTCAGACCAGCGTGAATATTCATGTGTCTCATTAGGTTACACTTATGCGTGAATTTCTTTCCACAAACACCACATACATGATTTTTCAGACCAGCGTGAATATTCATGTGTCTCATTAGGTTCGATTTGTAGGTAAATTCTTTCGCACAAATATCACATTTATGATTCTTGACACGAAAATGCACGACAGTGTGAGCCTTGAGGTTACTCTTCTCAGTAAATTCTTTCCCACAAGTATCACATTTATGATTCTTCACACCAAAATGCCAATTCATGTGAGCCTCGAGACTACCCTTCTGAGCAAGTTGTTTTCCACAAACATCACATTTATGATTTTTGTCACCGCCATGCATATTCATATGCCTCCTGAGGTTGAACTTATGCGTGAATTCTTTTCCACAAACACAGCACACATGATTTTTGACACCAGCATGAATATTCATGTGAGTCTTCAAGTCCGACTTCTTAGTAAATTCTTTCCCACAAACATCGCATTTATGATTCTTGGCAACAGCATGAATATTCATGTGATCCCTTAGGGTCGTCTTGCAGGTAAATGCTTTGCCACAAACATCACATTTATGATTCTTGACACAGGAATGCGTATTCATGTGAGACTGGAGGCTGAACTTTCGCATAAATTCTTTACCACAAACAGCACATTTATGATTCTTGACACCAGCATGAACATCCATGTGATGGCTTAGGTTCCACTTCAAGGTAAATTCTTCCCCACAAATGTCACATTTATGATTCTTGACACCAGAATGCATAATCATGTGAGTCTTCAGGCCCGACTTCTTAGTAAATTCTTTCCCACAAACATCACATTTATGATTCTTGACAACAGCATGAACATCCATGTGCTGGCTTCGGTTCCACTTCCAGGTAAATTCTTCCCCACAAATGTCACATATATGATTCTTGACACCAGAATGCATAATCATGTGAGTCTTCAGGCCCGACTTCTTAGTAAATTGTTTCCCACAAACATCACATTTATGATTCTTGATACCAGAATGCATATTCATGTGATGCCACAACTTTATGGATTTAGTGCCGAAAACCTAATATATTTTGGAAAACTGGGTTAATTATGCATCATTCGTTTACATAGTATTTTCCACAGAAGAATATCGTAAATAAACAAATAATTGACGTCAACATATTTGTGACACCAACATAGATTACACAGAATAGCTCATGCTAATGCCTGAATGAGTAGAAAGATGAATGTGCGCAGCCTGTTGAAAAATAATGGGGCGGGGGTTAAAATAAAAGGGGGATCGAATTTTTTTGGTTTTACCAAATAACATCAATTTATAAGGGACAAGTACATGCGTATTGCGTAAATGCCGATCATACAATCTCCCCGTGTTGATGAACTTACGCTTATGATAAGCTTGCTAACGAGTCTGAAAGTACTGTCAATTAGCGAGTCAACGATCTCTCGTGAACAATTAAATATGCGCTGACGAAGGCGTATTACGTAGGTTCGACGGCGATATGCGCAATTCAAAATGCCCGAGTCAAGTTGTTAGGGAATCTGTTCTATAATGACATCGCTTTGAGGTGGTTTAAACTTTTCTCACCTTTTATAACTCAAGCCTTGACATACGTCTTCGATGGTTATGTTCAAGTGTTAGCGGAAATCAATCGCGCCTTTACGCTCGCACATGTTTGCGGACATTCGATGTCATTCAGTTTCGCGATGCCACTCTTTCACCATCGATAACACTGGGCAACACATATTTTAGGCAGACAAAGTAAGACTGGTTTTGTGGGTTCTGAATAGCTCTGATTCCAAATATGACCTTAGTTTTTTTTGAAATTGGCTCTTGTTTCAGAGAAAACCCATGGAGCTATTTCGACCCAAATCTCCCATTTTCGCTGTAATGGCTAGATAGAAAATCGGCTCAGTCGTACTATAAAGTTTAGAAATTCATTTTACTCTTCATTTTACATACAGAAGACTCTTTTAAATCAAAATACAGCAACATCACGATATTTAGGGGTATTACATTTATCATAGTTATAGACTTTCACGGATATAATGTACATATATGAACTCCAGTCATGTATATAAGTATTTACCTAGATACTCAAATAACGTGGTATTAATTCAATCAGTTTTATGTCAACCAAATATTGTAAATTTGAAATAATCAGTTGGAATATAACATTATTCATTTATTTTAAAGCACAATTGTTTTTGTACGATTTTCACCTGTAAGCAATTTAGTGTAGTTTCTCGAAATATTCTAGCAATGGTCTGCCATAATATGTCCATTTCATCTGCCCTAACATCTTTCTTTTGTTGTTTTGATGTCTTGGTTGAACCTCTCCCCTTGCTAATCAACAAGATCATCGGGATATATATCAAGATGACTGAACAGGAAGTGAACTTTTATGTTCATTGTTCATGTTTGTTCCACGTTTTCCATATGCAGATACGAATTTTCGGACCAACTGTTTGTAGTTAAGTTGGGTGCTTCGTAATCATCTAAAAAGTTTTGTTTACTACATCTTAGGATAAATTCCATGCAGCGAACTCCTTCCTAATATGAAATTGGAATCTTTCATTCGTATTCGAATCTGAAAACTATGAAAGATACCTTATTTAAGCTTCTCGTTTGATAGTGATACTATAGGTATACCCAGTACCCACTTTGTTGACTCAACGGAAAATTATCCCTTTACAAGTCGCAAGAAATGAAACGCATATGAGTATTGTAGTTAGGCTTTTCATCGACAAAATCTATAGCTTTATACTCCTCTTTAATCTTGGTGGAATGGTCAATTGATACAGGAGGATATGTATTTCAATTGTGCAAAAGTACAATTTTTAGGCTTGACAAACTGCTTTATTGACAAACCAATATTTCGCACCAGGTCATGTTAAATATTCATAGAATGACTGAGAACGACATGAGGGTTCTTCATAGTCAATTATCTATTTATGCGCAGTACAAAATTAGAAAAAACTACGATTTGCTTCATATCAAGTGAAATATTCAGGGGTAATACAATAATTTGGGGCTTTTTGAGGGGCATAAATATCCCCTGAACAAGAGCAAATCTGGCAAAACTAATTTGATATTCGTAATCAGCAACTTCGAAAACCCCAGAAACCACTCTCAGATGTTCTTCCCAAATTTATATTTTCATTTTGTTGACCAGTGTAATCAGCATACAATTAACGACGTTGTCTCCAAGCCACAGACAGATAGGTGCCAAAGCATGTGACGCGATAGCTAGGTCAGCGATGATATTTTTCGTACCAGGTCTATTGCAGATGCGATTGTGTAGGCCAGCGATGCACAGACGTATCTCGCTAACTGGCAACACGCTTCTCGTTGATTGGTTGCGCGCAACTAAATAATAGCGTCAGAATGACAATTACAAAGGACGGGGTTTCACGTTTCAACAGAGGGGTTCGACCCACAAACCCCCCTTTGCTGACAACGCAATTAAGAAGATGAATAATTGATCAATAGGTACATAAGCAACTAATTATGGCTTTCAATGGTTTATCTTCGAGTCCAACATATGATCCACATGTTCGTGAAAACTATATCTATGAGTCAAACAAGTAAGAAAGCAAGTTACAAGAAGACATCCTACTTACAAACATTGTATTGGTGGTTTGCTCAACAGCATGATGAGCAAAATGATCGTTCAAGATCGATTTTCTGAGCGAAGATAATACAACACATTTAGAATATAAGTTATAAGACTTGAAAGAGTACTTGCATATACTGCGGGTCACATTTGTACCGCGGTGCTCCGATTGCAATGCATCAGTGTACTGCGCTTGCGCCTATAATATAACTAGTGTCAGAAATTATTACCTGGGCCATTCGAATCCTTCTCGCTGGTGAAATTTGGCCCACAAGGCATTGGTTGGCCACCCCTGCCTTGTGCTAATTTGCAAGACTTTGGGGAGCCTTAACTGCTGCTGAGTTAGCAAATATCAAAAACCTACCTGAAAACATATCTAATACACGATTATAGATTACCGTTGCACCAAATAAACTTGCACATGAACAGGGTGTTAAATGGACAAAACAATTACGTAAAATATGACTTCCAAACAAAATGACAACAGTATATTGAATATTTATTGCAAATGTGTGCGACTTCGACTATTGCATTTCCAAGACCAGTTAGAAAGTGCCGTCATCTTCTTGGGTCAAATGGCAACAAGTTAAGACTTGATACAAACTAACAGATTTTTAAAATGTGCAACTAGACCTACTCACTTTTAAACTAAGACTTGAGCTAACGTAATTCAAAAATCCGCAACTGACTAACTAAAACACAACTACCGGCATACTCAATTCAACTCAATGATCTTTATTTCATCGGAATCAAATCGGCTGAAATGGCAGGGTTTTCTCTCTATAAAATCATGCAAACTCCTGGCTACGACAATGTTAGTAGTGACGATTCTGAGCTAGCAATGGCTGCAAGTACGTCACACAACCGAACAGTGGTATGACGTAACAAGTAAAACAAAGGCATCTGTTTACTAGTTGTTCCGCATCTATTTCTTTATTAAATGCATAACTAGAACTAGAACTACTCACTTCCAGAACCACAACTAGAAGTACTCACTTTTCGAAATCCGCAACTACAACTAGAACTACTCAAGACATAGTAGTTAGTTGACTGACAACTACCAGTACAACTACCAATACCGACAAGATAGCGTAATGTTTAAGCGTCCGGCTTCTTGATCGGTAGGTCATGGGTTCCATTCCCGGCCAGGTCAGACCAAAGACCCGATTAGTAACACTGGTATCCATGGCTTCCCTGCTTGGCGCTCATGCATTACTTGGATAGCATGGAGGGGTGGTGCATGACTTAGAAAGCCGTAAAGGCTATATCCGTACTTCCTTGTCCAGCGGCATATGCACATCATGCACTCATAGTATGCATATGCGCAGATCGTGTGTATGTGTACCATGAGTCGGTGTCGGAACGAGTCATCGCAAGGAACGAGTCGAAGCTATTGCCCTTTCCGTGGAAAATGAGTTTGAAGCAGGCCGATCAAGAGCAGCCTGGAAAGCCATCGGTGAATTAGTTGGCTTCAAGAGGACCCGCGTGAAGGCCTGTACGGAAGACCTCGCAGCACACTTCGAGACCCTGTTATCTACACCTGCACCAGACATCGTTGTGCTCGTTGCACCGCCTTCACTAGCAGCAAATCCTCTAGCGATCAATACAACCCTGATCACGCTAGGTGAGCTCAAGACAGCCATGCGTGGAGTACCACAATTCAAGGCCACCGGCACGGACGGCATCCCAACGGCTGCTTACACCTCGGGCGTTGCACCTGTGCTCCTCGACGTCATGAATGGCGTCCTCGAAGGCGGCCCGGTGCCCCCCGAGTGGCTCGAGAGCGAAATCGTCCCTATCTACAAGAAAGGCGCTGCGAGTGACCCAGCGAACTACAGAGGCATCTCCCTGATGCAGACCGCTGCCAAGCTGTTCGACCGAGTACTGCTCCTTCGCATACGTGAGCAACTCTCTACCAAGCTCTTGAATGCTCAGAATGGATTTCGACCATCCCGCGGTACAACAGAGCACATCCTGGCACTGCGCACAATCATTGACACCTGCCGCTCACACAAAAAGAATGTTGTGGCCGTCTTCGTTGATTTCGCGAAAGCCTTCGAATCGGTCTCGCGCCCAGCCATGGCGGAGATCCTCAGATTCTATGGAATTCCTGAGGTGATAACGTACGCCATTATGGCCCTCTACACTGACACACGAGCGCGAGTCCGAACAGATGACGGCCCAAGCGGAGATTTCAACACTTCGGCTGGTGTGCTTCAAGGTGACACCCTGGCACCATTCTTGTTTGTGGTCATCCTTGACTTCGTGCTACGAACGGCCTTCCCGGATACTACGAACTTCTTTGAATGGCGGCCACGGCAAGGAACGCGCACGCGTACGACTCGCGAGGCAATCCACGTAGGTATTCTTGCCTACGCAGACGACCTAGCCCTGCTTGCCCCGAACGCCGTATCGGCACAGCGTCTCATTAACCAGCTAGAGGCCGCCGCCGCTCTTGTTGGCCTCCAGATCAACGCTAAGAAGACTGAGGTTCTGGCCATACCAGCTCTACCGGCGAACGCGACACCAATTCAACTGGGAGATATCGATCTCAAGTATGTAACGAGTTTTGTATACCTCGGTATTGACGTCGCTGACTCTGGAAAAGCGCTCAAGGCGAGGCGAGCAAAGGCCTGGGGCGCGGCAAGACGGCTACATAGCCTCTTCCATTCAAGTGCCTCAACCCAGCTCAAGACCCGCATCTTCCGTGCCACTGTCGAGCAGGTTCTTCTCTACGGAATAGAAGCACTCACGCTGACAGAAAAGCTGGCTAAGACACTCAACGCCAACTACGATGCACTCCTCCGCTACGCACTCGGCATCCACCACCCGGAGCACATATCCACCAATGCTCTGCGCAAACTCACAAAAACAGTCCCATGCCGTTTGCTGGCTGCTGAACGACGCTTACGCTTAATCGGTCATCTAGTGCGGCATCAAGACGATCAACCAGATGCCGCCATCATCAACCACATTCCGACGGAGCCATGGCGCAGAGGTGGCTGGAATAGAACCACATGGCGCTCAACAATAGAGACCGAGCTAGCGCAACGCGGGCTATCGCTCGAAGACGCCCACGACCGCCCACGATGGAGGCGCTTAATAAGGGCCCAAAACTCATTATCTTGATGTTCATTTGTTTCCTGTTTTCTTTTGCCCTTTTATTTAATTGAAAGCCGATATATATATATAGTCGGTGTATATGCCGCAAAATGAACATCAAGGACAAAAATAAACTACGTCCTTTCCTTTCCGTCCCAGTAACTCAATTCGCAGTTTGTACAAGTCTGAACACTGAACAGCGTGATACCAGTTACTGAATTGCAAATGAACTAATACATATTAGATATAATAATCTGCATTTCAGAATTTTGTGTTTCAGTTTCAGACCCCAACCTCTCCGGAGTAACCAATGCAAGCAACGTAACAACGCAACAGTCCATATTTGACAACTATTCGCGCGTAATTGCCCGCAGCCATGGATGACCGGAACATCCTTGTCATCACGAATCATACACATTTTACACATGAGTTGGATGTGTCTTGATCTCCAGCAGAACTCACGAGACTGATTCAGGGAGTCCCGGTTAAGATTCACTGATATTAGAGGAGTTAGTCGAGCGACTAAGGCAGGGGAGGGCAACCTTTTTGCTATTCACGGCCGCATTTCGATTACTGGTGTAGCCTACGACTGCATTCCAGGATATAGTCGCAATGAACTAACTGGACACTAGGGCTGTTCACAAAAAAAAAAATTCAGATTTCACTGGCTACTTGATAAAATTGTTAGATTGGTGAAAACAACGCCGTACACCAACTTTGGCTCAATTCCAATCAGTAGAAGCGTTTTTTTACAATAGAAAGCTTCGAATTTATCATTAAAAACGAAAAACAAAAAATTTTTAAAATTTTTCTGTTGACCCCATAAAATTGTTAGCCTGTCAGTAGATATGATGTACACCAAATTTAACTCAATTCCAACCACTAAAACCTAAGTTATTGCAGTAGAAAAATTTCCAATTCCATGATTTCATAATAAATAATTATAGAGTTAGTCACCGTAAATACTATTTCATTCTAATCCAAATTTTTCTACTGCAATAACGTCGCTTCTAGTGGTTGGAATTGAGCCAAATTTGGTGAGCATCATCTCTACTGATACGGTAGCCTAACAATTTTATGGGAATGACCGACAACTTTTGGATTTTTTTAAATAAATTCAAGACTTGGTTGGAATTGCGCCAAAGTTGGTGTGCAGCGTTGTTGTCACTAATCTAAGAATTTTATCAAGTAGCCAGTAGCCCTACTGGTCACCAAATACCCATGTTAAACTGTCCATATCCATTGTCCATTTCCGGTGAACTCCGGATTAATCTACATTTTGAAATTGTCTAACTATACGCATTGAAATCGCTAGTGGTCACTGGTCATGCAAGAATAATTACAGATTCACAAATTAATTTTGTCAGTAATATTAGTAGTTTCAGATATTTCTATGAGATATTTATCCTTTCTCAGCCAATGTGATCAGATTCATCGGTACAGTTGATGAAGGGAGTGTTTTCGAAAATCTATGGCAAGCTGTAAATGATGATGTATATTTGGGTGGGCCAATTGTCATATAAGTCACTTTGTTGCATGCTGTTATTCATTCACCTTCCATCAGGATTGTCGGTATAGTGGTAAGATATTGGAATCTCCCAAACGTACCTGAAACAGTTTTCTTTTTGGAGAAAACGATTCCAAGTTGGTATTTCTATATGAGGTAGGCCTACATCATTTTCCACCGCTGTTCGCATCTGTACTCTGGGGCACAGATTGCAAAGGGCGATAGTAGCAACGAAAAATGAAGTCGCATTGATTCGCGCCATTAAATCTCCCAAAATTTCGGGAGTTAATTCGTAAATTCAATATTCAGGCCGGCGGCCGCCAACACATACTAATTGAATTGCATGGTCACGGCCGTTCAAACCTACCGCTACATGCATCCTACGGACGCAGGTTCCCCACCCCTGGACTAGGGCAACAAACATTTCCCTTCTTAGGTAAATTGTCCGCGATTCAGTACTTAACAAGATACATTTTAAATCACTGTGTCTTTAACTACTACCAGACGAGGAATCAATCAGAAACTGTCTTCCATGCGGGTCACCAGCTTACGCGATATAGATAGCTGACTATGGAAGCAAAACCAGCATCCATGGAACTGATAAAGCATAAATGCCACTGTTCGCAAATGTGAAAGCAGTCCATGTCACACATGATGATTTATAACTTTATCATTGCAGGCGAATTCGGCAAAGAGCATATAAAAGCACCAGAAACTGTTCTGGCAGGAACGACCCCAATCCAGTAACGAGCTAAATGCACCTCAAAAAATGAGATACCTTATCGGACTGAAAAAAATAATTAGCTATGGGTGTCAAATTATAGACGGTAAAATGATATGGCCTGACATTTTTATAATTTCAGTGCTGCTGATAAAGTGAGGTGTTAAAATTGAGATTGATTGAGCTTTTCAAGAGCATACTGAATTGTCACGATTATTAGATTTCGAAGGGTCGCTGTGCTCTAAAAGTGATGCGGTCTCAAATTATAGATAAAATCGGGAAAAGAATATCAGCGGCATCCATTTTCTTCATAAAGACATCATAATGGAACTGGAATTAAAGGATTTCTCCATAACGGACCGTTCCGTTCTACCTGCCGCAGTTGAGCGTCTTCGCTTCTCAACCCGTTGCGAAATTTCTGGCACAATATTGTCGCTGTTCCACTTGTTCCGATAATACTAGCCACGATTGAAAATTCTGAAGCACATATTTAGATTCACTATAAATAATACAAGGAGACGTCTTCAGGAAATCAACCGAATGAACTTACAGTCACCAAATAGATTGTTGGCTAATGGATATTGTCGCAGTACAGTATGCACTACAAAATACTATCATTTCACATCAATAATAACGAGGCACAACCGGCACTACCTTCACTATATATCATTCTGGTGGATTGTGCATTTCTCAATACTCAATATGCATCTACATTAATTCCTTATTAGATCAGAAGGTTTTTGCACAGCAGACAGAACAGTACCGGTAGTGTACAACTGAAATTCGACTAGTATGGTAATTGATTATACATTCGTTGCAAGTGGCATTGAAAGTCTGTGATGTTGTATCATGTAGAAGCAAAGTGAGCGACGCATCATATGTTTTTCACGTGCTAGGCTACTTGAAGAAATGAGACCGCCTGGGTCGAGCAAGTACAACATAGAAGATATCCTGCTCGAAATTTCGCAACGGGGCAAGAAGCGAACATGCGCAGCCGCGCCAGCTAGAATGGAACGGGGCGTTTTTGAAAGCTTCATTTATTGCAGTTCCATTACAGTAACTTTCTGAAGAAAATAGCTGGTTTACCCGATTTTTCCTTAATTTGGGACCACATCACAGTTGGAGCGCGGTGCCGTTGTAATAATCAAACAAATAAATCAACGTTAAATATATCTTACGGGACATAGCGTTCTTACCCAGACAATTAATGATGCATCAGTTTTTTGGTCTTGTTTTCAAGAGGAATTTTTCTAATTAAGAAACCTCGTGGTCTGTGGTCTAAATCACAACAATCAGACCGGAAAGCAACGGTGAAATGAGTGCACAAGACATAATTAGCTTGTTGAGACAATTTGTGACTCATTTAGTTTCTTTGGTCTTATTTTAATATGAATTTTGCTAGTCAAAGAACATCATGGTCAAGGGTGTATCTATATTGTCAACGTTTCCAAGTTCGACAACTATTAGGCCTATACTTGAGGATATAAGAGTAAGATAATGTCGTAACCTATCTCCAATCTACCAGGAACTATTTCTCTTGTATACTTGCATAGCGCCAGTGAGCGCGACTATCTTGCCTCTACCAGGAAATATTATTCTACTTGAATAGCAGCAATGTGGGAAACTATTTTACCTTTACCAGAAAATACTTCAGTATTCTATTCAAGTAGTGTCAACTAGGGATGGTGTGAACCTCTGAAAGGTTCAGGTTCGTGTGAACGCGAACCTTTTTGAAAGGTTCTGTGTGAACACGAACGTGAACCTCGTGAAGTCACGTGACGTCATATTGCTAATTTCAACCCTATCTTCCAATGAAGTGATAGCCTCTATATTAATGTACACGATACCTAGCGAAGACTCGGTCCACATAATGCCACAATGCTGAAGTACATATCGGCGTTTTAAACGTCGCTAAATGTATCAAAAGCGGTAATCAAAGGATATAATAATTGCGTAAAATCAATACATTCCTTCGCTTTGCCAACAATTTCGACGAGGACTTACCAAGGAATATAAGCTTACGCCTTAACGGTCTTAGCCAGACCGGACAATTTGTTCAGAGTCTGAGTATTGCTACATTGATACTGAGCAGAGTGTACAACGGGTTTCTATACTCGCCACCGATACCACAAGCAACAACAAGTTATGCAGCAGTAGCAAGCACTTTAATCGCACGGATTTGGTTTTAATGATACAGTAAAGATATGAAGTCAAGATTGACCCGGTACGCCCGTTCGATTTTTCACATCAGAAGACGATATCAATGTCATTGATTGGTTGAATAAGCATCATTCGCTGACTACGTATATCGCTCGTGATGTTGTGTGATCGCGGATCAAGCTCACAGCAGAGAGTCACTAAATATTCACAAACGGAAAGTTGGTTATTCCGAGAAAATATTTGCAACAAAGCAACTAAAACTTTCAAGGTTGTCGAGGTGCATGGTGCATGCTCGTTAAGCGTTGATTTTTTTATGCTGCCAGCACCATGCATGGAGTGGCCCACAGTTGAAATGCAACAAGTTTGAGCCAAAGATCTTACAACAGAGTGAAAATTACAATTTACCTGAAGGTTCACAGTGCAGAACCTACCAAGGTTCTGTTGTGAACGATAACCTCTAAATTTACGAGGTTCACACACAGAACGCGAACGTGAACCTCCCGTTCACACCATCCCTAGTATCAACTATCTCTACACATGGTGCGATTCTTGGCTAGAAGACCCGAAATTGACCACTTATTTATTTAGCAAATTCCTGCTGTTATAATTTATATCAACTCAATCGCCCACCACAAATACTAGTATCGCACTTAGCCTACAGTGTATGTAGTTCTGACCCTTCAACTATTGAGAGGTAAGTGACATATACCTTGATAATGTTATGTAAAGGAAGTGGATATCTTATAACTGACTTTGCACAGTAATATCGTGACACCACATGGGATGGAATGCAGCGAAGGATACCCTGGCACGAGGCTCTATTTACCAAGCAATTAATATCTTGGTTTTGACACGAATCGGTCTTTAAAACTTTCTCCTAAAATATTTGTTCAAGAAATTAAGACCAAATCTGTCTTTCAGGCCAGAACCTGGCAAAATACCTGCGCCAAAATCTAGGCTTGAGCCAAAAATCTTCAAACTTTTAAGATATCGGTAATGACATTGGCCAAGAGTAGATTCGATGCCATCAACTATACCTAGAAGCAACGGCGATTGACTTTGGACTGTGTTGCTTTCGTATCTATATTACAAGAGCGCCACAGGCCTAAATCATGACCAGCCACAAGCCACTAAGGTTGAAAGCAGCATAGAAAAGGCTCCATCAGAATACACAGAATCAAGATGTGACATCAGGACCTATCATTCGCGGTGGTATGGAAAAAGAGTTCAGCAAATTCGGCAGACTGTCGGTAACAGCATGTCGATGCAATAAAATCGGCACCAAGTCATGACTAAGGGGAGATGCGAAAAACGGGAGGGGTAAGTGTGTCTCCATAACAACATCCACCATACACTGAATCGGTAAGCAATTGAATGACGTCTTAAAATGGTCTAATGCAGTGGTTCCCAATGTGGGCCATATCACCCCCAATTTGGGCCATATTTGGCGGTCTAGGGGGCGAACAAAGGGGGCGATAGGGGGAGAAAACGGACGAAGGGGGCGATAGCGCGTTAATATGGCTATATTGGAGTCAAGTCAGAGAAATTACCTTTTTTAGTCAACTCGCCGGTAATATTGCAGTTTTTATGCCCATTTTTCGGTTCCCAATATTTGGTGGGCGATGATCGGAGTGCAACTTGAAAAGGGGCGATGAGTCGAAAAAATTGGGAACCACTGGTCTAATGCAATACAAAATGATACTATTCAAAGAACTTGAAATGGTCCAATGCAGAAGCAAGAAAAAATCTTGCTACCCTGCCCTATGCTCTGTTGGAAGTAGCAACTGAGAAAGGTCATAAGGATGTACTTAGGACTGAGTAACTTAAAAGGCCGTGTAAGAAGCAGACCCAGAGAAATAGAAAATTTTCAGCTTTTCAAAATTAAATTAAAATTAGATTTATAGCACACACTTTTTTCAAATTATACTAGAATTCGAATTACTGAATTCACGAAAACTTGGAAAATGAATCAAGTTCAGTTAATATCATGAGAATGGCAAATCTCTGTACAACAAGCTGGAATCATTTCGCACTACAGCCTACAGTTCTCTTGTGGCATTTTTAGGAAAACCAGAAATTAGAATAGAATTGAAGTGACAGTAAGAGACAGAAACATTTCACAAAATAGATTAGAACTAGAACAAGGAAATATTCATCAAATTAGATTAGAATTTAGAATACCGGCATTTCGCTCAATTAGACAACTCAAATTAGAATTATCTAGTACATCAAGTCTGGTAAGATGTCATTTTTTGATTACAGAACTAAACAAACTAGTCGTAACGAGCTGAGATCATGTCAGGTTTGATAACAGTTCAACTACTTGGGTAGAATTTTGACAATGCAACAGTTACTATACTGGGTGAAAAAGGTTTTTATAAATTTTCACGTAATAAATTGAAGCCAGTTACTGGCGATTGATGCAGGCGGTGATTCAAAAGTATTATTATGTGTATGGTAATTTAGGCACGCATAGCAGTCAGCGCAGTCAATCATTTCGTCTTGTGCGAATTCTCTCTCTTACATCGTCAATTTGATTTCCTTATATTGTATGTTGGCACTGAGTGGATACCGCAGCACGTTTTGTACTTTCCATTTGAAAATAAAGACTATAAGGAACGTTTACGTGATAATTCAAGTCTACAAATTTCGATTTATGACAGTGTCAAAAATAAAATCTGAAATATTGCTTATTTTGACACATGATTAAAATAACTATGCCTGTTTATTAGGGCAATGAATCCAAATGCCTCGTCTGAAATCTGCATATGATTGAATGACATGAGAGAAAATTACTCTAATCTACAATACGCAGAAACCGCTTTGCCTATGAAAATCTGTTGACATATCTGCCCTTGTGCAGCAAAGTCACTCAACTATGACTACTATATGACAACTATAGTTGGGTGACTTTGTTGTGCAGAACCAGCTTTGACTGTGAAAATCATCATCTGCCTTGTGTTCTAGCGGGAAATCCCCGACATCAACAGTGATACGTTTACGCCATCTAGCGTCATATAGTTCCTGCTTCATAACCGTTTTAGCTCGTGCCCCAGAGGCTTACCATACATCCCGTTTTAGACGGGGCAGTCCCGCTTTTTAACGTCTTGTCCCGGCGTCCCGACCAGTCAGCCAAACGTCCCGCTTTTTAAGGCCGTAAGGTATAAACGCCTCGAAATCGCAATTGCTGACAGTAAATTCAAAAAATAACTTAACCGTTAATATCGCTGGTCAGCCCGTTTCCAACACAGATAATGCCAAATATCTCGGGGTATTACTGGACTCGAACATGTCCTGGAAGAGTCATATTCAGTCCCTAGAAACTAAATTATCACCGAAGTGCGGCCTGTTCTACAGCCTTAAGCGCTTTGTGCCAGCATGGGTTCTTCTGATACTCTTTAAATCCTTAATCCAATCGAAGGTACACTATGGCATCCTCTGTTGGGGGGCTGCCAGTAAAACTGCACTCAAGCCACTGCAAAAACTACAACATAAAGTACTCCGAATCATAGCTAGGGCCCGAAAGGGGCCTGGCTGCCCATCAAACAAGTCGCTGCTGAAGAGATTCGGCGTCCTAAACATAGAAGATATGCGGAAACTAGAAATCGCCAAGTTTATGTATCAGTTCCACTGCGGTCGTTGCCCCGAATATTTCAATGACTTCTTTACCTCGGAATCAAAAGCGCACAAGTACATACAACACACGCGCGTCCACGTCGTCCAAATATCATATGATCGACCGAAAAGATCATCGCTCTATCAAATATGCCGGACCTGATGTGTGGAACAGTATCCCGCCGGCCATCCGACAGTCGACGAGCATGTCCACATTCAAGTCGAAATACAAGCAATTACTACTAAATAAATACAGTCCATCCTCAAGATTACCGGACCACGACTGACCTATCGATCTCGCTTCCCATGACAAGCCGCCCTGTTTATTGTCGCTTTCTTTTTCTATACTAGCTTGTCTACTTTCATTCAGTGTGCATGCCTCCTCTTTCCATCGCCTAGGCCAAGGTGGGTGTCAGATTCCATAGACTACTCCTTGTCGCTTCGACATCTTCCTGTCTTTTCATTGTGTCGCATTTTTGTGGTGTATTGAACTGATAAAATTGCTAATAAACCAATGATGATGATGAGGTATAGGCTTACCATACGTCCTCTTGTTTGAAAATTTAGGTCACATTTAGAGCAAATTGCGAGTGATATACCGCAAATTGGCACCGAAGTGGCGCTCCAGCGGGCATTTCGGAGCGAAAAACGGTGATTATTTTAGCTCTGAGTGAAAAGATGACCTTTTTTTAGTCATTCACCTGGCAATGTGGAGAGAAAAATGGTATTTTGAGATCTGAGCGGAAAGTTGACCTTTTTTTAGTCAACCGATCACGAAGTGGGAAAAATTCACCGGTTTTGCAAGTCTTGAATTTCTGAAAAAGTGTCCCCCTTTTAGATTTCCAAAATATGGTAAGCCTATATATATAGAGAGAGAGAGTCTTTTTTTTCATCCAACCAAGATAAATAACAAACAGACGGCAATTAATCCGAACAGTTCCATTTTCACCTGGATGATATTCACCCTATTTTCAAGAACGGATGAATTCGATGACTAAACGAAGGGTTTTACTCTTGATATTGACGTTTTGCCAAAGTTTGTGACCTATTTATTCTATTCGCCACCATAAAAATGTGAGAATGGTTAGGGCCATTAAGGATGAATCGTCCAATTATATTTTCATCTGCCCAAGACACAAACGTAATGTGCAATGCGATGTAATGAAAGATAGGGGGATGCCGAACGACCGTGGGTCTCTTAAGTTGGCATCCACCTCGACCTTGTGCCCGATGTAACAGCCTTCTTCGGTGTTAATCTTTCTTCGTCGGCCCTTTTTATAAGCTCTTTTCGATCTTTCTCGGGTCTTTTTCACTTGGCTTTTTTTGTCGCCGTAAAATCAGCGACATGGGGACGAGGAGCGCATAATAACCTCCGACACGCCGACGCTCACCACTACGCTATCTCCACTGTGACTGTGGCATTTTTCAATATTCAACTCCCCGAATCTTGCACTAAGGGTGCTCGAAGTATTCATTCCTGCCACCGGGTGCCGCCTGCCGCGAGGTCACAATCGTTGAGAACCGCGGCAGTACAACTTCTTTATTTCCATTCATGAGTCCCGGAAAACTTTCACTAATGGAATATCATCCCGTGGTCAAAAACGGTTTGGAAAATATTGCTCCAGGTCTAGGATTAACAATGATATCGACGTTAAACTCTAGTCTACCACTAACCGCCACGAAATCCTGATCTCATTGGAAAAATTAGATCGCTTTTGTATACTTCGCTGTTGCAAGTTCTCCACGATATCAAGCAGTGAATATAAGATAGTTTTAAGCCGATGTGATGAAGGAAGTGAGTATTACTGTGTATTTGAAATTAAAAGGCGTTTTTCTCAAAACTTGATTTTTGATGCTATGAGTCATTTTTGAGGCAGAAAAAATCGTCCAATCAACATGAAAATTTCCAGGTATGGGTATGTTGGAGTGCTTCTCCGGATCTCTCGTTTATATGTGATGGGTCCCTCCCTTTGGGGTCATTTTAGCTAAATACCTTGTAAATATAAAACTTTAAAAAATATATTTTTTTACTGAGAATAACAGTTGTGGGGATAAAAAAGTTTCATCCGGAGCTTTAGGGTCTTTAGGATCTATAATAACCATCCAGAAAAAAAAATCACTGAAAAAATTTGCCAAAAAATAATTCACGAAAAATTAGTTCGAAAAATCATAAAATCTAGTAGAAGTCTGAAAAACGTTGACCATTTTTACCAAATTTTTACCAAAGTTAGAAGGACAACAAATCACCTTCTGTCCAAATTTCAGAAAGATTGCTCCACCAGTGTCAAAGCTATGGGTGTATGACCGATTTCCCAATTCGAGGGGTAGCCTAATAGCCCCTTAGGGAAAAGGTTAAGGTGAGATCACGAGACGCCACATGACCTCAATACCACAGAGATTGATGAAGAGCAATAGAACCATCTCGTGACAATCTTTTTGCTGCAGTTCGAATACGGTCGCTAGATATCGAAAATGGCATCTAGAAACCATTTCTCACAATACAAACTTTAACAGTGTGTCTGCTAGACTCAACGTGAATCAAATGACTCGTATGTCAGCGGTAAATTCATATTAATCTCTGACCACTATCTTCTCTACGGTAACTGCTGCGCAACACGGACCGAAAAATCCTCTTTACGCTTGAACAATATACCTATGGTCGAACTCGTCGGCCGAACTGGGACCCGCAACCCATTGATGTCACAACGCTGGTGGAGCCGCTTTGATAAAATGTCTCTCGTAAATCGGGACCCCAACTGTAGCCCCAAACACCTCCAACCCTAACATCCCGCGCCCGTTACCCTAATATCCCGCAAGAATAATTCCAAACTTCCCACGCTTGCTACTTTAGCCAAGGATTATTTGGAACTAACAGCAACATCAGTCCCATAAAAAGATTATTCTCAATTCCGGGTAACTTATATACTGCAAGAAATTTACTGGGCCAGAAAATTTTCACACTCTAATGTTCATCAAATGCAATCCATCATTTTTCGAGCAAGTGAAAATGAAAATGCGAATTGAAATTTTGCAATTTGTACTTATCAAGAGCTTCTTTCCTTTTGCATTTATTTTGATTTTACGGACCTCATCGCTATCATCCTTATGGCTGACGCCTTTCCAATGACAGTTCATTTGCCTTACTCAGCTTTATGTATTCGTTTGATTACATTTCATTGCCTGTCTTGTAGCCTATTCGTTGTTAGTCGTTGCCAGTCGCTCACACTTCTGATTGTTAACAGTTGCTTGAAAATAATCTGTGTTTGTATTTTTCAGTCCTCATGATTAGGAATAGTTCGAAAACGTTCGAGTTTT
This sequence comes from Botryllus schlosseri, assembly GCF_051294905.1. Lineage (NCBI taxonomy): Eukaryota > Metazoa > Chordata > Ascidiacea > Stolidobranchia > Styelidae > Botryllus > Botryllus schlosseri. The sequence goes on along the minus strand of NC_137242.1, from coordinate 26,372,137 downwards.
TTTTAATTAATGGGTATTCTACGTGTCATGAATGAAACATTACGTCGCGATGGCTGTCAAATAGCACCTCTCCACCGAAGTTGAATTCATAATTAATCAATGTCAGTTTAACAGTAATTTAATATTTTTAGCATTGAGTAATTGTAATGTAATTGAAACATGCAATGAAGTAATTCTAAGTGAATTGACATAATGTAATTGATACAACTCTGATGTAACTAGGGACAACTCTGGCAGTTTTTAGATAATTTGGGTAGACACCATTTTCCTATGTCACGTCTGGTCAGAACTATCCAAAAATAATCGAAACAAAATCTGCCGCAAAATCTGAATCCGATCTGACTGTCTCAAAATTGTGCAAAATCAGGTCCGAGCCCTATCCGAGTCCTTCCTATGCTCATCACTGACGGAAGCGATGACTTCCGACTTTAATGTGAGATCACCGCACCGCACCGCAGATATATAACGCATTGGCCCTCTAGTGGTTTTCAACCTTTTCGACCTCGCGGCACCCTCAAACAGGGATAAATAGTTCACGGCACCCGATAGCACATCGAGTAGGCTACTGGTTTAGCATATGAGGTGCGAGCTGCCTTTCGAAATTCATATCCAACCAGCCACGTGAAAATGAAAAAATCCGGGCATCCGACCAAATGCGGGTCTTATTATCTCTGTATTGTATTTGTCTATCGTTGACTAGAAACCCGTTGGATGCGAATATTGGAAAACTTGGTGATCGAAACAGTACGTCTACTGGAATCCAATTACTGCCTCGACATGAATTCCATAACATGCATGCCAGCGCTAATTTCATGTTACTTTACGACGTTTCAACAATCCTATCTGTGGTAACTGCTGCGCAATGCGGACCCAGAAATACTCTTGAAGTTCGAACAATAAGCATATGGCCGAGCTCGGTCGAACTGGAACCCGTCGCCCATTAATATCGCAACTATGATGGACCGCTTTGACAAGATATCTCTTGGAAATCTGGTCAATTCTACCTTAATTTTGAGCAACATAGCAACACGAAATCTTGGCGAGATCACTATATCCTTACATTTACTACATATCTGAATATAAATAAACGTCTCAGGTGGATTACATTGAATAATTTATAATACAAGCATGAATATTGAAAAGCCTATCCAAGATAGATTACCAAGTTCATGATATTCGAAATCAGAATACATAATCATTAGATTCTTTACGTTACTCTTGCGAATAAATGATTCTCACAAACACCATCGCTAAGATTTTTGTCATAGACAAGAATATCTATACGATCCTGAGATCAACATTTCCAGCAAATTCTTTGCAGAAATATTTCTCATATTATTTTGGCATCTATGCAAATATCAGGATATATATTTGAGCGCGATGTCCATGTCCTAGTTAAATTCCTCCCCACGAACGTCACATCATAGTGTGCTCTCTTGCAGAGTTGGATCAATTGTAATTTGTAATTGTAATTGAATGTAATAATTACATTTTTCAATGTAATTGTAATGTAATTGTAATTAGAGCATTTTTATTTTGTGTAATTGTAATTGTAACTTGACAAACATTTTGCTCAATTACAATTTCAATAGACACTTACGTGACCTTTGACACGAACCAATCAGGTTGCTGCAGGATGTAAACAAAGAACAAGGCCGGGCAAGCTTACTATGAGCGCTTATGGAAAAGGGTTGAAAAATGAAGGTTTTTAGCAAGATTACATTGAATTGGCAATAGCTGGCTTTGGTGAATGGTAATAACGTAGAGCTATTATGTATTTGCAGTGTTCTAACCGACAATAAACATGAATGGTGGCAAGCACTCATCAGCATGGTATGTCCAAATGAATGGATTTCTGACAACTTTTCGGATGAAGCAACTATTGCTGTATTATCCTTAGTCCTTAGTCGTATACTGTAGGATTGTCGTACCGAATTGCATGTATTAGATTAATCTTGAGTCAGGATATGTGGGCTTGGCATAATACAGTGTACATTCTGTATCATTATCTAGCAAATTACTGTTACACTGGATATGATATATGTTAGGCAATATGATCTGTTCCGAGCTGAAATCGTCAATTTTTGTTCTAGCTCATGTATATTGAATCAATCAGGACAAATGCCGGATAAACACTGTGCTAATAGCCAGTGTAACTTGGAGATGGCTACCAGGGGCGTAGCCAGGGGGGTAGAATTGAAGAACGTTCTACCCCCTTCCATGCTCGATTCTATCCCGAAAATCCCAAGTCAACGCTACTGCAATAACAACATTTCTTCTCGTTATCGCGTAATTTCAATTTGCTGCGCGCGACGCCGATCGCCGACGCTGATTACATGCCTTTTTCTCGTCGATCTCTCGTCTATGGAAGCGCGTCTATGCAAGCGTGAAAGGGCATTGTTACATTTTTCTCTTGGCGATGGTTAGCGATCAGCTTAATCCCTTTATTCTGAATGCGGTCGTCGAGCAATAATAACATTTGTCGCGTCGTTCAACGCGTTGTTTTCTCATCAAGAGTTCATTGTAAACGATAACGAACATTAATAACATGAAAATAACAACTTATAACTGAGTGAAATCATGTTTTAAAGCAATCGCATCTGATTCGTGCTTTGCCGAACTCAAGCCTGTTCCCCGAAACAGCGTGAAGACACAATACATTCGATTCGCATTTTATTTTTGACGCCATTGTTGTGCATTGTCTAGACCTCAATGACCATCTATACGTCATACTAGATTATGCCTTTCGTGATCGGTATCCCACCGGGACGCATTCAGCCTTCAATAGCCGCGCCGAAACTTGTTTGAGATTCCCCCGCTTTGCGAATAAGTCATTATTCACACGCCGGTACAATTAGTATAGCCTATGCGCCATGTTCGAAATGAATGGAATTAAAACGCCGAGAAGACGTTACTCTTACACGCGAATTGAATCATGTGAAAATTCATGAAGATATAACAGATTCTGCGCTGTATAGATTGTTCGTCGTGAAATGTTGTTCTGGTATTGTTTCAAGGTCGATCACTTATTTGAATACAAATAAGATCTCCTGCACTGTCACGGGTAGAGCGCGTGCGCATCGTAACATGATCCGTGATCCACGTGCAAGTTGTTGATTGCTCACACGATCCTCGTGCAAGCTGTTGATTGCTAACTCGCTTTCAGTAATTAGATCCGCCAATTAGTTACGCTTTGAAAAGCGTACGGAATACAGAAGTCGCTATCGCTAAAGGTATGACGCATAGAGGCTCATTCTGCCCGCTTTATTCAGTTCTACCCCCTTTTTATCTCGGCTGACTACGCCCCTGATGGCTACCCAGACCGTTCCTGGTGTGCGCTTGTACCTTACCCAGAGCCAATAACATGCATGGAAGAATGTATAATCTGGATAAATGCATGTGGACTTCCTTGTAGTCATCTGAATTCTCATTTTATTAATAAAATGACATATCTATTATCGTACCAAACATATTGAATCGTGGCATAATTTAGATGAAACAATTCTGTGTTTCAAAATGAGTCCAATCTGAAATGCAGTAACACTTGATGCCACAATCGACTTGGTGTGTGTCTCGTTTTATTCCACTCCATTTTATCTGCTTGATGGCGTGTTGAGAGCAATATATTCAATAATAGCGGTGATACGCATGAGTCGGACGAGTACGCCTTGATAGGTGCCTGTACAGCAGTGTTGCTCTGTAAAATAAACATATTATATATTTTGTGCAGGCTTGATGGATATCTTTAATGAAGCTGCTGAAAGAGGAAGTCGATGGATGAAACGCAAGAAAATCAAATTTCTGGAAGAAGTAGAAGCACAAAACAGGAAACTCATCAAGGAAAATTTCAAATTGACGGACAATTATTGCTAGTGAAGTTCAGTTCTCAGAGAAGCATCATAATGTCAGAAGATGCGGAGAAGTTGAAATTTTATGCTAGACTACAATACATTCTGTCCGAATTGCCCTACTTATCCTGCTGACGTCAAATTTATAGTATTGCTGTAAGCATAGTATTAAACCTTTGGGTCAACCGTATGTAACTGCTTCATTAAATTTCGATTTGGCCATGTAGATATGTGGTACTTAAAAATGCATCATTTGCATTCGTTAATGATTTCTCAAAACTAGAATGAATATTGACTGTCAATAAATCACATGCAACTTCGAAAGGATTGATGGATTATGGGGGACTTACTTTTATGAACTGTTCACAAGGAAGGGACCTTTCAGATCGAAATATTAGTGAAATATGTGGATTCGACAAGAAATGTGAGAAACTTATGGAGTTCAGCTATGGTGAACCAGGAAATGCTATCATGGCAGAAAAGGGATTCACTATTGAGTCTGAAATCAAGAAATTGAATCTAGATTTAAATATTCCTGGACATGATTTGGCACACCGTCAAAGGCCTGAGCCAGACTGTTCCACAACAAGAAAGATGGCGAGACAACGTATTCATATTGAACAACTGATCGGAAGAATCAAGGAGTATAAAATTTTGTCTGGTGTCATACTATGCAGCATTGTGTATCAACTAACCAAATATGGACTAATTGCTTACTCTAATTCAAGATTGAAAATTAAAAATGAATGATGCAACATATTCAGCAATTGTGAAAATTCAGTTCCATTCTGAATATCGTAATGCCTAATAGCATGCAACGGATCATAATTGCGCGGTGTCATGGTCAATGTGTACCAACAGTGCATGTCTATTCATACTATATTCCAGTGGTGTGCATTGAAGCTCATTTAGGGTCGATTCCTCAGATCGTGGTCAAATTATCATCTAATCACTGAATAAGTAATCAGTGATTAGACCATATCCCATCATGCATTCCACGGATGCTGATTCACTGTCAATCTGTAAATCAATGATTAGTGACGCATTTGACGCAGGCGCCTAGGAAACGGCGCTGGGCCGTTTGTTACGTCATTATGCAGTTGCTGAATTTTTGCAATGCGCGGCTGTGTGGTGCTTACTTCGGAATGTTATCAAGTACTGAAACGTCTCCGCTCTCCCATAATTCCGAACACGAATTTGTAATTCTTTGGCTCTGGTTGTTGGCTTGTAGAAACTGCATGCTTGCACTGTATTACACTCATAATACTTTCCTGGTTTCAGTTTAACGACTTTTGCGTAAAATCTGTTTTGCGCTAGCCTAGCCGATTGGAGGCAGGAATCCCTTTTCTTTCCCGAGGCTGTGATCGCCTTTGGTCTATCATTTGCCTTATTTTCACAATAAATAATAACCCTCGAAACGTTTGCTACTGGTACTCATTTTATAGTTACAAAATATTCATGTCGAAGAGCGAGCCCGCAAGGTAGTAGACAGTCTCAAAACCGCCGCATAGGTTTCAGGATAGCAACTGCTAGATGACAACAATATAATTCCCGTATACCTTCAGTTACAATGCCACCCGATACATCTCGCAACAGTAGGCCTACCACTGAACGCCGCAAATTATCGTGTAATATCACTGATCACCAAGTTAATCCAACAACTTTCGTTGATTAACTTTTAACCAATGATTACCAGTGATCACGATATGTTGAGGCGGCATGGCCTTAGAATAATCCACATCCACTGGATACACGTTCCACTGGTGCATTAGATGCAGGAATTGAAAAGCAATTTTGAACCACACTGAAGAGCATTAGATACTCATCCATTCTGGTCGCCCAAAAATGCAAAGAATCATCGCTTTCAAATCTACACGTGAGCTTATCAGTCTCTTCCAATTACTTGACTATCTGAGTCATTGCGTTGCCTCTAATTGAACTTTGCTTCGATTGTTTGCTTGTATAATTGAAAAGTCCCAAATACTTTGATTGCGGAGGATCTAGTATAGGGTTGCCATACCAATACGTCCGGAATTTCCCGGACATGTCCGGAATTTCACTGAAAAATCCGCGTCCGGGAGGAATTTCTAAAATATGCCTAAATGTCCGGAATTTAGAAGGCTTGAAGCAGACTCAAAAGTTTTTCGTAAATCAACATAAACAATATTATTTTCAAGTAGATTTATGCTATTCAAAATTGTTCTTCGCGCCGCGCGCGAGTTAATGCAACGTATAATGATATTAGTATGGGCAGCAGGTACCACCGTCTCCAAAAATGCAATCAAAAGTAATATAAATAACGATCATTTACTGAAATAAGTCTGATTGTAATCGCAATTATAAGCTAACGGTATATTCCTAGAGCTGGTTAAGTCCGATTGGATGTTTCTATCACAGACAGTGGTTCCAAATCTTGGTGTCGTTTGCCTTTATCTGGGGATCGCGATGATGTTGAGCTTCGCCACGGAACATTTTCAAGTGGGAAAGAAATATGAAAGAATCAATATTATTGGCAGAATTAATACATAAAACTTAACAGCCAAATGTATATAGTAAGTGCCCAGCAAGTTACATCGACTATCCTATTGTGGGCCCAAGATCATTGCTTTTTAGGGCGGAAGGGGGGAGGAGAAAAGACGTTGTTTCGGATCTGATTAAAACACATATACAGATGTACGTACATATACAGATACCGACCTAACAGTATAGCAGGACTGCCAAACACAATCCTGACAGGCCAGACACGGCCAGCCAGATGATTTCATCCGGCCCGTAGAGTTATCTATTGTAGACCCTAGCACAGAGGCCTCAAACTCAAATGTGCCCGCTGGCCAGTTTTCTAGTTTTGGCGACACCGCGGGCCGCATCATTTATAGGGGTATTCTATGTCTTTCCAAGCAAGCCTTATTTGGCGGGAATGAATTTTCCTATTGAAAGTGAGCCGATCCAGTAGATTATCAGTAAACACACATTGTCAAAATGTGATTTACTCTTGTATAAATTTAGGCCTGACCAGAAAAGAATCATCACATTTATAACCATTTGAATAGAATTGTTGTTGTACTTGACATATAGACACCATATGGGCGGACAAATGTATTATGCCATCATAAAAGCTATCGGGTTATAATTTTGCAGCTACTATGAATATTTTGAATTGAACAGATTGATAATAGAGACTGATCTGATAGCAAAACATTTTTAGGTTGAGCATTGTAATTCAAATCCAGGATTCTGGTATAGGCTACTTCTGATAAGTAGGCTATTAATCTCATGGCCAAATATCTTCAAATACAGGAGCAGAAACAAATATAAATGTAATATAAATATATTAATGAATGTGTCCTAGTGATTGAAATGTCGAAACGCCGAACGGCCCATTGTTGCTACATCGTAGGAGCGTACCACTACGGTAATCGATACCTGTAAGTGGCCTTGATAACCAAAGATGTAACTGACAGATTGCCAATATTTGCCATAACTAGTTGCTTAGTTAGCGAAATACCAAGCTGCGACCTTCAGATCTATTACTATTCCCCTGATACGCGATTAGTTTGTTGCGTCCATGGTTCCAACAAATTCACGGCATTCCGAGTCACTCCAAGTGCACTCGAGTCATTTTCATTTTGCCATCGAGCTAGTCCGAGTCTGAGTAATTCCAAGAAAGGTCGCGTCCAAGTCCTACTCACAAATTTCAGTCACGAATCGTCTAAGGGTCAGGTTTTGTCATCATGAATTGGAAATGTGTCGAAATAGTGAATCTTCCACTGCATGGTTACCATGGTAGCGTTTGCAATTGATGTGATAGAGAAGTTTGGTAAATAGTTGCAGGCTTTCGGTGCAATTTGTTTCAATCCATTCCTGTATAGTGTATACAGTCGATGGAAAATGCTTTACCAGTGTGACGTCATATTGACGGTCAATGAGTTACAACTCATTTTAAAATCCGCCAGTGTGCGCTAAAGAGTGTCCGGAATTTGCTTCGCTAAAATATGGTAACCTTAATCTAGTACCTCTTCGTCAGATGATTTCGTACCTTGGCTGGTGATCCTGTATGAATGAGTGTCGGGCTCAGTCATCATCAACTCGATTATTTTCTGCCGCGGTGCAATTCGGGATTGTTCTGGGCAATTTAGATCCATAAGCTAATGGGAAGCAAATTTCGGATCGAACACGCATGATGTGAAGAAGATGGTTTCACCAAACGGTTTGGTATTATCGGTAGGCCAATCCAAAGACTCATCAGTTGTGATCATGTGCACATTTACAAACAGTCCTGCAAAACGCTTTAAAATCGAATTTTTCAATGCTTCCACTAATGCGCGCAAGTAATTGACAGTGATAGTGTGCCTAATTGAATGGCTGTAGAGTGAGAGGGAGAGCAGGGTTGGTAGTTGGTACTACCCTGATTGGCATTGGGACGCAACAATGCTGGCTGGCGAAACGAGAGAGTAGCTCAAGAGCAAAAGAGCCAGACACCATTATTGCGTCCCAATGTCGATCTCCATAACAATGAAAAATTCGAGGCTGATTGTGGGGGTTCCAGGGCCACGAGCGGAATAACATCTATATTTTCGTAATCAGTGCAGAGTCAGCTTTCGATTGATACCCGTTTTACCAAATTTAATGCTCGCCAAGCCGGTCAAAAATGACCTTCAAATTGCCCCTAGCCAAATCGAAATTGTGACGTGAATCAATTTCTGAGGCGTGAGATTTGGTTGTGTCGACGCCATATAGGACACTATGGTACCATTGTCTGTTGTTTTTGCGGCGGCATATCTGATATCAGACGAGTGCAACGAAAGTGGTGGTGACAAATAGCGATGTCGGCAGAATTCGTAAGATATGTTGAACTAGCCATTACGATAGGGTTACCATATTTCTCTGGAGTAAATTCCGGACACTCTTTAGCGCCCACTAGCGGATTTGAAAATGACGGGTAACACATTGACGGTCAATATGACGTCACACTTGCAAAGTATTGCCCATCGACTGTGTACACTATGCAGGAATGGAGTGGAACATAGGTCATGAATTGGGCCATCTTTAATGTGAGCTCTGCAGATTGCTACTTGCTAGGGTCTGCAATAGATTACTCCATGGGACGGAGGAAATCATCTGGCGGGCCGTGTCTGGCCTGTCATGTGGTGTGGCCATCTATTTATGTGTTGTAATCAGGTCCGAAATATCATTTTTTTCTGCCCCCTTCCGCCCAAAAAAAGCACTGGTCTTTGGGTCACCATAGCGTAGTCGATGTAAGTTGTTGTTGGCACTTACTATATGCATTTGGCTGTTAAATTTTATGTATGAATTCTGTCAATAATATTGATTCTTCCATATATTAGGCTACTATAAAATACACCAGCAGTTTGCACATCCGGTGATTTCCGACCTTTTATGGTCGCAACCTCATTTCCGACTTGAAAATGTTAGTTGGCAAAGCTAAAAATTTGATAAGGTGATAACTAAAATAATTCAGCTTGCCCAAACTCACGCACGGCCTAGCAAGCTGATTACGTCCAACATCATCACGATCCCCAGATAAAGGCTACCGACCCCAAGATTTGGAACCACCGTCTGTGACTGAAGCATCCAATCGGCCTTAACCAACTCTAGGAATATACCGTTAGCTTATAATTGCGTTATACGTTGCATTAACTCGGGCGCGGCGCGAAGAACAATTTTGAACAGCATAAATCTGCTTGAAAGTAATATTTTTATGTTGATTTACGATAAACTTTTGAACCTGCTTCGAGCCTTCAAAATTCCGGACATTTAGGCATATTTTAGAAATTCCTCCCGGACGCAGATTTTTCAGTGAAATTCCGGACATGTCCGGGAAATTCCGGACGTATGGCAACCCTACATTACGATTCGCAAATTTATTCATCTTCAAGTCATATAAAATAAGCCGAGTCATTGACTTGGGTCGAGTCATGCGTAATGACTCGAGTACAAGTCGAGCAATCCAAATATTGACTCGAGTCGAGTCGAGTAATTTTCCCATTTCAAGAAAATGACTCGAGTCAAGTCGAGTCACAAAAAAACGTGACTCGAGTCTGACTCGAGTCGAGTCATGACTAGGGCTGGGCAAATTCGAGTATGTGAGTGATTCGATTCTGAATCACGTAATATGCTTCGAGTCGAGTCGAGTAATCGAGTATCACTCATTATGACGTCATAACATAACGTAATATTTGAAAATTCAAATATGTATATTTTATGCCACCACAAAGAAAGAAGGCCTGTTATTCATCACATGAAAGATACTTTGGTGATTTTTCGACCATTCCGATTTTATTGCACTTGGTGACAATGTTGTGGGACGATCATGACTTCGGAAATGTGCTAGTTCCGGTAACGTTCGTAGCTATGTACTATGTTTCGTATGCTACGATACGGTCAATCAAGGTTTCAAGGCTTCAACAGTGAAAATTACTGTCGAAACTACTACTCTGGTTGATAAATTAACTTCCAGTGGCGATGAGCGTATAATATCAGTACTCGAAAAAATCGTATTTTGCTACTCGACTCGAATCATCACAATTAATACTCGATTCAGATTCGAGTACTCGAATCATTGTGCCCAGCCCTAGTCATGACTCGAGTCATTACAACCTTGATATATGGGTATCTCGGAGTGCTTCTCCGGATGAAACTGTTTATTTTCATCAGGGTTGTAATGACTCGAGTCATGACTCGACTCGAGTCACGTTTTTTTTTTTGTGACTCGACTTGACTCGCGTCATTTTCTTGAAATGGGAAAATGACTCGACTCGAGTCAATATTTGGTTTGACTCGACTTGTTACTCGAGTCATTACGCATGACTCGACCCAAGTCAATGACTCGGCTTATTTTATATGACTTGAAGATGAATAAATTTGCGAATCGTAATGGCTATTTCAACACATCTGACGAATTCTGCCAACATCTCTATTTGTCACCACTGCTTTCGTTGCACTCGTCTGATATCAGATATGCCGCCGTAAAAACAACAGACAATGGTACCATAGTGTGCTATATGGCGTCGACACAACCAAATCTCACGCCTCAGAAATTGATTCACGCCACAATTTCGATTTTGCTACAGGTAATTTGACGGTCATTTTCGACCGGCTTGGCGAGCATTAAATTTGGTAAAACGGGTATCAATCGAAAGCTGACTCTGCACTGATTACGAAAAGATAAATGTTATTCCGCTCGTGGTTCTGGAACCCCCACAATCAGCCTCGGATTTTTCATTGTTATGGAGATCGGCATTGGGACGCAATAATGCTGTCTGGCTCTTTTGCTCTTGACCTACTCTCTCGTTTCGCCAGACAGCATTGTTGCGTCCCAATGCCAATCAGGGTGGTACTAACTACCAAACCTGCTCTCTCTCTCACTCTACAACCATTCAATTGGCACGCTATCACTGTCAATTACTTGCACGCATTAGTGGAAGCATTGAAAAATTCTATTTTAAAGCGTTTTGCAGGAGTGTTTGTAAATGTGAACATGATCACAACTGATTGGTCTTTGGATTGGCCTATCGGCAATCCCAAACCGTTTGCTGAAACCATCTTCTTCACATCATGCGTGTTCGATCCGAAATTTGCTTTCCATTAGCTTATGGATCTACATTACTCATAACAATCCCGAATATCACTGCGGCAGAAAATAATCGAATTGATGATGACTGGGCCTGACACTCATTCATAGAGGATCACCAGCCAAGGTACAAAATCATCTAACGACGAGGTACTAGATCCTCCGCAATCAAAGTATTTGGGACTTTTCAATTATACAAGCAAACAATCGAAGCAAAGTTCAATTAGAGCCAACGCAATGACTCAGATAGTCAAATAATTGGAAGAGACCGATAAGCTTATGTTTAGATTTGAAAGCGATGATTCTTTGCATTTTTGGGCGACTCGAAAGAATGAGTATCCTATATGCCCTTCAGTATGGTTCAATAATGCTTATCAATTCCTGCAACTAGTGCACCAGGGCAACGTGTATTCAGTAGAGCTGGATTTATTCTAAGGTCATGCCGCGCTCTAATATATCGGAGGATCTCCTTTCCACTTTGGTATTTTTAAAGTGTAACTCATCATTGATGTGATCTGCTGTCTGTGAAAACACACAATACCATCTGTCTATTTGAGGTTTTGCTAGGTATATGCATTGTGCACGTGAGTAATAATGAATGGCTAATGCTGTATGATGTTTGTAGAATAGGACTGTTCAAAAGTAACTTCTTTTTTATTTTACTCGGTGGCTACTTGATTACGTTGCATAAAAAGAACATTGAATCTAGCTCAATTTTAAAAGGGAGAATCAATGATATGATAGGAGAAAATTTTGGATTTGAAAATAAATGAAGTAATTTTAGTGAGAAATTCTTTCATGTAATATAATTACATAGTAGTAGTAAGCCGACTATTTTTTCATATCCAAAATATTCTACTCTAATAACTTCATTTCTTCTAGTTGGAATTTGCTATGAATCATATTTTCACACAATGTAACAATATCATGAGATAGCCGGTAAAATTCGAAAATCTCTATTTGTAATTATTCTAAAATTTTCTTTCATAACATTGCTTTCTACTGGTTGGAATTGAGCCAAATTTGATTTTTTTGGGCAGTCTAACAATTTTAAGGAGTAGCCGGAAAACTTGAAAAAATGTTTTCGAACAGCCCCATTGTACAATTATTTCTCCAATGCTGATGCTGGGATGTAGTCTGTAATGCAATTGGGAAAACCTTAAGTAATATCAAAAGGTATCTGTTTTTTGTCACTGCACAATGCACATCGCTGCATGCACGCTTTTACAGCATGCTGTCTTGGTGTAAATACCTCTACATAAACATGCATCTGATTCTCTATCAGCTGGTATCTCCGTGAACTTGTTGGTTCTCTATCAGCAATTTATGAGCTATGGTCGATGTGCTTATCATAAAAACCGAATGCTTGAATTGGTGATGTATCAGACTGACAAGACAGATATTTGATTTTACGTTCTAACTTAGTGAAGTTATCTGTAGCATCAGTAAATGAGGCCTGTCCGTTAACTGCCTAAATAAACACGTGCCAAAACTCTGATAGGGAGAAAATGAGCATGTTTGCCAAGCTAAGAATTCGATATATCACCCATGCAGGATTGAAAACATGAGCTGAACATGACTTCAATACTGTGACTTTAACTCGACTCGAGTCATAACACTATGACTCGGACTTGACCCTTTAAACGGTGACTTGGACTCGGACTCGAGTCATTGATGAATTGAAAATGACTCGACTTGACTCGAGTCAAAACCACAAAAGTAAGACTGACTCGTGACTCGGAACCATGTGACTTGGTTACAACCCTGATTTTTATTGCCCCGAATATTTCCATGACTTTTTTTATACCTCGGAATCAAAAGCGCGCGTGTTGTACTTAGAGGTTGTGCCTAGAGGTGGACCGCGCTATAAATCGGCAGTTGGGGAAAATAAGAAGAATTCGTCCTGGTGTAAATGAGCATTGTAGTCGACAAACACCATGAATACCCCAAAACAAAATCGCCTAAGCCAAGGTGGGTGTCCGATTTAATAGACTACTCCAAGTCGCTTCGACACCTTCCTATCTTTCATTGTATCGCATTTCTGTGGTGTATTGAACTGATAAAATTGCTAATAAACCAATGATGATAAGTGAGGGGTCCCTCCCTTTGGGATCATTTTAGGTAAAAAATTTGCTAAATATAAAATTTTTGGAATAAATTATTTTTTTACTGAGAATAACAGTTGTGGGGATAAAAAAATAGTTTCATCCGGAGCTTTGGGGTATGTAGGATCTATAATAACCACCCAGAAAAGATTTCAATGAAAAAAATTCGCCAGAAAATAATTCACAAAAAATTAGTTCGAAAAATCATAAAATCTAGTAAAAGTCAGAAAAACGTTGACCACTTTCACCGAAGTTAGAAGAACAAAAAATCACCTTCTGTCCAAATTTCAGAAAGATTGCTCCACCAGTATCAAAGCTATGGGTGTATGACCGATTCCCAATTCGAGGGGTAGCCTAGCCTCTTAGGCAAAATACTAAGGTATTGAGGTCACGCGACGCCAAGTGACCTCAATACCACAGAGATTGATGAAGTGCAATAGAACCACTCGTGACAATCTTTTTGCTGCAGTTCGAATACGGTCGCTAGATATCGAAAATGGCATCTAGAAAACATTTCTCACAATACAAACTTTAATTGGAGACCACCTCAGATATATAGCGCATTGTATATTTAATTTGGTTCATTAGGTGTGAGCTGATATCAATTTTAACGTTCGGTGCGGCATAGTATTTGTCGGCCTACGCTAAAATATCCTGCTAAAGTCGACCATTGACGCAATTTTGGAATCCAGATCCAACCCGACTAGCAAAAATAATAAAGAAATCCTGGCCCGGGTAATATTATCTCCACATTCTCTTTGTCTACCTTTCACAAGAAATGTCAGTTGCGAATAGTAGAAAAGCTTGTAATGGAAACAGTGTGTCTGCTAGACTCAACGTGAACCATATGACTTGCATGCCACCGGTAAATTCATATTAATCTCTGACCACTATCTTCTCTACGGTAACTGCCGCGCAGCACGGACCGAAAAATCCTCTATACGCTTGAACAATATACCTATGGTAGAACTCGACCGAACTTGGACCGGCAGCCCATTGATGTCACAACGCTGGTGGAGCCGCTCTGATAAAATGTCTCTCTCTTAAATCCGGTGGTCAATTCTCCATCAATTTTGTGCAACATGACGAATTGGGATAGAGTAACACGAAATCTTGGCGAGATCAATGTCCACATGTTTACTAGATATCTGAATATAGATTGAAGTCTCAGGCGGATTGTATTTATTAATTTTCAACAAAAACATCAATATTAAAAATCCTGTTCAAGGAAGATCATTAAGTAAACTACATTTCAAGCAAATCCGTGTGCAGAAACATTTTTCTTTATTCTGACATCAATATGAATATCGAAATATCTATTCAATCTCGACACACATCACATTTACGGCTTTTGACACGAGCTTGAATCACACATATGATTCTTCACACCTGTATACAAATCCGGATTTCAGCCATCACTGATTAATTTGTCAGGTTACCATAAAAAAGGTTGCACACCAAATTTGGTTCAATTCTAACAAGTATGAGCCGCCGCAGAGCCGATTCAAATTTTGAATTTATCAGGAAGAAAATTCAAATTTTTCTGTCAACCCCATGAAATTGTTGTGTTTTCTTTAAACACGGTGTACAACAAATTTGACTCAATTCCAACAAGTAGAAGCGGAGTGATTTGAGTTTTTCGTTGATCATTCTCACATTATCCTTGATTGGCGTTTTTCAATGTAACCTGCAGTGTTGGGGTGACTCGAGTCATAACTTGACTTGACTCAAGTCACTTTGCTAAAAGAACTTGACTTGACTCGGCGTATCAGAAATGTGGATTGACTGGTGACTCGGAGCAAAATTCCCGAGTCAATTCCAAATCATCAAGTAATCGGTGTCGATAAAAATCACTGTATCTTGCATATACGCGGATTGTTTGCGAAACGCTTGTGCAACCCGCGAGAGCGCCCAATCATTCAATGATCATGCGTTTTACTACGCCTACATTGTTTTCTCACTAATAAATTGAACGCGAACCAAATGATCGAAATTAGAGCTTACGTTGTCGTAAACTTGTATAGTAAAGTGATTTAATAGAAAAATGTCGAACCAAACCTCTTGTTTTATTGAAATTGAATTCGAATATAGTTTATATAGTCCTCAAACATTGACGCTGACTCGAATTGTGTCATATCTATTTGTAAATAGGCATTCATTGCATCTTATCAATTCGTTTCTCTATTCTCATTTCGGCAGGTAACTATAAACCGAGGCTAGGCAATTACTTCGGTAGTTCCGCAGTTCTACGTATATGTGAGTGATAGAGCGTCTTCTTGCGACTTCCCGACTTGACTGGAGTCACCTACGAAAATTGAATGACTTGACTTGACTCGAGTCAAAATGTACAATAACTCGAAGGTAGTGGCTTGATTTCAACACTGGTAACCTGACCATTCAATCGGTTAATAGCTGGAATCCGGAAAAAAAGTTATTTTGGAACAAACAAACCTAATGAATAGTCTTGTGATACCTTAGGCTTGTCTTGTAAGTAAATTCTTTCCCACAAACATGACATTTATGATTCTTGACACCAATATGCATGTCCATGTGAACATTTAGGTTACGCTTATTAGTAAATTCTTTACTACAAACATGGCATTTATAATTCTTTACACCAGAATGCATATTCATGTGAGTCTGGAGGCTACTATTTCTAGTAAATTCCTTCCCACAGAGAGCACATTTGTGATTCTTGACACCGGAATGCAAATTTATATGAGTCTTGAGGCTACTCTTATGAGTAAATTGTGTCCCGCAAACAGTACATTTATGATTCTTGACACCAGAATGCATTATCAAGTGAGACTTGAGATTAGACTTCTGATAAAATCCTTTCCCACAAAAATCACATTTGTAACCCTTGACGCCAGAATGAATGTCCATGTGACTCTTGAGGTTCCATTTCAGAGTAAATTCTTTTCCACAAACTTCACAGGTATGATTCTTGCCACCAGAATGCATGTGAGTCTTCACGCTACCCTTCCAGGCAAAATTGGATGGTAAAAACGCCCACAACATACAAGTTCAATTCAATTTTGAAGTCCAAGCCGTTGATTAATGATTAGGTGATGAGAAATATATTAATTAGTGTCTGGATAAACAATGCATCATTAAATTTATGCAGCCCATATTTTAAACAGAGGAATTGCGGACAGTGAACAAATGCCAGCATAGACATACATTACACAGAAACGTCAATGAGTAGAATGATATCGTTGATTATCATAAAAACCAACGACGACTATCAACAGTTTCATCTCTCTCAGTCCCAAATATGATCCCGTGTTGGTGAAAACTATGCCTTTTGGTTACTATTTGTCACCAAGCAAGTTTCAGACCATCTCCTACTTGCAAATGTTGTGTTTGATTTTGTGAACAGCACAGAAAGCAAGATGTCGGAACAAGGTAGATTTTTGTGAAAATGTTTTACGACAAATTATGTCTTTACGATTCTTAACGCTACTATCAAGAAGCATATGGGACTTGTGATAGTACTAAAAGCACTATCTGTGTTTAGTGGTAATCAGTCAACAAAAGAAGGATACAAGACATGAAAATCCTTCTTGGGCACTGTGCACACACATGTCAAGCAACGTGCCACTTGTTTTCCAGTATTCAAATTGGCATGTCCAACCCTGCCTATAAAATGACAACGTAACCTACACAAATTGATTTGTAAAAGTGATGATACCCAGAATGTGTTATATACCACGGCAGGGGTGGGCAAACTACGGCCCGTTTTAGTATATTTCACCATGATAATTCGAATGCAGTGGTTCTCAAACTGGGGGCACACACCCCTTGGGGGCGTGAAAGCATATGTAGTGAAGCACGAAGCTGAGGTCAACCAAAAAAAATTTTCGCGCCCCATTAATTAATATTGCTTAGTATTTTTCTGAATTTCATGTTTAAAAATCTCTCATCCGCAGTCGTAACCTTCCATACCTTCCAACTATCCATTAGGTTGCGTTTCGTGATATGGCCATAGGGGGTGACTCTTTTATCATCATGCAGGGGGTGTGTTTTAAAACGTTTGAGAACCACTATTCTAAGGTAAATACTTCCTATCTATTTTTTATGTTTAATTTCCGGAGCGACAGCCCCATCTCAAGGCCCATGCACGCAGTTTGAAAGGTTTCAATTGCTAAACATCACAGAAATCCTAAACGAGATTGATATAATTCGGATCACTAGGGTGATTTTAGATTGGCCACTAAAGTTTTGATTATTTCAGTGATATGCTTATAAAAAACAATTCGCGCGTGTCATAGATTCGTTCTTTGCATGCGTAGAATTAGGGTATTTATATTTTATTAACACCTAGTAGAAGCGTGTTGGAAGCTAACATGGTTAATATGCTGTCAGCATTGTGTGTCCTGGAACTGATCCAAAAGTGGAATTAGTAAATCTATGAACAGATGGCCGCACAGATTTAAATTTTAATCCTGTTCTAAGAATCAGGACAACCGACTTCCATCTCTATAGTTTTGAGTAATTGGGGTCGACCAACCTATACAATCTCGCCACTGTTTCTGTACGATATCATCAAAGCAATGCTTGGATTGTTTTAAATAAGCATACATATCATCTCCATGTCCTCGCTATATCATCAAATACCAATGTTGAGTTTGGGTTTATAATCCCAATTTTTTAGTGCGGCCCCCGAATGGATTCATATGTTGAATGCGGCCCGCGAGCTCAAAAGTTTGCCCACCCCTGTACTAAGAGCACATGAAAATCAAAGCAAATAAAGTGACCCCTGTATAAGAAGGGTGCTCAAACAAAAATCCCGGGGTCGACTTGAGGAATGGAATATAGACCTACGGCTTGAATGTATCATGACTGATTCATCTTATCTTGCATCACCCAGAACGCAGAAATATTAGGACTGGGAAGTGTCAAAATCCTTCTTCATCCAAATTATAAAGCAATGATTTGCCAGAGTAAAAACTCTGCTAACCGTGAATTGGGGCGAGTAGATAGCATCATCACTCTAAACCAGTATTTCTCAACATTATTGACCTTGTGATATCCTCGGAAACAGAAAAAAGTTCGCGGAGTCCTACAACTCTGGTAAAAATAACTTTTTTTTCAATTTTACTGGCTACTCGATAAAAGTGTAAGGTTGCCTAAAAAAACGCAGCACAGTAAATTTGACAAAATTAGAACCTCTACCGTAGATTAGAAGGATTGCTGTAAGACGAGAAAGTTTTTGATTTGAGCCAAATTTGATGTGCAGCGATTTAGGCCACCTACAAGTATGATATAATGGTGACTAGAGACAGAGAAAAAAAGGTCATCATCTTGAGTTAAACCCTGGTTGAGAACTTGTGAACTGCATGGCGAAAGCAACAAAAAAATGATGACAAGCAAAATCCTCCAAGTCTGACCACTGACCAGTCAATAAAGCCAAGGGGAAGATCCCGGTAAAGTATCGAAAATACTCCATGGAGTTATTACTCCGGAAAGCATGACTTAAATTTAGATGTCGGCAAAAGCAATTCACATGTCATTAGTTTTATACAAGGAAGACAGCTACTCGATAGTTGATATAAAAACTAAAATGGAACTCAATCAACAATGGAAATTTTTGGTTGCAAAAATCGCCGCTTAAATGTAACAATCGCCTCGTACCCATGGCAATTGTACTGCCTATGCAGGGCAATTATAACGGTGTTATTTACAACTATAAACAACTGAAATGAACAAAGAAAACGAGAGCACCCATTGTATTATTGCATTAAACTAAAGAAAGAAAGGTTTGAACGCTTCCCGGCAACGCCCATTGCATTTTTGGCATCTAAATACAGTATCACCCTTTGTGCCTTCTCTATGAGCTCAAAGTGTACAAGAACACAAAAATTTCATCATCTCCCAACAGGCCTACACATATTCAGCCTCTGCCACCAAGGTGCTATTGTTCAGCGTGCATAGTGGGTTGGGCATACGGTCACCCGCGATATTGCAAAACCGACTTAGCTAAATAGCTTCGCTAAGTGCGTCGATAATGATGTAGCAAGACGAGGACACCACATTGTGTGGCATCGAAGCTAATGGCATTTTTCTGTTGTGTACAAAATTAAAATAAATTGTTCACACCAAATAACGAAATGTAAGAGGGTCATGCTCAAAGACGGGCGATGAAGATTCAGTCACAGGGAAAGTTCTTAAGCAACCATGAAGACGGACACACCGGAAGTCGATTAACATGAGAAAGGGTGGTTGAATCACGGAAATAACCAAACCCGAGGATTCACATCATCACTTCTGTATAGCCGTTCTGACATATGATCATATTAGAATTGGTATTAGTATCAAAAGGTAGCATCTCTGTTCCGTTATTGAACTTCTGGGGCTATTGTAAGATTCCTCTGCAGTAGATAAATGGTTATACCAACACATGAACAAAGATATTGTAACGGGGCAAAAGTAACAGAGTGTTACAATTGCCCCTGACACGCTCGACCATGTTTAGTGTCTCAGTATGGTACCTTCCCGGCGATGCAAGTCCTAGTTTTCCTATCAACACGGTACACTAGGGTGACATTGTTCTAGACATATTACGTTGTAACCACTTGAGGTATTATTCTTGTGAGCAAATTATTCCATACCTGAAAATATTTACTCAAGTGACCAATATTTCTTTTTTTTATTCAGATTATTCCGGGGTACCGCATCGTAGTCCAACGTAACTTCAGGTATGGTTGGAGACCTGACCATTACGTGCGCACTCAAAATACCAAGGCGATTTATCCACTACTAGCGGCGAGATCGATTGTTACATTTGCCCCCGGTCTCCCTTACCTTTCGCCCACGAAAAAATGATTTATACAAATTAGAAGTATACATTTAGGGGTCGGCCATTACCACGCATGCCACAAATATATATCATTTTTGGGCCAATATTGGACCTCGAGAAGTGAGCCAAAAAGATCGTCGGAGGGAAAACGCAACCGAGAAGTATTCCCCTGTAGAACGTAAACTTGGATTTGAATGTGTCTAATAGTTCATAGGTGCTTACATGGCTCGTGTCGAATAATCCTGCAGTGGGAGTTTGAACCCCACAGAACAAATAACATCTGCCAGAGAAAAATTATTTGCCAGTGAAGTAATACCAATTTTAATTGTGTGTTCTTATAGTAGGCTATAGGGCGTTTATGTGATTTCAATATCTTTGGACTATACATCGGTGTTGGGATGACTCGAGTCATGACTTGACTCAACTCGAGTCAGACTCGAGTCACCTTTTTCGTCTGACTTGACTTGACTCGAGTCACTTTGCTAAAATGACTTGACTTGACTTGACTCGAGGCTTCAGAAAAGAGGATTGACTCGTGACTCGGAGCAAAATTCACGAGTCAATTTCAAGTCATCAAGTAATCGGTGTCGATAAAAATCACTGTATCTTCCATATGTTTGGATTGTCCGTGAAACGCTCATGTAACCCGTGAGACCGACCAATCATTCAATGATCGTGTGTTTTGCTGAGCCTCCATTGTTCTCTCATAAATAAATCGGTCACAAACGAAGTGATCGAAGCTTACAGCTAGACGTTGTTGTAAATTAATAGTAAAATAATTTAATACCAAAATATCCATTTCTGTTCTCTGTTCTTACTTTAGCCAAACCTCTTGTTTTATTGGGATTTAACTCGAATATGGTTATATACTCCTCAAACATTTGGCGCAGGCTCGAATTTTATCTTATCAATATGTCAATGGGTAATGTATTGCATCTTAGCAATTCGTTTCTCAATTTTAACAGTTCTACGTATATGTGAGCAATACAACGCCTTCTTGCATTTAATTATATATTCGTTCATCTCGGTTCAGAATCAATGACCACTCAATCTGTATTTCAGAACTTAGCAAAATGCAATGACGTAATCATGCCTCATACTTCGAAAAGGCAACTTGACTTGAATTGTGACTTTACTCGTGACTTGACTTGACTCGACTTGACTCGAGTCATCTTTAAAAATCGAGTGACTTGACTTGACTCGAGTCACCCTTGAAAATCGATTGACTTGATCTGACTCGGGTCAAAATGTGCAATGACTCGGAATGACTCGAAGGTAGTGACTTGATCCCAACACTGCTGCACATAGGACAGGAAGTCACAAAATAAAAACATGCAATGAAGTAATTGTACCTACGGGCCCGCCCGAATATGTTCAATTATTAATTATGTGCCCTGCATTTTCCAAGACAACACACCTCACTAAGCGCTACCAGTAAATTTGATTACCTGGGCTGTGAGGATAAAAATTTATAGCGATTTATTCTTGACCGATTCAAGTATTGTTGAAAATTTTCGCGATTGGCAGGATCAGGCCACATAAACTTTGGTGACCATCCAAGTCTCACGACGGAGGGGTCTTGGGAACGAAGCCCGCCAGAAGCTTGGTTTATCATCCTATAAACGGGGTCAAGACTAGCTTTGGGGTTGGTGTCTGACGAAGTGCTATTACGCCCCAGCCTCTTAGCCATTGTTTTTATGACAATCCTGCGTTAGTGCAGGGCAACTTTTGAAAAGGGGCGCTAGAGGAAAAAAGGTTGAGATGCAATGACCTGCTGTACTTCAATTGCTGTTGAAATAAATGATGCATCTGTTGCTAGTCAAAGTTGTCAAAAAACAAACTCTGGCAGCATGTTAGACGTAAAAACCCTTGGTAACGACTGCACGTAAACATAACTTAGATTGGAACTCAGATATTCTCTTTCAGAGACCAGTTAAAAATGCTTCACCCAAGGATATATATCCCTGGTTTTCACCTCAGAAAGAGCCATTGTCTTGTTGAGCCGAATGGCAGCAGTGTCAGCCTTGTGCAAACTACTGTATTTTTAAAATGTGCAACTAGAACTATCACTAGCGACAGGGTTGCCATCGACATGGACTCAAAAATAAGGACAGTCGAAAAATTAGATTCGCAATAAAAAACGCTTTTGTACATACTCTAAGTGAGTTGAAATACCGGTCTTTCCTATGGGCTCCAGGTTAATGTCACAATTGCAAATATTGTAATGGGCAAAACACTCACGCTTCAAGTTTCGTTTGATACTTTTGAATTCACTCTCACTCTCATAGTCGTCACGAATAACATTTTTATGCTTGCTCCTTTTAGCTAATCAGATTTAGCATTATTAGTAGCTAAAACTATATGTACAAACTTAGATAAATTTATCAATGATTTATAGCTTTACTATTTTTTAAACCAAGTGTCGACTGCACTGCTAACTATTCACCACACATTAAATGCAGCCTTCCGCACAGCTTATTCTGCTGTAGACTAAACAGCAGTGCTAAATGATGTTAGCCGGGATAGTTTGGTACAGGGAAACTGCTATACCATTCATTGCCATTCCAGCTATCTCACCACTTAGAAGTCAAATACTGTGGTATGTGCTTGTGCACCGCGGGAGTTGCTTTCATTTATGGTCATAAAATCACGACTCAAAAGCATAATTTGAGAATATTATGCAGCACCGATACCAGAGGGAAACGATCAAAGTTCTGTAGTTGTTGAAAATACGACAAAATAAGGACGCAAGTCGAGAACAAGGACATTTCCTAAAAATAAGGACAGTAGAGTTTTTCAAGACATATGGTCTTTCAAAATAAGGACAAATCTTAGAACTAAGGACTGTATGGCAACCCTGAGTAACGATCTTTCAAAAACCGCCACTCACTAACTATAACGCAACCAACTATATTCAATTAAAATATTTTATCGGCATCGAAGCAGCGAAAATGGGACCGTTTCCACCATTACAACCAACCAACCTTCCGCTACGTCACTGCTGGTCCTCAGCAAGGACATCGCACAACAGAACAACATTATCACGATTCACGCCAAACAGCGGCATATACCTATTTTTAATGCACAAATAGAACTGAAACTACCAGCAGGCAAGCCAATTAGCCTACTTTTAAAATCGGCATCTAGAACTAGAATCCGAAGTACCGGTACTCAATTCTTGAAATCCATCACTAGAACGACTTAAAAAAACACTACCGTAAACCGGGGTAACTTTGGACGATTTTCAACAATTCCGCTTTGTAACTTGGAAATGCTAGGGTGTGCTGTAGGGGACGCAAGTTTTGTGTTATTCTGGAGTCATGGAGCAAATGTTAGAATTAACTAATCCAAAATCTTCATGGTCATAAATAAGTACCTTATTTTTGTGAATTATCTGTGTCCGGTGTCAGCAATTGACAGCAAACATTAAGCGCGTGACAAACTCTGAATTTATTAACCTTCTCGTTTCATTTTAAAAAGCCATCATGCCGGTCATAGCGAATAGAGTTGGCGATACACTTGGAAACAGATGAAGCAGCCACTTTCCAGAGCTCTGAATATCACATTTTCCAGTGTCCAAATTTACCCCGTTCCGACAAAATTTGACAGGGTAACTTTGGACATCAGATTTTCTTGTATTGATTCAAGGGTAAGCCCACTGAAATGTTTGTCATGGATTAAGACTACTTAGAGGTATCTGCTGCCAAGTTACGAACCTATGAATCACAAGCTATATCTATGTTTGGCTGTATGAATTTTAATGGTCATCAATTACGATGAAATTGACCCTCACCATTAATTTATCAATGTTGGGTCAAGTTTATCTGGTAGTGAAATGAATCCACCTTTTAATGAGACTACTTGTGGTATTGTTGCCTCATGAAAAGGAATTGGACATCCAACGGCAACCCTATTCCACGAATAACCATTTAAATCAGTGGTTCCCAACCTTTTTTCGGTGGCAGGGCCACATTTAGAATTTCAGAGTACGGTCGGGGCCGCACGAATACCAGGGCAATGAGAGGAACCCAAGATAGTCACCAAAATATGAAAATTGGCATTGTTCCGATCATTCGCTTGACGCCATTGGCCATTGTGTTGCCGTGCTCCCGTTGTTCAGAACAATCAACCTTTGCCGGCTATTCCTGGGTAGTTTTAATGCCCTGGCCGAGTAGTTTTAATGCCCGAACTTCGAAGCCCCCAAGCCCCCCGTCAGGCCAGATGGCTGATTACCTCTATTTATCATCTAAATCGGGTGTCCGTTTTACGCAGCTTCTCTCGACTGATCGCGCGAAATTTTCTTATAATTCATGATTGAATCGGTCAATACAATCGGCAATTGCATTAAGGTATTTCGAGATTTGAAATTGAGCGCTGGGCGAATTTTTTTGAAAAAGTTGCATAAAACATAATAAAATACTCTATAATTTATGCTAGTTCACTAAACAATTTTGGGCACCCTTCGAGCTCGCTTCCCCAATTGGGGGGCTTGGATGCGGCAGTTACCGTCGTCAATACCTATATATCTATACTTGGCTATAGGTACACTACAAAAAAAATTAGACAAATTTGGTCTCAAATTTAAGAAATGAGGATGATCTGGTCTCATTTTCAGCAATTTCAGTCTCACTGATGAATTGAGGTCTTAAAATTGAGACTGATTCAGCTGTTTAAGACCATATATATTTGTCACAATCATTTGGTCTTAAAAATGAGACTAATAAAACGCATCTCATAAGACATATTGTGCTTATTAAGACAGTTTTTGATGTGTCAGTATTTTTGGTCTTATTTTTAAGACAAATTTCGCTAATCAAGAAACGACATGATTTGTGGTCTTAAAAATGAGACCGGAAAGTTGACTTGGGTCAGGAGCTCTAAGACATAACTAGCTTAATGAGACAGTTTCTGAGTTTCTGATGTGTCAGTATTTTTGGTCTTGTTTTCAAGACAGATTTCGCTAATCAAGTAACAACATGATTTGTGGTCTTAAAAATGAGACCAGAAAGTTGACATGGGTCAGGAGCTCTAAGACATAACAAGCTTATTGATACAGTTTTTGATGTGTCAGTATTTTTGGTCTTGTTTTCAAGTCGGATTTTGCAAATCAAGAAACAACATGGTTTGTGGTCTTGAAAATGAGACCGTAAAGTTGACATGGGCAAAGAGCATAAAATTAGAGAAATTTGGTCTCAAATCGTCTTTTTAGCAAAAAAAGTCATGAAGACCAATTAGTGTTACCAAGTAGCCTACTTTCTGTCTCAAAAGTAAGACCCAACTTGATCGATAATAGAAGCACTGTTTTGGAGGCATCCTTTTCAATGTTAGGTTCTGAGTGAAGGGGGAGAGTGAGAGAGACCATGGGACAATAATTATCGAAGGACTTCACAGACACAGCTAGCTTATCGAGATTATTTTTGATGCTTTAGTTTTTTTGGTCTTGTTTTTAAGACGAATTGTGCAGTATTTTTGGTCTCATTTTACCCACTCACAATGAATGCTATTTTCGACTCAGACGACCATATATATATTGATCTGAATAGTACATGTGAGTAGTAAGTGACATGTACCTTGATAACTATATCTAGTGAATATCTTGTAAACTCCTGAGTACAGTATCATCTCAACACTGCAAATTCTGGTCTCTCTCATCCTTCCCCTTCGCTCAGACCCCTAACATTGAAAAGGATGCTCCCAAGGCACTGCTACTATTTTCGATCAATTTCTGTCTTACTTTTGAGACATAAAGTACTTGGTAAGACTAATTGGTCTTCAAGACTTATTTTTGTAAAAAATCAATTTGAGACCAAATTTGTCTAATTTTTTTTGTAGTGTACTGCTCGTTCAACAGAAAAGTTAGCGCACATTACATTGAAACAGCAGTGAAGTAATCTTAGCAGTCTACTCAAAACTTTCCTGCAATCCTAATTGAAAATTCCAGACTCCAAGCCAAGCAAAAGTCGATTTCTCAATATTTTTGTGGGGGCCACAAGAAGGCTAGTTGGGGGCCGCGGTTGGGAATCACCGATTTAAATCTTTTACTGCTTAGAGTCCAAAGTTACCCTCAAGTCAACAGTTACCCCGGTTTACGGTACTTATATTGCCGTCAACTAACTGTATTTGTAGTTAGTCCGAATTTATCTAGATTTGCAGTAGCTAAGTAGCTTTTTAGTAGTCTGATCAGCGTGCGTGATACCGATCACTGAATTGCAAATGAGCTGATAAATTTTGGTGATTGAATCTAGCAGGCTTGTAACCAAGTCACAATGTTCCGAGTCGCGAGTCCATCCCATTTTTATAAGTTTTCACTCGAGTCACTTTGGGTCATTTTTAATTCACCAACGAGTCAAATACGAGTCCAAGTCAGTGAGTAGAGGGTTATCGAGTGATAGGCCTATAGAATGGCTTGCATTCATAATACCGATATTTTTATTGGTCCTGAGCCCGTAACAGTTTCTGGCCCTATTTTCCAGATATCAGGACTGATTGATGAATACCGATCATTTGGTGCATTTACTATTCTTCGAAGTTGCAATGCAATATCTCTCTTGGTTGTCCTAGTCTTGAGTCATATGACTTGGTTCAAGTCAAATTCAAGCACAAATTGACTCGATTCGAGTCATGTTACACATTCAAAAATCTTGATCCGAGTCATTACAACCTGGAATCTGGATTTCAAAATGACTGGGTGTCGATTTTGAACTTCAACCTCCCCTGCGTTCACCACTACATACTACGTACCACAACAACATTCACAATTAGATTACTGATTTTGATTACATATCACCCGTGATTAATTGCCTGCACATAAAGATGGCCAAGACAGGCGTGTTATGACGAATCATATTTATACGGGGAGCATGTGTCGTGACCTCCAGTGGAACACACGGGACTGGCTCATTAAACCCTCGTTGAGAACCAATGATCTGCGAGGTCTACGAGAAAATTACAGCACCCTACGACATTTTGGGCGGCCCACGAAAGCCTCAAGAAACATGATGAAAAGTATTGTAAAAATGAGTAGGCTACTAAAAATCTAATTACTGGAACGGCATGATATAACTTAAATTTCCTGATCTATTTCACCATAACATAAGTTTTATATAAGTAAAGTCAGCCAAGTGAGAAAGGCAACAAATATTTCCATTCTAAATTTTGTATCAACATTCCATCAATTAGGCTACCGGTAGACCTATTACTGGACGAGGAAGTCAGTGGAATCAATCACTAACTGTCTTACATGCTTACACATCACAGAAAGCTGACTATGGGAAGAGATACCGCACGCAGGGAACTAGCTAGATTAGTGGTTACCAAGCTCATTTGACTAATCGCCTCGTTATTCAGCTTGACACATCTTCATCGCCCCCTCCAAGCCATAGGTAATCGGAAGAAAAGTACTTCTGCTTTTCAGTAGTAATACAGTATTCTTGTTAACTGATTTCCCTTGTTCGAGTAGCCTAGCTCGTAAACTGTTAGCCTACTTAAAAGACAGTTTTTGATGCAGAAAGGGCTAAAAACAAACTGTCAAGAGCATGACCCAAATCTGAGTTTTAAACATCTCACACCAACCCTTCTTTCATCACTATATTGCAGGGGACCACAGATCTAATCAACACCAAGCACAAACCACTTGTAGGTATATTCAGAAGCTCAAGAAAAGGCTCCTTCATAGCAGACGCAATCAAGATGCGACATAAGGAGCCATTATATGTGGTGGTATGAAAAACACTACTACAACAAGTCTGGCTGACTATCGGTAAAATTAAGATCATGACCAAGTAGATAAGTGTGTCTCAATTACAATATGCACTAAACACTGAATCGGTATTAATGGAAAGAAACACAGTCTGACTCATCACTTGATGACTTTTGCAAATTAAGCGATCAAATGATGTCTTTAAATGGTCTAATGGTGAAGCAAGACGAAATCATACTACATAAATCTTAGTTGGAAGTAGCAATCAATAAAGGTCGCAAGGTTTGAGAGACAGATCTTCACACAATATTGAGTTACGGTACTTGAAACATTGAGCAAAAAGTCACTTTTGGATCTCTGAACTAATCAGATATGGCGTAAAAATCAGAAGTCATGCCAGGTTTGACAGAAGCCTACCCCCCCCCCCTCTCCAAGGCACATTATGACTATAAAATATTATTTTACCTACCAAGAGATGCAATTCTATCGCAGATCAGACAACAAACTAAGCCTTATTAGGAGCACATAGTTACATTGGGTGATTGGCATTTAGGGAGTCATATCCCGAAATTAAAATAGTTAGAATACAAAAAATCAGACTTTTTGAAATTAGGAATTTTTGTAATTTTTCAAAATTACATAGAGTAAGTCGCATTTCAAACCTACAAAAGCATTCGGTGTGCACAACAGTGCATCTTGAACTGGGGTACTGAGACTGTAGCTTCTGGGTCATCAAGGAATAACAAAAATCTCAAAAACAGGGCCTAAAATTTAACATCATGGTAGTCAAAATCCTGCATCCGCAAATGAGAACCATAATCTGTGAATATAGTACAATGAATAGACATTTTTCTGTTGGAAAAATCATGATTCTTCTAGTTTCAATACCTTTCCGAAACGTTTATTGCAGGGTGGATGTAATTTCGTAATAAATAGAAAATAGAAGTCATGGTTACCGGTACTCCTTACTGTCGATTGGTGAAGGTTGTGATCCAAAAGTGTCAGCAACCTCTTTGAGTTCATAATGATCAATAGATATGGATATTGTCACGGTGTGTATGTCGGTAGTTTTGGCAGATACTGTAAAGCACAGTCAGACATTTTGCCTCGAGCTATTTCGCTTTCCAGCATCGTTTGACTTGAATATTTGAAATCGTTTGCTGGCACGGAGTGCACAGACGTTTTTTTATTTCATGAAATTGCCGGAATAAAACGTTTTATACGATAAATTTGAGTCTAAATATATTGATTCCAATGCCTACAAAATTCTGAAAGATTCCCGTAACTATTTTGACACATGCCTATAAATAGCAATGCCTGCTTCCTATATGAAATCTCGGTTCATTTTTTAAAAATAAATCCTGCGTGATGAATGCTTTACTGTATAGAATAATTAGGCAAATAAACAGAAAATCCTGCGTGACGTTGCCACCAATTCCATTCCGGTTGTTCGGGTAATGCCTTTTAAGGCACTTCTTCGTTATTCCCCACACATCGAAAAAATGATCCCCATGACACCAATAGATGTTTCCCCATGAACATAAACAGAAAAATTTATAAACGTCAAAATGAATTGTTTTTCGCGTTGGGGTGGGCTGGACGGATATTAGGGAAAGGGGGCATTAGGGTGGGTTAGGGTTGGGATAAGTTAAGATTAGGGTCGGGAGATATTAGGGACGGGGCGGAGGATATTAGGGTAGGGTAGGATATCGTAAGATCAGGGATGGGGAGGGGGATATTTGCATGGGTTAGGGTCAAGGTTGGGGTTAGGATATACTATACTAAGATCAGGGATGGGGGGAGCGGATTAGGGTGGGTTAGGTTAGGATATCCTAGGATTCTGGATGGGGAAATTAGAGTGGTTAGGGTTATGTTAGGATATCTTAGGGATGAGGGTGGGTTAGGTTAACCTAAGATAAGGGATGGGGATGTAAGGGTGGGTTAGGGGTCAAGGATGGGGTTAGGATATCCTAATATTAGGGTTGGGGGTGAAGATGCCAATATTCCCAACCCTAATCTCGGGATATCCTACCTCAACCTTGACCCTAACCTAGCCTAGCAGCTAGCACCCACAACTAGGGTTAGTTCGGATATCAATAATTCTCACTATCCGGATAACGGATATATCCGGATATTTGGAATTTGTTTTAACCGGTTAACCGGATAATAACTGCTAAGTGAGACAATCGATTTCACGAGGTCTGCATGAAAAACTGATCGCAAAATCGTTACTGTTATTGTAGAGTAGACCTATACGCACACGCGCAGTACGAGCGAATACTAGAAAAACCACGCAGATTTAGTGTTTAACTGCTTCTGCAACGCCATCCTTATAAAACACAATGCATCAATTGTGGCATCCTGTAGCCGGGACCAGAATTTTCACATGCATTGAATGCTTATTCAGCTTCCACAGAAGTGGACTGAATAGTAAGCAGCGCTTCGTAGAGAGTCTAAAGGTTGGTACCGCAAACCGGGGTAACTTTGGACTTAAGGGTAACTTTGGACACTAAGCAGTAAAAGATTTAAATG
The DNA here is from genome assembly GCF_051294905.1 of Botryllus schlosseri. Lineage (NCBI taxonomy): Eukaryota > Metazoa > Chordata > Ascidiacea > Stolidobranchia > Styelidae > Botryllus > Botryllus schlosseri. The sequence continues at coordinate 26,341,560 of NC_137242.1, read as the reverse complement.
GTTATTGATGGAAAAGGGTTGCCGCTGGATGTCCAATTCTTTTTCATGTGGCAACAGTACCACAAGTAGTCTCAATAGAAGGTGGATTCATTTCACTACCAGATAAACTTGACCCAACATTGATAAATTAATGGCGGGGGTCAATTTGATCAAAATTAATGGCCATTAAACTTCTTACAACCCAACATAGATAGCATGTGATTCATAGATTGAAAACTTGGCAGCAGATACCTCTAAGCAGTCTTAATCCATGGCAAAAATCTCAGTGGGCTCACCCTTAGATCAATACACGAAAATGTGATGTCCAAAGTTACCCCGTCAAATTTTAACAGAAAGGGGTAACTTTGGACAGTGGGAAATGTGATATTTAGAGCTCTGGAAAGTGGCTGCTTCATCTGTGTCAAAGTGTATGGTCGACTGTATTCCTTGTTACCGGCCTGATGGCGTTTTAAAATAGAATGAGAAGGTTAATAAATTAGAGTTTGCCAAAATATGAAAAAATGGGTAGGCAATAAGCTGAGAGATTGTAATCTGGTGTAAGCTACTTCAAAAACTTATCACATACTCCTAAAGATGCGCCTGCTGAATATGGTATATCGTAAATGACCACAAATATATCCATCAGAGGAGATAGGAAAGGGAAAGTGTATCTTTTAAAGAACAGTAATATATTTGAAATCGGCAATAAATCACGTTAACATGTTTAACGTTCGCTGTCGATTGCTGACACTGCCAATGGGATATCCCTTATCACCATACGTTATTTATAAGTCCCAATTGGTGAAGGCATGAGGGAAAATTGAGATAAGAGATGAATAAGGGCCCATTAGCCTTCATAAACTACCTATTTATTTATTTATTTATTTTTATTTTTTTTTTGGGGGGGGATTAGGTTAAAATCATGCAATAGGCCAGACATATACTTTTTTGTTTCAGTTTTAGCCACTGCTCTCATCAACTCTTACCAAATAAGCCACATTTACGAGGTTTCATAAACAATTGAGTGTAAAGGCATACAAAAAAAAATACATTGTCCAAAGTTACCCCACATGCAGTCATAACTTTGGACACGGATAATTTACAAAAATAAGGTACTTATTTTTGACCATGAAGATTTTGGATTAGGTAATTCTAATCTATGCTCCATGACCCATAAAAAACACAAAACTTGCCTCCCCTACACCCCAGCATTTCCGAGATACAAAGCGGAATTGTTGAAAATTGTCCAAAGTTACCCCGGTTTACGGTAGGTCGTTTCCCGGAAACTTCAACTTTATATTCCTTTCTACCATTCTTCTGTTTAGGTTTGGGGTACTAATAGGACGAGTAGCTGATACTGGAATTGATGCCGGCATGAAACCTCGCTCTAATTCCTCCGTGAGAAATTCACGCGATCAGGCACGCAGCCAGCCGAAAATTAAGGGGGGGGGGGGGTGTTTGAAATAAAATGAGGGTTTCGAACCAAGTATCAGCGGAAATCAATTACACTTGTACGCACGCACATGTTTGCGAACATTCGATGTCATTCAGTTTCGCGATGTCACTCTCACAATCGCTAATCAGAATACACTTGCAGGTCTATTGCTGATGCGATTGTGTAGGTCAGCGATAATATCGTTAGCATCAAGCCAATTCAGAAGCGATTGTACAGGCCTGCGATGGAATAGTGTGCACACTGCACAATGCACAGGGCCTATTGCAGATGCGATTCCTCAATCCACCGGAACTATAGGTTAGTTGAAGACGCGATAAATCAGGCTAGAGGCGACAGCCGAGCGCGCGGCAATGACCTTGTTTAACGATCTTCTCAGCAGGAGATCGCGCCGCGTTACATTGTGCAGACGCTTCTCGCCTCGCTTCTCGTACTGAATACAACTTATTGAAACTTTCTAAAAAGCGCGAAACGCATTAGTAACGATACTTTTTTATCCGGTTAACCGGCAGAATTATATCCGGATATCAGATATCAAAAATACCTGCGGTTAACCGGTTAACCGTTATCCGAATAATCCAACCCTACCCACAACGCTAATCTTGATGCATAGATACCATAATGGCAATATTTCCGATGCATTGCGAGGCCTATTTCTTCTCCAAAAGGACGTCCATACTTATAATACCAGATCTGCTTCTTCTAACAACTATTTTATTCCACGTGTGACTTCAATGGCTCAAAGATCCATTGTCTTTTTAGGACCAAAACTATGGGGTGAGATTCCAACTGAATTGAAAAATATGTCTTTTAACGAATTTAAATATCATTATAAAAAGCAGCTCTTGCAATCATAACCTAATGGCTACTGTTTAGTTTCTTCATTCTCATACCATCGAGAGTTTGGTACCGTTTGTATTGTTTACTTGTTATTTTTACCAACTGTTTAGTTACTTGTTATTATATAGCTAGATTGACAGCAGTGATAAGCCAAATCATTAACTATAGATATACATATATGGGTTATATGTAATTGGTATTGCATGTTGGCCTATATATAACTATCTGTATAATGTATGAGGTAACCAGCTGACTTGAAGGCCTGAAGGTCGTATCGCTGGCCACCATTTCACAGCATTACTTTCTTACACATGAAAATAAACTTCTGTCTGTCTGTCTGTCTGTCTTGGGATGTCCCAACCTGCACCATAACCCACCCTGATACCCCCTTCCCACGACCCTAATATTCCCCTAGCCCAGGGGTGGGCAAACTTTTGAGCTCGCGGGCCGCATTCAACATCTAAATCCATTCGCGGGCCGCACTATATAAAATTGGGATTATAAACTAAAACGCAATATCGGCATTTGATTATATAGTGAGGACATGGAGATAATGTGTATGCTTATTTAAAGCAAACCAAACATTGCTTTGATGATACCGCACACGCGTCAAAAACATAGTGGCGATTTTTCATAGGCTGGTCGACCACTATAACCAATTTGTCAAAATTATAGCGATGAAAGTCGTTTGTCCCGATTCTTAGAACAGGATTGAAATTGAAATCTATGAGCAGCGATCTGTTCATAGATTTACTAATTCCACTTGGGGTTCAGTTCCAGGACACACAATGCTGACAGCACCATAACGATGTTAGCGTCAAACACTCTTCTAGTATATGTGTAGATAAAATATAAATACCCCAATTCTACGCATAGAACGAATCTACCTAAGACACGCGCGAATCGATTTTTATAAGCACATCACCAAAACAGTTAAAACTGGAGTGGCGTCAATTTCGTTTAGGATTTCTGTGATTATTAGCGGTTGAAACCTTTCAAGATGCGTGGTCTTTGAGATGGTCGCGCCAGAAATTAAACATACAAAATAACATAGGAAATATTTACCTTAGAACTGTGGTTCTCAAACTTTTCAAGACACACCCCGTTTGTGATGGTGAAAGATTTCGCCCCACCCCTTATCGTCATATCACAAAACGCGACCAGGATGCTAGCAAACGTAACGGATAGTTTGTTGGCATGGAAGATTACGACTGTGGATGAGAGATTTTTAGATATGAAATTCAGACTCAATACAGAGCAATAATTAAGAACTGGGTGTAAATCGCGCGGAGCGCGAAACTTTTTTTCAGTTGACCTCAGCTTCGCACCCCGTTCAGATGCTTTCATGCCCTCAAGGGGGGTGCGCCCCCATTTTAAGAACTACTCCCTTAGGTGAAATATACTAAGAAAAAGGGTAATCAAGTTCCCGCATTAATTCGATATTTAGTACGCAGATTATCAATATTTTTAATAAGTTGTTTTAGACTCTCGCGGGCCGCACAGAACGGTGTTGCGGGCCGCATGCGGCCCGCGGGCCGTAGTTTGCCCACCCCTGCCCTAGCCCTAATCCCAACGTGAGAAACAAGTTATTTTGACGTTTATAAATTTTTACATGTTCATGGGAATCATTTATTGGTTTCATGGTGATCACTTCTGGATGTGTGGGGAATAACGAAGAAGTGCCCCTTTTAATACTTCGTCCGAAATCTTCATCTGGTTAACTGACACGGAAAATACTTTCTCTCATCTAGAATACGCAGAAGCAACTCTGACTCTGGCTGACGATCACTTGATATCCCTGCCGTGGTGTCCTTGTCCTAGTATGAATGGAAATTGGGAAGTCCCCGTCACCAACAGTGTAGCGTTTACGCCAACTAGCGTCATGATAATATGGTTTAGTGTTTCTCAGACTGGCGCTGGTCAGATTGGACGGTGGACATGGACACTGGACAGCTATAAAATTTCAGAATTGGTTTAGAATTAGAATTAGAGCTGCGCAGTGCTCTTCAAATTAGATTACACTTGTCAACGCATTTTAGGCAGAAAAGTAAGAGTGGTTTCAGGGGTTCTGAAGTAGGATTCCCATATTTTGGAAATCTGAGAAGAGGGCACTTTTTCAAAATTTTCAGACTTACAATACTGGAGTAAAATCCAGAAGAACTGATAGTTTTTCCCGACTTTGTGGTTGGATGACTAAAAAAAGGTCATTTCCCGACTTGGCTCCTGAAATTCACACTTTTATGAAATCTCCGTTAGATGACTAAAAAGGTCAACTTTCTGGCTCAGTCCCCGAAAAAGCCGCCGGGCGGTTGCTTCGGTGCTGATTCACTGTATTTCGATCAGTCTAATTTTACCCTATATTTAACAAAGAATCAAAGAAGAGGACAAATCCTCTTAAAAGAGTACGTATGGTAATCCTATTCAGAAGGACACTGATTCTGCATAATATGACCTTTTCAAATTGGCTCTTGCTTTGGAGGTATAACCCATGGGGCTATTGGACTAAAATCTCCCATTTACGCTATATAATGGCTGGATAGAAAATCGGCTCAGTCGTACTATCAAGTGTAAAAATTCAATCTACCTGTTATTTTTACACACAGAAGACTCTTTTTAAACAGCAAAATTCCGGACATGTCTGAGAAATTCCAGACGTATGTTTTAACGCAGAGCGAATGTTTGTAGTTGTATAATTGTATATCTGACTCCAAGATTTATTATTGACTCCAAGAAGGTTGCATTTACAATTCGCTGCGTGTTTCTTCTTTCGTTCGACGAACCGGCGTAACCGCGCCGTACGGCCTTGTTGGCTGACGTACCACGAAGCCTGTCTATTGGACACGTATTCGATGGATCACCCTGACGAATATATTTGTTTCTGTCTCCACGACTTGTAACTTTAATGAATCACGTACGACAATGTAGCGGACTTCCGAGTCAGCGAAATATCATGTATAGAATGACCGTCTCTCATAACCACGAGAGAGTACATGCACAAATTGTTATCTACGTTCACACGATAAAATATACGACTTACAAAGGTGTTATCGGGTTCCAGTTCAGATAATTATGTGAGGTTTACCAGCTCCTTATCGAATGATATTTAAATGGCGTTATACCAATATACTCCGTTAAATATGTCAACCCTAGATACCATGGCCTCGTGCAGTTCCTCAACATGATTTTTGTATGCCTTTTCGATCGTCAACATCTGACAAGAGAACAGGAAACAAGCTCTGTAAAATTGCCTATTGAAAAAATATTTACTTCTCTCAAACTCTCGCTGATACATTACAGAGCTTATAGTACTGGATCTGGGCGGTCCATTTTCACCTGGATCATATTTACCATATTTCCGAGAACGGATAAATTCGACGACCAAACGAAGGTTTTGACTCTTGATATTATTGTCATCTTGCCAAAAGTTGTAACACATTTATCCTATTCGCCACCATCAGACCTTTCAAACGCGGAAAACCAATGCAACCTAACTCTTCATTTCCGTTTATGAGTACGTGGATACTTTTATTAGAAATTACCATTAGAATTGACCATCACTTTTCATACCGTATTCATACCGTGACACTGACCTCACCGTGACTTGAATATGGTCTGTTGCAGTTTAAAAGTGGGCAGAGTATATCCCTCTACCGTTTCCGCCATCGATCGACACCCAATGACATGTCTAAGTTTTTTTGTAAGACTGAATAAAAAAAATACTTTCTCTAAAAAATCTCTCTCTCTCTCTCTCTTTCTCAATGTCCAAGGCTGACCCCCAGGATGGCGTCAGAGAGTCAAAAATGATGCTTCAGTGCGTAGCCACCGTTGCCAGGTTTCGAACAAGCCGTCAACCTATAGATAACTAACCTAAGGATAGATATACAACACCCGTCGTCACGCTTGCTTGCTCGGAGCAAAATACTGCTCAACAATCTGAACGCAACGTAATTGCCAATCCTACAGCTGACGACCCGAGCGCCCAAATCAAATAAAGTTGGTCTTACCACACCTTCAAAAGGGTTAAGTCACTTGTTTGCGCCATCACTTCTGCACCCACCGCGACATTTCTGGCACGCATTATTTCACTGTTGAAGTTCTCCATGCGACCAAGTAGTGAATATTCAATTCAATCCAATTCCAACGATACCTCGGAAGATATGAAGGTGTGGGCTCGAAGTAGTCTTCGATATCTGACACCAACCTGGCTTAGGCGGTGCAAATAAGGAGTCATGCACACTTTATGAAAGTAAAAGAAGATGGATTAAAACAGTGGTTCCCAACCTGTGGTACGCGTACCACTAGTGGTACGCGAAGGTCTTCTAGGTGGTACGCGAGTAGATTCTGTTGTTCTTCGACCGAAGGAAGTTATTAGTTCAGGTGAGGTTGAATTTGAATGTTTGAAGTTTTTTGACTGGTGGTGGAAAAACAATAACATGCATCTCATCAACCCGGGCTGATAATGCCTAGTTTAATATAATTTGTTATTACTAGGGCGATGTTTTCGACAAAATTGAAGCGTTCAGTCTAAAAATTGTTTATAAAGTTAAAATATCTTTGACATCTCTATTTCGTTTGCATCGTACACTTTGATATTTTACAGCTTGTAGCCTTGTTTATAGGCCTACCGTTGTAACGGGCTCATTGTGAGATCATCGTGGATCATAAACTGTCTAACGAAACAAATAGGTTGACAATTGACATAATGTTTTATGGTCAACGTGGTTCTATACCAATACCGAGAAAACCATTACCGAGAACGGACATTACCGAGAACACTATTACCGAGAATGGACATTACAGAGAATGGACACCACAGAGAATGGACATTACCGAGACTTGACACCACCGAGAATGGACATTACCGAGAAGTGACACCACCGAGAATGGACATTACCGAGAATTGACACCACAGAGAATGGACACAACCGAGAATTGACACCACAGAGAATGGACATTACCGAGACTTGACACCACCGAGAATGGACATTACCGAGAAGTGACACCACCGAGAATGGACATTACCGAGAATTGACACCACAGAGAATGGACATTACCGAGAATTGACACCACAGAGAATGGACATTACCGAGAATTGACACAACAGAGAATGGACATTACCGAGAATTGACACCACAGAGAATGGACATTACCGAGAATTGACACAACAGAGAATGGACATTACCGAGAATTGACACCACAGAGAATGGACATTGCCGAGAATTGACACCACAGAGAATGCGGACATTACCGAGAATTGACACAACAGAGAATGGACACTACCGAGAATTGACACAACAGAGAATGGACATTACCGAGAATTGACACCACCGAGAATGAACATTACCGAGAATGGGCATTACCGAGAATGGACATTACCGAGAATGGACACCACCGAGAATGGTCATTACCGAGAATATGGACAATACCGAGAACGGACATTACATGGACATGTCGGGAAAATTATACCTGAGAATTGACACCGAATGTGGCAACGCCGTGATGCACATACACGCGATCTGTACCTACATATGCATGACAGGCCTGCATGACTGCATGCATAAATTGTACACGTGAACTTATAGTCCTAATTCCTAAAGCATGTGATCATCGATCAATAGGGTTGGTTTTAAAGCGGTTTTACAATATCAGCTGATTGTCTACAACGTTTCCGATTCGTGTACCAACCATGACATACGAATTAGCCTACTCCGCTTCACTGATACGGAAATCTGTAGCATCCAGCTGTCATGCATATCTCAAAAGAGTGTAATATGGTTGAAATCGAGAAGGCATCAACTCTCACAGAGCTCGCAAAGGGAGTAACAAATATGCTGGCAAATCATGGTCTACATTTTTCATTTGCGGCATGGGCCTACTCATTTTCAGTAGACGGTTAGTCATTCTATACATTGGTCAACATTAGGGTGGTTCAAAAATAACCTTTTTTCCTGAATCTTGCAGGTTACTTGATTAAATCGTTAGGTTGCCTTAAAAAACGACGCACACCAAATTTGAATTCATTCCAACCAATATTCGCGGATTTCGTAGAGTTTGAAAATTTTGAATTTGCCTAAAAATGCAAAACAAAATTTTTTTCAAATTTTCCTTCCAACCTTATGAAATTGTTGCGCTGTCTTCAAAAATGATGGAAAACAAATTTGACTCAATTCCAAGCTGCAGAAGCGGAGTTATTCAAGTTTTTTGATGATAATTCTGAGATGATCCACCAATCAAGGATAATCCCAGAATTATCAAAGAAAAACTGAAATAACTCCACTTCTACGGCTTCGAATTGAGTCAAATTTGTTTTGCATCGTTTTCGAAGACAGCGCAACAATTTCATGGGGTTGGCAGAAAAATTTGAAAAAATTTTTTTTTTGCATTTTCAGGCAAATTCAAAATTTTCAAACTCTACGAAATCCGCGAATATTGGTTGGAATGAATTCAAATTTGGTGTGCGTCGTTTTTTTAGGCAACCTAACGATTTAATCAAGTAACCTGCAAGATTCAGGAAAAAAGGTTATTTTTGAACCACCCTAGTCAACATATATGTTTAGGCTGACGCGATAATTCATATGTTTAGGCTGACGCGATAATTCGGGAATAGAGTGTATCAAGTAGACAAGAATTAATATTGGTAGCAGATGATTACTATGGAGAAAGTGCGTATTCAATCAGTAGTGACCGTCACGAAAATCTGGCTCGCGAATTATTGTAAGAGAACGTGTCTTGTGGTGATTCTGGGCGCAAACACAATTTAATTTAGGGCGTAGATAATAAAGTTGATTAAAATTCTAATCAATCTGGGTTGATTAAAAAGTCTATTATCGCGTTCATCAGGATTTAACAACACAAGATAAAGAAACTTCGTTGATCGCTGCGTATAGGCCTACAATTGATCGAGGTACATTTTTCATCTAAAGCAGTTAGCAAACCTAGACAAACTGTACAGGTACACTGCGTAATATTCCTACGCAGAAATATATTCGATTATGAACGTGACGATTGTGATTCCTAGGTAATGGCTTCGCTCAACAATCGGACAATCAACGAATTATGCACTTACCTTTGTAATGCAATATATCATATCTATATTCAATGATACGTTGCGTCGCTGTACCGTACTAATTGGACCCGCATTTCATTTCGCGATGATGATAATTCTACCTGTTACAATCGCAGAATATTTTATCAGTAGGCTGCCGTTTTACTCAGCAACCTGACAACTGACAGCCAACCATTACGCTATCTTGCATATAGTGACGCTATATTTCCTTGTCGCTCCTTTCCTACTGTTTTAAAGCTTCTACGGCTAGCAAAAATAAGAGACTGAGAAGTTCTGAATTTACTGTAAGCCCAGAAACTATAGTTCCAAAATTATAAGCAATCATGTTCCAGGTTATTTGCATTTTATTACTTGTCTGTGGCATGCTAAAATGAAACATCCAGAGGATAAATAGGTACAGCGGTGATCACCAACACAGACTTGGCGTTTCTTCATCAGAAAGGATGCTAAATATGTGGTGATCGCTATTATCTATTTTTTCACTTAGATTGTATGCCACTCTTGGCAGAAAATCTGTAGTCATGTCGGTTGACCACGCTGCATCACAAAGCCGCTTCAATTTGTCGCTAATGTCGACGTATTTTTTCTTTCTTTTAGGCGTTGCCTGGCCTGTGGAAGTTTGTAACAGCTGCACTCGATTTTGCATGACATCCATCCTTCAAAAATATATGTATATTCAAGTTGAAACCAAGTACACATATACATCTTCCATTGTTTATACTCACTTGATACACTCTAAAAATTTCCAAATGGTTACGTGACATCCCCCAACTAGAACGCGGAAAGCCGTGATGCCAGCCTTCAACAGAATTGTTGGTTCGGTGCATGCCACCGATGGTACGTTGTCGCACATTCCAAATGCTGGGTGGGAACAGCGGCCGCCTATTACTGCGTTGTTGATCATTCGTGATACCTAAGGCAGAAACAATAATGAGTTAAATACTTCATATATTCGCGAAGCAGATCCGTACTATCAATGCTTGATATAATGTGGTAATGAAAAGACGTTATTCATGGACAATTCGCAAAAGTGTCATCAATCTTCAGGGGTGAATCAAAAGGGGGAGAGGTGTGATTTTTTGCAATCAGGCAATGTTTTAAATTGTAGTAGATTAATCGGGTTAAATCTATGTACGTTAGTACGTACAAATGCCAGTTCGCGTTTACGTCTCTACACGCATAAACATATGCCAGTTAAGTTATATATTAAAATATAGAGTTAGATGGATTATTTTATTCAATTCAGTAGGCTGATATGTGAATAATGACTTGGTCACAAAGCGGCGAAAGCGAATCGCAAACAAATTTCGGCGCCGCTATTGATGACTTAATGTGCGAATCGATTAGTCTTGTTGGTATATAAACGCATCGCAGACATAATCTAGTCTGACGGGTGGTAATTATAAAGATTTAGGTGGTTAAGATAGAACAACAAGGTCGTGAAGATACAATAATAACAATATGAACATCGTTAGAGTAGTCTTCGATTCTACCCCATACTTTTAGACATCTCAACACACCAAAAATGCTATACTATCTTACACTGATTCAAACCTGATGACGCAATACAAAATATTCCAGATCAGCAATAATTTCAATAATGTGGCCAATCCAATCCGCAACAGTGAAAAAGATTGCATCTGTTAATATAGCCTACCTATATATGTATCCCTGAAATAATTAGCCAAACCCCCGAAAACGGTTGATCACTACTCTTTAAGCATTCGGTTCACAAACGGTATTGCGCGATTCACGAACGAGCCGAAATAGCAAACAGGAAACTCAAAATTATTAGTGAATTTGTTGGAACGTGTTTCGCGGTCTCGAAAAATTGTCTCGCGGACCGCAGTTTGAGAACCACTGGTCTGGCTAGACGTGAATACATTTCCCATAAAACGATAATGAAATAACATCATACCTTTGAACCATTTCTTTTGCCTCTACTATGCCAAACGTAGCACAGTGATTGTGTTCTTGAGATTGCTTCAGAACGATTGGTGGCTCTGATCCTTCAAGGACTTTCAATGAACACCGACATTTTTTTCTGTCATAATGCGTGCATATCCAGTACGAAGTACCATTCGAAACTTTCATTCTCCTAAATACGAACTCGCCAACAGCGATTAACTTATTTCCTCGCGTCGAAGTAATGTATTTTGCTAATACATTAGGTCCTGATTGTTCTGCCATTTCGTCGTCCACCTCTCTTAGCTGACCAACACCTGTCATGACTTTTAGTCGTAAAGCATGTGATTTACCGATACGGTTGGTTTTAAATCAGCTGATTGTCTCGAACACTCCACATTGGTGTGGTGATGATTCCAACTACGGCATAACATTGAATAATTTCGCTTCACTGGCGCACAAATCTGTAACAACCTGCTGTGATTCTAATCTTAAAAGAGCATAATATGATTAGGAGCCACTAAAGAAACTATGGTTCGATAAGGAATTCCGTCGCTTCTCTGGCATGGATACCTCTAATAACCCATCAACCTGCTGTGATTCGTATCTCAATTCGTTTTATCTGCTTGAAAGCGAAAAGGCAAACTATGACATAATAGTTTTCTTCAAAGGAACGGATATCTGTAATAATAGCGGAACTCATCGAGCTGCTGTGATTGGTGAAGCAAGAAGGCATCAATTCTTTCAAATCTCGAAAAGGGGATAAACAAGTATCTAGGCGGATCATGGTATACATTTTCGGTTGATGCAGCTTAGTCATTTTCAGTAAACGGTTGGCTTTGGGCTACCAGTAATGTCCTCTCAATAATGTTTACTTTGCCCGACTTAGAAAGCCTTATAAGGCTATTCTGCACCTTCCCCTTCCAGCAGCATATTGTTATTATTAATTGTTGAGAAGGAAACAATGCGACGCTTATCACCTTATCGGTGGCAGAAAGTAGTACGAGACATTTTACAATAAACGGGTTAGATTACCACATTTCTGTCCTGTCTCATGTGCACAATGCCTATAATGCACGCATGTTATGCATATGCACATTGCACTAACACAAATCGTATGTGCATCACTCTCTAATTTTTCACGAGGCTGCGCGCACTCCCCAACTCACTGCGCGGTCCCTTGGACAACAGCGCGTAACAACTATAAATAACATTGATCCCAACGTCCTGATATTAGGTATTTTCTGGTTTAGATTTCACGACATTCTTCATATTCGGAAATGTACATTCTCGGTAATGGCCATTCTCGGTGGTGTCCATTCTCTGTAATGTCCATTCTCGCTATTGTCCATATTCTCGGTAATGACCATTCTCGGTGGTGTTCATTCTCGGTAATGTACATTCTCTGTAATGTCAATATTCTCGGTAATGTCCATTCTCTGTAGTGTCCATTCTCGGTGGTGTTCATCCTCGGTAACGCCCATTCTCGGTAATGTCCATTCTCGGTAATGTCCATTCCCGGTATTGTCAATATTCTCGGTAATGTCCATTCTCTGTGGTGTCAATTCTCGGTAATGTCCATTCTCGGTGGTGTCAATTCTCGGTAATGTCCATTCTCGGTAGTGTCCATTCTCGGTAATGTCCATTCTCTGTGGTGTCAATTCTCGGTAATGTCCATTCTCTGTGGTGTCAATTCTCGGTAATGTCCATTCTCTGTGGTGTCAATTCTCGGTAATGTCCATTCTCTGTGGTGTCAAATCTCGGTAATGTCCATTCTCGGTGGTGTCAATTCTCGGTAATGTCCATTCTCGGTGGTGTCAATTCTCGGTCATGTCCATTCTCTGTGGTGTCAATTCTCGGTCATGTCCATTCTCTGTGGTGTCCATTCTCGGTAATGTCCGTTCTCGGTGGTGTCAATTCTCGGTAATGGCATTCTCGGTAATGGTTTTCTCGGTATTGTCCGGACACCGGTCAACGTACCGCAATATCCTAACTGAAGCAAGACTGCTTGGGCATTGCATGGTTCTTTCTTTTATCAAGAAGCGCATGATGAAAAATCGTGAGGTATGACAACATTGTCAGAATGAAGCAACATAGTGTGTCAGCAGCAGTGTAAGCACAACTTCAGCGTTGTCAGCCAACAACTATTGCTGTCGAACGGTCTTTCTCCATTCTAGGCAAGCTACTTATTAATGACAGACACTTTCTACCGGAGAATGTGCGAAAGTATCTTTCGTTGTACTACAACAAATTTTAATTAACTCTACCATAATACGTGGTGTATCTGCAGGGCCAGATGTCGTTAAAATAAAGTTTTTTCATGTCAAAATTTGTCAGTTATTACGTCAAAAACGCCTTTTCAGGCCAAATTACTTTGTCAGGACAGACAGTCCCAATCAAAAATGAATATGTAGTTCAATTTTAACATTATGTGCGAAAATTACTAATTTGCGTACGTGAGGTCAAAATTTGGTCAAACTTGAGTTTTTTTTAGGTCAAATTCATCCGATTTTTAGGTAAAAAAAATCGCCCTAGTACACCCCACATAGGTCAAATACGTGATTATGACGTCATACACTGTGAAAACATTTTTTACCGCCAATGGCGCGCGTATATTATGTAAGTGGTACGCGAGCACTGCATAAAACCTCGAAGTGGTACGTGGGTGGAAAAAGGTTGGGAACCACTGGATCAAAAGGACAGGTGACAAAAAGAGGTGGCATGTGTAGATAAGCGAGGTCGATATGTCAGGCCATGGTCCGGTAAACTAAAGGGCTGACTAAGTGACTAATGCTGATTTAGTAGAAATTGTCTGTATTTCAACTTGAATGTGGACACTGGACATGCTCGATGACTGTCGGATAGCCGGCGATGGATACTGTTCCAAACTGCAGGTTCGGCATATTTGAGAAAGCAATTCGGTTTTGTCAGCAAATAGGGTAGTTGGAGGACGTGGACGCACGTGTGTCGTAGAGGCCTACTTATGCCCCTTTGATACTGCGGTAATGAGAGCTTATTGTCTGTGTCGATCTGTATAAAAGCATAGCTAGCTAATCGCCTTGGTGCTCGGCTATACAATACTTATCTCGAGAAGCTGTTCCTTGGGTGAACTTCGTCGTACCAGATATATTCTCAATACATCAATTAGTTTCTTCAAACGTCGATGCAGTAAGTAGCGTATGGAGTCTCAATCATTAATAATCCTAATAATTCTATACACGCGTTACTTACACTTATATAGGAGTCTCGACTCTCGAGTAATCACAACAAGAAGTAGTTTCTTATTCGAGACATAGCGAAATATCATGGACGAGTGATACAGCTGGATAGCTGCATTATCTCCTCTTGAAAAGGGAATTAATTAGGACTAATTAAGGACTAATTAAGAGTCAGACTCGAGTCAACTTTTTCGTATGACTTGACTTGACTCGAGTCACTATGCAAAAATGACTTGATTTGAGTTGACTCGGCGCTTTAAAAATGTGGATTGATTCGTGACTCGGGGCAAAATGTACGAGTCAATTTCAAGTCATCGACTAAATCACTGTATGAATTCATGTGTATAAAGATTATACGCGATACGTCGGTAACACTTGTGAGAGCAACCAGTCATTCACTAATTGTACGTTTCCCTTGTTACATCACAAATAAATTGGCCGCAAACGTAATGATCACAGCTTATGTCACCGTAGCCGTGGAGTCGACTTTCGTCAAAATACACCAACCAAAACTCTGTCCACAAAAGGAGCAATGTTATTTCCAATTCTCTACTAGTTGTTGACGATTATCCCTGATGAGTGTCAGCCGAAAATATTCGGGTTCATTTCAGTATGAATATACTATTCAATAGTGACCGTAGTAGTAGTAGATTAATAGCAACGTATCTCTGTTTCTTAAATGACTCAGCCCTTGCATTGTGCTGTGCTCACCTTTACCAAGCCTCTTGTATGATTTAAATCGAACATAGTTTCTGCGTTTATATTCTCACGGACGTGTAGATGGGTAGTAGTTTGTACCATATCAATTTGTTTAAACTTCACGAGGCTTCGTATTCGATCCTCTATTTTGGCCAATGATACACATATCATTGATTTAGGCTGATAATAACACACTGTAGCATGTAACTATACAGTTACTCGCGTATTTTATTATAAGTTCTACGTGGTGTGTGCGATACAACGCCTTTTTGCATTGAATCTTTAACCTTATATTCGTTATTTGTTTCAAGATAAAATGCTAATTTAACGGTCTTTCACACAGCTGGCAAAATGTTGCGACTTTCAATCATCACTCATACGTCGAAAATTCAATTTGACTTGAATTGTGACTTGACTCGTGACTTGACTTGACTTGACTCGACTTGACTCGAGTCACCTCCAAAAATTGAGTGACTTGACTTGACTCGAGTCA
The DNA here is from genome assembly GCF_051294905.1 of Botryllus schlosseri. Classification (NCBI taxonomy): domain Eukaryota; kingdom Metazoa; phylum Chordata; class Ascidiacea; order Stolidobranchia; family Styelidae; genus Botryllus; species Botryllus schlosseri. The sequence goes on along the minus strand of NC_137242.1, from coordinate 26,325,907 downwards.
CCTTCAAAAATCGATTGACTTGACTTGACTCGAGTCAAAATCTGCAATGACTCGAGATGACTCGTGACTCGAAGGCAGTGACTTGATCCCAACACTGCATGAATGACAATATTACTTTACTATGTCGAGTACAAATTTGGTACAGAAAGGTCAACCCGTCCCCAGGAAAAAGGAGATAGGTTCGTAATAATTACGAGTAAAGACTTTTAATTTCAACGGCCTTTCAAGTAATTACATGAAATGTTATCAAACAAACTACAATGACTTAAGCCTATACATTTTCAGTTTTAGTATGATAATTGCAAGAGTCAGGTTTTATACTGCTTTTCTAATATAAAAGTTACCCGAAATGGAATAACACAAAATAATGTAATTTTAAGCCAAAAGTAAGCCTAAACAAATACAAATTTATTCACGTGACAGTCCAAATCATCATCCCTGTTAACGTGAAGGCAAAATTAACTTCAGTGTGTGACCGGTATATGAACAATAGTGGCCAGTTCAAACATTACATTAGGGGTCACCAACCCGGTGCCCGCGGGCACCAGGTAGCCCGCGAGGACTAGATGAGTAGCCCGCGAGCCCATTCTAAAAATAGGTGGAATAGCAGCCAAGGTTGTAACCAAGTCACATGGTTCCGAGTCACGAGTCAATCTGACTTTTGCGGTTTTGACTCGAGTCGAGTCGAGTCATTTTCAATTCATCACGGACTCGAGTCCAAGTCCAAGTCATCGTTTTAAGGGTCAAGTCCGAGTCATAGTGTTTTGACTCGAGTCGAGTCCAAGTCACAGTATTGAAGTCATGTTCAACTTATGTTTTCAATTCTGCTTGGATGATATTGAATTCCTTGCTTGCCAAACATGGTTATTTTGTCCCTATTATAGACTTGGCACATGTTTATTTAGGCAGATAACAGACATTTCCTGGCCCCATTCACCGATGCTAAAGATAGACGAGACAAGCCGCCAATACGATAAATTTACTAATCTTAGAACTTTAAATCAAATATCTGTCTTGTCAGTCTGATATATCACAAATGCAAGCATTCAGTTTTTATTACGAGCACATCGCCGACCGCTCACATATAGCTTATAGAGAATTAACGAATTCACGTCTACATACTATCTGATATAGAGAACCTACAAATTCACGTCTAGCTAGATACAAGCTGGTAAAGAATCAACAGATAAACGTTTATGTAGAGGTACAATTTTGCTTTCACATTATATCAGGTGGTTGACCTGAAAAAGGTCAACTTTCCTGCTCAGCTCCCGAAATAGTCGCCGGAGCGTTACTTTAGTGGTGATTTACTGTTATCTTAGTCGAATTTGCCTAACATTTACCAAAAAAATTCTCAAAAATGAGAACAGAATATCAAAAAGGAGGCTACTTCTTACAATTGTTAGATGATCTAAAGGAACTTAAATTTGGCTCAATTCCAACCAGTAGAAAGCAATGTTAGGAGAAAATATTTTGGATTAATTACAAATAGAGACTTTCGGATTTTACCGGCTACCTCATGATATTGTTAGATTGTGTAAAGCTATGATTCATAGCTGATTTGGCTCAATTCCAACTAGAAGAAGCGAAGTTATTAGAGTGGAATATTTTGGATATAAAAAAATAGTCGACTTACAACTAGTATGTAATTATATTACATGAAATCATTTCTCACTAAAAATACTCCATGTATTTCCAAATCCAAAATTTTCTCCTCTCTTATCATTGATTCCAATTTTTTTAAATTAAGCCAGATTCAGTGTTCTTATCATGCAACGTAACAATTTTATCAAGTAGCCACCCAGTATAATAAATAAAAAAAAGTTATTTTTGATCGGCCCTACTGCACAAACATCAGAAAACATTAGCCATTCATTATTACTCACGTACTCACGTGCACAATGCACATACCTAACAAAACGTCAAATGGACGGAGGGTATTGTGTGTTTTGACAGACAGCAGATCAAATCTATGAGTTACACTTGAAAAATACTAAAGTGGAAAGGAGATTCTCATATATGTTGAGGCGGTATGGCCTTACATCCACTGCATACACGTTCCACTGGTGCATTAGATGCAGGAATTTTAAACCACACTGAAGAGCATTAGATCCTCATCCATTCTAGTCGCCCAAAAATGCAAAGAATCATCGCCTTCAGATCTACATATGATCTTATCAGTCTCTTCCAAGTAGGCTATACTTGACCATCTAAGTCATTTCATTGGCTCTAATTGGACTTTGCTTCGATTGTTTGCTTGTATAATTGAAAATTCTTGAGCACTTTGATAACGGAGAATCTATTACCTCTTCATTACTGGATAATTTTGTACAATGCATCGCTCTTTGCTACTATGTACCATTATCTTATGTTTTTACGGCGGCATATCTGATATCAGACGAGTGCAACGAAAGCAGTGGTGACAAATAGCGATGTCGACCGAATTCGTCACATGCGTTGATCTAACCATTGTGGTTCACAAATTTCTTCACCTCCAAGTCATATAAAATAAGCCGAGTCAATGACTTGAGTCGAGTCATGCGTAATGACTCGAGTACAAGTCGAGTCAATCCAAATATTGACTCGAGTCAAGTCGAGTCATTTTCCCATTTCAAGAAAATGACTCGAGTCAAGTCGAGTCACAAAAAAATCGTGATTCCAGTCCGACTCGAGTCGAGTCATGACTCGAGTCATTACAACCCTGATAGCAGCATTTACCAATATTCGTCGGATTATTACCAGTGAACTTTTGAATATATAGATTGATTGATTCAGGTATTCTTGTTTAAAACACACTAACATGTAACTTACATATATAAACACTTGAAAATATCTTCAATTACAATTAGTAAATATAGATGTACGTGATAGAATCACCAGAAATTCAAGATAAGGCGCAGTGAGTATAAAGGCGACATGACGGAATGCCGTCTACGGTCTTCTTGAAATGTTGGGGGGGGGGTTCCGTTACGATAGCTCGACGACCAGGACAATGCCAAAGTAGTAAACAATATTACTATTCGGAGTCAGATAGACGTGAAGAACTAGCAGATTTTCGATATATGTATACCCATTACGTATTGCATCTTTTTGCACAGCTTGTTTCTGTTACACTAGACGCAGTTTAATATGCCATGTTTCCAACTTTCTGTAATCGTTGCTGCTGTCCGGTATAATGAAATCTTGTCATTTCTGGATGCTGAACAGTTGGAGATTGAAATTGTAACACTGCGAAATGACCCCCACCTCAGTCTGCAGCAAACGTTTGGTGCATATTGTTGATACGGAAAAGTACAGTGGTTTATGCGCAGCAGCTATGAAGGTTGCAAGCGTCTATGGTTCAACTTATCGTTGTGAATCAGCCTTTTCGGACATGAACTTCATCAAAAACAAACACAAAACACGCTCACGCTCATTGCTCAATCAATGCACATCTGGAACACTCACTCAGAATTGCAGTGTCAAGTTACATACCAGAGTACAGCGCACTAGTTGATATCATACAATGCCTGGTATCCCACTGACTGCTATAGAAACAGATAACATGATGTCCAGTCCTGCCCAGTGCTATGAATATCAAAGCGGAAATTCAGTGTGGTACGGGTAAACTGCGGGAGTAAATAGTAGCCCGCCGCTTCAATCATTACTCAAAAGTAGCCCTCGGTAGCAAAAAGGTCGGTGACCCCTGCGATTACAATATCTCGGTCGATATTGTGACTAAGAGTAACAAACATACTGTCAAGTCCGCCTAAACTCCAGTTTCGGGCCGTGGCCATATGCCCAAATGTGCTCTAAATCGAACAAAATCTCGATCGATAATGTACCTGTGTTCAACTACTACTCAACTCATGTGTGCATGCACTGGCGTCCTGTGGGATCTGGCATCGTCTTGGGTTGTAAGAACTGCGTAATTTTCGATTCATTGCTTGTCTGATTCACACGGACGTCAGCGTATAGCTGTGCGGGGCTGGTGATTCAGAATGACTACGTATGCGTGTTTGCGCTATAGTGTCGGCCAATGATTGCAGAGGTGGGATATCGTAGGGCGGTCGATAATTATCCTTGATCGGTGGATAATCCGAGAATTGTCATCGAAAAACTCAAATAACTCCGCTTCTACGGGTTGTAATTTGAGTCAAATTTGTCTCTAATAACTTCGCTTCTACGGGTTATAATTGAGTCAAATTTGTTTTGCATTGTCTTTGAGGACAGCGCAATCCGTAATGTACGTAATCATGCATATGGTCGAACTAGAACCCCTGACCCAATGATGTCACAACGATAGCAGCGTCGCTTTCGCAAAATGTCTCCTGAAAACAGGGTCAATTTTGTGCAAAAGAGCGAACTGCGATATGGTATACCGAACTCTTGCCTGGATTGATATTCTTATACTTACTACATATCTGAATATTAATGAACGTCTCATGTGGATTGAGTTTGTCAATTTTTATTAAAAGCATCTACGATTGATTAGCAAGTGAATCTTCCAACGAAAACCAGAGTCATGATATTTGAAAGCAGAACACATATTCATAAGAATCTTTGGGTCACACTTCAGAGTAAATTTATTCTAACAAACACTATCTCTAAGACTCTTGTCATGGGCAAGCACATTATACGATCCCGATATCAGTATTTTAAGCATATTCTTTGAGCAGAATTAACATTTCTCACATGATTTTAACATCTATAATCAAGATATGTATTCGAGTGCCACGTTGTAGCCTTTCCACAAACATTACGTTTACGTCTTTTGAGACAAGCTTGCCCATTCTTGAGAATATCGAGATAAGTTTGCATACCAAACATCACAATACTAGCTATAAAACCATAATAGAGTCAGGCGGGCGTTTCTCCGGGCGTCGCTTTCAGGTGAATATCATTTCACTAAAATCCATTTATAGTTTTGACACCAGCCTACATAGCCTCATGCATCTTTAGGCTATGAAGTCTTCTCCCACAAATATATCATTTCTTCTCAACATCATGCAAAGCGATGTGGATGTGTAAGCTACTATTTCAAGTTAATTTTTCTCGCAGCCATCATATTTGTGATTCTTAACACCATAATGCTTATTGATGTGATTCCCAAGGTCAACCTTCATAGTAAATTCTTTGCCACAAATCTCGCATTTATGATTTTTGATAACAGCATGCATTTTCATGTGAGTCTTGAGGATAGACGTCCCAGTGAATTCTTTACCGCAAACACAGCAGGCATGATTTTTGACACCAGCATGAACCTTCATGTGAGCTGTTAGGTTCGTCTTGTAGCCGAAATCTTTCCCACAAACCTCGCATTTGTAGCATTTGACACCAGCATGCATAGACATATGTGCCTTGAGACTCCACTGCTGTGTAAATTCTTTTCCACAAATAGCACATTTATGATCATTGATACCAAAATGCATGTTCATGTGGATCTTGAGGTTATTCTTCTGAGCATATTCTTTCCCACAAACATCACATTTATGATTCTTCACACCAGAATGCGTATTCATGTGCTTATCTAGACCATTCTTGTGAGCTAATTGTTTTCCACAAACATAACATGTGTAATTCCTTACACCGGAATGCATAGTCATGTGACTATTCAGACCACTCTTCCGAGCAAATTGTTTACCACAAACATCACATTTATGATTCTTGACACGAAAATGCATGTCAGTGTGAGCCTTAAGGTTACCCTTCACAGTGAATTCTTTACCACAAACATCACATTTATGATTCTTGACACTAGAATGCATATTCATGTGATCATCGAGACCACTCTTCATTGCAAATTCTTTACCACAAACATCACATTTATAATTTTTGATGCCAGCATGCATATCCATGTGGGCTCTGAAGCTAGACTTCTGAATGAATTCCTTTCCACAAACACCACATACATGATTTATGACATCAGTATGAAAATTCATGTGACCTATTAAGCTCGCCATGTAGGTAAATTCTTTCCCACAAACATCACATTTATGATTCTTAACACTAAAATGCTTGTCCGTGTGAGCCTTGAGGCTATTCTTCGCAGTAAATTCTTTCCCACAAAGATCACATCTATGATTCTTGACACCAGAATGCATATTCATGTGCATATCGAGATCACTCTTCCGATAAAATTCTTTTCCACAAACATCACATTTATGATTCTTGACAACACCATGAATAACCATATGATGGCTTATGCTGTTCTTGTACGCAAATTCTTTCCCACAAACATCACATTTATGTTTCTTGGCATGAAAATGCATGTCTTTGTGAATCTTGAGGCTATTCTTCGCAGTAAATCTTTTCCCACAAACATCACATTCATGATTCTTGACACCAGAATGTACATTCATGTGATTTTTCAGGTAAACCTCCTGAGTAAATTTTTTCCCACAAACATCGCATTTATGTTTCTTGACACAAAAATGCAACTCTGCGTGAGACTTGAGGCTATTCTTTGTAATAAATTCTTTCCCACAAACATCACACTTATGATTTTTGACACCAGAATGCAGATTCATGTGCTTTTTCAGGTTACTCTTCGAAGTACATGCTTTCCCACAAATATCACATTTATGTTTCTTGATACGCAAATGCATGTCCGCATGGGTCTTGAGGCTACTTTTCGCAGTAAATTCTTTCCCACAAACATCACACTTATGATTCTTGACACCAGAATGCATATTCATGTGACGGTTCAGGTAACTCTTCCAAGCATATTCTTTGCCACAAACATCACATTTATGATTCTTGATACCAGAATGCATATTCATGTGATTCCCCATGTTCGCCTTGCAGGTGAATTCTTTTCCACTAACATCGCATTTACAACTCTTCACGCCAGCATGGATAGCCATATGAATGGTAAGACATTGATGTTTTGTATCCCCATCCTGACACAGATTTTGCAACTTTGTGTTTGAATTTATCGACGATGCTACCCCTTCCACCTCATGCAGGATCTTTGGTGATAATTCACACATCATTCAAGTTCAATTCAATATATAAGTCCGCACCTGTAAGGATTTGGTGAAAAAGATCTGAATACTGTTTGGAAAAGTGGAATAATTATATATCATTAGTTTCATGTACTATTTTCAACAGAGGAATTTTGAACAATGGGTGAACAGAAATGAAACACCAACATAAATTAAGCAGAATAGCTCATACTAATGCCTGAGCAAGTGGGATGACGAATAACTAATGAGTAGGAGCATAAACAACTAATTACGGATCTCAACATTTTATGTAAACCAGGGTTCACCAACCTTTTTGCATCTAAGAGCTACTTGTTGGGTACTGATTGAAGCGACGAGCTACCATTCACTCCTGCCGTTTACCGGTACCAGAGTGAATTTCCACTTTGATATTCCTAGCACGGGGCAGGAATCACATTGCGGTAGGACTTTTAAGACAGTCTTGAAAAATCAAAACATCACATTCAACTAGCTAGCCACTAACATTTTTTTGTCAATTCATCAATTACTTCGCACCCTGTTCCTGTTTGTATACAGAGCTGAAACAGTACCTCTTTAACCCCCCTGCACTATACAATGGTGCTGGGCCTCCCATATGATCATAAACCCCTTGCCGACGTATTGCCACTACCACTAAGGCACGTTTTTCTGCCTGTTAATGATTATATGTAGTCGCGCCGAACTCGAAAAATTCAGGATGTAATTCTGTCTATAATATTGGTAATTGCATATAATGCTATTAATTTTTCAACCTTTCTGATACACCGCGATAACATTTACTGACAGAGCTGAAGGAATTGGTGACTTCAGATAGCGAGCGCATAACTATTTCGCGCCTATGGACAATGGGACATGACCATTGGTGGTTTCGGTCAACATGCGGCATTCAGTATCTCCCAAGGTTTCATTCGGTAAAACGCGAAGTCGAATGTTGGTCTAAAGTTCAGAAGTATTCGTATTGGTCTCGGTAATGACCGTGTCTGAAATGCTAATTTATTTTTTTAATTATATCTAATTTTTTTCTCGGGGCACTGAGGGTACCCATATTGAAAAGTGAACATTTAAGTACAGTAAATTGCGAAGAAATTTTGGAGTGGGAAATCTAAAAAATGTATAATTTATGTTGATTTGTGAAATAATTTCTGTCCCCCTATGACAGCGGTCGGGAACCTATGGCTCGCGAGCCATATATGGCTCTTTTGGATATAGATTTTTTTTATTGAATCGAACAATATTACAGCAACTTGTTAGTAAATTTTCTTCACAGCCACAATCATTATTCTCGTGAGCGTATAAACATGTATTTAACAGGTAAAGAAAATGCCGCCTTCAGGGTTAGGGGCTCGGACAGCCCTTTTCAAAATTCCCAAATTGAAGTTACTGTCGCGCCAGCGACCAATATCACTCGCGAATTCGATGTACTCGACTCGAAATCTTGGATTGCGCGATACGTTGATTGATCAAAGAGATTAGCAGACATGGTGATGCCTATAAATTAAAACGCAGTTATCAAATATATACCCACCGTTTTCCTGATATACGGCGCGAAATGAACTGCTCCGGAAGTGACATTCACAATTACAAACAACGCCATAGCTATCCAGGTTCTTGATAGGTATGTCGCTTTGTGACACCAGCGATGAAATATAGGCACGTAGCGCAACGTTATATGTTCTCGCCAAATACTTTCAGAATTAAGAAGTCGATCAGTATTTAGATTTTCGGAATCAGTGCAACAGTTACATTCAGTTCACATCAGTTATTATAAATTCTAAACTACTTACGATGAATTCCGCTATCAATGGTGAGGCTTGGCTCGTCTGTGCCTGACCTCTCGCATCGGGCTGTATTTCGAATAATAAATATGCAAGTCGCCTAATTTTGTGAGGAAAACGTTCAAAATTTAGTCATTCATTAACATTGATAGAAAATACAAGTAGTAATTGAAATTTTCACAATTTTCGTTCACTCATCGTAGCGACAGGCAACGAACTGCCTCGCTTGCCACCCCTGACCCCATTTCGCTGATATATCACACCTTACATTGGGTATATACGGCTGCAGCGATCATGTTTGGCTCTATTTACGCATGTGATCATGGGTTGTCGCATTTAAAAGGAGAATCCCGACGAAGCTACGTTCTCGTAACTCAAATTTCGCATGCTTGAATACGGTTACCAGTATGATAAGTACGAGTTTTTACCGAGAAAATGAGGCGCTCACGACGAATCGCATGTGCTACCATGACGTCACAAATTTTCAGTTGTGACGTAACAGTTAATCGACATGTATGGCTCTTTAGGAGTTAAAATGGAAAAAAAATTGGGCCAATATAGCTCTTCAATAGCTGGTTCGTGGTACAGAACTTGAATATAGCTTTCAATACAATATCCATTGTAGAATAATAATTATCAAGTCGAAGACTTTTCGGGTGCCTCTTTTCAAGAGTTATCGGCACACTAAAGGGATTTAAACAGATTTAAAAGCAAAACCAAAAAGGCAAAGTATGACGCAACAATCAAAATCACAAACCATGAAATTCGCATTGTACCAATGGCAACAATAACAAACTTTGAAGTATACGGACATACGGTACTATAGTAGCAGCACAATTTGTAAATAAACAATTACACTCACGGAACAACACGCACTAATGAGAAATTTGTAGGTTATAGAGGAAATCTTTTTGTCTGCATAAAATAGGTTTGCTCAACTGAATAATAGTAGACTCCAACACTTTTAAATGAAACACAGACCTACCACGCGCAATGACAGTGAACATATTGTCATCATAGTGCTGTGCACAGGCAAGGTTTTCACTAAGATGCTGACCAATTGACGAATCATATGCTTGGTAATCATCATAGCAGTCTGTTTTTGCAGCCAATTTGCACCGACGTGCGAATTATTCTACAATGGATATTGTATTGAAAGCTATATATAGCTCTTCGGACGAAAAAAGGTTCCCGACCACTGCCCTATGAGCTCGCTGCTCGCCCAATTGGGGGGTTTGGAGTGTGGCAGTTACGGGCCTGTTTGTACAAATTAGGCAACAGTCAACAAATAAATCATGTCACACTTTGTACTGGACATCATGTTATCAGTTTTTATATCAGTCAGTGAAAAGCCTGACATTGCATGCTATCAACTAGTGCGCTGTACTCTAATATATAACTTGACCCGTGGTTCTAAAATTCGAGGGCGCGAAGCCGTCTGTGAGTACTGATTTTTGTGAACTTGAAATGAGTTAATATGTGATATGACAATGGCAATTTTCCTAAATACGTCACCATTTTAAATGTTATAATTGCGGTTGCGTCGTACCATCCATAAACCGATGCTAGATTTTGATTGATACCGATCACCGACCAGAAGAGGTCTATAAATAAGGGTTACGTGATGAAGTCGTGTAACTGTTAGCTGATGCTGTTATGGCATGTCGGTCAAGGATCCGTGTGGAGTGTGTAGAATGGCACAAATGTAAGGATATGGCATGTCGGTCAAGGATCCGTGTGGAGTGTGTAGAATGGCACAAATGTAAGGATAAATAAGATACTTCCTTATAAGGTTATGTAATATACTATGTAGAATTTCTTTTTTGAATCTAAGTAACAAATATTCAGGTCGACGTCGCTTGCAACTTCGAAGTGGCCACTTTGAGTATACTCAGTTATGGCACATCCCGTAGAATGCCACTCTTGGGAAGCGCACTTAAGGCGGCATAAAGGTACTCAAATTGGATTTTTTCTTGCCTAACACCTGTGACCCGTAGAAAAAAATTGTTTGTCTTGTGAAAAAGTTTCAAATTTTAATGGCACGGGGTCTGCGCCATTGGTTATTGAAAATGCTAAATCAATCAGTCTATATATATATAAAAGCTCACTGGTAAACGCTGCTATTCGATCTATTCTTAGAGCAGGCTCACGGGCTAGTCACCAGGTCCTCGCTGGCTACCTGGGGTCCGCGGCCACCGAGTTGGTTACCTCTGACGTGAACTATATCTATGAGTTGAGAAAGTAAGGAAGCAAGTTACAATAAGATTTCCTACATTTTAATTTTTTATTGTTGATTTGGTCAACAGTGTAGCGTACCGCTCCCCGATTATATTAATTATCCGCGCTGATCATGCTGCTATTTATAGCTGATGTGAACCAATGTTGTGTAACGGGTTTCTTATGACAATTTAACTCATGATAGTGGTGGATTATTATACCTATTGCAAATGTAATGAATTCCTCTAGAATTCTGTTCAGGCATATGTTGAAGTAGTTGTAAAACGTTAGCACTTCAGTAAGTACTGCAAGTAGCGCAAATCTACTTGAGTACCTCGAAAAAGTAAAAATATTCAACATATGTATTATCTCAAAAACGTGATGTGATAGAGCAAAAATAACGTCAGATTCGTATTCAGCGCCCCCGAATTAGGTTTTATTAACCCAAAGAAGTCCTGGCGCAAAATGGTGTAGACCAGTGTTATTGATATTGGACACCGATAATGCCAATTGCCAGATGCTGAACCAGACCTGAGGAGAGTTGATGCCATCAACTATACCTAGAAGCAACGGCAAATGACTCTGAACTGTGTTGCTTTCGTATCGATATTATAGGACCACAGGCCTAAATCTTCACAAATCACCAACCACTTGTGGGGAGAATCCTTAAGGTTCAAAGCGTCATAAAGAAAAGGTATGCTCAGAACACACAGAATGAAGATGTGAGATCACTCCAGTCAGGACCTATCATACCCAGTCGTACGTAAAAGGATTTCAGCGAATTCGGCAGGCTATCAGTAACCAAATGCCGATGCAATAAAATCGGCGCCAACCGCCAATGTCATGATTAAAGGGAGAGAAGAGTGGTTCAGCAAATCAGGCACACTATCGGTAAAGATCGGCAAAGATGCAAGATCATGGCTAAGTGATGCAAAAAATATAAATAAGTACATCTCAATTACAATATGCATCATACACTGAATCAACAGTAATTAATGACCACAATAAACACAGTCTGGCAAGCCATGGAAATGCTTTAGAAAATACATCCACACACAGGCGGGCAAAATCCCAAAAATGGACTCATCACTTGATGTCTTTTGATAATTGAGCAATTGAATGACGTCTTGAAATGGTCTAATATGCCTAAGCAAGACAGATGATACTACCCAAACTAACTTTGGCAGTAGCAATTGACAAAGGTCATAAGTTTGGATACCCAGGACTGAGTAACCTGAAAAGCCATGCAAGAAGCAGATATGGAAAACTAGAAAATCTTCCCTTTTCTAAATTAGATTATAATTATAATTATAGATGTATATATTTTTCAAAATTAGACTAGAATTAGAATTCAACTACCGCTTTTTTTGCTAAATTAGATTAGAATTGAGATTACCATTACTGAATTCGCGAAAGCTTGGAAATTGAATCAACTTCAGTTCATATCAAATCAGAGGTCATTCTCATACGCATGGAAATAGCAAATGTCTGTGCACTGAGCTTGAATTATATCTCACTATAGGCCTACAGTTCTCCTGCAGTATTTTCAGCGAAACCAGAAATTAGATTAGAACTTAAATGAGGTATAGGTATATTTTAAAACATAAATTAGAATTAGAGCAAGAACCATTCAACACATTGGGTTAGAATATCAGCATTTCGCTGTAATTGACACTAAAATTAGAATTATCTAGTTGTCTGGTGAGAAAACACTTTTGGACTTGAGAACTAAACAGACTAGCCTGAAAACGCTGAAATCATTGCAAGTTTGCCAATAGTTCAACTACTCCAGTAAAAATGACATACCCTTCTGATGTGTGGTAGTGTCACGTTACAAATCTCAAGATGATGGCATTCGTAAGGCGCTCAACAAGGCCTGATGAGAGTCGATTCCCTCAACTAGACCTAGAAGCAATCGCAATTGGCTTTGGACTGTGGTGCTTTCGCATCTTATTACAGAAGGAAGACGACTACATGCAAAAATCATCAACGAGCAAAAATCACTTGTGGGGAGATTCAGCAACTAAGGAAAGGATCCATCAAAACAGATAAAAGCAGTGGTATAGACAGGGTTGCCATCGACATGGATCCAAAAATAAGGACAGTCGAAAAATTAGATTAGCATGAAAAAGCGTTTTTGTACATACTTTGTATCTATACGAGCCATGGCATATCACATTCCATACTTTTCAACAGAGATATTCTGCTCCAGCAACTCTTTTTTATTCTAGAAAGCGTTTAATTGGATCTCACGACAGCTCATGTCTAGGTTTACCTTTAATCAGTGCCAAAACAGCACTTCGTAAGCCCCCCCCAAAAAAAATAACACCGTTCGTCTTGGTCGCCTCACCTGGGGTGATAAACCAAATTTCGCCTTCACCTCGTTGAAGGCGTCAACCATAGAAGGAAGAAGGCCGTACACCAAGTTTAGACAAAATCATTTTTGAGCGGATGGAGCAAAAACTCCAGTAACAATGTTTGTAGTCTTGGTCCTGGCCGAAGAAAACTTATTTGCAATGTTGGCATCGGGGAATATTGCTTTGAACAATTGCGATGTGCAATCGATGGGGATGAATGGTTGCTGGTGTTTGACAGTATGGAAACTAATCAGATTTAGCCTTATTTGTAGCAAAAACTATAGTGCAATATAATTTAAAAAAATTTATCAATGCGTTAGCGTCACAACTTTTTTAAATAATGTGTCGACTGCACTGCACCTTTTTCCACCACACAATAAATGCTGCCTTCCCCACAGCTTGAGCTTATTCTGTTGTACACCAAACAGCAGGAACCTGGTACTGCTGTTTACTGCTAAAATGATGTCAGCTGTGGTAGCTTGGTACAGACGAAACTGCGATACCACCACTCACTCTCCAAGCTATCTCACAACGTTGAAGTCAAATCTTGTGGTGGTTACGTCACGAGAGTTCCTTTCATTTATGATGTCATAAAATCTCGGCGAAAAAGCATAATTTTAGAATATTATGCAACACAGATACCAGAAGTTCGATATCGAAGTTCTGCAGCGGTTGAAAATAAGACAAAATAAGGACACAAGTCGAAAATAAGGACATTTCTTAGAAAAAAGGACGGTTGAGTTTTCTAAGACGTAGCCCTTCAAAATAAGGACAAATCTTAGAAATAAGGACGGTATTACAACCCTGGGTATAGAAAAGGGGTTCAGCAGACCTGGCAGACTATCGGTAAAGATGCAATAAAATCTGCACCAATATCATGGCTAAGTGATGCAAAAAATGGAGATCAGTGCATCTCAATTACCATATTCAGCATACACTGAATCGGTAGTAATGGCCGCATTGAACACAGTCAGACAAAACATTGAAATGCCTCAGAAAACACATCACACAAGGCAGGCTACATCTCAAAAATCAGGGGTGTCAAACATCCGGCCCTCCAGACGATTTCATCTGGCCCGCGAAGCAATTCTGAGTAGATTGAAAGATTCTTATATTTTCCAGCACATTTGTATCAAATGTTTAGATATTTTGCAGGTAATACTTCCATGTTCATAAGCCCCATTATAACCACCCGACTAGGGTTCTGTGGTTTCACTCTTTACCACTGGTAACAAGTTGGTGAAACCGACAGGCAATTTCAAGAAGGCAAAAAGTACACACTAATTTTAGAGTTTTATACAAATATGGAAGAAAAAGTAGTTATTCACAGAAGTGAAACTGCCAACGCGGAACCGTTATATGCAGTTTACATGGGAAATATATTAGTTGCACAAATATATAATTGAAATATCCATGGTCGCACTGCTGTGTCACTGTGTCGACCCAATAGATACCCAGACACGAGAGAAACCGGACTCGCAGAATAAACCAAATTCAAACGTCCACCCGTTTCCAATTAAATGTCTTGTATTCTTTACAGCCGCATATGCAGGGCTAACGCCGGATTAGGACTAAATCACAGGGAGCATAGAATATGTCAACTTACATCGTCGTTAACGCCACTGTTATAGCGGTTCTTATCTGTTTTCAACCCTAGACAATCATCGTATTTTTGCAAATTCAATTGTTCGCAAATAAAGGTGTTGCAACTTGCTACTTTAAAAACCCCATGATCAGTGCATTATATATACTTTTAATCTAGTGAAAAGCAAGAGCACAAGGAACATTTTGGAATCTGTTGATTGATCCGGCACGCGAGCGATTTGAAGGCTTGAATCCGGCCCGCGACGCAATTTAAGTTTGACACCCCTGTCAAAAATAAACTCATCACTTGATGTCTTTTGCAAATCAAGCAATGAAATCATGTCTTGAAATGGTCTAATGATGAAGCAAGACAAAATATTGGGCGCTTCTTCGATATACGCCCTAGATCGAAACAGTGCTGCCCGTGACACCAACAAATGTTTCACATGAATACAATAAAATTTATAAACGTCAAAATAAATTGTTTTTTGCCCTTGTTGTGGAATGGGGGATATTATGGTTGTAGGAGAGGGGATATTAGGACTGGGGAGGGAGGATTTTAGGGTTGAGTAGAGAGGGATATTAGAGTTGGAGAGGGGGGATATTAGGGTTCGAGGAATGATGGGATATTAGGGTTGGAGGAGAGGGGGATATTACGGTTGGGGAGGGGGGACATTAGGGTTAGGGGATGGGTTTAGAGTTAGGGTTAGAGCTGTGTTAGGGTTAGGAAATGAGGATATTAGGGTTGGAGGAGAGGAGGATATTAGGGTTGGGGAGAGGGGATATTAGGGTAAAGGAATGGGTTTAGAGTTAGGGTTAGAGCTGTGTTAGAGTTAGGAAATGGGGATATTAGGGTTGGGGAGGGGGATATTAGGGTAAGGGGATGGGTTTAGAGTTGGGGTTAGAGCTGGGTTAGGGTTAGAGCTGTGTTAGGGTAACCCAAGAATACGTTTGGAGTGCGGGACACGATATTCCACACTCTCCCGACCAACTTTGACCCTAACCCACCTCCAACCCAAATATCCCCCTTCCCCAGCTCTAATCCTGGAATACCCTAACACAACCCGAATATTCACCTACCCCCAACCCTGATATCTCCGACCCTAACCCAACTTTGACCCTAACCCACATCCAACCCTAATATCCGTCTCTCCACACGCAAAAAACAATTTATTTTGACGATTATAAAATTTGATTGTGTTCATGAGAAACACTTACTGGTTTCATGTGAAACACTGTTTCGATCTGGGGCGTATATCGAAGAAGCGCCAAATATTGCTACTTAAAATCTAATCAAGTTCAGTTAATATCAAATCAGAGTTTATTTTCATTTGTATGTGCACCAACCCTAGCATATTTGGCACTTCTTCGATGGCAGTCAGAGATCGAAAAGTGTTCACCATGATCACCAATGAATGTTTTCCATGAACACGAATAAACATTTATAAACGTCAAAATTAGTGTTTTTGCGTTTGGAGAGGGTTAGGGGGGATATTAGGGTTGGGGGAGAGGGGATATTAGGCTTATGGGAGGGGGGTATTAGGGTTGCGGGAGGGGGATATTAGGGTTGCGGGACGGAGGATATTAGGGTTAGGAAAGGGGGTATTAGGGAAGGGGGATATTAGGGTTGGGGAGGGGGATATTAGGGTTGCGGGAGGGGGGATATTAGGGTTGTGGGAGGGGGATATTGGGGTTAGGGAGATATTAGGGTTCGGGTAAGGGGGATATTAGGGTTGTGGGAGGGGGGATATTAGGGTTGCGGGAAAGGGATATTAGGGTTACGGGAGGGGGGGTATTAGGGTTGGAGGTGGATTAGGTTCAAAGTTGGGGTTAGATTACCCCTAACCGGGGTTTAACCCATCTCCCTTTCCCCCAACCCTAATATACCCGTTCCCCAACCCTAATATTGGGATACCCTAACCCACCTGCAATCCCCCTAACCCCAACCCTAATATCCCCTTTCCCCCAACCCTAATATCACCCTTCCCAAACCCTAATCTTGGTATACCCTAACCCCAACTTTGTCCCTAACCCACCTCCCCTCCCCCAACCCTAATATCCCCCGTCTCACAACCCTAAAACCCCCTTCCTGCAACCCTAATATTCCCCTAAACCCAACCCTAATATCCCCCAACCCCACCCTAATCTTGGGATACGGGATACCCTAACCCCAACTTTGTCCCTAACATACCTCCCCTCCCTCATTTCCCCCAACCCTAATATCCCCCTTCCCCAATCCTTATCTTGGGATACCGAAACCCCAAATTTGACCCCAACCCACCTCCAATCCCCCTTTCCCCCAACCCTAATATCCCCCTTCCTTAACATCCCCCAACCCTGATCTTGGGATACCTAACCCCAACTTTGACCCTAATCCACCTCCAATCTCCCTTTCCCCCACCCCAACCCTAATATCCGTCTCTCCAAAGGCACACAAAAACAATTTATTTTGACGTTTATAAATTTTTGTTCGTGTTCATGATGAACACTTTTTGATCTTTGACTGCCATCGAAGAAGTGCCACATATTTCTCACTATACAGTTCTCCTGTAGCATTTTCTGGGAAACCAGAAATTAGTTTACAATTACAATTAGAGCAAAGAAACATTTATCAAGTTATAAGATAATACCAGTACCGGTACTTCGCTCTATTCAATCTAATTAGGCAACTGGAATTATGTAGTTGGCCAAGACTGGTAAGTAAACATTTTTAGATCCCAGAACTAAACAGACTAGTCAGAAAAAGCCGAGATAAAAAATTTTGACAATGGCACATTTACACTACGGTTTCAAACTGTAGATTTTTGTAAATTTTTCAAATAACACTGCAAGCACTAATTAAACGAGTGCATTTCAAGCGTTGAAAAAATTTTGCAAAGCTCGCGAGAAAGTAGGATTTTAGCTGGTAAGCAGCAGGTTTTGAAATCTGTGAACGAGAGTCTCAGTCTATAGATATAGCACAGTGACTAGACAAATTCCTGCTGCCCACACATCATTCTACCAGATTCAGTCTCTTTGCTAAACGTTCTATAGTTCTATTACAGGGTGCCGGTCAAGAGTGAAATTTGAGGCAACGTCAAATGCAACTTAGTTCATTTCCATAATTATTCTATACACAAGAAACTCATAAGTGTCAGCAATCCGCTGGGAATGTTATGAATCGTAATAATAATAATTAATATGAATATTGTCCTCGATGTGTATGCTGGCAATTTTAGCATACAGTCAGTTATTTAGTCTCCAGTGGATACAACATGTTTAGTGCGTACGGTTTGATGATTAAGACAGAAGTAAAACGTTTAATACAAATAATTCTAGTCTATATATATTGATTTATTAGTAAGCTACGCCTAAAATAAAGGGCGCTTCTTCGATAGTAGGAAGACCTTGAACAATGTTCACCATGATGACCTATGCATGTTTCTCATGAACATGTCAAAATGATATTTTTGCATTTGCCTGACGGATATTTGGGTTAGGGAATCCCAAGATTAGGGAGGGGGATATTAGGGTTGGTGGGGGATTTTGGGTTGGGGCAGGGGTTGGCAAACTACGGCGGCCCGCACCGTACTGTGCGGCCCGCGAGAGTTTAAAAAGCTTCTTACAAATATTGATAGAATGCGTAGGCCTAGTACAAATCGAATTAATGTCGGGACCTAATTTAACTTTTTCTTGATATATTTTACCATGACAATTCTTAGGCAGTGGTTCTCAAACTGGGGGTCGCGAAACTGAGTTCAACTAAAAAAAATTCGCGCTCCGCGCGATTCTCATACAATTCATAATTATATTGCTCTGTATTTATTCTGAATTTCATATTTAAAATATCTCTCATTCACAGTCATAACCTTCCATGCCATCAAAATACCCGTTAGGTTTGCTAGATGAGTTTCGTGATATGACGATGAGCGGGGAGGGGTGAAAGCTTTCATCATAAGTTGGGCGTGTCTTAAAATGTTTGAGTACCACTGTTCTAAGGTAATTACTTCCTATACATTTTTTTGCTTGATTTGTGCGCGACATCCCGATCTCAAGGCCTACGAAGTTTCAAAGGTTTCAACTGCTAAACATCACAGAAATCCTAAACAAGATTGACATAAATCGGATCACAAGTGTGATTCCAGATTCGCCTCTCCAGTTTTTATTATTTCAGATATGTGCTCACAAAATACGATTCATGCGTGTCTTTTGTAGATTCGTTCTCTGTATGTGCGTATGATTAGGGCATTTTTATTTTATCTACACATAGTACAAGGGTGTTTGAAGCTAAAATGGTTATGATACTGTCAGCATTGTGTGTCCTAGAACTGAACCAAAAGCAGAATTGGTAAGTCCATGAACAGACCAATATTGCGTTGTGGTTTATAATCCTATTTTATATAGTGCGGCCCGTCAATGGATTCAGATGTTGAATGCGGCCCGCGAGCTCAAAAGTTTGCCCACCCCTGGGTTAGGGTATCGCAAGATTAGGGTTGGGGAAGTGGGGATATTAGGGCAGGATATCGTGTCCCTCACTCCAGCCCTGATCTTGCGATACCCTAACCACAACTTTGACACCAACCCTAATATCACCCATCGCCACCCCTAAGCAAATATCCCCGATCAAGATGGCGTAATGGTTAAGCGTCCTTGATCGGTAGGTCGTGGGTTCGATTCCCGGGCGGGCCAGACCAAAGGCCTGATTAGTAACACTGGTATCCATGGCTTCCCTGCTTGACGCTCATGCATTACTGGGATAGCATGGATGGGTGGTGCATGACTTAGAAAGTCGTAAAGGCTATATCTGCACTTCCTTGTCCAGCGGCATATGCACATCATGCACTCATTGTATGCACATGCGCAGATCGTGTGTATGTGTATCATGAGTCGATGTATATGCCGCAAAAACATCAAGGACAAAAATAAACTACGTCCTTTCCTTTCCCAAACCCAATTATCCCCCACCCCAACTTCCCTTCTACCCAAACCTGGTATCTCCCAACCCAACCAAGTATCCCTTCCCGCAACCCTAATCTTAAAAAAATCGGCACTTCTTCGATAGTAGGTAGACATAGAAAAGTGTTCACCAAGATCACCAATAAATGTTTCTCATGAACATGAACAAAAATTTATAAATGACAAAGTGAATTGTTTATTTTGTGCCTTGTGAGAGACGGATATTAGGGTTGGGGTGGGGGTATTAGGACTGGGGGAAGGGGTATGTTAGGTTTGAGAGAAATTAGGGTTGGGGGAGGGGGATATTAGGGTTGGGGGAAAGGGAGATTGGAGGTGGGTTAGGGTCAAAGTTGGGGTTAGAGTATCCCAGGATTAGGGTTGGTGGATATGAATTAGGGTTCGGCTTGGGGGGTAAGGGGGATTGGAGGTGGGTTAGGGTATCCCAAGATTAGATTTAGGGAAGGGGGATATTAGGGTTGGCGGAAAGGGGGATATTAGGGTTTGCGGATTGGAGGTGGGTTAGGGTCAAAGTTGGGGTAGGGTATCACTAGATTAGGGTTGGGGAAAATGGGATATTAGGGTGGAGGGAAAGGAGGTGGGTTAGGGTCAAAGTTGGAGTAGGGTATCCCAAGATTAGGTTTGGTGGATTCACTGGATTGTAGGGTCAGGGAAGGGGGTATTAGGGTTGGGGCAAAGGGTAATGTTAGGGTTGGGGGATTGGAGGTGGGTTAGGGTATTAGTGGGTTGGATATCATGTCTCTCACCCCAACTCTAATATCCCCCTCTCCCTCAACCGTAATCTTGGGATTCCCTGTCCCACCTCCAAACCCCCTTTGACCCAATCCTAACATTACCCTTTGCTCCAACCCTAATATCTCTATTCCCCTAGTCCTAATACCCCCACCCCAGCCCTAATATGCGTCTCTCCCAAGGCACAAAAAAAAACATTTTGACGTCTGTAAATTTTTGTTTGTGTTCATCCGAAACATTCATTGGTTATCATGGTGAACACTTTTCGATGCCAACCTACTATCAGATCCTACTATCAGATCCTACTATCAGAAGAAGTGCCAAAAAATATTTTGACGTGGTCATGACAAGCATTTATTGATGATCATGGGGAGCATTGTTCGGAAAGTCCGAAAAATAAGCTATTTTAACATCCGCCTAAATTGAGAAGGACTGCTTATTAGGGCAACGTATCTTAAAACCTCGTTCGAAATCTACATCTGTTGACTGACATCAGGAATCATTTCTCTCTAAGCTAAGACAAAAACAGCTTTGACT
The DNA here is from genome assembly GCF_051294905.1 of Botryllus schlosseri. Classification (NCBI taxonomy): domain Eukaryota; kingdom Metazoa; phylum Chordata; class Ascidiacea; order Stolidobranchia; family Styelidae; genus Botryllus; species Botryllus schlosseri. The sequence continues at coordinate 26,304,787 of NC_137242.1, read as the reverse complement.
GAAATTCACTTGGCAAACCTAACCTCGTGTTCTAGTGGGAAATATAGCTCAGTGGAAATACCAGAAATCAACAGTGATGCGTTTACGTCATCTAGCGTCGCATGGTTCCGTGCTTCACAACATTTGCGTCCCCCAGGGCATGGGCAATGAAAAAGAGATGGGCGGATTCCCAAATTTCGGGATCCGAATCTATCTGGATCCGGCTGGTAAGTGGAAATTCAGAGTCCGAAAAAATCTGACTGGTGATGGTTTTAACGAAATATATTGGTATAATGTCATCTTAATAATAGTCAATAGGGAGTTGGTAAACCTTACGTAATTCCCTGAACTGAGACCCGATAAGACATTTGTGAGTCGCTTATTTGTCGTATGAATGATAGATAAGAAGTATAAATCGTACGATGTTTGGTGCATGTAATACCACGTAGAGACGTTGATGCATTCGTTGGTGATTATTAGCTGGTGAGGAAGTCGATATACATGCATGATTATGAGCCAGTTCGGAAGTCGATAGACATTTATAAGTGCTTCGCTAATTGCGAGAAATATATATTGCATTTTGAACCGTACGTGACATTCAATAAAGCTACAAGTCGGGGAGACGGAAACAAAATATATTCGTCAGTGTGATCCATCGAATACGTGTGCAATAGACAGGCCTGGTGGTACGTCAGCCAACAAGGTCGTACGGCGTGGGTTACGTCGGTCGGCGAACGGAAGAAGAAACACGCAGCGAATTGTAAACGCAACCTTCTTGGAGTCAGATATACAGATATACAACTACAAACGTTCGCTCTGCGTTAAAGTGGTGACCTTCCGACGTTCAATCAATCAAGACCGACCGAAGACAATCAATATAAAGATTCGCCTTGCACAGCGGCGAGAAAGACCATACGCATCGCACGACGGTGAAAACGTTCAATCAACAATCAGTGACGAGGACGGACATCAAAAGTAATCGCGACGTTATCGCACGAAGAAATTTACAAAAGTCATCGCAAGAAGAATTGACAACGAAGAGCGCCTGCGCAGAAGATACGGAGGATTGTACCATATTTTGAAGTTAAGTAGCATACCCGGAGAGGGATTTGCATTTTTATTTCGGTTTCAGAGACGGTGTAGTGTGTAGTGAATTGCATAAATATCAGAATTCATTCTTTGAGTCATGTCAGAGAGTCGAGATATGTTGTAAATGTGTATTGTGTTATGAATATTCCATATCCGATTGAATAAGTTAATTAAAAGTAGAAGATTTCTAGTATTTCGGTGTAAATTCCATGTAGCTTACTTTAATTTTGTTTTCTCAGTGATAGCCAATAATTCGTGCTAGAATCTGAGCTGTTATTGCTGCGGAATCTTCGTCTGTGTGCAGTGCGACATTGGCGTGTACGGGCAACGGAAAAGGTAATCATTTTCAATTCTCGCATGAGCAATTGCTATTCACTGTCATAAATGGAAGTGGAAAGTAGTGACAGCGAATCTCTGGATAGATTTACTTCTCGCGAGATCACTATCGATCGACCTTTTAACAAGCAAGAACCGGCGCTGTATTTCAGAATATTTGAACATCAGCTCGAGGGCGAGGATGTACGGTCGCAGAAAGCTAAATATCGCATTTTGCTGAGGAACTTGAATGACGCGCAATTCGCCGCTATTGACGGAAGTGTTCCTAGCTCACATGATCCTAATTGCTATGATTTGCTTAAAAAAGTTTTGTTGGACCGTTTTGAGGTTCCGATTACTCAGAAGTTAAATAACTTTTATGCCGAGGCAGTTCCGGGCATGAACCCCAGAGCTCTGAAATCGCTGATTAATGCATGCACGGGTTCCGACAATTCACCTCATATCGAGGGAGTCAAGCGCCACATGTTCTTGCAGTACTGCAGGCCCGACATCGCTTTCGCATTACGTGGACATTATAGAGATGATTTTGACACTATGTGTCAGCGCGCAGTGGAGCTGTATGGGGGGTCGAATTCTGGCAATAAATCCATTCAAACTAATGAAGTAACGGTGGAAAAACAGAGAAATTTGCGCGCGGTTAGAGCTGAGGAAGATACGCAGTTTATCGAGTCGATAAGTAAGCAACTTGCTAGGATGGAGAAGCAAATGGCGGAATTGAAATTGGCTGATGTTAAAGTGCAACCAAGTGATGATTGCAATAACTCTTTGAACCATTCTCCCATGACGCAGAATAGGGCTGAGTCAATCCGCAGAGGTACGCCATATTATCGGGGCGGCAACGTTGGTCCAAGAGGTGGCAGTAATACCGAATGGGTATGCCAGAATCATCACCGATCTGGTGATCGGAGCTTTCCAGCCTATCGTGAACGTAAATGTTTTGATCGTAGTTCATGACTATATGGCAGTGGGTTCTATCCAACTGGTCCAAGTATTAATTCTTTTGATTTTGAGTATCTGGCTTATGCGTTTGATAAATTGAATGGTTTGAATTTCTTGAGTGACAGTGGTTCCATGATTTCTAATTTACCAGCGAGTGAACATGTGATTCGGCACTATACGCCGAAATGGCAGTTTCGGGGAGCAAATGGTTCCGTGATTAATGCGTATGGCACTAAGACTTTGATGTTGCAGTTTGGTGATAATGAACCACTTGAATGTCCTTTTGTAATAACCGAAGTGTCGAAGCCAATATTGGGCTGGAATTTTATGAAAAAGCATAAGTTGCTGTTAGATCCAGAATTGGATGAACTCGCGACTCGTGACCGCAGTACTGTAATAAAATTGTCTCAAAACAAATTTTCATCTCTTATCGCGCATATCGACGCGAGTGAACGCACGCCGTATGCTGATTTACTTAAAGAGTTTCCGGAGATTTTGGTCCGGCAACCTGTGAAACGGCGCGATATGAAACATGTCATGCGAATAAAGACGTTCGGGTATTTGAAATCTCCGAAACCACGTTCAATCCCACCTCAGTATTTGTTAGAAGTTCGGCGGCAGATTAAAGATATGTTGGAGCGCGGTGTAATTTCAAAATCGGATTCGGATTTTTGCTCGCCGATCGTGTGTGTTCCAAAACAGAGTCACGTTGAGGGGAAACCTCCCGGTGTGCGGTTGTGCATCGATTATCGTTATTTAAATTCGCATGTGGCTCCTCAGTGTTATCCATTACCGAATATTGCGTCGATGCGTACACAAATGGCAGGGGCCAAGGTATTTTCCACTCTTGACATAGCAAGCGCGTACCACAACATTGAAGTGGCGGAGTCAGACCGCCATTTGACAGCGTTTTATGCTAAGGAAATCGGTAAATTTCAGTACAATGTGTGTCCGTTCGGTTTTCGGTCCAGTGGGGATCAATGGTGTAAATTGGCTTACGAGTTGCTTGGGGACATTCCTAATACTTTTCTCTATTGTGACGATATTGTGGTAGCGACGCCTGACGAGAAGTCTCATTTGGAGACGTTGCGAATAATTTTTGAGAAATTAAAGAGTGAGTCCCTTTCGTTATCTATTGAGAAGTGCAAGTTCGGAGCAGAGTCAGTTCGCTTTTTGGGGTTTTTGATCGACAAGGATGGCATCAGACCAGATCCTAGACGAGTTGAGGCAATTGTGAAATTTCCAGTGCCAAAGACTATTCGTGAGGTGAGAAGGATGATCGGCATGATCAACTATTATTCGAGAAGTATCAAGAATTGCTCGTCTATTATGCAGCCGCTCTATGATTTATTGAAAAGAACAAATGCTCGGAGTAAGCTCAAATGGTCCAGTGTGGCACAGAACGCATTTGAGCAGATCAAATCAGCTTTGATAGATGCGGCAAGACTGGCTTTTCCAACATTCAAAGGACCTATACAGCTTGTGACAGATGCAAGTCAGGTTGCATTGGGCGCAGTAATCAATGAGTACCAGAATGGGAGATATGTACCTCTGGCTTTCTTCAGCAAGAGTTTAACTGAGTCTCAGCGAAAATGGTCAGCTGTGAAGAGAGAGACGTACGCTGTATACATGGCTCTGCAGCATTTTCGAGATTTTTGTATGGGCAGGTCAGTGAGCCTTGTCACAGACAGTCAGGTGTTGGCTAAGATGATTATCAATCCGAAGGAATGTGCGGACCCGGCCATGTTTCGGTACCTGGAGTACATTAATTACTTTGTGAACAAAACTACATGTATCCGCGGTATTTTCAACTCCGTTTCCGATTGTTTGTCCCGCGTTGAGATTAATGAATTTATTGTGCCAGATGGCTTGAAACCTGATTTTATAAAGCGTATTGCAGCTGCACAGAGGCAAGACAAGGAATTGGCAGAATTTCGCGAGCGTACTTTGGGTTTGGCTGAGACTGGTTTGCAGTTAAGAGAGTTGAAACTGTTGGGGTGTGAGACGGGCGTTGTTTGTCACGTGCCGGATTCCACCGATAAATCCCAGAATTTGTCCGTAATTCCACGAGTGTGGGTTCCACGTCATATGAGACGTGAATTGTTTGAACATGTACATTCTCTTTCGCACCCCGGAATGCGCGCGACGTTGGCATTGGCCAAACGGCATTACGTTTTCCCTAATATGGACAGATGGTTACGAGAATCAGTGAGGGCATGTCCGATGTGTAACAAAAGCAAAATTATTCGTCATGTACGCTCTGCATTAAAGCATGTGCCGCGACGTAGTGATCGCAATGCTGACATTTCAATTGACATCGCTGGTCCGCTTCGTGAAACGGAAGATGGTAATCGATATTTTCTTATCATCGTTGATCGTGTAACAAATTACACTAATGCAGTCCCCATGAAAAGACAAGATACTGACACGGTGATCCGTGCTTTGATAAATGGTTTTGTAAAGGATCGTGGAGCACCCATGGTTATAAGGTCCGACCGTGGCTCAGTGTTTACATCGTATGAATGGGAAAAGTTCATGTCGGTGCTTGAATGCAAGCATTCATTTTCGTTGGCACTTTCGCCACAGCAGAACTCGATCTCCGAGACGGGGATTCGACGAATAAAGCGCGGTTTGCGTTGCGCTAATAATCCCGCGGCATGGGATCGGCTGTTGCCTTTTGTGATTTTGTCATTAAATGCCTCTGTGCGAGAGGGGTATGATTATTCTGCGGCGGAAATGACGTATGGGGAAAATGTGCGGTTGCCTGGAACCTATTTTGAGTATGACCCGAATAAGTTCAAGAATAGTCAAGCTGAGGTGCTTTGTGATGTGCGCGAATTTTTCGAAAACTTGAATTTCAATAAGAGCAACATACGCACGAATGTAAATTCGTACGTCCCGCCAGATCTTATGGCTTGTTCACATGTATATGTCAAAAATGAGAGAGGTAAAAAGACCGCTTTTGACTTCTGGTATGTGGGCCCGTACAGGGTGATCGAGAGATCGCAATCGGGTAAGGCCTTTACCTTGTTAATCAAGGGTAAGGAGAAGGTTGTGTCGATTGACAGACTGAAAGTTTGTTACTTTCCGCCATTTGATGTAGATAACGACTTGTTCGATGATTTTGTGCAGCAGTTTCCGCCCGTTGATGCGGACAAAGTGGTACTAAACTCCGCGGTAACTCCGGGTGACGCGTGTGTAGTGTCGTCTGGTGATGATGACAGCGGTAGCGACTGTCCGGGTAGTATCAGTGACGCGGCTCGAGAGCGAATATCTGATAGCTTACCTGTTGAGGTTGATCGCGATAATCCTGGGCATGAATCCATTTTGGACGATAACGCCATGACCCAAACATGTAGTGAAGGCAGAACTCTCAACGAGACAAGCCCAAAGTATACGTCCAGAGGGAGACGAATTGTTATACCAAGACATTTGAATGATTATGTGTTGCAGTAAATCGCGTAGAATATAGATACGCATGATTGAAAATTGTGCCTTGTGCATTAATACGCTGTGTAAATGCAGGATTGCTGCATCATCGATCGTTGAATCGCGTAAAGTAAAGATATGCGTAGTGAAAACGTGCTTTGTGCATTGATATATTATGTAAATGCAGGATTGCTGCATCATCGATCGTTGAATCGCGTAAAGTAAAGATATGCGTAGTGAAAAGCGTGCTTTGTGCATTGATATATTATGTAAATGCAGGATTGCTGCATCATGTTGTGACTCCCCGTTGTAGAATGTAAGGTGGGGTCACCGAAGCTCGTTGCTAAAGTATGCGTTGTAGTAATATGTGCGGACATCAGAATGTTAGGCTCGTGTAGGCCCGCTTATGCTTCACGGAACTGTGCGTCATATTTGAAATGGTCACTGTAGAATGGTTGTTGAATTGCCATAAGCCCTCTGTTGTTACGTAGACGTACGAGCGACACGGATTTGGTAGGAATAATGATTGTTGATCCCGTCGGCCGGGGGTTAACAGTAATGGACAGAAAGTAGAAGAAGTATAAGTGAATGACAGTGAATAGCATGTTCTGTGGGTTTTGAAGCATGATTGCTGAATGAATTATGGTGTTGACCTTGCATACACGTAGATGGTATTCGTCAGTGCATATAGACTGGTTTAGACTGGTTACGTCTGTGAATTGTATTGCATTTTCTAGTTTGTGTTGCTCCTAATTATACATTTCCATTAATTTGTTGTTATTGCAAGCAAAGTGACCTTTAATGTCGCTGTTGTAACACTTTTGAGCTGGTTAAATTATGTATTTTATTTCTTTGTTTTGTGTGAACGCTAACTATGGTTCATCTGAGTTTCAGTTGCCAGTAGGACGGAACGATGATATTGCGAGTCGTTCCGAGGTGGTATTGTAAAATAGGGTTTCCGAATGCCACGCTTGGATGGTATGTCGTTTCATTAGTTTACTTTTGCCCCTGCATATAAAAATCGTTTCCTGTCTCCAATCCCTAGGATTAAATACAGTCCCTATGATTAGCCCCAGTCCATATGTTGTATGACCCTAGGTATGAAATATTGACCAATATATTCGTTTTTTTTTTTACACCAAGTTCTTTTGCCAGGAAGGGGGAACTTTTAACGAAATATATTGGTATAATGTCATCTTAATAATAGTCAATAGGGAGTTGGTAAACCTTACGTAATTCCCTGAACTGAGACCCGATAAGACATTTGTGAGTCGCTTATTTGTCGTATGAATGATAGATAAGAAGTATAAATCGTACGATGTTTGGTGCATGTAATACCACGTAGAGACGTTGATGCATTCGTTGGTGATTATTAGCTGGTGAGGAAGTCGATATACACGCATGATTATGAGCCAGTTCGGAAGTCGATAGACATTTATAAGTGCTTCGCTAATTGCGAGAAATATATATTGCATTTTGAACCGTACGTGACATTCAATAAAGCTACAAGTCGGGGAGACGGAAACAAAATATATTCGTCAGTGTGATCCATCGAATACGTGTGCAATAGACAGGCCTGGTGGTACGTCAGCCAACAAGGTCGTACGGCGTGGGTTACGTCGGTCGGCGAACGGAAGAAGAAACACGCAGCGAATTGTAAACGCAACCTTCTTGGAGTCAGATATACAGATATACAACTACAAACGTTCGCTCTGCGTTAAAATGGTCCTGTTCGGAATCCGAAAAATGCTAATTAATCATATTGCAGCAAAACATTCGGCTAAAATCCGACCCCAACGCTAAACCTAACCCCGCAAATTCAGAATCCGGATTCAGCCCGGCCAGGTAAAAAAAAATCAATGAAATCCTGCTCCGGCTCCTGAACCGGACAGTGGCCATCTCTGGCAATGAATAGTGTATAGGTGGAGAGAGAGCGAGAGAAATGATATTCTTTTTCGCCTGGACCATCGAGATGCTTTGACGAAGTTGGGATACGGCCGTCAGGTCATCTAGTCTGTGCCCCCGTTTTTTCTCCTCCATTCCGCCCGTGATTGCTGAGCGCCTAGCAGGATAACTGCGGATACCCATTTTTCAATCTGTGGTATGACTCGGCCGGGGATGGAACTCACGACCTACACGCTCGAGAAGCCGGACGCATCACCATTACACTATCTCGCTCGATCCCAGCCAGTGACTTCTGTAATAGGGTGGAGTGAAAATGACTTTTTTCAAATCGAAAAAAGGGCTTCCTCAATCCTGACAAATGACCTAAAACTTCAATAAAGACTAAAGAGGGTATTACCCCCATTTTCCAGCCGGCAACCCCCCGATTTCTGCGCGTGGGGGGAAGGGGGTAAAATGGCCCATCTCGGTAACCGCTGGTCGTAGAGTCATGATCTATAGCTGAAAATCTGCGGAAGCATCATGTTTCTAACTGTCTTAAGAAGAAAGTTTTCTCTATTGTGAACACAAAATGAGTTATAGCCAAAAACAATATATAGGCTACGCACATTTTTGTTGAAATTCAGTATTTATTCTGACGAATTGTGGATTTTTTGAAAAGGAAAGTATCACACTGACAATACCGAATATTGGGCTCATAATACAAATATATTCACAACACAGTCCTTTTAAAATCAGTTCAAAACATCATAATGAAACACTCACATTTACCGACTTATTGAAAATGCATTTTGTGTCAAATTTTTTCATCAGTTTACGAGACTTAATTTTTTTGGCGAATGAGGGGCCATCTCGTCTTTCAAATCCAGAAACTTGTGCTGATGCTTCTGTTACGAGCTTTACATGTCGTTCCACTGTTTGATTGTGGCATGGATGAAACAAAACCAGAGGCTTCTCGCGGCATCCTTCCAACTCTGCATCAGTTAAGTGCTCAATCGCTGGAGGAAGTTGTTGATAAGGTTCAATATCAACCAACTCGTCGTATGCCTTTGCTTCCAAGTTCAGGCGAAGATCAATACGTAGAAATTGTATCGGATACGGTTCCCATCACTTTGCACGATTAGTAAACGTTGATAACAAAAATTGGGGATCGTAAAAATTATATTTAGTGTAGATTTATTTTCGGAAAATAGAGGCATAATTACTCCACTTGCTTTTATGCTTCAACATGTATGTTCTGCAGACGAAAGAACTGAAAGTAATTAGAACCCAAGGTATGATAGTCGCAATTGAAAGGGAAATACGAATACCACTTCTCAAAAGCGTAAAATATATTTCATGCATTTTGTCCACAAAGCTTCGAAGGTGATCTGCTAAAAGATGTGTAACGTTAAAAAAGCTGGATATTCCAGATTAGCAAGACACGCAAGGGCTGCTAGATTACGATATGATAGGCAATTGCTAGATTGCGAAACGGTAGTTTCAAACGTTATGGTGGGACACATTTACTGTGATTAAATATTTGATATGGGCAACAATGCGCTCTGAGAGGAACCAAGCAACCCGGTGCCTAAATTATAGTCACTGACACTTTCATGAAAGCCTATTAGTCACTCCATCACTGGGCTACTATACGCGAAGAGCAACAAAATTTCTGGGCTTCACTTGACTTTTATGAATATTAATTGTTGGAACTCCGCGGAAACAGCCTCGAAATTCCTAAGGCTATCTATCGTATTGGGGAATTAGACTACTTCTACTTGACAAACTGAAAATAGCGAAAAGTAAGTAAGTAGATCACAAAATATTACGAAGTAGAAGTAGATAAGATCAAATCTACTTGAGTAAGTACCATAAGTAGAGGAAGTCTACTTGGATACTTCCAAAAAGTAGAAATACTTCGTTGCTGACCACCTCTGGAACATCCACATTTACAGTTTTCACGTAATCTAAAGCATTGTTTCATTTATTTGTGTCTGTTAATTAGTCTGGCTCTCAAAGCTATGAAAGAGGACGAATTCCCAAACAGGAGGACATTTAAGCGTCCTCGGACAACTAGATTATTCTAGTTATATAATTTCACCAAATTAGAACGAAATGCCGGCAATATAATTTTAATCTAATTTCTGAAATGTTTCAATGCTCTAATTCGGTGGTTCTTAAACTGGGGAGCAGGAACTTGCGGTCAACTGAAAATTTTTTGCGCTCTACCCAGGTTCTCCACAGTTTTTCACAAAATTAGGATTAGAATTAAACAATGCGAAATTGAATGAAATGCTGAATAAGAGAGAAAGAAAGCAAACATCAACTTCAGCTCCTTTCAAATCACAGAAGCATGAGAATGGCTAACGTCTGTAGGTTCGTTTTACAGCTGGTTTTTCAGTATACCAGGGGTCACCAACACGCGTCCCGCGAGGTCACACTTTGCGACGTGCGATTTGCCTTGTGATTTTGAAAAAACGCGGAATAAAACATTTTGACATGGGAAAGTTGATTCAAGTTTCAAATTAAAATAACTGGAAAGAGCCTTGTATATCAACGATCGTATTACAAAATATAACGTCACCGGCAGGAAATTTCGAACAATCGGGGCATGAAGAGCGCATAATTCGACTCCAGGGCGCACTTTCATTTGGATATATGAACCTGAGATCAATTTTCTAACAAATTGTTTTGCAGAAATATTTCGTACATGATTTTGACATCTATAGGAATGTCAAGATATCCATTCAAATGCGACGTTCTAGTTCAGTGGTTCTTGAACCTTTTTAGACACGTCCCCAGTTTTGAGAACCACCGTTCTAGTCAATTGGTTCCCACAAAAATCACATTCACGGTTGTCGACAAAAGCTTGCTTATTCATGAAAATATCGAAATAAGTCTTTACAGGAATCAGCACATTATTGGCTGTTTAAACAACCAAATAGTGCGGTGTTTTGTGAGATTCCTCTTCCAGGTGCATATTATTTTAACAAGAGCTTTCAACACCAGCCTACATAACAACATGCATCTTCAGACCACCATTTTGTCTGACTCCCCACAAATATCATATTCGTGCTTCTTCACAACATCATGCAGTGTCATGTGGATTTCGAAGCTACCATTCCAAGTGAATTCTTTCTTGCAACCATCATATCAGTGTTTTTTGACAGAATAATGCTTATTCATGTGGGCCCTCAGGTTATAGTCCCGAGTGTATTTATTTCCACAAACACCACAGACATGACTTATGGCATCAGGATGAATCTTCATGTGATCCCTTAGGTTCTTCTTGTAGGTAAATTTTTCCCCACAAACATCACAATTGTGCTTTTTGACACGGAAATGCATGTTTGTGTGAATCTTGAGGTTACGATTATTAGTAAATTCTTTATCACCAACAAGGCATTTATGATTCTTTACACCAGAATGCGAATCCATGTGACACTTCAGTTGACACTTTTGAGCAAATTGCCGCCCACAAACATCACATTTATGATTCTTGATGCCGGAATGTATGTTCATGTGACCATAGAGGTGACTCTTTTGAGTAAATTCTTTCCCACAAACATCACATTTATGATTCTTGACGCCAGAATGCATGTACATGTGACTCTTGAGTTGACCCTTCTGAGTAAATCCCCTTTCACATACATAGCATTTATGATTCTTGACACCAAGATGAATGTCCATGTGAGTCTGGAGGTGACCCTTATGATAAAATTCTTTTGCACAAACATTACATTTGTGATTCTTGATACCTGTATGCACGCCCATGTGAGCCTTGAGTTGATACCTATAGGTAAATCCTTTTCCACAAACACCACATATATTATTCTTGATGCCATGATGCATAATGATGTGAGAGTCGAGGCAACCCTTTTCAAAGCATTCTTTCCCATAAACATCGCATTTACTACTCTTCGCACCAGAATGGATAGTCATGTGAGCGTTGAGTTTGCGCTTTTGCAAAAATGTCTCACTACAAATCCGACATTGATGAAATTTTGCTTCCCCATCTCTGCAGAAAACTTGCAACTCCGTATCAGAATTTATTGAGAATGATTCCTCGTCCATCTCGATGCGGTTTATGTGGTCAGAACGCACCCAACTCACAAATTCAATCCAATATTGGAGTTCATGCCGTTCATAATTGATGTGGTGATGAACAACAACTTATCTTGTCATGTAAATCTGGATTAACAATGCAACATTACATTTATATAGCTCAATAATAGCAAACCCGAAATTACGTACAATAAACAAATGTTAGACGACCTCAACAGTATTGAGATGCGAACATGCATTACACAGAAAATTATATGTTCTGATACTTGCACCAGTAGGATGATATCATTGGCTATCATAAAACCTAATGTCGGTTTTTAACAGTTTCATCTCTCTCTGTCCCATATATTAATCACATTTTGGTGTAACACTGAAAATTGTAACTATTTGTTTATGTTTTTCACCAAGCAAGTTTCGAGTCAACTTACTGCTTACAAGTTTTGTATTGGCGATATGGCCAACAGCATGAATAGAAAGATGTTGAGTCAAGGTACATTTTTGAGCGAAGGTTCTACGACAAATCTCGTCTTTATGATTATCAACGCTACTATGAATAAGCATATTAGACTTGAGACAGTATTGAAAGAACTATCCAAGTTTAGTGGTGATCGATAAAATACCTCAAAAAGTATGGAAGAAATCAATAATAACTACTGGACTCTATTCATTTAAACTTTGAATGCGTCCCTTCAATTCCATTATTCGAAGTGGTTTGCAAAGCACGACCTATAAAATGGCAACGTAACTTGATTGACAATCCCCATAATTCCTATATATTACGACCACTTATAAATGAAAGGAATGGAGTGACCCAGAGATAAGAAGAGGACAAAATCAATAGGCCCAGAAACCGACTTCAGGTATATTCAGAAATTCAACAGAATCTACAGAGAAATTGGGTGGACAGAGACTTTCGCATTACGGATAATCAAGGTCATACAAAAAAAAGGTGACACTAGCGATATTAAAAATTATAGAACAATAACCTTACTTAATGTAGCCTATAAAATATTCAGCAAATTACTTCTAACAGGTTGAAGGCAACCTCCCAGACATCACTCATTGACACCAATTCGTCGATTGGACAGCTCAACCTCATGCTGAGAGAAGTAGCAACGGAAATGAGAAATAGGTAAAGGGAAGCAATCATCTCGGTCGACTTCACAAAGGCATATTGCTCCATTGAACACGAGTTCCTGCAAAAGGTGTTGGAGACAGCAGGGTTTGGTAACATCTTACATCATTTTTTGAGAACGATATTTGAAAGAAGAGATGCAAGGACATCCATCGGAGGGAGAGTCGGGGAACCAATCCAAATGAACTACGGGATTCTGGACAGGAAGGAAGATTGCGATGAAGCGATTAAAATCATTGCAGACTTAGGCAGAGCAAGCTCACTGACGATTAACAGGGAAAAGACGACAGGAATGAGTTTTGGGAGCTCAATACAAAGGAAAGCTACAAAAGCAATCACGTGGGCTGAAGAGCTTGTCATACTTGGAAACACCATAACCAATAGCAGGCCAACCAGACCTCCACAATGTGATGCAGCCATGGGAAAACCAAGACTACTTCTGAAGAACGCATGAATCTCGAAAGGTACTAGAAAATACAAATAATCCTATCTAATGTGCTTCCAGTTTTTACATATATCGCGCTGACGACCCAAATGCCGAGCTCTCTTAGAACCCGCTTGAGGAAACACATCACTGCCTTCCTATTCGGTCCAGAGAGAGGGGTGGACTACGCGAAGATAATCCAGAAGAAGGAACAGGGAGGGCTAGGCCTGGTGGATATGTCAAGAGTGACGGACGTGATATACATCAAATACATCAAGCCTGCGATCCAATAACTGAGAAAGCAAGGAACAAAACCGGAGAGCAAAAGGAAAAAGAGACTTGACCATCAGCTGGCTCTAACCCTGAAGAGGTATTCAAAACATGCTATAAAAAATAACACACCTCATGCTTTACAGCCCCTCGGACATTGGACTGAAATAAGCGAAAAGAAGAGTTACATGAAAATCGAGATACAGGACATCCATCAGAAACAAACGAAATGGATATACAACGTAACTATGGCATGGTAACATAGAAGACAAATTGGCGAGATGCAGGGACCAAGCTGGTACAACATCACCAATGCCAGCACAACATCAAAAATTCTGCTGACCAACTTCCGGATTCACGCTAGATTAGAGGTACCAAATAGCAATTACCCCCTATACGCACATCGAAACCCACGAACATCTTTTCCTCAGATTTAAGGTGTCTAAACGAGCTCTCTTTAGATTTTAGAAACCTGGTAAAAACTACTGGGCCACAAACGCAAAACCCCGACCTACAGGCGGTGATCAACATGGCGCCAAGGGGAACCCTAACAGGAAGTAATAAATCCACACTGATCCTCCTCCTTTCTGTCTTCAAACAGGCAACGTGGGCAGCAAGAAATGAAAATCTCCACTACAATCGCAGTCTCGGATCCTAATGGATCGCGAACTCGGCCATATGCAGGATCGCCAAAAGTAAAGGATCTTCTGATGATCAGCAAACAGACGATGCCCTACTTAGTATTAAACTTGAGATGACAGACACAGTGATGGAAACCTATAGGACGATGAAGAAATGAAATTTTGATACCCCTAAACTGCGGTAACTTTGGACGCTAAGCAGTAAAGGATTCAAATGGTTATTGGTGGAAAAGGGCTGCCGCTGGATGTCCAATTCTTTTTCATGAGGCCAGAGTACCACGAGTAGTATCTATAAAAGGTGTATCATTTCACTACCAGATAAACTTGACCCAACATTGATAAATTAATGGCGGGGGTCAGATTCATCAAAATTGATGGCCATTAAAATTGTTACAATTTAACATAGATAGCATGTGATTCATAGATGCAAAACTTGGCAGCAGATACCTATAAGTGGTCTTAATCCATGGCGAAAATCTCAAGTGGGCTCACCCTTAGATCAATAAAAGAAAATCTGATGTCCAAAGTAACCCCGTCAAATTTTATCGGAACGGAGTGACTTTGGACACTGGAAAATGTGATATTTAGAGCTCTGGAAACTGGCTGCTTCATCTGTATCAAAGTGTATCGTCAACTATGTTCGTTATGACTGGCTTGATGGCTTTTTAACCCTTTATATCCGGCAGACTCATGCATGAGTCCTGAGCATATTTTCACGAACACGCTCTACTTAATCCCAAATTTCCTGCGTTGTTCTGGTCGTAGACAATTACAACTATTTCAGATGGATAGCTATTATGCCTTTATCTGTGGATAATCCGAGAATTATCAACGAAAAACTCACATAACTCCGCTTCTACTGGTCGGAATGGAGTCAAATTTGTTTTACATCGTCTTTGAAGACAGCTCAACAATTTCTTGGGGTTGGCAGAAAAATTTGAATTTTTTTTTCAAATTTCCCTAATAAATTGAAAATTTTAATTGGATCTGCGGAGTCCTATACTTGTTAGAATTGAACCAAATTTGGTGTGCAGCGTATTTTAGGGTAACCCGACAATTTAATCACTGAATGGCTGGAATCCAGGAAAAAAAGTTATTTTTGAACAGCCCTAATACGCATACGTTTAGCCATAAATAACCTATTATACTATCGAATAACCTGTTCAAAATGCAGATTGAATACAAAAAAACGTTTTGCACAAAATACAATTTGCCACGACGTTCGCGTGAATCATAAATCCGCGCATCTCCGTTATAGACATCAAATTCATTTGCAGATATTTTCTCCTAACATGTGTTGGTTATGCCCATTGCCCATCTATTGGAACACTTATAATCAAACATTAGTCGCAGGTAAGATTCTTCGAACTGAAAGTAAAAATATTTTACGAAATAACATGCGCGGGTTTTAGCAATATATTTTCTGTTGTTGTTGAAGATTACGCATATTGATTATTTCTGCTTTTCATACTAATACACCAATACTGCCATGATGTTGTTGAGCAAGCTACAAGATTTCCGCTATTGATATGACAGCAAATTTATGTACGTAAATGGCTTCACTTCTGGTGAAAATGTTTCAGATCTGGCCCATGGTAGAGAACAAAACCAAAATATGGTTGAATGTCCAATGTCCATTGTCAAATTAGCGAAAAAAATAGGTATGTAGAGTCGGCGGTCGAGTTGTGTACTTCGAAACTGATTTCTGCGATGCGCGTGTCGTGGTAGCTGGGTTATCAGGATGCCTATTGGTTCAATAGACAGCCCTTGTCTCAAAGCGATTGTCTACATCACCATTGTCGATGAAAGGTTTGCATAATATGACCTAATCTTTTTTCAAATGCCCAGTAAAATATCAGTGAAACACTGCATTTTATATTGCAGGTATGACTACCTGTCATTCCAACCAATATATATTCAGTTCAGTTGTTGTACAAGAGCAAGGTGTGTTTCGACAAAGCACTATCTACCGTAATTTTTCATGTATAATCCGCAAAATATTCACAATTTTTTGCCCTAAAATCGGGGGTGGGGGTGCGTATTATACATGGGAGCAACACGCTTGAAAAAAATTTCCCTCGATAAAAAACTTGAAATCACACCTTTCTTCATGTTGGTTTCCGATCGCGCATCACTTTCAGCCATTGTGCCCAGTAGCGTTCGAAGCAATCCCGGGATTTGTGAACAGCAAGCATCTACCAAGGCTTATGTAGCGCGATGTGTCATTTTTTGGTAATAAAGCAGTGTCAAAAACTAGACAGGTTGTCTAAAACATTGTTTCTTAACGTTACGTTCCTGTAGCGCCCCTTTTCGAAAATGGCCTACGTCTGGCGCCCCCACTCATATTTTAAGGATATTTCGCCAACAAATTACGAAACAGTCTAAGCGATGATACTCATGATCAGTGGTTCCTAAACAATTTGAATGTCGGAGCCGCATTTCAAACTTCAGAGTATACGTAGGCTCGAGCCGCATTGAAACACCCGATTAGACTGTATACTGATAACGAAAATTCTAAAGGTAGCTAATAACCTACCTCTAAATCTCACCATCTAGCAAACTCAAAGGCAAGCACATGCACATAGACTTCTACAGATTGTATATCTGTTATTTTAGCATTGGTAGACGCAGATTAGCAAGTGCTATACATAGAAATAAATTGAAAATGCATATCATTACTCAACATACTATTTTGTTGTTATGTGATTACTCTTCATACATTCCAGCACTTATACACAAGTTTGCGGAGGATTATTCTATGAAAACTATTGGACTTATTGCAATTTATACTTGACTATGAGCCTTTATTTTAATGTTAGTGAAATTGTGTCGTAATTTACTCTTCAAAAATACGATGTACAAAGGTCTATGAGCAGCAGAACTCAAGATATGTCGTTGTCTGACGGGTATTCCTCCGTGCGTTTGACGCTAGTCTGCAAGAATTTTGTTTCTCTGTTTTCAGAAGCAGCCTTGGACGGCTTTAGAGATATCTAATATTCCTCATTTCAGCATTCATACACACAAATTGCCTATAATTATTTATAGAAACAAACAACAACTGTCGTCCATTATATTTTTGTGGCATATTTGCAGGTCACTCAGAGCCACAAGAAGGCTTCCATAGAGCCGCGGTTGGGAATCACTGCTCTTGATGCTCTCATGTTTTGAGTCAATATTACAAGAAATAAATGTTCTTATGTAGGTAGCTTGTATTATGCGTATTTTACTATTTTGCTAATCCCGGGATTGAGAAGAGAAAATCGCGGGTAATCCCGATCCCAGAATTTTAAATTCGATCCCAAAGTCCCAACCCTAGTGCCCAGTAATTCGTATTATCAGTGTAACGCGCTACCAATTAGCAAAAAGCGTGTTGCCAATTAACGAGAGTCGTCTGCACAGCACGCAATCTCCTGCTGAGTTGGTTTGCTGTTTGCGCGCCAGCGAAATTAGGACATTCATTGATTGCTGAACGTGCGCGCGGCAATCCTCGCTAATTCATCGACAGGCCAAGTGCGCGAAATATAATCGCTTGCGTAGTCAGTCGTACCTCCAACAGGCGTGGTGTGCACGACATAACCGTTGGCCTGAGCAATCGCATCTGACCTCGTGCGCAAGATGTCGCGTCGCCGGCCTCGCAGGCTTGGGCTGCTATCTTCTATCGTATAGAGGCAATAACCGTTACTTGTATAATGATTAGCAATCGCATCTGTAATAGGCCTCGTGCGCAAGACGTCGTGTCGCTGGCCCGAACTATCGCGTCGCCAGCCTCGCAGGCTCTGGCAGCTCTGCACTATCGTTTAGAGACAATGCCGTTAATTGCATAATGATTAGCGATGGTTATGTCATGATTGTTCGACAGTGACTTCGCAAAACAGAACAACATCGCGTACTAAAACTATAGAGTATGACTGGAGTGACGACTCGATTGTTCTCCCATTGTTAGCCGGCAGAATGGTCACGGTCAGATGGATGCACCCAAAACAGGATAGCTCAGTGCTTGTTTCAATGGCGTTCAAGGCGATTCTTCGTGTATTTCTTGAAGTTGCGTCGGAATTAGTTAGACAGTTCAACATTTAGGCAGCGGTGGCGAGTCGCTATGACTAGTAAATAATATCTTGTAGCCTCTGTTATATTTTTCGCCAGATTTAGATCATATTTCGACACGGATAGAAATCGGTATCATGATTGATTCAGCTGCATCACTTTGGGATGACTGGGAGGGACTAACTGAAATGGAAATTGAAGAATGTTTCGAAGGACTCGATAACTGGAAAGGTGTGATTTGTGAGGAATGCGAAGCATCCTTTCCGACTGTGAAAGCTCTGAAAAAACATTACAAAAATCATAAAGTTCCCACCAGTACTTGGGATATGTCTGAGGATGCTGTAATTGCTGTTTTGAAGAGGGCTTGTGTAAATAGCAAAAAATACTTTGAATGCGCCCCATCATTCGAGGAACTAGACGTGACCAAAGCTGTTCCATTGGTGAAACAACTCCATTCTGAATATTGCAAACTTGGTGTTGACGGATTTTATCAACATTATTCAAATATCTGTCACCAAGCTAACAAGTTGCTGGGTTTGCCGCAATTGCCAGCTTCAGCATTACTTTTGAAGATGTTTGATTCTCTTGTGTGCGGTAAAGAACAGGATCCAATCACAGAGATTGGAGGAGTCAACAGCAAGGAATCTGGTAAGTAAATAGCCTTTGATACTTTGCCTTTCCATGGAAAAACTTTGACATGTTTTTAGACATACTTGAATATATTGGTGGAGTGCTTTTAGGAGCCATTTCTAAGCAAGCTAACGAAGCAATTGCCACATGCCTAACATCTGCAGCGCCATCGGGAAATCTCATTAAAGTGATGCAGAAGAAAGTTGGTGGATTGAAGAGCCCGTCTGAACAGTTTCATGGCATGGTTCTCCGCTTTTATGTTATCCACAGTAAAGAAATGGGAAAACCCCTGAAAAAGATCAATTTTTTCAGGGTACTTGACGCAATTCACTGTGATCCATTCTATAACAAATTAATTCATACCGTGTCACTTCAATCTGGCTCAGACCTAAATGAGGTTGAGGATGTCATGGACAAGGCAATGAGACACTTGAACAACATCTTGTCTCACAATTTTGCAAAGTTTGCATTGCATGAGAAGCAAAAAAAGTCCTCGAAATTTTCCAAAAGTTTGCGAGATGGCTTAAAAAAAATGAACAAAATGCTCTTTTAGTATGGTAGTTTTTTCTCTCTGTGGCAAATGCTGCCTATCCACATTGAGGTTCCCTACCTAAAAAAGGAAACCAATGCGTTGGTCGAAACCTTGACGTGGTGCATTGGCTTACTTCTAATGTCGACCGGCAGACGTCTTCCTGTGTTCTTGACAATGACAACGAGTTCCCTTCAAGTGCGATTTCGCACACTTTCAAGGAGTAAGCTCTGGCTATTGTGAGTCGAGCTCAAGCAGAACATTAACATTACACAAGGCTCTTGTTCCAGTCATCAGGGCCGTAACAGCACTTCGTCAGCACCATCAAAAAATGTTGGTCATGGGCCCCCCAAAAGGGTGATAAACCGCCCCCCCCCATCACGTTGTTCGCTTTTGTCACGAAATAAGGACCACAGTTTAGTGAGCCAGCGCGAGGCGCGAAATATTCGATAATTCATGATAAAATCGGTCAATAATATTAGGAATTGCATATTAGGGCGGTTCAAAAATAACATTTTTTCCTTAATCTTGCGGGCTACATGATTAAATCGTCAGGTTACCTTAAAAAACGACGCACACCAAATTTGAATTCATTCCAACCAATATTCGCGGTTTACGTAGAGTTCGAAAATTTTGAATTTGCCCAGAAACGCAAAAATTTTTTTTTTTCAAATTTTTCTGCTAACCCCATGAAATTCTTGGGCTGTCTTCAAAGACTATGCAAAACAAATTTGACTCAATTCCAAGCCGTAGAAGCGGAGTTATTCCAGTTTTTCGATGAAAATTCTTGGATTATCTACCAATCAAGGATAATCCCAGAATTATCAAAGAAAAACTGATATAACTCCACTTCTACTGCTTAGAATTGAATCAAATTTGTTTTGCATAGTCTTTGAAGACAGCCCAACAATTTCATGGGGTTAGCAGAAAAATTTGAAAAAAAAAAGTTTTTGCATTTCTGGGCAAATTCAAAATTTTCAAACTCTACGTAAACCGCGAATATTGGTTGGAATGAATTCAAATTTGGTGTGCGTCGTTTTTTAAGGTAACCTGACGATTCAATCATGTAGCCCGCAAGATTAAGGATAAAATGTTATTTTTGAACCGCCCTATTGCATATATATTGCTATCAATTTCTTGTTCTCTCTGTTCACGTTGTCAGATTTACCGGTAGAGCTGAATGAGGTGGCTTGGAAACTGTAGGGCCCGTAAATAATAATTAAACATATTCAGGCGGGCGGCCCCGTTGGTATGACTTCGTTTCATGATGTCATTTTGTGATCTCCTGTCTGTTATAGCAAAAAATATAGAATCACCCAAATGTACTATCATCATCATCATCATTGGTTTATTAGCAATTTTATCAGTTCAATACACCACAAAAAATGCGATACAATGAAAGAAAGGAAGATGTCGAAGCGACTAGGTTGTCTATGGAATCTGACACCCACCTTGGCCTAGGCGATGTAAAGAGGAGGCATGCACACTGAATGAAAGTAAAGAAGATAGTATAGAAAAAGAAAGCGACAAGAAATAGGGCGGCATGTCATGGACTGACCTATCCATGACATGCCGCCCTATTTCTTGTCGCTTTCTTTTTCTATACTATCTATACTAGACTAGATTAACGACGCACACGATTTCAAATTGGTATTTCTTTACGGGCATACAATTTTTCCCTGCGGAATGGTATTTGTCTTCTGAGGTTCAGATTGCCAAGACAGGAACATTCGGCGCCAGTCATTTAGGCGCCTATGGACAATTAAACCTATATGCATTTTGCATATATAACGAAGTTTTCGGTCAGCGTAAGCGGGCAGTCCTTTTTGGCCCAGGTTTTCTTGCTGCCGATCGTTCTGGCACACTTCTTGGAGTCGCATGTTACATGTTCTAAAACTTTAAATGTCTCGCCGATATGTCCATTTCGATAGATCTTGCGTATTTTGTCTTGGGGAAGAGTAGGCTACCGAATAACTAAGAAAGTTGGCAACTCGAAATCGCACGCAGAGCGAAAAAATTTTGAAAAAGTTGCATAAATTTTTGAAAAATACTCAATAATTTATGCTAATTCGCGAAATAATTTTGAGCCCTCTTCGAGCTCGCCCCCCCCCCCCAATTGGGGGGTTTGAGGTGTGGCAGTTACGGTCCTGCTACTCATACTCAAGTTTCTGCGGTTATCGGACAGGCATTATATAAGACTACAAGACAGTTGCAATATTATTTGTTATATTCATACTCGAGTTTCTGCAGTTAATATAGGACATATTTTCAATCAACGATATTGTGAATTGCATATCGGTATAGTTCAAGATCTTTCCACTTGTTCACTTTGTTGTATTCTTCAGTCTTTCTTTCCATGAATTCATCTCACAATAGCCAATGCACACGAACCAGATATCCCATACCTTCTGTCATTATATTCATATACGTAGCAAACTCTACAAAGGATCAAATCCACAATATCACATCAATCTCGTGAGAAATGTAACATAGGCTACACAGTATTATTCACCAGTCATAACGACTCGCCACCGCTACCTAAATGTTGAACTGTCTAACTAATTCCGACGCAACTTCAAGAAATACACGACGAATGGCCTTGAACGCCATTGAAACAAGCACTGAGCTATCCTGTTTTGGGTGCATCCATCTGACCGTGACCATTCTGCCGGCTAACAATGGGAGAACAATCGAGTCGTCACTCCAGTCATACTCTATACTAAAACACAGCTATTCATGTACTGTGAATACATGGTGCGAACTATACATCGGTACAGGCTTTTTCCCAGAATTTGCATTGTACTCGTGCAAAGCGATTACATACACCGCCCCCGGCACTGTGAAATGAATCATTGAACGTCATCAATACTACAATAACACGCGGCGCGTGTATGTGCGTTGAATGCGAGACGCCTGGCATCAATCGCGCTATAGCCAACTGTAGCCATCGCCCATCGGTATATCAGCGGTCGTTCCACCCGATTGTATTATTGTAAGAACCTCACTCAGGTCATTTTGGAATCCTGATATCGCTGTGAAATCAGTCAGGCAATGATTCTATCCCGAGCACGTCTATGTATGACGTAGTCGCAAATTCAAAAATCAAATTCTCTTTTATTTTCAAAAAGTTGAGAGCACTTCTTGGTATAGGGCAGGGGCAGGCAACTTCTCCAGTCGGCGGGCCGGATATAAAAAAATTAAGTACCGTACTTGGCGGGCCAGATTGCTGAATCGATCGACCATTCATCCACATTTCAAGGCGTTCGATAACCCCAGTACCCCTAATTTACCAAGATATCAAGTCATTAGGCTCGAGTAGGTGACGAGATAGCGTCGTTGTTCAACTGCGCAGCCTGATTAATCTCGCGGTCCGCGTCCTCTACAAAATTTGAAAAGTGGCCCGTGGCCCGTGGCCCGCGACCCGTTTTGAGTTGGCGACCCCTGTTATAAGCGGTGTCTTACTAGGGTTACCATCAATGTTCCCTCTAATATTTGACGAGTCCGCGCACACTCACCAATTCACTGCGCATACCCTTGGACAACTGTGCGTAACGACTAAAAAAAGATCTACAATTCAGATTTTTTGTGCGCAACTTGCATTTCCTGTGCGCAGAGACCGTGTCAGCACTGCGCATTTGCGCACGTGCGCAGCTTAGAGGGTTACCATACGTCCTCTTTTTTTATTTGAAAGTGTCCTCGGATGACGCCCAAATGTCCTCTTTTTTGAGATTTTGTCTAGTAAATTAGCACTGAAGTAACGCTCCAGCGGCTATTTCGGGAGATGAACCGGAAAGTTGACATTTTTTAGTCAACCAACCACGAAGTGGAAAAAATGTACCATTTTTCAGGATTTTCCTCCCGTTTTGCAAGTCTGAAAATGTTGAAAGTGTGCTGTTTTCAGATTTCCAAAATATGGTAACCGTACGTCTTACAAAAGCCTAGAAGTGTGCCGTGCTACAAGTTGACGGTTACGGAATAAAAAATGAGAAATATCAGGCTGGTGTAAATGACCATTGTAGTCGACAAACACCATGATTGCCACAAACGACATTAGGGTTGAGTACATCGTAAATGCCGATAATGCAAGTCTTCTCGCTTCGACGAGCTTACGCGTAAGCTCCATTTTCGAATGTTTACATTCAATATTTCCACCCTCGCACGCTGCGCATACACGTATATCATAACATACAGTAACTAAATTTGACGTAGTAAGCAAGTAGTGGAAAATCTCGGCAGACTGGGGCCGTGGACTACATTATCATTCAAGACGGAAAACTCTCCGCGGGCCGGACAAAATCCCTTCGCGGGCCCGATCCGGCCCGCGGGCCGTATGTTGCCCGCCCCTGGTATAGGGGCATCACCTGTTTCTCTCTCGCTTTGAGAGTAGCTCAGTTGGTTAGGCGGCTGTTTCAAGATTACAGCGATATATTGGGTGTCGGTTCAAGTCCTGTGGTTTAGATTTTATGAACATTTTTTTAAATGCATTGAAATTTGGACTTGAGGCCGGCCGTTCGAGTAGGGCTAAAATGGAATCCGAAGGTTAATAAATCAAGAGTTTGCCAAAATATGAAAAAATGGGTAGGCAATAAGCCGAGAGACTGTAATCGTGTGTAAGCCACTTTAAAAACTTATCACATAATCTTAAAGATGCGCCTGCTGAATTGAATATGGGATACCGTAAATTACGACAAATATATCCCTCAGAAGACATAGGAAAAGGAAAGTGTATCTTTTAAAGAACAGTTGAATTTTTGAAATCGGCAATAAATCACGGAAACATGCTCAATGAAAAACTTTTCTAAGGAATCTATGTTACAACAGCTTTTATTTGCCACCCTTCATAACTTTTTTCAAGTAGACAGAAATGAGAGGGAGACTCCGGAAATATTGTCATGCTTGAGTGATTTCCAGAGGCACCGTTTTTTAACTTGAGCTAAATTCTGGGCCGTGGACCAAAAATCATTAATTTCGCACTTGAATGATAGAATAGATCAATTTATACAACCTAACAAAGTGAACAACATTCTAAGGTCAAAGTAGCTCATTTACAGACAATTCCAAATATACTTAAAAACAGCCCTTCAATTTCACGGTTGAATGGGCATGAAAAGCATGTTTTTCATCATGCGATAACTTCAAAATTACTACAGTAATTCATTTCAAATAAATTGCGATTTAGTGAGCTATACTTCATGATGTTTTGAGCCAAATTTCAGCAAAATCTGACACTATGTGGTGACGAAATCCATTTTTTTGGTTGATCAGACATGGAATTACCCTTGTACAACGACATAGGTATGGTAGATAAAATACTAAATTATCTTTAACGAGATGTGAAAACTGTATCACATTATTTGTGATCACATAAAAACTACCGAACCTATTTGAGCTGTACAATTCTTTGAAACTGCTATGATGTCATAACGAGTGATACTCAAATACTCCATTCCATATCTATGACTCAGGTATAGGATATTGCCCAGGCCCCAGACCTACTAATAATTCAAAGGGTCGCTAACACTATCGGATCAGAGCCTTTGCTACTAATCCCAGGTTGAGAATCACTGATATAAGACAAGTTAATAAAGCGATTACCGCAACAAACATTTACATACTGAGCTAAATTCACTTGTAATTGAGTATTCAGCGAGCTAAATTTCAAATCTACATTCTATTACCTACTACTGGACGAGGAATCAATCACTGTTTTTCGACATTCCGTTCACAGGTTTGCATGATACTGAAAGCTGACTGCCGCAGCGAATATCGGCAAATTCGCAATTCGGAGAACTGGTTAGAGTACCAATGCCACTGTCTACAAATGTGAAAGGGGGCCATGTCTCAGGGGCGTATCTAGCCGGAAAAAACGGGGGGGTACCTTTAGAAAAGGGGTGTTTTTTTAAAAGGATAGGGTGTACCTAGTTCTAACCGATTGATCGGGCTAAATACATGCACAAATGCAGATATTACCATAGTCAGATAATCTTACTCGTGTTTGTGACTTCTTCATTCGCATATACAAAACTAAGTACAACTAAACATATCATTATAACCAGTAAGTGATGATAACAGCGGAAAGAGAGACAGCCAGGTATCTTGACCTTAATTACCAAAGCGAGGATGTTATCACGACAGTGCGCGCAGATCATATTACAGCACAGCGGGAGATCTCTCCATTTGCGCTCAAATACGAACACTCGACTGTAAAGACACGCTAATGAATTATAGTCTGTTTTCGTTTGTGTCAACTGTTCAGCCTGTTCTTACACATGATCTGGATTAATTTTGGTCTAAATCAATATGATATCTACTGTCTGTCAAGATAGTGTAGTATTTTTGGTGTGTGGAGATGTTAAACGTCACGTGAATAACAGCGGCCCGGCGCAGGCTTAGGCTCGCGATCAAAATGCATTCCTAAATGCGTCTGCGGTGCAAAAGTGACAATTGCGAATTGTCAAGGCAAAGACTATAACTTCTCGTTATTACAACATTACATTGAACATTGCCCACGCTCGGGACGCTTGCCTGATTTATCGCGTCTCCAAGCCTAGTTTCACTCGCTTGAACAAATGAACAATCACATCAGCAGTAGGCCCGGTGCGTACTGTACCATCGGTGCCTGCACTATCGCATCTGCATTGGCGCAGACGATATTATCGCTTGCTCACACAATCGCATCTGCAACAGGCCTGGTACGAAAGATATCATCGCTGGCCATGTGGCCAACAATCGCGTCTCGAGCCTAGCATGCGCTGGCTCCGATCTCTCGAGCCTAGCTGGCGTTGGCTCCAATCTCTCGATGGCTTGGTGACAATGCCGTTAGGTGTTCGCTGATTAGCGATTGTAATTAGAGCAGGGGTCACCAACACGCGGGCCGCATGCGGCCCGCGAGGTCGTATTTTGCGGCCCGCGACTTGATTTGAAATTTTGGAAGAAAGCTGAGAAAACCATTTTGAAATCCTGAAATTGACTACAGTTTCAACACATTGTTGTTGTTGTTGTTTCAAAATACGGCTATTCTCCGATGCCCAACATCGTTATTCGTCATTAGCTTTGACTTTGGCGATGTCAACAGCATTCCATCGAGGGAGAATAACTAACTGATATGAATAAGCTGGGCCTATTGCCTTGACGTGCAATGGCCCCGCCACTGCCAAAACCGAAACGTTCGGTAAACGGCATGGGGCCGTTGTTCTCAAACTGGAGGGCGCCCCCTCTTGTGGGGGTGTGAAAGCATCTGAAGGGGACGCGGAGCTGTGGTCAACTAAAAAAAATTTTCGCGCTTCGCGCGCTTTACAGCGAATTCACATTTTGTGTATAGTCCGGAATTCATTTAATAGAAATCTATCATCAATTAACAATCATAGCCTTCCGTGCCATCAAACTATCCGTTGAGATTGCTAGCATTCTGGTTGCACTTTGTGATATGACGGTAAGGGGGGAGCGAGATTTCTCAGTATCATAAAGGGGGCGTGTATAAAAAGTTCAAGAACCACTGGCTTAGGGCTTCCCCGCAAGGTAAAGCCTAATGTGGAGATGGTCTTTCAGCTGGTAACGTATCTCGCTAGCTCCATTATCGATTCCTTGGTGACTGAAAAGCGTTTCCAGGTTTCGTGCACAGCTCAGAGCTCAAAATAAAATTAACTTGATGATGATGATTTTTGTTGTATTTGTATTCCTTTAATAAAATATTACTTCTTTTGTGGTCACTATGCCCATTGTCTATGTTAGTTAACACGGCGTTGGACTGACATTGAGTTTTAAAACGTTGTTGCGTAGTTTCGATACTGAATACTTGCGGCCCGCGGCCGCTACGAAATTTGAAAAGTGGCCCGCGACCCATTTTGAGTTGGCGACCCCTGAATTAGAGTGACATTGCTGAACTGAGTGACATCGAATGTCCGCAGACATGTGCGATTGTGCGTGCGCCGTGCATGCGTAAGTGAATTCCGCTAATATCGAAACATAACCATCAGAAGATGTGTGTCAACGGTGAAGGCTTGAGTTGTAAAAGACGAGAAAGGTTTGAACAACCTGAAACCTGTGCCATTATAGAACAGATTCTAACTCGGACATTTTGCCTTGTGCAAATCGTCGCCGAGGTTACGTAATACGCCTTGATAAGCGGCGTATTTAATTGTTCGCTAGCGATCAGTGACTCGCTAATTTACAGCACTTCCGTTCTAAACATTTGTTGATAGTAAACCGTTGAACACGAAAACCAACTCGCGCGGCATCGAAATTTCAGGGCATATAATGCGAGTGTTATTGTAACTGGATAATAGCGTTCAGATGAGGCGAGAGAGCCATGTGACTATGCGCTTTTCGGGCTTCCGTAGACGAGAGAATAATACGAGAAAAACGCATCAGCGCACTGCGTTGCTTGCTCGATCACTGGCGTGATGATGCTGCGCGGCAATACGGGGATTAACGATTTAGTAGAATAAGAAATATTGGATCAATGGAAATAGATTTAGGAAGGGGGATAATCGAGCTTGGAAACGGGGGGGGGGGACACACCGATTACCCCCCCTGAATACGCCCCTGCATGTCATACATAATAACTTTGTCATAGCAGGCGAAAGCAGCAAAGAACACGAAAAGCACTACACTCTGTTACAAAGCACATAGCAAAAGCAGGAATGGCCTTAAATCCAAGGAGCATGCATCTCTAAGAAAAATGAACCCTTCCGGTGTATGGTATTGTCACATCAAGGAGTTAAGACCAGATCCTATCAAAAAAATGACCTGAAAACTAGACTGGAGGTAACAATCATTGAACTTTCGAAGTTTAGGGGGTTGTGGCATTCGCCAGATGCTTAACCCTTTTGAAATCTGTACAGTAACTAAATTTGACGTAGTAAGCAAGTAGTGGAAAATCTCGGCAGACTGGGGCCGTGGACTACATTATCATTCAAGACGGAAAACTCTCCGCGGGCCGGACAAAATCCCTTCGCGGGCCCGATCCGGCCCGCGGGCCGTATGTTGCCCGCCCCTGGTATAGGGGCATCACCTGTTTCTCTCTCGCTTTGAGAGTAGCTCAGTTGGTTAGGCGGCTGTTTCAAGATTACAGCGATATATTGGGTGTCGGTTCAAGTCCTGTGGTTTAGATTTTATGAACATTTTTTTAAATGCATTGAAATTTGGACTTGAGGCCGGCCGTTCGAGTAGGGCTAAAATGGAATCCGAAGGTTAATAAATCAAGAGTTTGCCAAAATATGAAAAAATGGGTAGGCAATAAGCCGAGAGACTGTAATCGTGTGTAAGCCACTTTAAAAACTTATCACATAATCTTAAAGATGCGCCTGCTGAATTGAATATGGGATACCGTAAATTACGACAAATATATCCCTCAGAAGACATAGGAAAAGGAAAGTGTATCTTTTAAAGAACAGTTGAATTTTTGAAATCGGCAATAAATCACGGAAACATGCTCAATGAAAAACTTTTCTAAGGAATCTATGTTACAACAGCTTTTATTTGCCACCCTTCATAACTTTTTTCAAGTAGACAGAAATGAGAGGGAGACTCCGGAAATATTGTCATGCTTGAGTGATTTCCAGAGGCACCGTTTTTTAACTTGAGCTAAATTCTGGGCCGTGGACCAAAAATCATTAATTTCGCACTTGAATGATAGAATAGATCAATTTATACAACCTAACAAAGTGAACAACATTCTAAGGTCAAAGTAGCTCATTTACAGACAATTCCAAATATACTTAAAAACAGCCCTTCAATTTCACGGTTGAATGGGCATGAAAAGCATGTTTTTCATCATGCGATAACTTCAAAATTACTACAGTAATTCATTTCAAATAAATTGCGATTTAGTGAGCTATACTTCATGATGTTTTGAGCCAAATTTCAGCAAAATCTGACACTATGTGGTGACGAAATCCATTTTTTTGGTTGATCAGACATGGAATTACCCTTGTACAACGACATAGGTATGGTAGATAAAATACTAAATTATCTTTAACGAGATGTGAAAACTGTATCACATTATTTGTGATCACATAAAAACTACCGAACCTATTTGAGCTGTACAATTCTTTGAAACTGCTATGATGTCATAACGAGTGATACTCAAATACTCCATTCCATATCTATGACTCAGGTATAGGATATTGCCCAGGCCCCAGACCTACTAATAATTCAAAGGGTCGCTAACACTATCGGATCAGAGCCTTTGCTACTAATCCCAGGTTGAGAATCACTGATATAAGACAAGTTAATAAAGCGATTACCGCAACAAACATTTACATACTGAGCTAAATTCACTTGTAATTGAGTATTCAGCGAGCTAAATTTCAAATCTACATTCTATTACCTACTACTGGACGAGGAATCAATCACTGTTTTTCGACATTCCGTTCACAGGTTTGCATGATACTGAAAGCTGACTGCCGCAGCGAATATCGGCAAATTCGCAATTCGGAGAACTGGTTAGAGTACCAATGCCACTGTCTACAAATGTGAAAGGGGGCCATGTCTCAGGGGCGTATCTAGCCGGAAAAAACGGGGGGGTACCTTTAGAAAAGGGGTGTTTTTTTAAAAGGATAGGGTGTACCTAGTTCTAACCGATTGATCGGGCTAAATACATGCACAAATGCAGATATTACCATAGTCAGATAATCTTACTCGTGTTTGTGACTTCTTCATTCGCATATACAAAACTAAGTACAACTAAACATATCATTATAACCAGTAAGTGATGATAACAGCGGAAAGAGAGACAGCCAGGTATCTTGACCTTAATTACCAAAGCGAGGATGTTATCACGACAGTGCGCGCAGATCATATTACAGCACAGCGGGAGATCTCTCCATTTGCGCTCAAATACGAACACTCGACTGTAAAGACACGCTAATGAATTATAGTCTGTTTTCGTTTGTGTCAACTGTTCAGCCTGTTCTTACACATGATCTGGATTAATTTTGGTCTAAATCAATATGATATCTACTGTCTGTCAAGATAGTGTAGTATTTTTGGTGTGTGGAGATGTTAAACGTCACGTGAATAACAGCGGCCCGGCGCAGGCTTAGGCTCGCGATCAAAATGCATTCCTAAATGCGTCTGCGGTGCAAAAGTGACAATTGCGAATTGTCAAGGCAAAGACTATAACTTCTCGTTATTACAACATTACATTGAACATTGCCCACGCTCGGGACGCTTGCCTGATTTATCGCGTCTCCAAGCCTAGTTTCACTCGCTTGAACAAATGAACAATCACATCAGCAGTAGGCCCGGTGCGTACTGTACCATCGGTGCCTGCACTATCGCATCTGCATTGGCGCAGACGATATTATCGCTTGCTCACACAATCGCATCTGCAACAGGCCTGGTACGAAAGATATCATCGCTGGCCATGTGGCCAACAATCGCGTCTCGAGCCTAGCATGCGCTGGCTCCGATCTCTCGAGCCTAGCTGGCGTTGGCTCCAATCTCTCGATGGCTTGGTGACAATGCCGTTAGGTGTTCGCTGATTAGCGATTGTAATTAGAGCAGGGGTCACCAACACGCGGGCCGCATGCGGCCCGCGAGGTCGTATTTTGCGGCCCGCGACTTGATTTGAAATTTTGGAAGAAAGCTGAGAAAACCATTTTGAAATCCTGAAATTGACTACAGTTTCAACACATTGTTGTTGTTGTTGTTTCAAAATACGGCTATTCTCCGATGCCCAACATCGTTATTCGTCATTAGCTTTGACTTTGGCGATGTCAACAGCATTCCATCGAGGGAGAATAACTAACTGATATGAATAAGCTGGGCCTATTGCCTTGACGTGCAATGGCCCCGCCACTGCCAAAACCGAAACGTTCGGTAAACGGCATGGGGCCGTTGTTCTCAAACTGGAGGGCGCCCCCTCTTGTGGGGGTGTGAAAGCATCTGAAGGGGACGCGGAGCTGTGGTCAACTAAAAAAAATTTTCGCGCTTCGCGCGCTTTACAGCGAATTCACATTTTGTGTATAGTCCGGAATTCATTTAATAGAAATCTATCATCAATTAACAATCATAGCCTTCCGTGCCATCAAACTATCCGTTGAGATTGCTAGCATTCTGGTTGCACTTTGTGATATGACGGTAAGGGGGGAGCGAGATTTCTCAGTATCATAAAGGGGGCGTGTATAAAAAGTTCAAGAACCACTGGCTTAGGGCTTCCCCGCAAGGTAAAGCCTAATGTGGAGATGGTCTTTCAGCTGGTAACGTATCTCGCTAGCTCCATTATCGATTCCTTGGTGACTGAAAAGCGTTTCCAGGTTTCGTGCACAGCTCAGAGCTCAAAATAAAATTAACTTGATGATAATGATTTTTGTTGTATTTGTATTCCTTTAATAAAATATTACTTCTTTTGTGGTCACTATGCCCATTGTCTATGTTAGTTAACACGGCGTTGGACTGACATTGAGTTTTAAAACGTTGTTGCGTAGTTTCGATACTGAATACTTGCGGCCCGCGGCCGCTACGAAATTTGAAAAGTGGCCCGCGACCCATTTTGAGTTGGCGACCCCTGAATTAGAGTGACATTGCTGAACTGAGTGACATCGAATGTCCGCAGACATGTGCGATTGTGCGTGCGCCGTGCATGCGTAAGTGAATTCCGCTAATATCGAAACATAACCATCAGAAGATGTGTGTCAACGGTGAAGGCTTGAGTTGTAAAAGACGAGAAAGGTTTGAACAACCTGAAACCTGTGCCATTATAGAACAGATTCTAACTCGGACATTTTGCCTTGTGCAAATCGTCGCCGAGGTTACGTAATACGCCTTGATAAGCGGCGTATTTAATTGTTCGCTAGCGATCAGTGACTCGCTAATTTACAGCACTTCCGTTCTAAACATTTGTTGATAGTAAACCGTTGAACACGAAAACCAACTCGCGCGGCATCGAAATTTCAGGGCATATAATGCGAGTGTTATTGTAACTGGATAATAGCGTTCAGATGAGGCGAGAGAGCCATGTGACTATGCGCTTTTCGGGCTTCCGTAGACGAGAGAATAATACGAGAAAAACGCATCAGCGCACTGCGTTGCTTGCTCGATCACTGGCGTGATGATGCTGCGCGGCAATACGGGGATTAACGATTTAGTAGAATAAGAAATATTGGATCAATGGAAATAGATTTAGGAAGGGGGATAATCGAGCTTGGAAACGGGGGGGGGGACACACCGATTACCCCCCCTGAATACGCCCCTGCATGTCATACATAATAACTTTGTCATAGCAGGCGAAAGCAGCAAAGAACACGAAAAGCACTACACTCTGTTACAAAGCACATAGCAAAAGCAGGAATGGCCTTAAATCCAAGGAGCATGCATCTCTAAGAAAAATGAACCCTTCCGGTGTATGGTATTGTCACATCAAGGAGTTAAGACCAGATCCTATCAAAAAAATGACCTGAAAACTAGACTGGAGGTAACAATCATTGAACTTTCGAAGTTTAGGGGGTTGTGGCATTCGCCAGATGCTTAACCCTTTTGAAATCTGTACAGTAACTAAATTTGACGTAGTAAGCAAGTAGTGGAAAATCTCGGCAGACTGGGGCCGTGGACTACATTATCATTCAAGACGGAAAACTCTCCGCGGGCCGGACAAAATCCCTTCGCGGGCCCGATCCGGCCCGCGGGCCGTATGTTGCCCGCCCCTGGTATAGGGGCATCACCTGTTTCTCTCTCGCTTTGAGAGTAGCTCAGTTGGTTAGGCGGCTGTTTCAAGATTACAGCGATATATTGGGTGTCGGTTCAAGTCCTGTGGTTTAGATTTTATGAACATTTTTTTAAATGCATTGAAATTTGGACTTGAGGCCGGCCGTTCGAGTAGGGCTAAAATGGAATCCGAAGGTTAATAAATCAAGAGTTTGCCAAAATATGAAAAAATGGGTAGGCAATAAGCCGAGAGACTGTAATCGTGTGTAAGCCACTTTAAAAACTTATCACATAATCTTAAAGATGCGCCTGCTGAATTGAATATGGGATACCGTAAATTACGACAAATATATCCCTCAGAAGACATAGGAAAAGGAAAGTGTATCTTTTAAAGAACAGTTGAATTTTTGAAATCGGCAATAAATCACGGAAACATGCTCAATGAAAAACTTTTCTAAGGAATCTATGTTACAACAGCTTTTATTTGCCACCCTTCATAACTTTTTTCAAGTAGACAGAAATGAGAGGGAGACTCCGGAAATATTGTCATGCTTGAGTGATTTCCAGAGGCACCGTTTTTTAACTTGAGCTAAATTCTGGGCCGTGGACCAAAAATCATTAATTTCGCACTTGAATGATAGAATAGATCAATTTATACAACCTAACAAAGTGAACAACATTCTAAGGTCAAAGTAGCTCATTTACAGACAATTCCAAATATACTTAAAAACAGCCCTTCAATTTCACGGTTGAATGGGCATGAAAAGCATGTTTTTCATCATGCGATAACTTCAAAATTACTACAGTAATTCATTTCAAATAAATTGCGATTTAGTGAGCTATACTTCATGATGTTTTGAGCCAAATTTCAGCAAAATCTGACACTATGTGGTGACGAAATCCATTTTTTTGGTTGATCAGACATGGAATTACCCTTGTACAACGACATAGGTATGGTAGATAAAATACTAAATTATCTTTAACGAGATGTGAAAACTGTATCACATTATTTGTGATCACATAAAAACTACCGAACCTATTTGAGCTGTACAATTCTTTGAAACTGCTATGATGTCATAACGAGTGATACTCAAATACTCCATTCCATATCTATGACTCAGGTATAGGATATTGCCCAGGCCCCAGACCTACTAATAATTCAAAGGGTCGCTAACACTATCGGATCAGAGCCTTTGCTACTAATCCCAGGTTGAGAATCACTGATATAAGACAAGTTAATAAAGCGATTACCGCAACAAACATTTACATACTGAGCTAAATTCACTTGTAATTGAGTATTCAGCGAGCTAAATTTCAAATCTACATTCTATTACCTACTACTGGACGAGGAATCAATCACTGTTTTTCGACATTCCGTTCACAGGTTTGCATGATACTGAAAGCTGACTGCCGCAGCGAATATCGGCAAATTCGCAATTCGGAGAACTGGTTAGAGTACCAATGCCACTGTCTACAAATGTGAAAGGGGGCCATGTCTCAGGGGCGTATCTAGCCGGAAAAAACGAGGGGGTACCTTTAGAAAAGGGGTGTTTTTTTAAAAGGATAGGGTGTACCTAGTTCTAACCGATTGATCGGGCTAAATACATGCACAAATGCAGATATTACCATAGTCAGATAATCTTACTCGTGTTTGTGACTTCTTCATTCGCATATACAAAACTAAGTACAACTAAACATATCATTATAACCAGTAAGTGATGATAACAGCGGAAAAAGAGACAGCCAGGTATCTTGACCTTAATTACCAAAGCGAGGATGTTATCACGACAGTGCGCGCAGATCATATTACAGCACAGCGGGAGATCTCTCCATTTGCGCTCAAATACGAACACTCGACTGTAAAGACACGCTAATGAATTATAGTCTGTTTTCGTTTGTGTCAACTGTTCAGCCTGTTCTTACACATGATCTGGATTAATTTTGGTCTAAATCAATATGATATCTACTGTCTGTCAAGATAGTGTAGTATTTTTGGTGTGTGGAGATGTTAAACGTCACGTGAATAACAGCGGCCCGGCGCAGGCTTAGGCTCGCGATCAAAATGCATTCCTAAATGCGTCTGCGGTGCAAAAGTGACAATTGCGAATTGTCAAGGCAAAGACTATAACTTCTCGTTATTACAACATTACATTGAACATTGCCCACGCTCGGGACGCTTGCCTGATTTATCGCGTCTCCAAGCCTAGTTTCACTCGCTTGAACAAATGAACAATCACATCAGCAGTAGGCCCGGTGCGTACTGTACCATCGGTGCCTGCACTATCGCATCTGCATTGGCGCAGACGATATTATCGCTTGCTCACACAATCGCATCTGCAACAGGCCTGGTACGAAAGATATCATCGCTGGCCATGTGGCCAACAATCGCGTCTCGAGCCTAGCATGCGCTGGCTCCGATCTCTCGAGCCTAGCTGGCGTTGGCTCCAATCTCTCGATGGCTTGGTGACAATGCCGTTAGGTGTTCGCTGATTAGCGATTGTAATTAGAGCAGGGGTCACCAACACGCGGGCCGCATGCGGCCCGCGAGGTCGTATTTTGCGGCCCGCGACTTGATTTGAAATTTTGGAAGAAAGCTGAGAAAACCATTTTGAAATCCTGAAATTGACTACAGTTTCAACACATTGTTGTTGTTGTTGTTTCAAAATACGGCTATTCTCCGATGCCCAACATCGTTATTCGTCATTAGCTTTGACTTTGGCGATGTCAACAGCATTCCATCGAGGGAGAATAACTAACTGATATGAATAAGCTGGGCCTATTGCCTTGACGTGCAATGGCCCCGCCACTGCCAAAACCGAAACGTTCGGTAAACGGCATGGGGCCGTTGTTCTCAAACTGGAGGGCGCCCCCTCTTGTGGGGGTGTGAAAGCATCTGAAGGGGACGCGGAGCTGTGGTCAACTAAAAAAAAATTTCGCGCTTCGCGCGCTTTACAGCGAATTCACATTTTGTGTATAGTCCGGAATTCATTTAATAGAAATCTATCATCAATTAACAATCATAGCCTTCCGTGCCATCAAACTATCCGTTGAGATTGCTAGCATTCTGGTTGCACTTTGTGATATGACGGTAAGGGGGGAGCGAGATTTCTCAGTATCATAAAGGGGGCGTGTATAAAAAGTTCAAGAACCACTGGCTTAGGGCTTCCCCGCAAGGTAAAGCCTAATGTGGAGATGGTCTTTCAGCTGGTAACGTATCTCGCTAGCTCCATTATCGATTCCTTGGTGACTGAAAAGCGTTTCCAGGTTTCGTGCACAGCTCAGAGCTCAAAATAAAATTAACTTGATGATAATGATTTTTGTTGTATTTGTATTCCTTTAATAAAATATTACTTCTTTTGTGGTCACTATGCCCATTGTCTATGTTAGTTAACACGGCGTTGGACTGACATTGAGTTTTAAAACGTTGTTGCGTAGTTTCGATACTGAATACTTGCGGCCCGCGGCCGCTACGAAATTTGAAAAGTGGCCCGCGACCCATTTTGAGTTGGCGACCCCTGAATTAGAGTGACATTGCTGAACTGAGTGACATCGAATGTCCGCAGACATGTGCGATTGTGCGTGCGCCGTGCATGCGTAAGTGAATTCCGCTAATATCGAAACATAACCATCAGAAGATGTGTGTCAACGGTGAAGGCTTGAGTTGTAAAAGACGAGAAAGGTTTGAACAACCTGAAACCTGTGCCATTATAGAACAGATTCTAACTCGGACATTTTGCCTTGTGCAAATCGTCGCCGAGGTTACGTAATACGCCTTGATAAGCGGCGTATTTAATTGTTCGCTAGCGATCAGTGACTCGCTAATTTACAGCACTTCCGTTCTAAACATTTGTTGATAGTAAACCGTTGAACACGAAAACCAACTCGCGCGGCATCGAAATTTCAGGGCATATAATGCGAGTGTTATTGTAACTGGATAATAGCGTTCAGATGAGGCGAGAGAGCCATGTGACTATGCGCTTTTCGGGCTTCCGTAGACGAGAGAATAATACGAGAAAAACGCATCAGCGCACTGCGTTGCTTGCTCGATCACTGGCGTGATGATGCTGCGCGGCAATACGGGGATTAACGATTTAGTAGAATAAGAAATATTGGATCAATGGAAATAGATTTAGGAAGGGGGATAATCGAGCTTGGAAACGGGGGGGGGGACACACCGATTACCCCCCCTGAATACGCCCCTGCATGTCATACATAATAACTTTGTCATAGCAGGCGAAAGCAGCAAAGAACACGAAAAGCACTACACTCTGTTACAAAGCACATAGCAAAAGCAGGAATGGCCTTAAATCCAAGGAGCATGCATCTCTAAGAAAAATGAACCCTTCCGGTGTATGGTATTGTCACATCAAGGAGTTAAGACCAGATCCTATCAAAAAAATGACCTGAAAACTAGACTGGAGGTAACAATCATTGAACTTTCGAAGTTTAGGGGGTTGTGGCATTCGCCAGATGCTTAACCCTTTTGAAATCTGTACAGTAACTAAATTTGACGTAGTAAGCAAGTAGTGGAAAATCTCGGCAGACTGGGGCCGTGGACTACATTATCATTCAAGACGGAAAACTCTCCGCGGGCCGGACAAAATCCCTTCGCGGGCCCGATCCGGCCCGCGGGCCGTATGTTGCCCGCCCCTGGTATAGGGGCATCACCTGTTTCTCTCTCGCTTTGAGAGTAGCTCAGTTGGTTAGGCGGCTGTTTCAAGATTACAGCGATATATTGGGTGTCGGTTCAAGTCCTGTGGTTTAGATTTTATGAACATTTTTTTAAATGCATTGAAATTTGGACTTGAGGCCGGCCGTTCGAGTAGGGCTAAAATGGAATCCGAAGGTTAATAAATCAAGAGTTTGCCAAAATATGAAAAAATGGGTAGGCAATAAGCCGAGAGACTGTAATCGTGTGTAAGCCACTTTAAAAACTTATCACATAATCTTAAAGATGCGCCTGCTGAATTGAATATGGGATACCGTAAATTACGACAAATATATCCCTCAGAAGACATAGGAAAAGGAAAGTGTATCTTTTAAAGAACAGTTGAATTTTTGAAATCGGCAATAAATCACGGAAACATGCTCAATGAAAAACTTTTCTAAGGAATCTATGTTACAACAGCTTTTATTTGCCACCCTTCATAACTTTTTTCAAGTAGACAGAAATGAGAGGGAGACTCCGGAAATATTGTCATGCTTGAGTGATTTCCAGAGGCACCGTTTTTTAACTTGAGCTAAATTCTGGGCCGTGGACCAAAAATCATTAATTTCGCACTTGAATGATAGAATAGATCAATTTATACAACCTAACAAAGTGAACAACATTCTAAGGTCAAAGTAGCTCATTTACAGACAATTCCAAATATACTTAAAAACAGCCCTTCAATTTCACGGTTGAATGGGCATGAAAAGCATGTTTTTCATCATGCGATAACTTCAAAATTACTACAGTAATTCATTTCAAATAAATTGCGATTTAGTGAGCTATACTTCATGATGTTTTGAGCCAAATTTCAGCAAAATCTGACACTATGTGGTGACGAAATCCATTTTTTTGGTTGATCAGACATGGAATTACCCTTGTACAACGACATAGGTATGGTAGATAAAATACTAAATTATCTTTAACGAGATGTGAAAACTGTATCACATTATTTGTGATCACATAAAAACTACCGAACCTATTTGAGCTGTACAATTCTTTGAAACTGCTATGATGTCATAACGAGTGATACTCAAATACTCCATTCCATATCTATGACTCAGGTATAGGATATTGCCCAGGCCCCAGACCTACTAATAATTCAAAGGGTCGCTAACACTATCGGATCAGAGCCTTTGCTACTAATCCCAGGTTGAGAATCACTGATATAAGACAAGTTAATAAAGCGATTACCGCAACAAACATTTACATACTGAGCTAAATTCACTTGTAATTGAGTATTCAGCGAGCTAAATTTCAAATCTACATTCTATTACCTACTACTGGACGAGGAATCAATCACTGTTTTTCGACATTCCGTTCACAGGTTTGCATGATACTGAAAGCTGACTGCCGCAGCGAATATCGGCAAATTCGCAATTCGGAGAACTGGTTAGAGTACCAATGCCACTGTCTACAAATGTGAAAGGGGGCCATGTCTCAGGGGCGTATCTAGCCGGAAAAAACGGGGGGGTACCTTTAGAAAAGGGGTGTTTTTTTAAAAGGATAGGGTGTACCTAGTTCTAACCGATTGATCGGGCTAAATACATGCACAAATGCAGATATTACCATAGTCAGATAATCTTACTCGTGTTTGTGACTTCTTCATTCGCATATACAAAACTAAGTACAACTAAACATATCATTATAACCAGTAAGTGATGATAACAGCGGAAAGAGAGACAGCCAGGTATCTTGACCTTAATTACCAAAGCGAGGATGTTATCACGACAGTGCGCGCAGATCATATTACAGCACAGCGGGAGATCTCTCCATTTGCGCTCAAATACGAACACTCGACTGTAAAGACACGCTAATGAATTATAGTCTGTTTTCGTTTGTGTCAACTGTTCAGCCTGTTCTTACACATGATCTGGATTAATTTTGGTCTAAATCAATATGATATCTACTGTCTGTCAAGATAGTGTAGTATTTTTGGTGTGTGGAGATGTTAAACGTCACGTGAATAACAGCGGCCCGGCGCAGGCTTAGGCTCGCGATCAAAATGCATTCCTAAATGCGTCTGCGGTGCAAAAGTGACAATTGCGAATTGTCAAGGCAAAGACTATAACTTCTCGTTATTACAACATTACATTGAACATTGCCCACGCTCGGGACGCTTGCCTGATTTATCGCGTCTCCAAGCCTAGTTTCACTCGCTTGAACAAATGAACAATCACATCAGCAGTAGGCCCGGTGCGTACTGTACCATCGGTGCCTGCACTATCGCATCTGCATTGGCGCAGACGATATTATCGCTTGCTCACACAATCGCATCTGCAACAGGCCTGGTACGAAAGATATCATCGCTGGCCATGTGGCCAACAATCGCGTCTCGAGCCTAGCATGCGCTGGCTCCGATCTCTCGAGCCTAGCTGGCGTTGGCTCCAATCTCTCGATGGCTTGGTGACAATGCCGTTAGGTGTTCGCTGATTAGCGATTGTAATTAGAGCAGGGGTCACCAACACGCGGGCCGCATGCGGCCCGCGAGGTCGTATTTTGCGGCCCGCGACTTGATTTGAAATTTTGGAAGAAAGCTGAGAAAACCATTTTGAAATCCTGAAATTGACTACAGTTTCAACACATTGTTGTTGTTGTTGTTTCAAAATACGGCTATTCTCCGATGCCCAACATCGTTATTCGTCATTAGCTTTGACTTTGGCGATGTCAACAGCATTCCATCGAGGGAGAATAACTAACTGATATGAATAAGCTGGGCCTATTGCCTTGACGTGCAATGGCCCCGCCACTGCCAAAACCGAAACGTTCGGTAAACGGCATGGGGCCGTTGTTCTCAAACTGGAGGGCGCCCCCTCTTGTGGGGGTGTGAAAGCATCTGAAGGGGACGCGGAGCTGTGGTCAACTAAAAAAAATTTTCGCGCTTCGCGCGCTTTACAGCGAATTCACATTTTGTGTATAGTCCGGAATTCATTTAATAGAAATCTATCATCAATTAACAATCATAGCCTTCCGTGCCATCAAACTATCCGTTGAGATTGCTAGCATTCTGGTTGCACTTTGTGATATGACGGTAAGGGGGGAGCGAGATTTCTCAGTATCATAAAGGGGGCGTGTATAAAAAGTTCAAGAACCACTGGCTTAGGGCTTCCCCGCAAGGTAAAGCCTAATGTGGAGATGGTCTTTCAGCTGGTAACGTATCTCGCTAGCTCCATTATCGATTCCTTGGA